>NW_027491479.1:0-1307881 GCF_021521415.1 Bidens hawaiensis
CCCCATAAGGCTTAAATTTGTTTCATGTCTATTCTCTAAATCTAATATGAAGCACCCGTTTTAGGCGTGTGTAAGGAATGGAAAAAAGAAGCCGTATAACCAAATGAAAACTATTTACGGTTTGTTTTTATGCTTACTGTAAAAGTCGAAGTTCTAGATTAAAACCAGAAAAAAATAGGTAAAAAATATGATTATTATGGAAACTTTAGTTGCCATAATGTGCAAACTGATAATACATTAATCACAATGGAACACGGTGTCAACATAAAAGTCCGAAATTTGTTCAGAAATGAAAACGTTTCTCCATATGAGAATGAGTAATTTTACAAAGTAATGCACATGGGATGGATGCTTGCCTGTCAGGTTATAATGCGACCTTCTTTTCGAATCCTTGTCCGGTGTTGTTGGTTGCAGGTGGTTTGTTGGTTGCTCGATAGTTATCGGAGTAGTCAGTGTGTCTGATATGTGGATGACGTTTGTGGTTGCAGTTGTTTCCCTTTCCTGGACACATCAGCCTCTGTTGCTCCTTTCCTGGATACATGGTGATGAAACAAATGAAGATATTTGAAGAATGGGCGAGTGACTTTCATTTAGGCATGAGGTTTTTTTTTACCTTTTTGAATTTCTTTGTTAAATAATGTTTTTTTACATTGTCGATCAATTAAGAATTGTGATACATATATTACTTTTGGAATGGCAAGAACATGAGGTTTTTTTATGTTTTTCTGTTTATGATACATATATTATACAGATCATACATATGCGTATATTATACAAATAATGCACATACATATATGTATATTCTATATATTATACATATTTATGTGATATACATATTATACATGTGTGTATTATATAGATTATATATTTCCATGGTGATATATACTCAACTTACACTTCGGTTATAAATATTTATTTCTTTAAAAGAGAGTGATGCTATTTTTTGTATAAAAAGAACATGATGCTTTTTTATGTGTCCCATGTTTGTGATAAAGTTTTCATGCAGATGTGGATTTTTATGTATATCTTTTTGGTGGTGAATACGTATTAGAAGACCGTCTTAACTAACTTACAAAACTTAATATTATCATATATTTTTATTTTGCTAAACATGATGTTTTTTATGTTCCTGTGTTTGTGATAAAGTTGTCCAAAAAATATGGATTCAATATGTGTAAGATTTTAACCTACTAAACTTTAATACTGTCATATAGCATTGTCGAAAATTATTAATATATATTCGTATATTACACAGGTTAGTTTAACAAATTATACGTATATGTACATAATGCCATGCTTGACCTTTTCAAATAAATATTCAAAATAGCAGTAACTTAAAACATAAATCCAGCAAATAACATCAGTATTGTTAGTACTACAAAGTCATAAAATAAAATTCTAAGTTCCATTCAACAACAAAAAACTTCAAATAAAATTTAAAACAAAAAGAACATCTACTTCTTCTGTTGACCTGCCAACTCGTTTGCTTCTTTTCAAACTTTGTCCTGTAGCTTATTTGATTCTGATAAAACTTTAGCCGCTACATATTTCTTTCTAAGTGCTGCAATTTTTGCTTTAATCTTCTTTGAATCTGTCGGGAAGACGCAATCCCATCAAATATCTGTTCTCCCCATCCAAGTCTCCATGTGCCTCATTGCGAATATTCCAGAATCCGCGACATTTTCCAAATGTAGCCCAAGGAATATTCACTCTTTCTAGTACCAACTTTTCAACATCAATCCATCTAGGATGATCTACTTCTTTCAAATATTTTACAAATATATCTTTCTGTAGAAAAAGACGAAAATTGAAGTTAATTACAAAAAGAATTACATATATGTATAAAAATATATTTTGTAGATGTAAAACTTACCACTTGCATTGTCACCCCCCCGACTTTTTAAAATAATCTTCATGATCATCCAATGTGACAATAGTTTCCTCAGGATCCATATTGTCAATCACATCAATAGCTAGATTTTTAAGGTAGAAGCACACTAAATAGTAATAACTTTTCTCAATATTGGAAACACAATTAGACTATAATCCCTTAGTATCATCTTCTTTGTTTTGCCTTCGAGTACAAGAGATAAATTGTTTTCTAAAATTTCCTATAGCCCTACTTCATCAAACATGTGGTGGGACAAGATATGCGGAGGCTATCATACTATAAAAAAACTTATACACGTTTTAAATTTTATAATATTAAGCAATTGCTAATCAAAAAGAATATTTTTTAGAGAGAGTTTTCGAATTTGCTTACAAATAAGTGTGTATAGCCGAACAATCTATTTGGCGACATGCTGCTCGTTTTATTTCATCAAAATTTAGGACAGCCGCCCAAGTATCAATAACTGCTTAACCAACTAGAATGCTAGGTGTGAGTTCGGAAAAGCTAAAATACTTTAATTGTAAACGAAAATTAGTTTCATATGCGAGAATCCTGCATTTTTCATGTAACACCAAATGATTATACAAATATTTGTAATGCACTAAAACATTAACATAAATATGTATAGAGGATAGATTATACATATATGTATAGCTTATACAAACACGTATAATAAAAACATATATACTAATAAAAGCACGCATGTGAGGTATTTTTACATGGATTATACATACATATATAATAATATTTGTATATATATGTATAATCACTTTGTTAATTTGTGTAAGCACATACTACATGGTTCTCTTCAAATTCATTTTGTTCTTTTTTCTCCATATTAGCCTTCTCTTGTGCTACATTTTTCTTTTTTGTTAATCGCATGCATTATGAATAAGCATAAATTAGTTATACATATATGTATAATAAATTATACATATATGTATAAAACTGGTATTTTTGAAATTAAATACAAAATTGAACATGTGAAACATACTTTCCATCTTTAACAAGCTGATTCTTATCTTTCTTTTCCTTTCTAGCTATTCTATATGTATTAATAACTTTCACCAACTAAAATTGTTTCCCTTTTTTTCTTTGGTGATCCTACATACAACACACTTCAATTAGTTAAAAAAAACACATATAATAAAAATAGTTTACACATATATATATATATGTGTGTATAACTCATATACATATGATGTTTATACATATACAAACAGAACTTCACCTGCTTTTGGTTTGTCATTTTCTAACATCACTTTTCTTTTCTTTGATTTCACGTTTCTTTCAATAACTTTTCTCTTTTTTGCAAGATCCTTCAATAATGTATTACCATCTTCAAAATCATCATCATCTGCAATAGCAGTATCAATGATAGAGCTTTTACAATTAATAATTTAATTCATACACATACGTACAAAGAGTACTATTACTCCCTATACACATACATATCACACAGACAATCTACAATTACAAAAAAAAAATGTTATACACATACATACAAACAATTTTTTTAATTTTACATTTTACAACTGCTACTTTTTGTTATACATACATGACGCACAATAGACAAGATCCACACATAACCTAACATTAACGTATTTATACACATATGTACTAAACAGAAATATTACTATACACATATGTAATAGCATTAACATGTACCACGGACAAGATCTATACATACCTAACACAAACATATTATAAACATTGTACTACACAAAAATATTGTTCACTATACGCATATGTAATAACATAAACATAGTACAATTACAAAAAAAACAAACAAAAACATCGTTATACACATATGTAAAAATAGTTTTTTTAACAACTACTAGTGCCAAAAACAAGATCCACACGTAACCTACCCATTAAACGCATTATACATATTTATGATTATTGTACACATATGTACAAACAGGTTTTTTAACAACTACTAGTACCAAAAACAAGATCCACACGTAACCTACCATTAACGCATTATACACATTTATGATGATATTTGTACATATATGTATAATCAACATAAAATAGACAACTTCTTATTACCTAACACATAGTATACATGTATGTACTAAACAAGAAATATTATTCACTATACACAACATATTTAATAAAATCAACATACTATAATTACCAAACAAAACATCAACATCTTTAACCTTATACACATGTAAAATTAAGCAATACCTTCAACGTCTTGAAGTTGAATCGGGTTGTCTTTTGTATTAGAAAATTTGCACGCACGTTTAATTGCTATTCTTTCGCTCTTTTTACCTATATAAATAGATTTTCAAAACTTTATAAAGGCTGATAATAACCATTAACATATAATTAACATCATGTTTAAATCTTTATGTGGAGCCATTTTTTGTTTGTATGTTCACCTGATTTATTAAACAAAAAACTCATTAGTATTGTTAGATATTAAGAACATTTTTTATGAACATCTATGTGATGTATAATATTTATAAACATATATGTATAATAATATTATTATACATATACGTATAGATATCCTTGTATGTATATATAGTCAAAATCATATAATGTACCTATAACAAAAAAAAATTCATTACTATTGTTAACTATATAAAAACAGTTATATTATGCATATATGTATATAAAGTCACATCATATATCTGCATATGTGTACAATTTTACCAAACAACTAACTACACTAACTATTACACGTGGTTAAACACGTATTTACACATATGTGTACAGCTCGCCTAACAATTAATTATTACACAAGTTTCAACAGCTAACTACCTATTAAAACATTTTTATAAACATGCATGTATATACACAGCCACATCATATGCGTACACAATTCACTAAACTAACTATTATTTAAATTTAAAAACCTATTTGTTCAATATTTTTCAAATTAGTATATTGTCTAAAATCTTGCTCAAACTTAAATTATGCAATCTGAGAGTCATAATTAACCATAAATTAGCAACGAAACAATGATTAAAAACGAGAATAACTAGTTAACGAAACCCTAAAAACTTAAATTATGTAATCATCAACAATCAACAACCACAACATCCAAATTTCACAAAATCAATGACTGAAGACGAGACTAACATGCAACGAAACCCTAACTCAAAAGTGCGACGAAGAAGATTGCCCTAATTCAGTGGCGATGGTGTGACGGGAGACTGGTGGTGTGACGAAAAACATGGTGGAGATGCGGAAGTTCGTTCGTATCACCTAACTCAAAGGTGCAATGGAGACTGGTGGCTGTTTTGTTCATTCGTTTTGTATCTAGGGTTAGATGGAATTGGAATTGAATCTTCGATATGAACCAAAATGGTTGTTTGCAGGTTTGTTAGATGGAATTGAGTCTTTCATGATTGCCTCTCCAAGTTTTTCATATTTACAAAAATGCCACCGTTTTTTTTAAAATTCCTGAACTTTAAACATGTGGACCAAAATGGTTCTCACAGTTCTCAATTTTCAAATAGTTCCCTTAGGATCCTTATATATATATATATATATATATATATATATATATATATATAATGAAAACTCACTTGAGTTATGAAAACCCTATGTAACATCATTTTTTTTACACACGTAATATATGTTGTAACATTTAATACAAAACATCGAAAACTAAAAAAAAATTGTTTTACATTTTTTATTCACTTTAATTGTGGATCATAAGATTTAATCTTTAAATAAAAACATGTGGTTGAGAATGAGTTTCTAGAGTTTTCACAACTCAAGTGGGTTTTCATTCTAACCCTTCCCTATCATCATCATCATCATCATCGTACTCAGTATATCCCACCAATAGCAAAGCTATTCTAACCCTTCCCTATGATATATATATATATATATATATATATATATATATATATAAATGTGAGATCTAGAGAGAACTAATAAAAACTATTTTAAACTTTTTTTAAAAAAATAATTTGCGATTTTTTTTCTTTCCTCCTTCTAATAAAATGATATTGTTCCTAAAAAAAAAAAAAAAAACCGGCGATGTAGTGCATATGTGCACTCATGTGTATTGCATATATACGATAGTGTTTTATTGTATATAATACAACACAATTGCATTATACAATACACACTCTTGAATATATGCAAATATAAACACTAATAATTGTACTCGAAACAAACTATCGCATATACGTAATACAATACTAATGCACATATGCACTATATTGTTTTTTTGGTATTTTTGTATATAATATAACATTATTGCACTAATACAATACAAAAAATTGCATATATGCTATTCAACATTATTGCACATATCAGAATACACACTAGTGCACATATTCAATAAAAAAAACGTCGATGTATTGCATATGTGCACTACGACGAGTTTTTTTTTTCGAGTAAATGGTAACATAATATAAGAATAATGGCAAAAACGGAAATTTAAAAATATTTTTTTAATTACATTAAAAATATTTCTTTATTAGTTCTCTAGTTCTCTCTTTAAGAAGGAGTTATCTCTTGATCCTCTCCCTATATATATATATATATATATATATATATATATATATATATATGGTAAAAATCCTAAGATAATTATTTACAAATTAAGAACTTTAAGAACCATTTTGGACTACTAAAAAATCATCTAAAAATATTTAAAAAGTTATAAAAGAAAAAAAAACAAAAATTTTTAAAAAGTAAAATTCTTATATTTCATTCCTGTTTCATAAAAAAATATATTACCTATACACTTGTGTATAATTTCATTTAATCTCTAGTTACGTAATGTATATATATGCACATTATCATTTACCTTAAATTATACATATGTGTATAAAAAACATGTATGTATATATATGTAAAACATATATGTATAATTTAGCTAAACAGAGATTTTTTTTATGAAATCGGGATGATAAATAAGAATTTTGGTTTTTTTACTTTTTTTATTTTTTGTGTTTTATTTTGTTTTATGATTTTTTTATTTTTGGGTTTTTTAATTCAAAATGGTTCTTATGTTTCTCAATTTTCAAATAGTTTTCACATGAAATATATATATATATACACACACGTGTGTGTGTACACACACTTTATCTATGAGAACCGCACAACACACATATACATGACATTTTTTCGAAGCCCGTAGTTCCTATCAAGAATTGAGAGCTTTGAAATATACAAGACAATTTTGCAAATTCCTACTTCACTTGGTGTAGACGATATGGACCCCATTGAGGGGGTTGGGAGCTCGAGGCCAAATGGGACCAATGTCATTGAAGAGGTAGGTCCCAGCAGAGCCCAGTTGGACCCGCAAGATTCACCTTGAAGAGGGACGTCTGCGCAGAAACCAACTGGATCCGCAGGACCAACCATGCTCAGAAACGTGACGTCCTTACGCGCAGTACGCAAGCTGTTCCCGCAGGAAATGCCTCCCAATGGTGAAGGACTCTGTCTGTTCCCGCAGCTGCGGATACAAGCCATCAGGGAAGGCCACCCGCGCAGCAAGACTACACGCACAAGGCACTTAGCTCTCAATCACTCTGTCACCTGAAGGAATGAGCAAAGCCGGGAACAATCCCGCACAAAGGCGGGAGGGGGAATACTCCCGCCCAACTAAGCCAGTCCGTACGATACGGGAAGATCTTCTGTACTGTATCTGACGAGGTATGGGCAAAAGATCTGACTAAAGATACGACAGCTTATTGACAACAGTATGGCGAGCAGCATGCTCCTGTACTGTATGTCACTATTAGCCGCTGCCTACTCACCAACTCCTGTCATACCACGTGCATAGCCGGCAGTTGGTGGAAAAGAAATAGTACACAGCAGGCCTGGTCACTATCAGCCGCTGCCTACCCACCAACTACCAGCAGGGCACGTGCGTAGGCCACTGTTGGTGGAACAGGAACACTATTGCAGCCGGCCACACCTCCTTGGAAACCTACCTTCGGCTATAAATACCTCAAATGGTATGATCATCTCATCTTAACATATCTTATCATATTATACCTGATATCTGCTCTAGCAATCTCTTAATATACATTTATATTTGAAGAGCAATCTAGTCTGATTCTCACGCCGGAGGGTGGTCACAAGGAGGAACCCCCCCCCCCCTTCTCAGTGACAAGCTCACGGTGTCTGTTTTGCAGGTTATCAGAAGAACCATCTTTTCTGGGTCTAACCCCTCGTGGGAAACATCTATCTAACCCCCAGGTTACTTGTAATCTGCCCGGGGTCCGGTTAGTGTTTCTTCATTGGCGCCATCCGTGGGACCATCTGCGGATTCCTCATCAGAACATACGATTAGAGGAATTCCAGCAGATGTTTCAACATTGAGGGGTCGAGGGTCGAATAGCGCCTTACCTGGCCGCCTGGCGCTAAGGATCTCGTGGCCTAGCGGATAGACCTCCACGAACCGATCCGCCGTTTGTTCTAGGATGGGCAACTCGTTCTCGTCTAGAGCGCGAGTACCCATCCGAGCAGGACCGTCAGCCTCCCGCGGGTACATGAGCGACTGCAATTCGTTCCCCTCTGAAATAAACAGGAAAGTTAGAAGAAATTCTAAATCAACAAAAAGAAACAAAGCATACCGTAAGGAACAGAATTCGAACCGTATTCGAGGACGATTAGGATCTTTCGCGCATCCGCATCCTTCCACACCCGGCTCATCCCGAGCATCACCATCCCGGACTCCGCAAACCGGTAAACCGGAGATTGGACTCGGGATATCTTCGAAAACCATTCCGCCTCCTGGTAGTTGGAGGCGTGAAGGCTGGGAAGTGCTTGCCCATTCTTGAATTTCATGGCAAGGGGGATGGCGCGAGCCGAAATGTAGAAGAACTTCCGCTTCCACGAGCGAAGACTGCGCTCGGTTGCGCAAATCTTCAAACCCTTAATCCGGGTTATCAACGTATACCACCCCTAGATGCACCTCCAAGAGTAGAAGGTCATCAGGCGGTCAACATAGGGCTCAATGCCCAGAATCCGGCACACCCACTCGAAGTGGCGAACCTTGGCAATCGCCATCGGATGCACCTCGGTCAGGTGCACACCGTGCCTCTCAAGGACACGGTAAACAAACTTTGTCAATGGGAACCTAAGATTCCCATAAACAAAGAATGCAGCATATACCCCGATCTTGCCTCTGGGGGCATCGTACACCGTCTGATGGGGTTCAGGAAACTCAGGCTCGAGAGACTCGAGCATGAACTTCCTGACGACGTACTGATACAGATCGACAGGCAGAGCACACTGGCACTCGCCAGCAGTACTCTTGTCATCGGCTGTAGATTCGAGATCACGTGAAGACATCTTGCAGATGAAAGAAGAAAACGATTTCAAGGGAATGCTCGACTGAAAAGATGAGTATTCGCCGGAAATCGTTTTGAAGATGAAGAGAAGAGTGAAAGTGTGGATTACAAAGAACCATCTCCCCCTTTATATACTAATCGCAATTAATGCGATGAATTTAATGCGGAAGAGAGAGAAATCGAAGGTGCAATGAAACTATGACACGTGGCAAAAAGCAAGCTGGCAACAGCTGTTGAAAGGACGCGTACCATTAATTTCGCGGCCACGCGCCCGAAAAATCGCGCCCACGCGCCTGAAAAAGCGTCTGGAATGACCATGTACTGTCACGTCACCATAACTTCCTGCACGTCCTGACACAGTCAGAAGAAACCGTCGCACGACGTTTCAGAGGTTTGGACTGTTCTTATCCTTTCACCAACTCTTCGAATTTCAAAAAAATTCAAAAAGATTCAAAAGTAAGCGGGAAAATACCCCTTACCTTGGCAACCAAGTCACCATAAGACGGGTGCGGGTACAGTGTTAAGGCAAAACCCTTCACATACTTAGCACCTGCAGGGAATTGAAGCCAAGAATACCTTGGCAACCAAGTAACCATAAGACGGGTGCGGGTACAGTGTTAAGGCAAAACCCTTCACATGCCTAGCACCCGCAGGGAATTGAAGCCAAGAATACCTTGGCAACCAAGTAACCTTAAGACGGGTGCGGGTACAGTGTTAAGGAAAAACCCTTCACATACCTAGCACCCGCAGGGAATTGAAGCCAAGAATACCTCGGCAACCAAGTAACCATAAGACGGGTGCGGGTACAGTGTTAAGGCAAAACCCTTCACATACCTAGCACCCGCAGGGAATTGACGCCAGGAATACCTTGGAAGTAAAGTAACCGTAAGACGAGCGCGGGTACAGTGTTAAGGCAAAACCCTTCACATACCTAGCGCTCCGCAGGGAATTGAAACCAAGAAGGATCTTCTGGCCAATGCTTGCGGAAACGGAAATAACATCCCCGCATAGCGGGAACGTCGAGAACAACATTGTTTGAAGCTCCAGGATGGAATTGGTGGTTTTAACATAATTGATCACTATGTTCAAAACTACCAAAACCTCATGGAGAATCCACACAAGTGGGACTCAACGCTCCTGACTTGCGAGGAGGTTACAGACCTACCCGCATCATACCCAAAGATCAAGCAGGAAAGTCGGGAATTTCTGCAAGTGACAAGGACTTCCGCGGGAAGAACCCCCATGGAAAACCTTAAAAACCCTTTTCAAAACCCTTTGCTTAAGTCCAAAAGTTCACCTCACTTTATTAAACACTCATGAGAAGAACATTGGACTGGGGGGACTTGAAGAGGTAGGTCCCAGCAGAGCCCAGTTGGACCCGCAAGACTCACCTTGAAGAGGGACGTCTGCGCAGAAACCAACTGGATCCGCAGGACCAACCATGCTCAGAGACGTGACGTCCTTACGCGCAGTACGCAAGCTGTTCCCGCAGGAAATGCCTCCCAATGGTGAAGGACTCTGCCTGTTCCCGCAGCTGCGGATACAAGCCATCAGGGAAGGCCACCCGCGCAGCAAGGCTACACGCACAAGGCACTTAGCTCTCAATCACTCTGTCACCTGAAGGAATGAGCAAAGCCGGGAACAATCCCGCACAAAGACGGGAGGGGGAATACTCCCGCCCAACTAAGCCAGTCCGTACGATACGGGAAGATCGTCTGTACTGTACCTGACGAGGTATGGGCAAAAGATCTGACTAAAAATACGACAGCTTATTGACAACAGTATGGCGAGCAGCATGCTCCTGTACTGTATGTCACTATTAGCCGCTGCCTACTCACCAACTCCTGTCATACCACGTGCATAGCCGGCAGTTGGTGGAAAAAAAATAGTACACAGCAGGCCTGGTCACTATCAGCCGCTGCCTACCCACCAACTACCAGCAGGGCACGTGCGTAGGCCACTGTTGGTGGAACAGGAACACTATTGCAGCCGGCCACACCTCCTTGGAAACCTACCTTCGGCTATAAATACCTCAAATGGTATGATCATCTCATCTTAACATATCTTATCATATTATACCTGATATCTGCTCTAGCAATCTCTTAATATACATTTATATTTGAAGAGCAATCTAGTCTGATTCTCACGCCGGAGGGTGGTCACAAGGAGGAACCCCCCCCCCTTCTCAGTGACAAGCTCACGGTGTCTGTTTTGCAGGTTATCAGAAGAACCATCTTTTCTGGGTCTAACCCCTCGTGGGAAACATCTATCTAACCCCCAGGTTACTTGTAATCTGCCCGGGGTCCGGTTAGTGTTTCTTCAGTCATCTTCTGTTTAGGGCCATATTTGAGCTCTAAGAACTAAGGCTATCCCTCGATTACTTCCACAAATTGCACTAGCTTGAGGAGCTTTGGTCTATGTCGTGCAATTTTGAGAGTTGTGTAAAAATATGATGTGACACTTATATAGCATTTGAGGTGTTTAGGATCCATACCCTTCATGTTGACTTTCTCTCTTCTGTTAAATAATCAAAGAATCATGTACAAATCTATTATACGGTTATCATAATTCTTAGCATAATATTGATTTGAAAAAGAACACGGTACATGAATAATATAATGAACTATTTTGGTTGTCATGAAATTCAAATCCATCATATATATACTCTATGATTACTCTACTTGATTCTCACAATTAGCACGTTAATTTCATTTGTACGTTAACTTTCCCCTATATATATATTAATCACGTAAAAATTCTCTTTAAAAGATGAATTGCCTTATATGGTCACACAATTCAGAATTGCCTTGTTCTACACTAGCCGAGTTTCGAATTTTTAACCTTTAATTTTATATATATAACGTACCAAACCATATTTGCTGTAAATCATATGGGTGTTGAATGAAAGTTGTTGATATGCCTATATGAGACTCCAAAAGCTATTTTGAATATCTACACTAGTTTAGTTAAAAAGCAATCTAGTCTGATTCTCACGCCGGAGGGTGGTCACAAGGAGGAACCCCCCCCCCCCTTCTCAGTGACAAGCTCACGGTGTCTGTTTTGCAGGTTATCAGAAGAACCATCTTTTCTGGGTCTAACCCCTCGTGGGAAACATCTATCTAACCCCCAGGTTACTTGTAATCTGCCCGGGGTCCGGTTAGTGTTTCTTCAGTCATCTTCTGTTTAGGGCCATATTTGAGCTCTAAGAACTAAGGCTATCCCTCGATTACTTCCACAAATTGCACTAGCTTGAGGAGCTTTGGTCTATGTCGTGCAATTTTGAGAGTTGTGTAAAAATATGATGTGACACTTATATAGCATTTGAGGTGTTTAGGATCCATACCCTTCATGTTGACTTTCTCTCTTCTGTTAAATAATCAAAGAATCATGTACAAATCTATTATACGGTTATCATAATTCTTAGCATAATATTGATTTGAAAAAGAACACGGTACATGAATAATATAATGAACTATTTTGGTTGTCATGAAATTCAAATCCATCATATATATACTCTATGATTACTCTACTTGATTCTCACAATTAGCACGTTAATTTCATTTGTACGTTAACTTTCCCCTATATATATATTAATCACGTAAAAATTCTCTTTAAAAGATGAATTGCCTTATATGGTCACACAATTCAGAATTGCCTTGTTCTACACTAGCCGAGTTTCGAATTTTTAACCTTTAATTTTATATATATAACGTACCAAACCATATTTGCTGTAAATCATATGGGTGTTGAATGAAAGTTGTTGATATGCCTATATGAGACTCCAAAAGCTATTTTGAATATCTACACTAGTTTAGTTAAAAAGAAATGATATGCTATTCATACATCCTTTGGTTATTCACACACCCTACATATGATTATATAGGGGTTATACTATCATATAAAACACACTTAAAAGTGGGTGTGTATAAATCAAAGGGTGTGTGAATAACCAGAGCCATAAAGAAATACATCTACACTTGTCATTACCCCTACCATTAGTGACCATAATCATCAGCTCAACCCTACTTTATCATGTTGGAAAATAAAATAAGTATTGCATTAAAATAGATACATAAACAATTCATCTTGAAAATTCGAACCCACTTTCGTAGCATATAGTAATAGAATTGACAACGCTGTTTATCTAACTTAAATCAAATCGATCTTTTAACTGATTGATAAACTTTTCATCGAAGTTCGTTTCTTGTAATTTCATCATCTTTATAATTGTTGTCCGTAATTTAGTTGAAATGACAAAAACTACGATAAATAAATTACGTAATGTTAGAATTATTTTGATTATCCTTTAAATGCACATAAGTATTGCAAATAAAATTAATAGTAAATTACATTTTTCGTCGTTTGGGTTTACCTTCAGGTACGAGTTGTGTCATTTAACTATAACAATTTCAAAGAACGTTATTTATTTGAAAAATTATAACACATTGCATCCTTTTAAGTTTTAACTCAATTTTTACTTTAAATTAACAATATTTTCTATTGCAATTTCTGGATTATTATATGATGATTTTGAAACTTTCCATATTTAGAAAAGAAATAGAAAGAGATAGACTAGAAATGACATCTGTTATGTGAATGACACCAAAAATATATTAAATTAATGGAATTAGGATATAGATGGAATATGATGAAATAGAGCCACTTTTAGGTTCCTTATGAAATGAAGCATGGAGGGGAGCCACTACGAAGAAGTTCCGGGAGTTACGAAGGATTATATTGAAACGTTAAATTTATTTTAAAATACTATACAACTACCTGATCGAGTCAGGGACCTCTTCAAGTAGGTAATGATCATTATAAAATCTATAATAATAATCCCAAATTATGGAAAGGGAAAGCACCTTGAATGGATTGGGAGTGAAACTATCATCATTACAAATATCATTATTTTATTAAACAATGATATAATATTATAAAACATGCTTCAATAACTTTTAATTATTAATTAGTACCCAATCGCTTAATCAATTGCCCTATAAATCTTAATTTATTTTATAGCCGGTACCTTCCATTTATCCTGCTTTTCTTTAGAACCCATATACATTTTAACACATTACTCTAAACAAATATTTATTAAAAACAAAAAACCATCCTAAATATATCACTAAAAACCATTTACAACAAACCTTTCAGTCGAAAAACTAACCCATGTCAACAATTCAATTTGCAACAAAAAAGAAGGAAATTAAACTTAATTAAGTCACTTAGAAATACATCAAAATTCAAGCAAAAAAAAAACAAAAACAAAATTACATATAAAAAACAGTAAACATTGCAATGATTCCCACAATCATAAGAGTTTGAGACAAAGTATCACTATCCATCTTAAGCACCGAAGCCGCTTCACTCATAGCAGTAGAAGTTTGGTTCGCGGGTCGATCAACATTTTCAGCTTCCAAAACCTTAACAATCATCTTAAGCCCATGCTCACAATGACTAGAAACACCACTTATGAAGTAAAAGTATCCAGACCGGTTGAGTTCAAAACTAGTGTCACCATTATCCGAGAAAAACATAGGGTTTGTTGACTTGCATTTCTCATATTCTTCTTTTGTCACAAGCAACACCGAATCCTTCTTAATGTACTCAAAACCTACACATGTTAATATCATTGCATGCATGCATGCAATGAACAAACTTATAAGAATCACTTGGATTGAGAGCATTATTATTTATTAATAATTGTTCATAAAGGCCAGGAGGACTTACGCAACGTGTCGTTGATGCTAAAGCGGTTGCTGGTAGCCCATTCGTTGTAGTGATTGGTGTCGTTAGCCTTAGGGGTTACCCACCCTTTGTCACCACCAACTGTGAAGTGATGAGCACTTTGGACCTTGAGGACGGTTAATAAGGCGAATGCCATGAAAATGATGGCTGTGTTCTTCATGGTTTGTGGGAGAAAAGAGTGAAAAGTGATTAATGGTGGTTTAAGGTAAGTGAAGTAGGGTTTATATAATAAAGTTTTACGTGAAGAAGTTGGTTATTTTGAAGAGAGTGGGGGAGATAGTTGAGAGAAGTGGGGGTACGATGTTTGACTAGGTAACTTCTGTTTTTTGTTTTACGATATTTTATGCTGATACCTCGGATTTTCCGAAGCAAATTAGAAAAATGTGACAAATTTCCCTCAAATATGTATTTTGAATTTTAAAAAGTTGTAGTTTATATGGCTTGCTACTTAATAATCAAATCTAAATAGAGAGTTATAATGTTTTGAGTATATAATGATATTGAGGTGGTTATAAATCAAACAAAATCTATAAATGTTTATACCTTTATGGTTTTTCTATATTAAAATGTTACTCTCTAATTTCTAAGTACACTTCCAAGTACTTGCTTATTAGTTATTGCTTTACTGTTTTTTAAAAGGTAAATGTTTGCAATTAAATTTGTATTATTTTGAAAGATAAACATTGTTTTGTATGAAACATTAGAATTTAGAAGATTATTTTAGTTTTTTCAATAATAGATGAAATAAAATAGATATGCTCTTTACTGAGCCCAGATAAAACTTCCCAACGGACTCAGCGTGAGTTGAGGCCAACTTATACAGTTAAACCCACTTAACTCATTTTTGCTATTTTAAGGTTGAGTACATGTAAAGCAAGCCTTTGAGACCTGTACAGTTATACCCACCTTACTCATTTTTGCTAATGTGATGTCATATGGATGTGACACTCTACAATCACGCATGCGCATATATTTTAGGGAAAATCTTCAAAATAGTCTTACAAAATAAGATTCTAACTTTGTCTCCTAAACTTAATATTTCCAAAAGTGGCACTCTCTAACTCATATTTGACAATGTATTAGAAAATATAACGCGTCTTTAACGACATTTCTCGTCTGTATATTCGAAATAATATAAAATTTTATATATTAAAAGTTATAAAAGAAAAACAAAATAAGTAAAACTAGTTATAATAATATAATATTAAAAAAACAAACAAAAAAGTTAACATATCTTCGACTACGCGTTTGATGCTAACATATCTTTGACTACGTATTTGGAGGCCTAACTCATCTTTAACCATGTGTTAGGAAATCTAACGCGTCTTTGACGACGTGTTAGCGTCTTTAACAATGTGTTAGGAAATCCAACGTGTCTTTGACGACGTGTTATGCTAACATGTCGTCAAAGACGCGTTAGATTTCCTAATACATGGTCAAAGATGAGTTAGAGAGGGCCATTTTTGGAAATATTACGTTTATGGGACAAAGTTGGAATTTCATTTTGTAGATGGGTTATTTTGGGGATTTTCCCTATATTTTATTATTATTTGTTGTTTTTTTAGTAATAAAAGGAATGCAATACGGGTGTTCATGGTTCGGTTCGACACCGTAAACCGCCCAAACCGACCATTGGTTCGGTTTCACGGTTGGTTTTTTTTTCAAGTTTAGGTCGGTCGGCTTCAAAAATTTCAAACCGTAGCGAACGATTTGGTTTACGGTTTTTATCAAAAACCAACCGTATAAAACCGGACCGGACCGTTTAATTTAATTATATATATGTGTGTGTGTATAATACATTATATGTTTGGTAAATACAAAGTGGTAATTGGTAATATGCATATTAACCAAATCCTAAAAGCACAAACAAACTGCAAACTGTGAAGTAGTGAAACCTTTATTATGTAGTGAAATCTTATGTATTAGGCTAGTGTTTATATGTCACTGGAACGTTAAACTTTCGCAAATTATTCACAACCTAACAAGGCCAAACCATGAAACCAAACTGTAATTAGCGGTTTGGTTTGATTCGGTTTAAGAGTTCAATGGTTTGGTTTTGGCTTACAAGAATAAAAAACCGTTACTAACGGTTTGGTTCACGGTTTGACTTAAAAACCGTGAAAACCGGACCGTGAACACCCCTAGAATGCAATTACAAAATATATAGAAAATGAAAATAAGAAAATGAAAGTGTAAAATGTAAGTGTAAAAATGAGAATAGAAAGTGTGTTAGTGGTATGCGTTAAGGTATAAATGGTATAAATAAGTGATAACACATGTTAAAGGAGATGGATATATATATAGAAAATAAGCACTAAAGGGACGAGAGAGTTATAACTTATTATTAAACTAGTTTGTATCCCCCGTAGTACGGGAGGTTCATTTACATTATTCGTTTATAATATTTATATATTTTTTTGAATTCTAATTTTATTTATTGAAAGAAATTTATTAATATACTTAGGGTTTAATCATTAAAAGGCTTAACAAATAAATGATATGTTATAACCCGTTTAAAAAGCTATCTGGATTTGGTGACCATGACCCGCTTATTTTCTTTTACTATAAAATTGTTTCTTTATTATAAATAATACATTCTAAAAAATCGGATATTAATTTTTAGTATATCACTATTTTATATGATTTTCATATCAAATAATTCAAAAGATTAATTTTTAATTTAATTTATCTACCGTATTACAGGGGTTGTTTTACATTATTCGTTTATAATATTCATATATTTTTTTGAATTCTAATTTTATTTATTGTAAGAAAGTTAATAATATAATTAGGGTTTGATGATAAAAGAGTTTCACAAATATATGAGATGTTATAACCTGGTTTAAAAGTTATTTGGGTTTGGTGAGACCCGAGACCCGCTTATTTTTTATTATAAAATTGTTCTTAATTATAAACAATATCAATTTTAAAAAAAATCATACATTAGTTTTTAGTATATCCATATTTTATAGGATTTTCACATCAAATATTTGGTGAGATAAAACTTTAATTTAATGAGATGTTATAACCCGTTTAAGAGTTATCTGGGTTTGGTGAGACCCGTACCCATAAATTCGGGTTAAATGCATGAGAAGCCTCTATTTACAAATAAAGCAATCTTGTGGCTTGAGAGAATTTAGGGAGCAACCAAAGAGCTTTTAAAGGCTTCGTTTATATATATTACTAGATTTTATCCCCTGTATTATGGGGGTTGTTTTACATTATTCGTTTTTAATATTTATATATGTATATTTGGATTTTAATTTTATTTATTGTAAGAAAGTTAATAATTAATATACTTGAGGTTTGATGATAAAATGGTTTCACAAATAAATAATATATTATAATCTGGTTTAAAAGCTATCTGGGTTTGGTGATACCCATTACCCGTTTATTTTCTTTATTATAAAATTGTTTCTTAATTATAAATAATATATTTTTTAAATAAAATAGGATATTAATTTTTATTATATCCCTATTTTATAGGATTTTCATATCAAATATTTTATAAGATTAATTTTTAATATATAAAATGAGATGTTATAACCCGTTTAAGAGCTATCTGGGTTTGGTGAGACCTTTACCTGTGAATTCGGGTCAAATACGTGAGAAACGTTCATTTACAAATAAAGCAATCTAATGACTTGAGAGAATTGTTGTTTTACATTTTTTATTTTTTAATATTTATTTTTAGGATTTTAATTTTCTTTATTGTAAGAAAGTTAATAATATACTTAGGATTTGATGATAAAAGTGTTTCATAAATAAATAATATGTTATAACCCGTTTAAAACCTATCTGGCTTTGGTGACCCATGACCCACTTGTGTTTGTTATTATAAAATTGTTTATTAATTATAAATAATATCTTTTTCTTTTTAAATTGGATATTAATTTTAGTATATCCCTATTTTATAGGATTTTCATATCAAATAATTTGTAAGATTAATTTTTAATTTAATGAAATGTTATAACCCATTTAAGGGCCATCTGGTTTTGGTAATACCCATACCCATAAATTTGGGTTAAATCAATGAGAGGCCTCTATTTAAAAATCAAGCAATCTCGTGGCTTCCATAAAATGAGGGAGCGACCACATCGCGACACGTAGGATTTTAGGGGTTTCGTTTATATATATATATATATATATATATATATATATATATATATATATATATATATATATATATATATATATATAGATAGATTATAGATTTAGGTTACTATCTTAATAAGATATAAATACACGTTTTTTTTTTCCAATGATATGTATTAGTTTATTTCTTGATAACACTTATAAAAAGTCAGGGCCGGCTCTGAGAATTTGCATTTTCCGGTTGAACCGAAAAAAATATGTCCTCTAATTCTTAACGTAGTAAATAATATATTCAATTTTTTAAATGACGATTAAAGTTATGGCAATAAACATAACAATTAACAAAATAATTGTATTAGAATGAGTTTATGACATACTGAATAAGCTAACAGCTAACCGAGGATTTATGAAACTCATATAACATTTTTTATAGCAATTTGGTGAATTAACTCATCGTAGTTTATGCTCTCTAATATTCTGTTCTCGATAGCTATGATCACCAACCCGCTAAGTATTTCTTGGGGCATTGTGGATCGTAAATAAGAATTCAATAACTACAATGTTGAAAAACTCCTTTCTGCAAATGCTACCATGACTGTTGGTGTTCAAAGTCGACGTTGTTGTTATCTGCCTATTCATTTCTTTGTTCTATATATTTATCTTTTGTTGATTAATAAAAAAAGTTACGGGTCTCTTTCAATTTTTAATGGCCTATAAGTCTTTAGGTAATTTAAAAAAATTGGGTCTAAAAAGTTTGTGACTATTATAAAAATAGTGAGATTATAATTATTCGGGTTTTCTATATATATAACACCGAGAATTTTTAAAAATATTTGTGCCCCGAAAAAAATGTGCCCCAACCAGACACCCACATTACTTGACCTTAGAACCGGCCTTGTAAAATGTAAACATCAATTATATGTCAATACACATATTGAAGATACTGAAATATATTTTTAATTATGTATCCATTTAATAATAATGTCTTGCTGTATATATACACTAGTTTTAGAGCCCGTGTTACACACGAGATAATTCAAATTATAAAATTATAAGTAAAACAAATAATTACATGGCGTATATGAAAAAAAATGTATTATATCTACGCTTGTATCTATACAATGTGTACATAAATTGATTTTATTTATCTCACAAAATGGTTTTTTTAAAGGAACTTAATAAAAAAATTTCCGTGCAAAATCGTACCCGAGAATGCTTCTTTCTATTGAAAACTTCATTCTCGGTGTCATATATGCATAATTGAAAGAATTTTGGTTATGAACCAATTTCGAAAATAAGACTTCTCATACAATAGTAGTTCTAACCACTCAGCCTAAATACAAAAGAGGCGTTACCTTTATTGATATATTTATCAATTTACCACCCATCAAACGAAAGTAGGATATTAAATTGTAACAATGGATGTTCTTCAAGAACTATGTTTTTCTAAACTACACCATAAAATAGATTTTGATAAGTTTCAGAGGGCTTCTCGACTTTGTCATAATGATAACATAAAAAATAACATGTTAACCCATTCAATTTTGTGAATATTTTGTTTCATTTGAGCATAGTTTTGCATGACATGCTTCCCATATAATGTTCTGATCACCATTGAAGGAAAAATTAATGTTGACATAAATATTTGAAATTTGAAAGTTGAGGGTGGCATGTCGAAAGTGTTCGCAATCTTTTCTTAAGTTTTAATAGTTGAGGGAAAAATAGTCAATTTGCCAAATCCTGAACCTTTTGATTATTTCAAAAAATGCCCTTAAAAATAAACTTGAAACCCGAATCATGTTTAAAATTCTAACTTTCATACTTTTGACATTTTAAAGTTAACACTTTGAACCCATAACAAATTTGACGATAAATCTATTTGCATTCTTAAACTTTTAAAAATACTCAAAATTTTCATTTTTGACCCGTAACAAAATTTGACCTAAATTTAGTTAACTTGTACCAAACAATCTATTTACCAACTTTTGACCCATAAAATCAAATTTAACATCCACAAAAAACTCAAAACAATTTTCATTTGAGAAACATAATTTGTTGTTGATTTTTGGAATTCACCAAGTATTTTGAAATATATAGTAAAATAATATGTTAATATTTATATTTATAAATATATATATATATATATATATATATATATATATATATATATATATATATTATAGTGTAAAAGGAAAGTGAATAATTATTGATTTATTACATATATTAGGGTATATTAGTTTTGAAGGGAAAAAAATTATGAGAATTAACCAAAACATGACAAGTGTTTCCATTTATTTTACTTTATTAGAATAGGTAGATTGTATATGTGTAAAAACAAACTCACATAAAATATAATTTACTTAGGGGTTGTTTTCTAGTCTCTTAATAATTCTATTAATAAGCTATATCTTAATCAGTCAGCATTAATGTGTTTGGTTCACTAGAATGATATTTGAATCGGTCAGCAAACCTCTTATCCATTAAGGGTATGCTTGGCAAAAATAGCTGGTAGCTGTAGCTGGAAGCTGGTGGCTGATGGCTTAAAGCTGGTAGCTGGAAGCTGTAGCTTTTTAGATATATTTAGATGATTGGCAGAGTAGCTGGAGATTTTAATAAATATATAAAATAACTAAAATGGGCATAACTAAAAATATAATAGTAAATGTATCTATTTTAAAAAGTTATTTAAGTAATTTAAATTGCTAAAAGCTTGTAGCATTTTCTAAACACTACTAGTAGGAGCTTCAAGCTTTAAGCTTTTTCTCATGATGTAAAAGCTTCAAACTCCTTCAACCAAATAAGGCTTTTAATTGAGTAGGAGCTTTTTCTTAAAAGCTTGAAGCTAGAAACTCCTAAAAGCTTGAAGCTATAAACTCTTAAAAGCTTTCTGCCATACATGCCCTAAGCTTTAAAATGACGTTGAATTTAAATTTTACTCATTTGTATCTTCAGATATATTCATAGCCCTCAGTCTATCACTCACACATCATATCCTTGACCCACCACCACATCTTCCTCTGACACCAATCACCACCATATCGGCACATTTAGCACTGACTCAACGTTTAGTGGCTCATAGTCTCGTAACAATTTAGACATCTTATTTATGATGCATTTATTAGTGAATAGGTTAACCTCTTATTCGTGCATTCCATGTAAGATTCAAACTCGTAATTAATCTACTGGCTAGCAAGTAAGTTGAGATGTCTTTTGGCTAAATTGTTAAGCTTATAAATATACTTATTAAAGGACGTTTTTCCAAACATGTTTGAATTGTAGGTGGTGAAGACCTATAGCCATAGGGTACCTTACTACATGCAATGAAACTTGAATTAAAAGAGATGGTTGTTGGGAGAACAACAAATAAATGAGTAAAAGTAATGTGTAGAACTACACATTAACTTCATAGTATCAATATCAAATATGGAAGTGGATGGGAGGTGAATTAGATACGTTCCTAATGCGATCTATCATATCAATACTATGAAAAAGTCGTTTATGCAAAAAGATTACATACCATATATTGAAGAAATTTTATCCCTTCAAAGGTTAACCTTCGTGGCTCCGTTGGTTAGCAAGTGGCTCCAAACATGATTTCAACACAAGATGTTTTAGCAATGGACTTGTTTTCAACCGTATGTGTTTGCTGTGGCACTTCCATTGAATCCTTGGGCCATCTATCAGTCACATGCTTTTATGCAAACTTCTGCGATAAAAGATCAACTGTTGGTGTAGATGACCTCTTTTAGATATGATTTGTGTCGTGGAGTTATTATTCGAATATAGTTAATGGGAATAAAATTACAAGAAGACTATTACAGTGATCATTTTACACGTTATGTGGCTCATAAGAAACGCAATGAACAACAAATTATTCAACAACATAATGAAAAATTAATAGCCAACACATACTTTTAGATTTAAATAAGAACAATCGAGTAACACGAATGAATTATGGTTTTGGAAGAGCAAGGTGCTAGTAACATGATAAAAACTAGAGAAAACAGAGAGATCAATTTTAATCGTCAATCTTAGAGACTACCGTTACAAACATAACACGTACACACACAATTCAAATAATAAATCCCATAAACAACGGACATGGTCATAAAATGGTCGGGTTATATAACACATTGCAATTTTTTTTATGACAGGTGAAAAATGATCCCCTAATTTTGGTAGACCGTGCGTAGTGAGACGTTATACCTACTCAAAAAGCCCCCATAGCGTTGGGAGCACCGCCCCGGGCGCTATAAGTTGTTTTGGGGTTGGTGTCACTTCCCACAAAGTGTTGAATGTGGGGAAGAAGCTTATTTTTGATTGGTGGGTTGGTTTAGTTGTATTATTTTTAATAATAACGTATGCGCATTATTTTCGGTTATGTTATTTCTGTACAACATATTTCTCTCTGTACAAGTTACCTTTTTCTCTCCGTACAATTCCCAGCCGTTCCCAAACGTTCACATCGTCAAGCGTCTCCGGCCGTATCACCGGTAGAGCTCCCCGCACCAGGTAAGTCTCTCTCTTCTCCACCCCTATCTTACCTCCATCACAGTTCTTCACAAAAAACCACCTTTTATGACCGCTTGAAAACCGAAGGAGCGAGCCAACGGGACTCTAAGACGGCCGGCAATTTTTACGTAAAGCTACTTTCAAGCTACCAGGGAGTCGTTTTTGGTCAGGGACTGTAAGACAGCCGGCGACTTTTACGCACACCATCGTAACAATTTTCTCCGTACGTCAACAACGGTAATAACACCTGCAACATACCGACGCCGGAAACGGTAATCCGCAACTCTCCGCACGTCCAACAACGGTTAAGTGTCCAACCAAGTAACGGTGACCTGCAACTCTCCGACCAGGTAACGGTGACCCGGTAACTAAATCTTTCTAAATTTAAAGCCTAAAATTTAAAACTGCAAGCCTAAAATAGTATTTTGGTTTGATAAAGTTTTAATAAAATCTACCCACTTTGATTAACATAAACTCCCAATATTATTTATTAACACATATTTACCACTTAGGGGGTCGTTGTGTTTTTGGGTGTGACATTTGACGTGTGACCTACATCTTTTGTGGCCATTGCTTGGCATTGTGTGATTAGTGACAATCATAGACCGTAGAAGCCATGATTTTTACTTGAGACCATGCCCGGAAAGGAGGGGTGTAGGTAAGGAAAAAGGTAGGGGACATACATTGCGTTTGGTTTCCTGGAATGTAGGAACTCTAAGTGATAAGTTGTTAGAGCTGGTAGATGTGCTTAAAAGGTGTATGGTCCAGATAGCATGCCTTCAGGAGACTAGATGGAAAGGGCATAAAGGGGCTGAGTGTAACGGATACAAATTGTTGTACTCGGGGTCTGATGGAGCTAAGAATGGTGTAGGGTTCGTGGCTAAGGAAATACACAATAGTGTGATGGAGGTGATAAGGCATAATGATAGGATTATGGTGTTAAGACTAGTCCTAGGTGAGGAAGTAGTGACAGTAGTTTGCGCTTACGCACCACATGTTGGACTAGGAAATCGGGAAAAAAAAGATTTTTGGGATCGCTTAGACGCGGTGGTAAGGGCCATACCTAGGGATGAGAGGATGTGCATAGGAGGTGATTTTAATGGTCATATCGGTAAGGATAACGAGGGTTTCCAAGCCGTCCACGGGGGTTTTGGGTTTGGTGATAGGAATGAATCTGGCACAGATCTCCTGGATTTTGCAGTAGCCCATGACCTAGGTATTTTAAACTCGTTCTTTAAGAAAAGATAATCACATTTGATTACATTTAGAAGCGGGGGACGAAACACACAGATCACTACATATTGATGAGGCAATGAGACCGACGTTGGTGGAGGGATTGTAAGGTGATACCAGGGGAGACGGTTGTGGCTCAACACCGATTGCTGGTGACAGATATAAACTTTAGATATAAGTTAATTGAGCGAGAGAGAAAGGGTACACATAGGATTTGATGGGGAAATCTAAAGGACGACAAGCTGTCACTATTTAAGGATAAGCTTATCTCGATGACCTTGGGCAGAGCAGAAGAGGACTCATGTCAGATGTGGGAAGCAATGGCGAAAAAAATTACCCAAGTAGCGAAGGACACTCTCGGGATTACGACTGGAAAGACGGGGAGGCATAAGGAGACGTGGTGGTGGAATGAGGTCGTCCAAGAAAAGATACGGGACAAACAAGGAAGTTTTAGGGAGCTTATGAGGTGCACGAATGAGGAAGAGCGAGTGGGATTGAAGGAGTCATACAAAAAGGCTAAAAGGGAGGCGAAGAAGGCAGTGTCGGAGGCAAAGAACACTGCCTATAAACGAATGTATGAACATTTAGAAACACAAGAGGGGGAACATGATATGTTCAAGATTGCCAAGGCAAGGGAGCATAGAAGGAAAGACCTAGGGGCTGTGAAGTAAAGGGTGAGGATGGGCAGGTACTAGTTAAAGAGCAGGACATCAGATTAAGATGGAAAATCAATTTTCAGAACCTTTTCAATAGTGAGAGGGCCTACCAAGAAGAAAACGACAACACACGCCTACGACGACAACAACAGAATAATTGCTTACGCCGACGTATTACGCAGGAAGAGGTGAGGAATGCACTAAGGAGGATGGAAAGGGCTAAGGCAGTTGGCCAGACAACATACCTATCGAGGTGTGGAAGTGCCTAGGGGAGGAAGGAGTTTTGTGGTTAACTACTATATTCAATAGTATCTTCAAGTCCGGTAAGAAGCCAGATCAATGGTGGAGCAGCGTCGTAGTACATATTTATAAGAATAAAGGAGACGCCCAATGTTGTGGGAACTACAGAGGCATCAAACTACTAAGTCATATTATGAAGCTATGGGAAAGAGTTATAGAGACTAGAATTAGACGGGAAACCCAGGTTACAGTGAACCAATTTGGTTTCATGCCTGGGCGGTCCACTACAGAGGCAATACACCTCCTAAGAAGACTCATGGAAAAGTATAGGGAGAAGAATCGTGATCTACATATGGTGTTCATTGACCTAGAAAAGGCGTACGATAATGTGCCACGTCGACTGCGTTGGGATAGCCTTGAGGGCATAGGGGTCCAATGGAAATATATAGAGATGATTATGGATATGTATGCCAACACTACAACAAGTGTCCGTGCGCCCTTGGGGGATACTGACTTATTCCCGGTAGAGGTAGGCCTTCATTAGGGCTCAGCACTGAGCATTTTCCTTTTCGCAATAATCTTGGACGAGTTGTCAAAGTCAATTCAGGAGACAGTCCCTTGGTGCATGATGTTCGCAGACGATATTGTCTTAGTGGCCGAGAGAAAACAAGATCTGAAAACATGAGGTTAGAGGAGTGGCGAGCATTTCTAGAAAATAAAGGTTTAAGGATTAGTCGCTCAAAGACTGAGTATATCCATTGTAACTTTAGCGGGATAAACGATGACGTGGAGATCCAAATCACCATCGAAAACCAAGTGGTTCCGCGGGTAACGAAGTTTAAATATCTAGGATCGTTTGTCCAGAGTGACGGGAAAATAGATTATGACGTGGCCCACCGTGTCCAAGTTGGATGGAGTAAATGGAGGGCAGCTACAGGAGTTTTGTGCGACAAGAGATTCCCAAACAGGCTAAAGGGTAAATTTTATAGGGTCGCGGTTAGACCGGCGATGTTATATGGAACAGACTGCTGGGCCATCAAGAAGTCACATGAGCGTAAGCTAGAGGTTGCAGATATGAGAATGTTAAGGTGGATGTGTGGGCACACACGATTGGACCGGATAAGAAATGATGTATTTCGAGAGAGATTAGGGGTTGTTAACATTTCAGATAAGATAAGAGAGGGGAGATTGAGATGGTTTGGACATGTTAAGAGAAGAGAGACGACGGCTCCTGTCCGATCTGTAGAAACTATTAGTATAGAGGGGAGGAGGGATAGAGGACGTCCCAAATTAACTTGGGCCGAGAGGATTAAGCATGATTTGCTAGATTTGCACCTCTCTGAGGACATGGTTGAGGATAGGAATTCTTGGAGACGCATGATTAAGGCTAAGGATTTTTAGGAGAAACGTAGAGTTTTGATTTTATTTCTATCACAAGGGGCGTTTCTTCACCTTTTTTCGAGTGAAAAATGATATATTATTATAATATCCTATCCTCAAATTAGTATTTATAACACATATTTAGTATTAAGTGCTAATATCACTATTATTTATTAATTTTCCATATTTAGTATCACTATTATCACTATAACACATATTAGTATTCATTACTAATATCACTATTATTATTGATCTCATGCATATGGTTTTCGAGCCGGGGGTCTCTCTGGAAGCAACATCTCTATCTTTTGGGATGGAGGTACGGTTTGCTTACATCCCATCCTCCCAGACCCTGTTAACAGTTTTGCTATTGGTGAGATTTATACTGGGTATGGTTGTTGTTGTTGTATTTTTAATAATAATAATGATGAATTAATGATTGGCAGGAGCTCCATCCATAACATTCTTTTTTGTCAGAAAGCCTTTATAGAGATGTGAGGTCACATGACACAAAACGTTTTTATAGATGCTTCATCCACTACGCACATTCTCGTACAAAATACAAAGTATTATTATTATTATTGTTGTTTTTTCCTTTTTATAAACCTTTTGTCTTAAAATAGCAAATAGTAATTTGCGTCTTCGACAAACACAACAAAAGCAAAATCGTAAGCCGAACCTTGACAATCGAATTCAGTAATTGAAATTGAAATTGAATGGCAGAAGAATCAGAGAAGCGATTTCACGCCGTCATGGACAAGCTCTTCCTTCCTTCTTCATCTCCCAATTCCAATTCCAATTCCAATTCCAATTCCAATTCCAATTCCAAATCTACCCCTTCCTCTAGGTACACAATTCCTAGGGTTTATTATTATTATTATTATTATACAAACTAATTCAATGTTAATTTTGTGTCGCTGAATCAATTTAACTTAGGTTTTGTTCTTTTGTTAGTGTCACTGCAGGCATTGCCAGCAAGCAGGAAACGCCCGTATACTGCAGCTGCTACAAAGCTGGATATAGTTGAGTTGAAATCTAAAGGAAGTGCCACCGAGTCGCCTGTGTGCAGACCATGGGATAGAGATGGCTTATTCAAAAGGCTTGCCACATTCAAGTCCATGACATGGTTTGCCAAACCGGAGGTTAGACTCATCTCCTAAATCTCGATTAATCGTATTATTTAACCATAAATAGTACTCATGAATTTAGCCTGCAAACAAACAGAATGACCTCGAACAAGAGCATGGTCGTGCTCTTGTTCGTTCATTTAACTTTAACCGAACAAATACTTTTGTTCATTTCGTTTGTTTAAAAAGTGAACGCAAATGAGCATATTTGAACGAACTTATAAGAAAAAACGTAAAAGAACAAAATTGAACGAACGACCATAAATTAAAATGTTAAGTGATTCATCCAAAAATCCAAAATGCACATCTGAATTAGTTGTTTGCATGCCATAGTGGGCTAACCTATTACATATTTAATTATTTCAGATTGTATAAAGTTGCATGGTTAATGAGTTAAACGAACATAAGCGAACAGACATAAACGAATCAACGAACCACGTGTTCATGTTTACTTTGTTTAATTAAATGAACAAAATTTTTGTTTGTGTTTGTTTGTTTATTAAATAAACAAACTTGCTGCTGAACAATTCACAAACAGTTTGTTGAACGTTTGGTTCGTTTACAGGACTACTTGAATACTACTATGGTGAGTATGAACGATCATAACCGTTTTGCAGTTCTATGAGGTTAATGTTATCTATTTTCATCAGGTAATCAGTGCAATAAATTGTTCAATGAGAGGTTGGATCAATGTTGATATAGACACCATCGCATGTGAATCATGTGGGGCCCGGCTCTTCTTTTCTGCACCATCATCTTGGGCACAACAACAAGGTAATCCTTGATTTTCTTTTATAGCACTATCAGTTTTCTTTTTATAACACTATTTTCTGTGTAATGTAGTTGAGAATGCAGCCTCGGTTTTCAGCTTGAAGCTGAATAATGGACACAAGTTACTTTGCCTGTGGGTTGACAATGCGTGTGATGAAAAACTAGCTCAGTTCCCGCCTGCTTCACCTGTAGATTTGGTTGATAATTACAACAAACGATGTGATTCGTTATTACAACTTTTGGAGCTTCCTGTGGTTTCATCAACTGCCATTAATTACATGTAACATCCTAAAATTTATAATGTTGAATAAAGAAAGTTATGTTAGTGATTTCGCGTTTTAATTATTAATATCGAGTAGGAGCGGGTCATGGACTTGGATTAATTGAGATAGGATAAATGAGAATGGGATTTCAAGGATATAAATACCCCCAAAATCCCAAAATATCTCATTTCTCACCAAACTCCACACACACTCCACACACTCCTCAAAACACACACATACTAACCGATCAAGATTCGAAGCCGAGACCGAGATTTTGTTGATAGATCTGAGTTGGTAAGGTAAGAACAAATCCACCAAAGCTTATATTACTGAAAATGGTTAGGATTTGACGGGTTAACCGAACCCGAAACCCAAACTGCCCAAATCGGACCCCTAAAACGTGGATTTTAGGCCGATTTGATGGTTGGGTTTTGTAGGCGCCGATCATACGATTCCGTGGGTACCAAAATCGAGTTATTTGGCTAAGAAACGAAGGAGTTATGGGCAAACAGATCTGCAGCGCGATAACTTCGCCTGCAAGATTAAGTTCGCCTGATGAACTTCGCCTTCAAGCGTAACTTCGCCTTCAAGCGTAACTTCGCCTAAGGTATAACTTCGCCTGAAGCCAAGTTCGCCTAAGGTTTAACTTCGCCTGAAGCCAAGTTCGCCTAAGGTTTAACTTCGCCTGAAGCCAAGTTCGCCTAAGGTATAACTTCGCCTGAAGCCAAGTTCGCCTAAGGTTTAACTTCGCCTGAAGCCAAGTTCGCCTAAGGTTTAACTTCGCCTGAAGCCAAGTTCGCCTAAGGTTTAACTTCGCCTGAAGTGAAGTTCGTTTATAAAATAAATTAAAAACCTAATGGAAAATGTGTTAAGGCAGTTATCGAAAATAAAATTTTTCCAAGCTGACCTGGCAGCTTAACCCCAGCCAGGGGCTCTGCCCCTTGGACCCCGCTAGGGGCTGCCGCCCCTAGAACCCTGCTGCCAGGGGCGCTGCCCCCGGACCCCCGTTCGTTGTGGGTCATATATAGATAGAAATACAAAACGAGTAGTAGTAGTTAATTGATATGTGTAAATATTATACAGTTAGCCGAGCCCAGTTAAAGAAAGGAATTACGATCAACGGCGAGCGTAACAGGATCCAGGTGAGTTTCTAGCCCCATTCCTTGTTATGTTTTCGGGGCTGTGTGCATACTTGATGTGTTGTTAATACATTTATCCTAAGTGATAAGTGTATGCCATATGTGATATATGTGATATGTATGAATGATTGCTTGATGGTACGTGAACGATCTTCGGATATTGCACGTACTGTCAGGTTGTAACGTTATAAATATGGTAAGTATGATATGTATGAATGATTGCTTGATGGTACGTGAACGATCTTCGGATATTGCACGTACTGTCAGGTTGTAACGTTATAAATATGGCAAGTATGATATGTATGTTTATGTGTATGAACGTAATAAAGTTAATAAAAGAAGGAAATGACGGTTGTATGGTTACGAAAAGGGTACCGAGCCCTAATAATACTCGAGGTATGATGTATGGTTGTATGGTAACGAAGAGGGAATCGAACCCTACTAATATTCGAAAACAAGGGACCAGACCCTAATAATATCTGTGATGTTAGGGACCAGACCCTAATAATATATGTGATGTTAGGGACCAGACCCTAATAATATCTGTGATGTTAGGGACCAGACCCTCATAATATCTGTGATGTTAGGGACCAGACCCTCATAATATCTGTGATGTTAGGGACCAGACCCTTATAATATCTGTGATGTTAGGGACCAGACCCTTATAATATCTGTGAGGTTATAGGGCGAAAGGCTCTTTAAAACGTATGATTATGAATGTAAAGAAAGTATGTAAGTAAGAAAGAAAGTATGTAAGTAAGAATGAAGGCATGAGTACTTATGTGTGTATGAAAGAAAGTTATGAGGTTAAGTACGTATGTAATAAGGTATTGTATGGTATTGTATGATTAACTAGAACTCACTCAGCGTAGCTGACTTTTAGTATGCACGCAGGTGAGTAGGTTGAGACAGCTGGCTTGAGTGGAGGACACATGGCAGAAGACTAAAGCCTGGCATCTGAAGATCTGATATGTTTTATAAGTTATGTTTTGATTTTGAAAGACAAGAGGAATGTTTTAAGACATGATTACGAATTGATATGTAATGTTTTATGAAAGTTTTATATTCCGCGTAAAGTTTTAATTAACTCTGATATATAGAACTGTGTTTATGAGTAAATCCAACACGAAAGTAGGGTTACCGGTGACGGGGCCTTACATTACATGAGTACCCCTTTGCTAGAACATTTTCTTAAATGCACTCCAACTTTGGATGAATCTGAACAAGCTTCTCCTGTTTTGTACTATCAGGTATCACGGCCTTATGCTAATACATGTAGGCCTGTAGCTGACGAACACGAACAGAGTTTGTTTGTGTTTGTTTGGTTAACTTTATCGAACAAACTATCGAACACATGAACAGCTAATGAACGGGTTTTTCGTTCGTGTTCGTTCGCTAAAAAAATGAACATGTTTTTGTTTGCTTATGTTCGTTCGTTACTGTTCATGGATTTTAACGGACAGACGGACATGGCTGAGCTAAAACCAATTGAAAGATAATATAAACAACAATGTGTTGGTTCTAAAAAGTTATTAAAACTAGACTAAATTGTAATTGACCTAAAAGATTTTAACGAATATGTTAGTGAACATAAACACACAAACGTAAACCGACGAGCATAGATAAACGCAAACGATTGAATGTAAACAAATTTAAATGAACGAACGGGACATGCGTTCATGTTCGTTCATTTAAATAAATGAACAAAAATTTTTGTTTGTGCTTGCTCGTTTATTAAATAAACGAACTTCCAGCCGAATGGTTCATTGAACGTTCGGTTCGTTTACTGGCCAAATACGTGTTACAAATCTTGCGTGTGTATATTATTAAGTTGTTAACATGTGTTAAAAACTTATAATTGCAATTTTTCAGGCACAAAAGCTCATAAGCCTATGTGGTTGGGAGCCAAGATTTCTGCCATACATTGTTGATTGCAACGATGCAAATAATGCTATTACTGTATATTCTTCTAAAACTTCTGAGAACATGGAAGAAACCGAAGGTTCTTCTTTTGAGAAACATGATCATTCATCTGTGATTCTAGAATGTAGGCTTTGTGGGGCCCGAGTTGGTCTGTGGACTTTCAAAACGACTCAACGGCCCACAGAATTTGTCAGACTTATTGGACATGCAGAACCTAATAATCATGTTCTAGAACCTTCTCGTGTTGAAAATGGGGAACAGACAAGAAGTATTGGTAATAGTAGTGCCACATCATCGAATAAAAACGTTTTGAGTTTGACAATTGCAGGTGGGCCACCACCAGCCGAGCAGAATTTTCGGCCGACAATATCTTTGCCTGTTGTTGGTCAAAATTTAAGGACCCGTTTTTCATCTGCGTTTGAAACAGTTAGTGGTGATGATCGTAGTTTCACAACTAATAGATTAGTTGAGGTAACTGGAGATAGTGTTTTGAAATCTGCAAGTTCAGGTCAATCTGAAACCGTTGATGAAAAAACAATTGAGTTTGATCCGATAAAGCAGCATAGATATTTTTGTCCTTGGATTTCATCCAATGGGAAGTCGCCACCTGGTTGGAAACAAACTCTATCGGCTCTAGAACGCCAGAAAGAGATTGTTTATTCATCTGAAACAACCCAAGCTTCATCTTCACTAATTGAGGTAACCTAAACGTCGTTTCTTATAAAATAATTTCTGTAAAGTAATTTTTGTGACAATATGTGTAATCTGGTGCTAATTGTTGATTACCGTGCAGGTGGAAGATCCTGTTGGTTCTGTTAAAAAGCTTCTCACGCCTCCATCGGCTAAAAGAAAGAAGTTTACTCATGGTTCGAGTTAAAGAAAAGCCATCATCAGCATTTAACATCAACCAAACGCACGCGATCAAGTAATATCTTTTATTGTTTGGTTAAAACGACTATTAAGTTCCCTTTTAGGATAATCACAACTGTTTGTATCCAGTTTTGAGTTTTTTTTACTATACTTCCCATGCTTAGGAGATAGCTAGAAACATAATTTTTTCAACTGTATTCAAGGTGCTTCAATGGACAAGAAATTTTGAGCTTTTACAGAATCAAAACACATGAAAAAGATTAGCTTGACCACAATGGGTAACAGAGACTTTGAATTGGGTCTATTAGAGCCCCTCTCTGCAACCATTCTACTTTTGTGCTCGTAAAGCCAACCAATGTATCTCAAACCCAACTGGCGTACCATTCATGAACCGTTTAGTGGGTTGTTTGTTTGTATCCGGTTAATTACTGTGTGAACAAACATGAACAAGAGTTTATAGAACTTTGCAACAAAACTTGATATGTAAGATTATTATTAATAGCAGGAGTTATTAAGTTTGGTTTTAATATACGGGTTTGGGTCAAATACAAATGACTTTATCATGAGAAGTATACAAATAACTAGTGTAATTATGTTATCAATAAAAGTAATTATTATTATTCTATAACTTTTGAGCTAGAGTAATTATTATTACACTATTTTATATTTACAACATAATTACTCTACTTCAAAGCTATAATTACTCTAGGTATATGTGTGTTTAATATGCTAATTTTATTTGTACAAGAACTCACCTGTTAATATACACATATAACCATGACCAAAAAAAAAAAATCAGTTTTATATAAAAGCCATAACTGGAGATCGGTTCATTAACTGGTAGTTCTATTCTCCTTTTTTTGAGGAATCAGTTATTCAGTTGTTCTTAATCTTAGACCAAACATGTTGCAATCTCTGTAACACCCCGACCAAAGGCGGATTATACATCGGGGCGCCACATATTGTTTCATTACTCGTGACACTATTGGGTGTCAATATTTAGTAAATACATTCATTCGCGCACGCGCAAAGTAAAAGTAAGATAACATAAATCATCAATATATTATAAATCATAATATTCGAACAGCAATAACTTGTCTTGATACATTTTAATCTAGGTCCAAAAGTAAAAACGTCCTATGTGCCCACAAGCTCCAAAACAGCTACTGCAAACCTGAACATGTGTTAAAATAAACGTCAAACACTTGCGTGTTGGTGAGAAATCAAGTTTAATACAATACATAGATAACAATAAATCTGCGCGCAACATGTGTATGTCTGGTTTTCAACAAGGGTGTAATCCGATCGGGACCAACTCTAAGATTCATAGACTGCCAGTGCTCACAATTGAGCTCACAAACAAGACAAACTGTGCATGTGCAAACAAAAGAGAAAATCATAAACGATAGTTCTCCCGTGTTCATCTAATGGTACCATGAGAACTGCGGAATAGACCGACAAGACGGTTAATGATCCACACATACAAATAAACAGCCAAGTCTACGTCCTCAACACATGGGATACTGCGCGACTAAAGTTCATAAACAAGTTTAAGACTCTAAGTTTGTATGAACACATGAACATCCCAAAACATTAAAAGCAAAAAGGGATTAGGTACGAGATTACTCACTTGATAAACGATGCGGTGTAAGATAAAGCAAGAACCAACTTTAAACAAGCACAAGTTAACCTATAAATAAGATTATTGTTTTAATGATTGGTTTTAAGTCTTGATTATAAGTTAGCATAATTAATAAGTAAATTATTATATATAATATATATTACCGGAAAAGCAGGGCAGAACAGGGAGGAAGACGGAGGCAGAGAGGAAGACGGCAGAGAGAGCAAGGAGCAAGAGAGAACAGGAGAGATTAAGTGTTTTGTGTGTGTAGTGTTAGGAAAATAACATTATTATTTATAGAGAAACCCTAGGGGACACAATCCCTAGAAAAAGGGGAAAAGATCTCAAAAAGTAAAAGATTCCAAAAGCAAAAGATATCAAAAGATATGGCAGCTGCAGGGGGCAAGATAAAGCTGTCAGGGAACAGTAAAAAAAGGCATGGGCGGATCAGATAAAGGTACTGGTCAAGCATGGCAAAAGCAGATCTCAAAAGATTATGTCAGTCACTTTATCTGTCAACCAATGGGGTTGGTGCGCATGCTGCGCCAAAAGTGGCTTTTCAGACATAAAGCAGATTAGGTCAACAGCTCAAAAGATAAGACAACACAAAAGCAACGGCTAGATTCAACAGAAGAAAAGACTCAAGACATAGCGCGAGAAGGCTGGAGCGCGAAGGCAAACAGAACCAACCTTAACGCGTCGCGGAAAGAACTACATTTCTAAGCGCGCCGCGGGAAGAATCACATTTCTTAGCGCGCCGCGGGAGGAACTAAAATTCCTAGCGCGCCGCGGGAAGAACTATAATTCTTCGCGCGTGATGAACTACGATTCTTAGCGCGCTGCGAGAAGAACTACAATTCTTAGCGCGTCGCGGGAAGAGTTCGTCTCGCGTATCGCTGAAACAGGTGGTCTTCACGCAGGATTCCTTGTAAGGGGTCTGGCGCGTGGAGCTGCGCAGACAACCTTAGGCGGGAAGGAACAAAGGACAAGCAAAGAGTTAGAAGAAAAAGAGGGAAACAAGGCTTAAGGGCGGGACGGCGTCAAGAGGGAAAAGAAGGCGGAAAGAGAGAAGGAGAGGGACGGGACGGCGGAAAGAAAGAGAGAGAAAGAGGCGGGAAGGAAAATATATATATTATTATTAAAAGTAAAATATAAGTATAAATAAATATTAAATCATAAAAGAAAGAGATCGGGTCAGAGAAACGGGTACCTGGGTCGGGTCGGATCGGGGCAGATGTCACAGTCTCCCCTACTTTAAGAAATTTCGTCCCGAAATTTATCTCGAAGTAGGTTGCGCAGAGAACAGGTGCGGGTACTTGATCTTCATTTGATCTTCCCTTTCCCATGTAAACTCGGCTCCGCGCTTGGACTCCCAGCGAACTTTCACGATAGGGATACGACTGCGCTTGGTTTGCTTAACCTCGCGATCCATAATCTCAACAGGCTTCTCAACGAAATGCATAGTTTCATCAACTTGAACTTCATCAAGTGGAATGTGAAGGTTCTCGTCAGCTAAACACTTCTTGAGATTGGATACATGGAACGTTGGATGCACATTACTGAGCGCGGGCGGCAGGTCTAGTCTGTAGGCAACTTTTCCTACACGCGCGAGAATCTTAAATGGTCCAACATATCGAGGAGCAAGCTTACCTTTCTTCCCAAAGCGGACAACACCTTTCCAAGGCGACACTTTGAGGAGAACAAGATCATCAACTTGAAATTCGAGAGGCTTTCGCCTGCGATCTGCGTAACTCTTCTGTCGGCTCCTGGCAGTCAGCAGATGATCACGGATCTTGGCGATTTTATCGGTTGTCTCTTGAACAAGTTCGGGTCCTGTGATTTGAGTTTCACCCACTTCGCTCCAACAAATCGGGGAGCGGCACTTACGACCGTAAAGTGCTTCAAATGGGGCCATACCGATACTGGAATGATAGCTGTTATTATAAGAGAACTCGATCAAAGGCAGGTGCGAATCCCAATTACCTCCAAAATCAAGAACACTAGATCGGAGCATATCCTCAAGAGTTTGAATAGTTCGCTCAGACTGACCGTCAGTCTGAGGATGATATGCCGTACTCATGTCCAAGCGAGTTCCTAGCGCAGATTGGAGAGATTTCCAAAAGCGAGATATAAAACGGCCATCGCGATCAGATATGATGCTCAAAGGAGTACCATGGCGGCAGACAATTTCTTTGACATAAAGCTGCGCGAGTTGCTCAACACGGTAGTTTTCACGAATGGGCAGAAAGTGAGCAGACTTAGTCAAACGATCCACTATTACCCAAATGCTATCATGTTTGCTTGCTGTCAAAGGTAACTTGGTAATAAAGTCCATCGCTACACATTCCCATTTCCACGTAGGAATTTCAGGTTGTTCGAGCAAACCAGATGGGCGTTGGTGTTCAGCTTTCACTTTAGAACAAGTCAGACATTTAGCTACGAACACAGCAATATCCTTTTTCATACCGGGCCACCAATAAGTAATGCGCAAATCCTTGTACATCTTATCAGCGCCAGGATGAATAGAATACCGAGATTTGTGCGCTTCACTCAGGATATCAGCGCGAAGATCCTCATCAAAGGGAATCCAGATGCGATTAAGATAGTAGAGAATTCCACTCAGATTAGGGACAAAGAGTGCTTCCGCGCCACACGCTAACTCGGCGCGAAGGTTACCATTACTGATGGATGCGCGCTGTGCGTCACGAATACGCGATTCAAGGTTGCTTTGAATCGGCGCAAAGTGAAGCTGGGTGCGCGGCAAGATACAGTTAAGCTGGCAGGGTTTTCGGCTGAGCGCATCGGCTACCACATTAGCCTTACCAGGATGATACCGGATCTCACAATCGTAATCGCTGATGAGTTCGTTCCATCGGCGTTGTCTCATGTTAAGTTCCTTTTGATCAAAAATATGCTGAAGACTTTTATGGTCAGTGTAAAGGATACACTTAGTACCATAAAGGTAGTGTCTCCAGATCTTTAAGGCAAAAACAACTGCACCAAGTTCGAGATCGTGAGTTGTATAATTCTTTTCATGAACCTTGAGTTGCCTTGATGCGTAAGCGATAACCTTGCCTCGTTGCATAAGAACACAACCGAGACCTTGGTTGGATGCATCGCAATACACGACAAAATCTTCATTACCCTCAGGTAGCGCAAGAACAGGAGCTTCACACAACAATTGCTTGAGCGATAGAAAGGCTTCTTCTTGCTTCGAGCCCCAAATATACGGTTTACCTTTGTGCGTTAGAGCTGTTAAAGGCAAAGCGATCTTCGAGAAGTTCGAAATGAAGCGCCGGTAATAACCAACTAAGCCCAAAAAGGAACGGATCTCAGAAGGAGAGGATGGCGTAATCCAGTTCTTGATTGCTTCAATTTTGGATGGGTCGACATGAATACCCATCTTGTTAACAACATGGCCAAGAAACTGTACTTCATCCGACCAGAATTCACACTTGGAGAGCTTAGCATAAAGCTGCTCGGCTCTAAGCTTTTGCAACACCAACCGAAGATGTTGCTCGTGCTCGGCCTTGGTCTTAGAATACACCAGAACATCATCGATAAACACAATCACGAATTTATCCAAGAAAGGCCTACACACCCGATTCATTAGATCCATGAAAACGGCGGGTGCGTTGGTTAAACCGAAGGACATGACCAAGAATTCAAAATGGCCATAACGAGTTCGAAAAGCAGTCTTCGGAACATCTTCATCGCGGATGCGTAACTGGTGATAGCCAGAGCGGAGATCAATCTTGGAAAAACAAGAGGCACCTTGGAGTTGATCAAAGAGGTCGTCAATACGCGGTAAGGGATACCGGTTTTTAATAGTGAGTTTGTTCAACTCGCGGTAATCAATACACATGCGAAACGATCCATCTTTCTTTTTAACGAACAACACCGGAGCACCCCAGGGCGAAGAGCTAGGGCGGATGAATCCTATAGCAGTCAACTCTTGAAGTTGGCTTGCCAATTCTTGCATCTCAGCGGGCGCAAGACGGTAAGGAGATTTAGCTACGGGGGAAGCACCAGGGACAAGATCAATACGGAACTCGACTTCACGAGCGGGAGGGATACCAGGAAGATCATCAGGAAAAACTTCAGGGAAATCACGCACAACAGGGATATCGCGAAGCTTCTTCTTTTCTTCAGCAGGTTTAACCACATGGGCTAAGAATGCAATACACCTTTTTCGCATGAGTCTTCGGGCTTCGGCGCAAGACATAAGTTTAAGACCGCGGGAGGGTTTTTCGCCGTAGATATGAAGATCACCATTTTCTCGAGGTATGCGAATCATCTTCTTGGCGCAAATAACTTCGGCGCGATTATGCGTAAGCCAGTCCATACCAATAATAACATCAAAGCTTCCAAGAGGCATGGGGATGAGATCGATTAGAAAATCGTTTTCGTTAAGGTTAAGCGTGCAATCTTTAATCACCGAGTTAATTAAAACAGTTTCACCGTTAGCCAATTCAACTGAAAAATCTTCTTTTAAATCGCTGCGCGGTCGCGCAAGCTTCTGCTCGAAGGCGCGAGAGATAAAACTTCGATCGGCGCCAGTATCAAAAAGTACAGACGCATAAAATCCGTTAAGCAAAAATGTACCATTCACTACGTCATTATTCACTTGCGCTTGGTGCGCGGTTATGTTAAAAGCTCGTCCACGCGTTACTTGGTTTGAAATCTGGTTCACCGGATTCGCTTGCGTAATCTGAACTTGTAGTCTTGGGCACGCGTTCCGGAAATGACTGGGATCACCGCAGTTAAAGCACGATCTGGGTCGTGGGTTTTGGTAGGTTGGTTATGGATTCTGCGGGTAGACTGGTGGTGTTGGCGCAATTGGATTGGCGGGAAGGACTCTACAGTTTTCTGCAAGGTGACCAGCGCAGCCACATCGGGTACAAAGTCGACACGGGGTTTGGGTTGGGTGGTGAAATCTACAGGTTGGGCAAAAGGGATGGTTTCCTGTGTAAGGTTTCTTAGTTGGCGGGGCAGGGAGTGCTGGATTGGTTAAGGCATAGTTGTGGACTATAGGGGGAGTTGGGTAGGCTGACAGTGGGTTAGGCGCATAAACTGGAGATTGGTAGATAGGTTGCTGGACAATGGGCGGGTTGGTAAGCGCGTAAGCTTGTCTGCGCCTACGTTTCTGGTTATGGTTTGAGGGTTCTGGTTTGGTTTCTGCGGGATCAGGGACAGTTTTGGTGGGTTTGGTCTTTTCTGTTCCCCGCAGGAACAGGGTTCCTGCTCTGACATGGTTGTCGCTGAGTACAGCGGCCAACTCGATGGCGTCAGAGAGGGTTACTGGGTTTCTGGCCCATACAGAATCTTGAATTTCCATGGGGAGACCCCCAAGGAATTTCTCTATGGCTCGGCGGGAAGGGGTAACAAGGTGAGGGACAAGCAGGCTTAGTTCATGGAAGCGCGTCGCGTATTCGCGCGCTTCACCACTGTACTGCTTAAGATTCCAAAATTCCTCCTCCAGGCGCTTAACTTCGTTGGGAGGGCAGAATTCTCGCGTAAGAATTTCCTTGAATTCCTCCCATGTCATGCTAGAAGCAGCCTCTGCGCCACGCGCATGAGCTACTCCATTCCACCATGTAAGCGCTCTGGATTCCAGGACACTGGAAGCATATAGGGTTCGTCTGTCTGAGGGGCATTGGGTGTGGAGGAAAGTGTTTTCTATCTTCTCAAGCCACTGGAGCATCACGGTGGCTCCTTCAAGACCTGTGAACTTTGGAGGGTTACCCGCATTGAAGGATTTTATGTTGTAACCAGAGGTGTTGGTATTGTTTTGGCTCAAAGCTTGGGCTATTGCGGCGGCCATTTCCTGGGAACGTTGCTGTCTACGCATGCGCGAGGCTTCTCTTCTCTGAAATCGGCGAGATAGCGGAGGCATTCTATAAAAGTTTTAATTTTAGTTAATATCTTGGTTTTAGCACAAAGTGTAACCTCGAAAAGCTTGGTTTCACGGAGTTAGATACTATCAAAAGTTAAAGTAAAATAAATGACCCTAAATGCAGACTTAATAAAGGTAGCAAATTCGAATCAAGAATCGACAATTCATGTATCACCATGACTTTCCGAATTCCCAATTTAAAATATACGAGCAAACGAGTATTGGAGATTGACGATTCATGTATCACCATGACTTTTCAATCTTCAATATAAAATACACAAGAAAATGAGTATTGGAGGTTGACAATTCATGTATCACCATGACTTTTCAAGTTTCCAACCTCAGAACATAATCGTAAATGGAAATTGAAAATCAACTATTCATGTATCACCATGACTTTTCGGATTTTCAAACCCAACAAACGAATATGTAAGAAAAATCAATAAAAATCGAAATTCAACAAAAATCGAAATATCGCGAAATAAAATCATATACTGCGCAAGCGCGAGCATATTTATAAACAACGAGTAATTAACAATAAGCGCGCAAGCATGAGATTTCTCTCATGTGCGAGAAGGGACTCTTAGGTATTCTAGGCCGTTACGTCTAACCACCTATCCTAAAGTCAACGAGCTCTGATACCAATCTGTAACACCCCGACCAAAGGCGGATTATACATCGGGGCGCCACATATTGTTTCATTACTCGTGACACTATTGGGTGTCAATATTTAGTAAATACATTCATTCGCGCACGCGCAAAGTAAAAGTAAGATAACATAAATCATCAATATATTATAAATCATAATATTCGAACAGCAATAACTTGTCTTGATACATTTTAATCTAGGTCCAAAAGTAAAAACGTCCTATGTGCCCACAAGCTCCAAAACAGCTACTGCAAACCTGAACATGTGTTAAAATAAACGTCAAACACTTGCGTGTTTGTGAGAAATCAAGTTTAATACAATACATAGATAACAATAAATCTGCGCGCAACATGTGTATGTCTGGTTTTCAACAAGGGTGTAATCCGATCGGGACCAACTCTAAGATTCATAGACTGCCAGTGCTCACAATTGAGCTCACAAACAAGACAAACTGTGCATGTGCAAACAAAAGAGAAAATCATAAACGATAGTTCTCCCGTGTTCATCTAATGGTACCATGAGAACTGCGGAATAGACCGACAAGACGGTTAATGATCCACACATACAAATAAACAGCCAAGTCTACGTCCTCAACACATGGGATACTGCGCGACTAAAGTTCATAAACAAGTTTAAGACTCTAAGTTTGTATGAACACATGAACATCCCAAAACATTAAAAGCAAAAAGGGATTAGGTACGAGATTACTCACTTGATAAACGATGCGGTGTAAGATAAAGCAAGAACCAACTTTAAACAAGCACAAGTTAACCTATAAATAAGATTATTGTTTTAATGATTGGTTTTAAGTCTTGATTATAAGTTAGCATAATTAATAAGTAAATTATTATATATAATATATATTACCGGAAAAGCAGGGCAGAACAGGGAGGAAGACGGAGGCAGAGAGGAAGACGGCAGAGAGAGCAAGGAGCAAGAGAGAACAGGAGAGATTAAGTGTTTTGTGTGTGTAGTGTTAGGAAAATAACATTATTATTTATAGAGAAACCCTAGGGGACACAATCCCTAGAAAAAGGGGAAAAGATCTCAAAAAGTAAAAGATTCCAAAAGCAAAAGATATCAAAAGATATGGCAGCTGCAGGGGGCAAGATAAAGCTGTCAGGGAACAGTAAAAAAAGGCATGGGCGGATCAGATAAAGGTACTGGTCAAGCATGGCAAAAGCAGATCTCAAAAGATTATGTCAGTCACTTTATCTGTCAACCAATGGGGTTGGTGCGCATGCTGCGCCAAAAGTGGCTTTTCAGACATAAAGCAGATTAGGTCAACAGCTCAAAAGATAAGACAACACAAAAGCAACGGCTAGATTCAACAGAAGAAAAGACTCAAGACATAGCGCGAGAAGGCTGGAGCGCGAAGGCAAACAGAACCAACCTTAACGCGTCGCGGAAAGAACTACATTTCTAAGCGCGCCGCGGGAAGAATCACATTTCTTAGCGCGCCGCGGGAGGAACTAAAATTCCTAGCGCGCCGCGGGAAGAACTATAATTCTTCGCGCGTGATGAACTACGATTCTTAGCGCGCTGCGAGAAGAACTACAATTCTTAGCGCGTCGCGGGAAGAGTTCGTCTCGCGTATCGCTGAAACAGGTGGTCTTCACGCAGGATTCCTTGTAAGGGGTCTGGCGCGTGAAGCTGCGCAGACAACCTTAGGCGGGAAGGAACAAAGGACAAGCAAAGAGTTAGAAGAAAAAGAGGGAAACAAGGCTTAAGGGCGGGACGGCGTCAAGAGGGAAAAGAAGGCGGAAAGAGAGAAGGAGAGGGACGGGACGGCGGAAAGAAAGAGAGAGAAAGAGGCGGGAAGGAAAATATATATATTATTATTAAAAGTAAAATATAAGTATAAATAAATATTAAATCATAAAAGAAAGAGATCGGGTCAGAGAAACGGGTACCTGGGTCGGGTCGGATCGGGGCAGATGTCACAATCTCTACTATATATATTTTAAAAGCAAGTTATTGCTAGAAGTACAACTCTTATTTTAATGATTTTTTTTTTAATTTTAAGGGCTGGATATGTCTTTTTACCAACACATCTTAACCAATATTTTTTTTTATGTAAATTTTACCAATATTTTCTATTCAACCCCATCATCTTTCTCCACATATCACTCAAATCTATTTTTTTTACTATTTCTTTTATATCATTAAGTATATTTAATTTATTAAAAAATTCAATCATAGCGTTACAACTTTCGTATTTTTATCTTCGTTTTGATATAAATTTTATTCAAAACCGAGGTACGAATTATAGAGTACAAGTCATAGCTACATCTGTTTATAAGCCTTTAAAGCATAAAATTTTCAACTTAAAATTATCTAAAATTGACAGTTTTTCTTAAATTTTGCTTTATATTCGCTGCATTTATAAAACTTTAACCAATATTTTTTTTTTCAACACCATCATCTTTATTACTCAAATCTATTTTTTTTACTATTTTTTTTATATCATTAAGTATATTTAATTTATTAAAAAATTCAGTCATACCGTTGCAACGTTTTTATTTTTATCTTTGTTTTGATATAGTTTTATTCAAAACCGAGGTACGAATTATGGAGTACAAGCCATAGTTGCATCTGTTTACAAGCCTTTAAAACATAAATTTTCAACTTAAATTTATCTAAAATTGACAGTTTCTTTTAAATTAAGTTATTACTACATGTATTCGTTGCATTTATAAAAGCTTTTACATAAATAGAATAAATAAATAGAATAAATATGTAAATCACTTGTTAACACATTTATTTTAACTATCTAATAATATAGTTATTACACAACAAAAATCAATAACACACACTAAATTAACTCAAATGACAAACCAAACATATTACGAAATAAATAAACTTATAAAATTTTTTATTCAATTATGGAGTTGATGATTCTAGCATATTATCTACTTTGGTAGCAACCCGCCTTTCTGCATCATTGAAGTAGGCTGCACAAAAAAATTAATAAAATTGTTAATCAGTTATTTTTTTTCGAAATTCAATTGTCTAACCTAATAATGGCATGCACGCAATAAGGTTGTAATTAACCCAACATCCTTTCGTGCTCAAACTCCTAAAAGATTATAGAACAATAAATCCCAACATTCAGTTTCACTTATCAAGTCAACATGATTTTTTCAAATTCAAATATTATTTTTATACAAATTCACAACAAGAACTTTCTTTATGCACCATCTCGTAATATATATCAGTTACATACATATTTTCAACATTTTCGCACCATCCCATAAATTATTATTATTAGTTACATTATCATGATTTTTTTCAAATGCGTAAATTAAAGGAGCCCATATTCTTGAGAAAGTTATATATATATATATATATATATATATATATATATATATATATATATATATATATATAGCCCCTCAAACAAATTTTGACGCAATATAACTGTTTGACCATGTCACATCATCATCATCATCATCGTACTCAGTATATCCCACCAATAGCAAAGCTATGGTAGGGTCTGAGGAGGGTAAGATGTAGGCAGCCTTACCTCTACCCCATAGGGATAGAGAGGCTGCTTCCGGTGAGACCCCCGGCTCGATAGTAGTTTTGCATCAAGCCTTGGACATAAGGCACATAGCACTCAATCATCGGGACACCGGCTGATCGGTGCATGTACCCTTATCTTTCAGCTATCAACGCCACTACATGATGCCTGATTAACCTTCCGTCACTTTTAACGTTATTTTCACGAGATTAGTAAAATAACGTCAAAATTAGTGCAATTTCACTTTTGCCCACCCGGAGGTTCACACATATATACATCATATGTGCGCACCGCAAGCAGGGCTATGTTTGACCATGTCACATGTGATTCAAATATTAAAAAGTGGGTTAGTGGACAAATGGCAAAATTGTATTTGCTAGGCAAGTGTAATTGAAAACTATTTAAGACATAATCAGGTGTTAAAAACATCCATGCAACGCTTCAATCTGGTTCAACCATTATCAAGATAATCCTCAAGAGAACACACATAGATCACAAGGTAATATTTAATCCAAGTTATTCTTGCTTACGCAAGTTATACTTTTGTACATGTTGGTAACTATTAATTTTTGTTTAATTTGTATATTAGCGAAAAAGCACTTTACACATCTACAAAACATGACGTAGAGGAAAATTCAAAGGTCAAATAACGAAAGAAAAGCTAAAGCATTCACTTTCCAATCTTCCGTAAGTATAAAGACTGTTGTTGTTTAAAGTTCTTTTTTTTACATAAATCAGAAATCTGTAATAGACGAAACGCAACAAAAGTTTGAAGCTTTATCAGGTATGCATACTAAATACATAAATTCATATAACATTATTACTTTGATAAAACATATATAAGAGACTAAAGATTATTTTTTTCAATATTGAACTTGCTATAGAAGATGTAGCAATGCAAGAGGCCAACACAAAAGAAACTCATCCTTCACCAAATGTATCAACAAAAGATGGACATCAACCTCCTTGCAAATCTGTTGATAACATGTTCACCGATGATGAATGGTGGTTGAAAAATCAAGATGTGATAAGTATGATGCGTGAGAAGTATGAATAAAATTTATTTATTCTTGTTTTAGTTTATTGCATTGTCATAATAATAGTTTATGGAAGTACACAATACTTTTAATGTTATTTATTATTTATTTCACATATGTAACATTTATAGAAAATATATATATGATATTGATGCAACTAACTTGAAACTGTAATAATAGTAAAATCAATTATATAATAAAGTTTTGTTAAATATGACATAATAACAAAACTAACTAAAGTACTATTAAACAATTTTTCACGAGTTGAATTATAAACCAACATAAAGTATAGCATTGTAAATTATCGTCGCCGGCCGCCGCATTATGCGGGCACTCTACTAGTAATATACAAGCATAAAAGTTTAGCTTGTTAGTTTTATAAAAATAATTGAAATCTAGCGTGTTTGGTTTATATATTAATTGACCAATTCCCTACATGCTTTGCAATTTAACTGCTTTGAGACATCAAGACTAGTATTAAAATTTAAAAATAACCAATAAAAATTTGAAGTGTCCAATATTAGGTTTCAAACCTACTAAACTGAAAATCGAACCAAGCTGAAACTGTTCAAAGTCAAACCAAATTACATGTTTTTGGTTCATGTTAAACTGCATTTGATTTAAAGAGTCCGTTTTTGGTTCTAGAAAACTCAACTTGGTCAACACCAAGGAACCTGAATTACATATATTGATTACAACTATGGATTTTCCAATTTGTACAACCGTTTACAAAATCAAGGAAACGGGAACCCAAACCAATGAACACATATCTTGTTAAAATTTGGGGTTTTCAGTTAAAGTCAACCCGAACGAATGAAGACATCTGCAACAATTGAGTCAATGAAATATATGATTCAGTTGAACCAACGAAAAATATGATGCATGGGATTATGAATCTCATATACTTTGAGGGCCCGCTTCCCATTTCGTATAGCTTTAAGAAGGTTAAAAACAGAAAATCAATAGAACATGGATTCAAATGTGAGATTCTTATTAAAGGGACTCAAAACACAAACCTTTACGATTTACACCAAAATGTCAAATTTGTAGCTTCAGTTTGTATCTAAGTGTTTATAATGTAGTTTTTTTTTTTGTTTCTTTTTAATAATCTTTTTATTGGAAGCTCTCATTAATAACACTCGTATTCATAATAGGACTTTTATCTTAATAACAGAAAAATTATTTTCAGCAAACCAAAGACAAATACCAAACGTTTTTGGTTTTTGTAAATGGCTGATAGAAAGTTTTGTGATCTAATGCTTATGTCAGTCTGAGTCAACCTTAAAAAGGCTAACAGTCAACACAAATGACACATGGCATCCAATCTGGTCAACAAGTTTAGGAAAGATTCAAAAATAGTATAATGCATGTGATGTGACCAAATAAAATTAACCCCTCGTATACATATATATTTTTCTTATAACGTAGCATGATAAAAGATGACTAGTGTTTGATGGGTTTGTGGTAGAGTAATTATACGTAGGTACAGTAAAGCGATAATAATAATGATAATATATATATATATAAAGCATGATAAAAGATGACTAGTGTTTGATGGGTTTGTGGTAGAGTAATTATACGTAGGTACAGTAAAGCGATAATAATAATGATAATATATATATATATAAATGGATTTATGTACCCACTCGCTTGTTTGTGTTGCCCACACACCTTTCACTAAAAATGTCAATGATGGTTAACGAACGTCTACCCATCTACAAATAGTCATAACAATTAACAACCATTAGTCATAACAATTAACAACCTATGTTGAAATGCCACTTAAATAATTATATTTGTCATGAAAACTGAATCTGAATTAAGGTAATATACAAGCTCAGATCATAATTGTGATCCGGACAACGAAACTCAAAGAACACAAACAAACAAACTATAAACCCTAACTTGAGGGAGAGTGAGATCAATATGAGAGACGTGATAGATGAAAAAAATATAGAATCCAATCAGCCGGTTTCAACTTCTTTCTCTTCTTTATATATTACTCCAGTATAGGCATTTGGACTCTCCATCAACTCTCCGACAGTCCGACCTAGAGATGATCAAAAAAACCGGTTCCTGGAACCGAACCGGTGGAACCGAACCGGAACCGAACCGGTTCCTACCCGTTTTTTTAGGAACCGGACCCTATCTGATTCAACCCGATGATCCGTGACCGGTTCTTGCATTTCTGAGTGGGGGCGGGTAGGAACCGGAACCGAACCGGAACCGGTTCTGGAACCGGAACCGGTTCTTAACCGTTTTTTTGGCCGTTTTTTGACCGTTGGGGTCAAAAATAGCCATTTTTTGACCGGTTACGGTACAGGAACCGGGTTAGGAACCGGTAAGAACCTGTTAGATAGGTTAGGGGTCCGAGGGTGGGAGAACCAGTTCGGTTCCCTAACCGGTTCGAGCCTGGAACCGGTTTAAAAGGTGGTTTTGAATATTGGAACCGGTTAGGAACCGTTTTGAACATCTCTTGTGCACGTATACAAAAGAGAACGGCCCAATGAATAAGCCCAGCAGCATCAGCCCAATCCATCACCAGCTCAGATATTTATAGACATACAACACAACCAAAAAATATATTAGAGAAACAATTAACACTAAACAGCCTATCCTAGATATGTATGATATTGAATTGTACGGAATATTTTATACGATTATATATTTATATGTTTGACGTTGAATTGAAACAAAATACATATTCATATATTTCAACAATATTCCATCCATCTCACTTGCATTACTATTTTACGTCTTTTTATACGTTTTAAAAACTTAAATCGAACGTAAAAATTGAATGAATTTTCATTCATAACGACTTACTTGACAACTCATGAAAAGCACCACACAACTCTCACGTGGTGTTCTAAAAATTAGATCGACTGATCAAACAGGTTAAACCGTGAATCATATGAGAAATCACTTAGTTTTTTTTATTGTTTTAAACTAAGGGAGAAGTAATTTTCCTCTTTTAGGTTATAATAATATAAACATTATTATTAGTTGTCACACGATTTGAACTCCTTACTTTTGCTTGAACATGCTGAGCCCTTTTACCCTACCAATTGGCAACATGTTTTTGAACCATTAATATTTCTTAGAAACAATGTTTTAACTAAACCACACATAAAGAAACATCGTCTAGTTTGTTTGACTCGATCAAACAGGACGTCTGAATCAAACTATAAACTGATTAAACAATTGATTTGATATCTAGCGTTTCCATGAAGTTATGCTATTGCCTTAACAGTCGCAAGTACTCCCACAAAGCCAATTCCACGTAGCAGAAGCTTTATTTAGCTTAATATATAAAGCTCAAAACTTAAAAAGTCCCGTTGGTAGATATATGCTTACCTTCACATATCATATGAAAAGCCACACAATGTGTTGTGAGCATATGGTCCTCCAGAGTAGGAGTCTAATAAGATTTCGATATGTTTCAATTTATTAAAAAGTGCAATCTTACAAGAGATGGGGAACATAAGTAGACGGCGAGTTAAAAAGTTATATACACATAAATCGATTTTTGATTCGCTAGGCCCTGTGGACTTGTGTCATTGGTTTTAACTAGTTTTATTTGAACGACAAGTTTCTTATTTCTCGAGATTTGAACCAATAACCTTTAGGTATTTTTAATAGATCTTGTCTCCGACGCTAGGCCACCAACCCTATTAAAACAGTTTTAACTAGTTGTAACATTCCACTAGTAGTTAAAATCTTTTCTTAACAAGTTAAAATATATTAAGTTAATACATATATTCCTAAAACTCATTAAGCTCTGTTTACTCTTTAACATCTTTATTATTTATTTTACCCCTTAAACCATAAAATATAAACAGATATAAATAATATAATATTCAGTATTATTACAAATTAAAAGCATATTATTTAAGAATTAACGAATCTAACTTACACAAGTTATTTAACTCTTTTTCAGGAAACGTGGAGACGCCGTGCCGTCACATTCACTCCTCCATCGTCGCTGAATCTAAGGACTACCATAAATTTTAGTGCTACATATAACCATGAACACATCCATTTTATATATGACCACTTGCTTTATTGTTTATACAATATTAAAATATTAAAAATTTATAACCGGCCTTTTAAAACATATTTTTCTAATAAATTACTGAAAAAACTTTTAGGAAAATTACTAATTTATCTTGATTTTAGTTCTGAAGTGGATTAGCCTTTAAAAATATGTAGGTTGTGTGATCTTAATTAAATCATCTAAGAATTTAAGTGAATAACAAAACAACTTTACACAAACACATATATATCACCATTTGATGTATGATATTATTTTAATTAACTTTATGAAATATAAAAGAAGTAATTAAAAAAATTTTATGCATAAACATAGATCTTTAGACAATATAGGCATGCAACTTCTATATACAAAATTTTGAAGAAATTAATCCAGGACGGTTTTGTAAGTATTAACCACTGAAGTCTCCATAATGCAAAGTGAATGATCATTGATCATTGGTCATTGACCAAGAAGAAAAAATAATAATTATATATATTTAAGAATAAATGCCGTCATAATTTTGTACTCTTTTTGGTCTAATAAACATATACTACAAGTACATATATCAAGTATGGTAATTGAAACCTCAATGGTGCAATGGGTTTGGACCAGTTGGGACGAGCCGCATCTCAACTCCATATCTCGGGTCGATTTCTGACCCTTCGGCCGGATGCTGGTGATGGTGGGGTTGATGTTCATGAATGAATGGTGTGAAGTCGAATTCTGTAGATGGTGATATTGTATTCTTGTTTGTTAATGCACGGCGTGTTGATAATGACTTGTAATGTTGTTGGTCCTCTTGTTCTTGTTTTGTTATTCGAATAGCGGTTGCAATAAGTGGTGGCTGCTGGATGATGAAGGTGGTTGTGGTGGTGCACCATAAAAGGAGGAGTGAGAGGGAGACTAGAGAGATGAGAGCTGAGAGTCGGGCTACCATAACGGGCGGTGGCGGTGAGGGTGGAGGAAGAGGGAGGATGGAGCATGGAGAGTGATAAGTAATAATAATAAGAGGGGTGAGGCTTAATATTTAGGAAGAGAGAACTTAGACCATGGGCTAGCACAAACTAGTAGAGCATTTTTGCTTCTATCAAAAGTTGCATTTATGGAAGAATATTTATAATTAATTAATTATCACATAGTTATAAAATTTGTAAACTTTTAATATGACATATAATAATTATGTAATGTAAAATGGAGTAGGGTACTATGGTCCAAATAATGCGGAGAGGAAGCAGGAGGTGGTGCCTACCATTCGTCCAACAAGACCTGCCTTTGCGTTCAAGCAAATGCTACTCAACACTTTCATAAAACCTATTTTGTCAAACCTTTGACTTTAATTATTTTAGTTTATTCAATAAACATGAAAGGGCACATATGATCCACATATTTAGGGAAATCTCTATTTTAATCCCTAGAAGTGATTTTTAACAATGGGGTAATATCTATTTGGTGGTCATTGACAGAGAGGCCAAGGACCAAGACCAACTAGGGATAAACAATAATTGAATCGCTTGCTTAATCGAAAACTGATGAAATTGTAAACCGAGATAGTAAACAGTTAGGACCAGTAAACAATTAAAAATACCTTTCATATATATTTAGCCTTTATACCTTTAGTTCATGTATTACATATTTTATACCCCCATTTCAAGTGTTTAACCTTCATTTCATATATTTATACCTCTAGTACATGTATAGATCATTTCAAGTATTTTTTAAGTAAAATAGTTAGCATAAATTTAATTTTGATTATTAACCAAACCAACCCGAAAATCGAAAAACTAACCGAATCAATTAACTGAAAACCGAATCATACATGCCCCTAAGACCAACAATGGTGACTTGGGCTTAAGGATGGTTTTGGCGGTTAAGATCTAGGGTGAATGACACATTTTAATAAACCTAAAAGAATAGACTTGTTTAGTTATTTATTTTTGGGAAAATCATTGTAATAGCCATATGTTGACGGGAAGAATTAGCAAAATACACATATAATTTTTAAATTACAACTTAACCAGAAATTGATGACAATGGGGCTATTTTGGAACGTTCTTTTGATCGATACTATTAGGAATTGACTCCATGATTCCAGTCCTAGCTAACAACTTCTTAATTGTCTTCGATCAATACATAGTTGGGTAGTCACCTATATTTATTTCTTTGTTAAGTATCTATCAATTTTAACCAAATTACGTTAGACCGTCTTTTAGAGCACACAGTCATCATGGGTGAGCATGAGCCACACTCACATTTGTATTGGGCCAAGTCTGGTATAGGGATGAGTCTGATAACCAACCTTGGGTTCTTGACAAATTTTGTCTGTTTTACCTACAACTTACATGTTTATTTTTGGTTGCCTCGCTAGAAAACTCCTAGTCAATATGCCTAAAGCGTATTGGCGATTCTTGAGACATACTATTTCTTATTGCCTAAATATCTCTCACATCAGCAAATTAGAATAATGATGTAAGATTTGCCTAAAAGTTACAAAATATCCTCTCTCTCTCTCTCTCTCTCTCTTGAGGACTCATGGTTTACGATGAAGCTGTCTTACGTACCATTTATTACCTTTCTCTTGAGGATTTATGATAGCGCTGATGAAAACTTTCTAAGATATCACTCATCCTGAACACTTACACGCCTAAAGGGCCAAACCTGTTCTTGAATGGTATGACCCATTCTTCAAAACAACTACTTCTTGTTAGATGAAAACATAGCACACCACATATGGTATTACACATCGAAGTTACATATGCATAATTATGTCATAAAATATGCATTTTTACTTCATTGGAGTCGTTGGAATCGATTAGAATCAGAACCAATTGGAAGCTATTGATCAGCAGCAATGAATGGCCATAATTTGGGTTGGAACGAAACGTTTTGTTTACCTATTTTTTTCCTTAAAAAAGAGAAAGAAATCGTTTTAGTTTTTACCTATTTTGATAAATGTACACCTTTTTACCTTTTTAGTAGATATTTTTCCTCACCACACCATTCTAGAAAAACGCTAATGACTGCATAACTTGACATCTTATACATCACAAAATCAAAAATTGTCATGCTAGATTGTTTTCTTACCTAATTTTACTAAATTCAACAAAGATTCATCAAATCTAGACAAATATATTTTGCATATTAGTTTATTATAACTTTGAGTCAATTTCATCCTTTATAAATGCGATATTGGATTTTAATAACTTAAAAACTTTGGCCTATTGGTTAACATAGACAGCCCAAACAAATAAACATACTAAGTACAAACCAATTAACTAGGCCCAACATTGAGTTTTGACGGTTACTTTTGAGAATAGAAGTTGTGCAAGAAGTTATGGGCAGTTTCACCCTTCCACTTTTTCTTCCTATTTCCACTGCGTTATCTAATCGATGGCTTCAAATTACCACACACAACACAAGTCTCCATAAAAAAGTTTCTAATTTAAAAAATGTTGCGACCGGCCAGCATTCAAAGTTCTACTCTCCAGGGAGGAAACCGGCATCGACCAACACTTTTTTTTATCAAATCTTACGCTGGGGATAACGATTTGGCTCATTCCACAATCTTTCTCTACAGGTACAGTATTTTGTATTTTACAGCAAGCCAACTAAACTAAACTAATTTACTGTGATTGTTGTAAAAGAAAAGAACTCTAATTTTGTAATTAGAATGATGATTTGAACGATTTTTATTGCTTAAACATGTGTTTTGGGAACGAACTAATTAAAAATTCTTATTACTACATTGGATTAGATATGTGCATACCACATGCTCGATAATTTGTGGTGATTTTGGTTCTTGTGATACTTTGTCATATATAAGTTACATATTTTGTTTATAAATTGCATGTAAATTATTGCATTGTTTGTACTTTTGTAGAGATTATAGCTCAAACACAAGTCTTGGCCTTTGCTACCTATGATACAATATAAAATAACAGATTTTGAAGGACCTTCACAAATTTTGTCAATGGGCAGATATACTGTTGATCAAACTAAATGAACTCAGTTATTTGTTAGAGTATGCAATTGAGATTCAAAGGCACACAAAAGGCTTTAAGTAAGACACTATCATTAGTGTTACGTTTATGTTATATTTATTACATGTTTTATGTTTCTAATAACTGTGTTTTTGGATATGTTAATATGAAAATATAATATATGCAATTTGGAGATTGAAGGCTCTAGAAGACATGATGTTGATATAAAAGTAAACCAACTTCCAAACACATTTGAATACGTATAACTAGACAAAATCATACTCACCCATTTTCTTAGTAAGCCTTTTGATAAAATATTGTTGATAATTTGACAAAATATAAACATTCCAATCTTTGTAATATATTTTGTTTGCTAATGTTACTTTTCAGGACATGATTAGACAATTCTAATGGAAGTTATATTGGTGATAGATGTATTAGAGTGACAATTCATCATTGTTTTTTTTTATGGAACTTGCCAAAGACATTCACTAATTCGATTTAGGAAAGTTACGCAAGAAACTTGGGAGTATATGCTATGAGTGCGGAAAATGTTGGAGCACATGTAATTGTTACCTTAAAATTTCAGCATACGGTATCTTCAATGTATTCTCATGTTAGGATAGATAAACACACACATCAACCATAAATGTTCTTAGGAGTTTATATTATGCTTTGTGGAGGTTGTAGTTGCCAGGGTACGCTGAAGGAAGATAATGCATTTTATAAAAGGAAAACTAGAGAACACCAATGAATCAGGACATTTTGAATACAAAACGTCTTATAGTTCCTGGAGTTGGAGCTTTTGCTGCAATGATGGACGTTTTAAACAAGAATGGGTAACTTTAACATTTAGCATGCTGTATAAATCACATATATATATATATATATATATATATATATATATATATATATATATATATATATATATATATATATAAATATATATATAGTAAGGTTAAAATGAAAACCCACTTAAGTTGTGAAAATCCACGAAAACCCTATGTAACATCGTTTTTTTTGTTACATGTAATATATGTTGTAACAATTAATACAAAACATCAAAATATCAAAAAAAAAAATGTTTTGCTATTTTTTAACATTGTTTTTACTAATTTTTATATATGTTTTCAGGAGAGAGAAAAAGTTATATTTATATTTACATTTTTTATTCACTATAATTATGGACCAAAAAAGTTTTAAATATTAATTAAAAACATGTGGTTGAGAATGAGTTTCTAGAGTTTTCACAACTCAAGTGGGGGTTTTCATTTTATACTTAGCCTATATATAGGCTTAAGTTCAGGAGAGAAATGAAATTACTGTGAGAAATGAATATGTACCACTAGCTTTATTTTATGTTTTAAATGTCTAAAAATAAATGCAAAAAAATGTAAATGCAACATTAATGCATTTTCACTCTTCAATTAATACAACTAATATAACCATAATAAATCAATCTTTTTTCAAGGGTGGGGGTGGTTTAAAAACCATAACTTGCAACCACCAATCACAGTGTGTCACCTCACCCCACCACTTTCCATCACTAGTGATGGAATTTTGGTGGGGTTGGTGGTGTGATGGAATTTTTTTTTATTTTTTATTTTTTTACAATAAATACTAAAACAAGGTTAAATTAAATAAAATATAAAACAAGATTAAATAAATATTACAAAGATAAATAAATTAAAAAAACCGACAAAAAAAAACCTACGGTGCTTCCCAACCCCACTTCTCGCATAGCTTGCGTTTGCGTTGAAGTAGGATCGATCTAAAGGGTTCGTTAAGATGTTCGTGCGGTTGTACGATGAATGTTAAATCGGCGTTTTTTTGGTTTTCATTCAAATGGTTGATATACGCCTCGTCACATTTTAATTTTGAAGCAAGTGCTAGTTGCTTTCGCTCATTCGTCTCGACCATTTCCGCCAACTTAGCCGACTTGTATTCGTTGAAGTCCTCGGCCACCGTTTCCTTTTCTAATCTTGACGATTCCCCACTTTTCTTGCGATGCGGCCGTGTGGGTGTGGGTGTGTCTTCGTCGGGATCGTCTCCGGGTTGATCGTTCAAGTTCATGTTCGGTGTTTTGCTTGACAAGCCGTCGGTAGACGTTGTGTAGTTCCCGGAATTGGAAGTTTTTGACCTTTTTGAAGATCCTTTTTTCCTTGGAGCCGTCGGTCCGTCCATGTCGACCACGAGAACCGGTTCCCACTTCGGGTGGTGTATCGCAATCTCCCACGCATCCAAGTGGGGAAAAGATTTATATCGAAAAATCTTGATATAATTGCTTAAGGCGTTCTTTATGATAGTCGCCTCGCTCGCTCCGCTTTGTGGATCTCGGCTCTACAAAAGATTTCGAAAAATATATATATATATCAAAATTGTAAAAATAAAGTAATAAATTATAAAAAAAATTTAACTAATAAATTTAAAAAAATAATTACCAATTGGATGTAGCAAGCATTAAATTTTGACATTTTTCTATTCAAATCTCCCCACTTGGAAGTCATTTTATCCATGTTTCGATCGGTTGCACCGGGAAGTTTTTCGAAATGTGCGATAACACGTCTCCATAACATATCTCGTTTTTGTTGGTTTCCATGTTTTTTTTGTTTCGGAGGAGTGTAAATAAGCCTTGGTCAAGGCGACCTCCTCCACGGACGACCAAGGTCTACGGACGATGGCATCCTCCTCCGCGGGTTCATCTTCATCGTCGTCTTCATCCACATCGTCGTCTTCATCACGAAAAACACGTGCAAATTGATGTATAACATTGTTATCCTCTAAAGGATCGACGGACGTTTGTGACGGTTGAGATTGAAACGTTTCAAAAGGATTATTTTGAAATATTTGGCAGAAAAAGGTGGAATAAACGGTTGGTTTTAATACGGTGTTGATGAAAACGGTGAATTAAATGTTTGAGATTGAAATGGTTGGTTTTGGAATGGTTGTGGTTGAAAAGGTTGTGGTTGAAAAGGTTGTTGTTGGAATGGTTGGGTTGTGTCGGGTTCATCTTGTAATCGAAATCTCCCCCCGGCTCGCCAAGATTTTGTCGAACCTTTGGTCGGGATTGGGTTTTCTTTGAACCCGAGCCACGTTTCTTTGAACCCTCCATTTGTGTGATGTTAGAATGTTGTTTGTAGTAGAGGATTTGAGTTGGATTTGAAGATGGATTTGATTATATTTATATAGGTTAATTAAGGGTTTTTATTTTTTTTTATTTTTTATCTCCTCTCAACGGTAACAAGCTTCTCCAACGGTCGAATTGAGTGCGTGATGGCCATCACTGCCGGCCCCCATCACGCGTGATAGGAGGACCGGCGACGGTGTTCCCGTGACCATCACGCGTGATGGCCACCTATAACGGACCACCCCCAGTGGCCTAACAAAAATAAATCCTCTCTAATTAATAAATATCAAAACATAATACTTAGAAAAATTATTGTTATAAATAATAATAAAAAAATATCATACAAGTGTGTTCATTAAATATAAACAATAAATATACAATATACACAAAATTATATAACCTACACTTGTTTTGAGCAATAAAAACATACAACATACAACATACAAGAAAGTATACAACTTACATCTGTAATTCGACATAAAAAATTATATAAACTAGAAAAAGATACACACATCCTATACATGTGTAGGTTATATGTTTTTCGTATATAGGTAATATGTTTTCTTATTCTTAGAACAAGTGTATGTTACATGTTTTTGTGTAGGTTGTATATTTTTTATTGATATTTAATGTTAACATATGTAAGATAGTTTTCATATTATTCATCACAATGTACCTACGTGTTGATGGATATTGATATATTGAGTTGGAAGAAATTGGTTTTGGATAGAGAAAAAATATTTAATGTATGAATAAATTGTATTTGAATATGTAGGATAAAATTTTTGAGTGTAGGTTATATGTTTTTCGTGTGTAGGTTATACGTTTTCGTGTGCGAGTGTAGTTTATTGATGCTGAATTTTGTGTGTCGGTTATATGTTTTTCGTGTGTAGGTTATATGTTTTCTTATTCTTAGAACAAGTGTAGGTAATATGTTTTTGTGTAGGTTGTGTACTTTTTTGTTGATATTTAATGTAAACACATGTAAGATAGTTTTTTCTACTATTCATCACAATGTAAATACGTGTTGATGGATATTAATATATTGAGTTGGATGAAATTGGTTTTGGATAAAAATAAATTTTAATGTATGAATAAATTGAACTTGTGTAGGATAAAAATTCAAGAGAGAAAAAACTAAGTTATAAAAATAAATGAATTCTTAATATTTTTCAATTATAATAATTTGATTAGTTATATTAATTAAATAGATAACTATTATATTTATTAGTTATATTAATTGAAGAAAGAGCATACATTAATACTTTCCTTATTTATCTTTAAACATTTAAAACCTAAATCAAAATTAGTGGTCCATATTCATTTCTCACAGTAATTTTATTTCTCTCATGAACCATCCCCTATATATATATATATATATAGGCTAAGTATAAAATGAAAACCCACTTGAGTTGTGAAAACTCTAAAACCCATTCTCAACCACATGTTTTTATTAATGTTTAAATCTTGTGCTCCACAATTAAAATGAATAAAAATATAAATATAAATATAACCTTTTCTCTCTCCTGAAAACATATATAAAAATTCGTAAAAAATGTTAAAAAATAGCAAAACATTTTTTTTTGATGTTTCGATGTTTTGTATTAAATGTTACAACATATATTACATGTAACAAAAAAAAACGATGTTACATAGGGTTTTCGCGGATTTTCACATCTCAAGTGGGTTTTCATTTTAACCTTACCATATATATATATATATATATATATATAGGAGAAATTTCAATTAAGAACCCCTTTGAGCTTTAAGAACTCGAAAGAACTCGGTGTAATGATTTTATTTTTGAATTTTTTTTACACATGCGTAATATATGTAAGTTACATACACATAAAAAAATTACACAATTTTTTACGCACTGAGTCGACTTTTTACACATGTGTAACGGACGTAAAAGTTAGTGTCACCACTTACATATTTATTCTCTCTCCTACTTTGACTTTTTTGCTAGATTTAATCTCAACCACATATTCCAACCTATTTAATTAAATGTTTGGCCTAGAATTAAAGTTCTTAAGTTCTTAAAACTCAACATGGTTCTCAAAATATCTCTCCCATATATATATATGTATATTGATTTCCCATAAGAAAATAAAGCTCATTTAATTGTTTTTTTAAATTAGTTGCTTTCGGATGGCTTAAGTACTTCGCATTTGTATCTAGAACGACTGTTCATTTTTAGGCATTTGTCTTGGTCTGCAACTACTCTTTGAGTCTGGGAAGAAAACGGGCCTGGTGAGCATTCACTATGTTATGTTATTTTCATAAAGTGAATATTGTCGTAATTATTTACATTTGTTATTGTTTCAGTGAAAGGTCTCGGTTTGATTCCTGAGGTGGTTGGACGCTTTGATACTTCTAACGGTTGCAGAGCACCCCATATTGATTGGAATGCTTTACAAGTAAAACATGATTCGGTTATTTTTGGATGAACTCCACGTGTATTTTTTACTAAATGTCAATTAAACTGTTGATGATCTTATTATTATAGTCAGAAGAAAATGAACATTGTACGACAATTTTACATTAAAGAGAGGAGAGCTAACAGTTGGCAATAGTATTAGTCGTGGTGGACGTTTGTGTTACTTTATGCTATTTCTATTTAAATAATCATAATAACTTAAATTGATAACAGGGTAATCAAACTTACGGGCAGGGGCAATTTGGTAATTTTGTGGGGCACTTGAAAAGTATTGTTACATGTATTGCTGACATATTGCGCATGTTATTTGAATAGGAGGAATAGGGTAGAGATGTTCAAAACGGTTTGGGACTAGGAACCGGAACCGGTTTCTAACCGGTTCCTATATTCAAAAACTCATTTTAAACCGGTTCCAGGCTCGAACCGGTTAGGGAACCGAACCGGTTCTCCCACCCTCGGACCCCTAACCTATCTAACCGGTTCTTACTGGTTCCTGTACTGTAACCGGTTCCAACCGGTTACAGTGTAAAAATTTTTTTTTTTTTCGTTTTTCGTTTGCGATTTGGATTCTAAACTACGATTCGTATTTGTATAACATGAAAAAATAAAAAAAACAATTAACATAAAATTCATTTTATTTACTTTAAGAAGTTCAAAAAAAAAGGTTACATGTTTTAAAATCTTCAAAAACAAACTAACAAAACATTAAACTTATAAATATAAAGTTGTGACATATTATTTCTAGAAAAGCCTTCTTGTTCGTCGTAATTATTGAGCGGCGACTTCTTCCTCGGAATTACTTGTAGAAATGCCTTCTTGTTCGTCGTGCACTCGAAAATCAAGTGGTGTTTCATCTTCGAGAGTGGTTACGTGTTGAATACGATCGATTGAGTCCAAGTGATCCTTTAAGCAAATGCACATCTCCACCGACTCCGAATTTAGTCTTGTTCTTCTCACCGATATTACCCTGCCACTAAGAGAAAAAGCGGATTCCGAAGCTACCGTAGAAGCTTGGACGGTTAGTAAATCACGGGCCATGGTGGCAAGAATCGGAAACTCGGTTTTCTTTACCTTCCACCAAGCCAAAACATCAAAAATGCCATATTCCTCTTCGGATAAACCGGTAGAGTAATCATTTGCACTATACCTTCATAGTTCGCTTGAAGGGGTGTTACCCCTTTGTTTTTTAGCTGTTACGTTGCGAACGGTGTTCATAAGGCTAATCATGGGATCTCGTACTCTAGTAGCACTTGAACTTGATGAAGACCCCCCCGGCATAGGCATGTGTATGTTTGACCCATATTTATTTAAATAAAAGTCATACATAAATTTAAAATTCAAGTTAAAATAATTTTTTGCCTCTGTTGAAAAGTTTGGTCAACTTCATGCATATCTAAGGCTGAAAAAATTTCGTCTATCACACATTCAACCCCCGTAACATTTAACATTGGGTTTAAAGCAGCGGCGCAAGTAAAAACCGGTGGCAATTCAAGAAAGTATTTTTTTAATTTAAACTTCATTGGTAATATGATGTTTGAAAACATTGGACTTTTATTTTCAAATTCTTTAAGATTGTTAACCATTAAAAATAACTCCGAAAGAACCAAGGGACTTTTCGGATAATACGTTCCCGATAGTTTCGTAGTTGATGTTTTAAAAACTTCAAGAAAAGTCGATAAGTCATTGATAATTTCCCATTTCTCATTTGAAAAGGGGATTGCCAAATCATTCTCGGCAAGACTAAAATGAAACATTTGTAAAGTTTCTCTTTGTTCCAAAGCACTTTGAAACATTATGCAAGTGGAATTCCATCGATGAGGTACATCCCAATTAGCTCCCAAAGCTTTTCTTCCCGTATCTTTACAAAATTTTCTATATTCCATTTATCTTTTTTTACTTTTCTTAAAAACTTCATGTATCATTAGTCTAAAATCGTTTATAACCGATGTAACCTCATCCGAAGCAAGTCCGTCTTGCACGATTAAATTAATGATATGTGCTACACACCTTGAGTGAAAAAATACACCATTGCAAATCGGCGTATATTTTAATTTTAATTTATCAACCGCCGATGTATTATTCGACGCGTTATCAAATGCCATTGAAAATATTTTATTTTCTAGTTTATAAGTTTTTATAACATGATCTAAAATTTCAAACAAATTATCTCCCGTATGTGGATACTCAAAGAGTTCGAAAGCAATAGTGCGTTTCATCATTTCCCACGATGACGGGTCTACCCAATGAGCGGTGACACAAAGATAAGATTCGGGTAGACCATGTGGAGCCGACCAAACATCACTAGTTAAGTTTATTCCCGTATTTATATTTTCAAAATATGCAATTAGTATCTCTTTGGCCTTCTTCCACAATTTTAAACAATAACGTTTAAGAGTATGACGACTTACGTGAGTGTATTGTGGTTGAAGCGTATCTCGAATCATGGCGGTTAAGCGAGGGTTGTCGAAGTGGCTAAACGGCAAAGCTTCTTGAATCACAAACTTCGCCATACGATCTTGAACTCGATCAATTTGGTATGTAAATATTCCGCCTTCACTATCCATTTGCGTTTGTTGCGAATCGACGTTCTTTTTCAACGCCTTGCAATACGGTTTTTCGATGTGTTTCTTCAAATTTGAATTCGAAAGTGGGTTTAAATAAACCCCACAAAACTTGCACCGAGCCTTCAATGAATGGTCACTCAATTCAACCAAATCCCAATTGCACCAAATCTCTTGATTACGATTATGAGGTACAATACGAACGAAACTTGGTTCGGCGTTGGAACCTTGACCAACCGATGATTGTGAGGCAGCCATAACAACAAATATGAATATAGAAGAAGAGAAAACAAGAGATTAGAGAACTCAAAACGTTGTAATAGCGTTTTTTTGTATTTTTTTGCTTTCGGGTTTGCGTTTTGAGTGTTGTGATGAACCCATGACACCAAATACCTATTTATACTAGTAGTGGGGTGCTTGGGGGAGCCAAAAAACGGCTATTTTTGACCCCAACGGTCAAAAAAACGGCCAAAAAAAACGATTTCCAACGGCTATAATCGATCCAACGGCTAGAACTGGTTCCTAACCGGTTCCGGATGGTTCGGTTCCAGAACCGGTTCCGGTTCGGTTCCGGTTCCTACCCGCCCCCACTCAGAAATGCAAGAACCGGTCACGGATCATCGGGTTGAATCAGATAGGGTCCGGTTCCTACAAAAAACGGGTAGGAACCGGTTCGGGTCCGGTTCAGGTCCACCGGTTCGGTTCCAGGAACCGGTTTCGTTGATCAACCCTAGAATAGGGGGTGGTGGCACCTCTTATACAAGAGGCAACGATTTTAGTTAGTTTTCGGCACACGGCTCAAACAAGCCAAAGGTTTTGGAAGGTTTGTTTTCTTTTTACTATAATGGTTTCAGTTTAAAAAAAAATGTTAATTGGGTTGTGATTGTGGGATCATTGTGTAATAAACTCTATTATATTATTTACGGTTATAAAACAAAGTTATTTATTTATTTTTAATTTAATGCAAGGGATCACTGGATTCAATTTTGGTATAGAGGGTATTCATAGTTCAGGTTTAAGCACATATGCTGCTGTAAGTTTTGACTATTCTATTATTAATCATTGACCAATTTAGTCAACTCTTTTAACATATGATTTTAAGCATTATTAATTGTAATTTTAATGTTTAAAAGGTTGGAGTTGCTTACGTATATTTTGGTTTGGTTTTACATCATATGAGCATAATCGAAACCAAACTTGTTTGGTATGGTTTGAACTTTGAAAGTGTTATCTACATATGTATATTACAAAACATTACAAAGCAACCATGAAACCAACTAGATGCTTTTTACATTTCAAGCTGAACTTCATAAACTATAATTTGTAAACTTCTCAATGTTCACCCCTTTACTTTGTAAACTCATTGACCCTTGATGGTGCAAACGGTATAATAATATTTATTGTAGACTTATATTATATTATATTATAATGCATTTTAAGACGCTGAAAAAGTTTAAGTAGTTAGAGCATTTTATGCTTATGGAGTTATAATATAATACTTAATGCATTTACTTAATAATATAAGGGAGCAAAATTGGCATTATGCGAGATCACCCATACGACTTTTAGTTAGTTAACAAGTACTCATAATTAAAAAAAAATCATTCTTGAACCAACAATGTGATGGCATAATATACATATAAATATGAACCCTTTTTTTAATAAAGAATTCTAACATTATTATTTGTGCAAAGAGAGAAAGTTTTGAAGTTGATATTAGTGCTGTTAACCCCAAAGTCAAAACTATGTTTTATTTGGTGAAGTGGCGATGTTGTTACAAAGGAGGCGGAGATGGTAAAATTATGTGTTATTTGCGTTTACTTCTTCACGTAATCAAATAGTTTATTCATATATTCTAACTTTTGTTTATGTTATTCAATCCCCTTATTTGATGGTTTATTCTTGCTAATGTATGTTAACATTATTAATGTTGTTGGGTTCAACTTTTTTCTACTTAACCCTGTGTATCACACGGATTTATAAAATAATATATTAATATTATAAAGATTATTACATAAAAAAAACCTAAACTGAAATGAATGAATATTAAATTGTGGGGTTCACTTGAAAAAAATACTCCCAGCCTTCCCATTCCCTTCACCACCACTCGATCTTCTCCCGTATTCAAAGTTTTTTATTCCGGCCAATTCACACTAGACACTAGTTCCAAATCGAAGCCCCAATTCCAAATCAAACCTACAAATCGTGACATATAAGGGTCGAATTGAAGATCTGAACGCCGGAAACCTGCAACTCGCCGGAAAAACGAGTTGCAGGTTTTCGGCGAGTAGATCTGAAAAGGCTTGCGGTGGTGGCAGGTGGCGGTTTACGGTGGTAGCATGCGCCAATGGTGATTTTGGGTTGGGGAAGTTGCAACTTGTAAAGCTATTAACTAATAACCTCGATGCCGGAATCTTCAAATCGAACCCATCCTAACTTGCAACCTTCCATCTCAGTAAACTCATCGGACCTGCAACCTTCAAAGAGAGCTGGAGACGGAAGCTATTAACCACTATTCATTTTAGATTCTTGATTGTTTTGGTGTAACGGAGAAGAGGGGAGGTGTGGTGGTGGTGGTGGTGGTGGTGCAACAGAGAGAGTGAGCTGGTTCTTTTTTTTAAGTTTATGTTAAATATATCTTTTAATTTGATAAAAAAATATTAATAATAGGTAAAATTACTTTTATACCCCCCACATGACATACACTATGTCATGACTTAACTGAAAATTTTAACGGTCGTTAATGTAAAGGACGATAATCAAATAAACATGTTATGTAAATGACACCGTCTAAAAGTAAACATTTTAAATGACCTGATTCATAAAACATCAATGTTTAAAGGACATAATTTATATATCTGTCTTTCATATACTCACACGTGGACAAAATTTGTATTTGTGTCCTTCATATACTCACACATTACACTATTAATGAAAACTTGAAAAGTCCAAATTAGCTTACATGCTGTACTTACAAATCCCTACAGCATCTGTTTTACTAACTCATCTTTTTCTCCACCTGGTGTCTTACTCCTTCATTAAACATTATTCCATTCACTTTTCCACTTTTATCAATTATCACCGCCATAGCATCATCACCTTGACGGATCCTTCGCAACCAGCAACAACGCCACCACATTTACCGTTATAAACTGTCGTAATCCATACTTATTGTTGGAATCATGTTATTTGAATTTTGCGGCAGAAACACAACTATTACTGTCAATTCGTTTATTTGGCAATCACATACTTTGAACAAATTTAAATACTTAAGATAGTTATATACAAACAGGTAAATGGCATAAGGCAACTTAGATACACTTTCTAGACTGCTTGAAATTGCGTTTGCAAGCGGATGGAAAGAATAAAATAACCAAAAGAGTAAAGTGTCAAAATCGTCCATAAGGTTTGGTCAATAATGCGAATTTCGTCCAAAAAGTTTCGTTTTTGCATATGAACCATCGAGGTTTCTCATTTATTGCTAATTACATCCAAAATGATAACTATGTTTATTTTAACCGTTAACTCAAGGGCAAAACAGTCTTTTTAAAGTTTGTTATCTTTTAGTTATTTTTAACCCTTTCTACATAAAATGAATAAAAAAGTGGGCCCCACACTTCATCTCCCCCTTCTCTCTTTTTTTCCCTTCACATTCAAACCTTTCCATTAAAATCCAAAACCATACCAACCACCGACTAAAGTCATCGGTATCATCATCATCATCATCATCGACCTTTCTGTTAAAACCAAAAGTCGCCGATCTCAAGTAATCAACCAAATACTCTCCAGCAGAAGCCAAGTCCAACCACCGCAAGCCGATTTAATCTGCTATCTTTCTTGATCTAACTTAAAATCAAAGCCATTATTCTCCGTCGGTTAGTTCAAATTCATGGTTAGGAGGAGATGATGTTGCCAGGCGGGTATAAAAATAGTCGACGACCATGAATAGTGGTAGGTGGCTTAGACTGTAGTGTTGTCGGGTGGTGGCGGTCTTGGACTCCTTGGTGTCCGGTGGTGCAGCAGTAGTCGATGGTTGGCGGTAATGGCTGGTGTTAGGGCTTCACACTATGAAGATGAGGAGTGATCTGGTGGTTATATTTAATTTGTTTATTTATATTAGAAGGTTTGCTAGGTTAGATAATAATATAGGAAAAGGAAATACAAAAAGACTGTTTTGCCCTTGAGTTAATGGTTAAAATTAACAGAGTTAACATTTTGGACGTAATTGGCTGGAAATGAGAAACCTCGGTGGTCCATATACAAAAACAAAACTTTTTGGACGAAATTCGCATTATTGACCAAACCTCGAGGACGATTTCGGCACTTTACTCTAACCAAAAAGAATCCGGATGAAAAGCGGCCTGAGTCATTGACTGAAATTTTGACATTTTGTATGATGAAAACACAGGAAATTAAAGATGTTATGTATTATCGAACGTTACAATGCGCTACGAAGCGTGCGGGTAAAGATACTAATTTTATTCAATAGTTAATATATGAAAATTCATCCGACATAAATTTATGTGTTTGTAGAGAAATTGTTTTTCATACTATGTATACCATGTCTTTTCACATAAAATTCTCATACCAAAACTTATGAATCTCAACAAACCATAAGCTAGAAACATATGCTAATATTTTTATCTTCAGATTATTCTAATTTTTTCTTCTTCTTTCTATTTTTTTTGGTACTCGCGTATAGGGCTCCTTTAAAAAGTTACATGTCATATATAATATGTTTTTTTTTGTTTTAATCACGTTCAGTAGTTATAATTCATGCCTGGATGAGCAATAAAAAGGTTGCGTTTTATCCCCTAAAGTGTTGATCCCAAATGAAAGAGGACACTTTGCATTATTAATCCTGTCATAAGTCATGCCATTTCTTCAAATGAATAGAAACAAGATATGTGGAAGAATGTTAAGTGTCATAACTAATGGACATAGCATATGATTTATCACATTAATCAAGACAGATAAATGTTAGCGAATAATTTATGTTAAATGCGAAGACAATCCCTATCAAGTTTTAATTTACTTGAACTGAGAATGAAATGTCTTCCTCTTGGAATTAAAGAGACGGCAAATTTGTATATAGTAACACAAATAGAAGTAGTTTTTATTGATTAGGAATAAGACTTGAATATGCATATATACATTGTATCTTATACGGAGTATAAAAAGGCAGAATACTGTAATGAGGAATCAAGTTGACTATCCTGAAATTTAATTTGAATTCAATGACATGAAATTTGTATATAGATAAGAATACAAAAGACATAACCCGACCAGTGAACAAAAACACTAGATGTTTACATCATGTTGGGTGGTCTAGACTATATCGAACTTGGAGATCATAAAATCCGATCAGTCCGGTTTCAAAGAACACCTATAAAATGCTGTACCTAATGTTTATTTGCTTGTAGGAAGTGTAAAAGGGAAATCTAGTCACTGATTTCTTTAAATCATGGGTGTGAATTAAACTGGTGATGAAAACGTAATTAATTTATAATATCAAGGAAAATATATACACATGAAAAGGCAACAAGAAATGCAAAATTAAGTGACTTACACGCATTGAACAAAAACTAGCGTTCAATAATTTTTTTTCAACTCATTTATGATAAACTTTTCCTTATATGTGTCTGGCTATATAAGCTAGTTTGTAAACAATTTATCTTTTTTTCTAAACAAGGCCCTGATTACACTATACAATGATTCATCTTAAAATTGAGAGTCAATGTGATTGCACCCCAAGTGGGAGTAAGGGGCATTGCTCCTAGTTAGTACGGTATGTAAGCACACGATTTATACACTGCATGGTTAATTAGTGGCTATGACTTATGAGTTTTGTTATACATGAATGTAGTGACGCTTCAAACTAATAGGGAGAAGGTTTATGTGCATTTTAATCTTAACATGAGAATGTAGGAAATAATACCAATTTATAATAAAAACGAGAAAGTAAGAAACAATACCAATCTACATAAACAATGATTTATAATAACAAAGAAAAAACCTAAAAATTACAACAAAAGAATATGAAATCAAGAAAAAAATAATAACAACATATACTAGCAAATACTTATAACAGCAAAAGAAAAAAATCTAATAATAACAACAAAATATAAATCAGCAAATATTTATAACGTCTCATGATCGAAAATTAGCAAATACGAACAAAAAATAACATCAAATACCTATAAAAATAAACCTAAAGATAACAGCAAATCGGTTCTCATTATTCTCATGTTAAGAATAAAATGTATTTAATGTTGGGTCCCATTTTGTGTTGTTAGTCTTTTGTATTGGTTAGTTTATGTATTTGGGCCATTTGGTCACTTTTGTATGTATTGGGCTTTAGTATTTACTTTGTATGTATTAGGCCTAAGGGAAACATGTAAACAAGCCCATTGGGCAATTGATAATATATGTTTCTCATGCATGCTTCTCTATAAATAGAGAGCATGCCATGAGAAAAACAACCCTTTGCAAAATTCTCTAACTTCTTATACTCTTACTTTCTCTCTAGTTCTCTTACTCTCTCTCTCTCTACCCGAAATAATCTCTCAAGATCCGAGACCTCTTAGGTAAATTAGTGTGATTTCCGCTAGCACTAAGTTTGGTTGATCCAAGAAACATTGTTAGATCCACTCATCTCGGGACCTACAATTGGTATCAGAGCTTCGGCTCACTAGTTGAGGGTTTTTGAATCACAACCTTGGGTTTTGATCTTGAAAAGAAGATAAGAAAGTTTTCTTGCCAAGAAAAACCATAAAAAACAAGAAAAACAACAAAAATACAAAAAGGATCGGTCTCAAGTTGATAAACATGTGTTAGAATGTGTTCTTGGTGAAAAACAATAAGTGTATTAGCTTTAGATCTAAAAGTATTGGGTTTAAAGGTGTTAAAATTAAAGTTTCGGGCTTAAAAATTGATTAAAAGATGATAAGTAAGATTTTCGCATCGTTTGGCATGAAAATCAGTGTACCTACTTTTGACCAGAACTGACAGATTAGGTGAACGGATCCCAAGAAAGATTGTTTCTGGAAGGTTTGGATTTTTTCGCTTCGCGTGGTACTTTCGCTTCGTTTGGCGTTTCGCTTCGCATAAGGGATTTCGCTTCGCTTCACTGTTCATCAGAATCTGTTTCGCTTCGCTTGGAAAAACTTTTTCGCTTCGCTTGAACCAGTTTCGCGTGAAATTCTTGTCTGTGTTAAAATTTGAATTGTTTAAGGGATTTTTAGTGTTTGAGACTGTTGTAACCATGGCAAGTACTGATTCTGAGTTGTTGAAAGGGTATTTGTTATTAGAAAACCAAGTGGGAACACCTACAAAGCCTCCAAAGTATATGACCCTAGATGTTGCCGATTTCAAATGGAGGTTCATAAACTTTATCTCGTTGACTGACTCTGAGTTGATGAGATGCTTTGAAGTAGGTCCTCATGTTCCCATGATAATCACTGCAAATGGGGAACGGGCAAAACCCATTGAAGACTATGATCAAAATGACAAGACACTAATTGAGCAAGATAAGAAGGCGTATCTCACTTTAACCGTTTGCCTTTCAAATGAAATTATTGAGACCCTACGAGAACACAGAAGTGCAAAAGGTTTGTGGGAAACACTTGTAGAGAAATTTGAGGGAAATGCTGAAATTAGGGAAAACAAGAAGGCATTGTTGAAAGAAGAGTTCAATATGTTCAACCATCGTCAAGGTGAAGTTGTGTTGGACTTGGTAAAGAGGTTTGAAAAGATGATGGTTAGAATGAGAGCTGCCAGTGTCAACATCACCAACTCTGAAGTCAACCACAAGTTGATGAATTTTTTGCCGTATAGTTGGAGTACTAACACAATCACGATCAAGAGAACTACCAATTTGAATGCTATGATAAACACTGATTTAATTTCAACGATCAAGTCATTTGAAATGGATGAGCAAATGAGAATGAACAATCATCTGAGTTCTCTTAATCAAGTTGGGATGAGTACTGCATCAACAATGCCAACTGCTTTTATAAGCAAAACCCAACAGAATGTGTACCATGTGACCACTCCAAAGTACTCCTCAAGTGTGCCATCACAGACTATAGCATTTATCTCAACGGGAAGTCAATCCGGGTCATCTGATTCTAGCTTGTTTCAGAAAGCAGTTGATAGTGCGGTTGAACAAGCCTTGAAGGCCCATGGAATTTCATCTTCGTCAAAGAATCAGCCAAGCAAAAGTTCAAGCTACTGTGAAGCCCTTCCAATGCTGAACGATTCAAATGTAATACTGGTTCATGCATTTCTGTCAAGTCACGAAGAGTTGATGCAAGGAAAGTTGTTGCCGCCTCAATTTGAAACTAGAGATTTAAAAGACATTAACCAAAAGGATCTCGAGAAGATGGACATACCATAAAGTACCAGATGGCTATGGCCGTGCACAGAGCCACCAACTTCATGAAGACATACGGGAAAGACAGTTTCAAGGATTTTGATCGAAAGAGAATTGGTTTTGATAGGACAAGCTTTGGTGCTACAACTGTGGTGAGATGGGTCACTTTGCAAGGGAGTGCACAAATCCTCCCAAACCAGCAAACGACATTCGAGTGACTGAGGTGACCGATGAAGAAAACAGCAAGGCAGCTGGGAAGAAGCATGCAGTGCACAAGCCAATCAGCTCAACTCCAAGAATTGGAGGTCATCCACACAAGGGCAATCAAGGATCAAACTCAAGAGCCATTGTCTCTCAAACGGAGGTCTAAATTGTGGATTGGGATGATCAATTTCAGGAGCTAAGTAATCCTCTCAACATGGCAGGAATGGCTTTCACTTCCAACAACGAAGCGTCTTCGTCTTCAGCTGCAAGTTCTGATGCATCACCACTCGATGAGGTAAATCACAATCTCTGTTCTGAAGCTTGCTTTAATAAGGTTACATACTATAGATATCATCAGAACGAAGTTTTGAAAAAAAATGCAAAACTTCGAGAATTGAATGCTGAGTATGTAAAGGCTGACAAGATTTATGTTGAAAAGATTAAAACTCATCATGATGATTTGGCAAATCTTAGAGTTAAAATTTTTCAAAAAGATCAAGAAGTAATTTATTATAAAAACATAGTTTCTGAATTAAAATAAGAAATTGAGAATTTGAAACTTGATGCTTCTGATAAAAAGGAAAAAGAAAAGATAGTCGAAAGATTTGAAACATCATCTGAGCAATTAGATGATCTTATTGGAGCCCAGAGAAGTACTAAAGTTAAAGCAAGGCTAGGGTACGATTTTACTAATGTACCTCCACCTTTGAATGACAACTACGCCTGTCTGCCCCACTGTAGCTATAATATTTCTCCAGAGGAAGAAATGGCATATGGGATTGGTAGAATACCAAAACCAGTGAAATTTTTTCCTACAGCATCAAAAACTGCTGCTCCAATTCAATCATTTGATAAGTCTAACGTCAATGTGTCTTGTGGAGCAGGTGATATAATCAATGGTGATTGTGGGAAGGTCTATGTTGGAAAGTTTGTGAATCTATGTTGGAAAGTCTTATGTTAGGATTAAAAGCTGTATTTTGTGAAACTTCTTGAGATGAAAGTTGTAACAATGATTTTAATTAAACTGAATGTTCTTCATTTGATTCAGAGTGTGAAACAGTTTTTGACAAAACAATCGAAGCTAAGGTTGATGAACAGACTAGTCACAGTTGCTCATCAATTGATCATGATATTGAGAATTTAAGAAAACAAGAATCAAATTTTGATAATGAAAAACCAAGCACTTCCTGTAAATATGTGCCACCTAAGAAAACTTCATTTTCTCAAAATACAAATTATAACAATAGTTCTCAATTTTATGATCAACTTGATAGTACCTATTACTACTCTCGATAGAAACCTAGGCAATCAAATTATTTTGAAACTCACCATTTAAATGTTCACAATTATCAGTCAGATAGAGGTTACCAACATGTTAACCCAACTGCATCACCATATCCCACATATCTCAGTGTGCATGATGTCTATAGATGCAACCAAAGAAAATGTTGATTCGTTTATGGAAATCCGTTTCATCTTGCGAGACATTGCAAGAACTGACACAAACAGCAAAGAGATTCACATAGTAAGTTTGGTCAGACATTTTCTAAGCTTCCTGCTAAAACTAAGGAAATGCCTCACCAAACTCACTCTTATGCCAGTGAGCCAGATTTGAAACCCAAAAGAAGTGAGAAAACAAAGAAACCTTTTTAGCTAACCTAGAGGGAAAGGAAAAGGTTAGCAAAGGGTTCTGAAGTTGAGAAGCCTAAGAATCCTTCAAAGGTTTTCTCAAAATCTAATCAAGAGGACTTTGTTGTCAAGTCCAAACCAAAGCGAAGGCAATCCAGAAAACCTTTCCAAAACCGAGGAAATCATAATTCAAGTTCCTCGAGGGATTGTTCTTCAAATTCTGATTCTCCAAAAGATTATATTTTTAAGAATCATAAAATTAAATTGGGTGATTTTCTGTTTAATTTTCCCGAGACAAGTACGTGTCGGGAAACCCTCCCCTAACTTGCTATTCATGTGTGTAGGGTCAGCCTGGAAGGCCTGTCAATAGTATTTGGTACTTGGATAGTGGTTGTACCCGACATATGACAGGAAATGAGTCCCTGTTGTTTAACATCAAACCATTCGACGGTGGACATGTCTCTTTTGCCGGTGGTGTAGGAGGAGAGATTACAAAACAAGGCAAGGTCTCCAATGGTACATTGACCTTTGATGAAGTCAACCTAGTCGAACATCTCAACCACAACCTTCTCAGCGTGTCACAAATCTGCGATAAGCATTACTCTACCCTTTTCACAGAAAACGAGTGTCTTATTCTTAAACCTGGTTTTAAAGTCCCTGAAGAATGGATCATGTTGCATACTCCGAGGCACAATGATGCTAATATTCTAGACATGAGAAGTAATTATACAATGCATACTACTTCTTGTTTGATGTCCAAGGCCTCGGAGAACGATTCATCCTTGTGGCATCGATGTTTGGGTCACATCTACTTTAAAAACTTGAATAAGTTAGTTAAAGGTGACCATGTGAGGGGTTTGTCTGTAAAATCCTTTCATTGTGTTGAAAAATGTTTATCTTGCTCTAAATGCAAACAGCACAAACTCCCTTACAGACCCAAGACTGTCAATTCCATAAATTCTACTCTTCAACTGTTACACATGGATCTTTTTGGTCCAATACAACCATTGGCAATAGGTCGAAAAGCCTATTGTCTGGTTATTACTGATGATTACTCGCGTTTTAGTTGGACTTTTCTGCTAGGACACAAGGACGAGACATCTCAATTTCTGCTCAGATTCATAGTTTTGGTTGAGAACCAAACAGACAAAAGAGTGAAGTGTATTAGAAATGACAACGGAACAGAACCTGCAACAACGTGGTGAATGAATTCTGTCACAACAAGGGAATCCTTCGTCAATTCAGCGCACCTTACACTCCCGAACAAAATTGGGTGGCTGAACGACGAGACCGTACACTGGTTGAAGCCACTAGAACAATGCTGTCATACTCCAAACTTCCATTGATTTTCTGGGATGAAGCCATTAATGCTGCCTGCTTTACCCAGAACCGTGTGCTTCTGAACAAAAGATTGAACAAGACTCCTTATGAAGTCTTCTATGGAACGAAGCCAAGGGTGAACTTCTTCATAACATTTGGATTTCCTTGTACCATACTCCAAACCAATGCTAGTACAACTTCCAAGTTTGCTGAAAAGGCGGATGAGCGCTACTTTGTTGGTTTCTGCTGACAAAAGTGCTTATCGCTTCTACAACAAGAAATCCAGAGTGATCTTGGAATCGTTCAACATTGATTGGCAAGAATTGAACCCTACTGATGCATATAATGGTCCTGACTGAATGTTTGACTATGAAAGTTGTTCAAGCAGTTTCGTGGGATGTCTGTGACGCCAGTTGTACCTATAGTTTCCCCTGTTGTCTCTGCACCAGTTCAACCTACTGATGATCAATCCATCTTGATGCAAGTTGTATGGAGAGGTCTTGAAGATGTTAATGTATATGCTCCTGCACATGTACTTAATGTTCCACCCGTGGCTAACCAACCAGCCCCGACTTGTTGTGCAAGGCTTTTGGCAACGTGAAGGACTTGATTACGATGAAGTCTATGCACCGGTAGCCAGATTAGAAGCAATTCGTATCTTTCTGGCATACCCCTCGTACATGAACTTCAAAGTGTATCAAATGGATGTGAAGACTACTTTCTTGTACGGGAAGGTAAAAGAAGAGATCTACGTTAGTCAACCTCCAGGTTTTGAAGATCCAAGTCATCCTGATCACGTTTACCGTCTTGACAAACCACTTTATAGTCTTCACCAAGCACCTCGTGCATGGTATGCCACACTGGCTGACCATTTAGTGAAGAACGGATACTAGAGAGGTGTTGTCGATCAAACTCTCTTTGTCAAGAATGTTAAGGATGATTTGATTCTCGTCCAAGTATATGTTGATGACATTATCTTTGGGTCCACGAATGAGGATCTATGCAAGGAGTTTTTGGAGGTTATGAAACAACGATTTGAGATGAGTTCCTTAGGGGAGATGACATTCTTCCTGGTCTTACAAGTTGAACAAAGGAAGGATAGGACTTTAATTCATCAGGAAAAATACGTTCATGACATTGTTCAGAAATTTGGATTCAAGGACTCAACGGCTTTCATGACACCAATCGCCACACGACCTGTTCTCGCTCCTGATCCATCGGGATAACCAGTCGATCAACACCTTTATAGGTCAATGATTGTTTCCCTGATGTATCTCACGGCAAACAGACCGGACATCATGTTCCCTGTTTGTCAGTGTGCCAGATACCAGTCAGACCCGAGAGAATCCCACATGACGGCTGTCAAGCGTATTTTCAGATACTTGAAGGAACGACCACGTTTGGGACTTTGGTATCCAAAAGCGTCATCCTTCGATCTTCATGCATACACCGACAGTGATTATGGGGGATGCAACTTAGATAGAAAATCAACATTAGGTGGATGTCAATTCCTGGGAGATCGGTTGATTTCTTGGCAGTGCAAGAAACAAGTTACTGTGTCCACCTCCACAGCAAAAGTCGAGTACATTGCCACATCCAGTGCTGCTCTCAAGTGATATGGATCCAGCATAAACTGTTGGATTACGCTTTGAATTTCTATGATACAACGATCAAATGTGATAATGAGGCTGCCGTTGCTATCATTAAAAACCCGGTCCAGCACTCAAATGCTAAGCACATTAACATCCGAATGCATTTCATTTGTGACTGTTTCGATCGTAAGCTTGTCAATATTAAACGGGTCCATTCTGACTTTAACTTTGCAGATCTCTTTACCAAAAATTGTAATCGTGCCCGTTTTGTTTTTCTTGTTGAGTCATTGGGCATGATTTCTTTTGAGTAAATTTTATCTTTTAAATTCAAAATTGTAAATATTTTTCAAATATGTCACAATTAGAGGGAGAAAATGAATTAACTTTAACTCACCAAAAAGATTTTCAATTTACTTATTGAAAAACCAAAATCAAGTCACTTGACTTAACAAAAAGATTTTATTTTTATATATAATATTAATTTTATCTTTACTCCTATTTAAGAAAATTTTAAGAAAATTCAAAAAGGAATTGTCCCGTTTAGAGGGAGCTCTTGCTTAAAGGGAGTCGGATAATTAAAACTTTCAAAATTTTGAGAAATTGATCCGACCATTGGAAAATGATAAGAAATTATCTCTAACGATTCTAGCACATGAAAAGAGTAGATCAAAAGCCAAGAAGATCATTGCTTGATGTGTAGATATGCTTGACAAATGAGTAAGTGTCATAGTGATATAAACTTAAATATCTGCTTATGCTAGTGGTTACACGTTATGAAGCGGTTGCCAACTCCAACTAAAGTCATATCAATGAAGGCAGAAACGTAAATAACATGTTATACCCAAGCCTCTCTTTACCTGATCACAGTTGTCTTATGAAAATCAGTGTCAATTTTTATTGAGTCAAGAGAAACATCAAGAAAAGAAAAGAAAAGAAAAGAAAAACAAAAGGAGTCTGAAAAGAAAAAGAAAAATCAAGAAAAAGAGTCAAGGAAAGTCAGTTCTAGGAATTTTAACTTCTGCTTTATTTCTTCATTTATTTTGATTCAAGCCTTGGACTTTCTCCTGCGCGATAATATGGTATTATCCGACCATATTGTTAAGGCCCTGAATCTTCTGCATAGTTTTATTTTCTTTCTTTTGTTCAAGCCTTGGACTTTCTCTGTGTGGTAATATGGTATTATCCTATGGCCTGAACTTCTGCTTTATTTTAATCTTTCTAGATCGAGTCAATTGTACAAAGAAAAAGTGTCCAAAGTGTTAATAAGTGTACCGTGATCAAATAAGAAAGGTTTAAGTCAAGTTGAGGTGACAGATTAAATGGGGACCACCCAAGCATTGTGCCTAACACATACCTTAACATATCACATTAACACCCAAATACTTGTTAAGTTTAAAGTTGACAAATTATATCTACAATCGACTTTAGGTTCTTGGCATAATAATGTCTAAATAGAAGTGTGATCTAGAACATTAGCAGATAATGTGATTCCATGTTGTGATCTTTCTCACAAAAATATTAAAATCGTTAAAAAATTTTGTAAATATTATTGATATATAATATTAATTTCATCTTTACTCCTATCTTTTATTTTTATTTTCTTCTGTTTTCTTTTAGTTCCAACTTCAAAATATTATGTATATATTTTTGTTATTTTAAGTACGAAAATGCCAAAAAGATTTTAAGTTATTATTATGTTCGTACATATTTTATTAAACTTTGTTTTAGTCAAATCATGTGTTTTGTTGTTAAGGTCGTTCATGCAAAGTTTGTTGGAAACCTAGGACTTAAATAAATCACTTACAACTTGAGGGACTGAAATTGGGAGGGCATGTGAACAAACTCTTCTTTGACCCTCGAGAGGGTCTGTGAACGAATCTTATTCGTTCTAAGTTTTGTGCAGGTGTACATGGACAGGTAGATCAAGATCAAGTCTGCTTGGAGTTGCAGATGTTGAAGCGCTTAAAAGAAAACGAGAACATGAAAGTTGGTGTCACACCCTCAAAATCCACTAACGGAGTTTTACCGTCAGAGGGTGTGAACTAACATGATCAGAATCATTAGTTATAATCAAACCATAAAACAAAGTTTCAAAACCATGAAAACGTTTACGAGTAATCAAATGCGGAAGCGTAAAACCATAGAAACCAATGTTGCGTCACGCAGGACGACTTAAAACCCAGTGATAACAGTTTAAAATAAGTATGCATAATTAAAAGTGTTTCAAGCAATGCATGTTCCTAAGCCGCGCGCCCGCCTCGGCTACCTGAGAATAAGATACTAAAAGTATCAACACAAGGTTGGTGAGTTCACAAGTTATATAAAAATAAAGCGCTTAGCGTTTGCGTTCAGCGTTTTGCGTTACCAGATAGTGTTATGTCAATTATATATCTATAGGAAGCTAGCCTATAAAACAAGTATTACTAAGTGTTCGACACCGAAGCTGACTGTTTATCATTTGCCTTGCCACCAGGTCATCCAGACCATGGTATGTGTTTAGCCAAGATTACACCCACTCGACCTCCAGTCGAGTTTAGCGTTGGGTGGGGTTTGTCAAACCCAGTAGTACTACTCAACAATGACTCGCTATTATCCAATATTAAACGGTTCGATGTGAATGAAGGACTTTAGTTAACGCGTTTGCCACTTAGTCTTTACAAGTGATATATAATCTATATTAACAAAATCTTAAATGCGTTTTCGGGGTATGTTATCTCCCCCAAGTGAAAAGCGTTTAAAAAAAATTTAAAAAGGGGAAAGTGAAACTCACTGTTTGCGAAGAAATTCCCAAATTAAATCACCAAGATGCGCGTCACAGAAAAACTCTCTCTAGCGTTCTAAAACAATAAAGAGATTTTTCTAAGTGTCGGAATATTATCGAGTCTCTAGACCCAGCACATAATACCTATGCACATAACATGTTTCGTGTTTCGTTTGTGAATCGTGTGTGACTTTAACAAAGGTATTTGTGATACGTTACATGTGTAAGCAATTATATACGTGTCATGTATTCATAAAGTACATCACTAGCAATTACTCCCCGTAAGGGCAATTTGGTCAACACATAACAATTAACTAGCCATTATTCCCCACGAGGGCAATTTGGTCAAATTATGACAATCAATTAGCAATTATTCCCCGCAAGGGCAATTTGGTCAAAACATAACAATTATATAGCATGTATCATGTTTCATGCATTTTCACAAAATTCAGCAGCTAGTTTCACCGAGACAGAAATTCTACTTGAAAGATTGTACTATCTCACCGATCACAGCATCACAATTAATTTACCAAAAATCATCACAAAAGCATATATGTCTTAGGTTTCCAGAACATATTTTATTATATTTTTATTCCACATAGGTTTCTCACAATCATCAAATCATTACAGCAAACTCATAACAGTCAAATTCATGCGCAAGAGAATATTATTTACAATTCCCGTTAAACGAAAAATCCAATAAATGAAAGACCACTTGAGTTAGGTTCCTAACTCAATGAGTCAACTTCCAGAAGTGGAACCAACCCAATTGGTCTCGTAGTTCATGAGATATAACATTTACAAAACAACCTAACAGCAGGTCTAACAGCTCAGCTTTGCACAACGTTTTTGTAAAATCATAAAAGTTAACTTTTACACGTCCAAAAATTGCAAATTTATATTCTTTAGAAACTAGACTCAACCTAGTTTACTGCAGTATCAATAATCTCAACCAATTTTCACATTTACACCTCGTTACAGTCAATTAAACATCAATAACACAATCTGTCCAGAAACTGTTTGCATCCAAACTCAACATATTAACTATCTATGGACCATCATGCATTCATATAACTCTCTAGACTCCATAAACACTATCCATACACATAATTACACATTACATACATGATTAGGGTTTTTGTTTGAACTCAAATCAAAGACACAACAATTAACATGTAACAATATCAATTCTAGTTATCAAATCATCATCAAATCAACAACAATCATATTAACTTCATACACACACATAATCGGCCATCTAGGGTTTTCAATTAACCCATTAAACATCAAAATCAAGTATAAAGGATGCATAGGGTAGTCGATTATACCTTCCTAGCACCTTAATCTTCAATCAAAGGCTTGAAATTGATTGTATATATGTGTGTATAAGTCGACGGCAGCCAAGGTCACCAAGGGGGGGGGGGGGTTCCGATCGGGGTTTGTGTGGGAGAGAAAATAATAGTTAGGGTTTATTATTATTAGTATTTATAAAGATACTATGTTACACTCAAGTCCCTCAACTTTCGATTGTTGCTTTTCTAGCCTAACTAACTAGTTCTAGTACATTGAGTTAACGTTTATAACCATGTTATCACATAACACATAAGTCTAACACATAATTATCACATAATTACTGTTTTGACGTTTTTCGTTTATTCATCAATCGTTTGCGTCAACTCGTTTGCGTTTCGGTGCAATTCCCGAAAGACTACACATGTAGTAAGTGTTAAGCGACATTTAAACTAGGGTTTAAATGTAATGAGGTGTGCGTTATAGATTCAGTGATCTTAAGTTTGAATTGACGGAGTTGAGTTAACGGAGTTAAACTGAAATTGACGATTGTCACATCATTCCCATGTTAAAGAATTTTCGTCCCGAAAATTTGAGTCAAGTCGTGATGAGTGTCTGAAAAAGTAAGAAAAATTTTCAGTTTGTCATATCATCCCCTAGTAGAAAGAAATTTCGTCCCGAAATTTAATTCATACCTCCGGTGATTTCTGACGGTTTGCCGGGTTTCGCGGATTTCTGTGTTTGGTCAGCCCTTCAAAAAGGTGAGGATACTTTTTCATCATTTGATCCTCGCGTTCCCACGTGAACTCCGGTCCACGTCTCGAGTTCCAACGAACCTTAACGATTGGAATTTTGCTGTGCTTGAGCGTTTTGGTTTCCCAATCCAAAACTTCGACTGGTTCCTCAATGAAACGTAACTGTTCATCAAGTTGTAGTTCATCCAAAGGGACTACTTGGGTTTCATCGGATAAGCATTTCTTCAAATTGGATGCGTGGAATACATTGTGTACGCCACTGAGTTCCGTTGGTAGGTCCAGTCGGTACGCCACCTGACCAATGCGCTCAGTTATCCGGTAGGGACCAACATATCGTGGGTTGAGTTTGTTTCGCTTACCAAAGCGAACCACACCTTTCCAAGGTGAGACTTTAAGTAACACTTGGTCATTCACTTGAAATTCGAGAGGCTTTCGGCGCTTGTCGGCGTAAATCTTTTGGCGATCTCGTGCTGCTGCCATGCGATTTCGGATTTGAACAATCTTTTCCGAAGTCTCGGTTCCGTCTTTTAACAGTCCGGAAACATTGGCTCTCGTATAGCGCATGTAACCCACATCACGCTCCAAACATGAAACAACAGCTGCGAGAACTCGCTCTACAGGTTCGGTTATGGGTGGTAGGGTGTTGGGATAAGCAGGATGGTTCGGGTGAGGTAACGGGGGAACTTGTTCGCGATAGACCATACGTCTGATCATGTTAGGGTACCAATCCCAGCTAACGTCGTTTTCGTATATGCCTCCGGATAGGCGGTACCTCTTCGGTGCGGGAGCTTCGAGTTCCGGGACTACACGGGGCGGCGATGCGGTAGGTATCTGCGGTTCCTTCCCGTGAGCATGAGTCATCGGATCAGATGATGATGAGGGTGGCGGCGTCGACATTCCTACAGGTAAGCCGTGTATGCGCGCGCGTATGAGTGAAAGAGGTAAAGAGAATAGATAACAAAGACTACACAAATCTATTCAGTGCGTATCATTATAACTAATGGGTCGTCGGGGTTATAGTCTAGTATGCATGCAGCTTCTAGTTCGCTATAACCAATGGCTTTGATACCAATCTGTCACACCCTCAAAATCCACTAACGGAGTTTTACCGTCAGAGGGTGTGAACTAACAGGATCGGAATCATTAGTTATAATCAAACAATAAAACAAAGTTTCAAAACCATGAAAACGTTTACGAGTAATCAAATGCGGAAGCGTAAAACCATAGAAACCAATGTTGCGTCACGCAGGACGACTTAAAACCCAGTGATAACAGTTTAAAATAAGTATGCATAATTAAAAGTGTTTCAAGCAATGCATGTTCCTAAACCGCGCGCCCGCCTCGGCTACCTGAGAATAACATACTAAAAGTGTCAACACAAGGTTGGTGAGTTCACAAGTTATATAAAAATAAAGCGTTTAGCGTTTGCGTTCAGCGTTTTGCGTTAAGCGTTTTGCGTTACAGCGTTTTGCGTTACAGCGTTTTGCGTTACCAGATAGTGTTATGTCAATTATATATCTATAGGTAGCTAGCCTATAAAACAAGTATTACTAAGTGTTCGACACCGAAGCTGACTGTTTATCATTTGCCTTGCCACCAGGTCATCCAGACCATGGTATGTGTTTAACCAAGATTACATCCACTCGACCTCCAGTCGAGTTTAGTGTTGGGTGGGGTTTGTCAAACCCAGTAGTACTACTCAACAATGACTCGCTATTATCCAATATTAAACGGTTCGATGTGAATGAAAAACTTTAGTTAACGCGTTTGCCACTTAGTCTTTACAAGTGATATATAATCTATATTAACAAAATCTTAAAAGCGTTTTCGGAGTATGTTATCTCCCCCAAGTGAAAAGCGTTTAAAAAAAAAATTTAAAAAGGGGAAAGTGAAACTCACTGTTTGCGAAGAAATTCCCAAATTAAATCACCAAGATGCGCGTCACAGAAAAACTCTATCTAGCGTTCTAAAACAATAAAGAGATTTTTCTAAGTGTCGGAATATTATTGTAGGTTCCCTGGACGGATCACACGAGATATCCCGATATACACAGGTGCGGAATCCCTGTGTAGATCGTTACGGACGTAGAACACAAACACACGAATACGATACGAACAAACACACGTTATATTAATAACTCAACACGCGATACTTACAGACTCTCGACCTCACGTCACTTGACTCACTGAATTACACGTAACTCGAACAACTACAAACAGTTAATCCGTAACCTATATAAATACACGACAACTTCGCCTCAGGCGAAGTTGTCCTTAACTTCGCTTGTTCAACAAGTTCGCCTAGGCGAACTTGTCAACAACTTCGGTTGGTTAACAAGTTCGCCTAAGCGAACTTGTCAACAACTTCGCTTTAAACAAACAAATACATAAACAATATTACATACTCGATTACAGACATTAGACATATGAACTACTGACATTTATGCACCAACAGACTCCCCCTTGGCAGTAGCTTCATATCTTGATCTTTCAGCTCTTGTCTCGTAATCCTGTATCTTCACGCGTGCACTCCTTCTCTAACACACACCGACACAACTCGTTGATACTTTCTTGCTTCATCCCTCCAAGCTGGAATATAAAAGATCTTTTTCTCGTTAAGCATCTTCAGATCAGCTTGCGATAAGTTAACAAGATGCATCGGATCGTAAACTCTAAGAATCTCTTGTTCATCTTCATCTTCCATCACTGCCTCCACTGTCTCACAATCAACGAACCACCACTTTAGGTCTTTGAGCACATCCTTGGGCATAAGCTTCATCGGTACTTCTTTAAGGCACCGGATTGGTTTATACTTCATAACCATCCAAGGCTTCCCATCAGCTCTCAAACCTCTATCCTTGTCTTCAACAAGTTTCCCTTTCTGTGGTTTCAGCAGCTCAAACTTCTTTTCCTTTATGCTCTCTTTCCATACGATTTTCCCTATGACTCTAGCCATATTATCGTCACTTCGATTGATCAATCCCAATCTGGCTAAGTCTTTAACCTCGCACTCAGGCAGTGTGTTTAACGATCTCAACATTCTTCTGAGGTACTGAATTCCATCATATCGTTTAATCACAAAGAGCCGCAACTGCTCATCATAAATCCAGCATATAATCCATTTCTTTGCTTCAGCATAGCCCTTAATGTTGTAACTCTTTTTGAACATGGTAGGGACTGCCGGTTTCTTCGTTTTGACGAACCATTGAGCATATCCTTCCTTCCACCTCGGCTGCTCTTCCCATTCAGTATCTTCAACTGCCGTCTGATCACCTACATCGGCCTTCTCAACCTCTGGAATGTCATGTTCGACATTTTCCTCTACTATCTCTCCTTCCTCAATCTCATCCTCAATCTCAATCTGCTCACCGATCTTCTCAATCACATCACTCGGCAGCACATCTTCATCAAACAACACATCATCGCTGAACATATCATCGTCAAGTTCCCTCAACGCATCAATCACGTCATCATCCACCAACACCACATCATCACCACCAGCCGCGTCGGTAGACTCCCCCTCAGCTGTGGAAGTACCAAGAGTTTGAGAAGTTCTTGGCAGCTCACCACCTGCATCTTTCGATGCATTGGGATCATCGTCTCGGTCATTTCTTCTTTTCGTCCTTAGCTCGTCGCCCTTACAGCTCATCTCCCCCTGAGATGCCAAGAACTCCTTCAAGGCATCTATAATTTTCCCATGCTCAACCAGGAGGGATGACTGTAGTTGATTTGCTTCCACTAGGCGTTGAATAGTCTTCGATTGCTCTGCCACGATCCGCTCTAGTGAAGCTATTCTCTCTGAGTCTGACATAGGCGTAGGCGAGACATCAGAAGCAGGCGTAACCGCAGGTGGTACCATACCTGATAACCCTGCAGTAGTAACGACCGTTGACTCTACAAATCGTGCAGCTACCACCGACTGAGTAAACGTTGGAGGTGGTAGAGACACGATCTCCGGAGTCGACGTCTGGATGGTAGTGGTAGATGGAATGCCAGCAGATGATGTAGCCACCACGGGAACATCCGCAGCGCTTGTACTTGTAACCTGTACAGAAGAAGGAACGATAGACATACCAGACAGTGCGGCCGGAGCAAAACGTACCATCCTTGAAGTCTCTCCAGCTCCCATACCAACACCTGTCCTTTCCCTTCTTGATCGTCTTATCAGCTTATGTATGTCTTCTTCCTCTTCTGACTCATCATCATCCTCCGTTCTCTTTCTCTTCCCAAACGTTCTTTCTCGAGACACCATCAACCGTCTCCCCTCATTCATGATCTCATCCAAATCTGAGTCAGCTATCGAAGTTGCTGATCTAGTAACACTCACACCCGAACCTTGTGCAGCCGAGACCTGCACCCCTTCAACTTGATCCATATCAAAATAACCTTGACCTCCAAAAACAGCATCAAGATCTATATCCTCTGCAGCCGAAACAACAGGCACAGCAGATGTAGCTTGAGTTGCTCTTGCCTGTCGCGGTTGAGGATCTCTGAACTCGTCCCCACCAGCAGGAACATACTCTGGGTTGATTAAAAACCCAAACAGTGGAGTATGCCTTGGACGACGTTCAGGGTTGCTCCTCGCACTCGAAGTGCGGCATTGAGCAAAGATACGTTTGCTCACAGATTCCACGTATCTTATCGGTCGTCTCTGAGGTAGATTCGGAGCCACATGGTTCAATATCATCTATATAAAACGTGGGTACATAATGAACCGCTCCCGAGACATCGCCCTTCTCTGTCTGTCAATCTCGTAAAAGACCATCTGACTAAAACTATAGCGTTTATTGTAAGTCAGTGCAGTCATTGCGGACTGCATGGTTGCACCCATACCGTCAGTGCCCGCCTTCCTTCCTGACATGCAAACTATCATGACGTGCATAAGGAAGCGCCACTGACCAAGCAGAAAACCCTTCCGTCTCTGTGTATCGCCTAATGGACTAGAATAGCCCATTCGGAGAAACGCTCCATCACGAAACGGAGCCACAAACTCAGTTGGGTCGTCCCTCGTCTCTTCTCCAAACCGTAACGCCACCCGGATCTGTTCAGAATTGAACTGAACCTCTTGATTGTTCACAGTCGCTCGCATGACCGGGGGCTCAACACGACAGTCGTATTCGACCGTCTGCCAAAAGTCTTCGATATTTGGTAAAGATATCGGCAGAGTGTTTGTGATTGCATGAAAAATCCTCGAGCGTAGGAGGAAAGTTATGATCTCGCGGTAATCGTCCACACCACTCGCCTCCGGGTCTAAAGTGATGTACATATTGTGACCCGGGAAAAATTGTCTCTGATTGTCACCATCGTCTCCTCCTGCACCTCCAGCACCAGCTACTGCAGCCATATCTGCAACAAACGAACCAAGTTAGAACAGCATAAAGACATAGCACAAGTTCGCTGGGTACCATGAGCGAAGTTGTAATAAACTCTGTATAGGCGAAGTTAAAGATGAGGCGAAGTTGGGAACAACTTCGCTTCAGCTTTAAGTTCGTCTAATTAACATTAAGTAAAAATGATCTAGGCGAAGTTAATGTTAACTTCGCCTGATCACAACATCGCCTCAGGCGAATTTAAGTTTCAGGCGAAGTTACGGATAACTTCGCCTCAGGCGAACTTAAGCTTCAGGCGAAGTTACGGATAACTTCGCCTAAACCCTAACTTCGCCTGAATCTGAATCGGCGACAGTAAGGATAATTCAAAATTCAAAATCTGAGATTTTATGATAATTTTGAAGATTAAGGACTCCGAATAACATGGTTTTAAGGTTATCTAGACGATCAGAATAGTTCTTAACACGTAAAAACACAAGTTATGAAACTCGGTTTCAAAATCCGATGGTCCGAGGGTTCGAAACCAGTCGAAACAAACATTTAGAAGCTTGAATGAACATTGATTATGTGATATAATGGCATTTCGAACCTTGAATCGGTGTGAAAACTGGGAATAAATAACACGTAATCGAAATAAATAATAAGTTCGCCGGAAAGGTGTCGGATAAGTTCGCTGATTTGCAAAGTGATGAACAGTGTGACTGTTGAACATCCTTATATAGGGTCTGGGTTATACAGGCGAAGTTACAGATAACTTCGCCTAGGCGAAGTTATTCACAACTTCGCCTGTTTAACAACATCGCCTATATTTACAAAATCAAACCTTATAATTTGAACATTTTTTAATTAACTCTTTAAAACTTCCCTTTAAGAAATAAATGACATGATCTATTCTAAGTAACCAGTTAAAAAATCATAAAACTATCTAAGTACAAAAACTTTAAAAGTTTACAGTATAAGGGATCAAATTTCAGTCTAGTTAGGGACTACCATGTTTTAGAAAAGATCCGAACAGGAATCATACTAATTGCGTGACTGTCACATAGATCCGTGTTTAGCTGTATTATGACATATAGAGACAGGTTGTAAGCAGGTATAACTTAAAGTGGTTTTCATCGTTTCTGTGATACGAGTTAGGTTCGATTAAGTCTCAAAATTTAAGTGGGCAACAACTCAGAAATATTGATGCCTCCTATCTCTCCTCAAAGCGTATTTGGCTTTCCCCAAGTCACCCCGAATTGACTTCGACCCATAGTGTCTGATTAAGTTGTAAGTATTCTTGATCTGATACCAATTGTAGGTTCCCTGGACGGATCACACGAGATATCCCGATATACACAGGTGCGGAATCCCTGTGTAGATCGTTACGGACGTAGAACACAAACACACAAACACACGAATACGATACGAACAAACACACGTTATATTAATAACTCAACACGCGATACTTACAGACTCTCGACCTCACGTCACTTGACTCACTGAATTACACGTAACTCGAACAACTACAAACAGTTAATCCGTAACCTATATAAATACACGACAACTTCGCCTCAGGCGAAGTTGTCCTTAACTTCGCTTGTTCAACAAGTTCGCCTAGGCGAACTTGTCAACAACTTCGCTTGGTTAACAAGTTCGCCTAAGCGAACTTGTCAACAACTTCGCTTTAAACAAACAAATACATAAACAATATTACAGACTCGATTACAGACATTAGACATATGAACTACTGACATTTATGCACCAACAATTATCGAGTCTCTAGACCCAGCACATAATACCTATGCACATAACATGTTTCGTGTTTCGTTTGTGAATCGTGTGTGACTTTAACAAAGGTATTTGTGATACGTTACATGTGTAAGCAATTATATACGTGTCATGTATTCATAAAGTACATCACTAGCAATTACTCCCCGTAAGGGCAATTTGGTCAACACATAACAATTAACTAGCCATTATTCCCCACGAGGGCAATTTGGTCAAATTATGACAATCAATTAGCAATTATTCCCCGCAAGGGCAATTTGGTCAAAACATAACAATTATATAACAAGTATCATGTTTCATGCATTTTCACAAAATTCAGCAGCTAGTTTCACCGAGACAGAAATTCTACTTGAAAGATTGTACTATCTCACCGATCACAGCATCACAATTAATTTACCAAAAATCATCACAAAAGCATATATGTCTTAGGTTTCCAGAACATATTTTATTATATTTTTATTCCACATAGGTTTCTCACAATCATCAAATCATTACAGCAAACTCATAACAGTCAAATTCATGCGCAAGAGAATGTTATTTGCAATTCCCGTTAAACGAAAAATCCAATAAATGCAAGACCACTTGGGTTAGGTTCCTAACTCAATGAGTCAACTTCCAGAAGTGGAACCAACCCAATTGGTCTCGTAGTTCATGAGATATAACATTTACAAAACAACCTAACAGCAGGTCTAACAGCTCAGCTTTGCACAACGTTTTTGTAAAATCATAAAAGTTAACTTTTCCACGTCCAAAAATTTCAAATTTATATTCTTTAGAAACTAGACTCAACCTAGTTTACTGAAGTATCAATAATCTCAACCAATTTTCACATTTACACCTCGTTACAGTCAATTAAACATCAATAACACAATCTGTCCAGAAACTGTTTGCATCCAAACTCAACATATTAACTATCTATGGACCATGATGCATTCATATAACACTCTAGACTCCATAAACACTATCCATGCACATCAATTACACATTACATACATGATTAGGGTTTTTGTTTGAACTCAAATCAAAGACACAACAATTAACATGTAACAATATCAATTCTAGTTATCAAATCATCATCAAATCAACAACAATCATATTAACTTCATACACACACATAATCGGCCATCTAGGGTTTTCAATTAACCCATTAAACATCAAAATCAAGTATAAAGGATGCATAGGGTAGTCGATTATACCTTCCTAGCACCTTAATCTTCAATCAAAGGCTTGAAATTGATTGTATATATGTGTGTATAAGTCGACGGCAGCCAAGGTCAACAGGGGGGGGGGGGGTTCCGATCGGGGTTTGTGTGGGAGAGAAAATAATAGTTAGGGTTTATTATTATTAGTATTTATAAAGATACTATGTTACACTCAAGTCCCTCAACTTTCGATTGTTGCTTTTCTAGCCTAACTAACTAGTTCTAGTACATTGAGTTAATGTTTATAACCATGTTATCACATAACACATAAGTCTAACACATAACTATCACATAATTACTGTTTTGACGTTTTTCGTTTATTCATCAATCGTTTGCGTCAACTCGTTTGCGTTTCGGTGCAATTCCCGAAAGACTACACATGTAGTAAGTGTTAAGCGACATTTAAACCCTAGTTTAAATGTAATGAGGTGTGCGTTATAGATTCAGTGATCTTAAGTTTGAATTGACGGAGTTGAGTTAACGGAGTTAACCTGAAATTGACGATTGTCACAGTTGGTGATTGAACTTAAAGATGAACTAATTGTGTCTGAAGACAAGGAATGAAACCAGTCGGCTCAAGAAAGTTAACAAGAGATAATTAGATGTCGAGCCTCTTGCATCTGATGTTTCTAAAATTTGCTGTGGCCGATCCTTCCCAGAAAATAAGATTGAAGTTCAAGACTACAAGACTGGAAAATAAGGAACTGTTCAAAATCCAATCTGGTTCAAGATCCTGGATCAAGACAAGTACTAAGTTTCAAGAAATAAAGACGAAGCAAAGAACTTAATAAAGGTTTCTCGACATACTCAATCCTAGAGGGAGATTGTAGGGCTAACATTCTATATTGTTTTTAGGATTGTATATGTCGTTCTAATTTGCTTTTAGTCGGTGTATTACGTACTTGGTACGTTCATTTTGTATGTATTGGAGAAATGGGACCCTATAAAATGGACACTTTACCATTTCTCTAGAACTTAACTACAACTCATTTTCACAACTCAAGGAAATAAAAAAAGTTCTCTCTCTCTCATCTCCATTTTTCCTTTCTAGCCAATAAACCAAACAAACTAATATTCAAGATCCGAGTTTCGTTGGTGATTTCCGCTAAACAACAACACGGATTGATCCGAGTCAAGTTGTGAGATCCATCTAGAGGACCTACATTTGATCTTGTTTCCAAACTAATAATAATAGTAACTTGTTCAACAAATTCAAACATCTAATATGTCTAACCCATTGCAGTGATGCATCTTTTCTTCGTATGTTTGATTTGTTATTATAATAAGTTTTGATGCCTATATCTCAAATTATCTTATCAGTTTAATAAGACCCAATAAAATGCTTCTTATAGTGCAAAGTCTTTCCACGCCATAATTACACATAATTAGTTACGCATTTAGTAAAATAATTATGCATAGTTAAACAAAAAAGATTCGCAACGTTTAAAAGTAATTACGCAACTTATAAAATACTCTGGCAACCTATGTTAATAATTATGCAACCTATAGTTAAGCGTTGTTTGCACAATAACCTGCCCAAACATGTATTATGTGTGTATATATCTATAATATATATAAACAAAAACCCTAAAATTCTATGTGTCGCGATATGGTCGCACCCCCCTTTTATGGAAGCCACCAGATTGCTTGATTTTTAGATGGAGACCTCTCATTGATTTAACCCAAATTCATGGGTATGGGTCTTACCAAAACTAGATAACTTTTAAATGGGTTATAACATCTCATTAAATTATAAATTAATCTTACCAATTATTTGATATGAAAATCTTATAAAATAGGGATATACTAAAATTTAAAAATAAAAATATATTATTTATAGTTAATAAACAATTTTATTGTAAAAAACATAAGCGAGTCATGGGTCACCAAATTCAGATTGCTTTTAAACGGGTTATAACATATCATTTAGTTATGAAACCCTTCATCAATATAACCCTAAGTATATTATTAACTTTTTCTTACAATAAAGAAAATTAAAATCCAAAAAATAAATATTAAAAAACGAAAAATGTAAAACAACTATTCTCTCAAGCCATCAGATTGCTTTATTTGTAAATGAAGGTTTCTTACGCATTTGACTCGAATTCACGAGTAAAGGTCTCACAAAATCCAAATAGCTTTTAAACGGGTTATAACACCTCATTATATTAAAAATTTATCTCATAAAATATTTGATATGAAAATTTTATAAAATAGGGATATACTAAAAATTAATATCCTATTTTATTTAAAAAAAGATATTATTTATAATTAAGAAACAATATTATAATAAAGAAAATAAATGGGTAATGGGTATCACCAAACCCAGATAGCTTTTAAACCGGATTATGGATAGCTTTTAAACCGGATTATAACATATCATTTATTTGTAAAACCATTTTATCATCAAACTTCAAGTATATTAATTATTAACTTTCTTACAATAAATAAAATTAAAATCCAAATATACATATATAAATATTAAAAACGAATAATTAAAGACAACCCCGTAACACGGGGGATAAAATCTAGTAATGGATATATGTAAAGACACAAGGACATGGAGGATCACAAAACCACAAAAAAAAAAGAAGATAAGAAAGCTAGGCGCATTCACAGTATATATAGCATGCTTAATTATCAAAGAATTTATATATTCTATTAAAAAATTCATTTTGGCTAATTCCTATTGGTTCATTACTATAGTTTCCATACATACTAAGGTTTCTCATGTTTTATTGGTAATTAAATAATTCAAAAATAAATAATATTATTCAAAATTACAATTCAATTCATATATTAATGCTAATGATTATGATGTTAAATAAAATAGTAACTCCTAATTTACATATGTAAAGTTGAATACTATTTAACTCTATACATTTTGGTCATATATATTCAACACATAATGTTGGTGGGTTAGACACTTTTACATTAATGATTTTATAATACTTTATGTCGTTTGAAGTTAACCGTTATTCTTCATGTCAAGTAGACTAAGGTATGCTATTTATGTTTTCCGGGTAATGTTTATAACTTCCATGCTTTTACAATTATATTATGAACATCCAATAAAAAATACCACAATTGTGACTTAACTTAATACTCTCTGTTGTCCTGTTTTTCTAATTGTTACGTTTTGTGTATTATTTCCTTCATAATTAAAAGTTTTTTTATTACATCGAAGCAGAAGGCAAGCGGGCAACAAACTGTGCCGCTATCCCTTTTCAAATTGTAAAACCCAATCTTTTAAACAATAAAACTAAATAGCACGCTATATACGTTTTTTTCTGTCAACATTTATGGTGTTCTTCATTTTCATATAATAACTTTGTTATATTATATTACAAATGTCTTTAAAATCAAAGAAATGTAATTTTGTTCAATCAACCTCTTCCAATAAAAGGAGTAATTCAAACGGTTAGTCATTTTAATATTCTTTATTTACCCTTCAAATGTTATATAATAATATTTTTTTATATAAAAGTGCAGTGTCAACACCAAGAGAACCATCGAGTAACATTGAACGGTAACAAATTATTTGTAACGCTTTAATACAGTAACATATATTTAAATTCACTTTTTTATGTTATTAGCTTCAAGTTATAGCTTACATCAAAGGATACAATATATTATAAACGTGAACAAATATTTCTACACCGCGCGCTGCGACGGTGCGGGTTAAATGCATTACATGTTCGAAGGCTTTCACGTTTTGCGACGGGCACGCGGCGAGAAGTCAGTTGATGTTGGTTTGATTATTATGGTAAAAGTTTTGTGACAAAAGTTTCATCAACAAAGTTGATGGGCTAAAAAGTAAATATATGAAACTAAGTTGAGGGGTCAAGAAAATATAAGTGTAAAAACCTTTATGCCAAAATTCTAATAAACCAAATTTTGTAATAAAACTGGTTATAAAATTATAAGAAAAAAAATTAATCTTTACCTTTTAAATGCATATATAATACTCGTGCAATTGTTATTTGTACATTATGTAGGAAGATTTGAAAATTGATATAAATAGTAAATGTGTGAGTGTAGAAATAATGGTTTTTAATATATATATATATATATATGTATGTATTGTCAAATAACAATTGATTTTTATGTACTATCAATTATACAAAATGTAACATACATAATTTGTCAAAAATAAGTAAACTAACATAATGAAATATGTTGTAACCATCCTTTTCAATGCTGGTTGACAACATATTTTTAAATGCATTTTAATACTTTGCCTAAATTTAACTTTGGTTGTTTTTGTTAGCTTGTAATAAATAATAAAGGGAATATCTTATAGAATAGTAACCAACTTTTAAAAGTGTTTCAATTAAGTCACTCATGTAATCTTTCCTTAAATTGGGTCACTAAATCTTCAAATCGAGTCTCATCGGTTTTTTTGTGCATCAAGAAAGAAATGGATGATAGGATGTGGGGGTCAGAATTCGCAATATATGTATTTAAATTTAAAAAATATAAAAAAGTGTTAATTATATTAAAATTTAAAAATAAAAAATAAAATACCGCATTAGTTTGCTTACTATTAAAATTTTAAAGTATATTGTTTAGATATTCCTATTGAAGTATGAATTTTTAAAAATATATTAATTTCTACAGATATTAACACCGTATTAGTTTACTTTCCTCAGTACAATTGATAACATTTTTTGGGTTCATTTTAAATACTTAGCTAATTCGCCTAAATCCAATTGCATTATAATTTTAATATAGTGTGTACGTATTTTTCGGCATGATGCTTCGTAAGGACGACCAACATGATAAGTTTTATTTATCTTTTTGACAATATAATTTCTTATGTTAAATCCTTAAGTTCTGTATCATGTGTTTGTAGTATTTATTAAAACATTTATTTGTGAAATATATATGTTTTTATATATTTTTTCATTTTTATATGATTTTACATTATATTTATTTGTGTATTTAAATTACGTATGTGATAAATATTATGTTGTCATCCAAAAAATATATACTACAAATTATCTTGTCATTTAAAATTATATGTGTTTGTCAGACGATTTCTATACTTTCACCCGTGTCGTACACGGGTCAATAACCTAGTAGCATATATAACCACAAGAATCAGTTCTTATTAATAAACAAGAATAAACTAATGTACGAACTTTACCACCAGAAACCTCAACCAATTATAAAAATGGTAATACAATGAAGAAGCAAAACTGACCTAATTGTTAATGTCTTCCCACTGTGTATCAAGAATCTGATAATCACTAAAATGTTTCTACAAACAAGAAAAAACATATCAAATTATGTCTAAACTTGGGCTGAGCACGGCTCGGTTCGGTTCGGTTTTTAGGTGAAACCGAAAAGTCTGTTTTTCAAATACACAAACCGTTCGGTTTTTCGGTTTCAGTTCGGTTATAATCGGTTTTTTTTTGTGTGTGTGTGTGTAGACATTGCAAAAAAGTTCCAAAAAAATGAAAATGCATATTATATTCAAAACACAAAAATAGGCATTTGTTACGTGGAACCAAACGAATACAAACTTGCAAGAGTATTAGAGTTTAAAATTCAACAAAGTTCTTAATAAAAAAACATTAAAAGTTTAGTTCCAATCTTCATTCTTCATCTTATTCATCTTCAAAGTTTATTCCCAATCTTTCATCTTCATCACCATCAACGGTAGATTCTTTTGGTGTTTTGTTTCCGACCATAACATATAAAAAAAAATATAATTGTATTAATATTTGTAAGGCCAAAAAGTTGTGACTTGCGATATCAAATTATGAAACCCATTATATATTTACGGTCAAGTTAATAATATATATCGGCGAGAAAACCGGACACGAAACGAGGACTTCGGGCACGCGTTTAGCTTCGACGGGAAGAAAGCTTCTAGATGAAATGATTTTAGCTATAAATATGTCATATGTATTTTCATTTGTGTGTGTGTGTGTTTTGGATGGTGTTTTCACCCACCTAAGGGGAGCTCACCTTGGGTGGGGTCGGTTCGTTTAATCTATTAATCTTTTTAACCGATTACGGAGCCGTTCATTATTATATTTTCTTTATATTACTTGTTCGGTCGTTTGATTTCACCGCACCCGTCTCGCACGTTTATAAAGAACAAAGCCGTTTGTTGTCGGATCCGGCGGTTTCGGGACCTGCAATATTTAAGTAAAAACACATATCGGTTTTTTTCGGTTTTTTAAAAATGGAAAACAGAACCGAAACCGAAAATTCAGTTTTTCATAAAAACAAAAAATTAATCGCCGGTTAATGCTTCGGTTTGGTTTTTTCAGTTAATTCGGTTTCGATTCGGTTAATTCGGTTTTTTTCTGCACACCCCTAGTCTAAAGCTTACATTTCTGAAGTTTAAAGTAAGTATTACCTCATGACAAGGTCCCAAATTATGTTGATAATTAAACAGGAAGGATGGGCTCCAATTGCTTGACATCATGGATGAACTATCACCAAAATGACTAGTTAAATCAACTAATTGGTCTTCTCCAAAGTTTGTATTTTGATGCTGATCTACATTTGAATATTGATCACTGCCTGCACCATGACAACCTATTTTTATAATATTTCTCTTTTCAATTGTTCTCTTCCTTGCCCTTGCCCTAGCTTTTTCCCTTGTTTCCTTAACTAAAAAATGATCAATATAAGCAATAGTTTTCTTATCTTTGTTACTGCTGCAAGAATTGTTTTTTTCGTTATTCGTTGTGATTACCGATTGATCATAATTTGTGGGCAGAACTTCACATTCTGAAGCAAAAGATGGAGTGTTTGACACACCCATAAGGCTGCAGCTCGGGTTGCTCAACTGTTGGGTGCATAGATCTCGAATAGCAGGTTCCGACTTCATGAGCAGCCAATGGACAGTATTGCTAGCCTTATCAAACCCTAGCATGTCTTGCAACTTAAAGAATTTCTTAGCAACATTAAGGGACAATCTCATCCGTCGATCCCTGGGGCCTCGAGCGGTGATGATCTTGCTGTGATGGTCTTTCTTGGAAGATCTCTTGCCGGTTAAACACGCATCTTCAAGAATCAAATGACCGGTGAAGCGATCGCCATTCCCATCATTGCAGCTAGAATTCTCCTTGGTGGGCTGCATATTAGCAGTGTCAAGATTCGGGATTTCATGGTTGTAGTATCCGAAAGAAGTCATCCTTTGTTGGTTAATAGTAGAGAATGAGGTGTTGCCATTGCTATTATTAATGTAGAAAGGATGCATCTCTTTAGTCAATTCTATGGAGAGGTCTTCCTATATTATGTATGATAGATCTGGCGTGGCTAAATGTATACCTCCTAAATTTTCGTCGTACACTCCCAAATATATCAATAGGACCCTCACGATTATTTATTTAAATATATTATAAACATAAAATTTCCTATGATTGTAATTATTCGATAGACGTTATTACCGCTACTATTATAATTAGGGTTTCGCATTGGATGTATATAGATCGAGACCATTAAAAGAGGGATCAACACGTTACACGAACAAAAGCTTAATTTTTGGATGTGAGAAAAAATGGTTTTTCATCAGAAACAGGCCAAAGGAAAAGGTACATGTTAAAGAGAAATCTTGTACGTAATATGAAATGTAAGTTTTAAAAGAATTTTATGTGAATTTATATAAAATTCATTATTTTTTATGCAACTTATGTTCATAAAATGATAAATTAAGCACATATTTTTCAAAAGAAACTAAGTTGGTATTATAAATTATATTTTTGAGACAAAGAAGTATACACTTTCCATATTTGCATGCCGTCCTAAATCCATAGGTATACACCATGTACATACCTTTAGCCTACTATCTCTCTCTTAACACTAAACCCTAGTTTATGCTCACATCTCTTTGTACTGGCATTATGACCACTTAGTAGCTAGGACCATATGGGAGTAGTTGTAGGGACAGACTAGCTTTCACGAAATGATTTAAGTAAAAGAAGAGGTCCCACGCTACTTATGAGTGCGGTGGAGGACAATGAGATAACCCTAATAAGTGCTTTCTTTTCAATTTGCTTTATTAGCTACACCATGCCCCTTTCAATGTACTAAATAGTGTTGTGTGGAAACAACCAATACCATGCTATTTCAATGTACTATAGTGTAGTGTGAAAACAACCAAATACCATGCTCTGTTCAGGATCTAACTTCAAACACCATATGTATGTACATGCACACTTGTTATTATTGCCACTCTACTGCTTAAACTCTTTTGGGTATGACTAATGATTAACCTTTTCCTATTTGGACATGGATAATACAGGAATTACATGTAAGCATAGTGTGTATTTGTGTGTGTATACATGTTATAGATGGGTGCACCAATCAGCAAAGGTGTATAATTAAACATAATAAGGACTCAATATCTTTGAGAGAGTTCGTGTGATGTGGCAAGAAGAAGAGAGGGAGAGGAGAATGTAGAGGAGGCGCAGTCTATGAGAGGGGAGACGAATGTGAGCGATATCCATGAAGAGAGGCCGGGGAGAAGTTAGGCAGGCTGGCGTGGAGGCCGGTCATGACACATGACGCCCACCCCCCTTGTCTATTAACATATTGCAAAGGAAGAAGATGCCACATAGATATATTAACATATTTCCTAGCCATCAATTATGAAGTAATCACCCATCAAGCATATGTAAAATAATTATAACTAAGATAACTAGATAGTATATCTTGCCTTGATGTTGAAAGAGTGGCCAACTGTTGCTATTTGTATCTCAAATACCCCATATTGACTTTTCTTTTTTGGGTATCATTAGGTGGTTTAAAAATACGTACCACCTTGGTTTCAAGATGGTTTGTTAATTACTATTTTTAATTGGTTTTGCTAATTACTTGTTGAAGTAGGTAAGTTGGGGCATTGAGGTTTTTTATGAAAGTCACAAGGGGGAGCGACTTTGCTCAAAGCGGCTGATTGCAGATCATATAATGCGGAACAAGACACAAACAAGGAAGAACACATGGCTCTATTAAACCAAGATGCAAGCCCCGTGATGCTGAAACGGTATCACACTCACGATTGTAGAGATTCATCAAAGTTGCAACATCTTGCGGCTTTCATGAAAGCTAGCTTGTAGTCCGAAGTCGCCTCCTCCTCCTCCAACTTACCTAGTTTTACAAGTAATTAATAAAACCGTCTATACATCAGGATGGTATTCCTAAACCATCTAATGATACATAAATTTCTTCAAATACAACTCAGAATCAAACACCAACCAACATAGCATATATATGTAGGAAATTTTATTAAACATATTTATATAGCAACAAACAATCCCCGCTTTTCCAAGTTCAAACTACGAAATTAAGATCCAAGATCACTCAAAATTTTAGCATCTTCTTATAACACTAAATGAGAAACAGATTACAAAAAAAACCGGTAAGTTTGTAATAGGCTCTCTCCATGATATATACATGAGGTACCATAGGCCTCTGAAATTTGAGATGGTGAACAAGAAATCATGAGCTACTGGAGCTATGAAATCACAGCAAAAAAGATTGACTACTGTGAGGTACTTATTTTACAAGGGTATAAACAGTTAAAATCAATCAGGGATAATACCATCAGGGAAACTGTTGACAAAAGAGTAAACAACAACAATAATCAAACCCATTAAATCCCACAACAACAAGAGTAAGTATTGCTTAATTAAAACAAACCATCCACACTTCCACAGCAATATTATCAATAATTTGTCAAGAAACAAGGATTAGGGCACAAACAAAAATAACGCAGATCTTACCCCGAAATATATAGTAGTTCTAGGACTATATATGGATTTATATCAGCACTGCCACTGGTCTTCTAAAAATCTTGTTCAAACTCATAAGAAATATGGATTTAGCTGTAGAATTAAGAAAAAATTTAGGGCCTTCGCTTCAATTACATTGGATGGAGTTTACATGAGGTACAACTGTGGCTGCACAGTGAATAGTTGAGATCTATAGATCTGGTTATAAACAAAGCATGAAGATAAGGGTAATCAAGATTTTTCAACTGAAGTAATGTAAACTGTGAAGCGTTGGTCAACGTTGGTTCATAATTAGGGTTTCAAAAGCCCAGTTGATCATGGGAGAAAAGATTTCAGAAAACTGTTTCTTTTTCCTTTTTGTATGTGTCAAAATCACCAACAACATCCTGTTGATATCAAAAGCAATTCAAGGTGTTAAAAAATAACAAGACAGATTATAAATCATTAACAAATAAAATATGGTATTGATCTAATATACGTTGTATTTTCACAAATGAAGTGAACTAGTTGTGAGAACCGTGTCTCCAAATTGATATAAGATAGTTACACTCTGCGTTGCGACGATTCGATTTTGAAAAAAAAAAGTTATATTGATCGAAACATAGATACTAAATTAGTATTATGCAACACTATATTCAAAATTTTATAAAACATTATATTTGAAAGCAAAAATAAGAAGTTGCATCAATCTAAAACGTAAAACAAATACTGACATAGGTTTCGATAATACTATATTTACTAGTACAGACTTTGATAGGTTGAATACCGGTTAGTTCATCTATTTAGCTGTACCATGCTGGCTATCGGTATACTTTACAACATCTAAAAAATATTATTTTTAACATAACTGGATTTGTCATAATCATAACTTGGTTGAATTACATAAAATATAAAGCACACAAAGTTTAATTTAAAAAATGGCCCATACTACCAAAAACCATTATAAAGCACACAAAGTTTAATTTAAAAAATGGCCCATACTACCAAAAACCAACCTGCATTCTCTTTATGCTCACAAAAGTCTCTCCAATTGTTTAGTTTTAACATAATTGTGATAAAAAAAAGACTTGTAACTGGTTACAACAGTTATTTCTTATATGACTTTTTTGTAGGGCTAATATTCTATATTATTATTATTAGGATTGTGTATGTTTTTCTTATTTGCTTTTAGTTGTTGTGTTACGTACTTAGTACGTTTATTTTCTAAATCTTGAAAAAATGAGGACCCCTATAAAAAGGACACTTTACCCATTTCTTCAAATAACACACAAAAAGACACCAACTCTTGGAAATAAAACCTCTCTCCACCAAAACCTTCTCTCTTTCTCTCATTTGTTTATACAAAACTAACATTCGAGATCTGAGTGTTAGTGATTTCCGCTACTAACAACACGGATTGATTTGAGTAAAGTTGTAAAATCCATCTAGATTGAGGACCTACAAGTGGTATCAGAGCTTTCGACTCGAATTTCTGTGGTTTTTGTCACACCCCAACCTACGACGGAAATGTCGGGGTGCGAACTGATGGTTCACAACTCAAAAGGTACTGTTATAAAAAAAGAGTATGACAATACCTATTTATTTATTGATAGTACCTTTTGAGCTGTGAACCATCAGTTCGCTCCCCGACATTTCCGCCGTAGGTTGGGGTTTGATAGATTGATATCAGAGCCGAATGTTTTGAGATAGGTCGTTAGAAATGTCCTAAAAATATACTTAGAACCCTATACGTGCTTATTTGACAGCCTTATGTGCTTATATGTGTTTACAGCTTAATTAAGTTATTTATTTATGTATTCATTTATTTTTATTTATTGTGCACACACAAATTCCGAGGATATGCATCACCTTCAAAATATTTTCCAATTATTTTATTTTTAGTATATTGCCTTTATTTTGGGAAATTCCTTAAGAATTCCCTTGTTCTGTTTTTACTCGCGCACCTTAAAGCATGGGAGTATGACATATTCGGTAGTAACCGTAAGGGGGAGAGAACTGTGAGTCAGAGGTAAAACACTATTCCTTACCTAAAGGATAACATGACCACAGTACTCGAACTTATAGGCCAAAGTAGAACAAATGTCATACGACCGGAACTTTAAGTGGTCAACATGACCGGTTAAACGGTTACATTCCTTTTATAAAAACTGAATTCACGATGATTCGTTGCTAAATTCGGGAAGAAATCTCCAATATTTTATTTTTAATTATTTTAAAAAATGCTTAGTTGGGTGAAAAATCCATGACAATTCATGGACACTCCAACTATCCATTCTCAACTCGTTTTGATTTGATATTTGGTTGGAAGTATCACCCGTGGTGATTCACGAGATTCTCCAAGTATGCATGGTTGGATCCGTTAATTCGTTATTTAGTTGGGTCAGTTAAAATGCATTGTAACGCTCATGGGTCGACCAACTCCATTGATTTCATAATTCGTTATTTAGTTGGGTCAGTTAAAATGCCATGTAACGCTCATAGACCTACCAACTCAATTGTTTTGTAACTCGTTATTTAATTGGACAATTAAAATGCCATGGAACGCTCATCGAAGGCCTAATTCATGAAATTTAAGTTGTGTTATTTAATCAGGTCATTTAAACTGCCATGGAACGCTCATGGGAGACTCAATTCACAAAAATTATATTGCGTTATTTAGTGGGCCATTCAAATTTAATGAAAAGCTCATGGAAGGCCAACTCATTGGATATGTTTCGTTACTTAATTTGGGTTCCCAAGCTACCATGAAAAACCTATGGAAAGCCCAACCCAATAATATTTTATTTTTGGAATTTACTTTAAAATAAGCATTTTTTATTTATTTAAATAACTAAAAATCATTCACATTATCTTAAAACGCGACTCATCCTCAAGTCATGATAAATCACAAGCACGATTTCCTTTCATTTCCTTCTTATACTCATTTACACAACTTACCCATCATCTCATAAAATTTCACTTTTGGTCCCCGCATAATGTCTTTTCTAAGAAATCACAGTTGTAACCAACGTCGTCCTACTGCTTCTCGTGATCGCCGTCTAGATGCCAGAATCACCAAGGAGTTTGTTGCTGCTATACCTACGATTGTAAATCAGATCCAGAGTCTCAACTTGAATGAATCTACTACTTCGGCTGCTCCTCACAATTTTCACTACAAGAACTTCACTAGTGCTAAACCACCCTTGTATCTTGGAGAGAAGAATGCCACTAAACTTCTTCGGTGGTTCGAGAGAATGGAGAGCATCTTCATCCATTGAGAATGTCCGGGCGAAAAACGGACTAAGTTCGCCTCGAGCGTCTTTTAAGAGCGAGCTCTCACGTGGTGGAACACTTTCAATGCCCTTCAAAGCATTGAGATGGCTATGACTATGCCTTGGGAGGAACTCAAGGAGGCTATGAAAAAGGAGTTTTGCCCTGAACATGAACTTCAAAGGCTTGAGACTGAATTTTGGGAAATCCAGCAGATGGTGATAACTCTACTTACTCCAATCGTTTTAAGGAGCTTAGCCTGCTATTACACCATCTCGTGACTCCTATGTCTCAGGGTATTCGTAAGTATATCAGGGGATTGCCCATGATTTTCCGTGACGCTGTGGTCATTCGAGACCCTCACTCCATCGAGGAAGCTATTGCTCTTGCTGCTTCACTGTCTGATGACCATGTCAGGGATGGAACCTTATCCCGAAAGGACGAGTCCTCAATCGATGAAAAAGCTATCGCTCTCGTTTCCTCGATTTTGGGGGCAATTGGGATACTTTTCTCGAAGGTAATGAAGATTTTATCTTTTTCTGTGATGCTTCTAATCAAGGTCTCGGTTGTGTTCTCATGCAACGAGGCAAGGTTATAGCATACGCTTTGAGGCAACTCAAGGTACACGAAAATAATTATACGACACATGATCTCGAACTTGGTGTTGTTGTATTCGCCTTGAAAACTTAGAGGCACTATCTCTATGGTACCAAATGTGTAGTGTTTACCGACCATAAAGTGTTTACCGACCATAAGAGTCTCCAACACATCTTTGATAAAAAAGAACTCAATATGAGAGAACATCGATGGGCCGAATTGCTTAACGATTACGATTGTGAGATTCGCTACCATCCCGGTAAAGTGAATGTCGTGGATGACGCTCTTAGTCATAAGAGACATGTCAAATCATTTCTTCTTACTTGTGTTCAATTCAAAGTGATCTTGAAGAGCATATTTTTGACGCCCAACACGAATCCGTCACCGAAGGTAACATGTATGACGAGATGTCGTGTGGTGTGGAATATCAACTGGAATCTAAGCCCAATGGTTTGCTCTATTTTATTAATCGCTTGTGGATTCTCGATCGTGATAATCTTCGCACATTTATTATGGACGAAGCTCATAAGTCATGATATTCTATTCATCCCGGTGCGGATAAAATGTATGTTGATCTTAGTTCCATCTGTTGGTGGCTCGGAATGAAGAAAAGCATTGCTCTTTATGTTTCTAAATGTCTCACGTGCTCCAAAGTAAAAGTCAAGTATAATCGACCTTTTGGTTTACTCAAACAACCTCCCGTTCCCGTATGGAAATGGGAAGATATTGCTATGGATTTTATTACCAAGCTTCCTTCTACCCGAAAGCAACATGATAGTATTTGGGAAATCATTAATTGTTTGACGAAATCCGCTCATTTCATACCCATCAAGGAAACGTATTATGTGGATCAATTGGCACGAATTTATGTGGAAAAGATAGTTTGTCATCATGGAACTCCTTTAACCATTATCTCCGATAGAGATGGTCGTTTTACTTCTCGTTTCTGGAAGTCACTTCAGTCAGCCTTGGGAACTCGTTTATATCTCAGTACTACCTATCATCCGCAATCCGATGGTCAGCCAGAGCGTACGATTCAAACTCTAGAAGATATGCTTCGCTCCCGTGTCCTCTATTTTGGGGGCAATTGGGATACTCATTTACCGCTCAAAAGAACAATTCTCACCGCTACCAAAAGAACAAGAACAACAACTACAAACGTAAATCCAATCACCAAAACTATGCTGTTAACTAAGCCAACCATCAAACCCAAAACCAAAATGCTCCTAGCAAGAGACCCTATACCGGACCTCACTCGTTATGCTCTATATGTAACCGAAATCACCCGGCTCAATCTCCTTGCCGCCTTTGCACTCAATGCAATCGTTACTGTCATCTTGCTAACACTTGTCATGCACCGCTTGGTGCATAAGACATTCCACAACGGGCTGCTTAGCCTGCCCCTAGACCCGCTACTGCCCTATATGCTCAACCCGGTGCTCCTAACACCCATGCTTGCTACAATTGGAGATCCTAGTTATCTCCGCAATATGTGCCCTCAGCTAACCCATGTCCATCAAGCCCAAGTTATGTTTGCACCCTACTATGCCACCCATGCTCACCAAGCCCAAGTTATGCCGGCACCCTATTACATTAGCTAAGCTTACCAAGTTCAAACTTACCAACCTCCGATCCCACAAAGTTTTACACCTCACACCTATACCACTTAAGTCCCTCAGCTCATGGCTCCTCCTCATATAACCGTTCAAGCCCCTGCTATCCAAGCTCCTCCAACCAACCAAGTTACTTAAGCACCTCATGGTTCTAATGGTTGTGCTTTTATGATGAATGTGAAATAAGCTCAGAGTTCCAGCGATGCGGTGAATGGTACGTTCTCTATTAATGATCATTCTGCTTCGGTGTTGTTTGATACTGGCTCCGATAAGAGTTTTATTTCTTTGGATTTTGAGTATATTATTGATAAGCCTCGGATAGATTATTTAAGCCTTTTACCGTAGAATTAGAAAATGAGAACTCTATTATTATTATTGATTAGGTTATTCGGAATTGTGTCTTAACTCTTAATAAGGTCAAGTTCCGTATCAATCTTATTCCTATGCAAATGGGTAGTTTTGATGTAATTGTTGGAATGGATTCGCTCACTCTAAATCATGTCAAGGTTGTATGTTTCGAGAAATTTCTTCGTATACATCTCAAAGATGGTCATATCCTAAAGTTTTTGGTAGCGCACCTACTTCTAAGCTTTATGTCATGTCGTGTTTCCAAGCTCAACGTTACCTACGCAAGAAATACGTTGCTTTTTTAGCACTTTTGGTAGAGAAGGATCGTGATAAGAAGAAGATTCAAGATATTTCGATTGTGCGTGATTTTCCTGACGTATTTCTTGATGACGTTGTCGGACTCTCTCCTATTCGTAAAGTCGAATTTCATATTGATCTTGTACCCAGAGCAAATCCCGTTTCTAAAGCAACCTATTGCCTTGCACCATCCGAAATGCAAAAATTATTGAATCAATTGGAAGAACTCTCGGACAAGGGTTTTATTCGCCCAAGTTCTTCCCATTGGGGCACACCTGTTTTATTTGTCAAGAAGAAGGATGGTTCATTCCAGATGTGTATTGATTATCGCGAACTCAACAAACTCACCGTCAAGAACCGTTACCCCGATCCCCCGTAATGATGATCTTTTCAATCAACTTCAAGGAGCAGCATGCTTCTTGAAGATCGATCTCTGTTCGGGCTATAATCAACTCCGCGTTAACGAAAATGGCATTCCCAATACGGCATTTCGTACTCGATATAGGCATTATGAATTTCGTGTTATTCCTTTTGGGCTAATCAATGCACTCGCGGTTTTCATGGATCTTATGAACTGTGTGTGTACACCGTACTTTGACAAATTCGTAATTGTTTTCATCGATGATATTTTGATCTACTCAAAATCCGAAAACAATCACAAAGAGAACAGTTGTATGCCAAGTTTTCGAAGTGTGAGTTATGGCTTAAAGAAGTTTAGTTTTTGGGCCATATTGTCAACGACAAAGGTATCCATGTCGATCCCGCAAAGAATGAAGCCATCAAGAATTGGAAAACACCAACTTCTCCCACCGAAGTTCGTTCTTTTCTTGGATTAGCGGGATATTACCGTCGTTTCATTCGGAACTTTTCAAATATTGTGTTGTCCTTCACCGCTCTAACACACAAGGGAAAACCTTATGAGTGGGGGCCAAAGCATGAAGAAGCCTTTCAAACCCTTAAGGACATGCTTTGCAACGCTCCTATCCTTGCTCTTCCCGAAGGTAATGAAGATTTTATTGTGTTCTCTGATGCTTCTAATCAAGGTCTCGGTTGTGTTCTCATGCAATGAGGCAAGGTTATCGCATACGCTTCGAGACAACTCAAGGTACACGAAAAGAATTATACGACACATGATCTTGAACTTGGTTTTGTTGTATTTGCCTTGAAAATTTGGAGGCACTATATCTATGGTACCAAATATGTAGTGTTTACCTACCATAAGAGTCTCCAACACATCTTTATAAAAAAGAACTCAATATAAGACAACATCAATGGGCCGAATTGCTTAACGATTTTGATTGTGAGTTTCGCTACCATCCCGGTGAAGCGAATATCGTGGCTGATGCTCTCAGTCACAAGAGACATGTCAAATCCGTTCTGCTTACTTGTGTTCTATTCCAAGTGATCTTGAATAGCGTATTTTTGACGCCCAACACGAATCCGTCACCGAAGGCAACATGTATGACGAGATGTCGTGTAGTGCGAAATATCAACTGGAATCTAAGCCCAATGGTTTGCTCTATTTTATTAATCGCTTGTGGATTCTCGATCGTGATAATCTTCGCACATTCATTATGGACGAAGCTCATAAGTCATGGTATTCTATTCATCCCGGTGCGGATAAAATGTATGCTGATCTTCGTTCCATCTGTTCGTGGCCCGGAATGAAGAAAAACATTGCTCTTTATGTTTCTAAATGTCTCACCTGCTCTAAAGTAAAAGCCGAGCAACATTGACCTTTTGGTTTACTCAAACAACATCCCGTTCTCGTATGGAAATGGGAAGATGTTGCTATGGATTTTATTACCAAGCTTCCTTCTACTCGAAAGCAACATGATAGTATTTGGGTAATCATTGATCGTTTATGAAATCCGCTCATTTCATACCCATCAAGGAAACGTATTATGTGGATCAATTGGCATGAATTTATGTGGAAAAGATAGTTTGTCATCATGGAACTCCTTTAACCATTATCTCCGATAGAGATGGTCGTTTTACTTCTCGTTTTTGGAAGTCACTTCAGTCATCCTTGGGAACTCGTTTGGATCTCAGTACTGCCAATCATCTGTAATCCGATGGTCATTCGGAGCGTAAGATTTAAACTCTAGAAGATATGCTTCGCTCCCGTGTCCTCGATTTTTTAGGGGCTATTGGGATACTCATTTACCGCTCGTTGAGTTCTCGTATAACAACAGTTTTCACTTTAGCATTGGAATGGAACCTTTCCAAGCTCTTTATGGTCGCAAGTGTCGTTCTTCGATTTGTTGTAACGAAGTCGGGGAATCTCAAATTGATGGTCCTGAACTAGTTCAAGAAACAACTGACTATATTGCTCAAATTCATCAGAATCTACTCGCCACTCGTAGTCGTCAAAAGTGTTATGCATATAAACGAAGGAACCTCTAGAATTCAATGTTGGTGATCGTTTTCTTCTTAAGGTATCTCCGTGGAAAGAAGTGGTTAGATTTAGAAAGAAGGGAAAATTATCTCCTCGTTTTGTTGGTCCTTTTGAAATCCTTGATAAAATTGGTCCTGTTGCTTATAGGCTCAAACTTCCTACTGAACTCTCAAACGTTCATCCGGTGTTTCATGTATCGAATTTGAAGAGGTGTCTTGACGAGGGTAATCTACAAGTAACTCTTGATGGAGTTCGTATCGATGATACCATGCATTTTGTTGCAAGACCCGTTGAGATTATGGACCACAAGGATAAATTCACTAAAACAAGCCGTATACCGTTGGTTAAAGTTCGTTGGGAATCTAAACAAGGCGTAAAGTTTACTTGGGAGTGTAAAGATCAAAGGAAGACAAAATATCCTCATCTGTTTGCTACAGTTAATTCTCTAATTTTGGGACGAAATTCCCAAAAGTAGTGGATACTGTAACATTTCGAGTTTTCCGTATTCATATTCTTATTTATTTACCTGATTCGGAATGTAATTCGGATCTTTCTTATCAATAAGATCATGCATTTGTTAGTAAATTAATTATGTTTAACTTGGTTTATAATTCCTTAACTTTCAATCTTGCCAAATAGTCCTTAGAAACTCTTAAAATCGCTTAAAATGTCTTAAAAATACATTTTTGGAACTTCAGGGACTAAAACTGTCAAAAACCAAATTCTTGTGACATTCATCCTTTGCGTAGCACGAAGCAGGGTCTGATCAGCTAATTCGGTTTTGATTCTTGTTTAATGCTAAATCTTTCCTTAAAACAACCCTAAATCACGAAAATTAAGCCACAAATTATTTAATCTACTATTGAAAAGTGTCTAGGTTCAATATCTGTAATTCCATCGATATATTAAAGATTACAAGACACAATTTCGTCATCAATATGTTTTTTGTTTACCAAATCGAGTCGATTTCTTGTTCTACAAGTTGATCTGTTGACTATATATAAACAAACCATAACTCCAAACCCTAGATGTTACTAAAACGTTGTTCTCCCAGCCGTCACCCTTCATTAAATCGACGTTTGCATCCTCGTTTTGCTATTTTACTCGAAGTTACAAGCTGTTGTTTGACTTTGACGATTTCTGACCTTTGACTCTGATTTCCCATCAACTCAAGCATTATCTGGGTAAGTTGTTAACTCATGAATGGTTCATTATTACTCACATGTCAATAACCCTCAATCAATTTATGAGCTTGGGGGAATTGATGGGTCAATTTGAACCCGACCCGTTTTAGAGCACATTGGTCAATAACTTTGACCAATTGATTTCTCACACTTATGGTTGGAACCGACTTTCGGTCCAGAACACTTTGTTTTTTTTGATATTTTAAGGCTACTGACCAAAACCCGACTTCCGACTCGCTGTTCGGATTCTGGTCAGTACCAGCTCGCTTAAACATTGATTTTCTTATAACCGGAGTTCTAGACATTCGTTTGGAACGATTCTGGTGGCAATGTTTTCGGTTTTAACAGTAGTCATTTTTCTCAAAGTTTCAGGTCCATTCAGTTTATATCAGACGACGCGTTAAAGGACGATTCGCTTGTTTATCTTAACATTTATTCATATTTTGTTCACTCGCCTAAACTATAAGGTGAGTTATGTCATTCCCTTTGTTATTTTACTGATTTTAAATTTTTTGGGGACACATGCGTACTAATACTCACTTTTATATTACATATATACACGAACTAGGAAACGTATAAATTGTGTGTATTTCGATCAAATGTTATCAAACGTATAAACGTATAAATTATGTGTTTATTTTATCGAATTCGGAGAGGTCCATCATAATCACATTATAGTATGATCATACAACTGTCACCATAGCCGACGCCTGCTCGCATGGCAATGGTCAACTGACACATTAATTGCTCACAGTTTGGTTGATTATTATCGCATTTATTTCATTTTGCTTATTTATATATATTATTGTATCATAAAAACTGGTGATATTATCACTCAACCTAGTGTTGAAAAAAATCTACTTTATTTTCTACGCATATGCATGTTACCAGTTGACTTGAAGTTTAAGGTGAAGAACGCTTAGATGGACCTTAGGCAATAAAATGAAGACTATCTTTATTTCTATTTTGTTTGGGATTAATTATTAGTTTTGAATTGTTTTGCAATATTTTGAATATTTATGGACTTGAATTTGAAATAAATAAATAGATATTGTCATATTATTATTTTATGATAGTACCTTTTGAGCTATGAACCATCAGTTCGCACACTGGCATTTTCACCATAGGTTGGGGTGTGATAGTTTTCGAATCAAACTTTTCAGATTTTAATCTTAGTTTTTGTTGGATTTGTGGTTGTTCTTCGTATTACTCACTTCTTTTGAGGTTCTTTACACCTTAGAAATACGCGAAAATCATCAAATCTATGTTTTTGGGGTTTTGAGTTTTATGTCCAGGTTCAGATGCGCTTGAAAACTCATGTCTGGGCCGATTTAGTGGTTTTTAGACTAAAGTCTTTTTGACTTTATTGTAAGTTTAGGTGCTATCTTTTCAAAAAAAAAAAAGATTAAAAAAGTCACTATAGAAAATCGAGTCGCACGCACTGTAGAAACTCGAGTCACACGTTCTGTAGAAACTCAAGTCACACATGCTATAGCAAATCGAGTCGCACGCACTGTAGCAACTTGAGTCGCACTCACTGTAGCAACTCGAGTCGAGTTACTGTAGAAAAAAAAACGCGAGTGAACTTACCCAGTTGTTCACAATCTTGTTGTAAACCTGAGGATAAAACACCCAAAACAAAAGTGTTTGAAAATGATAATCAAGCTAGTACTTCACGTAAATATGTGCCACCAAGTAAAAGATCATTTTCTCAAACAAGTAATCATTCATAAAGTTCTTACTCATACAACTATTTTGATAACAACTGTTATGATCGTTACCAACATAACTACGTTGATTCATATTACACTAGTGTTTTTGATGATCGGGGTCACAACCCAAAAGTCTTTCAAAGTCATGTTCCTTTCCAAAGATCACCTTTTCCACCGCACCAACCATATTATAGTTATGATGAGTTCTATGTTGCTCCTAGGAGAAAATGTTGTTGAGTGTGTAGTCACTCTTCTCACCTTGCAAGACATTGCAAGCTCTGGTTCAAGCAACAAATTAATATTCAAAAGCGGGTTAGTCAGTCCCCAAAAGGAGCTTTTAGTAGCCAAGATTCAAGGACTTATCAAGTTGATAGTGAAGCCAGTGAAGTGGATATGAGATCCAAAGTAAATAAAGTAAAACACAAAAGGAAATCTTTTTGGAAAACCAAGAAGGATAAAATCAAAAAGGATCATAAGCCTGCAAGGTCTGAGGATTCACCAAAAACAGTTTTAAAATTAAGAAAAGAAAAGTCCAAAATTTCCAAAACCAAGGAAAAAGTTTTTACTTGGATTCCTAAGGACTATTCTTCATCAAGCGAGACTTCACCAAGAAATAAATTGTTTTCAGGAAATAAATTCAAGTTTGATCAGTTTAAGGTTGACCTTCCCGGGACAAAATTGTCCCGGGAACCCATATGTATTTAAACGGTTAGTGCATGCAGGGCCAATCAAGGAGGACTGTCAATAGTATTCAGTACTTAGATAGTGATTGCACCCGGCGTATCATGGGAGACGAACCCTTTCTATTTTATGGTAAACCATTTAATGGCGAATTCGAGTCTTTGTAAGCGACATGGGGGGGGGGGGACTTCAAGGAATGGGAAATGTTACATATGGTACCTTGTGCTTCAACAACTTCAACCTTCTTCAAATGGCTCAACCATGACTTATCGAACGTTTCTCAAACTAACCTCGTCCAACTACTTCTCTCAAGTGATGGATCTAGCTTCAGCTGTTGGGTCTCGGTTTGAATCTCTTCAACTTTGCTATATAAAGTCATAATGCATGCTTAAGATAGTCCATCTAACAACAACTTTGCTGACCTTTTCACTAAGGCCATCGATCATGCCCGCTTTGAATTTCTGGTCGAATCGCTTGGCATGATCAATTTCCATATGTTATTTTTGTATGTAAAACTTGTAAATATTTTTCAAATATGTCACAATTTTAGAAGGAGAAAATAAGTTATCTATAACTCACCAAAAAGATTTTCACTTTGTAAGTTTAAGAAAAACTAAAATGAGTCATTTGACTTACCGAAAATGTTTTACATTCTTTTAAGAATATCTAGAAAACGCTTCTAAAAGTATTATCCCGTTAAGAGCGAGATCCTGTTTAGAGGGAGTCGGATAATTAAAACTTTCAAAAAATTTAAGAAATTGATCCGACCTTTGGAAAATGATAAGAAATTATCTCTAACGATTCTAGCACATGAAAAGAGTAGATCAAAAGCCAATAAGATCATTGCTTGATGTGTAGATAAGCTTGACAAATGAGTAAGTGTCACAGTGATATAAAGTTAAATATCTGCCTATGCTAATGGTTACACGTTATGAAGCGGTTGCAGACTCCAAGGAAGCAATAACAATGAAGGCAGAAACGTAAATAACATGTTATACCCAAGCCTCTATTTACCTGATCACATTTCTCTTATGTAATCAAGTGTCAGTTTTAATTCTGTTGAGTCAAGAAAAGTGTCAAGAAAAAGAAAAAGAGTCTGAAGAAATGAAAGAAAGGAAAAAGAAAGGTTAAAATAGGTATGTCTTAGGATTTTTAACTTCTAATTTATTTCTTTCTTTAATTTGATTCAAGCCTTGGACTTTCTATGTTTGTGGTCATACAAGATCTGATTGTTAAGACCCTGAATCTTCTGCTTTGCTTTGTTTTATTTTCTTTATTTTGTTCAAGCCTTGGACTTTCTCTATTTGTAGTCATACAAGACCTAATTGTTAAGGCCCTGAACTTCTATTTTATTTTAATATTTCTAGATGGAGTCAAGCGTCCAAAATAAAGTGTCCAAAGTGTCAATAAGCGTACTGTGATTAAATAAGAAAGGTTTAAGTCTGTTGGGCCCCGTTTTGTTTAGATTAAGTCTTTGTATTGATTAGAAGTTTAGGCTTGTTCTTTTGTAAACTTGTTTGGGCCCAAGGCCAATGTACATAAGCCCATTGGGCATTACATGAATGAAACAAGTGTCATACATGATTCTTTATAAATAAGAAGCATGTCATGAGACAACCAAAATTTTTTTCAAACCTTATCTCTTTCCCACTCTCTCTTGTTCTCTCAAAAAGCCAAACATAATCAACAAGATCCGAGACCAAATGTGACTTGGTGTGATATTCCGCTAGCACCGAGTTTGGTTGATCCAAGATAATTGTTAGATCCCCCTTCGGGACCTACAATTGGTATCAAAGCTTTCAGTCGTGCCCGATTTTATATCTTGTGGAGTCATTGGGCATTATTTCTTTTGATTAAATTTTTATCCTTTTGTTTTAAAATTATAAAATTTTTCAAATATATCACAATTTTAAGAGGGAGAAATTGAGTTAAGTTTAACTCACCAAAAAGATTTTCAGTTTGCTTTAAAGAAAAACTAAAATGAGTCATCTGACTTAACAAAAATATTTTATTTTTATATTTAAGAAAATCCAAAAGAATTGTCCCGCTTAGAGGGGGCTCCTGTTTAGAGGGAGCCTGATATTTAAAATTTTCAGGTTAAGAAATTGATCCAACCTTATGGAATATGATAGCACATTGGTTTTTAATGATCCTAGCGTATGAAAAAAGTAGATCAAAAGTCTACAAGATCATTACTTGATGTGTAGATAGGCTTGACAAACAAGTAAAGTCATATGATATACACTTAATCTCTTACTGATGCTAGTGGTTATACGTTTATGAAGTAGTTGCATGATTCCGTTAAAGTCATATCCATGAAGGCAATTAACATGTCATACCTAAGCCTCTCTTTACCTGATCACAGTTGTCTTATGAAAATCAGTGCCATTTTAATTTTTAATTGAGTCAAGAAAAGCATCAAGAAAAGAAAAAGAAAAACAAATGAAAATTCTAGTCTTAGGAGTTTTAACTTCTGCTTTATTTCTTCATTTATTTTGATTCAAGCCTTGGACTTTCTACGTTTGTAGTCATACAAGATCTGATTGTTAAGGCCATGAATCTTCTCCTTTGATTTATTTTCTTTCTTTTGTTCAAGCCTTGGACTTTCTCTATGCGATAATATGTTATTATCCGACTTGATTGTTAAGGCCCCGAATTTCTGCTTTATTTTAATCTTTCTAGATCGAGTCAAGTGTACAAAAAAAAAGTGTCAAGTGTGTCAATAAGCGTACCGTGATCAGATAAGAAAGGTTTAAGTCAAGTTGAGGTGATAAGTCAACACAAAATAATCCCGATGTATGATGGAATCAGTAACATGTCTGATTAAGTGGGGACCATATAAGCATCGTGCCCAATTGTACCTTAACGTATCATGTCGACATCAAAACACTTGTCAAGTAAAACTAGTGACAATATATACAATCGACAATGGGCTTGTGACACAATAATATCAAAATAGAAATGCGATCTAGGAAATTGCAAATCAATATGATTCCATGTTGTGATCTTTCTTAATAAAATTGATTAACTAAATCAATTAAAAGGATTATGTAAATTAATTAAATATTAATTTTCTTTTTTACTTTTATTTATTTGTTTTTAACTTTATTACTTTTGTTTTGTTTAATTTTATTTTTTTTGTTTTTGTTTTATTTTTGTTTTTTTAAATATTATATCTTTAATATTTTATTTTATTTTTAATTTTTAATTTTAATCTATTTCTATTTATTTTATTTTTATTAATTTTACGTTATTTTTATTTCTATTTTTTATTTATTTTTTGTAACTTATTTTTAAAAGAGATCGTTTGTGCAAACGTTAACAGCAAAGGACCGACAAAATAAATTTTTGCAAACACCCTAGTGCTTGGATTCGGTGAGTAAATATTTTTCGGGTTTAAATTTGTAAATATTTTTATAGACCGATGACTGAGAGTGTATTTTCGGATAAAACTCGTGATGTTTTGACCCTATCGCGAGATAGGCTGGCCCTATATAAATAGGACTTCAAAATATCTTTCACTAATTCACTTTACTTTTCACCAAACACTCTCAACTCTTTCTCTCTCTCTCTCTCTCTCTCTCTCTCTCTACTTGAACCCTAACTTTTCACTTATCAACATCATCAATCGGCCGTATTATTACAGTTGGTCTTCAAAATGGAACCCATACCATCGGTATAACATCATCATCAAATCATCTTCTTCTTCTTTCTTTTTGGTTTGAGATTTGGGTGACGGTTCATATAAATCGTCGGCTAGATCTAGGTCTTAGATCTTGAAATTCTTGATGGATATGGGTTGTATGGTTGTAATAGAACATCAATGAATTGTGAATCATCATTAGATTTTAGTTTTAGGACAAAAATTGTACAGTTTGTAGATCTAGGGTTTTTCGGACCTTTCTAAGTCCGATTAGGTATGATAATGAAAACGATAAACTCTCATAAGCTCCAGAACTTCAATTCGGGTCTAGGCGACTCCTTGGAAGGCAAAAGGAACAAATTTTTGGACAAGTGTTTTCTAGTCGCATGCTTGAAGAAATTGAGTCGCATGGTTTTCTATTCGCTTCGCATGATTCATGCGATGCGAATGAAATATTCTATTCGCTTCATGCGATGCGAATTAAATATTTTATTTGCTCGCATAATTTCATGCGATGCGAATGAAATGATCTATTCATTTCGCATATTCATGCGATGCGAATAGAATATATTGAGTCGCATCGCATGTCTCATGCGATGCAAATCAAATGTATACGATGCGAATCATTTTTATGCAATTCGATTTCTTTTCATGCGATTTGTCTATACTTAGCAAATTTTTCAAAAACTTAGACAAAATGGCTACTGGACTGTTTTGATGATTGTGGACTGTTTGGACTTAAGACAAACATGGACACATTACAAAAGCTTATTATGGACACAATAACTAAATATAAACTAAAACAACTTATTAACTTATTAAAATCAATTATGTATAATTATTTAATGAAAGCATATATATATGCAAAGTTTAATGTACATTCTTAGTTGTTAATATATATTTTATCATTTCATTTTTGTTATTAATTAATGATGATTCTCATACACTTTATGCTTAATTTCAGTTGCACAACCTTTATTGTCCTCTAGAGCTACCTAAGAATAAAAAGGATCGAGTATTCACGTCAACGATAAAGGGGCTCAAGCAGTCACCCCTAGAGAATGCCATATTTGTAACCCCGCCATTCACACTAAGTGGGTTAGAGAATTATGGGAGAATGCTAAGGAATATGATGATTCTCGCTCTCTCAACACTAAGATGGCTGGAAAACAGTTGAATATCACTGAGGATGACATAAGGCGTGCTCTCAAGATTAAGGATGAAAAGACTGATCATTTTGAGAAGGGTGACAAGGCTAAGTTGTTGGGCTTTGTAAATGACATGGGGTACGACATTGAGTGGAAGACTCTAGAGAAGAGACACCGGCTACCATATTGGAGGTTCTTGTTCCACATTATTGTTCATAGTTTATCAGACCTTCGTGGAGGATTCGATAGCCTGAGGGCTGGCTGGGTGAGGATTATGTATGCCTTGACATACTGGGAGAAGTTCAACTATTCCCGGATGTTCTTTTTATGCATGATGGCCAACGCCTCCACTGATGCCACATGGTTGATGTACCCGAGATTTGTACAGTTGCTGTTGGATGACACGATACTGAGGTGCCAAGACCAGTCTACAAGCTTGTTAAAGAAAAGAAAGGAAAGAAGGCACAATCGTTTGAGCCCTATCATGTCAAAATGATAAAGCAGGCGGTATTCGAGGCAATGTTGAGTACGAAGGGGAAGCGGTACGTATATCAGGGTGAACGGCCTTGTACGAAGTTTTGATTGTTTGAAGAGACGGAGACTGCTGAGGAAGAGTCTGAGGAGGAAAGTCGAGAAATCGTGATTTCTGAGGACGAGGAGATTGAGTCTGAGGAGGAGCCCGAGGGCAGAACAAAGGTAAAGCATGATTTGAAGAGGAAGGCAGCCGACAAGCCTTTTGTTGGTGGGCCAGTTAAAGCTAAAGCAGTTGAAGAAGATGAAGAGCAGGATAGGCATCCCTTTAAGCGTTTGAAAAGACTTGGAGACTCCCAGAAGCCTCCAAGGATCGTCATCAAGATTCTCAGCAAAGGTAAACCTTCTTCCCCAACTAACCCACACACAGCCTCACCAAAACCTTAGCCGACCTTAAGGTTTCACAAATCAAAGTTCCAATTTCTAAACCTAAACCAAAGGGTCGATTCAAATCAAAATCCAAACCAACTAAGACCCTCCTACACGATCCACCTGATGACTCACCCGAACCCTCACCAACTCAACAAGACCAACCTATATCAACTTTCCTAGAGAACCTACCACCCTCACCACCTAAACAACAAATAGACCAACCTATTCAAACCACCACTCCACCCGAACAACCTTCATTGACCAACCCATTCCCTACCTCACCATTTAGTTCACCAATATTTACCTCTCCAATCAAATCCACAAGCCTATGGTCCCAAACCTTCACCGCTTCATCGCCTACACAACCAACATCAATCACCACTCAACCTAAAGCCACTACACCACCACAATCCACAACACTACCAACAACCATAACCACACCACCATCTACTCAATCCATAACCTTAGCCCTGACGGGTGGATTGAAGAGCCACCCTTAATTGTAGTAACTCTAAACAAAACATGAGCGTTTACGTGTTATTTCAAGGATTTAGGTTATTACCGTATATTTTGCGTGTTTGTAGGTACAAGGGCTAAAAATGGTGATTCAAGTGAGCTATGATGGAGAAGAGCAAAGAACTCGAGAGTTGGTGATGGAAGTCAACAAGACAAAGAAGAAACAAGGAAATTGGAGCTGAGGCTACCGTAGCTTATGGTAGACACCATAAGCTACGGTAGGGTTCCAGCGTAGTGGCTTAGCGTAAACAGATTGAGGCTGGCGTAGTGGCTTTCAAAGCCACCGTAAGATATGGTAGCCACCGTAGCTTACGGTGGACCCTGACGCAGAAATTGTAACTGCTATTTAAGGCGGTTTTGGGATGACTTTTGGGTATCTTTTTCATTGTTTTTTATTAGAGACACTTAGGGAGGTGATTTGGAAGATCTATAACTCAATTTTGAGTTGTTTAAACATTGGAGACTTGTTTTTGATTCATATGCACATTGTAATCGAAGGGATGATGACCCGAATCATGCTCGGCTAATTTCCTTTGTGTTTTCCCTCGGATTGTAAGGTTTCATATTGTTTGTTGATTGAATGTTTATGCAATTGCTGAGATGGTAATTTAGTATTATTGATTTCATAATTTTGATGTCTATGTATTGATTGATAAGTTGTTAGTTTGTTTAATTCGTGTTCTAAACCGTCAGTTCTTGGTGCTATAGGCAATCGGGATTAATCGGGTGGAATACGGGATAATCTAATTGATTTTGAGTGACAACCTTGCAATTGTTAATCCAAGTACTTAGTGATGTGGTCTAAAATATACATATTATTATATAAATATTTTTTACACTTTTAAACACATTTGAGCCAACTTTTTATTGAAAGTTACTCTATTTGGTTCATATATAGATTTGAAAGGTTTTAAGAGTCAACAGGCTAAAAACAAAGTATTTTTATTAAACTTTTAACAAATAAGTGAAACTCAAACATGTTCTCTATAAATTTTAGTCTTTCATTTTCTTATCATCAAATCTCTTTCGATATCAGTTCTACAAAAGTACAACTTTATTTACATGATGACATTTAATGAAAATAATAAATGATAATATATATATATATAAAGAAAAGAAAAGAATAAATGCACTATGTATAATATGAATAGGAGATGAGTTAGGATTGTAGTCACGTGCATTTTTGCAAATCAAAACTAATCTGATCAAATTTTGCTATAGGGTCGGTTAACATTATTAGGCTTTAGGATTGGTTAAAACAATTACTTGGACTACAAGAGATTAAGGTTGGAGCAATAATATAAAAAGGGGGTGCGCCCCTGTTTTCGAGGGAGGCAAGTCAGAAGAGTCAAATCCTACAGAGGCCAACCGCAAGAGAGAAGAAGACAAGGGAAAGCACTTTGGTTCGAGCAGAGAGCGTCTGGGTTTAACACCTACTCATCCAAGAATCATTATTATTTGGTTTGAATTTATTGTTTTCGTTATGAATTCATTATTTGAACCTATTTATTTTCTTTTGTTCTTGAGTATGGTTGTTGGCTAAACCCCTAGACCACCTAGGTTTATGATGAACTTTTGTTGGTGTTGGATTTTAGTTAGGACTTTGCTTTTGTTATGGTTTATGATTAAGTAAGAGGTTTCCTGTTTTCATTCGATGCATATGTGTACTTAGGATGTGTTTTTGACAAGTTTATGGTTGATTTGCAATAAGCCATAGGAACAATATTAATAAATCAAATAGACCTAAGTGTGCTGCAAATCTAAATAGCTGAGAGGTGATAGATTATATGATAAGTCTTGGTTGTTTAAGATTTCTAGATTTAGTTCTTAGTAAGGAGTCCATCTAGGTTTGATTTTTCAGCCTTGTTTATCTAGTCGAGTGAATTCTTTAAACTACCTTTGATTTCCGTGCTGTAAGGTATGATTTCTTATAGAGGTACTTGTCATAAAATAATTAGCGACCGTAAGCGAGTCTAATTAAGCTGGTGTTTTTAAGAACTTAATAGAAATCCATAAGTGTCTCCTTGAGAAGGGTCAGGGGTCCTGTTTGGGTTTTCTTTTAAGCGTCTATTTTACGATCCCAGTTCCATAACATGCATTTTCCAACTAATTGATAATTGATACATTAAGGATTCTAGCCTAGGTGGTTGCTTGTCATCATTTGAATTAAGTCCTAAGTTAAGTCGTTTTTTAGTTTTATTAATTAGTCTAATTTTAGTTTAAATCTTAGTTCTTTAGTAAAACCCCCCAAAAATAATATAAATAAATAGTCGCATCTGTAGTTGAGTCTAATTTAACTAGTTTACGTAATTCAAAGAGTCTTGTGGGTTCGATATCCGGACTTACTAAGCTGTACTAGAGTCGACCAGTTCACTTGCCGGTTAGTAGTTTAGTTAAGTTTAAGAGTCTAGAATTTATTACTTAGTGTCTAGATGAACGTGTTTTTATATAACTACTTTTAGCACATCACTTAGTCCTCCAATTATCACAATCATTTGCATATTCATGAATTATGTTTTATAGTTCGTCTTAGACTAAACGTTTACATTAACATTCATTGAAACCTGAAACCGAGGGAAAGCATATCCTCTCATCTTTGATTAAAAAACCGTGTTAAGTGTTTTAGTTAATTTTCATTAATCAAACAAAACAATCAAAACTTTGAAATTTTATTTTCTTTATTTAGTTTAAATTTAGTTAATCTATAAAACTACTTCTTAACACATATTCCACAAACTCTTCGTGTTCGACACCCATTTACCACTATCTAATTAGTTGTAATTGGTTTATTTTTGCGCGAGTCTTCGACCTCGTGTCAAGCCCTAAAAACTACCTCTCCACCAATCTTTCTGACACACCACCCACCACCTCAAAGACCAAATTCCTCTCTCCCAATCCCATTATTGCCGGGAAATCTACACAACCTCCGGTATACACTGATCCTATACTCAATAGGATCATCGCACTGGAGTAATCAAACGCCTAAAGGGCTGAGCGTGAACGGGAGTTGCTCGAGTATATAAAGACTCAGAAATAGAAGGAACTTGAGGCTGCAAAAGAGAAGGCAGCGTTGGTGAATAGAATCGGGATACTGGAAGAGTCCCGTGATTTGCAAGGTACGTTGATTGAAAGTCAGAGAACTTGGATACAAAATATCCAGAAGCGAGTGGACAATCAGCAGCACTTGCTTAACACTGAAGCTTTGTCGTTCGCTTCTCACCGTGCGGAGGGTTCCAAGGTTGAAGATCGGGTAGCCACACTTTAGAAGAATTTGTCGGCCACTACATGTCACACCCCAACCTAAGGCGGAAATGCCGGAGCGTGATCATGATTACTCATAGCTCGAGGTAACTATCATGCAATAAATATGGCAATATCTAATAATTAATTTTATTCCATGTAAAAACAAAATATCCAAATATAGCAAATCATTCATAATTCATAATTCATGACAATAAAGGAAATAATCCAAAATTAAAACTTAAACAAATTGTTCTTGATAACGCATATGGTCTCATCTAGCAATCCAATACTCCACATCTTCTGTTTAAACGATAACCTACATATGCGTAGAAAATAGAATAGTTTTGTCAACAAAAATGTTGAGTGAGAAAGTCATTAGTTTTGCAAGTTACAATATAATATGAAAAATATAGCAAAACCTAAGTTAAGCGGTAAATGTAACCAAACCAATGCGCAAATAAGTGTCAAGCAAACCATTGCCAAGCGGATCGGGTACCAATTATACAAGACGATCGTATGATCATACTATATGAGAATATGTTGGACCTCTCCTAATGCGTAAAATAACCAAATAAGCAATTAGCAAGTATGTTTAGCAATTCGCACGCAATACCACGTTCGCTAAAGTCAAGATATATGTAATACGAAAATATATAGTACGTATACGCCCCCAAAACGTTTGAAAATAAGTAAAACGGGGGAATGACAAAACTCACCTTAAATATTAAGCGAGTTAATAAAATATTAAGAATAATTAAAGAGTCTTCCGATTAACGCGCCGAACGAGAATACTCAACAGGACCTGAAACTTAGCGATACGAAAGTATAAGTAAAAACAAACTTAATGCCGCTTGAATCAATTCAAACGGATGAGTAGAACGTGAGTTATGTCAATTTTAAAGTTTAAACGAGTTGAGTCTGACCAGAATCCGAACTTCGAGTCAGAAGTCGGGTTTTGGTCAGATGCCTTAAAATTTTAATACGAGAAGAAAGGTCTTCTGGACCGAAAACTGAATCCGATCAGAAGTATGAGAAAATATAAAGTCAAAGTTGTTGACAGTTTTATCCTTTATCGGGTTTTAAAGCAATTGACCAATTAATACCCTTTAATCTCAAAAATCGATTGAAGGTTATTGACTAGAGAATGTTTATGAACAAAAGTTCAGGTTACAACTTACCCAGAAAGTAAAAGAACAAAGAGATATAACGAGTCAAAGGTCCAGAAACTTGTAAAGTCAACCGGTTCTAAACGATTCTTCAACAAAACACCAAAAATCGAGCGAATATGAGATGGGCTAAAGGTATGACGGCTGTGGAATGATACTTAGGGTTTATGTAAGAAACGATTAAGCATAAGGATCAAATCACTGAATTAAGCATAAGGATCATCCCTTGATCAATAAGAAACGATTTGGAAGTTATATTTTAGTTATATTATGATTACTTGTTCCTTACTTCTCTCAAAAGCGCCTAAAATACACGATTTTATACCATAAACGAGTTAGGAAACGAGATATTACTTAAAAAAAAGGTGAAGCGCCCCTAAGACGCTGCGCGGCCAGCACCTAGTCCACCATCGCACGGCGTTCCGGCGTCCAGGTGGTTCATGTTTCAGTTTTGTGCAATAATGGTCCCTGTAGTTTGGTTTTGATCAATTTATGAACTATTTATGTTATAGTTAGTGAATAAACAATCATTAAAACATTGAGGGCTTAAAGTGAATATAAGGAAACTAGATGACTCATAAATGCAAGGTTTTATTAAAGATTTGGATCCAAAATAGGTCCGTAAAATGATAAAATGAAATAAACGAATACGATAAAAAACCAGAAATGTTACAGTATCCCCTACTTTTTGGAATTTCGTCCCGAAATTAGAGAATAGTTGTAGCGAACAGATGAGGATCCTTCTCCTTCATTCGATCTTCACGTTCCCAAGTAAACTCATATCCTTGCTTCAATCCCAACGCACCTTGACTAACGGTATACGACTATGCTTAGTAACCTTATCGTTATGGTCCATGATCTCAAAGGGTCTTTCAATGAAATGCATGGTCTCGTCAATACGAACTTCATCGAGAGGTATTTGAAAATTACCCTCGGCAGGACACTTCTTCAAATTCGAAACATGAAATACCGGATGAACATTTGAGAGTTTAGAGGGAAGATCAAGTCTATAAGCAACGGGACCAATACGCTCAATGATTTCAAAAGGACCAACGAAACGAAGAGATAACTTCCCTTTCTTTCCAAATCTCACCACACCTTTCCGCGCAGATACTTTGAGTAGAACACAATCACCAACAGTAAACTCAAGAGATTTCCTACGGTTATCTGCCTAACTCTTTTGACGACTATGAGAAGCGGGTAAATTTTGACGGATTTAAGCAATACGATCAGTCGTTTCTTGAACTAACTCAGGACCAATAACTTGAGATTCTCCAACTTCACTCCAACAAATAGGAGAACGACATTTGCGGCCATAAAGAGCTTCGAAAGGTGCCATATCAATGCTAGAGTGAAAGCTATTGTTATACGAAAACTCGATAAGCGGTAGATGAATATCCCAATTGCCCTCAAAATCGAGGACACATGAGCGAAGCATGTCTTCAAGGGTTTAAATCGTACGCTCAGATTGAACATCAGATTACGGACGACAAGCAGTACTAAGATCCAAACGAGTTCCCAAAGCGGTTTGGAGAGACTTCCAAAAACGAGAAGTGAAACGACCATCTCTATCGGAGATAATGGTTAACAGAGTTCCATGATGACAAACAATCCTTTCAACATAAATATGCGCCAATAAATCAACCGAATACGTTTCCTTGATGGAAATGAAATTATCAGACTTTATCAAATGATAGATGATTACCCAAATACTATCATGTTGCTTTCGGGTATAAGGAAGCTTAGTGATAAAGTCCATAGCAATATCTTCCCACTTCCATACGAGAACGGGAGGTTTCTCGAGCAAACCATAAGGTCGATGACGCTCGGCTTTGACTTTAGAACATGTGAGACATTTTGCAACGTAGAGAGCAATGTCTTTCTTCATTCCATGCCACCAAAAGAAGGAACGAAGATCGGCGTACATTTTATCGGCACCGAGATGTACGGAATATCTTGACTTATGAACTTCGTCCATTATGAATGTGCGAAGGTCATCACGATCGGGAATCCATAAAAAATTAAGGAAATAAAGCAAACCATTGGGTTTGGTTTTCGATTGGGATTCCGCACCACACGACATCTCGTTATACATATTGCCTTCGGTGACGGATTCGTGTTGCGCGTTAAGAACACGCTCTTCGAGATCATTTTGAACAAGAACACAAGTAAGCAACACGGATTTGACTTGTTTCTCACAGCTAAGAGCGTCAGCCACGACATTCACTTTACTGTGAGGCTAGCGAATCTTGCAATCCTAGTCACTAAGCAACTCGACCCAACGACGTTGTCTCATGTTGAGTTCCTTTTGATCAAAAATGTGTTGGAGGCTCTTATGATTGGTAAATACTACGCATTTGGTACCATAGAGATAATGTCTCCAAATCTTCAAGGCGAAAACGACGGCACCAAGCTCGAGATCATGCGTCGTATCATTCTTTTCGTGAACCTTGAGTTATCTCTAAGCATACGCTATAACCTTGCCTCGTTGCATGAGAACACAACCTAGGCCTTGGTTAGAAGCATCACAGAATACGATGAAATCTTCAATACCTTCGGGAAGATCAAGAATAGGAGCATTGCAAAGCATGTCCTTAAGATTTTGAAACGCTTCCTATTGCTTTGACCCCCACTCGTAAGGTTTACCCTTATGTGTAAGAGCGGTGAGGGGCAACGCAATCTTCGAGAAGTTACGAATGAAACGACGGTAATATCCCGCCAAACCAAGAAAAGAACGAACTTTGGTGGGAGATGCCATTGTCTTCCAATTCTTAACGGCTTCAATCTTCGTGGGATCGGCATGAATACCCTTGCCGTTAACAATATGGCCCAAAAATTGAACTTCCTTAAGCCAAAACTCACACTTTGAAAACTTGTCATACAATTGTTCCTTCCGTAGGAGGTCAAGGATAGCATGTAGGTGCTCCTTGTGAACGTTTTCGGATTTTGAGTAGATCAAAATGTCATCAATGAAAAAAATTACGAATTTATCCAATTAGGGTTTACACACACAGTTCAAGAGGTCCATGAAAACCGCAGGTGCATTGGTTAGCCCAAAAGGCATAACAAAAAATTCGTAATGCCATATCGAGTACAGAATGCAGTCTTGGGTATGTCATCTTCATTAACGTGAAGTCGATGATAACCCGAATGGAGATCGATCTTCGAGAAGCAAGCGGCTCCTTAGAGTTGATCGAAAAGATCATTGGTACGAGGGAGCGGGTAATGGTTCTTGACGGTAAGCTTTTTGAGTTCCCAATAGTCGATGCACATGCGAAAATATCCATCCTTCTTCTTCACAAATAAGACAGGTGCGCCCAAGGAGAAGAACTCGGGCTAATGAAACCCTTATCGGAGAGTTCTTGTAGTTGGCTCGAAAGCTCTTGCATCTCGGACGGTGCAAGACGATAGGGTGCTTTAGCAATGTGATTAGCTCCAGGTACGAGATCGATACGAAACTCGACTTGACGAATAGGAGGAAGTCCAACAATGTCATAAGGAAAGACGTCTGGAAAGTCGCGCACAATAGGAATATCTTGAGTCTTCTTTTTCTCCTTATCTTTCTCCACCACAAGCTCCAAAAGGCAACGTACTTCTTACGCAAATAACGTTGAGCTTGGAAGCACGACATAAGATTTAACTTGGAAGTAGGCGTACTACCGAATACTTTAAGAACACGACCATTTTGAATAGGTATACGAAGGAACTTATCAAAACAAACGACCTCAACGTGATTCGAAGTCAACCAATCCATCACAACTATGACATCAAAACTCCCCATTTGCATCTGAATAAGATCTAGATGGAACTAGACCTTATTAAGAACTATGACACAATCCCGAATAACCGAATCGATAGTAATCGAATTCCCATTAGCTACTTCTACGGTAAAAGGCTTAGACAACCTATCCCAAGGCTTATCAATAATGTATGCAAAGTCTAACGTGATAAAGCTCTTATCAGCACCAGTATCGAATAACACAGAAGCAGAATGGATATTAATAAGGAACGTACCATTCACCACATCACTTGACCTTTGGGCTTGATTCACATTCATCATGAAGGCACGACCATTCGAACCTTGAGGAGTTGGTGCAGGATTAGTCGAAGGTGCTTGAATAGCAGGGACTTGAGCAGCAGTAGTTGGCGGAGCCATAAGTTACGGAACTTGAGGAGCATAGGTATGAGGTGCAAACCTTTGAGGGATTGGGGGTTGGTAGGTTTGAACTTGATAGGCTTGGCTCGTGTAGTATGGTGCAAACATAACTTGGGCTTGATGAGCATAATACGGAGGAGGCATCACATGGGCTTGATTAGCACGGGCTAGCAATGGGCACATATTGCGGAGAGGGCTAGGATCTCCACAATTGTAGCAAGCACGGGTATTTGAAACACTGACTTGAGCTTGAGGGTTATTGGCTCTAGGAACAGACGAAGCGGGTTGTTGTGGAGCAGCACGTGCATTTGGAGGTACACGAAAAGTATTAGCAAGATGCCCATAATGGTTACACGAGGTGCAAGGACGGCAAGTGGTGGGTGCGGGATGATGGCAGTTGCAGATTCAGCACAATGGGTGTGGTCCATTATATGGGTTCTTGTTGGGTGCATTTTGGTTCGGGGCTTGGTTGTTGGGTTGGTTCACAGCATAGTTTTGGTGTTAGGTTTTGTGTTTTTGGCTATTGTTGTTGTTCTTGTGGTAACGGTTAAAGTTGTTGTTTTGGTTCGGCTTAGGATCGGCTTTGGCATCAGTAGAGGATTCGGCTTTACACTTTTCAGCAGCAGGCTTGGTGTCCTTTCGGGATAGGGTACCATCACGAACATGATCATTAGTCAAAGAAGCAGCGAGGGCTAGCTTCCTCAATCGTGAGAGGGTCTCGACTGACAACCGCGTCACGGAAGATAGTAGGTAGTCCACGAATATACTTGCGGATACAGCGGGACAAAGGGGTTACAAGATGAGGCACCACTCGGCTCAGTTTCTTAAACCGATTCGAATAAGTAGAGTGTATCACCACCTATTTGCTTTAGCTCCCAAAACTCCGTCTCGAGCCTTTGTAATTCATGCTCGGGGCAAAACTCTCTCTTCATAGCTTCCTTAAGCTCCTCCTAAGGCATGGCCAATACTTCCTCGACACCTTGGAGGTCCTTGAACGTGTTCCACCAAGTAAGGGCTCGCTCCTCGAAAACGCTCGAGGCGAACCGTGTCCGTTTGTCATCCAAACATTCATAGTGGATGAAGATGTTTTCCATCCTCTCAAACCAGCGGAGGAGCTTAGTAGCATTCTCCTCGCCGAGATAGGGAGGTGGCTTACCACTTGTGAAATTCTTGTAGTGGTAGTTGTTGGTAGGTGCGTCTGAAGTAACGGGTCCATTTGAGTTGATGTTTTGGAGTTGAGCCACAACTTCGGGCAAAGCAGCAGTGAACTCCTTCGTGATGCGAGCAGCCAAACGGCGGTCGTGAACAGACAAAGTGCGACGTTTGGTACGGCGATGAGTTTGAGAAGACATTCTTTGGGGACCAAAAATGAAATGTTATAAGTATTGGGTAAGTTGTGTAAACGAGTCAATGAAAGACAATGAGGAAATGTGACTAATATGTGCTAGTGATTTGTCATGACTTGAGGGCAAGTCGCGATTTAAAATAATGTGATTAACTTTTGGGATAGTTAATTAGATTAAATTTTTATTTCAAGTTTAAATGTAAAATGTTATTGGGTTGGGCTTTCCATGGGCTTCCCATGGTAGCTCAAAACTCAAAATAAAAAACGAATTAAATCAAGTGAGTTGGCATCCCATGAGCTTTCCATGGCAATTTGAATGGCCCAACTAAATCATAAAATTAAGCTTCGGGAATTGGACCTCCCATGAGCGTTCCATGGTAGTTTAAGTGCCCCAACTACATAACAGGACTTATATATTGAGAATTAGGCTTCCCATGAGTGTTCCATGGCATTTTATTGGTCTGATTAAATAACGATTAATAAACAATTTGAGTTGGTAGGCCCATGAGCGTCACATGGCATTTTAACTGACCCAACTAATTAACGAATTAGCAATTCAATGGAGTGGGCTGGCCCATGAGGGTTACATGGCATTTTAACTGAGCCCACTAATTAACAAATACACAAATCAAAATGACTAGTCGGAGAATCTCGTGAACCACAGCGGTGATATCTCCAACAAAATATCGAATCAAAACGGGTTGTGAAATGGATAGTTGGAGTGCCCATGGGTTGTCATGGATTTTCCACCCAACTAAACATTTAAAAATAATAAAAACACAATTTGGAAAGTTTCCGAATTTAGCCACGAATCACCGTGAATTCGGTTTATAAAAGGAATGCAACCGTTTGATCGGTCACGTTTGATTCACTTAGGGTCTGGTTGTATGACAAATTGTTTAGCTTTGGCCAAGGGGCTCGAATACTGTGGTCAGGTTATCCTCCAGGTAAGGAATAGCGTCTTACCTTGGGTTCTCGGAACCGTATTACCAAGGCCCGACTCATAGCTATCGCACCCCTTACAGTTACTACCGAACATGTCACACCCCCGTGCCCTAAGGAGTGGGAGTAAAAACAAATCTTGGGAATTCTTAAGGAATTTCCAAAAAATGGCAAATCAATCTACTAAAGTTTTTTTTTCTTAAAGATTTTTAAAGATTTTGAATATATATTTAAAAGTGAGGCATTGCCTCAGATTTGGTGTGTGCAAGAATTACAAAGATAAAAGATATACTAAATAATTTCCTAAAAATAAGATATAATAAGTAATTACTTAAAATAAAAGATACAACTAACTAATTGCCTAAAACGAAAAGATACTATAAATATTTGCCTAAAATAAAAGATATCATCAATAATTACCAGCTATAAACAATTAAGGAGCACATAAAACAGTTCAGATAGGCACGTATAAGGTTCCTAACATATGACTAAGACAATTTCTAACCCCCTATCTTAAACATTCGGCTCTGATACCAATCTGTCACACCCCAACCTAAAGCGGAAATGCCGGGGGCGTGAACATGATTGCTCATAGCTCGAGGTAACTATCATGCAATAAATATGGCAATATCTAATAATTAATTTTATTCCATGTAAAAACAAAATATCCAAATATAGCATATCATTCATAATTCATAATTCATGACAATAAAGGAAATAATCCAAAATTAAAACTTAAACAATTGTTCTTGATAACGCCTATGGTCTCATCTAGCAATCCAATACTCCACATCTTCAGTTTAAACGATAACCTGCATATGCGTAGAAAATAGAACAGTTTTGTCAACAAAAATGTTCAGTGAGCAAGTCATTAGTTTTGCAAGTTACAATATAATATGAAAGATATAGCAAAACGTAAGTTAAGCGGTAAATGTAACCAAACCAATGAGCAAATAAGTGTCAAGTGAACCATTGCCAAGTGGATTGGGCACCGGTTATACAAGACGGTCGTATAATCATACTATATGAGAATATGTTGGACCTCTCCGAATGCGTAAAATAACCAAATAACCAAATAGCAAGTATGTTTAGCAATTCACACACAATACCACGTTCGCTAAAGTCAAGATATATATAATACAAAAATATATAGTATGCATACGCCCCCAAAACGTTTGAAAATAAGTAAAACGGAGGAATGACAAAACTCACCTTAAATATTAAGTGAGTTAATAAAATATTAAGAATAATTAAAGAGTCTTCCGATTAACGCGCCGAATGGAAATACTCAAAAGGACCTACAACTTAGTGATATGAAAGTATAAGTCAAAACGAACTTAATGCCACTAGAATCAATCCAAACGGATGACTAGAACATGAGCTATGTCAATTTCAACGTTTAAACGAGACGAGTCTGACAAGAATCCGAACTTTGATTCGGAAGTCGGGTTTTTCTCAGAAGCGTTAAAATTTTATTACGAGAAGAAAAGTCTTCTGGACCGAACATTTAATCCGACCAGAAGTATGAGAAAATGTAAAGTCAAAGCTGTTGACTGTTTTACCCTTTATCGGGTTTTAAAGCAATTGACCAGTCAATACCCTTCAATCTCATAAATCAATTGAAGGTTATAGACTAGAGAATGTTTATGAACGAAATCTCAAGTTACAACTTACCCGGAAAGTGAAAAAACAAAAAGATATAACGAGTCAAAGGTCCAGAAACTTGCAAAGTCAACGGGTTCTAAACGATTCTTCAACAAAACACCAAAAACCGAGCGAATATGTGATGTGCAGAAGGTATGACGGCAGTGGAATGATACCTAGGGTTTATGTAAAGGTTGTGGCAGATGTTTAGGTGTTGTTTATATAGGAAAAGCATAAACCTAACTAATTATGGGCTTTTACTCGTTTTAAGCAAGTGAATACGATTTTAATGATCAAATCACTGAATTAAGCATAAAGATCCTCCCTTTATTAGTAAGAAACGATTTGGAACTTATATTTTAGTTATATTATGATTACTTGTTCCTTACTTCTCTCAAAAGTGCCTAAAATACACGATTTTATACCATAAACGAGTTAGGAAACGAGATATTACGAACAAAAACGTGCAGCACTCCCAAGACACTGCGCGGCGCTCCGGCGTCCAGGTGGTTCATGTTTCAGTTTGTGCAATAATGGTCCCTATAGTTTGGTTTTGATCAATTTATGAACTATTTATGTTATAGTTAGTGAATAAACAATCATTAAAACATTGAGGGCTTAAAGTGAATATAAGGAAACTAGATGACTCATAAATGCAAGGTTTTATTAAAGATTTGGATCCGAAATAGGTTCGTAAAATGATAAAATGAAATAAATGAATACGAAAAACCCGAAATGTTACACTACAATACTTGAAGAAAGATTCTCAAAGAAGATAGAAAGCGCGTCAGATAAGTGGCTCATTGCTCAGGAAGCCACCAATTCCCGTGTTATAATGGGGGAAGCATAGCTGGCTTCCTCCTCTATTCTTGGTACACTCATTACTGAAAACACTCAATTCAGAACCGAGATGGAGGAGATCAACACGAAGATTGTAAATCCGGAGCATCTGAACGAGCTCCAATTGAAGGCAAATGAGGAGATGGTGAGCAAATACAAGGCAACCTCCGAGCTTATCGGAATGCGTGATGACGATTTTGCCACACTCGAGGCTCGCCTTGACTCTGTGTTCGGGAGTTGGAGAAAATCTGGGCAAACGTCACATGTGGGTGGACAGCAACCCACTGCTAGTCCAAGTGTGGCGGTTCATGTAGAGCCTGTAGTGGGTTCGGAAGGCGAGGCGACAATGGGTCTTGTTGTACCACTTGTCGGACACGCAGCTAGTGTCGTTGGCACCACCTCGGCTCTTCCGCACACTGAAGAATCAATTGCCGAAGCTGGTGGCGATGTTGAAGAAGAGGATGACGACGACGACAGTGAAGACGATGATGATGATGACGTGGACGACAATGTCCACGACAGCTTTGATGATGATAATGGTGGAGGTGACGGTGGTGATGGGGGAGACAGTGGAGCCGGTGCGGTGGGTGGAGGTGGAGGTAACACTCAATCATCTCCACACGTTCAAGAACAACATGAAGACCCCGTCGCATACGACGCCGCGAAAAAGGTGCGACAGGATGATGCGGGCCTTGATAACCTTTTTAATGAGCTTTTCGATGCAGATACATTTGCAAGTATTATGGACTCATTCATATAGGCTGGAGCTACACTATAACCAGTTGCATCCATACAGGTTGAGAAGACTCAAGAAGATGATTACATCAACTACTCGCCTAATCCATAAACACCTCCAGCTCAAGATCAAGACACGTCTGCACCCGAGACTGAACCCGTTGTTGTCCATGTAACATTTCGGATTTTCCAAACCTGTATTCGTTTACGTGTAACCCGAACGAAACACTTTTAGACCTTTAATATTAATCAAAATCAAATATATATAAGTAAATAAGTTTCTAATATTCATTTTATACCCTTTAGGTTTCATACGTAGTTCATTTCTTGATTTAATCATAAAATGTTCATTAATTGTCCAATTCTCAAACCACAAGGACCAAAAATCAAAAATCCAACCTTCATGATCTTGTAGCGCCGCGTGGCCAGCTGCACCACCCCCGTCGCGCGCCGCATCCAACCATCTGCACAGATCGTCTATGCTTTAGTTCGTTTTCTAGTTTGTTTAAGGTATAAAATCGTTTGTTTTAGGCATGCTTGAGTGAATTAAGGTCCAAGTAAACATCATACGACTAAAATACCATTCCTAATTCGTTTTCCGTTGTCCAAGATCCGATCTTTAAGAATAAATCGTTGATTCTTTCCTTAAATCGTATATTCTTACCTAAACGGGCCAAAAGCCCATAATTAGTTCGTTTTTGCTATTCTTATGCCATCCTACCTTCTTCTCAGGTCATAAACCCTTCGGTTTTTGCATATTCGTTAAAGATACAAGCCTTGACGTTTCACTTTGCTTATACATTGATTTTTGACTCGTTATATCTCTTGATCCTTTCACTTTCCGGGTAAGTTTTAAACTGTAAAATCATTCATACATATTCCCTAGTCAATAACCTTCAATCAATTTCGGTGATTGAAGGGTGTTGACTGGTCAATTCGCTTAAAAACCGTTTAAGGGCAAAACAATCAACAAGTTTGACTTTACGTTTTCTCATGCTTCTGGTCGGATTCAACGTTCGGTCCAAAAGACTTTTCTTCTCGTAATTAAATTTTAAGGATTCTGACCAAAACGCGAATCCCGAATCAAAGTTCGGATTCTGGTCAGACTCGACTCGTTTAAATATTAAAATCGACATAAATAGAGTTCTACTCATCCGTTTGGATTGATTCCAGCGGCAATAAGTTCGTTTTTATTTATAGTTCCATATCACAAAGTTTCAGATTGTGATCATTAATCTCGTTAGACGCGTATTGGACGACTCACTTAAATCTTTAATTCGTTTGTCGAATTTATTAATCATTTGTCTTCCGTCTAAGGTGAGTTTTATCATTCCCCTATTTTACTTGATTTTCATAAACGTTTTGGGGACATATGCGTATATAATACTATACATACATATCTATATATACATACATATCAAAAATAGCAAACGTGTAATTGTGCGTGATTAATCAAATCTACTTGTTATGTGCTTATGTGTTATTGTATTCATTCGTTTGACATATCCCCTTGGAGAGGGTTCTCATTATATTGACCACCGCCCGATTCGCTTGGCAACGGTCTTATTCTTATATGCTTATGGTTGATTTACCGGCGCCCGATTCGCTTGACAATGGTTTAATTGACAACTTACATGCTTATGGTTTGATTTCATTGCCGCATTTATTATGTTTTGCTTATTTATTATATTATTCATATTTTATTACAAAACTGGTGGTAAACTCACTCAACATGTGTTGTTGACAAACTCTGTTTTCTACGCATATGCAGGTTGTTTGAAGTTGAAGTATGGACACTTAGAAAGACTTTAGGGTTATTATGAAGACATACATGAATTTAACATGTTATATTTGTTTATTTGAATTGGTTTGTTGTATTTAGATATTGTGTGTGTATAATTGAAATAAAATAATTAATTAGATATTGTCATTTATACTTATGATAGTATCTTCGAGCTGTGAGCAATTGGATCACGTCCCGGCATTTCCACCTTAGGTTGGGGTGTGACAGATTGGTATCAGAACCGAAGGTTATAAGATAGGTCGTTAGATATTGTCCTAAAAATGTGTTAGGAACCCTATACGTGCTTATTTGAACTGCCTTATGTGCTATTAAAAATTGTTTACAGCTTGCTTAGATGAATTAAATTATTGTTTATCTTATTTATGTATTGCACACACAAACGAATTCCGAGGTTACGCCTCACTTCAAAATATTTTTAAACCCTCTTATTTTTGGTAGATTGCCTTTTATTGTGGGAAATTCCTTAAGAATTCCCGTGTTTTGTTCTGCTCTTCACCTTGAAGCGTAAGGGTATGACAAATCTCGTACAACCACATAACTTCAAGTGGTACCCATAATCGGCTAAACGGTTACGTGGTAAACATAACCGGCTAAACGGTTATACTTACAAATTTTTGTTTTAAATTATTTTAAATGCTTAGTTGGTTGAAAAATCCATGGAAATCCATGGGCACTCCACTATTCATTTCTTAAACCTTTTTTGATTTGATTTTTGGGTTGGAACGTATTGTCCGGGGTGATTCCCGAGATACACCAACTACTTATATTTGATTCGTTGATTCGATATTTATTTGAGTCGGTTAAATGCCATGTAACGCTTATGGTCTGAACAACTCCATTGATTCGATAATTCGTTAATTAGTTAGGTCAGTTAAATGCCATGTACACGCTCATGGGCTGACCAACTCAATTGTTTGTTGCTCGTTATTTGAATTGGGCCAACAAATTGCCATGGAACGCTCATGGGAGGCCAATTCACAAACTTTATGTTGTTTATTTAGTTGGGCCATTCAAATTGCCATGAAAAGCTCATGGGAGGTCAACTCGTTTGATATGCTTGGTTATTTTATTTTTGGAAAATTCTATAAAACATTATTTACTTAAATGCTTCAAATTCAAACATATTATTTTAATTCTTGACTCGTCCTCGAGTCTTCACTAGTACTAATACATATACATACGCATCCCCATTATCTCATATCAACTCATTCCCACAACTTACCCATCATTTCATTAAAATTTCATCCTTGGTCCTCGTAGAATGTCTTCCCTAGAAAATCATCGTAATCAACGCCATTCACCTGCTTCTCGTAATTGCCATTCGACTACTAGAATCACCAAGGAGTGTTGATGTATTAACCGACCAACCGCCAACCTCGAAAAAAGTAATATACCTCGAACAAGAAATCTTATACTAACTCATGTCCGTTAAAATATTATTTAAATTATACTTTCTTAATTATATCAATATTCTCGAACTATAAATTTCTAAGTATATTTAAAACCTTATCCTCAACTTTAAACTATAAATATTTTGTTATCTCTTGTTTTCCTCAATATCATGATGGTTTCACAACTTATTTTCCACTTTATAAACCTTTACTATTAAAATTCAATTATTGTAAATTTTAATATTATTAAACTAAATTATTTATTCTCGAAATTTGATTTTCATTTTTAAATTAAAAATTTTCCATTAATTAATTTAACTTTTATTATTAAATTGACCTTTTGATTGAACATTCATCGTAAATATTTCAACTCCCTACTTTGATGTTTTTGAAAATTTTGAACGTTTTAAATGATAAATTCGTAGTTGTTAGAATAGTCATGGTGGTTCATGCATTTCTAGCCTCGCATTTATCTCAATTTATTATATGCTTCACTTTAATTTAGAATTTATTATTTACTCAAATTTCCATTATAGATGATTCAAATTACTTACTTCCTAATATTTATAACGATTTTATGAAAAAGGAAAAATCCACAAGTTCTCAACTTAATCTAATTTAATTACCTACTTTATATTTTATCTAATTTTATAGATTTTATTGCAATAGGACTATCTCGGTGATTCGGGAATATCCGCTTCCCAATTTAATCTATTAACAATTTAAATTCAAATAAGTATATTTTCACATTATCATTAATATTTAAGTTCTTAATTACAAACTATTATAATATTTTAGAATATCTTAATTGAATTAATCTAATCTCAAAATCACAAACTTGAAAAGCTATGACCTTATATTAACTTCTCTTTAGACTCCTAAGTACTTAAATTAACCAAACTCGACTCACCAAAAAATTTCATTAACTATGTTTAAACTTATATTCTCGATCTCAGAAACTTCAATCCTAAAGAATACGATATTTAAGGACTCCGCATGCCATTACCTATTTGTTATAAATTAAACCTTTGCATAATTCATCCCTTGAATAAAATTCCTGTATCGAAGTTAATTTATTAGGATCTTATATCTCCATCTCATTTCCTTAAACTTGATTATCACAATAACATCTGTTTCACCAATCTAATTTTTCAATTTTCAAAATTTTACTTTTAAAAGCAAAAGAGGTTTTCGAAATCTCACGAATTTATTAATTCAACTTGAACATCTATTAATTATAATTTGAAATTATATATAGAATTATCAAAACAATTGTTTTCTCTTAAAAAAATTTTATCTAAAACGTTTTATAAACCACATGATGGAACGAATTATGCGGACCATTCGACGATCTAAGTAATTATGGGTCGACACATAATTATCCATGTCCTCGCATGGAAATCATAACACATACAATTGTGTGTCGTGAATTAGAACCGAAAGTAATTTGGGTAACGGTACGAATGATGAGATGACAAGGACATGGTGGATACGCCGCTGGTACATCCTATATATAAATGCCTTTATCGAATTGTCATTTAAAGCGTTGCTTCAGTTATTGGAAGTTCTATGTTATGATATTTTTCTTAAAAAGTTTAATTTGTTTTCAAAACGATAATGTTTTGGTTTTCCTTAATTTCGGGACGAAATTCCCTAAAGTAGGGGAGACTGTAACATTTCGGATTTTCCAAACCCGTATTCGTTTACGTGTAACCCGAACGAAACATTTTTAGACCTTTAATATTAATCAATATCAAATATTTATAAGTAAATAAGTTTCTAATATTCATTTTATACCCTTTAGGTTTCATACGTAGTTCATTTCTTGATTTAATCATAAAATGTTCATTAATTGTCCAATTCTCAAACCACAAGGACCAATATTGCCAAAAATCAAAAATCCAACCTTCATGAGCTCGGAGCTCCACGTAGCCAGCTGCACCAACCACGTCGCGCGCCGCATCCAACCATCTGCACAGATCATTTATGCTTTAGTTCGTTTAAGGTATAAAATCGTTTATTTTAGGCATGTTTTAGTGAATTAAGGTCCAAGTAAACATCATAAGACTAAAATACCATTCCTAATTCGTTTTTCCTTGTCCAAGATCCGATCTTTATGAATAAATCGTTGATTATTTCCTTAAATCGTATATTCTTACCTAAACAGGCCAAAAGCCCATAATTAGTTCGTTTTTGCTATTCTTATTTAAACAAGCTCCATTCATCTGCTATAAACTTTAATCGAACCCTAAAGAACATACTCCAACCATCCTACCTTCTGCTCAGCTCATAAACCCTTCGGTTTTTGCATATTCATTAAAGATACAAGCCTTGACGTTAGACTTTGCTTATACATTGATCTTTGACTCGTTATATCTCTTGATCCTTTCACTTTCCGGGTAAGTTTTAAACTGTAAAATCATTCATACATATTCCCTAGTCAATAACCTTCAATCAATTTCGGTGATTGAAGGGTGTTGACTGGTCAATTCGCTTAAAAACCGTTTAAGGGCAAAACAATCAACAAGTTTGACTTTACGTTTTCTCATGCTTCTGGTCGGATTCAACGTTCGGTCCAAAAGACTTTTCTTCTCGTAATTAAATTTTAAGGATTCTGACCAAAACGTGACTCCCGAATCAAAGTTCGGATTCTGGTCAGACTCAACTCGTTTAAATATTAAAATCGACATAAATAGAGTTCTACTCATCCGTTTGGATTGATTCCAGCGGCATTAAGTTCGTTTTTATTTATAGTTCCATATCACAATGTTTCAGATTGTGATCATTAATCTCGTTAGACGCGTATTGGATGACTCACTTAAATCTTTAATTCGTTTGTCGAATTTATTAATCACTTGTCTTCCGTCTAAGGTGAGTTTTATCATTCCCCTATTTTACTTGATTTTCATAAACGTTTTGGGGACATATGCGTATATAATACTATACATACATATCTATATATACATACATATCAAAAATAGCAAACGTGTAATTGTGCGTGATTAATCAAATCTACTTGTTATGTGCTTATGTGTTATTGTATTCATTTGTTTGACATATCCCCTTGGAGAGGATTCACATTCTATTGACAACCGCCCGATTTGCTTGACAATGGTCTTATTCTTATATGCTTATGGTTGATTTACCGCCACCCAATTCGCTTGACAATGGTTTAATCGACAACTTACATGCTTATGGTTTGATTTCATTGCCGCATTTATTATGTTTTGCTTATTTATTATATTATTCATATTTTATTACAAAACTGGTGGTAAACTCACTCAACATGTGTTGTTGACAAACTCTGTTTTCTACGCATATGCAGGTTGCTTGAAGTTGAAGTATGGACACTTAGAAAGACTTTAGGGTTATAATGAAGACATACATGAATTTAACATGTTATATTTGTTTATTTGAATTGGTTTGTTGTATTTAGATATTGTGTGTGTATAATTGAAATAAAATAATTAATTAGATATTTTCATTTATACTTATGATAGTATCTTCGAGCTGTGAGCAATCGGATCACATCCCGGCATTTCGCCTTAGGTTGGGGTGTGACAGTCCAAGCTAAGATTCGTCATGGAAAGTCAGCAAACGAAATAGGAAGACACATTACGTGATGAACCGTGCAAGCGAACGATCGCTCAAATACAAGTATCATGATGACTCCCTCATTGTATATGCTAAATATCACAGGGACAGCTGCTGTTGGGCGATCAGAAGGGTAAACGGAGACCTCATCTACCTACAATCGAGGCGGTTACACTCTCTGTCTGAGCTAGACATGAACTACTTCAGAAAAGCGATAGGAGATGGGGTTGGAGAGAAGGATCTTAACGGCTTGCTCAAGCATCATATACATCGGGAATCAAAGTTGGATTATGCCAACTTTGAGTTGAATAAAGGCCTGAAGTACAAGAATCCAAGAGAGATTGATCCGGCCACTGGGAAAAGAAGAATAACGTGGAGGTATGCAGCTCCTAAAGACAGTCAGATTATTTATCATGGAGAACCGTTTCTTCTCCATGATTTCATCGGTTGGGAGCCCGACAATACAACATGTGAAGCAGTCATTCACTGCAAAAGGATGGAAGATTTACGAGTGTATGACGAGCACGAATTGATGGGGCTAAGCAAGGGAGACATCTTAAAGCTCTACAATTCGCCCCTGCCCACATTGGAAGACATCGACCGTCAGAATACCGACAAGATAGTTGAAGCTTTCAACAAGTTTGTCAGAAGACTTGTTGAGATTCCACTCTCTGAAGAAGGTATCTTGGAGTACGACACAGACGGCTATCAATGCTAAAGACTATAGGGAGATTGGTGTCATCCGTGGGACGTTAACAGATAATGTGTGATCTAGAACGTTAACAGATAATGTGATTCCATGTCATGATCTTTCTCACAAAAATAAGTTAGTAAACATTTTTGTAAATATTATTGATATGTAATATTAATTTCATCTTTACTCTTATCTTAATTTTTTTTATTTTATGTTCAACTTCAAAATACTATGTATATATTTTCGTAATTTTTAAAGTATATTAAAATGCCAAAAAGATTTTAAGTTTTATTATGTTTGTACATATTTTATTAAACCTTGTTTTATTCAAAACCAGGTATTTTGTTGTTAACGTCGTTCATGCAAAGTTTGTTAGAAACCTAGGACTTAAACAAATCACTTACAACTTACAAGTTGAGGGAGTGAAATTGGGAGGGTCCGTGAACGAATTCTTCTTTAACCCTCGAGAGGGTCTGTGAATGAATCTTATCGTTCTAAGTTTTGTGCAGTTATACATGGACAGGTAGATCAAGATCAAGTCTGCTTGGAGTTGCAGATGCTGAAGCGCTTAAAAGAAAACGAGAACATGAAAGTTGGTGGTTGAATCTAAAAATGAACTGATGTACCTGAAGGCAAGAAAAGAAACCAGTCGGCTCAAGAAAGTCAACAAAAGGAAATTGGATGTCGAGCCTCCCACATCTGATGTTTCTAAATTTGCTGTTGCCGATCCTTCACAGAAAATAAGTCTACAAGACTGGAAAATAAAGAACTGTTCAAGATCCAATTTCGTTCAAGATGCTGGATCAAGACAAGTACTAAGTTTCAAGAAATAAAGACAAAGCAAAGAACTTGACGAAGGTTCCTCGACATACTCAATCCTAGAGGGAGATTGTAGGGCCAATATTCTATATTGTTTTTAGGATTATATATATCGTTTTAGTTTGCTTTTAGTCGATGTATTACATACTTGGTACGTTTATTTTTTGTAAGTTTATTATGTAAACTTTAGAGAAATTGGGACCCTATAAAAGGGTCACTTTACCCATTTCTCCAAAACAACTCTAACAACTCTCAAGAAAAACTCTTTGGAAATAAAGTTTCTCTCTCCACTATCCATTTTCTCTCTTTTACCTAAACAAAACTAAGATCCGAGATCTGAGTGTCGTTGATGATTTCTGCTAACCAACAACACGGATTGATCTGAGTAAAGTTGTGAGATTCATCTAGAGGACCTACAAAGTCAAGTTGATTTGACATGTGAAAGCAAACTAAGCCCAAGGTATGATGGAGTCTATAATTTATCATATTAAATGGGGACCACATAACTATCATGCCTAATTCATACCTTAACATATCACATTGACATCTAAATACTTGTTAAGTTTAAGTGGACAAAATATATATACAATCGACTTTGGGTTCTTGGCATAATAATATTGCAATAGAAGTGTGATCTAGGACGTTATCGATCAATGTGATTCCATGTTGTGATCCTTCTCGCAAAAATATTAAAATCGTTAGAAAATTTTGTAAATATTATTGATATATAATATTAATTTCATCTTTACTCCTATCTTATTTTGTTTTATTTTATGTTTCAACTTCAAAATACTATGTATATATTTTTGTAATTTTAAAATATATGAAAATGCCAAAAGGATTTTAAGTTTTTATTCAGTTCGTAGATATTTTATTAAACCTTATTTTATTCAAAATCATGTGTTTTATTGTCAAGGTCATTCATGCAAAGTTTGTTGGAAACTTAGGACTTAAACAAATCATTTACAACTTACAAGTTGAAGGATTGAAGTTGGTATTTTATGAAAGTCAAGATAAAATAAAAATTTCAGAGTTATTCTGCAAACACTTCAAACCAATGACATGTTTTGAAGAAAAAAAATCTTCTTCGACCCTCGAGAGGGTCTGTGAACGAATCTTATTCGCTCTATGTTTTTTGCAGTTGTACATGGACAGGTAGATCAAGATCAAGCCTGTTGGCTACAAAGACTGAAGTTGCTGATGTTTATGCACTTAAAAGAAGACGAGAACGTGAAAATTTGTGGTTGAATCTAAAAATGAACTGATTGTGTCTAAAGACAAGGAAAGAAACTAGTCGGCTCAAGAAAGTACACAAAAGAAAATTAGATGTCGAGTTCCTGCATCTGAGGTTTCTAAAATTTGCTATTGCCGATCATTCTCAGAAAATAGGATTGAAATTCAAGTCTACAAGAACCGAAAATAAAGAATTGTCCAAAATCTAATCTCGTTCAAGCTCTTGGATCAAGACAAATACTAAGTTTTAAGAAATAAAGACGAAGCAAAGAACTTGACGAAAGTTCCTCGACATACTCAATCCTAGAAGGAGATTATAGAGCTAGGATTGTGTATGTCTTTCTGGTTTGCTTTTCGTCGTTGTGTTACATACTCAATACGTTTATTTTGTAAATGTTAGAAGAAGTGAGACCCTATAAAAGGGTTACTTTACCCATTTCTCCAAATAGCACACAAAAAGACACAACTCTTGAAAATAAAACCTCTCTCCACCAAAACCTTCTCTCTTTCTCATTTGTTTATACAAAACTAAGATCCGAGTGTTGATGGTGATATCCGCTAACTAACAACACGGGTTGATCCGAGTAAAATTGTGAAATCCATCCAGAGGACCTACATACATTTCTTTTTACTTGTAAATCTAAATGGATGCGTAGCCATTGACGGATAATCGGCACCAGAAACGTAATCGAAAATCAAGAAACAACTTGTAATCCATTTGAGGTATGTAATCGGAAAGCAAATCAATGTATAAACTTGTTTGCTATCGCCAATTTGTAATCGAAAAACAAGAACGAACATTTATATCACTGTTTAATATTTTTATTCAATATTTCATTTTAATATTCTTGTTTGTTATAGCCGATTTTTTTCACCTATTTTACATTTTTGTTTGATATCAAAACATATATCGTATAAGTCATTTAATACTACTTATGGCAAACTTACGCTAGTGTATACTTGTTTGTTCAAACAAGAATATTAAAAGGAGATATCGAAAAAAGAATGTTAAACAAAATACACGTGTTTGTTCTTCTTGTTTTTCGATTACAAATTGTTGATATCAAACAAGTTAATTCATATACTGATTTGATTTACTCTTAAATCGATTACAAGTTACTTCTTGTTTTCGATTACAATTTCTGATGTGGATTGCTCATCAATCGTTGCGTTTCCGTTTCAGTTCACAAGCAAAAAGAAAGCCATGTACAAGTCTTTTTTTTAATCACAATCATGTTCAAATATAACAAGCGGTGGGATTTTTATATGCAAAAGTTAAGTTAAAAAACTTTTTTCGAGCAAAAAGAAAAAGTCGATTGGTTTTTTTTTATTAACCCTTTACTTGACCCTAAAATTTAATGAAATAAGCCAATGAACCCTAAACAAAGACCCACGAATAAACTATCTCCTTACAGTTTAAGTACTTTTACTTTACCACTTAAAACAATTAGTTATACGTAATTTCAATCATATTTTATCTCAAAATATCATTGTATAATTCCCAAATTTTATTACTAACTACTTAATATTTTATTTATTCAATCTTTGCAATGTTTTTAACCTATTATACATATATCTAAGTATCAAAATATGTTTTAACGACCAATAATAAAAGATATCCAACCTAGGGAAACCGGAAAGAACAAGGACTTTGCATGTTCAGAATAAAAACCAAACTTAGAAAACAAACACAATAAAAGGGAGTCAATCATCTCCAAAATAGAAAGACTATACGCATATAGACTATTGCACCACACCAACCAATTTTAGTTTGATGTGTGAATTTCCGACACAACACGAAAATATGACCCAAACTTATCATAAAATTCACGAGGTTGGGTTTGGCTAAACAAGCTCTGGTCAATTTCGGGTCGAACCCGCCAACTAGTTTAGTAGAATGGGTCGGGTTTCCGAGTTAAACCGTTTAATTCATTTATTTTTAATTTAAATTTTTTATATAGCAAATTACTAATGAGTATTTTATGACAAAATTTAAAACTAAACACAAAATTTATATAAAATTTTATAATTAAAATATAATTGTTTTTCATATCATTGTATTTTGCTCCTTGTGAAAATGTTAATTTAATGTATTAATAAATAAAATTAATTAAAAAGTTTTAAGAAACTTCCTGGTCAAACAGGTTGTCAAGTTAACCCAACCCATAAACACACCCGCTTAATGCTCTTTACCGCTTCACTATTTTTAATATCTATTTTTACAAAAAGCTGTTTTCTAGTATATGCATTTGGGGTGAGTGAGTCCTTATATTATCATAAAAATCTCCCCCTATATACAAACCAACACTCACTCACACACCTAAAACAACAAAATATGAAAATATCAGCAGCAAGCATTAGGCAACCTGTCTGTCTGTCTTCTCAACACAACGTCAGCATGATGTGCAAATAAGTATCATTCAATTAGGCTGAGGGGTGTGGGGCTTCAACGGGGGCGCTAGAGCCCCTCCGCTCGCGCCCCAGGCGCTAACACCACACCACCGGGGCGCTAACGGGGGCGCTAACGGGGCGCTAACGCGAAAAACAATGCAGGCGTGAGCTGGTCAGCGGGAGAAGAGAGAGGAGCACACCTTTTGAGGTATTTTGGACCGTTGGGAGCCGAAAAAAACAAAAAAAAAAGATATTTTTTCTATATAGGTTTACGGAAAAGAGCCGTTGAGCTCATATTAAATTAAAAAAAAATATATTTTCTTAAACTATAAATATATATCTTTATAAAATATACTTTATTTCACAATTATACACCTTTCCTCCTAAAATCCTTTCAAAACTAACACAAAAAAAATGTCGTTGTTTGAGTATATTTATAAAAAAAATAAAAATAAAAAATTTTCGCTGGAGCCCCTCCACACCAGGGGCCAGGGCTCCAACCGGGGCTCCAACAACTCCCTTATCCAGTTTCTCTCTCTGCCACACGTCATAATATTATTGGTTGGAGCCCCCACTAAAGCCCACATTAAAGCCCCCACACCCCTCAGGCTTCGTTTCGTCTGCTTATTATTATATAAATAGCAAGAAAGAAAGAAATGAGGTGGAACCGAATCGCAAATTCCTCACAAGCTTTCTCAGCTCACGCTTTACTCTTCTGCTTCACGCTCTTACTCCTTCTCAAGCTCGTATTTTACTCCTGGTGGTATGTTTTTTTATAATATGTTACATGATCTCTCTCTGTCTTTAAATTTGCTCTCTTTTGGGGGTAAGGTAATGGTTAGAATCTCTAACTCTGATTACAAACTTTACAGATAGAAATTGAAATCAACATATATCAAATGATTATTTGAGGCTTAATCAGTTTGTCAATTGGAAAATAATAATTAAATATAAAGTTAAGAACTTGAGATAATAATTACAATAATAAAGTTATAAAATTTAAATGTTGGAGGTTGGTTATTACAAATCAAATATTATAAAAATATAAACCAAGCCTTTAACTAACGAACATAAACAAGCGAACGTAAATGAACAAGCTACCAAATTCGTTCATGTTCGTTCGTTTAACTAAACGAACAGAATTTCTTGTTCGTGTTTGTTCATTCATTAAACGAACTTTGTGCCGAACGGTTCACGTACTCACAAATGCAATATTTTAGTTACGCTGCAGATACTTAGAATGGAATTTTCACTCTTCTAGCGTTAGAAACATTGAAATGCATTTAATCAATTACAATACTGTATTATGTTAATTGTTTTGTTTTAATTATGCAGGATCATATTCCTCCCGCTATTCTTGTTTCATGCGGTTGTTGCTCGAGGAAGGTTTTCTTTACCTGGACCGTCGGTTTCCCATGGGCGTCATGTGTGATATTTTCTTGTGCCATATTGTTTTATAACTATTTATCTTTATGAAACGTTTAAAAGGATAACTTGGAAAATATGTGAATCAGGTGAAAAATAAATTTCCTTTTGCGCAGGTGGCACCATTTCATGCGATTGTTGCCACACCTTTGCTTATTGCATTTGAACTGCTTCTTTGTGTCTTTCTGGAGAGTGCACATGGTATAGTGATTTATTGGTACAGAAGGTGTTTTCTTTAATCCCGAGTGTTCATATTTTGAAATCATTTCAATTCCTTTCGCACAGTTAAGAAAACTCCCACTGTAAGCTTGAAGATTGTCTTTCTTCCATTGTTGGCACTTGAAGTAGCTATTCTTGTTGACAATTTCAGGTCATCTTTCTTTTTACCGTTTCTAATTACTCTGGTTTTACTAGGTAGCAACTATTCAATTTTGTGATGTGCAGAATGTGCAAAGCTTTAGTACCGGGAGATGATGATATCTTGAGTGATGAGGCAATATGGGAGACACTTCCGGTGAGTATAGCTCATTAAAATATAAACATGATGCACTTTTATTCAGATATTTGATTTTGAAGAGATTTATTTTCATTTATCTGCTAACTTGCTTAACGTGATGAAATAACTACTGCTAAATGATTGTTCTTTATTTTCAGCATTTTTGGGTTGCTATCTCCATGGTTTTCTTTCTTGCTGCTACCGTGTTCACCCTTTTAAAGCTATCAGGTGACATAAGTTCTTTAGGCTGGTGGGACTTGCTCATAAATTTCGGGTATAGTTTTTTAAATATTTTCCACCTTTGCATCTAATGCATTTTTAGCTATTCTAACACGTTACAAATTCATGCATTACAGAATTGCAGAGTGCTTTGCATTTCTTGTTTGTACCAAGTGGTCTAATCCAGTGATTCATAGAAATTCTCAAATACCAGTAGCAAGCTCATCACCCACAGCTATTAGATATCTTGATTTGACCAGTGGTTCGGTGGGGTCCACAGAGGATACGTCTGAGGATAGGATGTGTGGCCCACAAGACGTAGGTGGCCATCTTATGAAAATTCCCATCATCGGTTTTCAAATCCTCCTTTGTATGCGCTTGGAGGTATATTTAATTTGAGATTACTTATTTCTTATAGCAAATAAACCGTTTTAACTGTCAATTAATACCTTGACTTGCAGGGTAAACTTGCTGCTGCTAGATTTATCCCTCTTCCTGTTGTCTTCTCTCCTATCTTTTTAGTGCAAGGATTAGGAGTACTTTTTGCAGCATCTAATTTGATTGAGAAAATTATCATTTTACTACGTACCGGTGCTGGTACGGGAATATACTTTACATATGCTGCTAGAGCGCGTGGTTCCTTTGGTTTTTTGCAACGTGGCTCCAGGTAAAGTGTACCCTTTTACTTGTAAGTTTGTTGACCCTTTTGTTGACCCGCTTGACCTGCCCATTTTGCCACCTCAGTGTTCTTGATTTGTACTGTTATTGTATGTACTATGTAGGCTGCTTGGTTGGTGGTCAACTGAGGAAGGAAGTCAGGAAGAACAAGCACGGATTTACTACAACGGGTCTTCTGGGCACGTTCATTTTATTTATTTTGGTAGTTAATTACAACTCTGCCATTCTCTCTACTTATTTCGCATGTGAATTTCAGATACAACACTTTTTTCTGGTTATCCACCTGAGGTAGTAAAGAGATTGCCCAAGAAGGATCTAACGGAGGAGGTACTTTTGGTTACTCAGTTTGCCAAGTTGGAAAACAAAACTGACTTGATTATTAATTTGCCTTTTAAGGTTTGGAGACTTCAAGTAGCTCTTAATGAGCAAACAGAAATCACAATATCCAGTCAGCAAAATTTTGAAAGACTTCAAAATGTAAGATTATATGAATCTTGATACTATTGTTTGAATTATGATTTAATACCTCCTGAGATGTTATGGTCTGATCTTGATATTATGCAAACTTCAGGATAAAATATTATGTAGGATTTGCTTCGAAAGGGATATAAACACGGTGTTACTCCCGTGTAGGCATCATATCCTTTGCAGGTACTTGTTATTTTGTTTGTATATAATTATGGTAAAAGGATATATCTGCCAACTCTAAATTTTTGTAATAACTTTGATTCCCTCTATTTTTGCAGTATTTGCAGTGAAAGATGTCAAAAATGCCCTATTTGTCGTGTTATCATCGAAGAACGCTTGCCTGTATATGATGTATAGCTTTTATTAACTAGGTGACTATAGTTTACAAGAACAAAGGTTTACCTTATAGTGTAGAAATTGTAATGTTAGCCCTCACACTAGCTATAATCCTATGTGTGCATAGTCTACTGATTACATGTTTGTTTGACCCGTATAAGATTGCTTATTTTGGTGCATAGTGTAAATACATGTTTGTAACATTTTTTTGGTGACTCAGTTGTCAACAGTTGAGATATATTAGTGGATTTTTTCTATGTTTACATAAGTTATAAGCCGCCAACGGGCGGGGATAGTTCACGAGCTAAGATGTAAAGTGGCTTGGTTGAACCAAGAAGGCCCACAAAAGATGCCGAGACCCTCAATGAAATATCGGTGTCAACCGTGTGAGATTGATGGTTTGGAAGGTTGAATATTTAAATTAGAAAATGCCTTATATATTTATTCCTGTCAAATATCCTCGCCTAGATGTTCAAAATTGTGCAACCCAAACACGAAGCTTTTAACTCATGTATAACGAATTGTATTCAAGTTGCTAACGTGTTAAATGGGTTGATGAGTCGACATATAATTAAACGGCTTAAACAAGTCAACCTGAACGTGGTATGCTTATCAAATGGGTTAGAAATGACAGTCACAAAAGGAATCTATTGTGTGTTTGATGCTATGGAGGCACCCTCGCTCGAAAATGGATTGCTCTCAAATACTTCACGACAGGTACTCATTTGTTGCTTTCTTTTATTATGTTTTTTTCTTTTGGGGGTCAAATCTCTAATATTAGACATGTTTTTTTTTTTTTTTAAATTTGTCACCTTATTCTTGTAATATTACCACCAGTGTTGTAAAAGTCGGATTCCAAGACCCACTAGTCGGTCCTCGGACCCCTACCTTGGAGACTTTTTCCAAGTCGGCTGGAATAGTCGGAGGCAGTCAAAGTCGGTCAAAAGTCGGACTAGTCGGGCTAGGAGGTCAAAAGTCGGCCCAGTCGGACTAGGAATTTCTAAAAGTCGGTAAAAAGTAGGACAAAAAGTCGGGCTAGGCGGTCAAAAGTCGGGCTAGGCGGGCTAGGGTTCTCTAAAAGTCAATTAAAAGTCATTAAAAAGTTGTCGAGTCAGCTAGAGTATCCTTTTTACGTGAATTATGCTTATTTTGAGTCTTTGACAAATATATATTGTCCAAAAATTAATTTTCATTATAATTACCATGTCCGACTACCCTCTGAGTACTCCCCGAGTACTCCGACTACTCTCAACTTCCCAGTCGGCCGCCTAGGGTCCGCCTAGCAACTTTTGCAACATTGATTACTACTTCAGAATTTTGTAGGCACATTCAATTAATGTAAAACTTCTTGACATGTTAAAAGTATATGCAAAAGATTTGATATAAGATTTTTATATATCTGCAGGGAAAGGTGTTGGAGCCTTTTAGGTGCGATTATACAAGGAAGTCAATTTCTAGAAGCATATGGTAATAACTTAACCGTCTGATTCAATGCAAATTATTTATGTAACTGTGTTTTGTTAGGCAAGTTCTATGGTTCGGGTGAAAACGTCGGTTCCTAGATTCCGCTCAGGCTTTCTCAGCTCATACTTCACTCTTCTGCTTCACACTCTTACTTGTTCTCAAACTCCATCACCTCATATCTTACTCTTGGTGGTATGTTTTTGTTTTTATATGTTCTGTTTCATATGCTGGCTGTTATTAGTCAAAATTATATAGTATTTTATGAGTTTATTAATTGGATAATGTAACACATGTTATAATTCTCACAATAATATTGATGAGTTATGATTTTTATGAATGCTCTGTTGATTCATAATGTTAACACAATGGAATAATAATTTACTATTGTTTATATTATGCAGGGTTGTGTTCTTCCCGCTTTTCTTATTTCATGTAACTGTTGCCCGAAGAACGTCTTCTTCACGTGGACCCTTCATTTTCCATGGCCTTTATGTGTGATATTATCTTGTACTATGTTATTTTATAATTATTATCTTCCAAATTTTTAAGGGGATAACCTCGGTAATTAATTCCCTCAGTTTTATATTTACAGGTGGCACCGCATCGTGTACCTTTCCTTATTGTATTTGAACTGCTTCTTTATGTCTTTCTGCAGAATTCATTTTGTATGTTGATTAAATCTAATAATACAAAAGTTGTTTTTTTTTTAAATTTTGAATGTTCACATTTCAAAAATCATTTCAATTTTTTCACAGTAAGCTTGAAGATTGTCTTTCTTCCATTGTTGGCATTTGAAGCAGCTATTTTTTATGACAATTTCAGGTCATCGTTTTTTTACCTTATATCAACACCTTGAACTATTTTATCCAAAAAATCAAATAAATAAATACACTTTGAATTCTGATGTATTTTATAAAGTGCAGAATGTGCAAAGCTTTACTATCAGAACATGATGAAATTTTGAGTGATGCAATATGGCAGGCACTTCCTGTAAGTTTTACTCATTAAAATATTAACATGATTTAAGTAACTACTGCTAAATGATTATCCTATATTTTCAGCATTTTTGGGTTGCTATCTCTATGGTATTCTTTGGTATTGGTACTGTGTTCACCCTTAAAAAGCTATGCGGTAATATAATATCCTTTTTAAGTGACTGTCCAAAATATTAAACGTATCAAATTCTTTTAAGGTGTTAGTTTCTAATCACTTCTGTTTATCAGGTGAGCCAAATTCTTTAAGCTGGTGGAACTTATTCTTATATTTCGGGTAACAAGTTTGCTTTACATTTTAATCGTTTTCCAGCTTTAGTTATTATAACATGTTATATGTTCATGCTTTACAGCATTGCAGAGTGTTTTGTGTTTCTTGTTTGTACATAGTGGTGTAATCCAATGATTTATAGTGGCATAGTGGGGTCCATAGAGGATATCTCCGAGAATACGATGTGTTGTCTACAAGGCACGTATGGCTGTTTCATGAAAATTCTCTTTATATGTTTTCAAATCCTTCTATGTATGCGTTTGGAGGTATATTTAATTTTCAGTTTACTTATTTTTTTATTGCAAAGAAACCATTTTAATTGTGTCAATAAACACCTTGACTTGCAGGGTAAACCTGCTGCTGCAAGTTTTATCCCGCTTCCTGTTGTATTCTCGCCTATATTTCTAGTGCAAGGATTAGGAGTACTTTTTGCAGCATTTAGTTTATGGAAGAAAATCGTCACTTTACTATATACCAGGACCGATACAGGAATATACGTTGGACGTGTTGTTAGAGCCCGTGATACCCTTGGTTCTTTGCAACATGGCTCCAGGTAAACCGACTCATTTACTCATAAATTTGTTGACTCAAGTTATGGTTTATTTCAAACAGGTCAAATGGGCTAGAGCCCCCCGTGTTTTATTTCACCGTCTATAATTTGTACTATGTAGGCTTAGTTGCCGGTCAACTGGAAGCCGGGGAGAACAAACACGAATTAACTGCAATGAGTCTTCTAGGCAAGTTCGTTTCTTTATTTTTGTAGTTAATTACGATTCCGCCATTCTGTATACTTATTTCACATGTGAATCGCAGATACAACACGTTTTCTACTTATCCACGTGAAACTTTAAAGACGTTGCCTAAGAAGAAGCAAGCAGAAATCACAGAATCCAGTCAGCAAGACAATGAAAGACTTCAAAATGTGAGATTATGTGAATCTGGAAGGTTCGACTTCTGAACTCACTCATTCAGTGTGTATAATCTGATGTTTATATGCAAACTGCAGGATGAAAACTTATGCAGGATTTGCTACGACAAAGAAATAAACACGGTGTTACTCCCTTGCAGGCATCATATCCTTTGCAGGTACTTGTTTTTTGTTTATTGTTATGGTAAAAGGATACATCTGCTATGTCTATATTGCTATATTAACTTTGATGTCCTCTCTATGTGCAGTATATGCGGTGAAAAATGTCAAAAATGCCCGATTTGTCGTGTTATGATCGGAAAACGTTTGGCTGTCGATGCATAACTGTTATGAAGTGTGTGAGGTGACTGATTTTCACAAGAAAAAGTTAACTTTATAGAGTGGAATTGTAATGTTAGCTGATTTTGGTGGACAAACTGTAAATATATGTTTATAAGGTATTGTTTGTTTAGTCAAGTGTTTTGACATTTGGCATTTAAATATGGATATTATGTATGCTTACGTGAAACACAGAATCAAGGACGAATTGTGGCATATTTTGTTTTAAAGCATGTAACCAGTTAAAAACAAAATATAGAATTCTTTTTTTTTAGATTTGTGATATTAACAAAATATGTGGAGCGAGTAAAATGTGGAGCCTAGGTAATAGTGTAGTACTAGTCCGGTTTAATGGGCCCTTGCTTGTTTCAAACGAAGACGATTTTAGAGTACTTGACCAGTCGACCAGATCAATTTATTATAAATAAAGACTATTCAAGAGTACCTGATCAGTCAACCAGGTCAATTTATTATAAATAAAGACTATTCAACAGTACCTAACTAGATTGGCTTTATAAATGATTTATTATAGAGAGAACTTTGGATTTGATTCCTATGGTTTCTTAAAATTATCAAGTTTGGTCCAATAGTTTAGTTGAGGCTTTTATGGTACAATAGTTTTAATTAACTATCAGTTTTAGTCCAACTCACTAACGCCATCCACCAATTATTCGTTAATACAACTTTGAGGAGCTTTTTATATTTTTCACAAACTTTTAATTCATATGAATATTTCTTTTTTACTAAATATAAGTTGTATACTTTTTGCTATTTTTCTAACTATTATGGTTTATTATATTCGTTTATACATAAATATATACTTTTTTTTATTTTTTTAAAATATGTTTTTACTAAATATAAGTTTTATACTAAATATAATTTTTTAGCATTAAGTTGATCAAAATGGGAATGACGTCTTTGTTTGTACATATTAAAAATATACACTTGCATAAAAGCGTCAGCTTCGAAAAAAATTATATTTATTAAAAAAAGTATACAAATATTTATATATAAACAAATATAAGAAACCATAATACTAAAAAATAATGAAAAGTATAAACTTAATTTTGGTAGAAAACACAAAAATTCTTATTATTAAAAGTTTGTGAAAATACAAAATAGTCCCTCAAAGTTGTATTAACTAACGGTTGGTGGATGACGTTAATGGGTTAGACTAAAACCGATAGTTAATTAAAATTATTGTACCATAAATACCTAAAATAAATTATTGGACCAAAATTGATAATTTTAAAAAACCACATGAACCAAAATCGAGGTTCCCTCATTATTATAAATGAAGAGGTTCAAGAGTACCTAGCTATAATGATTTTGTAGGCCGTGTTTACTTTTACCACCCGGTCCGATTTATTTTTGAGAGCAATGCTTAGGAGGGTCCTTTTTTACCGCCACTAGCCAATTCATGGAAACAATGAATCTGGCCTCAAAAGCCTTTTTTAACTCTAAATTTCATCCAATGATTTTGACAATGTATATGCAAATTATTATTTGAACATGATTAGATTAATAATTTAAATGACTTGCATTAAATGATTTGTTTGGTAAAATCAAAATACTATTGAATTGATATTAAACTTTTTCTTAATCGTAAGAAATTATTATTGGACTTCGTCGATACCCTAATGAAAGCTAAAGTCGAACTTGAGATATGTGACGAGACGTCACCAGTACTTATTCGGCCATTCACATAGGAATTAGTGGTTATCACTACAGGTTGTGTGGTATACCGCCCTTTCGAGAGAAGGTTCAGATAAGAATAAGAGAGTGGCAAGGGGTGATGGAGTGGGATCCATGCACGGTGGCAACGTAAATGGGCGTGGAACGCGGTGTACACCGTATAGTCTTACATATCTATAATAAATATTGAGAAGTAGAACTCACTTTTGTAGGGCTGTCACTCTTACCCAAAACCTGACCTGAGAAAACCTGAACCTGAACCCAAACTAACCCGACCTGAAAAACTCGAACCCGAGAAAAAGCCAACTCAAACTAATAATTTTATGGTTTATTGACTGTTTATTGTTTATTTATTATCTGGTTATTTACGTAACGAGTAAAATAGAATATGTTGCTTTAATTTTTGTGTTATACCTTTCTTTACTTTTATTAATTTCTGTTTGTTTTCTTAGATACCCGATTAACCCAACCCGAACCCAAATAACCCTAAAAAACGGTGAGAAATTTGGGTTGGGTTTTAGGTCTAAAACTAAAACTTTGAAACCCAAAGAACCCGACTCAAAACCCGAAAAGTAAACCAAAGAACACCCCTACACTTATGCGTTAACTATTTAGAAAGTGAGAAAGTATGAAGCTAGCTTTTTATAGTTTTGTAACGTAAATAAAGTTACTGCAAGTAAAACCGGGTTTCGTGTGTTTTCACATCGACCAGTGATAAAATAAATTGAAGCAAAAGAAGAAAGAAAGAAACCCCAGATCTTGGTTATGTTGTTGAGCATTCAAAATTAGTCAAAATTGACAAGCATTGAACACCATCACCATTACCATTACCATTACCAGCTCCTCACTTCAAAACCCTAACCATTTCCGATCTGTAACTGATTAATTACGATTCAGGTACATCGATCCATTACCTGCCATTATCATCTGTTTACATCAATTGCTATTTGATGCAGGTCATGCGTATAATGTAATCCTTGTGTTGTAGCATCTACTTCAACTCTAATTTGATTCATTTGTAGTTCAACTCTATCAGTTGTTTGCATTTGCAGCATTATTAATTAGGTTTCACAGCTGTTTGATGAATCATACTCCCTTGATATATGTTCAAATCGAAGCCCTAAATACTTGACAGGTGTTTATTGCTGCTTTACTTTCCTAGGATTAATGTCTTGGTCACCAGGTTAGGGTTGTTAGATCTATTATAATATATGGAGTAGATAATTATTATTCTAACGAGTTTTTGACTTTTGAACTGTTTATCGATCCCCGTACCTTAATTTATTATCTCTGTTTTCAAGTTGTAATTTATGAATCTTCTCTAACTGATGCAGCATTTAAAAAGTTATTGCTTCTGCATTACATAGCTTCTGATGAATGCAAACACTTGGTTACATCTCCATGTTAGTTGATAGATAATATTTATCTAGTTATCTGGCAATGAGCAGATCTCCGTCTTTTTCCCCAAAGACAGAGTCCAATAAAGATGTCGATCCTGAATCTATGCAAAAGTGGATTCTTGCATTTTGCATAATTAGGTTTGACCTTGAGCAAGGTCAGCTTATTGAAGAGTGTTATCCGCCTGGTTGTCTTACACCCGAAGAGGAACTTGATGTTGCGTTCAGTTCATTCCCGGATTCAGTTTCTCAACACCATAACCGATCGAGCATCCATGACTGCATGTTCTTCTTCAGAGTACAAAGACGAGGGCGGTTTGTTGGTGAACAAGTTACCTCAGGTGAAAGGGGAACAAAAAGGAAGAATCATAATGACTCTAAGTACTTGTACGGTTTTGTATTTAACAGACAAAGGCACGATGAAAGGTTAAAACGAGGTGGTGAACAAAAATCAGTGGTAATATTATCACACAGTCCGTATTCTAGTTTATTTAAACCTTTGTTACAAATTATGGGTCCATTATATTTTGACATTGGAAGGAAAGCTTTAGATTGTATTGCTGCTTCTGTGTCAACATGGGCTTCACCTTTACCCAGTCAACTCATGGAGCTTCCTATAGGTAATGCTACGCTTAAAGTCAATCTGCCACCTGTCCACAGCTTGTCCTTCGATGGTGAGGTGTCATTTGAAGAGTCAGCGTCTTCAATGGCCCCACTTCTTCCTACAAATCAGTCGATCCCATATGGACTTTTTCACGATTCAGATGTTTTTGGGATCTTCAAAGGGATATTGTTACAGCTTTGGTTATTATGGGAGTTATTACTTGTCGGGGAGCCGATCCTAATTATAGCACCGACACCACCGCAATGTTGTGAAGCAGTTGCTAGTTTAGTTAGTTTAATCGCTCCACTATTCGTCAGTGTTGATTTCAGGCCATATTTCACCATACACGACCCGTATTTTGCTCGTTTAAACTCGCTCCAAGAAGGCGATAATTTCCCTCCAATGGTTTTAGGCGTTACAAATCTTTTTTTTCTAAAATCACTTCGTACCATTCCAAACATAGTGTCGGTTGGAAGCCCAACACTCAACTCGACCCGGCTCCCCTTCGCTTCACGGGCTTCAACCGGTAGAATTTCAACCCGACCCGAAGGTTTTAGCTTTCCACAACTTAACTTAAAGAAATTTTCACCTTCAAATTTGATGAATGCTGTGAAATTGAGGAGAGAGGGCCCACTTTGTCTCATGACAGAACATAAAGAAGCTGTTTGGAGCAGTTACGTGCCAATTACTAAACCAGACACGTCTATTTTAAACCGACTTGTTGATGCAGGGTTGTCACCAAGGGTAGAAGAGTCCATGTCAGTTGTTAATAATGAGATATTACGCCGTCATTTCTTGGAGCTTACTACTAACTTTTTAGCCCCGTTTGGCCCATATTTTAGGGTAAATACACCGTCTGTTGGGTCATCTCCATTTGTTGACCCACCTCCTTTGCATGCTTTTGATGCTGATGAGTTTCTTGGAAGTTTGTCGACTAGAGGTCCCGGAAAATTCTTATCAAAGAGAATGAAATCTAATTGGCTAGATCTTTACAGGTAATAATAATCTTTCTCTTTCAATATGGTATTTCTTTTGTTTGCTATTTTTTTTATTGTATCGCGTAATTGATATTAAGAAGTTTGATATGAATTCAGGCGGTTTATGAAAGGGCATAACTTTAAGCCATGGTTTGAAAGAAAACGAGCTGTGGCTGAGCAAGAACAATGCAAATTGTGGAGACAAGCAAGAATGAATGCTGATATAAAGGAATTTATCAGCAAATCTTCTGAGTTGGAAATCGTTGAAACGTTTAACGCGATTGAATGACACCTTCACGCTGAAATGCAGGCAAGCATTTTTGTTATTCTTCTTTGTTCATTTTTTGTTTTGGGTTGTTTTAAGAACATGCATTGTTACCTTTTGTTGGTCATCTATCAATCTGAATTTAACCTTTTACTACTCGGTACACATTTCCACTGCGCATAAAGATTAAAATTAGGAAACTTGAATTTTAAATAAATAATAAAAGATAATAAAAATCTAAATTCAAGTAAGTAGATAATCCTGCATCATTATTTACTGATTTTTTAAGTTGTTGCATATTGATTGCCTACAAAACGCGTTGATAATATTTGAAGTTGGGGCAATACGTTTTGATTCTGGTGTCTATCATGTCTTGAACCACTTTAAGGGTATAATAAGTATTTAATTATTAGTGTAGGACTTTTATTTAACTACTCATGTGCTGCATTTTTTTGGGGCAGAGAGATTAAATAATAGCCAAGTATCGACAACCAGATTGACCTTTTTATGGCATAAAAAGTTACACCTGAATGTTTCTGGTTAGAAGCAAGCTGTATATAATCGATGAGTAGATATGTATGCCTAAAGCATGCCTAATCAATTCATTACTTGGCACATGCCTTAGGCATTTTCTCTCTCTTCTTTTATATTATAGTTAGGCATACTTTTAGTCATATGAATCATAGAGTTGTAGCCTACTGTCAGCTGCATAATTGTTTCCTGTGTTAAGAATTAGACATAACAGAATAACTTCCAATTTGGTTGCCTAGTTCACTAGTACTCTGTGACATGCTACAGATAAATGATTGCATTGCAGTTAATGATAATATAATTTCATGTTTGTAGACATAAATGTTGCAATATTAGGTTGATAATTAAGTTGTAGATTATGATATTTTACCATTATTACCGCTTTCATCTATTCTTGTAATCTTAAATGTTAGTGAAAGTGGCTTTGTGTATCTCCGTGGACCAGATTTCAACGGCTTTTAACATGTTGGAAGTCCATATACTTGACTTAATAATTCAACATAAAAACCCATGCTTGTTTCTAATTTTTATCTTATGATGTTCTTTTCATGCAGCAAGATAAAAACTCAGTTGATCAATCCAAAGCAACCTACGATAAACTTAAAGGAGATTTGCAGGCGGTCTTCAATGTCCTTCCCCAAGACATGCAACATCTCCTGCTAATGAACCCTGAGCGGGCCACTCTTTTACAATAATACCCTTAAAAAGAAAAAAAAAAGGAAAAGAACTTTCCATTTTCACATAGTTGATGTAAACACCCAGAGGCAATACACCTTAGGTGTTCCACCACAGAGGCAATACACCTTATAAGAAGATTAATGGAAAAGTATAGGGAGAAGAAGCGTGATCTACATATGGTGTTTATTGACCTAGAAAAGGCCTACGACAGTGTGCCACGACAGGTGCTCTGGGAGTGCTTGGAGGGTAGAAGAGTGCCCAGGAAATACATAGAGATAATTATGGATATGTATACCAGGAGTGAAACAAGTGTCCGTGCGCCAGTGGGGGATACTGATTTCTTTCCTGTAGAGGTAGGTCTTCACCAGGGGTCAGCGTTGAGCCCGTTTCTTTTTGCAGTAGTCTTGGATGAGTTGTCAAAGTCGATTCAGGGGACTCTCCCGTGGCGCATGATGTTCGCAGACGATATTGTGTTACTTGCTGAGAAAAAACAAAATCTAAACATGAGGCTTGAGGAGTGGCGAACAACCTTAGAGACAAAAGGTTTAAAGATTAGCCGATCTAATAAGACGGAGTACCTACACTGTGATTTTGGTGGGATAAACGACAATGAAGACGCACAGATCACAATTGAAGGGCAGGTTGTCCCGCAGGTAACGAAGTTCAAGTATTTAGGATCATTTGTACAGAGCGATGGGGAATTAGACAGTAATGTGACCCACCGAGTTCAGGTAGGATGGTGTAGATGGAAAGCAGCCACAGGTATATTGTGCGACAAGAGTTTCCCGACTAAACTAAAGGGAAAATTCTATAGGGTGGCAGTTAGACCTGCAATGCTATATGGAACAGATTGTTGGGCCATCAAGAAGGCACAAGTGCGGAAGATGGAGGTAGCAGAAATGAGAATGCTACGTTGGATGTGTGGGCACACAAGGCTAGACCGAATAAGAAACGTTGTGTTTCGCGAGAGATTAGGGGTGGCGAACATAGCAAACAAGATAAGAGAGTGGAGATTGAGATGGTTTGGACATGTAAAGAGAAGACAGACGACGAATCCTGTTAGATCCGTAGAAAACACTACTAAAGAGGGGAGGAGGGGTAGAGGACGACCGAAATTGACTTGGGATGGGAGGATTAGGCATGATTTGATAGACCTAAACCTCTCCGAGGACATGGTTGAGGATAGGAATTCGTGGAGAAGTAGAATTAAAGTTAAGGATTTTTAGAGAGAATTGAATACCTTAGGGCTTAATACTTAACTTATTTAGGTCACATAACATAATGGTATTCCCCTTACATATATTATTATTATTATTATAATTATTATTAGCTTTTATATAGCTGTTAAACTGTGATCTTATTATTAATATTATTATAATTAGTAGTAGTTTTTATATAACTGTTAAACTTTGATTTCCTTTATTTTGCTTCATACACATGTACTTAGAGCCGAGGGTCTCTCTGGAAGCCACCTCTTTATTCCTTTGGATAGAGGTACGGTGTGCCTACATCCCACCCTCCCCAGACCCTACTTATAGCTTTGCTGTCGGTGGGATTTTACTGGGCATGATTGATTGATTGATTGATATTTAGCATAATATATATTATTCAATTATTTTTTCATAAAATTATATATATTAACTTTTAATTATTAAATATATACAAATATATCATATAAAAATTATATTAATGGCTGGCTCGAGGGCTGTCACTTTTATCCAAAACGCAACCCGAAAAAACATGTACCTAAACTCAAACTAACCCGACCCCAAGAACCCGAACCCGAGAAAAGACTAACCCGAACCCGAACCGAAGTAATTTGGGTTGGTTCTCGGGTTTGATTTATAAGTTTCGGGTCAACCCGAATAAATTTTTAGTTTTGAAATTAAATATATTTTTAGGTATGATAGGCTAGGTCTTAGCCGCTAAAGTTATCAGAATATGGCTCTCATCGATTGTTGTCATTCTAACTAATATGAATTGATTGTTTATTATCAATTTATATATTCCGTTTATTACTAACAACAACCGTAATCGAACAACCAAATCACGCCCGATTGAATACGATTATGGTTCGAGATAGTTTTATTATTCTTTTGAATTATTTAATCGTGTAAGACGGACTTGCTTCGGATGAGGTTACATCGGTTATAAACGATTTTAGACTAATGATACATGAAGTTTTTAAGAAAAGTAAAAAAAGACAAATGGAATATAGAAAATTTTGTAAAGATACGGGAAGAAAAGCTTTGGGAGCTAATTGGGATGTACCTCATCGATGGAATTCCACTTACATAATGTTTCAAAGTGCTTTGGAATAAAGAGAAATTTTACAAATGTTTCATTCTAGTCTTGCCGAGAATGATTTGGCAATCCCCTTTTCAAATGAGAAATGGGAAATTATCAATGACTTATCGACTTTTCTTGAAGTTTTTAAAACATCAACTACGAAACTATCGGGAACGTATTATCCGACAAGTCCCTTGGTTCTTTCGGAGTTATTTTTAATGGTTAACAATCTTAAAGAATTTGAAAATAAAAGTCCAATGTTTTCAAACATCATATTACCAATGAAGTTTAAATTAAAAAAATACTTTCTTGAATTGCCACCGGTTTTTACTTGTGCCGCCGTTTTAAACCCAATGTTAAATGTTACGGGGGTTGAATGTGTGATAGACGAAATTTTTTCAGCCTTAGATATGCATGAAGTTGACCCAAACTTTTCAACAGAGGCAAAAAATTATTTTAACTTGAATTTTAAATTTATGTATGACTTTTATTTAAATAAATATGGGTCAAACATACACATGCCTATGCTGTCGATGGGATTTTACTGGGCATGATTGATTGATTGATTGATATTTAGCATAATATATATTATTCAATTATTTTTTCATAAAATTATATATATTAACTTTTAATTATTAAATATATACAAATATATCATATAAAAATTATATTAATGGCTGGCTCGAGGGCTGTCACTTTTATCCAAAACGCAACCTGAAAAAACATGTACCTAAACTCAAACTAACCCGACCCAAGAACCCGAACCCGAACCGAAGTAATTTGGGTTGGTTCTCGGGTTTGATTTATAAGTTTCGGGTCAACCCGAATAAATTTTTAGTTTTGAAATTAAATATATTTTTAGGTATGATAGGCTAGGTCTTAGCCGCTAAAGTTATCAGAATATGGCTCTCATCGATTGTTGTCATTCTAACTAATATGAATTGATTGTTTATTATCAATTTATATATTCCGTTTATTACTAACAACGACCGTAATCGAACAACTAAATCACGCCCGATTGAATACGATTATGGTTCGAGATAGTTTTATTATTCTTTTGAATTATTTTTTCAAGTTATGTTGGTTTATTATTTGATTATTTGTGTTATAAGAGAAGAATACTATGTTATTTTAATTTAGCATTGTAGTTTTTAATTTAATTTTTTTTTTTTGTGTTTTTTTCTCTAGGATACTCGAAACTTGATTAACTCAACCCGAAAAAACCCAAACCCGAATTACCATTACACGAAAAGCCATGAGAGATTTGGGTTAGGATTTGAGTCAAGATTTAAAACTTTGAAACCCAAAGAACCCGACCCGAAGAAACCGAAATCCGAAAAACGAACCCGAACAACACCCCTGCCAGGCTCCCTCAAGCTCAATAAGTGAAGCTCGGATTCGGGTTTCTTTTATAAACCAGCTTACTTTTAGACTCGAGCTTGTTTTAGCCTAGCTTGAACGAGCTTTTTCACGGGTCAATCTTTAGCTTGGCACGTTTGCGCCCCTACTTGTTATTAGCATAGTAGGTTCTAGTTGAAGTCTTGGGGTTGACCACTGTCAACAAATATGATCAGCCCTCGAATCCACATATAGTCATGCTTCCATTAAGCACATGCTATAGTCTTCGTCAAATTACCAAAGTTTAAAGGTATATGTGATCAATTGGCTGCCATCGGTTATCCCATATCCGACATTGACAATTTTCATTTGTTTTTGTGCGACCCAGTTCATCGTTCAAAACCTTTTCCACTATTGTTCGGACGGCGAAACTAGTCCATGCCTTTCTTGATCTTCTGACTTGGGCGGAAAGTCACAAACACATTTTAAAATCCATTTTAAAACAAGTCAACCCCTAACTCAAGGTTAGTATGAACATGGGCTATAAATCCGTATTTATATTACAATTAAGGACCCAAAAAAGGTAATTTAACTTATAATGACTCCTCTCTTTGTAAGTTTTTTTCATTTATTATAAATCCATGTTTATAATACAATAAAAGATTAAGTGCAATCTAAAGCGACAACACGTCCTCGCTATAAGTGAATTTTTACTTTTTATAAATAAGTTTTTTAAAGAGAGTTAAAATGAAAATTAGTATACCTATAGTGACAACATGTCCTCACTATAAGTGATCGTCCTCTTTAAGTTTTTTAATTTATAAGATAAGTATTTTAATGTAAATCAAAATAAAAATTAGCTTACCTACAGCGACAATGTGTCCTCACAATAAGTTAATCGTCCCTTTAAGTTTTTTTATTTATAAATCACTATTGTGATGAAAATAAAAATAAAAATTAATTAACCTATAGTGACAATGTGTCCTCACTACACGTGAATCGTCTTTTTTAAGTTTCTTTTATTTATACATCATTATTTTTATGAAAATCAAAATAAAAAATAACTTATCTATAGCGACAACGTGTCCTCACTATAAGTGAATATTCTTTTTTCAAGTTTCTTATTTAAAAATCACTGTTTTAAAGAAAATGAAAATTAAATTAGTTTACCTATAGCGACAACATGTCCTCACTGTAGAGCTTGACAAACAAATTGTTACCAAACCTCTACAGTGAGGACATGTTGTTGCTACAAGTTAACTAATAGCGACGACTTCGGTCCTCACTACAGATGTCCTTACTATAGGGTAAAATTCTTGTATTCGTTAATTATGGGAAAAGATAATAAATAATGAGCAAAGTACAAATAAAAACTTTGTTAACAAGATTATGTATGCGTGAAAATAAAAATATGCATGCATCATTTTAACATATTTATGCTCAATATAAATGTCAATGAAAAATGGCATAGCTCATATTGGATGCTTATTAATTGTCAAGAGTATAATAAACAAAAAAAATAGAAGCAATATGTATATGTAAGTACAAAATCTAAATCACCATTCAAATTGATCATATTCTATTTAACTCAAGAAGAGAAACAAAAATGATACATAACTTCTTGAAGATGCATCAAATAATTTACACCATGTTTTTGATAATTAAGAACATCAAATTTTCTAAATTTATCTTGCACCAGCATATAACTCTTATTATAAATTACAACTTCATTCATTTACAAGTACCCTGCTTATCTATATCTATATCTATATCTATATTACAGATAGACACCCTTTCATCTCCCTAATTCTCTCTCCTTAACACACGAATGCTCTTTAAACCGTCCGGCAGGTTCATCGGCAACCATCCCACCATGGACTCACAATCGCCGCTTGCTATATTCAATGCAGTCATTAAGTCTCTGGCAATACGTTCAATTAGCGGTCGCTGCAGCATCCCAACAGACGCAATTGAATTTGGCTGTTACGATCCTCCCAATTTAATCCAAAACTGATGCAATCGTTCATCGTGTTCCTCAAAACCCACCTCTTCCCTAACCAGTGAACCCTAAATCGATCCCACAAATCTTCTTTATTCGTCTTCAATTATCCTCGTAACAGCATTTGTTTCTTCAATTGTGGCTGTTACAATTGTTCCTTAATTATAGGCGATGTTCAACTTCATCTTTGACCCACCCTGGCTCCCTTTTCGCAAGGTAATGTTGATTCTAATGTCTCTAGGTAAGATGTACATGTACTTGTGGCTTATGTGTTGCTTAACCTGCTTCCTAACACGCTTTAGTCTACGGTTTTAGGTCTGATTGTTTTGATTTATTCTTCGGATTCGCATGCTTCTTAATGTTCTTCATTCATGTTCGTTTGTCGAAAGGTAATTTCTTTTCTTAGTTTTCTTCGATTCGTTCGGATCGTTTTGTTTTTGTTATGTGGTTCAATTATCATCTTTTGTGGCAAAAAAAAATTCTGCCCACTGTTTTTTTTAATAACCAATTGTTTGTGTTTGCCAATTGAATTTATTCTTATTCAGATCGTTTTGTTGTTGGTTGTGTTATGGCAATAAAACAAAACCAAACTCAAACTCAAACTCAAACGAAACCAAACTGAATCAACGAATAACAAAAAATTATAGGCAGTATATTATTAATTGCATTTTTTACAAATAGGCCCATAAGCCTTTCACAGCAGTTTCACAAATAGGCCCGTACCTCTATTGCTTGTAGTTTATCTGCATTTTATTTAGGATCACAAAACCATATTTTTTGGTGTTCAGTTTAATACCGAACCAAAATAATACCGAAACTGAAACTAGAATAAACTGAACTCAAACTGAAACGAAAATAAAAAACCAAAAATGAACCGAAGCCAAAAGCTGAATAAACGCCAGAAATGAAACTAAAAACTAAAAAACCAAAAGCAAATCCATATTGTTTGATGTTCAGTTTAATACCGAAACTGAAACTAGAATAAACTGAACTCAAACTGAGACGAAAATAAGAAACCGAAAATGAACCGAAACCAAAAGCTGAATAAACGCCAGAAGTGAAACTAAAAAACCAAAAACAAATCTACACCAAAAGTTGAATAAACTGAAACCAAAGACTGAATAAACTGAACTCAAACTGAAACGAAACCAAAAAAACGAAAACAAACCAAAACCAAAAGCTGAATAAACTGAACCAAACTGAAACAAAACCAAAAAAACTCAAACTAAAACGAACCCAAAAAAACGAAAACAAACCGAAACCAAAAGCTGAATAAACTGAACCAAACTGAAACGAAACCAAAAAAAACTCAAACTGAAACGAAACCCAAAAAACGAAAACAAACCGAAACCAAAAGCTAAATAAACTGAACCAAACTGAAACGAAACCAAAAAAACGAAAACAAACCGAAACCAAAAGCTGAATGAACTGAACCAGAAATGAAACTAAAAACTACTCAAACTGAAACAAAACCAAAAACAAACCGAATGAACCCGAAATGAAACTAAACTGAATAATTTGACATTAAACGAAATCCCCGAGACTCGAATACTGCTGATTGTTCGGTCACCAAAAGCTGAATAAACTGAAAACGAAGCTGAATAAACTGAAACTGAAACCAAAGAATGAATAAACTGAACTCAAACTGCAACGAAACCAAAAAACCAAAACTGAACCGAAACCAAAATCTGAATAAAATGAACCAGAAATGAAACTAAAAACTAAAAAACCAAAAACGAACCGAAACCAAAGGCTGAATAAACTGAAACTGAAATTGAAACCAAAGACCGAATAAACTGAACTCAAACTTAAACAAAACAAACAAACTGAAACAAAATGCTGAATAAACTGAATCACAAATGAAATTAAAAACTGAATAATTTGACACTAAGCTGAAACGAAACTTAGAATCTTAATAAACCGAAATTGAAATAAAAAAGCGAACCGGAACTTACAATTCGAATCCAAAACACGAAAAACGGAAACTGAACAAAACCAACAGTCAACTAAATTGCACTGAAACGAAACCAAACACTATAACAGCCGACATAATAAACTGAGCAAACTGAAACGAAACGACATATCAGATCATTTTCTGCCACAACAAGGTTTTACAAACCCAAAAAATAAACTTTTAAAACCAAATGAAAATTCTGAAAAAAATATGAAGCTGCAACGAAGCAAAAAACCAAAATAGTAGAAACCCGAACCAAAATAATACCGAAACTGAAACCAAAGACCGAATAAACTAAACTCAAACGAAACCAGAAAACCGAAAACGAACCGAAACCAAAAGGATTTATAAACTGAAACCGAAAGTGAAACCAAAGAATGAATACACTGAACTCAAACTGAAACGAAACCAAAAAACCAAAACTGAAACGAAACCAAAAAACCAAAACTGAACCGAAACCAAAAGCTGAATAAATTGAACCAGAAATGAAACTAAAAACTACAAAACCGAAACGAACCGAAACCAAAAGCTGAATAAACTGAAACCTAAGACCGAATAAACTGAACTAAACGAAACCAAAAACCGAAAACAAAAGCTGAATAAACTAAACCAGAAATGAAACCAGAAGCAATGTAATTTTATTGGTGTTTTAGATGTTCAAATAATAGACTATGGTTTCATGATTCACTTCAACTATGGTGTCCACTTTCAACAGATTTCAAAGAAAGTGAATTTACAATACAGCCCTCGCTTGCATATTGCTGCTGTTGCAGGCCCAAGTACAGTTGCAATAACCCAGGTTACTCACAAATCACACTCATATCAGTTCATATTACAGTATACATTAACATGACGATTAAATTTGATGTGTTTTTTCAGCCGTTGCCTAGCATGATATCTCAAATATGGATTGTGGGCAATTGGCAAAAACTCAATGCGCGGAAAGTCAAATCTTAGACGACTCAGGTATGTTTAATATGATTAGGCTGCCAATATTTTGTTAAAAGTTTCATCTTATCTGTTTAATTGCGTTAGATTAACAACCAGGAACGGTCCTTGGTGGTTTTTGCATCAGGATTTTAATAAAGCTACGGGATTGCTGGTTAGATGATCTGACATAACACACTGCTGATACACATGCTGACTATGAGTTCTTTATTTGGATGTGTTTCTTCAACTCTAAGTTAATATGCTCGTTTGTGTTGGGTCTACATTGAAATGCCCACCTGTGTATATGCATAATAAAGTTTCAATGTCAATATGAGGGGATTTGGGTTAGGTGAAGTTACGTTGAAGAAAACGTGTGTGTTCCTAACTTTATAGGTTTTTTCTGGTTGCATCTTACTTGGGCAGGCACATGTTTCTGCTCGCGTATGAACCGACAAATTTCAGACATTTAACATCGTATTACAATGATCATATGTATGTTTACTTTTTTTATTTTTGTTTTTTTTAACTAAATTTTAACTTCACCTCGTTTTGAGGCTCAAACCCGGCTTGGGGATACACTTAGGTCACGAATAGAGTTGATCAACGAAACCGGTTCGTGGAACCGAACCGGTTCCTACCCGTTTTTTGTAGGAACCGGACCCTATCTGATTCAACCCGATGATCCGTGACCGGTTCTTGCATTTCTGAGTGGGCGCAGGTAGGAACCGGAACCGAACCATCCGGAACCGGTTAGGAACCGGTTCTAGCCGTTGGATCGATTATAGCCGTTGGAAATCGTTTTTTTGGCCGTTTTTTTGACCGTTGGGGTCAAAAATAGCCGTTTTTTTGGCTCCCCCAAGCACCCCACTACTAGTATAAATAGGTATTTGGTGTCATGGGTTCATCACAACACTCAAAACGCAAACCCGAACGCAAAAAAATACAAAAAAAACGCTATTACAACGTTTTGAGTTCTCTAATATCTTGTTTTCTCTTCTTCTATATTCATATTTGTTGTTATGGCTGCCTCACAATCATCGGTTGGTCAAGGTTCCAACGCCGAATTAAGTTTCGTTCGTATTGTACCTCATAATCGTAATCAAGAGATTTGGTGCAATTGGGATTTGGTTGAATTGAGTGACCATTCATTGAAGGCTCGGTGCAAGTTTTGTGGGGTTTATTTAAACCCACTTTCGAATTCAAATTTGAAGAAGCACATAGAAAAACCGTATTGCAAGGCGTTGAAAAAGAACGTCGATTCGCAACAAACGCAAATGGATAGTGAAGGCGGAATATTTACATACCAAATTGATCGAGTTCAAGATCGTATGGCGAAGTTTGTGATTCAAGAAGCTTTGCCGTTTAGCCACTTTGACAACCCTCGCTTAACCGCCATGATTCGAGATACGCTTCAACCACAATACACTCACGTAAGTCGTCATACTCTTAAACGTTTGTTTAAAATTGTGGAAGAAGGCCAAAGAGGTACTAATTGCATATTTTGAAAATATAAATACGGGAATAAACTTAACTAGTGATGTTTGGTCGGCTCCACATGGTCTACCCGAATCTTATCTTTGTGTCACCGCTCATTGGGTAGACCCGTCATCGTGGGAAATGATGAAACACACCATTGCTTTCGAACTCTTTGAGTATCCACATACGGGAGATAATTTGTTTGAAATTTTAGATTATGTTATAAAAACTTATAAACTAGAAAATAAAATATTTTCAATGGCATTTGATAACGCGACGAATAATACATCGGCGGTTGATAAATTAAAATTAAAATATACGTCGATTTGCAATGGTGTATTTTTTCACTCAAGGTGTGTTGCACATATCATTAATTTAATCGTGCAAGACGGACTTGCTTCGGATGATGTTACATCGGTTATAAACGATTTTAGACTAATGATACATGAAGTTTTTAAGAAAAGTAAAAAAAGACAAATGGAATATAGAAAATTTTGTAAAGATACGGGAAGAAAAGCTTTGGGAGCTAATTGGGATGTACCTCATCGATGGAATTCCACTTGCATAATGTTTCAAAGTGCTTTGGAACAAAGAGAAACTTTACAAATGTTTCATTCTAGTCTTGCCGAGAATGATTTGGCAATCCCCTTTTCAAATGAGAAATGGGAAATTATCAATGACTTATCGACTTTTCTTGAAGTTTTTAAAACATCAACTACGAAACTATCGGGAACGTATTATCCGACAAGTCCCTTGGTTCTTTCGGAGTTATTTTTAATGATTAACAATCTTAAAGAATTTGAAAATAAAAATCCAATGTTTTCAAACATCATATTACCAATGAAGTTTAAATTAAAAAAATACTTTCTTGAATTGCCACCGGTTTTTACTTGCGCCGCCGCTTTAAACCCAATGTTAAATGTTACGGGGGTTGAATGTGTGATAGACGAAATTTTTTCAGCCTTAGATATGCATGAAGTTGACCCAAACTTTTCAACAGAGGCAAAAAATTATTTTAACTTGAATTTTAAATTTATGTATGACTTTTATTTAAATAAATATGGGTCAAACATACACATGCCTATGCCGGGGGGGTCTTCATCAAGTTCAAGTGCTACTAGAGTACGAGATCCCATGATTAGCCTTATGAACACCGTTCGCAAAGTAACGGCTAAAAAACAAAGGGGTAACACCCCTTCAAGCGAACTAGGAAGGTATAATGCAAATGATTACTCTACCGGTTTATCCGAAGAGGAATATGGCACTTTTGATGTTTTGGCTTGGTGGAAGGTAAAGGAAACCGAGTTTCCGATTCTTGCCACCATGGCCCGTGATTTACTAACCGTCCAAGCTTCTACGGTAGCTTCGGAATCCGCTTTTTCTCTTAGTGGCAGGGTAATATCGGTTAGAAGAACAAGACTAAATTCGGAGTCGGTGGAGATGTGCATTTGCTTAAAGGATCACTTGGACTCAATCGATCGTATTCAACACGTAACCACTCTCGAAGATGAAACACCACTTGATGTTCAAGTGCACGACGAAAAAGAAGGCATTTCTACAAGTAATTCCGAGAAAGAAGTCGTCGCTCAATAATTACGACGAACAAGAAGGCTTTTCTAGAAATAATATGTCACAACTTTATATTTATAAGTTTAATGTTTTGTTAGTTTGTTTTTGAAGATTTTAAAACATGTAACCTTTTTTTTTGAACTTCTTAAAGTAAATAAAATGAATTTTATGTTAATTGTTTTTTTTATTTTTCATGTTATACAAATACGAATCGTAGTTTAGAATCCAAATCGCAAACGAAAAACGAAAAAAAAAATTTTTTTTTACACTGTAACCGGTTGGAACCGGTTACAGTACAGGAACCGGGTTAGGAACCGGTAAGAACCGGTTAGATAGGTTAGGGGTCCGAGGGTGGGAGAACCGGTTCGGTTCCCTAACCGGTTCGAGCCTGGAACCGGTTTAAAATGGGGTTTTGAATATAGGAACCGGTTCCGGTTCCTAGTCCCAAACCGTTTTGAACATCTCTAGTCACGAATACCATTAGGGCATTGCTCTTTTGGTAGATACATTTACTACCCATTTTTGATGCTATAAGGTTGTATATGAGCCTACTTTCGATGTTTCTTATGTTTTAATAAGCATCATATATATTAAAAAACAACTTAGTAAACTAATATAATGATTGATTGATTTATTTGTATTTTTCATCTGTTGATAAGCTTTTAATTTTAAATTAAATTAGCATTTTTGAATTGATATTAATATACACGCAGTTATAAAATATTAAGAAAGTATTTAAGTTATGAAATGTAGTAATTTTTATTTAAAACCAGCAAACACCTTGTGCATTCTTGAGCATTTGAGTGATCTTTATTATATTTTCAGTAATAATGTTCAATATTACATATTTTTTCCTTACGAGCAGATGGTTGATACGGCAGACATCTTGGTACCTAAAGATGGTGGAATGGATCCAACCAACTTAGAAGGGGGCGCACCATAATGGATTTTAGCTAGAAAAAACATTGTGGAAGCTGGAATTGCAGTTATGGGACATGTATGGTGAACCTGTTCTTGGTGAGTTTAGACCTTAAGGAAACCAGACTTTGAGGTGAAAGTAATGGTTTCTTTGGTTTAAAAATTGATATGCGTTGTCGACTTTTGTCATAAATATTAGTAAAAGCTTTTTGCATTTATAGCAAATGTTCTATAGATTAGTGTGTACTGTATAGTGTACTTGCCATTTCTTTTTGTGAAATTTCTAAGGTGATAAGGTGAGAGCCACAATTTAACTAAAAAGTCTAAATACACCATCTTCATAGAGGGTTTTTTTTTCTTTTTTTTTGCCATTTTGAGTTTAATTTACTGTCTGTAAATACAATTCTTATACGTTCATAACAAAACCATCATCGTGATAGTACTTATATCATACAACATTGGCCATTGATGGCTGGTAGGGACTAAAATTCGGGTGCAATATGGGCTAAGATTTGACTTTTCGCGCATGAGTTTTTGTAGATATTTTGATGTCTTTTCATATATACAAATAATGTCTTATTAAATTTACATCTTTCGTTATTTGTAGATATTTTGATGTCTTTTCATATATACAAATCGTGTACATATATAATGAGCTTATATTACACAACCAAAATGAATCTAACATGGTTGTGACGCTCGATCCAACTCACCCATTTTAAAACATTATAGAGTTATGTCTTATTCAAAGTTAAATCATCAGATCAAACTCTAATCAAAATACTTTCATTTATTATTCAGATATATTAATCATTTTTCATTTACACGGCCCATGTGTCCAATCAAGCCCCATCAAATGTCCATCGTATCCCCGCCGCAACGCGCAAGCACTTCTACTAGTTAAGAACACATGCATCAAAATAATTTAATTCATTTAACTCAAACAAAATGCGTATAATAGATTGTATGGAAACAATAAAATCTCTCAACACATCTCAAGATTGTATGAATTACAATATGGGTTATTTTGAGATATTGTATGCATACTCACCAAATGATAATGTGGTTTAAACTTCCAAGAGTCGTGCTGCTAACGTGTTATAATATGACTAGAGCCTATTAGCAATATAGAGAGAATGGGAAGAATAATTTTCATTCATCTTTCAATATGGAGTACAAAACCTCTATAAATAGGCTCATTACATTAATTATCAAGAGAAGTTAAGTACATGAAAAGTCCTAATATTATGGCATACGTGTATGTAGATGGTCACTATTGATGATAATTTATAGCATTAAAGACTTAATCGGTTAAAAATAATTGATACAAAAATGTTATACAGTTTTGATTAACCGAATTTAATTAAAGGTTCGATTACCGTTTCTAAATGAAATAATGTATACGTGTTAATCAATAAAACATGACAGGAGTTTAATTAAGGGTTGGTCGAGTTGAACTCAATGTAAGATGACTACCAGAGGGTCTGAATTATAAAGCATGTTGGTTTGTAATACCTTAATCCGAAATAGGTTGATATCACTTACATAGAATTCTAACTTAAATTTTATTAATGCTTAAGATGTTTCACAACATCCATCATCATTTCATATGGACCATGAATAGAAGCAGTGTCGTCAATCACCTACTTGAAGACTTGAAAGTTGAACTAGGATACTAGTATGTACAATCTTTTCTTCTCAATTATATTGCTCAATACAATCACATGTAATATAGCTACTTCCAGCGACTTGAATGGTTATCATGAGTATTTATTAATTCATTTTTGAAAAAATTCAAACATAAGTTACCACGAGATATATATATATATATATATATATATATATATATAGTTAGTTTCATTTGAGAACTCAAAAAAAGTTAAGAACTTTTAGGAACTCTTAAAAATCAAATATTTTTTTAACTTTTTTTATATATTAACATTATTTGATACTTGTTTTATCATATTTATAAAAAAAAATTTTGATTACATATATAAATCACAAGTTATACATGTGTAAAATTTATGTGATAAAAATTTACATATGTGTAAAAAAACATAGATATGCGTTAAAAAACTAATTTTCATAATTGTAATCGTAAATATAGATGTCAAAACTGATAAAACTACACTTAAATAACATTAACATACAAAATTTTTTATAAAAAACGTTAGTTATTAAGAGTTCCTTCAAGTTCTTAAATAATTTAAGAGTTCTCAAATAATATTAATCCTATATATATATATAGGAGAAGTATAGTTTGAAAACCCTATTGAGTTGAGAAAACCCGTGAAAATCCTATATAACATCGTTTTTTTTTTGTTAATGTAATATATGTTGTTACATTTAATACAAAACATCGAAAATATAAAAAAAAATGTTTTGCTATTTTTTTTACATTTTTTAGTAATTTTTATATATGTTTTCAGGAGATAGAAAATGTAAATAAACTTTTACATTTTTTATTAACTTTAATTGTGAAAACCAAGATTTATATATATATATATATATAGGGTAAGGATCCTAAGAGAACCATTTTGAACCACTAAAAAATATTTAAAAAATTATAAAAAAGTAAACGAAAATTTTAAAAAAAGTAAAAAAAAACCAAAATTCTTATATTTCATTCCGGTTTCCTAAAAATAATTCAAAAAAAAATAATTCGTATTATACCTATACACATGCGTATAATTTCATTTAATCTCCAGTTACGTAATGTACACATATGTATATTATCATTTACCTTAAATTACACATATATGTATAAAAAAACATATGTTTACATATATGTACATATTATACATATAAGTACAATTTAGCTAAACCAAGAATTTTTTTTTTTCGTTTTTTAATAAACCGGGATGATAAATAAGAATTTTGCTTTTTTTTTGTTTTATGATTTTTTTTTTATTTTTGGGTTTTTTATGGTCCAAAATGGTTCTCATAGTTCTCAATTCTCAAAAAGTTCTCACATGATCCTGAAGTTCAGGAGAGAAATGAAATTACTGTGAGAAATGAATATGGACCACTAGTTTTATTTTATGTTTTAAATGTTTAAAAATAAATGAAAAAAATGTAAATGCAACAATAAATGTATTCTCTCTCTTCAATTAATACAACTAATATAATCATAATAAATCTCTCTCTTTTTAATTAATACAACTAATATAACCAAAATAAATCCTCTCTAATTAATAAATGTCAAAACATAATATTCTTTTTTTTCAATTGATATAGTTAGAAAAATTATTGTTATAAATAATAATAAAAAAAATATCCTACAAATGTGTTTATTAAATATAAACAATAAATATACAACATACACAAAATTATATAACCTACACTTGTTTGGAGCAATAAAAACGTACAACATACAAAAAGTATACAACTTACATATGTAATTCGACATCAACAATTATATAAATTAGAAAAAGATACACACATCCTATACGTATGTAGGTTATATGTTTTTCGTGTGTAGATAATATGTTTTCTTATTCTTAGAACAAGTGTATGTTACATGTTTTTTTATAGGTTGTATATTTTTTATTGAAATTTAATGCTAACATATGTAAGATAGTTTTTGTATTATTCATCACAATGTACCTATGTGTTGATGGATATTGATATATTGAGTTGGAAGAAATTGGTTTTGGATAGAAAAAATATTTAATGTATGAATAAATTGTATTTAAATGTGTGCGATAAAATTTTTGAGTGTAGGTTATATGTTTTTCGTGGTAGGTTATACGTTTTCGTGTGCGTGTGTAGTTTATTAATGCTGAATTTTGTGTGTTGGCTATATGTTTTTCGTGTGTAGGTTATATGTTTTCTTATTCTTAGAACAAGTGTAAGTTATATGTTTTTGTGTAGGTTGTGTACTTTTTTGTTGATATTTAATTTAAACAAGTGTAAGATAGTTTTTTGTACTATTAATCACAATGTAAATAAGTGTTGATGGATATTAATATATTGAGTTGGAAAAAATTGGTTTTGGATAAAAAGAAATTTTAATGTTTGAATAAATTGTACTTGTGTAGGATAAAAATTCAAGAGAGAAAAAAATAAGTTAAAAAAATAAATGAATTTTTAATATTTGTTCAATTATAATAATTTGATTAGTTATATTAATTAAATAGATAACTATTATATTTATTAGTTATATTAATTGAAGAGAGAACATGCATTAATACTTTCCTCATTTATCTTTAAGCATTTAAAACCTAAATTAAAATTAGTGGCCTATATTCATTTCTCACAGTAATTTCATTTCTCTCCTGAACCATCCCCTATATATATATATATATATATATATGGTAAGGTTATTTTGAAAACCCTATCTAGTCATGAAAACCTTGGAAACTCATTGTTGACCCTTGATTGTTTCGTTCAGTGGCCAAGATTAAAGCTGGTCAAAAGGTAATTTAAATATTGGTTAGAAGTGGTATTATAGTGGGTAAAGGTACAATTAGGAGCAAAGTGGGATTTACCATATTTTGTTTGTATCTCCACAAGTACATGCAAACCTCCTTGGAGAAAGTGACCATCTAATTAAATCATAAAAGTGATTCTCTCTTAATATATATCTTAATATAATTTCTTTAATTAAATAAGGGCTTTTTAATAATTTAATATATAATACCAAAAAATCAAGACTATGCAAATATCTGATAATCACCATCGACAAAATGCATAGAATATTAAACATCGATTTTATAGCTATAATACATAAATAATATAAGTTATAATTTATGAATAAAAAGGTCTAAATAAAAATAGTAAATAAAAATTATAAATATGTAACAAATTTACAAGTTCACATATTTTAAGTAACATAATTTTTAAGTGTGTAACGTATTTTAAAAAAAATGTGTAAATATTTTTAAACAAGTTTACATTTTATAAAAATGTGTAAGGTATTTTTAAGTATGCAACAAATTTTTAAACAAGTTTACGTATTTTTAAAACATATTTACATATTTTTAGTTAAGTTTGCATATTCTTAAATATGTAACAAAATATATTAAATAACATGTTTTGTAAATATGTAACAAATTTACATATTTTAGGTAACATAATTTTTTAAGTGCGTAATGTATTATAAAAAGATGTGTAAATATTTTTAAACACGTTTAAATATTCTTAAATAAGTTAAATTCTATAAAAGTATGTAATGTATCGCGGCCTCAGCCTACAACAATATCATCCACCAATTCTTCTCTCTAGATGGGTAGTCCACAGGTTGTTTTCTCTATTTGATTGCCGGAAACTGAGATCGAGAAAGAGGGGCAGCGGTCTGAGGATCAAATTGCAGATAAAAACCCATGACTGGAAATCAAACAGAGACGGAGAGGATTGGTGTTTGCGGTGGTCGGTTTTACACCTGACCGGAAAATCAAACAGAGAATAAGGGGATAGAGAACAATGGTGGCGGCGACAGTCGAACCCAAATCATCTTTGGTGATTTTAGATCTGTAAATTTGAACCGGTGGTCAAGCTTCAGATTTGAAGTGAAAATGGATGCAAGTGTGGCACTGGTTCACATCTTGAAGGTGTTGGGCTTTGTTTCATATCTTGAAGAAAGATAGATGCAAGGTGATTTTAGATCTTGAAACTTATGCAAGTTTATTTAAAATAAAGGAGAAAGATAAAGAAAGAAATAATGTGTCAGTACTTCACAAACAAAGAGAGAGAGACAGATAAATTATCTAACTAAATTGCCCTTTAATTGTTGGAATAGAATTGATGATGTGGTGCAATTAGAATCACAAAATGAGTTTATAAAGGTTTTCTTAACTCATATGAGTTTTTAATTTATACATTGTCTATATATATATGGGGAGGGATCTTTTGAGAACCATGTTGAGTTAAGAACTTAAAAACTTCATTCTTGGCCACATATTTAATTAATTGGAATATGTGGTTGAGATTAAATCTGGTAAAATAGTCAAAATAGGAAAGATAATAAAGATGTAAGTAGTCACACTAACTTTTACGTTCGTTACACATGTGTAAAAAGTCGACTCGGTGCGTAAAAAATTCTGTAATTTTTTTTACGTGCATGTAACCTAAATATATTACACATGTGTAAAAAAATTTGAAAAAAAGAATCGTTACACTGAGTTCTTTCGAGTTCTTAAAACTTATAAGGATTCTCATTTGAAATCTCCCATATATACATACATATATATATATGTGTGAGCGTATCCAGGTTGACATGCTATATCATGGCTTTCTAACTTAATTTTGGAAAAGTATTCAAAGCTAAGTGGATGACAACGTGGTATAACTTACTAGGAAATTCAAACCATATACTAAATCAAGAGTTATTCTTCTTATAATTTGTTTAAAAGTACACTTGAGCTAGAAGGCAAAGTTCATTTCTCTTGTGCATGGTTATGCCAGGCATAACGTCCAAGTCTACATCCTCCTTCCTCATGCGATCCGGGAAATCCCAATCAAACAAGTAAAGTAGATTAGCAAGTAAAAGTTCCACCATAGCAATCCCCATCGGCATCCCTGGACAGATTCTTCGACCAGCCCCGAAAGGAATCAATCCGAGATCATTACCCTTAAAGTCAATGTCGCTAACTAAAAAGCGCTCTGGGAAGAAGTCCTCTGGGTTCTCCCAAAACTCAGGATCTCTTCCAACAGCAAATGCATTCACATACACTATGGTTTTCTGCTTGATTTTGTAGCCATGCAAAATAGCATCTTTCATCGTTTCTCGAGGAACTAGAAGAGGAGACGGTGGGTATAGCCTCATGGTCTCTTTCATCACTGCCTTCAAATAAGTAAGCTTGGGAAGATCATCTTCATCTATTTTACCCTTCTTTCCAATCACATTTCTCACTTCTTCTTGTGCTTTCTTCATTACATTAGGGTTCTTCATTAACAATGTCATCGACCAAACCACAGATGCTGCACTAGTATCTGTCCCGGCTACGAATACATTCTAAATATAAAGCATGCAATTAATACAACAAGGAAGCTATGAAAAAACTAAATAAGAATATGTTCAGATTCTATGATGTAGGCCACATGTTATATGTTCGTAAAATAGAAGGTGTTTGTTGTAGCTTTATTAGTGTCATAATTTGATTAGATGACGGCATGTTTAATGGTCTAACACCCCTAGCCACATCATCTCAACACCCCAACAATCTGTGAACTTGGGCGTTGCCCCCTTAGGCGTGATTGCCTCAACATTGGAGTGGGGTGTTGCCTATTAAAAGTAAGTTGATGGTCGGGTATTATGTTTATGTATTAGTGTGTTAATTGTGTAGTTTTATTGAGTTTATTATTAGACCTTAGGTACTTCATGCGTGCTTTTGTATTTCAGATCATTGATCGTTAAATATGCTAAATTGGAAACTTGTACGAGCATGGAATGATATCCCGGGAAGACTGGAGCTTGATTTGAAGTCTTGGGAAGTGTTAGAAGGATTCGGGGAGAGTTGGATGAGAAAACATAAGTCGATGCTAAAAAGAAACAAGATGGGTAGACAACAAAGCGTCAAGAAGTAAAACGAGCATATCATGGACTAAAATATGAGTTATGGGACCCATAATATATGAATTTTGGGTTTCTCGACTAGAGGAATTTAAAAATGGTGTTATCTTTTGTGGCGTATCGCGACCATATGGGCGTATTTTCGTCGCAAAACGCGATGGACATAAAAAATGTGAAAAAACGGGTTTTTGACCTATATCTTCTATTTTACGAACCCTAAGACTTCCAACCTCTGTTTGGCGATTATGGGTGAGCTCTAGGGCTATCAATCATCTCTTGATCAATCCTAATGTCTTTCCTCATCATAAATGAAGATCTAATGAAGAATATGAGCGGCTAATCTTCTCGAATCATACCTGGAATGTAGAGTATTGTATATTTGACAGTTTTTCTCTTGTGTTTATGAACAACTAATTGTAATAGTCTGTTATTGATCTATTAGCATTGATGTTTGGTATTATTGTGCATTCAGTCGGTTTAGGTTTATTTTGATCAAAATAATTAGTTTGCCAATTGATGTGATACTTGTTCATATGGTTGTTTTTATTAGTTTAAATATGATGAAGCATGCAATTGCCCATAGTTAAGTCACACCGGCAGGGACTATTTGATAACCAGTGTTGTGTGATAGCAATTGTTGATACCTAAGGTTTAACTAGTTAACCAACCTGATTTGGTTATTGACAATTAATCTGTTAAATGACATGAGATTACTGTTTGTTGCATGCTTGAACCCCGGGTGTGATTTGCTTGTATGAACTGTTTGAACTTTGATTAATTTGCTTGTTTGATTTTTTAAAACCAATTCTTGCTAGTGCGATCAACACTCATAACTGCATACTTCATAATGTTAGGAATTAGTTACACTTTACACTGACCACATACTTCTCGTGATTCGACACCTTGCTTGCCCTTACTACTTTAAGGTGATTAGGATACCTGATTATTATTGTTTTTACTAAATAACGCGCGACAACCTAGATCATAAGCCTCATTTAATTATTTCATCCCATGCGGGTTACCCATATCACTTTTTTTTTCTAATTAGTTATTTATTTAATTTATAAAAAAATAATTAAAATAAGAGAGTGAAACCATTATAGAACACAGTGGAAAAAACACCTTTGCGTACATGGCAGAGCTTTTTCATGCAATCATGGATCCATTACTATGTGCCATTGGTTGGTTTCGTTATGGGCATATTGAATCAGTTACAGGGGTTTACTTGGGAAAACTGGCATTTCCAAACGAACTTTCAATTTCTTGGATGCTTTCGTTATCGAGATCTCGAATCTGGTTCTTCGATTTCTTCAAACTCCAACTGTCTTGACCGTCGGCCACCACCACCAACCGTAGTTGTCTTCACTTCAACACATATCCGTTGTCACTAAGCTTAAGCTTAAGCTTATTATTATTTTTATGTTTAGTTGGGAGTATTGTAAGTTGATCATCTTGTGTATATTAAAGAATTATCGGCTTATATATATATATATATATATATATATATATATATATATATATATATATATACACACACATAGTCGATGTGCGGTATAAGAATTCATTGCTCCAACATAACCAGCACCAAATCGAGATATTAGTTTAATGAGTTTGAATCTCTTCGATCCGCGATATCTGCTAACGGTAGCGATAACGGAGTCCGTAATTTGAACAGTGAAATGGAAATTCGGTCATTGCTCCAACATAACGAGCACCAAATTGAGATATTAGTTTAGACTTACCTGAACCGGTTGACACGTTTGCTAACGCGGATTTAGGTTCGGTGTTGACGCTGATATTAACACGTTTGCTTACAGCTTTCATTATCATCGCATAATACACAATGAAAGCACAAACTCAAACAACAATCCATACAATAGCAATTATCTTCATTCTTTTTCTCTTCCTCACTCTGTGGATTTAGGTTCGGTGTTGACGCTGATATTAACACGTTTGCTTACAGCTTTCATTATCACCGGCATAATACACAATGAAAGCACAAACTCAAACAACAATCCATACAATAGCAATTCTCTTCATTCTTTTTCTCTTCCTCACTCTAGAGTGAGGAAGAGAAAAAGAATGAAGAGAATTGCTATTGTATGGATTGTTGTTTGAGTTTGTGCTTTCATTGTGTATTATGCGATGATAATGAAAGCTGTAAGCAAACGTGTTAATATCAGCGTCAACACCGAACCTAAATCCGCGTCAGCAAACGTGTCAACTGGTTCAAGTAAGTCCGAACTAAATATCTCAATCTGGTGCTCGTTATGTTGGAGCAATGACCAAATTTTCATTTCTCTGTTCAAATTATGGACTCCCGTTATCGCTGCCATTAGCGGATACCGCGGATCCGAGAGATTCAAACTCATTAAACTAATATCTCGATCTGGTGCTAGTTATGTTGGAGCAATGAATTCTTATACTGCACATCTACTATGTATGTATGTATGTATGTATATACATATAAGCCGATAATTCTTTAATATACACAAGATGATCAACTTACAATACCCCCATCTAAACATAAAAATAATAATAAGCTTAAGCTTAAGCTTAGTGACGACGGATATGTGTTGAAGTAAAGACAACTACGGTTGGTGGTGGTGGCCGACGGTCAGGACAGTTGGAGTTTGAAGAAATCGAAGAGCCAGACTTGATATGCCGATACCGAAAGCATCAAAGAAAGGGTTCGTTTGGCACTGTCAGTTTTTCCCAAGGTAATCACTGTAACTGATTCAAGTTGTGCATAACGACAACAGCCAATAAATTGAAAGGTCGTTTCGCAATGTCAATTTTCTCATATAAACCCTGCTACTGAATGCCCTTTGCCGAATTCCGAATAATAATATATTATTCATAAATAAAATCATATTAGTAATATTATTATAAATAACAATAAATAACAAAAACAAAGAAAAGAAAAAAAACAAAAAACATAATAAGACAAACTGGTGGGTTTTTCTAAAAAAAACCCACTAATACGTCGCGTATAGCTCTATATGCGGCGTATTAGTCGGTTTTTTAGCAATTTAAAGGGTGGCTGTCGAAAATCCGTTAATAAATAGTGCTACCTTTTTAGACCCTTTCATGTTAGGCATTCGTAGTGTAGCCAAGTGGTTTAAAAATCAAAATGATCAAATGTTTAGTCATATCAATATGGCCACTTGGGTTCTAGCCAAGTGGTAAGAGCAATTCTTTGATGGAGACCCGGGCTTAAATTTTTGGCTGGAAAGATGATAATAAAAGTGGGTGTGTTTAGATGTTAAAAAAATATAATTTCTAGGATGATATTTTGATCATTTTAACATGATGTTAGAATACACATACTGTATATCCAGCCAATAGAGAGGAGATATTACCATTAGCATGGCTTTTATGTGCTTGTGAGTGAGGTTGAAGAGTTTGTCTTTTGTAAGTCGTAGCAGAATGTCGATAACATCCTCCTCTTCCTCATGCAGCTTCAGGTTTTGACGGTTGATATGTTCATCAATGAGTTGTTGGTAAAGAAAATCAAAACCTTGGAAACACTTCTCTAGCCGATCCATCTTGCCCGTGAACCTATCAACCAAACTTACAAAAGGCAGGCCAGGCCAAATATCCGAGGCATAGTCATCCGCTATAGTTTCCTGAAGTTCACTAAGTAGCTCAAGAACCTTTTTTCTTTCATGTTCATCTTGCCACCTCTTGCCAAAAGAGACTCTCATCATGATAGTACTTGTAACACTCTTGGCGATTTCACTCAAATTTATATTCTTAGACGAAAGAGCTAGTCCGTGTATCTTTTTCATGGCATGTGAGACTTCGTCTTCACGAATATACCTAGCAGATTGTATCCTTTTTGGGCTTAATAGATGAGTTGTAAAAATCTTTCGCATCTCTCTCCACTTCTCATCATAGGGTGAAAAGGCTACATCTATCCCATCGTAAGAAAACTTTTGGGCACCGAACAATCTTGGCCTACTACAAAAGTGAATATCTTGGGTTTTCATGACTTCCTTCGCTACACTTGCTGACGAAACAACGATAGTTGGGACGAAACCAAAGCGAAGAGATATGATTGGGCCATAGGATTTTGAGAGCTCCCATAGAGAAGTATGGATGCTTGATGGATTGATGTGGTGCAAGTTTCCAATGAAGGGTAGTCCGGGAGGACCTGGTGGGTTGATCAATATTGATTTGTTTTTGATGACTTTGGAAAGATTAAGGTAGAGGAGAGATAGGAGGGGGAGAGACAAAAGAAGAAATAGAAAAGCTAGTTCCATAGTTGAGATTGTGAACTTGCACTGGTAGTTGTTACTATCATGAATAAATAAGCCTAGATAAGATCATAGGAATGTGTTAGATAAATGTTGGCCATACAATTACATTGAAGCCGTATGGTTTTTTGATTCCTATTGCTCGATTGATCATCTATCTAGAGTGAGAATGATGCTTCGATGCTGCTAATATTATATTTTTAAAAGTTTTGAAATATTAGATTATTAATATATTATGGCAACAAATAGGAAAAATTCCTAAAATAACCCTATTTTGGAAAGAGATTCCAATTTTGTCTCCTAAACTTAATAATTCCAAAAATTTCTTCTTCCAACTCATCTTTGATTATGCATTAGGAAATCTAACACGTCAATTTTGTCTCCTAAACTTAATAATTCCAAAAATTTCTTCTTCTAACTTATCTTCGATCATGCATTATGAAATCTAACACGTCGTGTCGTTGACGTGTTAGATTTCCTAGTGCATGGTCAAAGATGAGTTAGGCCTCCAAACACATGTTTAACGGCATATTATCATCAAGCATATAGTCAAAAACATGTTAGCCTTTTGTTTGTTTATTTTTTTAATATTATATTATTATAACTAATTTTACTTATATTTGGTTTTTCTTTTATAGTTTCTAATATAAAAATTTTTATATTATTTCAAATATACCGACGAGACATGCTTATTTTTATCTATGTACCGACATAACTTACCCCAACTCGAGCCGTGTCAAATCAATATCGAAATGTTCAATAAATTTTTTGTCAACATATAGTTAAAATACGCATGTCTCTCAGTATTTTGAAATAATATAAAAGTTTTTATATTAGAAGTTATAAAAGAAAAATCAAATATAAATAAAATTAGTTATAATTATGTAATATTAAAAAAAAACAAACAAACAAAAGGATAGCATGTCTTTGACTATATATTTAATTTTAGCACGCCGTTGACCATGTGTTTAGAGGCCTAATTCATCTTTGACCATACGTAGGAAATCTAACACGTCTTTGACGACATGTTATATTAACATGTCGTTAAAGACGTGTTAGATTTCCTAATGCATAGTCAAAGATGAGTTAAAAGATGACATTTTTAGAATTATCAAGTTTGGGAAAAAAAACTGGAATTTCTTTTCAAAATAGGGTCATTTTAAGAATTCCGCCAAACAAATATCATGCATGATGTTAATCAATAAAGCAAGAGAGCGACATGCAATACCTATTCTTCTTGAATTGTAACACCAATAAAGTCTTGTGTTTGTTAGTGTCCGTCAATTGGTTCTTTGTAAAGCAAATAAGATCTTTGATAGCTCAATCCTGTAGCCTTTTCATTTAAAATCTTGGCACATATATCTAGGTTTACCCTCTCATAAAGATCTAGAGCAGCGAAAAAGAAAAAAGAAAAATGTGAACTTTTAAAAACAATCAACACAATAAACAATAAAACAAACGCCAACCGCACCTAACGCTACCTTCATAACCCAGAGAGCAACGCAACAAATAAAAACAAAAGCAACAAAAAGATTTTGATTTTCTTTTTATATTTTTTTATTTTGATACTACAAAATTCATCCTTTCAGAACTAGAACTCTGGCCACCTCAAGAGGGACTCGAACCCCTCTTCATTACTCTCCGTAAATTAAAAATCTTAAGAAAATCAAATATTCTCTCACTTATCTACATATTGTTTCTGATTTTTATTTACATTCTTCTCTTGAATCAATTCTTTATTTATTTACTATGATGATTAGTGTTATTATTATTTTAGATCTTCCATGTTTATGTTTTTTATTAATCTGTATATCCCTTTTGAAATTTTATTTTTCCAGCGGAAGCTTTGATAATATGCAACATTTTATAAAACCACCACTTGAATCCAGTTGCAAAAATACTTAAAACAAAAAATAGCCGTATGATGTTAAAATAGCTACAATATTTGAAGGGAAATGATGGTAGATGGAAAAAGCATATCTAGCGCTACACTACTAGAAAGCGGGGTATACACGAAGATGCTTATATGAAAATCCCTTAAGGTCTTGAAAAAGGAAAAGAACATAAAGTTTGCAAACTCATAAAATCTCCCTATGGCTAAACAGGCCTCTAGAAAATGTTATCAAAAGTTTACTTCGACACTTCTTGAAGTTGATTTTACCCAATCAAAGGGAAATCATTCCTTTTTCTTCTTTCGTATTAAAGGTATATGTTGACAATGTAATCATCATGGGAAATAGTGCCACCAAGATCGATCAGACAAACGATTTTCTCAATACCAAATTTGGCATAAAGATCTTGGCATTCTTAAATATTTTTTGAACATTAACGTGGGCTCGAATTCAAGACGGATTAATTCTCAGCCATAGGAAGTACGTTCTTGACATCTTGGAAGACTGTGGGATGCTGGGTTGTCGGCCTAGTCCATTTGGAATAAAATTTAAAGGTCGACGGGTTTGATGAAGAAGAACATGTTGATTCTGGCCAATCCTATCATCTTGTCGGATGAATTCTTTATCTACAAGCAACCATACCAGATTTTGGCAACTCGGTAAATTTTTTGCATTAGTTTGTCACTGGTCCTCGACAATCTCATATGGATGAAAATCACAATAGTTGTTCGTTACTTGAAAGCAACTCCAAGGCAAGGTATCCTCCTTCCCAGATCTGGGGAACTGATCTTGTTGCATACTCTGACTCCGACTGGCTCGGGTTTCATGAGACCAGAAGATCCCGACTTCATGGAAATCCAAAAGGCAATCTGTCAAGTCACGATCTTCCATTGGAGCGGAATATGGAGCTATGGATATGGTGAGTGAAATCCTATGGATGCTTTGGCTCTTAATAGACCAGGGTTTACTCAAGACGGTACAACTACTCTATTTTGTGACACTCTTGCTGTCAATCACATCACTAATAACCCATTTTTCCACCAACGTACTAAACACGTAGAAACAAGTTGTTGCTTTGTTCGCAAACGGGTTGAATCTTCTAAATCAAGCCAACACCAACATGCAAATAGCCAAGTTGTTTACTAAAGCTTTGGGCTCCAAACCAAAGCAGCTTCTACTTGACAAGTTGGACATCCGCGACCTATATGCTTCAACTTGAATGGGAATAAGAAGATATCGAAGATCCTATTTGTTTTACATTTTTACAATTCCTTTTTATATTGGGATTGTATATTTTCTAAGTTTATCTTTTTCAAACATTATTTTTACTTGTAATCCCCTTTGGTTAATCATTCAGAAAATAAGAAATGAAACCAATATCAATTTCTTCACATAGCGCCATCTACATCATGATCGAATGTGAGCAATGTGTATTTTATTACCTACTTGAAGTACGATACCAGTATTAATAATCTTTACTTCTACATTATATTCCAAAGAAGTTCAAACCATGTACTAGATCAAGAGTTATTGTTTATTAGGAAATATCATAAATCCAAATAAGAATCTTTCAAAAGTAAACATTAGCTAGAAGGTAGAGTTCATTTCTCTTGTGCATGGTTACGCCAGGCACAACATCCAAGTCTATATCTTCTTTTCTCATGTCATTCGGCAACCCCCAATCAAACAAGTAAAGAAGATTAGCAAGTAAAAGCTTCACCATGGCAACCCCCATCGACAATGCTGGACAGATTCTACGACCAGCCCCGAAAGGAATCAACTCGAGATCATTACCCTTGAAGTCGATGTCACTACCTAAGAAGCGCTCTGGGAAGAAGTCCTCTGGATTCTCCCAAAATTCGGGATCTCTTCCTATAGCAAATGCATTCACGTAAACTATGGTTTTCTGCTTGATTTTGTAGCCATGTAAAATAGCATCTTTAATCGTTTCTCGAGGGACTAGAAGAGGAGCCGGAGGGTATAACCTCATGATCTCTTTACCACTGCCTTCAAATAAACAAGTTTGGAAAGATCCTCTTCATCTATTTTACCCTTCTTTCCGATCACATTTCTCACTTCTTCTTGTGCTTTCCTCATTACATTAGGGTTCTTCATTAACAATGTCATCGACCAAACCACAGATGCTGCGCTAGTATCTGTTCCGGCTACGAATACATCCTAAAGATAAAGCATGCAACAAAAACAGCTCATGGAAATTATGAAAAAATAAATAAAATAAGAATACTTTCAAATTTTATGAAGTAGTATAAATGTTATATGTTTCTAATGCAAAAGGTGTGTTTGTTGGGGCTTTATTAGTGTAATAGTTTAATTAGACAAGGACTACTGGTCTAACAATAAGGACAAGTAGTCACGTCGTCTTCAAAAACGCCCCAACAATGATAATAAATACCATGGTGAACTTGGGTGCTTCCCACTTAGGCCTGCCTCAACGTTGATTGCCTCAAAGTTGGAGTTGGGCGTGGCCCATTAAAAGAAACCCTCATTTAGTTATTTCAGCCAACTAAAGTTATCCATCTCTTCCTTTTTTAATTATTTAATTTAAAAAAATATTTTAATTAAAATGAGTGAGTAAAGCCCTTACAAACATAGTGGAAAAAACCCTTTACCTGCATGGAAGTGTGGCGGTGTGGCCTTTTCATGGTATTATGGATCCATAACAGATGCCTTACTGGTAAAACTTGCTTAATGATTTCGCACGATAGAGATTTAAACTGATTTTCTTACACATGGGTGATAAATCGTGCAACCTCTTTGGGCATGTTCATGTTAGGCATCTATACTAGAGCCACAACAAAGTGCATTAACGCTTATCACGTTGTTGTATGTAGGTAAAAATCTCGCACAAAAAGATTCATAATGATTTCATCATCCAATAAAGTTAAAATAATATTTAAATTACATAAATAAATTATGTAATTAAAAAAACCGGGTGATGTGTTGGTTTATTATTGTTTCATGCAATTAATACAAATAAGAGAAATGAGAGCAGCGCCTCAATATCTCGTGATTATGGCTATGGGAGATTAGATATTCGAATACGACTCTAAAAACTTAAAATTTGATTGAATGGAATTCAAATTTTGAAGTTTGAATCCGTTCGGTTCAACTTGATGAAGTAATCATATTTCGAATCGAATACGAATTTCTAATTTTAGATTCGATTAAATTTGAATTCAAATTCAAATAATACATTTAATTTTTTATGTAGATACACATATTTATAGAAACACTTACATAAGCTTTTTAAGTTATAAACACTAAAAATTAAGTTATCACTTTATTATATTTTGAATTTTACCACTTTAAATATTTAGAATTTTTTGGATGTAGCAATTTTTAAATGATCTATTTGTTTTAAAAACTTGTATATTTTGTTGTTAAAAAAAATTCAAGTTTGTAATGGTTTTGAAATTAGATTTCAAACAAATTACCTTTGCTCAATTCGAATTCGGATTTGTCAAACCTATTTGATTTCGAATTTAAATTCATATTCAAAATTTCAAAACTCAAATAATTTGAGGTTTTCTTGAATAATTATAATAGTTCATATTCAATTCGTTAAAACACCCCTGGCTGTGGCGATCTTTCCATGAGCAGTGCCAACCCTCACAAGACTTTTGTAACTTTGTTGAGGGCTTTTTGGAAGACGTGACATCAGGGTATAATACTAGTGAATAGCATTAACATGAAATTCAAAATGTACTCAAATCCAATAAAAGAAAATGAACAAATTGTCAAAACCTACCTTTTCTATACGTAGGAGGAACTTATAAATCATAAACTCAAGATAAAATTACAACTATTAATGCACACTTATATAGGAGGAGGTTCAGTGGGCCGGAACCATGAAATTTTATATGTAAAAAAACTTGTAATTAAAAAGCTCATTTTTGCATATTTTTTTCAAATATTATATTTGAATATAAACACATGTAGAAAATTTTTTAATAAAAAAATGCTTTTTTGAAAAATATCATATATATATATATATATATATATATATATATAGTATCATTTCAGAACTCTGAAAAAGTAAAGAACTTCTGGAAACTCATAACGACTAAACATGTTTTTTAATTTTCATATATTAACATTGTTTTAGACTAATTTTATCATATTGTATATAAAAAAATTCTATTACATATATTAATCACAAGTTTACATATGTGTAAAATTTATGTAATAACAAATTTACATATATGTAAATAAAATTTAGACATGTGTAAAAAGTAATTTTTATAATTGTAATTGTAGATGCAGAAGTAAAAAGTGATAAAACTACTCTCAAATAACATTAACATACAAAAATTTTTATAAAAAACGTTAGTTATTTAGAGTTTCTTCAAGTTCTTAAATAATTTAAGAGTTCTCTAATGATACTCATTCTATATATATATATGGTAAGGATCCTAAGAGAACCATTGACAAATTGAGACCTTTGAGAACCATTTTGGACCACAAAAAAAACCTTTAAAAAAATATTTAAAAAAAATATAAAACAAAAAAAAAACGAAAATTTTAAAAATGTAAAAAAAACCAAAATTCTTATATTTCATTGCGGTTTCATTAAAAAAAACCGAATTTTTTTTTTCTTTTTAATTCGTGTTATACCTATACACATATGTATACTTTCATTTAATCTCTAGTTACGTAACGTAAACATATGTACATTATCATTTACCTTAAATTATACATATGTGTATAAGAAAAAACATGTGTGTACATATTATACATATATGTATAATAAAAAAAACTGATTTTTTTTCTTTTTAATTCGTATTATACCTATACATATATGTATACTTTCATTTAATCTCTAGTTACGTAATGTACACATATGTACATTATCATTTACATTAAATTATACATATGTGTGTAGGAAAAAAACATGTGTGTACATATATGTACATATTATACATATATGTATAATTTAGCTAAACCGAGAATTTTTTTTTACGTTTATTTTTTTAGAAACCGGGATGATAAATAAGAACTTTGGTTTTTTTACTTTTTTTATTTTTGTGTTTTTTTTTGTTTTATGATTTTTTTATTTTTGGGTTTTTTTGTGATCCAAAATGGTTCTCAAAGTTCTCAATTCCCAAAAACTTCTCACATGATTCTGATCCTATATATATATATATAGGATCAGGATCATGTGAGAACTTTTTGAGAATTGAGAATTATGAGAACTATTTTGGACCACAAAAAACCCAATAATAAAAAAAAAATCATAAAATAAAAAAAACACAAAAATAAAGAAACTAAAAAAAATCAAAGTTCTTATTTATCTCCCAGTTTCTAAAAAAAAATCTTGCTTTAGCTAAATTATACATATATATATAATATGTACATATATGTACCAACATGTTTTTTTTCCTATACACATATGTATAATTTAAGGTAAATGATAATATACATATGTGTACATTACGTAACTAGAGATTAAATAAAAGTATACATGTGTGTATAGGTATAATACGAATTAAAAAAAAAATAAAATCGTTTTTTTTTATTATACATATATGTATAATATGTACACACATATTTTTTCCTATACACATATGTATAACTTAAGGTAAATGATAATGTACATATGTGTACATTACGTAACTAGAGATTAAATGAAAGTATACATATGTGTATAAGTATAATACGAATTAAAAAGAAAAAAAAAGATTTTGGTTTATTTAATGAAATCAGAATGAAATATAAGAATTTTGGTTTTTTTACTTTTTTAAAATTTTCGTTTTTTTTTTTTGTAATTTTTTAAATATTTTTTTAGAGGTTTTTTTTAATGGTCCAAAATGGTTCTCAAAGTTTTTAAGCCAATGGTTCTCTTAGGATCTTTACCCTATATATATATATATATATATATATATATATATATATATATATATATATATATATATATATATATATATATATTGCTTTTCTTAAACTATTTTTTATTTTTTATTATCAAAAATTTGTTTTTATATGCAAAAACTTCAAAAAAAAGATTATGTAAAAATGAGTTTTTCTCATGTAAAATACATGATTTCCGGGTCACTACTTTTTTATGGTTTCTAAATGAATTGAATCTTATATGTGTGTGTATAATCTTTTAATATTTACTTTTAATGTTTTATATGTTATTTAATATTTAACAAAAAGAAATTAAAAAAATATGCGGATCGTAGAAGTGTATATGTAGCTCGTAATCTACTTGTATTTTTTTTAAAGTTTAGTTTTTAAAAAATACTAGACATAAATGAAGTATTTTTTTTTTTAACTTTTAGTTTTATACATCATTATATTAAAAAGGTGTTTTTTCACTTTAGTATAAATGGTTTGGTTTAAGGCTGGGTCTCATATATAGTGGCTTCCCTTATGAGGGTGAAATGAAATGATCGGATAGGTCTGTGGTCCGTCAGTAGTCTAAATGGCCCTTAAAAGAAATTTTAAAAAGAAAGAAAGAAGGAATACAATTGGTCGGGTCCAAAATGACATTTTTAATTATTCTGATATGTTGATGTCATAATACACATATTCATATATATAATCAGCCAATAGAGAGGAGATATGGATTACCATTAGCAAGGCTTTTATGTGCTTGTGAGTAAGGTCGAAGAGTTTGTCTTGCATAAGTCGTAGCAAAATGTCAATAACATCCTCTTCTTCCTCATGTGACTTAAGGTTTCGACCGTTAAGGTGCTCATCAATGAGTTGTTGGTAAAACAAATCAAAACCTTGGAAGCATTTCTCTAGCCGATCCATCTTGCCCGTAAACCTATCAACCAAGCTTATAAAAGGCAGGCCAGCCCAAATATCCGAAGCATAGTTATCTGCTATAATCTGTTGAATTTCACCAACTAGCCAAAGAATCTTCTTTCTTTCATGTTCATCTTGGTACCTCTTGCCAAAACCGACTCTCATCATGATAGTACTTGTCACAGTCTTAGCGAATTCACTCAAGTTTATTATGTTGTTAGAGGAACGTGCTAGCCCATGTATCGTACTCATGGCACGTGAGACTTCATCTTCACGAATATACCTAGAAGATTGAACCCTTTTTGGGCTTAGCAGATGATTTGTAAAAATCCTTCTCATCTCTTTCCACGTCTCATCGTACGGGGAAAAGATTACATCTATCCCCCGTACGAAAACTTTTGGTCGCCGAGCAATCTTGGCCTACTACAAAAGATAATATCTTGGGTTTTCAAGACTTCTTTTGCTACACATGCTGATGAAACAGTGATAGTTGGGACGAAACCTAAGCGAAGAGATATGATTGGGCCGTAGGTTTTTGATAGCTGCCATAGGGAAGTATGGATGCTTGATGGATTGATTTGGTGCAAGTTTCCAATGAAGGGTAATCCAGGAGGACCTGGTGGATTGAATCTTGATTTGTTTCTAATGACTTTGGGGAGTAGGTAGAGAAGAGACAGGAGAGGGAGAGACAAAAGAAGAAGCATAAAAGGTAGTTCCATAGTTGAGATATTATGAATTTGAAGTCCAAGTTTTGTTATATGGAAGAAACAAACTAGCTAATTAAGATAAGAATGTGTTGGATGCAATGCTAGCCATACAGTTAAATAGAAGCAGTACTTTTTTTTCTGTTGTTCTTAATATCATGTGTTCCAGGAACATTTAGTCCAACGTGTATATAACACAAACCATGAAAAAAGATATTTCGTATTGCATGCATTATTGAACCATGCCAACGTTGTAAAACCACTCGATCATCTTGCTTCATATGTACGTATCGTTCTTGTATTCGTCGTTGAACCCTCTTTTAGGAATCAGCACATTTTGTTTCCTGGGTTTGCCACTAATTACTATTGAAGATTAAGCTGATATAATATTATGTTAATATAATTATTATAACTTAGTTATTGTTGCATAACCATCCCTTGCAACAGTTCATGCTTAGACTATATATGTCAACAGATATGTAAACATTCAATACTTGTGTTTTATGCGATGCAGATTGGCGTTTGCTATATCTTTGCTTTCTAACTTAATTAACGACAAGTATTCAAAGCTGAGCGAAGATTGGAGAACACAACAGAAAGATAACAACATGAATCGCGTGCAGTAAGTAAAACTGGCAATTGTTATTGTTGGCCAGGAGATCCAAAGGACACATAATTTCACCTGCTTCGTGATTTCATATTCAAATGATAGAAGAATAACACACTACACAATAAACAGATGTGGAACGTAAAAAAACAGACGCCTTTAATTCCAAATTACCATGTACTAATCAATCAATAGTTATTCCTATAAATTCATAATTTATTTAAAATTAGTGCACATGAGCTAGAAGGCAAAGTTCATTTCTCTTATGCATGGTTATGCCAGGCATAACGTCCAAGTCTACATCCTCCTTCCTCATGCGATCCGGGAAATCCCAATCAAACAAGTAAAGTAGATTAGCAAGTAAAAGTTCCACCATAGCAATCCCCATCGGCATCCCTGGACAGATTCTTCGACCAGCCCCGAAAGGAATCAATCCGAGATCATTACCCTTAAAGTCAACGTCGCTAACTAAAAAGCGCTCTGGGAAGAAGTCCTCTGGGTTCTCCCAAAACTCAGGATCTCTTCCAATAGCAAATGCATTCACATAAACTATGGTTTCCTGCTTGATTTTGCAGGCATGCAAAATAGCATCTTTCTTCGTTTCTCAAAGGAACTAGAAGAGGAGACGGAGGATATAGCCTCATAGTCTCTTTAATCACTGCCTTCAGATAAGTAAGCTTGGGAAAATCATCTTCATCTATTTTAGCCTTCTTTCCAATCACATTTCTCACTTCTTCTTGTGCTTTCTTCATTACATTAGGATTCTTCATTAACAATGTCATCGACCAAACCACTGATGCTGCACTAGTATCTGTCCCGGCTGTGAATACATTCTAAACATGAAGCATATTGCAATTAATACAATAATACCACAAGGAAGTTATGAAATAACTGAATTAACAATATGTTCGATTCTATGAATTAAGTAGGCTACAGTTAATGCAAAAGGTATTTATTGTAGGCTATAAGGTCATGTGTGACGGCCTTAGCCACATCATCTCCTAAACCGCCCCAACAACATTACACAACTTTATGAACTTGGGTGTCAGGGCCATCTTTAGAGGGAGTAAATAAAACTAGCGGTTTAGACCTGCACTAGGATAAGGCCTTCGGTTTGAACCAAAGTTAGACCAAAAAACATATTTAATAATGAAAATGTGATTTAAGTTATTTGAAAAGACAAACGTATTTGTGGTTACTTATTTTGCTTTATAATAACAAAAATTTTAGAAAGTCCTTGAATTCTCATTTCGTTTTAAACCTCCGAAAAAGGTTGAGCCGGCTCTATTAGGTGCTGCCCACTAAGGCGTGATTGCGTCAGTGGAGTGGGGCGCTGCCAATGAGGGCCACGTATAAGGCTATAACATTTTATTTTTTTAATGAGTTATTTATCCAATAAAAAATTATTCTCATTTAAAATGGGTAGGTGAAACCATTACACACCAAAGGTGGGAAACAGGCTCTCTACATTTGGAGAGTTCTGTAGCTTAAATACAAGAAATACATCGTTTTAAAAAAAATACACACTATAGTGGAAAAAAAAATTATCCTAGATCTATTAAAGATGCCCTATTTGTACGTGAAATTAACTTGCTTAATGATGCCGCACAACGAAGATGTAAAATGCTTTTATTCATAAGGGTGATAGATAGTGCCACCTTTATTGACCCTTTCATGTTAGGCATCTGTAATGGAGTCACGACAAAGTGAAAAAACGTTGTCACAATACTGTTATGTAGGTGAAAACACCTCAAAAAAAAAGACGTATAATGGGTTCACACATCCATTATATTCAAATAGTGTTTCTTCTTATAAAAAAAAATAAAAAAAAAATTAAATAAATAAACTAATTAATTAAAAACTGGGTGATGTGTTGGCTTATTATTAGTACACACAATTAACACGAAGAAGAGAAAAAGAAAACACCACTTCACCATCTCATGGCTATGGCCATGCGGTGCCCACGCCCACGCCTCCAATGGGCAATGCCCAACCTCACAAGACACCCGTAATGGTGTTGAGGGCGAAGATGTGACATGAGAAAAGTATTAAAAAAATGAAAAGGAACTACCTATCAAAATTTATCATTGAGAGAACTTTTGTTTTGGTTATAGTGGTTTGCTAATTTTAACCATTTTAATTCAATCAACAAATCTTTGATAGTTTAAGTCACTAAAATTTTATATTTTAACAATTTCAGTCAAATTAATTAACGAAGTTAAAGTTCTCCGTTAAAGTTCTCCCCTTCTTTGAAGAAATTATGATTGGACGAAAATACCCCCTCACATGGGGGTTTTAATGGAGGACTTTAATTTCGTTAATCAACTGGACTAAAATTCTTACAAGATGAAGTTTAATGACTTAAATTGTTAAAGGTTTGTTGATTGGACCAAAATGGTTAAAATCAACAAACCACGGAGACCAAAATAGGAGTTCCTCTTTACGTAGTTGGAATTTATAAGTCACAAAATCAAGATAAAATTACAAGTTTACAACTATTAATGCATAAGTTACAAAACAGTTATAAATTGAGATTCACGTATTTTAATAAAATAGTTAAATACTTTATTTTATATATAAATTTTTTATGATAAAAATATATATAGAAAGAGATTCAAATAAAACCACTAAAATACTTTGAAAAACTCATGAAAATCACTTTTAAACACTAATTTTTTTTCATTCTTTTTATATTTTTTAATCTTTAACAAAGAAAATACTTATTGAGATCGCAAAAGTACATATATGTTGTACTTTTGCGTTCTATCTATTTTGTTTTGGTTTTTATAAAGATTAATAACATATGAAAAAAATGAAAAAATCTAAATTATAAAAAAAAAATTGTTTAAAAGTGAATAGGTGATTTTCACAAGTTTTGCACGTTAAAAGTGATTCTCATTGAAACCTAGGGCTGTCAATTTATGACACTGACATTTTAACACGACATGGGTTTTAACAGGTTTGGGTGGGTTTGAGTTTAACATGTTTCGTGTCTTAAACAGGTCGACCTGCTTAAGACATGTTTAAATTTGTGTCATAACAGGTTAAAGACCTATTAACCTATTAGTAACCTGTGTATATTTTTATTTTCAAAAATAAATATATATACACTCATAAAGTCTTAAACCTAAATGTCATACTTACAAACAACATTTCATTAATACCCGTCAAAATCTAATATTATGTTTTTTACGGATGTTATGCTTTGTGTGACATTTGTCAAATTTGAGTTTCGATTTATATTTCGTTTGTAAACTTTCATATTGTAAAAACCGACACAACACCCTTTGTTCTTTATTTATTTATTAAATAATATTATAATATACCTCGACCGTAAATAAACCAATGTTTGTCGTAATGTAGTGTCGTTAAGAAAAACTTATGATGGTCCAAACTTATTTTCGTAAAGTGTTATAAGCATTAGAAGCCTTCAAACTCGTTTCAAACAACCATTAGAACTTGAGGGGCCTGTTGTGTAAATACGTATTATATAAACCTAACTAAAAACAAACCATAACATTAACTTAAACATTCCCAGCCATCTTCTTCTTCTAGCCGCTTTCCGGCCGCCGCCTTCCGGCGAGCCCAACCCCGGCCACCACCATCTTGCACCACCATCACCACTAAACCACCACCATCGCAGCCCACACCACCACTTCCATCACCTCCACCTCCTTCTCTATAAAACGCAGCCGCCGCCGCCACAGCCGACGCCACCCCTGCAGGCCAACACCACCAACGAACACCTTCACCCAGCCGCCACCCTACCCCCTGCCGTTTTTCGGCGAACCTCCATTTCCGGCGAGTCCCGTAACTCCGACGCACGCCCAGCCACCACTTTCCACCTCCCTTTGGTCCATAACTCCGCCAACACCCTCTCCTTCCCTCCTTCACGTTTCCGGCAGCCCTTTACCCCTTTCTCCTCGGTTTTCATTTTTCTGGCGACCGGAATTCCGGCCGCTGTGGCTGCTGTCACTCCCTCTCTATCTCTCACTCAGTCTCTCTCTAGCTCTCTTCTCTCCCTCTGTTTGGTTTCCATCTTCGGCAGTTTTTCGGCTCGGGAATATGTGATAGGTAAATAAATTTCGGTTTTGGTATTATTAGTTTCATATATTGATTTCCGGGTTTAAGTAGTTAATAATTGGTTTTTGTATCGGTTAAAGTTTTGAAGCGAGATTGATGGGTATGGAGTTGGTTTGTTTTGGGTAAAAGATAAACGAGCGGGAAATGAATACATTATGTTCTTATGGGTTTAATTATTTTGGTTCGGTTGGTTTGTACATAAGTTGTTGAACGAGAGGTCTCGGGTTCGTGTCTCAACCTAGACCGGTTTCGATATAATATTTTTAGACTTAACAAATTGTTACCATTAGTATTAATATAAATATATAAAATTTATTATTAGTATTATTACGTATAACTTACTAATATATTTATTTATCATTATTATTATCATTATTATTATCAAATAGATAATTATTAGTATTATCATTATTATTATTAACAAGATTATTAATATTTTTTTATTACTATTATCTTTAACAAAATGATTATTATTATCACTATTATTATAAATATTAAAGTTGTTATTAATATTATTAAAGATCATATTATTATCTATTAAAATCATATTTTTATCATTTATTTATTAACAATAATATTATTATATTTATTTTGTGAACTCGTTTAGAAATCGAACCGACATCGAGTATAGTATCATTATTTACTATCAATATCATTACTTATTATTATTACTATGTTTATCAACAACACCTTAAAATTAATACCAAGATTTTATTCTTTAACTATCATTATTAGTATTATTATAAACTTTATTATCAATTCCTTCTTTTTATAAAAAGCGAACCATTGATTTAAAACCCGTCTTGTTTATATTTAATATTGGTTTGGTTGTTTAAAAGCCCAAATAAAATAATATCATTTTCATATTAATTATCATTTAAGTATGAGTCCCTAATTATTAATAAATTAACCGACAATCCGATTTACTATCGAACCGTCCTATTTATATATTTTACTTTACGGTGTCAAGTTCGTTAATATATATTACATTATTTATTCTAGCTAAGGTGTTTATCATTCAAGTTGGATCTTTCGTTTACGTTCAGCTTCATTTACTTGTCTATTTAATTCTCGGTTCATCAGTCGAGGTGAGTACTTTCATACCCCTTTTTCCATCTTTCGTTTTGGGGTGACATTTCATACTTATCAAACTAAATGCTTTAATTACTTGCATCTTAAACCCACAAACGTGATTGTATACCTTATTTGAATAATTGCTCGATTTGGTGTTCTATGCTTATTTGACTATGTGTTTACAGCTTTTGGATAGTGAAACTATAAATCCTATACCATTTGGCAATGGCAAGGTGTCGTTAACGTATGCTATTAACGATAACTATAAATCCTAGACTACTCGGCATCCCCTTGTAGTTAGGTGGTGCTAATGTAAGCTTATTAGCAACTGTCATAAAATCCTAGACTAATTGCCAATAGCTAGGTGTCGCTAACTTGTTAGCGATAACTATTTATTCCAGTTTATAGCTCTTATTTATTGTTTTGTATACAAGTTTTGTGGATTTTCATACTATACACTTATATGTTCAAACTTATGAATTGCTCACCAACCTTTGTGTTGACAAACTTTATTTTATGAAATGTTACAGGTTTGACTTTTGTTGACTCGAGTGCTTGACGGAAAACGTTACCAAGACCTTTAGGATATTAGCAAAACGAACAATATAATTATTACTTGTATTCAGTTTGTTTGTGTAGACGAGAAGTGTTGTTTATCGATTTGTTGAGATAAAATGAGTTAAATGAATATTGTCACTTCAAATAGTGTCTTGTGTATTTGTCCAATCACGTTGCACCCCGGCATGTTCCGCCTTTGGTCGGGGTGTGACAGACTGGTATCAAAGCCACAAGACTATAAGATAGGTGGTAGACGTAACGACCTAGAATAGTCTTTTACTTTAGGGTCCCTATACGTGTTTACCCTGCTTGATTGTTCAAATGCACTTGTTATTTATATACTTATTCATTTTATCAATCATAAACATACACATACACACCATTTCATATTTCTCCAAGGTATCCTTACCTTAAAACGCAAAAAACATTAGATTTTTATTGTGTTTTATGGATCACGAGCTTAACTTGGATCCCGTTGTTTCAAATCTCCTTAAAGATCGTCTCATTTGAGAGGACCACTTTAAGTAGTCGAATGCGAGCGTTCCGTTCGCCATCCTAATATTTGGTGTTAAAACAATAGAACTGCGGTGATTTCGTATTCTAGTGTTTTTAGCATGACGTTGTATCTTGATTTATTGTGTTATCATTGTTATTTGGGTCGAAAACATGCGAAAGTCACGGTGATCCGGACATATGTTTAGACTCCAACATAGTAGTTTTGTAAAAAGATTTTCAGTGTCGAAATATCAAGTCACGGTGGTACGTACGCGATTTTTCCCACCTTTAAATCTTAAAACATTATTATTATGTTTCAACATTTTAAACCATTTTCTCCTTTATTTTATTATAAATCTTTATCACAAGTCTTCATTTATAAAGGTAATTTTTTTTATTTGTTAATAATTATTTTACATCTCGATTTTATATGGTAAAATTTTACACCAATTTTCTCATTTTGATTTCACAAGGATCTTTATTGCAATTTCGTTCATAAATAAAAATCTCTTTGTTATAAAAAGGAAAATAAATAAATAAATATATGTATATATAGAGTTTGACCTATTCATAATAAATTTTTAATATGCCATTGATTTTTATTTAAAACGATTTACAAGCAAAAATCTTATTATATAAATTTCATCATATTAAGAAGGTTTTACAATAAATTTCACCATAACTTTTAAAGTAAATTTTCCTATGGTATAAACTTCAACTTTTCTTTAAAGTCCTCGTACAAAAAGTTTTGTATTCATTTTCATTTTTATAACTATTACGTTTATCTTGGATAACCACTTCAAAATTTTATTTATTTAAACATCGCATGACATTTTTTTTATTATACTACATTATATAATACACGTGGTAAAAAAAAATTTCGCTACCCGAATTTATTTTCATAACAACTTTTATTATGCATTTTTGGTTCATTATAAATTTTTGCCAATAAAACTTGCATCTTATGATACAACTCGTTTTTAAATCTCGCGAAACCTTCATCGAAATTTTACTTTAAAGACTAAAAAAAAAACGTTTACTTGTGATTTCTCGATTTACAATTCCGGTCATTTTAACTTACCATGATATTCTTCATTACACATTATTAAGTAACGAACCTAGTAAAAGATTTTCATTTCGCAACTTTATATTTCCAAGATGACATTCATCATTTAATATTGAAACCTCATAATAAATTTTAACATTCAATTTAGGTATTTTAAATTTCCTCATAAGCAATAAATAAATAAATTTATTTTAACCTTTATGAGAATTTGAGTGATTCACACGCTCGGATCTCGGAAATTTTATGATATAATGTATATATTCATATATATTAACTTGCAATTTCAATTATCAAAATTTTAATGGACATTTCAAACATTATTTATAAATTATGATATTTTCAATTTAATAACTACTATTAGTCAAAATCCCCCTAAACGCAACCACAAATTCCCAAACACCCGTATCACATCTCAAATTACCACCTTAAATCAAACCACCCTTACACTTCAAAAGTTTTCCCGCGCACTCAAATCTTTCCTCGAAATGAACGAAACCTAACACGTCAACGTTATATCCTCACCAACTCAAACCCCATACAAAATCCAAGATGTACAACGTTACCCAACAAAAAGCCTTAAATACCAACACCTTTACGCCATGAATACCTATCAAACTCACTATTCAAATACTTTAAATACACTGGCAAACACTCCTTACAAAATACATGAATAACCAAATCTCAAACCCAAGCTAGCCAAGATCAAATTATCCAACCCATCAACTTAACCCGAGTTCAAATAAGCCAAACCTCACCTATTAGCCCAACCACTACTCACACAAGCATCCAAGCCTAAACCACTCAAACGACCTAAACTCAATAAACCTCATAGAACCAACTCAAGAAAACCCAACTACGCAAGCCAACCAAAACATACTCACCATTCACCAAATTTCCAAACCATTCACCATCTGAAGCCTAAAACTTCACCATACACACGCAAGCTTCGCTTTACCCTTAAAAAAAATTTATTACATATGTATACGTACATACAACTAGTGTATTTATAACAACCTCACGTGTTCAAAAAAAATCGCTTTTAAATTATAAACTTTTACAAAAAAAAAGAGATGATTACGTATTATTATACTCACATTTCATAAAAATCACCGTTGTAAAACGTAAGACGGAAATGACAAAAAAAATATTGATTAGGAGGATTGGTTTCAAAGAGATTTATTAAACGATTATATGTATAATTTCAAGGCTTAAAATATTGTCACCTACGGTGAGAAATCTTTTAATAACTTTATAAATACGAGGTTTATTTTGAATGGTTGAATGCGGAAATTTATTTAGTAATAAATCACAACTTTTCTCATATTGCATAAACTCAATGACCATGGCTTTGCAAATCTTGGGACGCATTTATAAATAATTTATATTGTTACACAAATTTTTGCTCAATAACGATTTACGCAAACTATTACTTCTTATTATCGCAAGCATCATCACTTTATATAATTTATTTTCATCACAAAAACGCTATGTATACAAACACTCTTAACAAATTGGACTTACAAGATTTACATTTGATAATGATCAAAACGTTTTCTCTAGCTACGCGATACCGCGATATATTGATATCATCATATTCATTCTCTTGGAAACAATAAAACGACTTTACTTGAGATTTTATTTGGATGTTATTCTTATATTTCCAATGAACATATAAAACGCGATTTACCTATTTAGACATTAATTCGAGTCTCACGATTATTGCGATTTTCCTTTCATTTAACTAGATGTTTCGATGACAATACTATGCACATGAGATTTTCATTTTGTGTCTTGTTTTTTTATGATCAAATACAAACTATTCAATAACAAATTCGTTTATCATTTAAACGATATTTGCATAACTATGTTATTTATATTGAGCATTTATGTAAACACGATTCTATATATTATTCTATATCATTTCATCTAATCTATTAACGGCCTATGTGTGGCTGTCTTCAAGTTTTGGCGCTATTAGAAACCGTTATTATAATAACGATTATATAAATGGTTTCACAATAGTGGCCGTATTCACGTTTTATTACATTTAATCGATGGTTTTGGTTGTTAACTAGATGCTATTTTATTTATATTGATGCACGTATGCGTCACCCCAAAGAAAACTCACCTCATTCTCGTGTCATTCTTTTCATGTAATCATATCCTCAACTACTTGTAATCTCAAGTTGATTCGCGTGTAAAACTCATTGTACGACATAATTGTTAATTGTAACGTTGTTTACCTCGACCTCATACTCACTTATCGACTTCTCATTTACATCTAACTGATTTTTCATTTATGCTTATCGGATTTTATACTAGTCTAATGACCCAACTTTAAACCATGGATTCTAACGATTTACTTATTCCATCACGCTGCAGACATTTGACTTCAATCTTTGTCTCGAAATTGTCTACCCTGGATTTTATTTATTCGATCGTCTTTTTTTTTACTTAAACCAAAATAGATATTTTCACCTTGGATATACTTTAAGACTTTAAATTGTTTCATTTATGTATTCCCATTTTCCTACTTATTAAAAAGTCAATCCCGAAATTTGCAACCGCTAATACTGTTTTATCAATATTGGTAAAATTCAACAAAATTTATTTACACATTAAATAGTTAAAGATTTTAAAATAAATATGTCTCTTAAACCACATAATGGAACGAACCATGTGGACCATACGACGATCTAAATAATTATGGGTGTGACATCTGCCCAAATCCGACCCGACCCAGGTACCCGTTTTCGAATCCGATTCTTTTTATGATTTAAAATTTGATTATTAATCTTTGTAAATTTAACATTAAATAAATTATATATATATATATATTACTTACTAATAATAATAATAATAATAATAGTATTAATTTCTTGTCGCCGTCCCGCCTCTTTCTCTTTCTTGTCGCCGTCCCGCCTCTTTCTCTTTCTTGTCGCCGTCCCGCCTCTTTCTCTCTCTTGTTGCCGTCCCGCCCCTTTGCTTAACCCTTGAGCCTTGAACCCCTTTTTCTCTTAACTCTTTGCTTGTCCTTTGGTTCTTCCCGCCTAAGGATGTCTGCGCAGCTCCACGCGCCAGACTCCTTACAAGGAAGCCTGCGCGAAGACCAGCTGTACGCGAGGCGAACTGTTCCCGCAGCGCGCTAAGAATGGTAGTTCTTCCCGCGGCGGCTAAGAATTATAGTTCTTACCGTGGCGCGCTAAGAATTTTAGTTCTTCCCGCGACGCGCTAAGGATTGTAGTTCTTCCCGCGACGCGCTAAGGATTTGTAGTTCTTCCCGCGACGCGCTAAGGATTGTTCTGTCTGCCTTCGCCCTCGCGCGCGCTCGAGTCTTCTCGCGCTAGACCTTAAGTCTTTTCTTCAGTTTAAGTCAGCCTGTATTCTTTTGAAATATCTTATCTTTTGTTTGAGCACTGTTGTCACACCCGGCCCTGAGCGGCGGAAACAGCCGGGCGTGCACGAGTGGGGATTGATAATTAAGCACGGGCCATTGCAAAACATTCAAAGATTTTCATTGCGCATGAAATGTTTAATACAAATACATTACATTGTTTAAAGATTACATAAAAACATCCAAGTATAAAAACTGTTGAAGATTTCCACGCCATATCCCCTTTGCGCGGCGGGTACAACCACGCGCATCGAAGGGATAGAACTAAAATCTTCCAAAAAGCTAGTTTTAGATGTTCAGCGTGAGGTGCTCTAAGTGTGACTCCATGCGCTACCTAGTTATCTCCTGAAAGACACGTAAAAATATTTGAATCAGTATAAACTGAGTGAGTTCACAAGTTTTAGTAACTTGATAAATCGTATTGCATCATAATCTTGATACAAATCATTCTGAAACATAATTCTGATAGCATTATTAAACACATGCTTGGTAAAACATAGATCTATCAACATATTCTGATAAAATCGTTGCGCGGGTTACGCGCGAACATTTCTGGGAACTGTGCTCGTCTGTGTAAGTGGCGCTGCCACTACGAGCTAAAATAATGTAATACCGTCCCGCGGGTTACGCGCGGACACTTCTGGAAAACTGTGCTCGTCTGGGTAAGTGGCGCTGCCACTACGAGCGAATAATACTGTAATACCGTCCCGCGGGTTACGCGCGGACGTTGTGCCGGAAAACAAGGCGCTCGTCTGCGTAAGAGGAGCGACCTCTACGAGCGGGCTCAAACCCATAGTACTGCCCCATGACCATACTAGGCACTCGTCTGTGTAAGAGGTGCGACCCCTACGAGTGGGCGGATCAAACCAGCAGTCCCTACCCTTAGAGTTCCAATGGTAAAGTGATCACTTACTCGAATCTGGTGCACTAACATCGAAATACCATAGATAACTGTTCGCATTGCTCATCATGAAACATAACTTAAACACGTAATCGTTTGCATAGCTTGTAAGTATACCATGATAAAACATTGTTTAAGTACGTGTCCCTCGCCCCGAAAGTAGTTTAAAAACAGTGAAAACAGTGAAAATAGGGGCTGTGAGACTCACCTGTGGTTCTTGTTAAGGGATTAATCGAGATTCGGGTTTTCTTGGTGTTGGCCTCGGAATCGAAGGTCTAGAATACGATTAAATAACAAGAAGTATATATATTAAGATCAAGAAATGGGAGAACATAAGGGTTGGAAAGTAGATCTCAAGGTTATATTCTCGGCTTACCTAGTAACAGGATCGGAAATGAAAACAACGGATGCTTGGGAGAGGATTAGTGCAAGTTTGTAGTTCTTTGAAGTGTGTTTTGGGTGATAATTTAGGTTACAAATTTATAGGCAAACTCAAGGGAATACAATCCCTTGCTTTAGGGGATTGAAATCTTTTCATATCTAAATGTAATGATGATAAAGTATGGAAGTTATTATTATTTACTTAAGAGTGGAGTGGTGGATAAAAGATTTTGATTTGATTTGGACAGAACATGCAGGTCTGGGGTTGGTGAGAATAGGGTGGCTGACAGTTGACTTTTCATGCTACAGTGTGCTTTTTCAGGTACTTTTGTCAGTGTACAGTAAAAAGTGGAAAATCTCTGAAACACGCTACTGTTTCCTTTCGGGCGGGAGTAATCTCCTTATAACTGGAGAATAGACTAAGTGTTCTGCGCGTATAACTTTGTGCGCATAGCTTTCTGCGTGAAGGACATTTCTTTGCTGCGGGTAGATACGTAACCTTCTCGCAGTTAGGGACATTTGAGTTTCATTTGTAGATTCTCCAGGTGGTCTTGGTATTTCAACATAGTGATCAGTCATGTTGAAGTCAATTCCATCTTGGAGCTTCAGACAAACTAGCTCTCAACGTTCCCGCCATGCGGGTAGGTTAGTTCCCCTCCCGCACGCGCATAATTGGTTTTGGGATGCACCCGCCTTAGCTTCATGCGTGACGGTCAACCCATTTAGACAACATAAAGTTTCATGAAAACATAAGGCCAAAACGTTCACGCATGGCGCATATAACATATGCTCACGCTGGTTCTTAACATGGTGCGCTCGCGCAGGGCGCACATAACAAATGCACGCGCTTAATATTTACAATCACCTAATTATTAGGTTGATTACTTGGCTTATGGGTTTGGGAATTTACCGGTTGTCACATTCTCCCCTCGTTAAACGAATTTCGTCCCGAAATTTAGGAGACGTTGCTGTCAGAAGCTATGCTCTGAAAGAGGTGTGGGTATTTCTTGCGCATTTGGTCTTCTCTTTCCCAAGTGAACTCAGGCCCACGCCTCGAGTTCCATTGAACCTTTACTAACTTGATTTTGCTCCTGCGTAACTTTTGTTCTTTCCAATCGGTTACTGCTATAGGTTCTTCTATGAAGTGCAGCTGTTTGTCGATGTGAATCTCTTCCATCGGCAAAATCAACGTTTCGTCAGATAAGCACTTTTTGAGGTTGGACACATGAAACGTATTATGAACTCCACTGAGTTCGGCGGGTAAACGGAGCTTATAAGCAACCGGACCGATCCTTTCCAGGATCTCAAATGGTCCAATGTAGCGCGGATTCAACTTTCCTCGCTTGCCGAAACGGGGGACTCCTTTCCATGGAGAGACTTTCAAAAGTACTTTATCCCCTACTTGAAACTCCAATGGTTTCCTTCGCACATCTGCGTAGCTCTTCTGTCTGTCGCGCGCTGTCTTAAGGCGATCCCTTATCTGAAAAATCTTGTCTGTTGTTTCCTGGATCAATTCTGGACCAGTCATTTGCTTGTCACCTACTTCAGCCCAGCACAGTGGGGATCTACACTTGCGCCCATACAAAGCTTCGAACGGCGCAGCCTTAATGCTTGTGTGATAGCTATTGTTGTAAGAAAATTCAACCAATGGAAGATGAGTATCCCAGCTACCTTCGAAATCGATTGCGCACGCGCGTAGCATATCTTCCAATGTCTGGATTGTTCGCTCGCTTTGCCCATCCGTTTGAGGATGATATGCCGTACTCATGTCAAGACGAGTACCTAAAGCTCCTTGTAACGATCTCCAAAACCTTGAGGTGAACCGACTATCTCTATCAGAAATGATGGACACTGGGACTCCATGTTTTGAAACTACTTCTCGAATATACAATCGGGCTAACTTTTCCATCTTATCGGTTTCCTTGATCGGCAGGAAGTGCGCTGTCTTAGTTAGCCGATCCACAATAACCCATATTGTGTCATAACCCCCAGGTGTCCTTGGCAGTTTGGTGATGAAGTCCATAGAGATTTGTTCCCACTTCCACATGGGAATTTCTGGCTGTTGAAGCAACCCTGATGGTTTCTGGTATTCAGCCTTTACCTTTGAACACGTCAGGCACTTACTGACATACGTCGCGATGGCGCCTTTAAGATTGGGCCACCAATACAGCGTTTTAACATCTTGGTACATCTTGTCTGCGCCAGGATGTACGGAATACCGCGTCTTGTGAGCTTCGTTCAATACCTGCTCGCGCAATCCTCCCTTGAGAGGGACCCATATGCGGTTAGCGAAATATAGATTGCCGTTCTCCTTCAGTTCCAAACTTTTAACCACACCCCCAAGGCATTCGTTTTTAACAAACTCTGGTTTCAAGGCTTCTTGCTGAGCGTCTCGGATGCGGGTAGAGAGATCTGCGTGAATGGTCAACCTTAGAGCCTTGACTCGTAGCGTTTTTATTCGCTCCTTCCTACTTAGCGCGTCTGCTACCACATTCGCCTTTCCAGGGTGGTACTTAATTTCACAATCATAATCATTCAACAACTCCACCCATCTTCGTTGCCTCATGTTTAAATCCTTTTGATCAAATATATGTTGAAGGCTCTTGTGATCCGTAAAGATTATACACTTTGTACCATAGAGGTAATGGCGCCAAATCTTTAGCGCGAAGACAACCGCTCCAAGTTCAAAATCATGCGTTGTGTAGTTCTTCTCATTGGTCTTGAGTTGGCGTGAGGCATACGCTATGACTTTGTCTCGCTGCATAAGGACACATCCGAGTCCCTGATGTGAAGCGTCGCAGTAAACGACGATGTCATCCGTCCCCTCGGGTAAAGACAAAATTGGCGCACTACATAATTTCTGTTTCAACAATTGAAATGCTGTTTCCTGACTTTCGCCCCAAACAAACTTCTTGTCTTTCTGAGTTAGCGCGGTCAGAGGTAGAGCTATTTTGGAGAAGTTCTCAATGAAGCGTCGATAGTAGCCAGCTAGTCCTAGGAATTGCCTCACCTCAGTTGGGGTTTTTGGCGCTTCCCAGTTTTCGATGGCCTTGACTTTGTAAGGATCAACGTGTATTCCTTTCTCGTTTACAACGTGACCGAGAAAGTTAACTTCTCTAAGCCAAAACTCGCACTTGGAAAACTTCGCATACAACTTTTCTTTCCTCAACAATTCCAAAATCGATCTCAGGTGTTGCTCATGCTCGGCCTTGGTCCGAGAGTAAATCAGAATATCATCTATAAACACAATCACAAACTTGTCCAAATATGGTTTGCACACGCGGTTCATCAGATCCATGAACACAGCCGGCGCATTAGTTAGCCCGAAAGGCATCACTAAGAACTCATAATGGCCATATCTAGTTCGGAAGGCTGTTTTCGGCACATCTTCCTCATGGACCCTAAGTTGGTGGTATCCTGACCGTAGATCTATCTTTGAATAATAACTGGATCCCTGCAACTGGTCAAATAAGTCGTCAATCCTCGGTAAAGGGTACCGATTCTTGACTGTCAGCTTGTTCAGCTCCCTGTAGTCAATACACATTCTGAACGAACCATCCTTCTTCTTAACAAACAGTACTGGAGCTCCCCAGGGTGAAAAGCTTGGGCGTATGAAACCCTTATCCAATAGTTCCTGTAACTGATTGGATAGCTCTTGCATCTCAGATGGAGCTAGTCGATAAGGCGCTCGAGCTACTGGCGCAGCTCCTGGGACCAAATCAATACGAAACTCGACTTGTCGCGGCGGCGGCAATCCGGGCAAATCTTCAGGAAAAACTTCTGGAAATTCGCGCACTACCGGTAAGTCTTCAATTCTTCGCTCATCTCCTTTCTTCTCTACTACATGCGCCAGGAAGGCGTAGCACCCTTTCCTTAGGCACTTACGCGCCTTTAGGCACGAAATCAGTTTCGTCGCAACTCCCCTACTTTCCCCTTGAATCACCAAGGTTTCTCCGTTCAACAGTGGGATCCGAACCTGCTTCTCATGGCAAATAACTTCCGCGTGGTTCTCGACTAACCAATCCATACCTACCACAATGTCAAAACTTCCCAAGTCTATTGGCAACAAGTTAATATTGAACCCGTGACCTCCCATGACTATTACACATTGTTCAGTTCTTTCGTTTGCGCATAACTGCCTACCATTGGCTAGTTCTATAGTATAAGGCGTGTCTAGTCTACTGGTTGCTAGGCCTAGGGAGTCTTTAAACTCAGCGGATATAAAACTCAGGTCAGCGCCAGTATCAAATAAGACAGATGTAAAATGGCCGTTAAGCAAAAACGTACCGGTTACCACATTTGGCTCTTCTTTAGCTTCACCCGCGCTGATCACAAAAGCTCTCCCGCGAGCTTGGTTTCCCCTTTGCGGGCAATCCCGACTGAAATGCCCTGGCTTTCCGCATGCGTAGCAGTTGTCATTGGCTCCAGCTTCTTTAGCACGGCAATTCACCGTCTTGTGTCCAGGCCTGTTACATTTGGCGCACGTGACGCTCGCGCATTCACCCTCGTGGTGAAACTTGCATTTGTTGCACCATGGGTAAGGGCCACTGTATCCTTTTCGTGGTGGCTCCGCGGCCTGAATCGCGTAAATCCTTGCGCTTTCCTGCTTCTTGAACGGTGGCTGCTTGGAGTCGGACCCTCGGTGGTGAGAGTTCCATTTCCTCTTGGGATCAGAGGTTCGCTGCTCGATTCCGCGCGTAGTTAACATACCCGCACGGACCGTATCCCTTGTAAGGGTGATGGCCCGCGCTACCGCCTCATCAAAGGTTGGAGGCGCTGCGGCGTTGAGCGGAACCCTAACAACAGGAGGTAACCCAAAAATATACCTCTCGGTCTTCTTTTCCTCCGTGTTTGCCATATCTGGCACCAACTGGCAAAGTTCGTTGAACCGGTTGTTGTAGGCGTCGATATCCGTTCCTACCATGGCGTGGTTCCAGAATTCCTGTTGTAGACTCTGGATTTCTGCGCGAGAGCAGAACTTTCTCATCATTATTTCCTTCAGTTCCTCCCAGGTCTTGTGGAGAGCAACTTCTCGCCCCAAAGTTTTCGTTTGAAGCTTCCACCAAGACGAAGCTGCCTCTTGGAACATGCAGGTCGCGTAAAGGACCTTCTGGTTCTCACTACATCCGCTAATGGAGAGGACTGTCTCCATCTTGTCAATCCAGTTGTAGAGCCCAATGGCCCCTTCGGTTCCCTTGAATGGCCAAGGCTTACAGGCCATGAATGTCTTATAGGAGCATCCTTTGTCCAAGGCTCCTGATTCGGGCTCTGGGGTCTCGTTCTGACGACCCTGACTTGATTCGGCCTTGCTGGCCTCATGTGTTGCGATCGCTTGCGCGATTATTTCCGCGAGTTCCTCGGGCGTCATGGTAATTCCCTTGGCTCTGGTTGGAGGCATTCTTGCTTAAACAGGGTGAAAATATATTAGACTTAGCGCATGTACTCTGAGCACATAATGTTATCGTTATTTACTAGACAGTGTGACCCGTGTTCCTAAGTGTGTGTATAGTTTCTTTTGAAAATATTTTCTTTGAAAAATATTTCATGCGATTCCCCAACGGTTATAGTCTAGGTTAAAACTTCTTTTCCTAGTTCGCTATAACCAGTGCTCTGATACCAATCTGTCACACCCGGCCCTGAGCGGCGGAAACAGCCGGGCGTGCACGAGTGGGGATTGATAATTAAGCACGGGCCATTGCAAAACATTCAAAGATTTTCATTGCGCATGAAATGTTTAATACAAATACATTACATTGTTTAAAGATTACTTAAAAACATCCAAGTATAAAAACTGTTGAAGATTTCCACGCCATATCCCCTTTGCGCGGCGGGTACAACCACGCGCATCGAAGGGATAGAACTAAAATCTTCCAAAAAGCTAGTTTTAGATGTTCAGCGTGAGGTGCTCTAAGTGTGACTCCATGCGCTACCTAGTTATCTCCTGAAAGACGCGTAAAAATATTTGAATCAGTATAAACTGAGTGAGTTCACAAGTTTTAGTAACTTGATAAATCGTATTGCATCATAATCTTGATACAAATCATTCTGAAACATAATTCTGATAGCATTATTAAACACATGCTTGGTAAAACATAGATCTATCAACATATTCTGATAAAATCGTTGCGCGGGTTACGCGCGAACATTTCTGGGAACTGTGCTCGTCTGTGTAAGTGGCGCTGCCACTACGAGCTAAAATAATGTAATACCGTCCCGCGGGTTACGCGCGGACACTTCTGGAAAACTGTGCTCGTCTGGGTAAGTGGCGCTGCCACTACGAGCGAATAATACTGTAATACCGTCCCGCGGGTTACGCGCGGACGTTGTGCCGGAAAACAAGGCGCTCGTCTGCGTAAGAGGAGCGACCTCTACGAGCGGGCTCAAACCCATAGTACTGCCCCATGACCATACTAGGCACTCGTCTGTGTAAGAGGTGCGACCCCTACGAGTGGGCGGATCAAACCAGCAGTCCCTACCCTTAGAGTTCCAATGGTAAAGTGATCACTTACTCGAATCTGGTGCACTAACATCGAAATACCATAGATAACTGTTCGCATTGCTCATCATGAAACATAACTTAAACACGTAATCGTTTGCATAGCTTGTAAGTATACCATGATAAAACATTGTTTAAGTACGTGTCCCTCGCCCCGAAAGTAGTTTAAAAACAGTGAAAACAGTGAAAATAGGGGCTGTGAGACTCACCTGTGGTTCTTGTTAAGGGATTAATCGAGATTCGGGTTTTCTTGGTGTTGGCCTCGGAATCGAAGGTCTAGAATACGATTAAATAACAAGAAGTATATATATTAAGATCAAGAAATGGGAGAACATAAGGGTTGGAAAGTAGATCTCAAGGTTATATTCTCGGCTTACCTAGTAACAGGATCGGAAATGAAAACAACGGATGCTTGGGAGAGGATTAGTGCAAGTTTGTAGTTCTTTGAAGTGTGTTTTGGGTGATAATTTAGGTTACAAATTTATAGGCAAACTCAAGGGAATACAATCCCTTGCTTTAGGGGATTGAAATCTTTTCATATCTAAATGTAATGATGATAAAGTATGGAAGTTATTATTATTTACTTAAGAGTGGAGTGGTGGATAAAAGATTTTGATTTGATTTGGACAGAACATGCAGGTCTGGGGTTGGTGAGAATAGGGTGGCTGACAGTTGACTTTTCATGCTACAGTGTGCTTTTTCAGGTACTTTTGTCAGTGTACAGTAAAAAGTGGAAAATCTCTGAAACACGCTACTGTTTCCTTTCGGGCGGGAGTAATCTCCTTATAACTGGAGAATAGACTAAGTGTTCTGCGCGTATAACTTTGTGCGCATAGCTTTCTGCGTGAAGGACATTTCTTTGCTGCGGGTAGATACGTAACCTTCTCGCAGTTAGGGACATTTGAGTTTCATTTGTAGATTCTCCAGGTGGTCTTGGTATTTCAACATAGTGATCAGTCATGTTGAAGTCAATTCCATCTTGGAGCTTCAGACAAACTAGCTCTCAACGTTCCCGCCATGCGGGTAGGTTAGTTCCCCTCCCGCACGCGCATAATTGGTTTTGGGATGCACCCGCCTTAGCTTCATGCGTGACGGTCAACCCATTTAGACAACATAAAGTTTCATGAAAACATAAGGCCAAAACGTTCACGCATGGCGCATATAACATATGCTCACGCTGGTTCTTAACATGGTGCGCTCGCGCAGGGCGCACATAACAAATGCACGCGCTTAATATTTACAATCACCTAATTATTAGGTTGATTACTTGGCTTATGGGTTTGGGAATTTACCGGTTGTCACAACTGTAGGTCAGTTCCGACATCTGTCCGAAAAGCCACTTTCGGCGCAGCATGCGCACCAATCCTATTGGTTGACGGAAAAAGTGACTGACATAATCTTTTGAAATCTTCTTTTGCATGTCTTGAACAGTGTTATCTGACATCTCCCATGCTTTGACCTGTAACCTGTCAGCTTTTCCCCATCCCCTGCAGCTGCCGGCATATCTTTTGATATCTTTTGCTTTTGGATTCTTGTGTCTTTTTAATATCTTTTGCTTGATTTGATAAGATCTTTTCCCCCTTTCAAGGGATTGTGTTCCCTTGGGTTTTCCTATAAATTAAACTAATTTCTTGTTTATTAACACTACACACACTACACTTAAACACTCCCCAACCTCTCTCCCTTTGCTCTCTGCCCTAGTTTCTCTGCAGCGCCTCCACTCTCTTGCCTCCGTCTTCTCTTCTGTTCTGCCCAGATCTCGGTAATTATAAATATATATTTAGTTTTAATTTGTTTAACTAACAAAAATCGATACTTACTACATATATTCAAGTCATAAAAACCAATCGTTAAACCAATAACCTCTTATTTATAGGTTAACTTGTGCTTGTTTAAAAGTTGGTTCTTGCATTATCTTTCAACGCACCTTTTTCAGGTGAGTAATCTCGTACTTAATCCCCTTTTATTTTTAACGTTTTGGGATGTTCATGTGTTTTTACAACTTGAGTCTTAAACTGTTTATGAAATTTATGTGCGCAAAACCCCCATGTGTTATGGACGTTTACTTGGCTGTTTATTTGTATGTGTGAATCATTAACCGCTTTGTTCGGCCTATTCCGAAGTTTTCATGGATCCATTAGATGAACACGGGAGACCTATCGTTTACGGTTTTCTTGTTTTATTTACACATGCACGTATGATTATTCGTTTTTGTGCTCGATTGGGAGCACGGATTGAACTATGAGCTATGAACTATTTAGGCTTGATCACAATCTGATTACACCCTATGTTAAACCCCAGTTAAGCACATGTTGCGCGCAGTGTTTGTTATTATCTATTTATATCTATTAAACTTGATTTCTCACCGACACGCAAGTGTTGACGTTTTATTTTAACACATGTTCAGGTTTGCTGTAGCTGCTTTTGGGAATCTCAAGGACACGTAGGATGTTTTCTTTTTCTTTGGACCTAGATTAAAATGTAACAAGACGAATGATGTTATTTGAATATTTTGAGTTATGATATGATTTATGTTACTTTACGATTTGTGTTCTGCGCGTGCGCAATGAAAATGTATTTATTAAATATTGACACCCAAATAGTGTCACGAGTAATGAAACAATACGTGGCGCCCCGATGTATAGTCCGCCATCGGTCGGGGTGTTACAGATTGGTATCAGAGCTCCGTGACTTTAGGATAGGTGGTTAGACGTAACAACCTAGAATACCTAAGAGTCCCTTTTCGCGCATGAGAAATATCTCATGTTTGCGCGCTAATTGTTATTTACTCGATATTTATAAAATATGTTGGCGCATACGCAGCACATGATTTCGTGTTTTATCCGCGGTCTTTCGATTTTTATTGTTAAATTTCAATTTATTTCTTTACTTACATATTCGTTTGTTGTCGGGATTTAGCATTGAAAATCCGAAAAGTCATGGTGATACATGAATAGTTGATTTTCAATCCCCATTAACTTTATGTTTTAAATTGAAGATTTGAAAAGTCATGGTGATACATGAATTGTCAATCTCCAATATTCGTTTACTCGATATTTTAATTGAGAATTCGGAAAGTCATGGTGATGCATGAATAGTCGATTTTCAATTCGAATTCATTACCTGTATTAAGTTTGCATTTAAATTCCTACTTTACTTCAAAATTTGATAGCATTTAACTCCGCGAAACAAGCTTTGCGACGATATACTTTGCGCTAAAACGATATTAACAAAAACTAAAACTTTTATAGAATGCCTCCGCTATCAGCTCGCCGTCATCAGAGAAGAGAAGCCGCGCGCAGACGTATGCAGTGTCGTTCCCAGGAAATGGCCGCCGCAATAGCCCAAGCCTTAAACCAAAACAATACCAACCCCTCCGGATACAATATTAAATCCTTTAATGCGGGTAACCCTCCGAAATTCACAGGGCTCGAAGGAGCCACCGTAATGCTCCAATGGCTCGAGAAAATTGAGAACACCTTCCTCTATACCCAATGCCCTCCAGACCGACGAACCTTATACGCCTCAAGTGTCCTAGAATCAAGGGCGCTTACTTGGTGGAACGGAGTAGCTCACGCGCGTGGCGCAGAGGCTGCTTCTAGCATGCTCTGGGAGGAATTCAAGGAACTTTTAACTAGAGAATTCTGCCCTCCCAACGAAATAAAGCGCCTTGAGGAGGAATTTTGGAACTTGAAACAGTACAGTGGCGAAGCGCGCGAGTACGCTACGCGCTTCCACGAACTAAGTTTGCTTGTCCCGCACCTAGTTACCCCTTCCCGCCGAGCCATCGAGAAGTTTCTTGGGGGTCTCCCCATGGAAATTCAAGATTCTGTATGGGCCAGGAACCCAGCAACCCTCTCTGACGCCATCGAGTTGGCCGCTGTGCTCAGCGACAACCATGTCAGGGCAGGAACCCTGTTCCTGCGGGGAGCCGAAAAGACCAAACTCACCAAGACTGTCCCAGAACCAACAGAAACCAAGCCAGAACCCTCAAACCGTAACAACCTCAAGCGTAGGCGCAGACCCAATCATCAAACCTACGCGCTTACCAACCCGCTCGTTGTCCAGCAACCCGCCTACCAACCTCCAGTATACGCTCCTAACCTAATGTCAACCTACCCAACACCCCCTGTAGTCCATAACTATGCCTTAACCAATCCCGCACTCCCTGCCCTGTCAACTAAGAAACCTTACACAGGAAACCAACCCTTTTGCCCAACCTGTAGACTTCACCATCCAACTCAAGTCCCGTGTCGACAATGTAACCAATGTGGCCGTACTGGTCACACTGCTGAGAACTGTAGAGTCCTTCCCGCCAACCCAATCGCGCAAACACCACCAACTTACCCGCTAAACCCACAACCAACATACCCTAATCCACGACCCAGGTCGTGCTATAACTGCGGTGACCCCAGTCATTTCCGGAACGCGTGCCCGAGACTGCAAGTACAAATTACGCAAGCTAACCCGGTTAACCAAATTTCAAACCAAGTGACGCGCGAACGAGCTTTTAATATAACCGCGCACCAAGCGCAAGCGAATAATGACGTGGTTAATGGTACATTTTTACTTAACAGACAATATGCATCTATACTTTTTGATTCTGGCGCCGATAGAAGTTTTATTTCTCGCGCATTTGAACAAAAACTTGCGCGACCGCGAGTAAACTTAAACGAAAACTTTACAGTTGAAATGGCTAACGGTGAAACAATTATAATAAACTCCGTGATCAAAGATTGCACGCTTAACCTTAATGAACACGATTTTCTAATCGACCTCATTCCCATGCCTCTTGGAAGTTTTGATGTTATTATTGGTATGGACTGGCTCTCGCAAAATCGCGCCGAAGTAATCTGCGCCAAGAAGTTGATTCGCATTCCTCGGGAAAATGGTCAAGATCTTCATATCTACGGCGAGAAACCATCTAACGGTCTTAAACTTATGTCATGCTCTGAAGCCCGAAGACTTTTGCGAAAGAATTGTGTCGCGTTCTTAGCTCATGTGGTCAAACCCGATGAAGGAAAGAAGAAACTTTCTGAAATTCCCATCGTGCGTGACTTTCCTGAAGTCTTTCCCGAAGATCTTTCTTGTTTACCTCCCGCTCGGGAAGTCGAGTTTCGTGTTGATCTTGTCCCTGGTGCATCCCCCGTGGCCAAATCTCCTTATCGACTTGCACCCGCTGAAATGCAAGAATTAGCAAGTCAACTTCAAGAGTTGACCGATAAAGGATTCATTCGCCCTAGCTCTTCGCCGTGGGGCGCTCCGGTGTTGTTCGTTAAAAAGAAAGGCGGTTCGTTTCGCATGTGTATCGATTACCGCGAGCTGAACAAGCTCACCATTAAGAACCGGTATCCCTTACCACGTATTGACGACCTCTTTGACCAACTCCAAGGTGCCTCTTGTTTCTCCAAAATCGATCTCCGTTCTGGCTATCACCAGTTGCGTATCCGCGAAGAGGATATTCCCAAAACTGCCTTTCGAACCCGCTACGGTCATTTTGAATTCTTGGTCATGCCCTTCGGTTTAACCAACGCACCCGCTGTCTTCATGGATCTAATGAACCGGGTGTGTAGGCCTTTCTTGGACCAATTCGTGATCGTGTTTATCGATGACGTTCTGGTATATTCCAAAACCAAGGCCGAGCATGAACAACATCTTCTGTTGGTGTTGCAAAAGCTTCGAACCGAGCAACTTTATGCCAAACTCTCCAAGTGTGAATTTTGGTCTGATGAAGTACAGTTTCTTGGTCATGTTGTAAACAAGATGGGTATTCATGTCGACCCATCCAAAATTGAAGCAATCAAGAACTGGATTCCACCGACCACTCCTACCGAAATCCGTTCCTTTTTGGGCTTAGCTGGTTACTACCGGCGATTCATTTCGAACTTCTCAAAAATCGCCTTGCCTTTAACAGCATTAACGCACAAAGGCAAACCGTATAATTGGGGCTCGAAGCAAGAAGAAGCCTTTCAAACGCTCAAGCGAAAGTTGTGCGAAGCTCCTGTTCTAGCGTTACCTGAGGGTACTGACGACTTGGTCGTTTATTGTGATGCCTCCAACCAAGGTCTCGGTTGTGTACTTATGCAACGAGGCAAGGTTATCGCTTACGCGTCAAGGCAACTCAAAATTCATGAAAAGAATTATACGACTCACGACCTCGAACTTGGTGCAGTTGTATTTGCCTTAAAAATCTGGAGACACTACCTCTATGGGACTAAGTGTATCATTTACACAGACCATAAAAGCCTTCAGCACATTTTTGATCAAAAGGAACTTAACATGAGACAACGCCGATGGAACGAACTCATCAGCGATTACGATTGTGAGATCCGATATCACCCTGGAAAGGCTAATGTGGTAGCTGATGCGCTCAGCCGCAAACCCAGCCAACTCAACTGTATCTTGTCGTGCACGCAGCTTCATTTCGCGCCGATCCAAAGCGATCTTGAATCGCGCATTCGCGACGCGCAGCGCGCATCGATCAGCAAAGGCAACCTACGCGCCGAGTTAGCGTGTGGTGCAGAAGCGCATCTAGTCCCTAACCTGAATGGAATTCTCTGTTATGTCAATCGCATCTGGATCCCCAATGATGAGAATCTTCGCTCTGTCATACTGAGTGAAGCACACAAAACTAGGTATTCCGTTCATCCTGGTGCTGACAAAATGTACAAAGATTTGCGCCTTTCTTATTGGTGGCCTGGTATGAAAAAGGATATTGCTGTGTTCGTAGCTAAATGCCTAACTTGTTCTAAGGTAAAAGCTGAACATCAACGCCCATCTGGTTTGCTCGAACAACCTGAAATTCCTACGTGGAAATGGGATAGTATAGCAATGGACTTTATCACCAAGTTACCCTTGACCGCAAGCAAACATGATAGCATTTGGGTAATAGTGGATCGATTGACCAAGTCTGCCCACTTTCTGCCCATTCGTGAAACCTATCGTGTTGAACAACTTGCGCATCTTTATGTCAAAGAAATTGTCTGCCGTCATGGTACTCCCTTGAGCATCATATCCGATCGCGATGGCCGTTTTATATCTCGCTTTTGGAAATCCCTCCAATCTGCGTTAGGAACTCGTTTGGACATAAGTACTGCATATCATCCTCAGACTGACGGACAGTCTGAGCGAACCATCCAAACCCTTGAGGATATGCTTCGATCTTGTGTTCTTGATTTTGGAGGTAATTGGGATTCACACCTACCTCTGATCGAGTTCTCTTATAATAACAGCTATAATTCCAGCATCGGTATGGCCCCATTTGAAGCACTTTACGGTCGAAAGTGCCGCTCGCCGATTTGTTGGAACGAAGTGGGTGAAGTTCAAATCACAGGACCCGAACTAGTTCAAGAGACAACCGATAAAATCGCCAAGATCCGTGATCATCTGCTGACTGCCTGAAGCAGACAGAAGAGTTACACAGATCGCAGGCGGAAGCCTCTCGAATTTCTAGTTGGTGATCTTGTTCTCCTCAAAGTGTCGCCCTGGAAGGGTGTTGTCCGCTTTGGGAAGAAAGGTAAGCTTGCACCTCGTTATGTTGGTCCGTTCAAGATTCTTGCGAGGGTGGGAAAAGTTGCCTACAAACTGGACCTGCCGCCCGCGCTCAGCAATGTGCATCCAACTTTCCATGTATCCAATCTCAAGAAATGTTTAGCTGACGAGAACCTCCACATACCACTTGATGAAGTTCAAGTTGATGAGTCTATGCATTTCGTTGAGAAGCCTGTTGAGATTATGGATCGCGAGGTAAAGCAAACCAAGCGCAGTCGCATCCCTATTGTCAAAGTTCGTTGGCAGTCCAAGCGCGGAGCCGAGTTCACTTGGGAAAGGGAAGATCAAATGAAGATCATGTACCCGCACATTTTCTCTGCGCAACCTACTTCGAGATAAATTTCGGGACGAAATTTCTTAAAGTAGTGGAGACTGTGACATCTGCCCAAATCCGACCCGACCCAGGTACCCGTTTTCGAATCCGATTCTTTTTATGATTTAAAATTTGATTATTAATCTTTGTAAATTTAACATTAAATAAATTATATATATATATATATTACTTACTAATAATAATAATAATAATAGTATTAATTTCTTGTCGCCGTCCCGCCTCTTTCTCTTTCTTGTCGCCGTCCCGCCTCTTTCTCTTTCTTGTCGCCGTCCCGCCTCTTTCTCTCTCTTGTTGCCGTCCCGCCCCTTTGCTTAACCCTTGAGCCTTGAACCCCTTTTTCTCTTAACTCTTTGCTTGTCCTTTGGTTCTTCCCGCCTAAGGATGTCTGCGCAGCTCCACGCGCCAGACTCCTTACAAGGAAGCCTGCGCGAAGACCAGCTGTACGCGAGGCGAACTGTTCCCGCAGCGCGCTAAGAATGGTAGTTCTTCCCGCGGCGGCTAAGAATTATAGTTCTTCCCGTGGCGCGCTAAGAATTTTAGTTCTTCCCGCGACGCGCTAAGGATTGTAGTTCTTCCCGCGACGCGCTAAGGATTTGTAGTTCTTCCCGCGACGCGCTAAGGATTGTTCTGTCTGCCTTCGCCCTCGCGCGCGCTCGAGTCTTCTCGCGCTAGACCTTAAGTCTTTTCTTCAGTTTAAGTCAGCCTGTATTCTTTTGAAATATCTTATCTTTTGTTTGAGCACTGTAGGTCAGTTCCGACATCTGTCCGAAAAGCCACTTTCGGCGCAGCATGCGCACCAATCCTATTGGTTGACGGAAAAAGTGACTGACATAATCTTTTGAAATCTTCTTTTGCATGTCTTGAACAGTGTTATCTGACATCTCCCATGCTTTGACCTGTAACCTGTCAGCTTTTCCCCATCCCCTGCAGCTGCCGGCATATCTTTTGATATCTTTTGCTTTTGGATTCTTGTGCCTGTTTAATATCTTTTGCTTGATTTGATAAGATCTTTTCCCCCTTTCAAGGGATTGTGTTCCCTTGGGTTTTCCTATAAATTAAACTAATTTCTTGTTTATTAACACTACACACACTACACTTAAACACTCCCCAACCTCTCTCCCTTTGCTCTCTGCCCTAGTTTCTCTGCAGCGCCTCCACTCTCTTGCCTCCGTCTTCTCTTCTGTTCTGCCCAGATCTCGGTAATTATAAATATATATTTAGTTTTAATTTGTTTAACTAACAAAAATCGATACTTACTACATATATTCAAGTCATAAAAACCAATCGTTAAACCAATAACCTCTTATTTATAGGTTAACTTGTGCTTGTTTAAAAGTTGGTTCTTGCATTATCTTTCAACGCACCTTTTTCAGGTGAGTAATCTCGTACTTAATCCCCTTTTATTTTTAACGTTTTGGGATGTTCATGTGTTTTTACAACTTGAGTCTTAAACTGTTTATGAAATTTATGTGCGCAAAACCCCCATGTGTTATGGACGTTTACTTGGCTGTTTATTTGTATGTGTGAATCATTAACCGCTTTGTTCGGCCTATTCCGAAGTTTTCATGGATCCATTAGATGAACACGGGAGACCTATCGTTTACGGTTTTCTTGTTTTATTTACACATGCACGTATGATTATTCGTTTTTGTGCTCGATTGGGAGCACGGATTGAACTATGAGCTATGAACTATTTAGGCTTGATCACAATCTGATTACACCCTATGTTAAACCCCAGTTAAGCACATGTTGCGCGCAGTGTTTGTTATTATCTATTTATATCTATTAAACTTGATTTCTCACCGACACGCAAGTGTTGACGTTTTATTTTAACACATGTTCAGGTTTGCTGTAGCTGCTTTTGGGAATCTCAAGGACACGTAGGATGTTTTCTTTTTCTTTGGACCTAGATTAAAATGTAACAAGACGAATGATGTTATTTGAATATTTCGAGTTATGATATGATTTATGTTACTTTACGATTTGTGTTCTACGCGTGCGCAATGAAAATGTATTTATTAAATATTGACACCCAAATAGTGTCACGAGTAATGAAACAATACGTGGCGCCCCGATGTATAATCCGCCATTGGTCGGGGTGTTACAATGGGTGCACACTTAATTATCAAAATCTCCATATGGAAGCCATGGTAAGTACGCTTGTGTGCGATAACTCAGACCCGAGGATGATGGCAGAAAAACGATAGAAATGAGAAATGAGATAAGGGCATGGTGGATACGCCGCTGGTACTTCCTATATATAAGTGCCTTTATCATGTTCCTCATTTGTAGCGTTTTTCGAGTCATATAAGGATTTAACGTTGTTCTTTTGCATAAAATTTGTTAATGCAAGTATCGTATTAAAGACAATATTCGTTAGTAATTACTTTCTTTAAGTTATTTTAATTTCGGGACGAAATTTTTAAAAAGTTGTGGATACTGTGACATTCGTCAAATTTGAGTTTCGATTTATATTTCGTTTGTAAACTTTCATATTGTAAAAACCGACACAACACCCTTTGTTCTTTATTTATTTATTATATAATATTATAATATACCTCGACCGTAAATAAACCAATGTTTGTCGTAATGTAGTGTCGTTAAGAAAAACTTATGATGGTCCAAACTTATTTTCGTAAAGTGTTATAAGCATTAGAAGCCTTCAAACTCGTTTCAAACAACCATTAGAACTTGAGGGGCCTGTTGTGTAAATACGTATTATATAAACCTAACTAAAAACAAACCATAACATTAACTTAAACATTCCCAGCCATCTTCTTCTTCTAGCCGCTTTCCGGCCGCCGCCTTCCGGCGAGCCCAACCCCGGCCACCACCATCTTGCACCACCATCACCACTAAACCACCACCATCGCAGCCCACACCACCACTTCCATCACCTCCACCTCCTTCTCTATAAAACGCAGCCGCCGCCGCCACAGCCGACGCCACCCCTGCCGGCCAACACCACCAACGAACACCTTCACCCAGCCGCCACCCACCCCCCTGCCATTTTCCGGCGAACCTCCATTTCCGGCGAGTCCCGTAACTCCGACGCACGCCCAGCCACCACTTTCCACCTCCCTTTGGTCCATAACTCCGCCAACACCCTCTCCTTCCCTCCTTCACGTTTCCGGCAGCACTTTACCCCTTTCTCCTCGGTTTTCATTTTTCTGGCGACCGGAATTCCGGCCGCCGTGGCTGCTGTCACTCCCTCTCTATCTCTCACTCAGTCTCTCTCTAGCTCTCTTCTCTCCCTGTGTTTGGTTTCCATCTTCGGCAGTTTTTCGACTCGGGAATATGTGATAGGTAAATAAATTTCGGTTTTGGTATTATTAGTTTCATATATTGATTTCCGGGTTTAAGTAGTTAATAATTGGTTTTTGTATCGGCTATAGTTTTGAAGCGAGATTGATGGGTATGGAGTTGGTTTGTTTTGGGTAAAAGATAAACGAGCGGGAAATGAATACATTAGGTTCTTATGGGTTTAATTATTTTGGTTCGTTTGGTTTGTACATAAGTTGTTGAACGAGAGGTCTTGGGTTCGTGTCTCAACCTAGACCGGTTTCAATATAATATTTTTAGACTTAACAAATTGTTACCATTAGTATTAATATCAATATATAAAATTTATTATTAGTATTATTACGTATAACTTACTAATATATTTATTTATCATTATTATTATCAAATAGATAATTATTAGTATTATCATTATTATTATTAACAAGATTATTAATATTTTTTTATTACTATTATCTTTTAACAAAATGATTATTATTATCACTATTATTATAAATATTAAAGTTATTATTAATATTATTAAAGATCATATTATTATCTATTGAAATCATATTTTTATCATTTATTTATTAACAATAATATTATTATATTTATTTTGTGAACTCGTTTAGAAATCGAACCGACATCGAGTATAGTATCATTATTTACTATCAATATCATTACTTATTATTATTACTATGTTTATCAACAACACCTTAAAATTAATACCAATATTTTATTCTTTAACTATCATTATTAGTATTATTATAAACTTTATTATCAATTCCTTCTTTTTATAAAAAGCGAACCCTTGATTTAAAACTCGTCTTGTTTATATTTAATATTGGTTTGGTTGTTTAAAAGCCCAAATAAAATAATATCATTTTCATATTAATTATCATTTAAGTATGAGTCCCTAATTATTAACAAATTAACCGACAATCCGATTTACTATCGAACCGTCCTATTTATATATTTTACTTTACGGTGTCAAGTTCGTTAATATATATTACATTATTTATTCTAGCTAAGGTGTTTATCATTCAAGTTGGATCTTTCGTTTACGTTCAGCTTCATTTACTTGTCTATTTAATTCTCGGTTCATCAGTCGAGGTGAGTACTTTCATACCCCTTTTTCCATCTTTCGTTTTGGGGTGACATTTCATACTTATCAAACTAAATGCTTTAATTACTTGCATCTTAAACCCACAAACGTGATTGTATACCTTATTTGAATAATTGCTCGATTTGGTGTTCTATGCTTATTTGACTATGTGTTTACAGCTTTTAGATAGTGAAACTATAAATCCTATACCATTTGGCAATGGCAAGGTGTCGTTAACGTATGCTATTAACGATAACTATAAATCCTAGATTACTCGGCATCCCCTTGTAGTTAGTTGGTGCTAATGTAAGCTTATTAGCAACTGTCATAAAATCCTAGACTAATTGCCAATAGCTAGGTGTCGCTAACTTGTTAGCGATAACTATTTATTCCAGTTTATAGCTCTTATTTATTGTTTTGTATACAAGTTTTGTGGATTTTCATACTATACACTTATATGTTCAAACTTATGAATTGCTCACCAACCTTTGTGTTGACAAACTTTATTTTATGAAATGTTACAGGTTTGAGTTTTGTTGACTCGAGTGCTTGACGGAAAACGTTACCAAGACCTTTAGGATATTAGCAAAACGAACAATATAATTATTACTTGTATTCAGTTTGTTTGTGTAGACGAGAAGTGTTGTTTATCGATTTGTTGAGATAAAATGAGTTAAATGAATATTGTCACTTCAAATAGTGTCTTGTGTATTTGTCCAATCACGTTGCACCCCGGCATGTTCCGCCTTTGGTCGGGGTGTGACACTTTGCTTATATGCTTTTTTGATTCAAATATGTTACAGATTTGTCATCTTTTGTTTCAAGTATGTTATGGATTATCTATTAATTAAGAATTTTATGTTCGTTTTGAATATTATGGTTTCGTTACATATGTATTATTTATTGTGTTTTTAAGCAGGTCCCTTAACAAGTCTTAACAGGTTAACCTGTTACTAACTAGGTTCGTGTTTGGATAAAATGACACGATTAGTTATCGTGTCGTGTTCGTGTTTAGCACAGCAGGTCATCGTGTCTTATCATGTCATGTCTTATTGTGTCGTGTTCGACATGTTATGATAGCCCTATTGAAACTGTCCCTGAATGTGTGTGTGTGTGTGTGTGTGTGTTATTGATTTCTTTTAAGAACCACTTTGAGTTTTAAGAACTCGAAAGAACTTAACGTAACATTTTTTTTTAAATTACATATGTGCAATATATGTAGGTTACATGTACGTAGAAAAATCACATAATTTTTTACGCACCAAGTCGACTTTTTACATAGGTGTAACAAACGTTTAAATTTGTGTAATCACTGTACATCTTTATTTTCTCTCATACTTAATTTTTTAATCAGATTTAATCTTAATCACATAATTTAGCATATTTAATTAAATAAATGTGTGGCTAAAAATAAGGCTCTTAAAGTTTTTAAAACTCAACAAAATTATATATGTGTGTGTGTGTGTTATAAATTAATTAATGCAAAGCATGAGTAGGGATGGCAACGGGTCGTGTTCGGGCCGGGTATTGCTAATCCCATACTCGTACTTGGTTATAAAATTCAATCCCATACCCGGCCCATTACTCGTCGGATATGTGTCGGGTAATTACCCGTCAGGTATCGGGTATACCCATTAGATTGTTAAAAAAATTTCATTAGGATTTTTATGTAGATTTTTTACCGTTATAATTATCGTATATATTTTTATTTATATATTAACTGTAACAAACTAAAAAATGATACATTACATCTATATAAACATTATCATAAATAATAACGTACACTATAACTTTTGTATAACTTTATATATAAACTTTATAACATATAAAACATAAATAATATTTTTTAAAGCATATCTTAAATACAAAACATTAAGAAAAAAATGGAATTAATAATAAAAAATTTCGGGTTTTCATTTTGGGTATATAGTTAGGGTAAACGAGTATGCCTTTTCGGGTAATCGGGCCGGGTATCACCAAAGCCCATACCCAACCCGTACCCGAGAAAAATTTTCAAAACTAATCCCATACCCGGCCCAATACCCGTCGGGCTTCGGGTATACCCGTCCCGAATGCTTCGGGTTTCGGGTATACCGTCGGGTTCGGGTTATTTTGCCATCCCTAAGCATGAGTTTAAAATTTTATTAATGAGAGAAGCTCAAGCGCTTAACACATATGTTGTAGCTGTAAATTACTAAATTACTAGCCTTGAAGAGGCCGAGATTAGGTTGTCCGCTATGGGGCGCCTTGGAGGGGGAAAAGGGCGTTGATGAGGGGAGAACACCGCAGGGGGGCGCGGGGGGGGGGGGGCATCTGACGACCGGTACCTTCTCTCTCTCTCTCTCTCTCATCCACACACATACATATATATATTTATATATATAATGGGGCGCCCAAGGGGGCTTTAACCATAGCGGGGTCTTATGGAGAAGGGCTTCGAAGCCCCCGGAGTCCACGTGACGCTGACGTGACACCGTGGAGGAGCTTCGATGCCCCTTACTTTAGCATACAGCCTTAAGGGTAGGGGTCACAACTCACTAAGTTTTTAATTTTTTGGTAACCATCATTTATCTTTCAATATAAATAACTTTTTTGTAGTTATTTTTTTCTAAAAAATATTATAAGTAAAATGAAGTATTTTTATTTACTTTTAGTTAGTAAAGTATCATTAGATTTTTCTAAAAAAATGCTTTTTTAATCTAGTATAGCTGGTCATGTTCAAAATGTTTTTAAAATTATTCCGGTGTATGATGTTTTAATCATTTTAACATAATGTCAAAATACACATATACATAATCAACTAATAGAGAGGAGATATGGATTACCATTAGCATGGCTTTTATGTGCTTGTGAGTGAGGCTAAAAAGTTTATCTTTCACAAGTCGTAACAAAATGTCGATAACATCCTCCTCTTTCTCATGTAACTTAGGGTTTCGACGGTTGAGATGTTCATCAATGAGTTGTTGGTAAAACAAATCAAAACCTTGGAAGCATTTCTCTAGCCGATCCATCTTGCCCATGAACCTATCAATCAAACTTACAAAAGACGGGCCAGGCCAAATATCCGAAACATAATTATTCACTATAGTCTCTTGGAGCTCACTAAGTAGCCAAAGAGCCTTCTTTCTTTCATATTCATCTTGGTACTTCTTCCCAAAAGAGACTCTCATCATGATAGTACTTGTCACATTCTTGACAATTTTGCTCAAGTTTATATTATTAGATGAAAGTGCTAGCCCATGTATCGTACTCATGGCATGAAAGACTTCATCTTCACGAATATACCTAGAAGATTGTATCCTTTTTGGGCTTAATAGATGAGTTGTAAAAATCTTTCTCAACTCTTTCCACTTCTCATCATAATGCGAAAAGGCTACGTCTATCCCACCATAAGAAAACTTTTGGGCGCCAAGCAATCTTGGCCTACTACAAAAGACAGTATCTTGGGTTTTTAATACTCTTTCGCTACACTTGCTGAGGAAACAACGATAGTTGGGACAAAACCAAAGCAAAGAGATATGATTGGGCCATAGTTTTGAGAGCTCCCATAGAGAAGTATGGATGCTTGATGGATTGATTTGGTGCAAGTGTCCAATGAAGGGTAGTCCAGGAGGACCAGGTGGATTGAATCTGGATTTGCTATTGATGATTTTGGTAAGAAGGTTGAGAAAATATAGGAGGGCGAGAGACAAAAGAAGAAAAACAAAAAATGGTTCCATAGTTTAGAATTAAGATGCTAGGAACTTGGAACTCCAAGTTTTGTTATATGGAATAAATAAACTAGCTTAATATAAGAATGTATTGGATGAATGTTGGCCATACAATAAAATGGAAGCCGCACGTTTTTTATTTTTTTTCCTCTTGTTCTTAATTTCTGTGGTGAGAATGATGTTTTCTAGAAATATTTCATCAAAGGTTGACGTTGTAGTTTACACACAAACCATGAAAACCGATAACTAATATTTGCATTATTGCACCTCGGCAACGTAAAACCACTCATCTCGCTATAAGTGGGGACCTACATAGTACATACTGCGTATAGGCCCTCTATAATAATTTATTTTGACGAATAATAAAAATAAATAAAGTCTATTGTTGCATTATTGCATTAGCTTTTTAGCTCGTTTATTACACGAAATTTGTTAAATAATCAAAATAAATAAGACCTATTCTTTCAAAAAAAAAGGAAAATATAAGTTATGATGAATGAGATGAGAGATTACAGAATTATAAGGGAAATTGTAGCCTATTTTTCAAAATCGTTGACCCGTGACTCATGGATAAGTAGGATAAATAAGATGAGAAATTAAATAACTAGAAAGGAATAAAACCCATTTGCCAAAATTATTTTTACCCATGACTCATAGATAGATAGAATGAATGGGATGAGAGATTAAAGAATTAGAAAGGAAATTATAACCCATTTATCAAAATGATTTTACCCCATAACCTATGGATAGTTAGGATGAATTAGAAGAGAGATTAGACAAAAAATGAATATAAGATTGACACATCATCCTCATTATTTTTCTTTTATTAGTATAGTTAGATAGTTAGATTAGATTAGATCGATTAGATTAGATGCCTAAAAATTCCAATCACACCAAAAATTTTGATGAAGTCCTTATGAAAAAGAATCACGAATCCTTCACTAATTACTATTGAAGATTAAGCTGATTTAATATTTTGTTAATATAACTATTAATGATAACTTAGTTATTGTTGCATAGCCATCCCTTGTAATTGGTGTGTATGGTGCGGTTTAGGATAAAATTGTCAGTTTTTCGGTTTTCGTTGTGTTTGCAGTTTGATTTTGGTTTTAACATTTGAGTTTGAAAATTTCAGGTCAAAAAAAATTTGACCCGAAGTAATGAATTTAGGTCTCAATTATTTATGTTAATTTCTAAGATTTTATTTTGTCTCACAAAAGTCCATTGACATTTTTTTAAAGGAAAATTGGTTTTAAAAAATCTTAACTATTAGCTATTGGCAAATAACAGTCCAAACTTAACACTTGGCTGGTGACGGTCCAACCTAAAGGTGTATTTGTTTTTAACGGTCCGCGACTAACGAAGCCTTAACTCCGTTAGTATGATACTGAGGTGGCATGCCATGTTGTCAAAAAAAAAAACCTCATGTGGCATAGAAGTGGGCCCCAATCCCCACCCTTCCTCTTCGTCTTCCTTCTTCTTCCCCTTACCCCCACCATCCACTTCCCACCACCGTCACTAACCTACAACCACCACCACTGTAACATCTCGAATTTTTCATATTTGTATTCGTTTAAATTTAAATCGATTCAGGAACGTAATTTGGATCTTCCGAACTATTTAAAACTTGTATTTATTGGTATTTAACTTGTTTTAACTTATTTTATAATTTCATAAATTTCAATTATGCCAAATAGCCCTTGGAAACCTTTACAATCGCTTAAACGGCTAAAAATCGCATTTTCGGAAACTACAGGGACTAGTTTTGCCAATTCTTTCCTATTTTTGATTAAATTAACGAAACTTAATCTCTAATAAATGTTATAGCTGGTTCAATTTCGTTTTCTTGGTGTCCAAGCCAAATTTTGTTGGTTATTGTACTAGATTTTCTCATTAAATAGCTTATTTTGTTTCCTAATTTGTTTTTAGTATTCAAATCGCTTATTTTAGGTAAAAAAATCAAGTGAATTAAGGTCCAAGAAAAGGATTTTAACTCAAATACAAGTCTATATTCTTAAATTACTTATAAATCACGAAATCTTTGATTTATTACATCGATATTCTCATTAGAATCGTATTTTGTTACTTAAACGAGTAATCTTCCAAATATGGTTCGTTATTGCTATTCCTATATAAACAACCCCTAATCTCCTGCCATAACACTTTACACAAACCCTAGAGGATCCTTCTCAGCCGTCCTACCTCTGATCATCATCAAATTCTTCGGTTTTGCTTATTCGTTGAAGATACAATGTTTGTTCGTTTGACTTTGCATGCGTATGGACCTTTGACTCATCATATCTCTTGATTCTTTCACTTTCCGGTTAAGTTGTAAACATAGGAATCATTCATATGTATTCCCTAGTCAATAACCTTCAATCAATTTTGGTGGTTGAAGGGTGTTGACTGGTCAAATCGTTTAAAACTCGTTAAAGGGCAAAATAGTCAACAAGTTTGACTATCCGTTTTCTCATACTTCTGGTTGGATTCAACGTTCGGTCCATAAGACTTTTATTCTCGTAACGTAATTTTAAGGCTACTGAGCAAAACCCGACTCCCGACTCGCTGTTCGGATTCTGGTCAGTACCAGCTCGCTTAAATCTTAAAACAAACATAACTTAAATTCTAAATGTCCGTTTGGGTTGATTCCAACGGAAACAAGTTCGTTTTTACTTATATTATCAGATCCTAAAATCTTAAATTTTTAATTGTTTATATCATTTGACATGTAGTGGACGACTCGTTTATTCGTTAGCTCGCTTATTCGTATTTATATTCGTTTGTCGTTAATCTAAGGTGAGTTTGATCATTCCCCTTTTTATATACTGTTTTCAAACGTTTTGAGGACATATGCGTACTTATTCATATTTTCTATCACATATATATATATATATATATATATATATATATATATATATATATACATCTCAAACAATCGATGAATCACGGCGTGGCGCGGAGTTTACATGGGAACGAGAAGACTCGATGAAGGATAAATATCCATACTTATTTACATCATCTTAATTTTGGGACGAAATTTCATAAAGTAGGGGATACTGTGACATTTGTCAATTTCGGGTTATTTTATACTTGTATTCTTAATGTAAACCCGACCCGTTTTGTATCCCGAACCTTTCGATATTATCAAAATGATGAATTGTATGTTAAATATTTGTTTTATAGTTGTTGGATAAAAAAAACACCATTTTCGGTTCTTAAAATTCCCCCGAAAACGCTCAAAACGAACTCTAGGGACTAAAACTACCAAAATGGAGACTTGAATGACCCATTTGTAGTTTGTGCTTCTTGGGTCTATAACCAACCCATTTTCATGAAACACCCTTTATGAAAGACCCATTCAACTTACTCTATATACACACACCCATCTTCTTCATTTGTGCTTGCTCATTTCTTCATTTCTCTCTCAAATTCTTGAATTCTAAGGTTGTTCTTCATAAGCTAATCTTTCATTTTAACTAACTTCTCAACACTTAAAGCTTGATGTTACAACATACATATAATATACACTCCTTGTTTACCTTCGGTCTTTCATTTCTCCGGTCTCGGCCGGTTGAAATGTCGGGCTAGTAAGGCAAGGTTACATGGAGGACTTTGTAGTCCTTGTTTATATATTTAACAAATCTAACCATATAACTTGTTACACTTGCTTAACTTCTACATATTTTAGTTTATTATTCATATTTGTCAAGTTCCATGGTATTGGGTATGTGGTGACTAGCCTCGGTTTCATCCCGAGTTGAGAACCGAACCAAAAACAGAACTTTTGTTTAAAAGCATTATTGTTAACTTTTTGAATGTAAAACTTGAGTATTATTATTTATAAGTTATTTTACAAGTTCCATGGTAATTGGGTATGTGGTAACCATCCTCGGTCTTATTCCGAGTCAAGGACCGAACCAAAAACCGAACTTTTGTTTAAAAGCTTTATTGTTAACTTTTTGAATGTAAAACTTGAGTATTATTATTTATAAGTTATTTTAAAAGTTCCATGGTAATTGGGTATGTGGTAACCATCCTCGGTCTTATTTCGAGTCAAGGACCGAACCAAAAACCGAACTAAACTGAGTTCACTCGCTTAAGACACACAAGTGTGTTTTTAGCCATCAAAACTCATATTTTTCTTCAAGATTATATTTTAAATCAATTTTAGTTAGTTTCTAAACATACTTGGCATGTCGGTAACCAATTTGATCTTATAACAAGTTCGAACCGATAAGGTCGTATACTCGCTTAACGAACGTTAAGGTTCTTCACAATAGAACTATATACTTGGTTAAGTCTATTTTGATTTTATTGAGTTATCTCATAACATTTATTATTTTGGGAAGTTAACTGTGAGCTTGGTCAATTATCAAGTCTCGAACCGACAAACCCGAACACTCGTTTAAACCTCGTTTTGGGTATTCTTATAACCAAGGGTTTTGCAATATCGCATTTTAACCCACATTATTACTTAACATAGGTTGAGTAAAAAAGAAAAAAACTAATGAATAGAATACCGAGACCCGGTTTCGAGTAAACTTATTTTACAAAACTCGTTTCTTTAATTTCTCAAATATTTACATTTTTAAATCCTAAACTTTATTTATTTACTTTATTTGTCATGTATTTTATTTTAAACCCTTCCAAGACTACCTACTAACACAAGACCCGTTTAATATAGGTCTTGCTCGTTAAACCGATCTCTCCGATTATTCACGACACTATCTTTCAAGTTACTTGTTAATGTGAGTACTTTTTCATCCCCCGTTTTCCATCTTTCGTTTTGGGGGTGACATTGCATACTTATTCAAATTCAAATGATTTATACTTGAGTTTTAAACCACAACACGTATTGTATATGTTTACTTAAATAAACGCTCGATTTGGTGTTATATGCTTTACATGATTATGTGCAAATTCTTGAATGCTAAGGCGGGTAGCTTCTTGAATGCTAAGGCGGGTAGCCTCATCAAAGTATGATCATACGTTAATTCCGAGTATATATGGTATCCCCATATAGAAAGGTGTCGTCAATGTATTCTTATTGACGATTTCATTATTGTCGTCAATGTATTCTTATTGACGGTTTTATTATCTAAATTGTTGCTATTATTTATTGTTTTCATATACTAGTTGTGGATTTCATACTATATACTTATTGTCAAAACTATGAAAATTGCTCACCAACCTTCGTGTTGACAAACTCTATTTTATGCAATGTTATAGGTTTGATGTTAGCTTGATTGGATTACTTGAAGAAACTTATTATCTTGGCTTTAGGATATTAGAAAATAAAAGAACAAGTTATTTGTTTATCTATCTATTTGGCATTTTGTATGAACAATTGTTGTGTTATTTATGATTATATGGATTTAAATGAGTTGTTTAAATATTGTAACTTTATAGTGTCATTGTGCAATGAGCAATCATGTCGCGCCTCGATGTTTCCGCCTTCATTGGTCGGGGTGTGACATTTTGTGAGACAAAACAGAAAGTTTCTAGTTTTTTATGTACAAAAAAATGTGTTTTTTATACAAAACAATAATTGGTGCTGATTTTTATGGTATTTGCGTTAAACATCTTTAAGATCAGGCTGGGCTTGATTGCAAGTAGAGATGCACAACCAAACCGGCTAACCAGCCAGGACTCTGTTCGTACCCAAAATCCTAACTAGTTATTAACTAATTCCTAAGAAACCGGTCGCTACCCAATTCAACCGGTCAGTTACAAACGTGTTTGTAGTATTAAGCTCTAAAACCGGTTTATAGGCTTTTTTTTTCTTTTTTTAATAATACAAAACCGTTTTTTTATTACTTACCGGTTATACCAAGTAGGGATTTCCTTACTGAAAACTGATTTGTAACCGATTTGCTTATTGGCCTAACCGGTTTTTTGACCGTATTGACCATAACCGGCTAACCAGTTTGTGTACCACTAGAGGTGCACAAATCGGGTTTTTCTAATACCCGATTATGGGCATGGAACCGGGTTCGGGTATGACCGGATATTGTAAAATCATGTGTTGGCAATATCCGGGTAGGGTTCGGGTCCAGGTGTAGTCTCTCAAAAACTTACCCTATGCACCCAGATTTGGTTTGGGTATTTTAAAACCGGGTATTTGAATACCTTATTTTCGGGTATTGAAAAACCTTATATTCGGGTTTTTTCGAGTATTTCTTTTCGGAAGTATATTGAGTTTTTCAAATGGCTGCACTTTTTTGGGGTATTTTCAGTTATTTTCCGGGTAATTACGGGCATAGATCTACCGGGTATGGGCTTTACCCTACGGGTAGGACGGGTAGTAAAAATCCAGATATAAAAAAACGGATCTGGGTTCGGTTTTTTTTTCACCTATATGCACCAGTAAATCATTCATTGCAACTAGTTCTTTCATGCATGGGCTAACTTGATTCCCAGTAAAGTTAAATAAGCCCATAATACCCATAGAAACAAACCCTAATAATAAGTCTCATTACTCTACTCTTGAAACCCTAACAATTCCATCAATGGCTCCGAAGAAAGGTGTGAAGGCAGTCGCAACGAAGAAGAAAAATGTAAGCTTTAACATAATTAATTAATTCATGGGTCTGTGATTCATTTTGCACATTTTGATCTTTAGGAGAAGGTTGTGAACCCACTGTTCGAGAAGAGGCAGAAGCAGTTTGGGATAGGTGGAGCATTGCCGCCATTTAAAAAAGATGTGCATAGGTTTGTGAGATGGCCGCGGGTTGTTCGGATTCAGAGGAAGAGGAGGATCTTGAAGCAGCGGTTGAAGGTTCCACCGGCTTTGAATCAGTTCACTAAGAATCTTGGTAATCATTTGCTAATATTATGTTTTGTTGAATAGTTGGAATAAAGAGTGATTTGGAGTTTTGGACTAGGGATGTTTATAAACTGTAAGACCGACGGTCGGTTTAGTTGGTTTGAAATGCAGGCGGTTTAGATCATGGCTTGGTTTTTATTAACGGTTAGGAAGTTGGAACTGGCTTTAAACCGATTTTTTATTTCAAAGGGATCATTTCGTTGCTACGGATTTTAGATGCCATCTTGATATGCATACTTGCAACCAAATTCGGAACAAAAAAATTTGGAACTTGTGATCGTGTCTACCCTTGTGTTTACGGAGTGTAGGGAGTTTTGCTAGGTGGGTAGGATGGTACGTTGGTGTACAGAAAATAATAGAGATGTTGGTGGTTCTGATTGGCGGTGAGTAGAGGGGGTGTGTGGGGGGTTTTGTACGGAGCAGAATAATGGATGGGGAGAGAGAGAAATAGAAAGGACTTCCTTTTTGCGTTGGTGGGGAGTCGGTGGTTGGTGATGATGTGTTTCCAGCGAGCGGTACCGCTTGTGTAATCCTGTTTGTATTAAGTGTCACATAAGCAGTATCGCATGCCTGAAACACACATCACTATCCACCCTCTACTTGCGCAAATTGTAAGGTTTTTTATTTCTTGTTTTCCTTCCACTTTTCTACTCTTTTTCGCTAGCCGGAACCACCTACTTTTTGCCAAAAACCTTTCAATCAAAGCTCTATACTCACAAAAAAGCTATGCTAGACCCGGTCACCATTTCTTTATTTTTGTTGTTTGATTTTGGTTACATGTTAGCAGATTCAAACGTCGTTTTTTGTCTGTATTATATGCATAATCCATCCTTTTGAAATTTAATACAAAAGTACAGTTTTGAATATATATTTTTTTATAAAAACAAAACTGTATACGGCAATTTGGATTTTGGCTCATTACAAAACCAACTAGTAGATACCTGTATAGTTGCAGAAACATGAAAACTTATTTATGGATACTTTAGCTTCCCCAAATGGCCAAATCTTGTTTGCTTCCAACCTTCTTTTGTCTGAAACCAAAACGGTAGTTGCATTCGTAAATGAGTTTATATTGATTTTTTTCAACTTGGTAAAGGTATGGAGTTTTTATTTGTTATTCCAATGTATGAAAACTTGCATTGGTTGTTGTGGAGGATCTGTTCGTCTTTCATCCAACTTTGCGACTAAAAATTATTGAGCTTTTTTTATTTGATTTTTATTTGGTTGACTGTTATTTTGTATTGATGTACAGCAACTACTTTGTTCAAGATGCTGCTTAAGTACCAACCCGAAGATAAAGCAGCTAAAAAGGAACGAAAAGGGCACAGGCCGAGACTGAAGGAAAGACAGTTGAAGCCAAGAAGCCTATTGTTGTCAAATATGGTCTGAACCATGTCACCTATCTTATTGAGCAGGTTTATCATTTTTACCGACACATTCTAACACCTTTTGACTTTTTTAACCTAAAACTTATCTTTATTTTAATGTCCTGTTCTAGAACAAAGCACAATTGGTCATCATTGCTCATGATGTGGACCCCATTGAGTTGGTTGTCTGGCTCCCCGCGTTGTGCAGAAAGATGGAAATCCCTTATTGCATTGTGAAGGGAAAATCTCGATTAGGAGCCGTAAGCGTTATAAACTATTTTTTTTTTTTTGGTATTATTTCATGATTTCACGGGGCTGAAGAAACGTTCTGTTACATTTCAGATTGTTCATCAGAAAACCGCAGCAGCTCTGTGTTTGACTACGGTCAAGAATGAAGATAAGTTGGAATTTAGCAGAATTTTGGAAGCAATTAAGGTTTTTTCATATAAATAAACTTTTCTTTAACATAAATTATATGGTGGTTTGGTGATATTGAATATTATTGAGTATTGTTATTGCAGGCCAACTTCAATGATAAGCATGATGAATATAGAAAGAAGTGGGGTGGTGGGATTATGGGATCCAAATCTCAGGCCAAAACAAAAGCAAAGGAGAGAGTGCTTGCAAAGGAGGCTGCTCTGAGGTTGACATAAGATTCATATGATATCGTTAGTTTGGAATCTGGAGACGGTGCTTAAAACCTTTTTTGATTACTTGAAAGTTGTAGAAGACGAGATGCATTTGTTTGTTTACATGTTGCTTGATTCTGTCGCAGACTCGGTTTACTCAATTTTGGTTGGTTATATTAGTAAGAACACCAATTTTTCTTTTGTGATTTTCTATTTCTTATGCTTTTTTTGGTTTAAAGATTATGGTTGCAAACGGTTATACTTACAATGAGCTCGTTTTAGTTGAGCTCCAGCAAATTAAATTGAGCTTAAAAAATATATGTAAAGAATGTAAAAGTAATCCAGTTATATGTAGAGGTGCAAACTAGAGGTGCACAAAATATCTGGTTCCGGGTCAGGTCGACCTGAACCGCGGAACCGAGTCCTATCAGTACTCAACCCGACCTGTGGGTACTGGGGTTCTCCATTGACTCGTATCGGGAACCGGACCAGTTTTGACCCGTCGGAATTGGTTTCATCTTTACCTAAGCAAAACTCGACCTGACTCTACCCGAAACCTAAAAAAAACACTATTAAATACTCGACTATACCCGGAACCGGTTTCTACCCGATCTGATTTTTACTTTTGTTGATCATACCCGGAACCGGTTCCTACAAAATACCCGGTTTATGTACCTCTAGGGCAAGCTAGTTAGTCACTAGTACGTAACTAGATACAAGCTCGTTTGTTGGTTTGTAACTGATATCAACTGTAACTTAAGGACCGACTAACAATTTCCAAATTTTCTTATAGGAATTGGTTAGCAAACGGTAATGGCTTAATTAGGTTGGTATTAATAAGATTATTTTTCAATAGGTTAATAAAGTTAGCGGAATGTTAACCTGACCTAACCTAACTAGTTACACAAGTTAGAGATTTTCCACTAAAAAAGTGGTTATGAACCTAACCAGTTATTGTTAGTAACCGATGTTTTCATAGCCGGTTAACCGGTATTTGCATCTCTAGTCATGTTTGTGTATTCTTATGAATCAACAAGGTAACTGACCAAATATTGTTATCAATTTAATAATTAAGTTTTTTTTATCAAGTTATAATATAACTTAGCTAATGAGTTGATCTCGACCTTATAACTTTTCTTCTGTATTAAAATTTAACATGTTGTCGAGTCAACTATTTAATTAAACGAGTTAAACACGTCAATCGAATACGACCCTGTTTGATAAACAAATTATATTAATTCAAAATCTGATTACTTTGAAGTCGTGTTTTGGGTGAAACAAAATGTATCACCCCAATTAATATATAATTATTTTAATAAAGTTATTTAACAGATATTTTATGTATTTTATTCCACGCTAAACAAATTTTAATTGAGAAAATTCCCAAAATAAATATTTATGAAAACAACTTTCTAGTTTTAGGTGTTATTTGTAAAAAATTCCATAAATAGTTATTATAAACTAGTCGTGACGAGTAGTTTGTAGAACCAATTAAAACTTGCCACGTGTCCTTAAACTAACCATAACGAGCATGCTCACTAATCATTTACTCGTCACGACTTAGTAAGTTTCATGCCTTGTAATCAACGCTCACGAGTAATTCATAAGTCCTTTAGTCGTGACGACTAGTTTATCCTATTTGCATTCCCTACACGAGTAGTTTATTAGTAGTTAACTTGTTGCGATTAAAGGACTTATAAATTACTCGTGGGCGTTGATTGCGATACATAAAACTTATTTAGTCGTGACGAGTAAACGATTAGTGAACGTGCTCGTTACGATTAATTTAGGACATGTGGCAGGTTCTAATTGGTTTCTACAAACTACTCGTCACGACTAGTTTATAATACATATTTCTGAAATTTTTGACAAATGTTACTGAAAACTATAAATTTGTTTTCATAAATACCTATTTTGGGAATTTTTCTATTTTAATTTGTTTAACGTGTTTTAAACTAAAAATATAAATTGAAGTTATTAATGGCCATAAGGCATCTTATATGATTTATTATTGGAAATGAGGCAGTTTATGTAAATTTAAAGACGTATGTTCAGATTCCGCCCACTTTGTCACCCCATAGATGCTAATAGTTTAACTGTCACGTTTTAAATGAATTTTGTTTATTATTGTCAAGAGGAGAATTTTATAAACACAGCCCCACGCTAGTAAAGAACTAGGAGGAAAAGGCCAACTAGAAGATAACATGTAACATTTACATAAGTATAAGTTTACAAGTAATTTAATTATTTAAATGATTTATTTAGATTACCAATTTCTTGAATTGCATAAGTATAAGCCAACTAATTGTGTTGTTTTTGAGTTTAACATCACAAGTTTTTCTTACTTTTTTAGATAGATGCAATGCAGACGCTTTTAAGAGGGCAAGTTCGTCTTTGCGGAGGAAGCTTTACGAGAACCGTAACTACTAATGTGAAAAGCTTGATTGTTAATTGTATTAATGCATGCTTCTTTCGGGTAATATGTTACGTATAAAATTATTTGAGTCTACTAAGTTACAAATAAATCAATAAAGTCGACTCAAACTAAATAAAAAATTAAAATTTAAAATAGACCCATTTTCCTAACACTTCATATTTTAGAATGAGTCCAGATAAGCAAACAACACTCGCAGCTATTGTTTGACGTTGTAGTAGGAACACCATAATAGTTTTAATAATTATATATAACTAGTATTCACGCTAACCGCGTTGCGGTTGGGGGGGGGGGGTCTAAACCCGCTTACACATTCACTTCATTTGAAAACATGAAGTTGTCACCACCACCGCCTTCGGTCACCATGACCAAGCCCGCGGTCAGGTACTTTCGGAAACTATTAAGAAAATCGAATGAAAAGTAGACGTAAAAATCGAAAGTTATGGTTTTTTATTCGGTTTTAGCTCAAAATAGGCATAAGTAGAACTGTGCACAATACTAAACATAATGTTAAAAATAAATCAAATATTAAATATAATATGTAATATAAAAATTAGGTAAGAAGATTATACTATAATTAAGTTTAATAAAAAGATTAGTTAAAACAAACCTGAAAACATAAATCAAATACAAACTTCAATAAGTAACAAATAAAGTATAAAAAATCAAAATAGATAGAAAAACTCACACCAACAGAGAGCGCATGGATAACGATCGAACCTGGGTGTCAGGCCCCATTTTGTAGTAAGTTAGTAGCAAACCAAACATAAATCAGAAACATTAAAGCATATAGCATATGCACTATTGGTTTAAAATTTCATTCAAACTTAAAAGTGGGTATAAACCATCAAAGCAAGTAGTACACAACCTTATTGCACAATAAACTATTTAAGCAAGAAGTACAAGTGTTGATGCACAATTTCTCTCATAATTGTGTGTGTGTTGATTTCTACGTTTGGTTCCAATACGAGAAACTCAACGAAATAAATATTTCGCTAATCAAAAGTTAGTACCAAAATACACATGACTTTTGTGAACTTTGACTAAATAATAAATAGACTATCGGAAAGTGGCACTGAAGGAACAATGAGCTAGCAACCCATAAAAAAATGGACTAATAAAAATACCCAATGTAGGCACAATACATCGCTAGCTTGAAAAAAAAGTGGGCACATTACGTTATGTCGACTCATCCTCTTTAAAACCCCTCATTGAGAGCACGCTTTGCTCGCTAACTTGCCCCATCAAACCAACAACTCATCGTGTCACCAATGTCTTTTGAGAGTGAATAACTCACCTACCTATCCGCTCATTGAGTCGCTCCTACATTCTCAACTGATACAATACACCAAGCTTAATAATTTGAATCATAATAAAAAGATCATTACTTTGATTTCTCACAAACATTATTATTTTCACTTTAGTTGGTTTTTTTGTTATCAATCGGCAAATGTATTTATTTTTCAAACAAAATGTGGTCGAACTTGTTCGTCAAAAATTTTGTGGTGGCTCGTCAAAATTATGTGGTGTGCTTTTATCGAGGATAGAGCCACATGCAAGTATGGGCCTGTTTAAATAAAGCAGACTATACGATCACCAATGCTTGCCCATCATTATCTTTTTCGATACGAAGGGAATTGGAATATTTCCAATCCACAAATTATTATTATTTTTTTTAACGGCCAAAAAATCTTCTAAATGAGCTATGGTTAAATTTACCACATCGGGATACACTCGCTTTCTGAATCAAAGAAAACCCTCACCTAATGCCAACGTCTAAAGGCTTAACAGTGTGGTTAGATAAAGCTCATTCAGTTCTAGGAACCAACTAGTGAAAGTCATTTCCCATTATCACCATGGTGCATCTGAAACTAAATATTGGGGACATAAATCGAAATTAGATCACATGAAACACCAAATCTCTCCCTTACCACTCCACCACTAGCTCATTGACAAATTTCGAATCCACGGATTAATAAATAACAAAACCATAATTATGTTATTTTAATAATATAAATTGTCATTGTTACATTCTCAATAAAGATACCCCACTACATCACGAGGGTATGTAAAAAACTAAGACATCTAGAAATACAATTGTTATACTTGTAGATTGATTGAACTTGTGAAAATACTTCATATATATCCATATATACATCATACATAAATATAACAAATTATTTTTAATTAGATCTTTTTATTCGTATAAAAATACATTAGACGGGCAAAGATTATTTTAAAAACTAAAATAGACAGTGTTAATGGACGTAATAATTCATTCTTCTAGATAACTTGTTTTTTTCGGGTATGTTTGGGAAGCCGTGGATATGTTAGTTATCATAAATAAGAGAACATCTACACCTAATCTACCCTCGGTTCCCTAGAATCTTACCTCTACGAATAGTTTAGATGTCCGCATACAACAATAGACATCTTCTCATAACAATTAACAAATGTAATTCTTCTTAACAATCAAATATTTGTTGGGTGTTTTTAAACTTTAATTTTCTTTTCCAAAGAAAAAAAAACAACGCACATTCTATATCTAAATGAGTTTCCTAAAGATAACACCGTCATCTAAAGATTAGCGAATCTAAAGGCAATTATTTTGTAGGTCCAAACTCCAACGTTTGGTTTTCAACATCATGTACAACCCATAGAACATACTGAACGTTAGGATATAAAGATGGCATAAAATCAAATGAACTAACGTGATCTCTAGTAGAACATAGTGAACGATTAACCAATTTATAAAAGATGTGTTATTCTACAAGGTGAGCTTATCTGTATTCTTGTTTGGATTTGTTAATTATTTATATAGTATAAAAGATAGCTTTGGTGCCGCAAGGGCCTCTATTAAACCATTTGACGGCACCTTAGTGGTTGCTGGCATTTTTTTCTTTTGGTTTTTTTATTTAGTTATCATACAGTAATTAACATAATGTAGATTGAATGAATGCCAATTTTGTTTTTTTAGTTTCAGTAATATAACAAACATTATGGAAGCCTACTAAATTCGTGTAGACTCACTATATTTTGTTTTAGTTTAGTTTTGGTACCATGGAAAACGTGATGAAGACCAGTCGGATTTGTGTTGACACACCGCCTGAATGCCTGGGATCAACAACGCTCGAGTTTTATCAACGGCCAAGTTTTACTAACCAACAACCCCATTGGTCCAACTCAATTATTATATATTTTTTTTTTGTTTTATTTTTTGTTTTAGGTTCATACCATAACGCAGGGCCAGCCCTTTGGGGTGGCAGGGTGGTCGACGGCCACAAACCTAACACCCCGCTAGGCCCGAATTTTTTTTTTCAAAAAAAATATATGTATTTTATTAAAAACAACATGTATATTTAATGTTTAAACACAATTACATAATCACTAACTTGATCTAGTGGCAAATGAGTATTACTCCCAACCATGAGGTTGTGGGTTTTAGTTTCACTGGAGACATGTTTAATTCTTTTTTTATACAAAATTTTTTACACAACCCAAATTATAACAAAGTAAGTACATATAAAAATTAATATGTTTAAACCTAACAAAAATACTCATTTTATTTAAGGCCCAAAAAAATTTTCACCTTCGGCCCAAAAGTTTTTTTTGCTTTCTCGGAGCCGGACCTGTCGTAACGCACGTAACCGAAACTGACTGAATTCGCATCGACTTACCGCCTCGACTATTGGGTTTTATCACCGCCCATATTTTACTTACTAGTTATAACTATTTAGAATCCAAATTTTACATCGAAATAGAAGGTGAGCAGACCACAAGTTGCATAGATATGACGAATCCCTTTTGAATTTTAAAATTAAGTCTTTTGAAAAATGCATTCATTGATCTTAGGGTCACAATATTACTATGCATGACTTGCTGGATCCGAGGAACTAACTCCACAGCCTCTTAGACAAGAAAACCAAAAGTATCAAAGACAATTGATATAAACATATGTTAGTTGTCAAAGTACGTTTTCTCGTGTTTGATCACTTTACATGAAGCAGCTTAACCCATCGTGAAACCACTACTACCAATCTCACAAGAGGCGAAACCGTTGTTAGATCCACACATGTATATTTCCATACTATCCATTTCAAAAAACCAAAATATCAGCTGGTCTAAATGTTAATATTCCTTCCAAAGGGTCGATCACTAAATTCACGGGTGCTGCTTTTTAATAGAAAACCCAACCAACCTGGATATGTCAAAAAAATGTTCTTAACCAAATCATGTATGTACTTGAACCTCTGAAGCTTTATTGTATGCTCTTAAAAAGGAGCCAAAACACACATTGCAACAAACATGGCATATCTCATCAATCGGAAAATAGAGTATCGTATCATGAGTCGATACTTAAGGATACTTGAAACATATTTTGGCCTAAACCATCTATATTCGTCTTTTATCTTATATGTTTTTTTTATTTTTAATCTTTGCATCTTGTTTTTATACACCATCTAGAACATATAATTTTACTTCCAACCTTCCCTAAAGAAATATAACATACATCATTTACAAAATTATTGTAACCGTTAAAATAATTTTTGAAAACAAATATAAAATTAACTACTTTAGACTTTGTCAAACTAACCGCTCACTAATCACTCAAACTCACCATCATTTACCAAACCAAACACGTTTGAAACATGAATAAACAATTCAAGATATATTTTTATATTCTTCGTTTACTTTTTGGTTTTTATAATAAAAATTGTAGATGAAAATCGAGTTAACGACTTAAAAGTTTAAACAAGTGTTTTGAAACCTGATCTTTATGCCGGGTCGGGTCAGGGTATCTGGGTCGTTTTCTGTAAATTCGGTTGCGTTTTACGGGTGGCGGTTGGTCCGGACCCGGTGACTCGGTGGGTGAACCACTAAAACTCAGCGAGTGGCGGTCGGCCCGGACCCGACGGATGAACCGGTAAAACCCATTTTTTCAGTAAATCCAAAATTAAATGTGCATACCATGATTCAAATTTGGGTCATTTCCAAGATAGAAAGAAGTTTTAACAATTACCACATGAGCCGCCAGCCAAGCTTCATTGATGTATTTAAAGCATTCTCTTCCCTTCCTCTATCTTCAAATATAAAATTACACTAAAACATTACATTTTCTCTCTTATTGTTAATTAAATAATACTTTTTTATACCCTTATCACTATATTTCTCTCACATTCACTTTCAAAATATATCAAAATATTTATATGAGGCTACAATAACTTTTTAAATATACAAAAAAACCACTGTATTTTCTCTCTCATTCATTCATAACACCTTAAACAACTCCCTATTTTATAAAAACCTCTATTCTCTAAATTTGATGGAGGTATTGTGAATGCTCTATGAATCATATATGTTTAAAAAATAATTTATAAAACATAAATAAACATTAAAATTTATTATTATTTTTATATGTATATGAATTTTTTATATACATAAATATATATTTAAATTATTTATGACGTTATCAATATCCGGTTCAACACCAGTCCGTCCTCTTAAGTAGTTTGACTTTTGACCCGGTAAGACGTCTGACTCAATGTTTGGGTCTACGTGTCACATTCCTATTGGACTATTATGTTTCCCAAATTTTCACATAACGACACATTTCACACGTGGCACTTGGTCTCCGTCCACTAACTTTTACAGTGCCACGTCACACGGATAAAACCAGTAAAGCCCCACTTCATTTTAAAACCCGCGTGGGTCCCATTCAGTTTTCCTTCACCGACTCACCCAGAGACGATAAGAACCGGCGTTGCTTTTATTATTATTATTATTATTACTCAACACCTGCCTTCTCTTACCCGCCACGTTTAGTATTATCATCTACTTTCTTTCTCTAAAATCAATCATCAATCGACTGCAACAATCCGTATTTTTAGGGTTTCATTATCGATTTGGATCTGCTGGTTGGTTGGTTGGTTTGGTTGTTTGTTATACTACTACTATCATTACTCATAGCCACCAATTAAATCTAATTTAATTTAAACACACACACACATCATACATGATGCAACGGCTCGTTGACAACTTCCTTGCTGTCACCAAAGAGTTAGTTTCTCATTTTCTCTCTCTCATTCGACTGAATTCAATCCTATTTGTGAATCGATTATCATGATCTGTAATTCTGTGTAAACGTTTGATGTACGATCGGTTTAATCTGACGAATTCGCGGAGTTTAGGGTTTGGTTAGTTACGAGAACGGAATTAGATGTTCGTGACGTGTAATTGGATGATATACATGTGAATCGATCATTTTTATCCTTTGAATTGAAGGTTAATTTAGTAATTTGTGTTAGGGTTTAGTGTTAATTATGTTTGGATGGATAATTGGGAATCACGATAATGCACAAGTTGTTCTTTAATAGATGATTTAATATATTACATATATGAAGGATTTTGCATATATAACTTTGATTATATGCTCTAAAATTTGATCCTTAAATTGTGAAAAGGAACAATTTGTCATGTTGCTGTGTGCAGTTATGTGTGGTCTTTGTCTTAGAGATCTCGTGTGATATGCAGGTCTGTGAAAACGATTAGTTACGAGTGGTTGAATATCATTTTGAGGCTAATAAATGGATTATCAGCAATGTTGTTGGCTATCTTGCCTGGCAAGACTAACATGCTTGAAGGTATTCACGGTTGGGAGCTCAGACCGTCTTTTTGTGGACCCCGGCTTCCTCGTTGGATGGAAAAGTAAGCATTTTTTGTATTCTGCCTTAACATGTGCTTTCTATATCAGGATAGAATCTAAAAATTTGGTGAAAATGAGGCAGCATTTTGTTTCCGTTTGGTGTTTGTGTCGATTCGTTTCCTAATTTAGTAAATTGGAAAATTTACTTGTCACTAGTGAGTAGTGTACCATATATTTTCACATATAGTGTCATTTTCACTTGTTTTGTATACTTCCTTCAATGAATATTTAATGTTGTATTTATTTTAGTATTTATCTTCTGGATGCGTAATCGCGTTTTATGATATTTGAAACAAGTTGTGCTTCAATGTATTACCTTGTCTAAGAACATTCCGTTGTATATAGTCGAGACTTGAGATCTAAGAACATTCCGTTGTATATAGTAGAGACTTAAGATAGTTGTTGTTTTGCGTAACAGTGTTAGTCTGTTAGATACTATCACGGTGTAACCAGTATATAGTCTGAGAAATGAGATACTTGTGTTGCCTAACAATGTGACATACTATCAGGGTATAACCAATTTTTATACGCACATTTACAAAAGTTATTGCTTTCTTAAACTGTCATACTTACTTTTTTCATTGCGAATAAGCTATCCTTAAAAGAATGCAGAAGAAAGTAACACACATTTTGCAGGTATTATAAATACCTGCTTCTAAGTTGTCAAGTAAAACAAGAAAATTAAGGGTATGATTACAGTTCTAAGTTGATCCAATGTTGATTTATTCTTGCAAGCTATCATTTTTAGTTTAACATGTAATCATTTATAACTTTTTTAAAATAAACTTCTATAGTTGCAGAACAACTTGCCTCTTTTAGTTTTATGAAATGCACACATTTCAATTAGTCTTCTTTATTGACATGCCTTCCATTTCTTCTACTATTTGGCAGTGGGGTGTCTTCCTTTAACCAGTTTGTTCATGAACTCTCAATGGACTCTGACTCAGCATCAAGTGTAGATTATTCATCTGCAGAAGATGTAGATGATGATTATGATGATGGTGACATTGCTCCTGCATCTCCATCATCACAAAGTTCTAGATTCTCCAGGGCTAGCAGCTTTACAAAGCGTCGCAAGAATTGGACCCACATGATTTATTCCATATGTGTGTGGCTTCTGCTTCCTGCAAGACTAATACTTGGGATACCATTTTATTTGTATAGTGTATTCTTTAGTGGAGGCTTAAAGGGGTCCACTAGTTCCCCAGGAAGATTCCAGACCTCACATGTCCATGCTGGCAGGAGAGCATTAGATCATGTTGTTCAACGGGCTACCGACAAAAGACGTGGAGTTATAGAGGTACACTGTATATTTTTGATACATTCATAAGTAAATGTGTTGAAATTACTAACACTAGATTATTTTAAATTATGTAATTTTAGGATCTGCATCTTGGAATGGAAATTTGTATTGAAACCATATTTGATGGTATTCACAAGATAACAGCTTGTTTTCTCTCTCCATTGGAATCTATCAGGGCGTTATTGAGGTGGTCTTCGTCTGATGATTCCAGGGCCTATGTGGCAACTGCCACTCTGGCAAACGACGACCCTACCCCAACAGAAAGGATAACTAGATTGAACAATACTTTGAATACAGATGCTCGAACATGCCAAGACGTCATTACAGAGCTCGGGTAAGTTTTAATTTTTTGTTTTTAGTCTTTTGATGGAAAATACAAAAGGTTTTGAGGTGTGATACATGAGGATCTTATGTTGTGTGACAAATCATTATTTGTAACTAAAAACGTCACCTTTTTACTTATTAGGTACCCGTATGAAGCTATCAAAGTGGTGACGGAGGATGGATACGTTCTTCTTTTGGAACGGATCCCGAGGTGAATTATTCTTGTATTGACATTAAATTTACTTATTTTTGCATTGAGGTTTGTACATTGCACTGAAGTGTATGTCGGCTAATGACTTTCTTTCCTTGTAGACGTGATGCTAGGAAGGCAGTTTATCTTCAACACGGGGTCTTTGATTCATCTATGGGGTAAGCAGTATCTTTTTATTACTTGTGTGACATCAGCCCTTCTTATCAGAGGTCATCTATAATTTAAATACTCCAAATATGTGGTTGATGCTGACATATTTTCTCTCCAGATGGGTGTCCAATGGAGTTGTTGGCTCTCCCGCGTTTGCGGCTTTTGACCAAGGTTTGCAGCTTATTCTTTGACCAGCATGCGCATTTATTTTTTTACAAGTCAATATTGTAATCTCTTTTCCTCTTGCAGGATATGATGTGTTCCTGGGCAATTTCCGTGGTCTAGTTTCAAGAGAACATGTTAACAAAAACATATCTTCACGAGAGTAAGTTCATTTTTGCTCGTTGAAAAATTTTACCTGTTTATACAAGTATTTCATCTATCTGATACCTGTGGGTTCCATGATAACAGATACTGGCGTTATTCGATCAATGAAAATGGGATCGAGGATATACCAGCCATGATAGAAAAGATTCACCAAGTGAAAACTTCAGAATTAAAAGAGATTTCAGAGCGTGATACTACCGAGGAAACAAACAACATGGAGCAACCTTATAAACTCTGTGCCATCTGTCACAGCTTAGGTGGAGCTGCAATCCTAATGTACATCATAACCCGCCGAATTGAGCAAAAGCCACACCGTCTATCAAGAATAATCCTTTTATCACCAGCTGGCTTCCATCACGACTCACCGTTTATATTCACAGCAGTCGAATATTTCCTCCTTTGGTTCGCTCCCATTTTACAACCTCTGGTCCCCGGATTCTACATACCCACGCGATTCTTCCGCATGTTGGTCAACAAATTAGCCCGGGATTTCCATAACTACCCTGCAGTTGGTGGGGTGGTTCAAACGCTAATGGGTTACTTATTAGGCGGTGACAGCTCCAACTGGGTTGGAGTATTGGGCTTACCACATTACAACATGAATGACATGCCCGGTGTTTCATTTGGTATCGCGCTCCATTTAGCTCAAATGAAACGCGCACGAAGGTTCAGGATGTTTGACTATGGAAGTCCTGCTGCTAACATGCGAGTGTACGGGTTACCCGAGCCGTTGGATCTGGGTGAATATTATGGGCTGATTGATGTTCCGGTCGATGTTGTTGCAGGGAGGAAAGACCGGGTGATTCGTCCCTCAATGGTGAGGAAACATTATAGATTAATGAAAGATGCGGGTGTCGAGGCGTCTTATAACGAGTTTGAATATGCTCATTTGGATTTTACATTCTCGCATCGTGAAGAACTTATGGGTTATGTGATGTCGCGGTTGCGACTTGTGGCGCCTAATACAAAGACGAAGTTGAGATTGAAGAAGAAAGATGGAGAGGTGGTTGGTAAACAAGAGACCAGTTCTTGATCATGTTTGTTTCATTAGTGTTGTGTTGTATGAGACATTAGATCGGTAATGTATATATGTCGGGTCAGGTTTTCGGTTACCCTTAGTAGTGAGGCTGGGTTGTTAGATGTGAATTTTATAGTTCTATATGAAGTAATGTCCTATAGTTGGAGGACAAGCTCATGATATTGTAACTGGCAAAATATCCAACCAGTTTGATACCATGGAAATGTAAGTTGGATGTGTTTTGTCACTTTGTCATTACTGTTGGACCATTTTTGTTATTGTTTCAACATAAAGACAGAAATGGCCAAATTAAGAACAAAGTTTGGTTTCTTTGGTTCATGTTTGTAAAATTATTGCCACTGCGAATCTCACTTTCAACCTATTAACTGTCGCAATTAACTAGGGGTATTAGGCCATTGTAGCATCTACTTGTTGCATTTAATAAAGAGTGTTAGGCGGTTGTAACAAAAGACTTGAGTTTTTTATTAAATGAGTGTAGTTAAAAAAATATTTACTAATTTGGTGTAGTTTGAAAACTATTTACTAAAATGGGTACATTTTTAAAACTTGTTTGTTTCTCTCTTTTTATAATTGGACAAACCTAATTCAAAGAATTAAACTAAAATAATGCTAAAATAAAATTATTAATTGAGAATACTGCTATTTATTTATTTATTTTTATTTATTATTATTATTATTATTAATTTTACCGTTATTTAATCATATATTTAGATATTATCAAATGGAAATTCTTTATTAAAAATTATATATTTATTTTAACTAACCCAGGAAAACCCCATAAATATTTGTTCTTAAAAATCATCTTAATCATCCTAAGAATTTATTTTCTTTTAAAATAGTATGTTCTTTTTTTTTTTTTAATATAAAAGTCTGTGTTATCCTGATAATATTAATATTATAACAGGTAAAAGCTTAGGTGAATATTAGTGGTCCATTAAAATTTTTTTTTTTTTTTTTCATTTTTCAAGTTAATTTTCTTATTCTTATTTCTAATATAGTGGACGTGGTCAATTTTTTTTAAATCTTTTTCTTTTTTCTATTTAGTTCTAAATTTCAAAAGACAGAAGTCATTAGTTTCATATTAATATATAATATTTTTATGAAAAAAAAATATTGTTTTAACAATATGTTAGTTTAATTATAGTGAAATTGTTTATCCAATTATAATAGGAGAGAGACAAACAAGTTACAAGAATATACCCATTTTGATAAATACTTTTCAAACTACACCAAATTGGCAAATATTTTTTACAACTACACCTATTTAGTAAAAAACTCTAAAAGACTTTAATAATGGGGTGTTAGGCAGGTTGTATGAAAAGATTTTAATTAGGGGTGTTAGGTGTAGAGGTGCACAAACCGGTTTTTTTTAAAAAATCGGTTCGTTATTAACCGGACCGGTTTTTTTTTGCCCGGAAAAAAACCGGTTCGGTTAATAACCGGACCGGTTAATAACCGGTTTTTTGCTGTCAAAACTCTAACCGGTCTAACCGGTTAGGACCGGTTTAGAAACCGGTTAGAACCGGTTAATAAACCGGTTTTTTTATTAACCGGTTTTTTTTTTTTTTTAAATTTCGCGGTTTCAAATACGAATATTTGTTTTTTATATTTTGTACTTAATGAAGACCATTATTTTTTCACAGTATAAACAAACCGATAACTACAAGGCAAAACGGTAACTACAAGGCAAAACGGACTGACCGAAGCCATTCTTTGCTTTCGTTGTTAGGGTTCTTTGCTTGGAAGATGAGTATGAGTGTGTGTTGGTGAATGTGTTTTCAACAAACCAAAGATTAAAAACACATAACTTTCATTTATAGTTTTTACATTAAAAATACAAACATTAAATCGTTATCGCATATTCGTAACTCAAAAATACAAACATTAAATCATTAACACTGAAGAAATCTCTGCCAAGAACTGTTGTTCATGATTTAACTCAAAAATACAAACATTAAATCGTGAACTAGCAGATGCTCCTGTTGTTCCCAATCGCAGTTTGTTCATGATTTGCCTCCATGTTTGCTGTTTCTTTAACTAAATTAGAAAAATCCAAATCAACAAGTAAATAAGAGCACATATTAGGAAAAAGAATGCTTAGACACGATTACATGAACAACTTGCTGTTTCTTACTCATGATTTGCCTCCATGTTTGCTGTTTCTTTAACTAATTTTCTTCGCTACCCGATCCCGAGCTATTTCTTAGGTAATCGTCGTACGCGACTTCTTCATCGGTCATTGGTTGAGTGTGTCCTTCATTGACCTCGTCTTCATACAAGCCCGCTTCATACTCCATTTCCCCCTCGAGTGAGCGTTGATGTTGTGCCCTATCTAAAGAGTCCAAGTAATCCTTGTAGCAAATCGACATCTCTATAGCTGGTGCAGTGAGTCGAGTCCTCCTAATCGATATAACCCTGCCAGAAACAGAAAAAGCAGACTCCGAAGCTACCGTGGAAGCTTGGACCGTTAGTAAATCTTTGGCCATGGCGGCGAGGATCGGAAACTCATCCTCCTTACCTCTCCACCAAGCCAGCAAATCAAGACTTCTAAATTCATCCGGAGTCATGTGTTTCACAAAGTTGGTACCACCATACCTTCCAAGTTCACTGCTTGGGGTGTTTACCTTTTGACGTTTACCGGCGTCTTCCCAAATCATGTAGTACATCCCCATTTCAAGGTCGGTTTGGGATTGGGATTGGGCAACAGCTCTTAACGAGTCATGAATTTGGGAAGACGACCCGTATTTTGTAAGGTAGACATCATACATGTTTGACAAGGTGGTGTTGAAAGCATTCTTTAAAGTTTGGCTATAATAGGGGTTTTGATCGTCGTTTAACCCTAGCTCATCACAAATTTTTTCTATTAAAGCTTCAACACCACCAACATTGATGCAAGGGTTTAACGCAGCAGCACATGTCAAAACAGCGGGTAGTTCTTGAAAATATTTTCTAAATTTTTCTTTCATTTTTACACCCATATCAAAATAAGGTGCACCCCTACAATGAAGTTCACTCAACTTTGTGCACATGACAGCAATTTTTGGTAAAGCAATGGGGCTTGTTGGATAATAAACCCCGGATAAACTAGTTGTGCAAGATTTAAAAATTTGAAGGACCTCCGTAACGATCTCAATCAATAACCAGTTTCTAGGATCGTACGGTGCACATTTACCCCTACTTGACAAAATTTGATGAAACGCAATTAATGATTCTTTTTGTTGGATGGCTTTCTCAAACATATTACAAGTCGAGTTCCATCTTGTTGGACAATCCCAATTTGGCCCCAACCATTGACAATTAGCTTCTACACAAAATTTTTTGTATCTTGAAAATGTTTTATTGTTGCTAAAAACATCTCGTAACATTCATTTAAAATTGTTTTTTTGCGTTTCGATCACGTTTAACCCATCTTGCACGGCCAAGTTGATAATATGTGCAATGCATCGGCTATGAAAAAACGCTCCATCACAAATAGGTTTATACTTTAATTTTAAATGGCCAACCGCGGCCGTATTGTTGGACGCGTTATCAAACGAAATTGAAAAGATTTTATGTTCAATCTTGTATTGTCGAATGACTTTATCCAAGGTTTGAAAAATATTTCTACCCGTGTGCGGGTAATCAAACAATTGAAACGCAACGGTTCGTTTCATCATTTGCCACGACTCGGGGTCAACCCAATGAGCCGTCACACAAATGTATGAGTCGGGCGAACCATGAGGTACCGACCACACATCCGTTGTTAAGTTTACACCAGTTTGTAAGTTTGAAAAGTATGAAATTAGTTCGGATTTAGCGTTTTTCCATGCTTTAAGACAATCTCTTCTAAGGGTCGAACGACTTACGTGTTGGTAGCGTGGTTGAACATAGTTTTGCATCATCTCCGTGAATTGAGGGTTGTCGAAGTGGTTGAAAGGAAGTGTTTGTTGAATCACAAAGTTTGAAAACTGTTGACGTACCGCTTCAACGTCGTACGTAAACACCGCTCCTTGATTCGTCATCTCCGGCTGCGAACTACTTCCCGATTCGTCCTTCAAGGCCTTGCAAAAGGGCCTTTGTACATGCGCTTTTAAAGTGGAGTTTGCATCTTTGCCATAAAACTTCAAACAATGTTTGCATCGAGCTTTTTGGCTACTGTTAGACATTTCGCATAGGTCGAAATGTTGCCAAACATCATGGTTTCGTTTCGTGGGGATGACCCGAACGACCGTTTCTCCCGTGTTCGAGGCACCCATGTTGACGGATGAAGCAGCACTTTGGGAGGCCATGATAATCGACTACGAAATAAGAGTGGTATACTCGAGTATGAAATAAACGACTACGAAATAAGAGCGTATGGAGTGGTAATGTGGTATAATTGAGAGTGAGATAACAAAATAATCGCGTATGAAATAAACGTTTAGAGCGTTTGGAGTTGTATAATCGAGTGTGATCTAACCAATACCCAACCTAAACTATATATAGATGTTTGTGGGGGTAAAATGGTAAAAAAAAAAAACGGTCCAAAAACAAAAAAAACGGGCATATAGCCGTTATAAACCGGTTAACCGGTTTTTCCATAACCGGTTAATAAAAAAAACCGGTTTTTCCATTAACCGGTTCGTTAACCGGTTTTGGATCTAGAACTTGTAACCGAAAGACGAACCGGCGGTTTCTAAACCGGTCAAACCGGTTTTTAAAAAACCGGTTTTCGTAAAAACCGGTAAACCGGTTCCCCAACCGGTTTTTTTGGCCATCTCTAGTTAGGTGGGTACTGGGTTGCAAGAAACTAAGGGGGGTGGGGGTGGTTTAAAAACCATCACTTGCTCCCACCAATAACGGTGTGCCACCTCACCCCACCACTTTCCATCACTAGTGATTGAATTTTGGTGGGGGTGGTGGTGTGATGGAAATTTTTTTTTTTTTACAATAAATACTAAAACAAGGTTAAATTAAAAAAATAAAACAAGATTAAATAAATATTACAAAGATAAATAAATTAAAAAAATCGACAAAAAAAAACCTATGGCGCTTCCCAACCCCACTTCTCGCATAGCTCGCGTTTGCGTTGAAGTAGGATCGATCTAAAGGGTTCGTTAAGATGTTCGTGCGGTTGTACGATGAATGTTAAATCGGATTTTTTTTGGTTTTCATTCAAATGGTTGATATACGCCTCGTCAAGTTTTAATTTTGAAGCAAGAGCTAGTTGCTTTCGCTCCTTCGTCTCGACCATTTCCGCCAACTTAGCCGACTTGTATTCGTTGAAGTCCTCGGCCACCGTTTCCTTTCCTAATCTTGACAATTCCTCACTTTTCTTGCGATGCGGCCGTGTGGGTGTGGGTGTGCTTTCGTCGGGATCGTCTCCGAGTTGATCGTTCAAGTTCATGTTCGGCGTGTTGCTTGACAAGCCGTCGGTAGACGTTGTGTAATTCCCGGAATCGAAAGTTTTTGATCTTTTTGAAGAAGATCCTTTTTTCCTTAGAGCCGTCGGTCCGTCCATGTCGACCACGGGAACCGGTTCCCACTTCGGGTGGTGTCTCGCAATCTCCCATGCATCCAAGTGGGGAAAAGATTTATATCGGAAAATATTGATATAATTGCTCAAGGCGTTCTTTATGATAGTCGCCTCGCTCGCTCCGCTTTGTGGATCTCGGCTCTACAAAACATTTCGAAAAATATATACATATCAAAATTGTAAAAATAAAGTAATAAATTATAAAAAAAATTTAACTAATAAATTTAAAAAAATAATTACCAATTGGATGTAGCAAGCATTAAATTTTGACATTTTTCTATTCAAATCTCCCCACTTGGAAGTCATTTTATCCATGTTTCGATCGGTTGCACCGGGAAGTTTTTTCGAAATGTGCAATAACACGTCTCCATAACATATCTCGTTTTTGTTGGTTTCCATGTTTTTTTGTTTCTGAGGCATGTAAATAAGCCTTGGTCAAGGCGATCTCCTCCGCGGACGACCAAGGTCTATGGACGATGGCATCCTCCTCCGCAGGTTCATCTTCATCGTCGTCTTCATCCACATCGTCGTCTTCATCACGAAAAGCACGTGCAAATTGATGTATAACATTGTTATCCTCTAAAGGATCGACGGACGTTTGTGACGATTGAGATTGAAACGTTTCAAAAGGATTATTTTGAAATATTTGGCTAGAAAAAGGTGGAATAAACGGTTGGTTTTGATACGGTATCGATGAAAACGGTGAATTAAATGTTTGAGATTGAAATGGTTGGTTTTGGAACGGTTGTGGTTGAAAAGGTTGTTGTTGGAATGGTTGGGTTGTGTCGGGTTCATCTTGTAACCGGAATCTCTCCGGCTCACCAAGATTTTGTCGAACCTTTGGTCGGGATTGGGTTTTCTTTGAACCCGAGCCACGTTTCTTTGAACCCTCCGTTTGTGTGATGTTAGAATGTTGTTTGTAGTAGAGGATTTGAGTTAAATTTGAGTTGGATTTGAGTTGGATTTGAAGATGGATTTTGATATATTTATATAGGTTAATTAAGTTTTTTTTTATATTGCCTTCAACGGTAACAAGCTTCTTCAACGGTCGAATTGAGTTGCGTGATGGCCATCACGGCCGGCCCCCCATCACGCGTGATGGGAGGATCGGCGGCGGTGTTCGTGATGCCATCACGCGTGCTCGGGCCCTATAACGGACCACCCCCATTCCCTTAAGAATATGCTTTAAGGCACATTTAAAATCATATATGTTTCATGCTAGCTTGCTTAGGTTTGGTGTTTATTGACTTGGTTATGATTTGAATAACCGGCGACTCTAGTTTAAAAACTCTGTTTTTGTTCTCCTATTATTATTGGTTAATAAACTAGGGCTTATATATTGAGCTTGAAATTATAATTGGATGGAAAACATTGAAGAACGGTTATAATTGGATGGAAAAGATTGAAGAATGGTTGGGATAGTGAATAAAATTAAGTAGCACGGGAACGGGTACAGGACCAGGATATGGGGACGCTACGGATACGAGGAAAGGCAAAAATCAAATATCCAAGATACGGGTACGGAAAAATAATATATAAAAAACTACAAATATATTAAACATATTCCAAAATAGATATATACTGTTTAAGAATTGAATATGTTACTTTAAACCTTAGGGTTACAAATAAAATACACAAACCTAGAGATAATATATTTGAGAAAAAACACTTTTATGTAAAAGTTTAAACGTATTAGATACTAGATGCAAACAAGTAAAAGATAAAAAGGTTAAATGTTAAAATCTAAAAGCGGCTATTCTATTTCATAAGTTATAGCTGCAATCTTCTTCTTCTTCCTTGTTCTTCCTGTGAAATCTAGCAGAAACAATTGCTTCGTCGCCGGAATTCGCTATAGGGTCGCTGGAAACATCCCAAAGGCCTGGAAACATTTTGGATCCGTCACTATTAATCAGATTCATTTAGGAAACTTTTCCGACGCATTTCGACGGTGTTTCCGTCCGCATCCTTGGGATGGGGACTCAATCCTAATTGGCTTTTCCATACATCATAGGAATAAAACTGATTAGAACGGTAAATTGATGAAGGAAAATTAATTTTACTATTCATTCAAGCAAAGTTTTAAATACTAAACCTAATGGATTAATCTTAATATATAAACTCGTTTATCGAAAGAGTTATTGATTATAAATGTGTCATGATTAGGTTGACGGTGGTGTAATGACTAGCGACTGATCGAATTAGAATTTATATGTGATTTTTCAAATTTAAGTTTTGATCAATTTTGACCCGATAACGATTAATAACAGTTGGTCCGTAGAGATGTACGGACTAACAATTAAATTAATCTGGAATTAATCTGCGCCTGCCTAATTGAGATTAAGTTAACCACGTCTAATACAAAAAGTCAACCTGATTCAACCCCCCAACTTAAAAACTCCACTTGATTCGTGTAAGCGCGCCAATAACATAAAAGTTCCAAGATCGACATCGAAGAACAAGAAAATGGACGATTCAGGTGCGATTCTGTGCCAATTATCAGCACTGAAGGATATGCTCGATCAGGTTCGTGTGTTTTATTATCTGTTGTGGAATTGATTTTATTAGGTTTTCTGCTGAAGTAATTGCTGATTTGATCTATTCAGGTGAATGAAGAAATAGAGGCGAATTATCAAATTACTCGAGATATCGAATCGGAAGTCGTCAAGTGTTCCGAATTTGAGAGGACTTTGGCGGTTAGAGAGTCCGAGCTGACGAAGACGATGTACATGCTTCAGTTTGAACTTAAAGGACTCATGGCTGTCAACGGTAATCCGAGATTCGGTTAAATTTCGTTGTAATTAGTTCGAATTTATATTGTTTACTTTGTTAGTTTAGATTTGTAATAATTGATATATTTATAATTTGGATAAACACTAGCAACGAACAAAATGTAACACCTAGATACGGCTGTAAACGAACCGAACAAGGCCTTGTTCATGTTTGTTGAGTTTTTATCGGACATCCGGACGGTTCACGAACACCTAACTGAACGAAATTTCTTGTTCGTGTCCGTTCATTAACGAAATGAATTTGTTCGTGAATGGTTCACGAACACAAATGAACACAAATAGTGTTTTATTTGATTTGGCTAATTGTGATGGTCAGTGCCAATGGTTTGGTTCGGCTACCAAGTTTGTGTTGGTGTTTATTTTAATGTTCATATTCTTGTGCTAATTTACATATAAATTGATCACATAATACTCATATCTATTTTTGTCTTGTAGTTGATAGTTTTGCTTAAATCAATATTGTAAGATCAGTAAAGTCATTAAAAAATATAAAAAATCTTTAATGAACAAACATTAACGAACATAAACAGACGTAAATGAAAACATTATCGAACGTTCACGAGAACATGGCCTCTGTTTGTGTTCATTCATTTATTTAATCGAACAAAATTCCTTGTTCACGTTCATTCATTTATCAAACGAATGAACATTTGGTTCGTTTACAGCCCTAAACCAAAATCTAGCAGCTTTAAGATGTGTGTTGCTGTTGCATACCTTAATACTTGCATATTTTGATGATGATATTAGAGATAATATATTAGTTAGGGGTTATTGTTATTATGTTATATCATTTTCATGGTTAAGAAAATATGATTTGACTAGCTTTCCTGTGCAATTATCCTTATTGTTCTGTTATATAAATAGTTGATCAATAATATACAATATCTGATATTAGATGAATCAAGAACGAGAAGGGAATGCTTACAGAAGGAGTTGTCTAGCATGAAAACGAAGCAAGACGAAATACTTGAAAGAATGAACAAAAAGAGGTGTTTACTGAGTTAATATAGGAAATTCAATTGGTAACAAACATTACAATGTTTTTAAATTTTGTTTTATTTCTTTCACACAGGGAAGCTTTCAGTAAATCGTGTCTGGAATTTCAGAAGGAAATTGGTGAGGAAGCACAAGGTAACCTAGGGAAGTTGTTAGCAGAGAAAGCGTACCTTGAGAATGAAGTTCATCATCTAAAGAGGAAAATTCGTTCATTGGAAAATTCAATGTCAGAATTTGCTCAAGAGATTCTTGAAGGTCTTGATACCTATAATTCAGGTAATGCCATCTTTTGTGACCTCGAGGTTTTATAATATCTAAAAGAAGTATTAAACATGTTCTGCTCGTTGTACTTTGGTTAACTTTGATGTTTCGTTTTTGTAAATTTCAGAATTGTTTATTGAGATAGAGTGCTGCAATTCTGAGAACGGAAGATTGGTTAAAGATATTAATGAACTGAAGGCCACACTGCTAGCAACAATGTCAACATGACAATCGTACAAGTTAGGTAACATTAGCATCATTTCCTAGTCCTATAGATGTTTTTCTGTGTGCGCCTTGACCGCTAAAAAACATATAGAAAGGAGATATGATAATTGACACTTACAGAATACATTCACTCTCAAACTTTCAGAAACTGGCTCTACAAACATTGTCTTGCATACGGTTGATATTTTATTGCTAGTGAGTTACTTATGCAAAAAATACCTTTTTATACTTAAAGTTTTGTAGGAAAAAAAATATTTCTACTTGCAATGCTTTCTTCAATGAACGCTTAAACGTCGAACTTAGAACAAAGATGCAGTGTCAAAGGTGACTTTCTGATTAATGCCAAATCTAAAACAACAAAAGAAAACCATTTTCCGGATTTTAGTATTTTACTACTAAAAGGCAATAATATTAACTCATTTACTAAATCAGGAGACCACCCACAGTGTATTAAAAAGCTTTCATCCTCTTAAATTGGTCTATTCAAAAGCATTAGATTATGATTTTAATAATATATTTTTGTAATGATATATAGTACATTATTTATCTACGAAATTCAAAAAAAAATAGACAAAAAGTTTTGTTGGGTCAATCCGACCCGTTTGAACTCAATCTACCCTTTTTGTTACCAATCCTCGCTACAAAATACCTTTTGGTTGTACCTTTATTATCGTTTCGTGAGTGATCAAACATTTAAGTGTTAGTATATTAGGCATTAGTGTAATACCTCACCTGATTCGAACGGTTGGAAATGTTATATGGAGTCTACCATGTGCCAACATACCATAGACTAATGTAGTTCGTAATCTTAACATTACAATCTATAAATTCTTAACAGTTGCATGTTATACATATGTTGTCATATATGTTAAATCTTTAAATTGGCATGTCACATGGATAAATGTCAATATTGAAAGGAAATGCTGTCAAACCTTATAACTGTCTGAACCCACTTGTCCATTTAAAGCCATAGAAGAATATTTTATTGGCAATATTAAAAGGAAAAGTTGTCAAATTTTTAGCTCCCATTGCTGTTACTTCTTAATACAAAGGTAATCAGATAATAGCTTTTTGTAAGAAGTTTTTTACCTTATATAATATTGTTGTTAGTGTAATCAAAGAATGTGCGGAAGTGTATTAACAATCAGCTACCAGTTGCCGCTGTCACCTCACTGGCACCACCATCGTCATTACAATCATTCCCACCGATGTTGCCACCACCAACGTTCACTGCCGTGGTGCCACCTACCGGAGTACAGGATGTCGTCAACCTCACCACAACCACCATAGATGTTGCCATCACCACTGGCTGCCATAAAATTAAATATAGTGAATAAACCTACTACGACCTAATTGCTCTAAGTAAAACATATTCGACATGTTTTAAAACCGCTCATTGTTAACCTAAAGCGAATTCAACTCAAAACTTATTTAGTCTCCTACACTATTTTGCTAATGATAGGTTCTCAGTGTGATTATATCTGTTAAGCCATTGTGTTGATGGTTGAGTTCTTCGTGTGTAAAACCTTAATTGAATATTTTTATGCTTGTTTTGATAAGTCGTATTTTGCAAGAGAAAGTGTCAATTTTTTATGAACATGCCATCTGAAATTCTGAATATATGATAATAAACTATACTACTTTTGTTTTTGTTTTTTTTCCCCCTCTTATATGTGGTAATTCATATCAAATTTTGCATGACACATGCATAGTAATATGTGTAGTGAGTTAATCCATTTGCAATCTGCATTCATATTATATTTGAGAGAACTCTTTTTGAAGTTTTGTAACTCACCATTACAAGCAAAATGAGATTGGCTGTGATCAAACTATATGCTTGCAACGTCTAATTACCAATTGTTAGGATGAACAAAATGGTTTAGACAATTTTGTTATGTCATTACTCATCTACAGCTATTAAAGGTGTTTAATTGGATGAATTGGCATAATCCAATTCAAGTTTTTTTTTTTTTTTTGAAAAATATAATCCAATTCAAGTAGTAAACACAATTGAAATTTAGTTTCTAAATACAGGATGATTTTGTACCATCTAATAGCATGTTTGGGATTGTGTTTGAAAAATGTTTTTTGGGTTATTGGTGTTTTCGTAGCCAATAAGTTAAAATGTGTTAGGCAATCACAAAAATCTTTTTTATTTTAGCTTTTTGAAAGGGTTAAAAAACAATTTTTCAAAAGCCATAAATCCTGACTTTTCAAAATAGTTTTTTGAAAAAACCAACAAGCATTTTTTAAACTCAATCCCAAACATAACGCGTAACTTAGAAAATGTTAGTTAACTGAACATGAACTAGTCAACCTGGACTCGTTCCAACCGAAACTAAAATAACACTTTCTTTATCTGACATGTTTAGACCCTAACTCGTTCTGACCTTATCCCATTCTAACCCGTAATCTGTTAGCCGACCCATTTGCCAGCTCTAGAACTAACCAATTTAACCTTGTGTTAAACATATCACAAATTCAGACATGAAGCACTCAAAGGAGTTGAAATCACAATCAGATTCATCGCTGTAATCGGCTCAATCAGGTCATTCTGATGTCGATTTTAATTCTCATTATTATTCGTCACAAATGCATTGTTTAACTTGTTGTATGTTTGAAACTCTAACTCGTCGTCGTCTCTATGTTAGAAATTCGAGACGACATGTTTCTTAACTCGCCGCCTCCCCGTCATATTAGCTCATAGTCTGTCGCCTCCCGGCCATGTTAGCTCAAAACCCATTGTCTCCCATCCATGTTAGCTCAAAACTCGTTGCATCCCCGATTTATTAGCTAAAAAAAATTCACTCTTATCTTTACAAAAAGATCCAAAACTAAATTAAAAAATATTTGAATATTTAAATATATTTTTTCAAGTTACTGTATATTGAATTTTGGATAATAGTATGACTTAGAAAACTCATGCGTACCATCAAAATCATTCTTATATGTACTTTGTTTAGATATAATTTTTTAAATAACAAGATTTATTAGATTTAATTGTTAAGTTAACACAGCGAGGAGGCGATGAGTTTTGAGCTAACATAGCCGCGCGGGGGGGGGGGGGGGGCGATGGGTTTTGAGCTAGTATGGCGGGGAGGCGACGAGTTAAGAAACATGTTGTCTCGAACTTCCAATGTAGAGGTGACGACGAGTTAGTAAAGGGATAAATAGGAAATTTGAATTTTGGAAAAAACATATTTGAAATCTCTCTCTAAAATTAAAAATATTGGGAATTTTCCCCATATTATTGTAATTATAATCATATGCACCTACTAAAAAATCTATCGACAAAAGGTACATTTAGTTATTAAATTATATTACTATTATTGCCATAACTTTGTATTTCTCCGGTTTATTACAATTTGTGTCAGTGTAATACACAGGTCACCAACCTGGTAATCATATATAGTTCATAAATGGTACATTAAAAACTCCAAATTCTTAACAGTTACATGTTTACGTATGCTGCAACATTTGTTAAATCTTTAAATTGGCATGTCACGTGTATAAATGGTCCAAATGGAAAGGTTGTAAATATTGTGTATATATTTCCCTGTTTATATTGGCTTTAAATATTGAAAGAAAAAGTTGTCTGTATTATAATTGTCTAAACCCATTTGTCCATTTATAGCCATAGAAGAACATCCTATTAGCTTTCATTGTTGTTACTCTTATTATAGTGGTAATAAGAATATAGCTTATTGTAAGAAATTTTTCCTTAAATAATATTGTTGTTACTTGTTACTAAGAGTGGTAAATGTGACCCATGAGTTGAATGAGTTGTAATAAAATGTATATAATGAATCATAATGGGTCAAACTAAAAAAAGAAAATAATAACGGGTCAAAACGGGTTGACATTTTTTAAAGTGTCTTTTTTTTTATGAAACGAGAAAAACGGAGGAAATTTTTTAGTTTTTTTACTTTTTTAGTTTTTTATTTATTTTTCGAGTTATGATTTTTTAATTATTATTTTTTGAATATATTAATGAGGGGTTTCTGAAATTTTAACCCATTTTGACCCATTACAAAAACCCTCGTTAAAAAATTCAAAAATATATATAAAAAATTATAACTCGAAATATAAATCAAAAACTAAAAAAAGTAAAAAAACTAAAAAGTTTCCTCCAATTTCTCGTTCCGTAAAAAAAACACTTAAAAAATGTCAACCCGTTTTGACCCGTTTCAATCATTTTTTTTAGTTTGACCAATTCTGACCCATTATATACATTTTATTATAACCGATTCAACTCATGTGTCACATTTGCCACCCCTATTTGTTACAATTAAAGAATGTGTAGAACTGTACCCCTATTAACAATCACGTACAGGTTGTCGTTGTCACGTCACCGACATCACCGTCGTCATTACAACCATTGACGATGCCACCACCGCCACCTATGACACTACCCCCCATGTGGTGTCGTCAACGTCACCAAAACCACTACAGATGTTGCCGCCGCCACCACCACCGCCTCCATCATTGGCTGTTATAAATTTAATTATCGTGGGTGAACCTACTATGACCCTACTGTTCTAACCAGAACATATTCGACATGTTTTTTAAACGGGCAGTTTTAACTTTTAACCTAAATCAAGTTCAGCTCAAGCATATATTTTTCTCTTATATGGCTATAATTGCCTCCCTATTTTGTCAATGATAGGTTCAATGTAGTTATAGCTGTTACTCATTGTGATGATGGTTATGATCATCATGGAGTTCTTCGTATTTAACCTTAAATGGATATTTTTAGCCTGTTTTAATAGTCATATATTGCCAAGAGAAACTACTATATAATTTTATAAGCATGACATCTGAATAACTGAATTTAAGACAATAAACTATACTACTTACGTTGTGTACAATTTTTTTGTTGACCGTTCAAAAACAAGAAAAAAAAGAAAAAGAATATGAGTGCCAGAATCGGGTAAAACATTCAAATGCTATGGAATTTCGGTGGGCGACACACACAATCACGTAGTTGTGTTCATGACTTCAAGGCCAACGCCCAAGTGAAAAAAACACTGTAATGATGTATGGTGCTTGTTTACGCTGAGATGGGTGTGACCCATTATATGCCCTTAGAGCATTTCCAACATGTCCTCCATATTATTGTGAGAAGGGTTTCAATATTATATAGAGTAGTTGTAAGTGGTTGTGGGTGAAGGGGATATATAAACTTTTGTTGATGTTTGATATTTTTTTAACGTTTCTTGAAATGGTTGTGAGTGGATAGAGAGAAAAGGTAATGATAAAAATGTAAAAAAATATTATTTAATTAAAAAAAAGAGAGAAATGTAATGATTTTTAGTATAATTATAAGGATAAAGACAGAGACGATTACACCTATCAGAGTGTGTTATCAGACGCTAGAAGGGGTGGCGCTGCCACACCCTTGATGAACACCACAACATTGCTGGGGGGTGGTAATAGTAAAAAGCCTTAAAGAACAAGGACCTAGTTGGAAAATTCCCGCCAATAGAAAGTCTGCTCGCCTGTTTGTATTTATATTATTCTACCCCCAAATTCAGAGTGAGTCTGAGTCACGAGTTGAGTTGAAATCAGTCACAGTGAGAGTTAACGTCCGTCAGTCTCAATCAACTCAGCTCAGGTCAGTTCATCCGTCATTCTAATTTACGATTTTAATTTTAATTCTCATTATTATTCGTCTCAGCTTCTGTCAATTTTGCATTATTAAACCTAAACCTTTATATATGTATATGCGTAGTAATTTGAAACCTTATAGTTTAGGTTTAGCTCTAATTCAGTACCAAGACAGTTTGATTCGTAATCGTAATCATGGAACTGTTAGGGTTTAACCTCATTGCTGCAACATTATTAGGGTTTAGGGCATGATTGATTCATTGCTGATAGGGGTGTGGTGTGCAAGGTTTGGTTATTATCGGTTTTCGATTAATCACGTATAGTTTATTCGGTTTTCGGTTAGTAACCAAAAACAAATTTGGGCTAAAAGTTTTACTTAAAAAATACATGAAATGGATGCATAAATACATGAAATTGAATGTATAAATACATGAAATGTATATATAGGTACATAAAATGTAGATATGTATACAAGAAATGGTGGGATAAAACATGAAATGGAGGTCTAAAAACTAGAAATATATGAAATTATGAATGGTTCAGTTTGGTTAATCTCGATTAATCGAGGGTATAAAGTATAACGGACAACCGCTTTTCGTTTATCGGTTAATTTTGGTTCGGTTTTGTTGGCTTTCGGTTCGGTTCGTTTAACGGGTTGGTTATTGCTCACCTCTAATATATGATGATGATTGTGTTTTTAATGAAGGGATGGTTGTGTTGGAGGGTGGTCAAACTGACCACAAATCTGTCTCGGTTACTAAGCAAGTTAACCGGTTAGGAAATGAGGAGTCGGAGAATAACGTTCGTGATCAAACTGCTTTAACTAATGGAGTGGCTGCCAAAGTAAGCAATTTTTCTAGCTTGGAATTCTCTATTTAGGATATGCTTGTTCGTTGTACTACGTCGCGAATCAGTTTTTGAGTTTTTGTTGCTTAAATTTATAAAGGAATTTACTTTTGATATTAGTTTAGGGGTCCACGTGGAGAGACTTATATACTCTTGATATACCGAAAGGAAAGTGTTTAGTTTTAACTCTTGATACTAATCTTGTTTAAACTTCCATTTTGGTGGCTCTTCTTTTTTTTTTTTTTTTGTAATATAAAAATGTTTACTTATTTGATAACAAGGGACGACGTTTCTCGCTCTTTTGTTGTCATCTATTTTTTTTTCTTTTTCTATTTTTGGTAGAGACATGTACATTATACACCAGTGATTGTGAGTGATGTGAATATGCTAGTTAAAGATACAAAAAGTTTTCTGTATTTATGAAAGGTTTCGACTTTGTAAGCATAATGCTAGTCCTGCACTCCTGCTTTAACTTCCTTTTTGGTAGTATTTATCTAATTTAACAGAAAGATTTAAATGTAATAACTGCATTGAACTATGTAAAAGTATGAATTAACAAATACATTGAGTTTGATAAGTTCTATACTTGCTTATTAATGGTCAAACCTGATAATTATCTGAGAAGAGTAACATTTTTGAATGCTGTAATAAGCAGAACTTCTGATTTTGGAAGTATTTAGCTATGACTAGTGTCTTATATGTTAGTTCTTACTTTTTTGGGATAATTTGCAATATATAATTTATGATACGGTTTAATTACAGAAGCGTTCAGGGAATCACAAAGACATGACTCTTAAGGAAATGTATGGCAAAGATGGTGATTTTGATGACGAAGATGACAGTGATTGGGATCCTTTAGAAAAATGTTCAGGGAATCACGAAGACATGACTCTTGAGGATATGTATGGCAAAGATGGTGATTTTGATGACGAAGATGACAGTGATTGGGATCCTTTACAAAAACATATAACAGTTGCTACATGGTTTTGTGTTAATTGTACAATGTTGAACCTTGATGATGCTATCTATTGCCGTGTAAGCTCATGTTAAATTCTTTTGTGATTCGAATTCTTTATTTAAGCATTTAATATTATGTATTTATGATTTATTTCATCCAAGATGTATTTCTGCTATCCATGATTTTGGTACATATGACGGTGGATACTTGTTGATAATTTCCAAAACTTTTTTTGTGCAGCTATGCGGAGAGCATAAAGAATCTGGAATACTTAGGCATGGATTTCTTGCATCGTCTTTACATGAGGCGGATTCGCCTGTGAATAAATCATTGGAACGGAATGGGAAATCGGAAGGTGTAATTCGTAACTTTGCTTATTTTCAATAGCAATGTTGCACTAGGTTTATTTATGATTAGTTCAAAGGTCTTACTTTGTTTTTGTTTATTTAGTCATGGAAAAAATCTTTGCTCAATTAAAACCTGTTCTTTTGATGCTAAGTTTTCTCATTGCCTTTGATCTATAATAGAAGTGTTTTACTGATGACTGACGTGAATGCTTTTCAATGAATCAGTTACATGTATGGGCTGTAATGCTGTATGCGTATACAATATCAGTAACTATTATATTCTTTTTATAACTCTTAAATCCTTAAACCTAGCTAAACACAGTTATTAATTCTGGCAACTTCTGTACACACAAATGGCCGGCTACTTTTATGTTACCAATTTAATATAGTAGTTTCTAAAACTTTTTTACATCAAATGACCGGCTGCTTTATGCTTCTACCGATATCTTGCAAACATAGTAACAAAAAACCATATAAGGCTTTTAATAATAGGTAAGGAAAGAAGACATCATTGAAGAAAGAAATATTAAATGATATCGTTTAGGTAATAAATGCATTATAGCATTTGAATGAGTTTATTGAATGTTGATGTTTCCTTTCCCCTTTTTCATTTTCATATGTTTTCATTTTCATGCTAATTTTATTCTATCAATGTAGCTTCTTGTTCACGATCTATGTCGCCACATAAACTAACAGTTGTGGGTTTTGATGAAAGAATGCTGCTTCACTCTGAGGTAAGACCTGTTCTTGATATCTCAATTTTTATAAATGCTTCCTTACAACCAACCACTACCCTTCGTTTTTTTATTATTCTTTTTATCTTTGTGTAGTTCAAAAAATAATTACTTGGTTTTTATGTTGTAGGTTGAAATGAAGTCCCATCCGCATCCTGAAAGACCAGACCGTCTTCGAGCAATTGCTGCCAGCCTGGCAACGGCAGGTGAGACTTTTACCTTTGACGAACTAAACCCTTCTCTTTTTTGGCTGTTTTTCTATATCTGACATGTTTATAATATACCATCTAATGATATTGTTGGGTTTGTTGAATCCTTGTAGGTATATTTCCTGGAAGATGCCATCCGATTTCAGCAAGAGAAATTACACGAGAAGAACTGCTGACGGTAAGCATTTGTCTCATTATATTATAGTCAGCTTGTAAGTTATTCATTATTGGACAGATGTATAAGCAGTTTATGTGGTTTAACTTTGGCAATTGACCTCAATTCTCATGATCTTTGTTTTAAGGTTCACTCGAATGAAAATATCGAATCCGTTCAACTTTCAAGTCAATGTGTTGCTAGGTATGCTAAATAATGATAATCACTATTGTCTATATTTGGTAGCAATAATTAAATTGCTTGTAATTGTTTGCCTGGCAGTTATTTCACTCCTGATACTTATGCAAACAAAGATTCAGCACTTGCTGCAAGGCTGGCAGCAGGATTATGTGCTGATCTTGCTTCTGCAATATATTCTGGGCGTGCTAAAAATGGATTTGCTCTGGTAAAATGAATTTGAAATATTGACAACTGTGGTCACTACAACTCACCTCTGGATACTTTAATCAATATATGTGCGATGTGGCAGGTGCGTCCGCCAGGTCATCATGCTGGTGTGAAACATGCAATGGGATTCTGCCTGCACAATAATGCTGCAGTTGCTGCATCAGCAGCTCAGGCTGCAGGAGCTAAAAAAGTGTTGATTCTTGATTGGGTAATTCTGACTGATAGTTTTTCCATATTATGTTTTTTTTTTTTGAAAATAATATCATAGTATTATATTAATTATGTACGTCATCTATTTGCAGGACGTGCACCATGGAAATGGTACTCAAGAAATATATGAGCAGAACAAAACGGTAAAACGGTGATCCTTGCTACCATTGATGCTACTTTCTTCAGTTTGATGATATTTTATATTTAAATCTGTATTGATTTGTTACAGGTTTTGTATGTATCCTTACATAGGCATGAAGGTGGGAAATTTTATCCTGGTACTGGTGCAGCTCATCAGGTAGGTACTTGATCCCTTATTGCTCAAGATATTGGGCTGTAATCATGTGGATGCATCCACTTGTATTCTGCATGAGCTGTGTTTTTGTTTGCATTTTCCAATATTATAAATTTACTGGAATTCTGCCAGGTTGGTTCTATGGGTGGAGAAGGATTCTGTGTGAATGTTCCATGGAGTCGGGGAGGAGTTGGTGATAATGATTATATTTTTGCATTTGAGCATATTGTGCTTCCAATAGGTTACTTCTTTTTATCTTTTTTTATATCCTAATCTGTGTATTATAACAAATTTGTTTATTTATTGTAATTCAATTCACTTGATTGCAGCTCGTGAGTTTGCCCCTGATTTTACAATCATTTCAGCTGGATTTGATGCTGCAAGAGGCGATCCACTTGGATGCTGTGATGTAAGCTTCTTGTTGTATATATTCTTATATTTAATGTAATTAATAAAATCCTAAATCTTGTAGGTGACTCCTGCTGGTTATGCACAAATGACAAAAATGTTGGCTTCTTTGTCCAGAGGAAAGTTGCTTGTTATCCTTGAGGGCGGGTTCGTTTTTCACCTTAAATTTTTTTTATAACCCTTTGGTCAAATGTCTTAATCAATATTTATATTTCTTGCAGCTACAATCTTCGTTCGATATCATCATCAGCTACTGCAGTAATCAAGGTTTTGCTTGATGAAAAACCTGAAAACATGTTGGAGAATGTTACACCTTCAAAATCTGGGTTGCGGACTGTTCTAGAGGTTTTGAAGATCCAGAACAACTTTTGGCCCAATCTAGGGCCCATCTTTTCAGATCTGCAATCAATATGGGGATCATATGCTGCTATTCAGGAAATAAGTGAGTTCATTGTTATCTTCTGTCCCATACCTTATTTTTTAATATTATTCGAGCTATCAAATAAAGATCTTTTTTTTTTCCAAAACCAACTTTTGCAAAACAAAAGGTCAAATTGTTATTGACCTGTATCACGTACGCGTGATATTCACTTTGCATGATATTCTTGAAAATGATTTGAGGAATCTTTGGTGTTGTGTGGAGCGGACCACTTAAACGTCCTTTTTAAAGTTTTTAAATTACGTCGTAAAATGAAAATAAGAGATTCTGGAAATTTCTATGAAATTTGGGCTTACATTTATTAAATCTAGATGTAACGTTTTCGTTTTCTGCATCTCATTATTGGTGTCAAATGTGACGGTGGGTTGTGGAAGTGGCAAAGTGGGCGGATCAAACTGATATCTTCTGCCGGTTGGGTTGTCCGAAACACTTTGTCCAAAATTTAAAAAGTAATTGTAAATCACCTGTGTGATAAATATTATTAGAAAAATTTAGAATTAGAATTAGAATAATAATAATAATAATAATAATAATAATATAATTTTTTGATTAATGTGATCTAGTAGGTTTTATGCATTAAAAATACCCCTCGCCTACTTTCAATCGTTTGACCCATATAATTAAATCAGTGCAGTTTGTGTTTTTGCGGTATCTAGTCCAAAACAAGCTTTCCAAAATTTGTATTTTTAATCTAAATCTATATTCAAGAATGTCGTCTTCACTGAAATCTTGACGGGTCTTTTTTATTATTTTTGTGATTTGTATCTTGCAGAAAAGAAGAAAAAACACCGATTTGTGGTACCAATATGGTGGAAGTTGGGACGAAAAAGTTTCCTACATCACACCCTTTCTGAGCAGCTTCGTCTAAACTCAAGAAAACGCATAAAGTCATCATTTTGGCTCTAAAAGTTCCCCAAGTAGTGTTTTCATTTTTTTAAAAGGGGGTTAGGATTAATATTTAATTTTGAAGATATTATGATGGGGTATTTTTGTTTTTGATATCTTTTTGACATCCACAGACAATGATGTTTGACAGCTTAACTTTGGCAATCACCACCTCATTCTGTGTCACATTTTGGACCTCACAAAGTTGGAGGAGAAACCACCATAGGTTTCCTTTTTATATCTTTCCTGTCCCCTCATCAATCAAGGTACAACTTTCATTGCAAGTGGTACAAGTCATTCTACCATTATTATTCTTTCTGGTACACATAATTGCAAAGAAGAAAGTGAGTAGATTGTACAACAGTTGGTGAAAATTCTTTAACCAACAGAAATTGATCATTTTGTCCTGATGAACCTTTCACAATCTAATTATTATTTGTGAAAGAAAAGCTCACCATTTGGACTGCATTGTCAAATGCTACCACTATGACTAGTAGATACTTTAATTATTGCATAAGGGGTACCAAAAAATTTTTTAACTTTTTAAGATTTAGTGTTTTATTGATGCATTGTTGGCGGTGGAGCCATCGGGTACGCAACTGGCATCACATACGGCGGATGGTGGCTGTGCGGCATCATCACCGGAGTTCCAACCGCCGACGGCATATGCCCAGGAGCTGCGGCAACCGGGTGGCCCATCGGTGCTCCGTACATACCCATACCCGGCGGCATGCTCGGTTGGTGGGGCCGGTGTTTCATTGGTGCACCAACCGTTGATGGGTTCGTACTATCCGATTGGCCGGTGATTGGGACATGGTGGGACGCCACGTCACCGTTATTAACGCTTGTAATATCGTGAATGCTCGTTCGCCTTCGGTCTCGGTTCATGGAGTTTAATCTTATGAAGTATTTTTGAGCATGACTAGCAACTTGTGTTGGTGTTCTTGATATCACATAGTTTCTTGAAATGCTTCTCCAGTCTCCTTTACCAAACTTGTCCAGTCCAAGTAGAAACAGCCTGCATTTGTACCACGTGCATAAGTAGTTGTACCAAACTCAAAATATAACACTATAGTTGCCTGGTTGGTTTTATAATAGGCTATGCTGTACACTATGCAAGAGGAGTTGTACTATATTCATATAACAATAATTGGCTCCTGACAAATACATTTCCCAATGGTCATATAAGCCACAACTTGTACTGTATGTTAAATTCTACAATCATATCTTACTCATGAACATGGTACTTGTACCATTAAAGTAACAATAAATGAATTCTTTCCCAAAAATGTAAATGGAAGCGTTCTTGATATTATGATATGTTTAGATTTATCTATAGTTTTGGCTTATATAGAATACTATAGATTATAATTACTAGTTATATCAAAGTGCTTAGTTTTAGTAGTTAGTGATTGCATACCTATGCTCTTCTTCAGTCCATGGAATTCCTTTTCGTCGCTCTTGTTCCGCCCTCGAATTCCCCTTTCCGCTGCTTTGGCCTGGCGAATCATGACCGAACCCCGAAAACCCGTTACTATAATTACAAGACGAGCGTCGATTCGAATTCAATCCGCCTCCGTTGGGGTTGGTAGACGACGAGGACGATTCCTCTCCAAGGTACTTTGGAATCGGAATGAGACCGCCTTCAATGTCATCAACATCTTCAACAAGTAATTGGTAGTGTTGTTTCAACTCTGGAATGGTTTTGGTAGGTACAAGTGAAGCAATTGTATCCCATTGTTCTTTGGAATCCTGATTCCAATGGGTGGCAATGGCATTCTCAAAGGCCTTATCTTCTTCTTTGGTCCAAATTTTAGATGATGACATGGCTGTACCTCTGGCTTTAGTGGTTGTACCAAGGAGTTGGATGGATTGATGGATGTTGGGTTGAAGAGAGGAGGGTGTGTGTGTAGGTTTGTAGAATAAAAGTGAGGGGGGTGGTGAAGGATAAGAATTGGGCATCAAATGTATTAATGGAATAGGACCACCTTGAAGTTGAAGGGATGGGCTTTCTTGTCATTTTTCATCAAATAATACTTCCAACAATTGCTAGACCTTTTTCCACAAATTCATACTTGTCCACAATTTCAATATTCAAATGCAATTAAAAAGTAAAAAATAAAATAAAAATTAAACTATATTTAACTAATTGATAAATTTTTATAAAATATAATTCTATATTTTTAAATATATAGATTAAGGGGAAAAGAGTATTCTAATTATTCTATGGGAAAATTCCCCAAAAGGACATTCTTTATAGAGAAAAATTGGCCCTTAAATCTTCATTATTTTGGAAGTGTCACAGGGAAATTTGGACGGGGATGTCACTTTGGGAAGCGTTTCGACGAGATTCCTCCTCAAACTAAAAACTGACATGTGTAAAGTTTCTGACAAAACCGAATAAAAACATCTGAAAATTGAGGGAACCGACCAAATTCTTCCCTTAAATGTTCAGCAAAAAAGCAGTTTTCCCCGGCTTCTTTTTTTCTACAGGCTCCATACAAATTCCCAACTTTCGATATTGGTGTCTTTTGAAAACCATTTGCCAAGACGCATGTAAGAAGAATTTGGTCTAAGGAGACCGCTTCCATCTCTTTTTTTTATATAATCCCTCATCCAAAAATCAAAATAATGAAGTTTAAGAGGGCAGATCGTGTGTAGGTTATTGATATGGGTCTTGGGTTCATTGGTCCTACGGCAGATCGTGTGTAGGTTATTGATATAGGTCCTGGGTTCATTGGTCCTACTTACGTTCACCCATGGTAAAATCGTCGTTCAACAACCCGGAAGGAGGTAAAAATCTTGGTAAAACACATAGATAATTTGAAGGAAATGGAAGTGAAGATGAAGGGAAGTCGTCTCTTCAAACCAAATTCTTCTTAAGTGTGTCTTGGCAGACGGTTTTCAAAATTCTCCAATATTGAAAAGTTGAGAATTTGTACGGAGTAGGTAGAAAAAAAAACTGTCAGGAAAGACTGCTTTTGAGCTGAACATCTAAGGGAAGAATTTGGCGGGTCCCTCAACTTTCAGAAGCTTTTGTTCATCTTTGTTAGAAACTTTACAAATGTCAGTTTTTAATTTGAGGAGGAATCTCATTGGAACGTTTCTCAAAATAATACTCTAGTCCAAATTTCCTGTGAAACTTCTAAAATGATGGGGATTTTAGTACCAATTTTTATTTTCTCTCTAAAAAAACATCCCTTTTAGAAATTTTCCCTTATTCTAAATGTAGAGGTTGTGAGAAGAAATATTATTCTAATGACCCTCTACGTTCAATTATTCAAAGAAATTTTAACTATACATAGAACTATTATTATTAAACCTAGTTTAAGTTATATTACAAAGTAGGACAAAAATAAAGAAGATAAAGAAGGAATTATTATTATTATTATTATTATTATTATTATTTATAATAATAATAATAAAACAAAAAAAGTAAAAGCATAAAAATGTTTCCACCGTCTTCCTTGTTCTCAGGAAAAAAAACACAATTTGAAAAAAAAAAAGATTACTGTGTCTTTTATTTATCGTTGTGTTTTTTGTTTATTTTCGTCATTACCTGTATCCATTTTTCTTGAAACTGTGTTATATTTTGTTTGACAATGTGCTATGATAGTTGCGATGCATTGTCATTTTTTATTTATAATCATATATTTTGTTATTTTTCGTCATTGTATCTTTTCATTTTTTTTTTTGGAACATGAATGATGAGGGAAACATTTTAATTAATTTTTTTTTTTTTATTTATATTTTGAGTTATGTTTTTTTTTTATTATTTTTAGAGGCTTCTTATTTGCGATTACAAATACTTTTTACGCTTCTTATTTTTAATCCATTTTATATTTAACTTTTCCCATTAAACCTAACACCCAAAATTGTACTTTAATTATTTTTTTAGTATTATTGATAATTGTTAATATATATATAGGGTAAGGTCAAAATGAAAACCCATTTGAGTTGTGAAAACCCGCGAAAACCCTATGTAACATTTTTTTTTTGTTACATGTAATATATGTTGTAACATTTAATACAAAACATCAAAACATTAAAAAAATGTTTTGCTATTTTTTAACATTTTTTTACTAATTTTTATATATGTTTTAAAGAGAGAGAAAATTTTATATTTATATTTACATTTTTTATTCACTTTAATTGTGGACCACAATGTTTAAACATTAATTAAAAACATGTGATTGAGAATGAGTTTCTAGAGTTTTCACAACTCAAATGGGTTTTCATTTTATACTTAGTTTATATATATATATATATATATATACACTTTTCTTATATCAAGGTTTCAATAGGGATAGCTATGAGTCATGGTTTGGTAATGTAAATTTTATATCTCAATGTAGGTACATATTTCAAAACTTGTTACATATCTATCAGGATATATAGATATATCCTAAACCATTTTTTTTAAACAACAATCTATTCTACTCGCACACCTAAACTCTATCCCATAACTAATTACACTTATTTAACATAACCTGGGATCCCTGAGTCACCAACCCTAGTGACATACACAAAAAGTGATTATATCGTTAAATTAAGTCAAATATCAAATATTGCATTATTTATTTATTTTTGACATTGATAACTGTCGTTAACAAGTATTATTACTATTACTATATACAATTGAAAAGTTTGGCGCCGAAAGAATCCTATTGGGCCACTTGATGACACCCAATTGATGCAAGGGTTCTATTACTATATAATGAAAACCAACCGAATGACAATTTATTTTTTGGTTTTTTAGTTCAGGTATCGTAATGAGCGGACGGAAACCGACCGGATTCGTTAAACTCACCGCGTTTTCTTTTAGTTATAGTACGTAACGAATGTAACGAACCGACCGAATGCCAATGTTTTTTTTTGTTTTAGTTCCAGTATCGTAACGAACGTAAAGGAAACTGACCGAATTAGCGTATACTCACACCTCAACACTCCGGATCGACAACATTTGGGTTTTGCCATTGCTCGAGTTTGACCGACCGACGCTACCCATTGATGATTGATCCACGTCAATTTTATATTTATTTATGGTTTAGTTCCGGTACAATAACGTACATAACTGAAACTGGCCAAATTCAGATCAAGTTACCGTCTCAACGCTTGGGTTTTACCACAGCCTGTCTGGGTTTTACGATTTATCCCGGCACAACGTGCTGACTAAATCACTAGTTATACGAAGAACCAAATAATGATAATAATAAATGTAAGTGAAAACAAACAATTAAGGAAGCAAAGTTTCACCTTTTATGAAGTAAAAAACTGTAAGTTTTTATAGAAAGGATGCCAAGTGTGTATTTGAAAATGTCCGATCACTGTAGCTATATCAGCTGGACATAATACATTACATCGTATCCATTATTATGCATAATATAACTTTAGAATATTAATAAATTAGCTCTCAGACGAATCCTTGAACTGAATGAGTATTATCTCACCATCTTGTCGTGTCTTCGGGCGAGTATTTGATAAACTTAGCCCGTAGTCAATTTAAAGAATTCGTTGGTAGTTAAAAAAAGTAAAGTTCAATGTTAAATTTATTTATATAAACACAGTTACAAATTCGTGTGCTTTAATTGTCATACCTCGTGTGCCCTTTTCTGTATATTATGGTTTCTTTCCATCTTTCTTACAATTTTTTTTTGGCATTTTTCTTTTTGATTTATTTTTCATTCTATTTTTTATTTGTTAGTTAACTTGTGTATCAACCCAACCAATTAACCAAACACATTATATTTTTGTTAGTATTGTATTCCTTTTTAATTAACTCACATATTAATCTAATTAACCGGACACACTATACTTTTTTTTTTCTTCTCATCTTTTGTTTGGTATTCGTTACAGCGTGCAGTTACATAATAAAAAAAACAAAGAAACTTGCACGTTTCTATACCCTATTGGTTACATTACTGACTATATTTTTATGTAAACATTGCCCCTCACGTATCTTGATTGGTTTATGTATAAAGAAAGTGTGACAAAAAAGTTAGTTAATAGAAACACAGTTAACTTAAAAACAAAAAATCTCCTTTAAACATTATTATTTTGACCACTGATAAGACTATATATATATAGGGACTACTAATAATTTAGAAATCGACTTTTTTAACGTTTTGTCTCCGAAACTCTAATTCTTATTGGTCATTCCTTATTTTTTTCAAGGTGCTAGGAAAAAAACAATTTTTACAATTGTATTTTACTGAACCGTATTTTATTATATTTATATCCACAAAAGTTCCTTTCACGTGTCATGTTTCTTATCTATAATTTCCTAAGTTAAGAACATAGACAAAATAATGATTTTGTGATTCATTTTAAGTTAAAAATATTAATACAAGTTTTTTTTTTTAAGAATTAAAGGCAATCATAGAATGGTATGATGAGGCTGACTATGACATTATGAGTTTAAAACGGTAGCAACACGAGGCGTGATTGAAAGAGAAAAACTAAAGATTTATTTACAATGTGTTTACGTTGTGAAACGAGAGAAGGAAGAAAGAAAAGTCGGCAAAAGGGTGGCATGGTAGATAAATCTATAACTACACAAAACATCAAATTCATGTGAAATGGCTTCATATTTTCTTCAGTACTGTCTGGATGGGTGACACCATCGTCATTAGAAGATTCATCAACGACAGAGAGTTCATATTCTTCAGTACTTTGTAGACGGACCGACTTCAAATTCATATGGTTTGGTATTGCCTTAATATAAATAGATTGCTTGTCTGGGAGCCTCTAATACATGAAAACTACGTAGGAGATTCATGCAACTAGATTGTTGGACAAACATTCTTTGATTAATAGTTGGGTCTAAATAAAAATCATTAATACTATCCAGACACCACTAACATTTTATACAGGCTGTATGGTCCATAAAAGTTGCTGCCATAAGATAATGGTTAGATATTGGCTGCATGATAGATGAAAAATGGTCATAAGGGTCATTGAAATGCAAATCATATGATTCATATCGTGTGTTTGATTACAAATAAATGAACGATGTGATCACTAAGAACACCATATGACCCATGTGTTTGACTACAAATAAATAAACGATGTGATCACTAAGAACACCATATGATCCATATGACAACTTGCCTCTATCATAGGCCTAATATACTAGGCTCTGATGTGCAAACTTAATTTGATATCATACGACCCTTATGATATGATATGTATACTGATTTGTAATTATGAGATGGTGTTAATATAACATCCCCGATTAACTTTGTTAAAATGTTTGTTTAAGGGTTGGTCATACTAAGTAAATGAGAGAATTCACTGTGAATGTTTTCTTTATTATTTAATTTGTAAATCGTTTTCTCATTAACAGCATTCTCGTTTTTCAAAGCTTTAGTATTTTTCAATTTAATTGTCTTATAATTTAATATTTTTAGCCTAAATTTCTTTGAGCATTATAGAATGATAACGACCTTAGTATTATGATTTTTTTACATCATCTCCAAGTCTGATAACCCCGTATCACTCATCATACCTTTGCTACTACTTTTTATGTTTCATTCGGTGGTGGATCTAGTCTTGAAACTTAGGGGTAGCGTTCAAAATTTTTTTTCCCCATAGTTCATACAATGCTAACGAAACAAATATAAAAAAACGACAACAAATAAATTTAAATACACGGGCTGTTAATTTCTCCTTTTCGGTCTTTAAACGCTTGAAATCGAGCCATTACATCTTCTTCATTTACTTTATCGAACGTTTCTCTTTCGACCGAACAAATTAAAGCATTGTTCAAATACTCAGCATCCATTCGATTGCGCAAATCCGTCTTGATAAGCTTCATTTTAGAAAAACATTTTTCAACGGTTGCGGTTGCAACAGGTAAAACCAACACTAGCTTCAATATTTGATAAACCAAAGGAAAAATTGTGTGTTTTCCGGTTTCCACCATTACACGAGCAAGATCACCCATTCCACCAAGATTTGGAAATTTCTCATCTTCCTTTAAAGTGTAATAAAAGGTCGAAAGATAACCCGAAATACACCCTCTTTCTTCGTTAGTAAAATCGTTCGGATACATCTCTGAAAAAGCCACTATCTTAGATATGTCAAACTTAGAAAACGAATCACAAGGATTTAAACCCGGCATATTTTCTAGCAAACTAGTTGAAACCTCACTAAATCTATTTCCAAGTTCTTGAATTTGCATATCCAAAACCGTATTAAAAACTTCAACCTCAAAATGATGTCGATTAGTAATGACATTCTTTCGGTTTCTTTGATTACCATAACTTTCCGCCATATCTAACATCTCAATCTTGAAGCTGAAGGAATATTTGAACTTGGACCGATATCTTCATTTTCTTGCAATTCATTAACCATATTTGAACTTGAAGTTGGAATATTTAAACTTGGTGGGGAACCGATGTCATCGTTTTCTTTTCTTTGACGTTTAAAAAGGTTGCTAATGAGAGATTGTTTACTTATCTTCAAAGTTCCCTAAACAAAATTTGAACCAAAACCTAATATCAATTCCAATTTAGACATAAAACTAAAAGCTAAATACCTAATCGATTCCAATTTAAACATAAATCCTAAATCCCAAACTAATTCCAATTGAAACATAACCCTAAATGGCTAAATCCCTAAATACAAATATACAATAAATCTTAATTAGTTCTTACCGGGAAGAATCGGAGATGGAGACAGTGGACTAATGGGCGGACCGTGGTGGCGGTGGACTGGCGGGCGGCGGCAGAGGCGGACTGGTGGCGGTGGTGGCTACAGTGGCCAGTGGGTGAACCGTGAACAGACGACTACAGTGAGACGTTGTCTGTTTCTTTTTTCTTTTTTAGTTTTTATTATTATTGTATTATTTGGGGTTTTTGTTTTGGGCTTGGGCTTTTGTCAATTTGTTGGGTTTAATTATTCAATTGATTGGGCTTATTTTTTGTTCAGGGGTAACGAAACCACAAAAACCGACCGAAAATTTTTTTTTTACACTACCGGTAAGACGTTGAGTGATAGCGGAGGCTACCCCTGCTAACATCTATGTCCGCCCCTGGTTCCACTTAACTATTCTATATTGACACACTGTCTATGTATATTTTAGACTTTAGTACTTGTAATTTTAGTAATCTACTTTTAAAATTTTAAAACTTGCGTATAACGATAATTCATATTCATACGTATTCTAGTTACTATTATAAACTATAATAGATGCAACAAAATAAAATAAAATAAAATACAATCTTTCAGTAAATACAAACATAATAAAATGAGTCCTAAGCTAATAGTATATTTTCTTTTAACATTTATTGCAAGAGGTATTGAAATCCGACGAGTTCGGAATTTCTTATTAAACATAAATAATTACAACAATACAAACAAATTGGGAATTAGTCTTGAAAGTAGAAATTATCGAGCCTAATGAGCTAAGAATAATATTTAGGTGTATAATTAATTATCGAATAAAATATGACCAAAAAAAATATCAAGAAAATTAAATGATACTGCAAGTGACTTTATGAATAATGAATAGTGTTGCTTTCCAATAGGGGCATACTCTACAAATACTATAAGCATTTGTCAGTTAATGTTGATTGTTGGTATTCATAACATGGGTTGTGGTTCATGTTTAAGCTTAAATATGCCCATTTAGTCTCCAAGAAAGCGACATTACATTAAAATATCTTAACTAGTTAGGAAACCTTGGAAACAGTTACAATTTTCTCATAAAACAGAAGATAATGATATATATAACACTAGGATAGTGGCTCATGTTACACACGGGTTGAAAATATTTCAAACGCTATATATATATATATATATATGCAGATAACATAAGAATTCTTTACCTTGTTCTATTCAAAACCACAAGATATGTAAAAAATATATATAAATGGTGTGAATGAGAAATTATATAAATATACAAATCATTGAATTGCTAAATTAATAATCATACTAAAAAAAGGGGCACAAAATCAGTTATAAATAATTAATTGTAGTCAAAATCGGTTTTTAAATCATTTGAAAGGAAATAATTGGTTATGATTCTAGAAAATATTAATTAGTGAGGATATAATTCTATAAAACATTAATTAGTTAAATATGTGACAATTCTATAGATGAAAACCGAATGACTTGGAAGCTTATGTAGACATGCTGGTTGAAGGCCAAGTAGATATCTTGTTTTGCTTTAATAGTATAGTAAGATTCATCACACAAACGAAGTTAAGCAAAGAACCACATAAACACTTGTATTGCTCGTGTATTTACACGATTCTCATAGTTCTCTACTTAAACTGGTAACAAGGAGAACATATATGAAAAAACGAAATCAAACTGCTAAATTAAAACTAAAAATGTTATCAACAACTTGAAAAGCAGTTTAAAAGAAAATCATTCTCAGAATATGGCTACTTCTAAAACACAATTTCCTTAGATCTGCATATACACTAATACCCGGAAACCTGGTTCTGGGCAGCACATTTGCATAATACACATTCCACAATCCCGAAAACACCCAAATCAAGAAAACCCAAAACCCAAGTGATGCCAACATCTTTTTTTTTTTCATTTGACTTCTTAGAAACACATTTGACCAAGGGTTTTATAGTCATCATCTGTGAACATAAAAAGTAAATCAATAGATGAAGAGATTAAATACCATACGGTTACTGGGAAATAAACACTGACCTATCATCAAGACCATGGCTTGAACACAAGTTGAAGATGCAAACCTTTAACAGATTTTGAAGCAACTATAAGATGGTACAGGTTTTCTAGTGGGTGTTTACATCAATCAATCAATCAATCAATCATGCCCAGTAAAATCCCACCGACAGCAAAGCTATAAGTAGGGTCTGGGGAGGGTGGGATGTAGGCACACCGTACCTCTATCCAAAGGAATAAAGAGGTGGCTTCCAGAGAGACCATCGGCTCTAAGTACATGTGTATGAAGCAAAATAAAGGAAATCAAAGTTTAACAGTTATATAAAAACTACTACTAATTATAATAATATTAATAATAAGATCACAGTTTAACAGCTATATAAAAGCTAATAATAATTATTATAATAATAATAATATATGTAAGGGGAATACCATTATGGTATGTGACCTAAATAAGTTAAGTCTAAGCCCTAAGGTATTCAATTCTCTCTAAAAATCCTTAACTTTAATTCTACTTCTCCACGAATTCCTATCCTCAACCATGTCCTCGGAGAGGTTTAGGTCTATCAAATCATGCCTAATCCTCTCATCCCAAGTCAATTTCGGTCGTCCTCTACCCCTCCTCCCCTCTATAGTAATGTTTTCTACGGATCTAACAGGATTCGTCGTCTGTCTTCTCTTTACATGTCCAAACCATCTCAATCTCCACTCTCTTATCTTGTCTGCTATGTTCGCCACCCCTAATCTCTCGCGAAACACAACGTTTCTTATTCGGTCTAGCCTTGTGTGCCCACACATCCAACGTAGCATTCTCATTTCTGCTACCTCCATCTTCCGCACTTGTGCCTTCTTGATGGCCCAACAATCTGTTCCATATAGCATTGCAGGTCTAACTGCCACCCTATAGAATTTTCCCTTTAGTTTAATCGGGAAACTCTTGTCGCACAATATACCTGTGGCTGCTTTCCATCTACACCATCCTACCTGAACTCGGTGGGTCACATCACTGTCTAATTCCCCATCGCTCTGTACAAATGATCCTAAATACTTGAACTTCGTTACCTGCGGGACCACCTGCCCTTCAATTGTGATCTGTGCGTCTTCATTGTCGTTTATCCCACCAAAATCACAGTGGAGGTACTCCATCTTAGATCGGCTAATCTTTAAACCTTTTGTCTCTAAGGCTGTTCGCCACTCCTCAAGCCTCATGTTTAGATCTTGTTTTTTCTCAGCAAGTAACACAATATCGTCTGCGAACATCATGCACCACGGGAGATTCCCCTGAATCGACTTTGAGAACTCATCCAAGACTACTGCAAAAAGAAACGGGCTCAACGCTGACCCCTGGTGAAGACCAACCTCTACAGGAAAGAAATCAGTATCCCCCACTGGCGCACGGACACTTGTTTCATTCCTGGTATACATATCCATAATTATCTCTATGTATTTCCTGGGCACTCTTCTACCCTTCAAGCACTCCCAGAGCACCTGTCGTGGCACACTGTCGTAGGCCTTTTCTAGGTTAATAAACACCATATGTAGATCACGCTTCTTCTCCCTATACTTTTCCATTAATCTTCTTATAAGGTGTATTGCCTCTGTGGTGGAACGCTCCGGCATGAAGCCAAATTGATTGACCGTAACCTGAGTTTCTCGTCTAAGTCTAACCTCAATCACTCTTTCCCATAGCTTCATAGTATGACTTAGTAGTTTGATTCCTCGGTAGTTACCACAACATTGGGCGTCTCCTTTGTTCTTATAGATAGGAACTACAACGCTGCTCCTCCACTGGTCTGGCATCTTACCTGATTTGAGAATACTATTGAACAGAGTAGTTAACCACATGACTCCTTCCTCCCCCAGACACTTCCACACCTCGATGGGTATGTTGTCTGGGCCAACCGCCTTAGACCTTCCCATCCTCCTAAGTGCATCCTTCACCTCTTCTCGTGTGATCCGTCGGCAGTAGCAGTTATTCGATTGTTGTCGTTGAAAGTTTGTGTTGTCATGTTCTTCTTGGTAAGCTCTCCCATTGTTAAAAAGATTGTGGAAGTAGGTTTGCCATCTTAGCTTGATGTCCTACTCCTTGACCAGTACATGCCCATCTGTATCCTTTATAAACTTCACCGGTCCTAGATCTTGCCTTCTACGCTCCCTGGCTTTGGCAATCTTAAACATAGCATGTTCCCCCTCTTTTGTTTCTAGACTTTCATACATCCGTTTAAAGGCCGCCTTCTTTGCTTCCGCCACTGCCTTCTTCGCCTCTATCTTGGCCGTTTTGTAGTTGTCCCTCAATTCCACTCGCTCCTCCTCATTCGTGCACCTCATTAGCTCCCTAAAACATCCTTGTTTGTCCCTTATCTTGTCTTGCACTGCGTCATTCCACCACCAAGACTCCTTATGCCCATTTGTCTTTCCTGTTGTGACCCCGAGAGTCTCCTTTGCTACTTGGATGATCTTTGTCTCCATAGCTTCCCATATATGAGTTGAGTCCCCATTTAGTCGAGCCCGCGTATGCAGTATGAGTTTATCCTTAAACAGTAGGAGATTTTCGTCCTTCAAATTTCCCCATCGAATTCTCGGTGTACCTTTCTTCTCTCGAACAGTCAGCTTATTTCTGAAGGCTATATCTGTCACTAGTAGTCGATGTTGAGTCACAACTGCCTCCCCAGGTATGACTTTGCAGTCCTTCCACCAACGTCGGTCTCCTTGCCTCATCAAAAGGTAGTCAATTTGCGTGTCGCGTCCGCCACTGCTAAAAGTGATTAAATGAGAATCTTTTTTCTTAAAATAAGAATTTATAATACCTAGGTCATGTGCCACCGCAAACTCTAGAAGATCTGTTCCGGTCTCATTCCTATCACCAAAACCGAAACCCCCATGTACGGCTTGAAAACCATCGTTAGCCTTACCAATGTGTCCATTAAAATCACCTCCTATGCAAATCCTCTCCCCCTAGGTATGCCCCCTACCACTGCGTCTAGGCAATCCCAAAATTCTCTCTTTTCCTGATCCCCTAGGCCTACATGAGGCGCGTAGGCGGAGACTACTTCCACAACTTCGTTTCCTAGTACTAATTTCAACACCATAATCCTGTCATTATGTCTTATCACCTCCACCACACTAGTGTGTATTTCCTTAGCCACTAGAAACCCCACTCCATTCCTAGCTCCATCAGACCCCGAGTACCACAACTTATACCCATTACAGTCAGCCCCTCTATGTCCTTTCCACTTAGTCTCTTGGAGGCATGCTATCTGAACCCTACGTCTTTTAAGCACATCTACCAATTCTAGCAACTTACCATTTAATGTTCCTACATTCCAAGAAGCCAAACGCAATATACGCTCCCTATCTTTACTCTTTCCTACACCCCTCGTTTCAGGACATGGTCTCAAGTAATAGTCATGATTCCTACGCTCTATGGTTGCAACTAATCACACAAACACAAACAATAGAACACCAAATCAATAATAATAATAATAGTACAAAAACTAATAATAATAATATTTGTTTAGATTTAAACAAATATGTATCATAAAAGTAGCCCCTTCACGATACAAGTTTTTTTTTAAATATGATTTAGTTTAAGCTATAATTATGATAAAATAATAAAATATTTAATAGTTTTCAACCAAGTAGATAGATATGCACAACCTGATTTTTTTTTTTTACCCGAGCATGTGATATAGTCCAGAAAAGGTTTCCCGGATCCTTGGTCTCGTCGCTGTCGTCGTTATTTTGTTCAACCGGAAGGAATTCAGCCCACTGTTAATACCTGTAAGTAGTATTGTTGGGTAAGAAGGAACACCGTCGGAGGTAGTCGTTTTGTTTTTCTTGACACAAGTGATATACGCCGTGTGCGAGTAGATGTAGGACGAACTCCCCTGTAGGTCTTTGTTTCGAAATCGGTGACGTGGTGGCGATTTGAGAGGCACCTGTGATGAGGAAAAGGGAGGAGTAGAGAAGAGGAGAGACTTACCTGATGCTGGAGGAGTAGAGAAATTTGGGCGCTTTATTCAAATATATACATCTTTCTAAAACCCTACCCCATTGGGACATCCTCAGCTGCTCACTTCTTCCCTTCCCAAATCCATGTTCAATTCATAGCAGATACACCACCATGCCACCGACCGGCGACCACCATCGGTTTACCTCCATGGCTCCGACATCACTCTGAATCTCAAATTAGACCTAGAAAACTCTTTCTTCCTCGTCTGCGGTTTCATGGTTCTGTTCATCTCAGCTCGACGACTTTGATTTCAAGGTTAGATCTACATCTGAAATGGATAAGGATAAGATTCTCTTTTTTTTTTTTTTTTTTTTTTTTGTCTTACCACTAGACCTAAGTGGCTTTGGGTTTCTTGGTTTTGTGTTGTTATGGTGAAAGACTTAAGTTAACCACATTTGTTGTTCAATTTCTTAAATGTTTTGGGCTATTTTTTTTGGGAAATTTTAGTGTGGCTGTTACCAGGTTCGATTTATGAATCGTAGGCGGCGATCGTGCGGTGGTGGCAGTGCTTCGGTGTTGGAAGCCAAGGCTATCAAATCAAGGGTGCCACCTCCCTAGCCACCGGCTGGTTTCGATCTGCCAACCTAGGCGACGATCGTGTGGTGGTGGTGGTAGTGCTCCAGTGTGAGGAAGTAAATCTTTTTGTGCATTCTATGACCGGTTGAATAAGGCGAGTTTTCAGTTTACGCTTCCATTGTTCTGTTCATGTTTCCATTGTTCTGTTCGTGTTTCCATTGTTCTGTTCATGTTTATTCAATCGGTTTGATTATTGATGAAGCTAATTGAACTGACGCACAAACAAATCTTTGGTTTGATTACTTGATTTTCATTACATTTACATTTTGGTAGTAATGAGTATAAACGATACCTCTTAGATTGTCTGGTTATATTTGTTAATTAGTTTACAAAATATGGAAATTAATAAGGAGATTTTGTTTAATTAATAGAAACGTGTATAAGAATATAAGCTATAATCCTATGTAATGAGAAATTGTGTACAGACTTAAAGGTGTAGTTTTAAACTAAGAACTTATGATAATTTGTCAAACATGATTCAGGTCAAAGTTTTATATGAATGAACTTATTACATGTTACAAAAAGGATTTTCTGGTTAACTCTATTTCTCTCTATTTGCTTACTTACATGATAACTAAATGAACAAAAGTTTCAATTAGTGTTGCAGATCCTTACATTCACATGAGAAAACCCATATTGGTAAGCCCAACAACTCTCTCGGTTATATTTCCCAGTTGTATGTCCAATTTACGACAACTAATAAACTTCTATGGTTACCATAGGGCCTGCCAAAAGAAAAGCCAGCGCCATTAGTTTTGAAAGGTATTCTTTCTTACGTCAAGCAAGTGTCACTGCCGCAACGCGCCGGGTAAGTTCCTAGTTGACATGATTTGAAAACAATTTGTTAAAACTGTCAAATTTATTAGTCATGTTTGTTGTATATTTTCTTGTAATTGCTATTTGTTATGTTGAAGGAATGGCCGATGTTGCATGATCATATGGGGGAGATAGTGGGAAGGAGCCTTCTAATAGGAACAAGATTAGGATTCAAATGGGCTGCAAGTCTTGTAAGTTAGTTAAATGAGTTAAACATAATAGGATTCAACACGTGTATCTAACACGATACATGTAACAATTTAGTTAAAAAATTAACATACATTTATTATATGGTTTAATGTAGGAAAAAATTCAACAAGAGGCCCAGCAAATGAAAAACAGTCTGGTGATTCATCCTTCAATGATATTGAGTGTATGGAATGTGCTTTAGGAGAAAGGCGTAGGCACATACGGGGCGTGGGTCATGTTGTGAGAAAGCCAACCCCTGATATGTCCTCGAGTGTATACACTCCCACCCCACAACAACATTGAAAACAATGTGTTACGGATGAAGTGAGAGACGACCTTGTAAAACAACTCGAACCACATGTTCAATCGCAAATGAATGCACAGTGGGAAATATTGGAACAACAAATGCGATAATGGATGCAACAGGATTTTGAAAAAAACAAATGGAACTCATGCCAAGGATCTTGAGAAAAAATATCAACATTGACGTGGCGGTCCTAGTCGTGATTGCAGCAGTGAGGATGAAGATGATTAGCTAGATTGTTTAATTTCTAGTGGTTTGTATTTTACACTTTTTGAAACTTTGGTTTGAATTCATTTAACTTGGATATTTGGATGGTTTAATTTAGGATGAGCTGGTTTGTAGTTTTGTTTATAATGTTCACCAGGTTCAGTTTTGTTTTATTGCTGGGCTTTGTGGCTCAAAAACTAGGATCATTAAAAATAAATTAAATTAAATTAAAAAATCAAACCCTATAGCGAGGATAAGTCGTCGTTATAGGTTTATCACACGTCGTCGCTATATAACTTCCTCATTTATTAATCGTTATTATTTATATTTTTTTTCTTATACTTACTCCACTTATAGCGACACATGTCCTTGCTATATGTAAAACATAAATATTTTTTTTGGATTAATTTGAATATATTATAAAAATGATTTTATTTACTTTATAATTATTTTTTTTGTCAAAACGTTTCATGAGGATGTGTCTTCATTATATGTCCATCTATAACGAGGACACTTGTAGTGAGGACTCCATGGTCCTATTGCAATGAGCATATAGTGACAACTTTGGTAGTGACAAAATGTCCTTGCTATAGGTGAGAAACGACCTATAGTGAGAACATGTCCTCGATACAAACCTGAATTTTGTCCTCACAATAAGCCTTTATTCTTGTAGTGGAAGTAGGAAAAAACGTTTTGCCTTTATTCTTGTAGTGGAAGTAGGAAAAAACATAAACGTTGTTATACTTTTACTTCACAATAATCAAAATAGTAACCAATATTCTTTCAAGATTTATTTAAATATACTTTGAATGACATATTAACAAATATATTTTTTATTTTAGCATTCATCATGTCAAACATAACAAAACTTGAATTTTTAGCTTTGGACATTACCGAAAAGAATTATTTATCATGCGTGTTGGATGCGGAAACACACCTAAATGCCAACAATCTTGGTGACACAATTAAAGAAGATAATACAACATCTACCCAAGATAAGGCAAAGGTGATGATTTTCCTTCGCCATCATATTCATGACGACTTAAAAACCGAGTACCTAATGGTTAAGGATTGACGTAGGCTGTTGCGATCTACTCAAACAATTAATTTTAAGACTTAAATACCTATAATAAGTACGGGTAAGTAAGGTCGTCTATACAGGAACTCAAGGAAAGTGCTAATTTACTATTACTAAATTAATTATTAAACTAATGCGGACAGACGATGTCAAGCGGTTTTTAGAAAAAGATTAATTAAAACTAAATAATTACTTAAAAAGATTTGTAAACAATATTAATTAAAAAGTATTCATTCTAGGTTCGGGTTATGTGTTCCATACGTTAATCACAGATTCTCTTGTCTTTTGTTTTGCAATAATTGCTAGTCCTATGGTTTGTTTTATGATGACAAACGATAACTCAACCGAATTGTTGACACAAATGAACCCGGACTCCACAATTTCCAATTCTATGTCTAGGATAACTAACTCAATGATAAGGTTTGATGATTCTAGTTCAATGACACAAGAGCTTAAACCCTAAATGTTGATGAACAACCAAACAAACATTACACAAATCAATAATCGCAAACACAAACCTTAATCAACCAAATAACTAATTAAGCAAGACAAATTCATATAAAATCAATCAAGCTCTATTCATTAAGCATAAGAATATGTTTTTAACAGTATTTCACACAAAACCTTAGCCTAGAACGAACACACACGATTAGCCGGACATCGACACAATGGTTAAAGTGCTTATCTTGATGAACATAAGATCTTAGGACAAACCAGAAGCTTCGGGATGACCGAAAACTGCTATCGGCTCTCTATTCTGCCTCTGGAAGTTGTTATATACCGAATGGTGGGGTTAATGGGTTTATATAAGGCAAAACCTAGATTTATTCGGTTTATACGCGAAGTTTCCCCTCCTGCATCTTCTCGCCGCGCGAAGGTGCAAACTGACTTCATATTCAGATTCGTCTCGTTGACAAACCCAAAATTCATATATTATGAATTCCGTGACTCATTTTCTAGGCCGAGATATGCCCGTTTTACTAAAAGACACTTTCCTGGTAACCCATCTTGTTCAGTTTTCGCTTCGGCTTCAGGTTTCTCATCCAATCCTTTCCCGAATCCTTCTTAGCCATCCATATATGTTTCCCCATGCTTCCATCTTCTCGAGGCTTGCTTAATCTTCATCTAGATGGCTCTGAATTAGCTCGTTTAAGCTCCGAACGTCCAATGTCATGAAAACACATAACAATGCTTGAAGTACCATAGTTTGTTCGATTATTTACCTAAAATTTAACTAATTAATATATAAAACTAACTAACTTTTACCCAACCATCACATCCCCACACTTATCCCTTTTCGTCCCAAAAAAGATTTTGCAATGGAATCAGAATCAGAGATTATCTTTACAAAATACTTCTTAGATTATTTTATTTAAGCACAAGGAACACAAAAACCGCGATTGTCAATATTGTTGTCCACTTAAACCCATGCCTTAATACTTATCGGAAAAAATAAGGCGTGACAGTTTTATTAGTTCATATGATTAAAATGGAATCCACACCTCAAAGCCCTGAAGCTGCCTTTCCATGCTTCATTATAGTTTTACTGAACCAGACCACCCCAACTTGACTTAAACCTTAAAATTAGACGATCAAAATTTTGCACATTTGTACAATTTTTCAAGCCCATATGTAATAGCTAAGACAATCTTGGATATTTTTATCGAACAAAAACCTAAAATTAAGCATTAAAGTATATCAAAATGGACATTAGATACAATTAAGGTGCAATTAGGTAACTAACTAGTAAATAGCCCCCACTACATGACATACCTCCGTTATCAAGCAATACCCAGAAGTCCATCACCATACGTGAGTAGGCACGAATTCATCTGTAGGGCTTACATATGACGTGTCCGCGTGGTCCGTTTCTTAATGGTAATGAGACGCGAGCACGGGGACCCCATATGACTAACATCGTGGATGATTAAGTCAGTAGTGAATTTGTACTTTTAAAGAACTTTTTGTGATCATGTTTAATGACTTATGAATTGGCAGATAAACTGCGAGTTTGCTCTTTTTAAGCTTTATTTAATATACATAAATCCACTTAGGATTTACGCATACCCAGATGATAAACCGCATACCGACCAGTGGTCTCCGAACTCCGGAGCATCCCATCAATACAGGATTTAAGGCCATAAAACCATACGCATATGAAGTGTTAACCACTTAACTAGCAGTATTTTCATTTATATTTATATTACAAGCCATCTAGCATACTCTAACCTTAAGCTTATCCAAGCATTGTACAATAACTATTCATATTAAAATATATTTTTGGTGATCAAATCTAATAAAAAGGCTTGAGTATGGTCTAATCTTTCATTCCAGTCCTTACACAGGCTTAGCTAAACAAACAAAACCCTGAAGGCGTTTCTCACTAAAAATCAAGCATTTAAAGTTCAATTAAGTATACAACCAAATTATCCTTTCATTCTCAAGGCTGAGCCTACTGACACATCCCAAATTAAGTGTGTTCACATTTTTATTTATCTCATATTATATAATAATTTTGAAAAATAATCCTCGATTCTTCTATCATTTTCCATTATTGTGCAAAAAATCTTAATTCAAGGAACATAAAACTTTTAAATTTTCAATTTCTTCCCCATCCCCACACTTGAGGCAAACATTGTCCTCAATGTTTAAAAAATATGACACTAAAATAGGGACAGGGTTAAAATTCACTTTTGACAATTTTAAAAACCCGGCCTAATGTGATGGTGGCTATACATTTATACAATTACACTTTTACACAAAAAATAATAAAACAAATAAAGTTATGAAAATGAAATCTCCTGATAGAAAATATAACTCTCATGTGCAACTCTCGTGCCCTCGGTGATTCTCTCAGTGAACTAGCCTCTTCAACTCTCAAAATAAAATCTGCAAACTCTCAAACATGTAGAAGCACGCTTCTAACCAATGTTAAAAATATAGGTCTTTTAAACCGTTTGCAAAACAATTACTTTTAAATTACCAGCCATGATTAATTAATTTCATAACCAAATTTGTTAAACGAGTAAAAATGTTAAAAGACCTAACTCACTTTCGTAGGAATCACGGTTGCATTTAGCGTATGCAACAAGCCCTTTAAATCCCCCGGTAGCCCGGGTGGACGAGTATGGTCTCGTGAGGGTTTCTAATGAACTACACCCATAAAGTTTAACTACAACAAAAAATATACACGTACCTGAATACAAGGCCGGGTTGCCTCCCGGTTAGCGCTAAGTTTTTTGTTAAGGTCTTCAGCCGGACCGTTACTTGATTTCTTCGTTATGGTGGTTTAATGGAGTGCTTACCTTCCTCCGCCTCGTTCTTCTTACTCCTCCAACATAGTGGTACACTGCCCATGACACTCCATCTTGGCCCGAAGCATGCCAATCTTCTTTGTTCATTTTCAAACCCCGGTGGCTTCCTCACCTTCTCCTTCTTTGGCGATTTCTCCTTACTTGTCTTACATATCTCATCATGAACCACCTTTTTTCTTGCATGCTTGAAATCATCACCTGACTTTGCCACCTCTGCAACACATATCTCTACCACATTCAGCTCCTCTTTTTCTCTCTCCCACTTCGACCGGTCAAACACAAAACTTTCTTCTTTGGTGTCATCCTCACTTACATGAGGAAGACACATGTTAGTAGCACCTGACCTAAAAGATTTATTTTTACAAGAATAATCAAATGAATTTGAAAAGATATGCAAAACTAACTTAAGATTACCAAAGGCCATGCACACTGTTCCGTCTCGGCAATTGATTTGAGCATTTGATGTTGCCAAAAACGGTCTCCCTAATATCACTCGCGGCTCTTCTTCATTCTCTACCAGTGTATAATCAAGAACAAGAAAATCTTCAGGATAGTAAAATTCACCAACCCTTACTGCAACTCCAACCAACTTCCCTTAGGGCCGTCTTCGAGTGAAATCAGCTAACATCAATGTGGTGTCAACTTCTTGTAAAGGTCCAAACTCAAACCGGTCATAAACACTCCCCGGTAGAACACTGACACTCGCACCATAATCAACTAGTGCCTTGGTGGTCTTGAACTCTCCAATCTAAATGGGAATAGTGGTGCCCTGTTTCAAATTCTTCAATTGTGTCGTTCACCCCATGATCTTCAATGGTGATTGCACTCACGTGTACATTTTTACCATTTGATGAACTGCTACTCTGATGGTTTGGATTCTTCATGGTATCACTTGGTAATTTGGATGGATTTCTCTTCAAACTAGCCACTTTTTCTGGAAGCTGGCTCACTTGTTATCCCTCGCAGCATTGGCTTTCTCTTGGAGCTCTAATCTCTGATTCACGCTTTTATTCTGTGCCTCCTGATCTGTCTTCATCTGCTTCAAAAAGTCCATCACATCCTTAATCGACTCTTCCTTGTTACCCGAAGAACTTCCTTGACCTTGAGCCGCCCCTTGACTTTGCTGACCTTGCTGATAACTTTTTGTAAGACCCCGAATCCCGGGAATCCTACAGTTGGTAATCACCTCCCCAAATTCACAAAAATTTAAAACCAATCGATTCGTTTTATTTAAAACAAGTTCAGAGTAAATAACAGCGGAAAAGTTTAAGTATTAAAAATCCCAAACACGGGTGCAAGTGTGCAAAAATCAAATGTAAATAAAATATTCGTTTTATTTGAAATCTTCATCTCATTAAAATCGTTTCAGAGTAGTAAACAGCGGAATAAATAACATCAAAATTCCAAAAACCAGGAAAGTGACCAAAATTAAAATTTAAATACTTATGGTAATAATTTAAAAGAAACAGTTTGCGTTATTAATTCTTCGACTAGATGTGCCTTCAACCGTCCGAGTAGTCTCTAGCACGTCCAAGCGGAAATCTCTAATCCTCAACCTGAAAGTCAATCTAACATACACACAAAGTCAGCTTGAGCTGAGTGAGTTCAAGTTTTCATAAACAATAATTCATACTTTATTTCAAAGCTATAGTTAAAAACAATAGAGAAGGTATAAATAAAATAAATTATATATAATTCACCAAGTAATACAATCATCGTCGAACCACGTACACGGGCCTCTCCACCACGAGTCAAGACTCGAGTAATATATTTGACCCGGACGTGGTAAGACCTAAGCATGTGACACGAGCCTCTCCACCACGAGTCAAACCCGAGTAATATATTTGACTCGGTCACAACTTATACATCCGAGCACGAGATACGGGCCTCTCCACCACGGGTACAACCCGAGTAATATATTTGACCCAATCCCGGCTCACACATCCAAGCACGTGATACGGGCCTCTTCACCACGGGTACAACCCGAGTAATATATTTGACCCGATCACGGCTCAACATCCAACGGGCCTCTTCACCACGGGATTTTAAAACCCGAGTAATATATTTGACCCACCAAAATGATGATCACATCACACGGGCCTCTTCACCACGGGTACAACCCGAGTAATATATTTGACCCGGCCGTGAATCACCATGCACACACACAATAATAAGCCTACATACATCATTCTTAGTCACGAGAAACTAAATATCATTACACAATCGTAGGCTATAAGGTACACATCCTCATACGTACATACATACCTCCATATATACATACATATATATATTCCTACATAAATATATATATCATCCCATACGGGAACTAAGTAGATAGGTCTACTCATATTCAATTACTACCAAGTCTGCTAACGTCCTCGAGTCTAGACCATCAATAGTGTATGTAACCTTAAGGACACAAGACCATGAACGAGTCTAGAATATCCTAAGGCATATAAAATAATTCAAATATAGCTTTCAAAATGCACCATCACGAGTGAGACCATGTAAAACTATTCAAATCATTGTAACGAGTAAAATCGTTTAAAATTGTATTTCGGTGTGTATGCTAGCCCAAAACGTAAAAGAGTAAAAAGGGCATCATGAACTCACCTGAATCAACCGAACACCTGCAATGAGCTAGGAAATCCCTAAGTGCACAATTACAAGCAAGGGCCTGTAAATTATACACAACGCGTTACTAAACTTAGACTGTAAGAACACTCTAGCCTAATGGGCCGTTCAAGCCCAACAACTTGGCCCAAGGCCCAACACTTTGGCCCAAGGCCCAACAACTTGGCCCAAGGCCCAACACTTTGGCCCAAGGCCCAACACTTGGCCCAAGGCCCAACAACTTGGCCTAAGGCCCAACGATAATCAAATCGGGTCGAATGCGCGCGAAATAAACCTTAAAACCATTTGTTAAACGAATCAGCCCCGAATGGACCAAATTCCATTTTAAATCTTTTCATTCATCAAGATTTTGTCACCCGAGTTGATAGGGTTGACGGTTCCTTTTTACAACTCTTACTTTAACGTTTAAACGAAAAGTCACGCACCGCCGACTCGATTGACGAAGCACTAACCCCAACAGCCCCGTGCTTCAAAAATATAATTTTCCCATAGCCCTTAAACTCCCCTAGGGCTGTACAAACTGATTCGGTCGGTCATCCGATCGTTTAACGCATCAAACTCAACAATTGCCAATCCTACACCCGATAAACCCTAGTTTTCGAACTAAAATCGATTGACCGACCTAAACACCTCCATTGGCCATGAAATTTTAGTATATTGTAAGTGACATACCTAAGAATATGACGGAGTACGAACTTCAATTATAACAGCCCCGAAAGATGCGAGAAAGGGCAGCCACCGGTTAAGCTTAAAACGAACTTATTGATCAATACGAATATAACATGCAGATTTTAGCATGCAAAGATGTATTTTATTAAATAGGAAAACCATGGAATTAAATTATTAAATTTTTACCAGTGTTACATAAATATCTTAAGTTTATAAAAATATTTTTATTATATTTTTCTAGTGGACAAAAAAATAATAAAAATTCTTCTAACACAGAAAGGTATGTGCAGCTATTTCAGCTGCGCAACAAAATGGTTTTATTTTTATAAAATTCATTACCCAGCCAAATTAAACGATTTCAGTTGGTGTTGGTTCCTAACTCAAAATATTAACTTCCAGAAGTGGAACCAACCAATTTAGACTTGTCGAAAAAAGGTTATGATGTCGGGAAGACAGACCAGAATCCGTCATCCCGCATCAGCTTTGACACTCGATTTTATAAATTCATAAAAAACTATTCAAATCTCGTCCAAAAATTACGTATTATACCTTTCTGGAAACTAGACTAAAAGTAGAACATCATGGAATCAAGAATCGATCAAAAACAGTGGATTAACATTGCGTTACAGACCCTACAATAAACGTATACGAATCTGTCAGCAAGCTGTTATCATCAAAACTCAATCTTAACGACCAATAAGCGCGTTCATATGATCAATTAAGGTGTAAAAGACATGGGGAATCATAAAACCGACCTTGAATTGAAGTTTTCACGGCTGAAACTTGGCTGGGCAGAAGAAAAACGAGCAGGGGAGGGGGGTCCAGGTCCGACGGCTGCAAATAGGTTTAGGGTTTGAGTTTTCTTTTGTTTTATGATATAAAATAGTTACATCCAAGTCCCTCCAAATTGAAGTATGTAGCAACTTGGGTGGAAAGTTAAGTGAGAACGTTTACGAGGTTTGCAAGGAGCTCACGAGAGAATGCCGGGTCAAGCCCGAAAGGTGTACATAACACTAAAAGATTAAATCTTTTGTCGGAATTCACGGACGTTACACTTTTGTTGTAGCCCCCCGACTCTCTTTGATTATACCCGCTTTGACCGCTACCCCTTTTGTTCCCATATTGACGTTGATTTGACTGATAACCTGCTTTTTGGGAATTACCTTGAAAATTCGGGTTTTGTTGCTTGGTCGGGTTTCCATAACTGAAGTTGGGATGGTTCTGGAGGCCCGGGTGATAGGTGTTCGAATTTATATTCCCATTATTATACCTCTTCTCACCCTAAACGAAATTCACCTCCTTTTTTTCCTCTTCTTTGTCTTCCATCACTACTCCACAAGTTGCCACCACATGGCCTATTCCTCCACAACCCTCACAAACTGGATAAGCCTTTCCTGACTTGCCTTTCTCCTTCGTACCCATACCCATCAACTGATCCAACTTTCTCTTCAACCTAGCCATACGATCCTCCGACTCACCACTATCCACGGGTTTCACAACCGCCCTTTTTACAATGCGGTTTGACTGAGCTTGTCTCTTCGAGTTCATTGCATACCGCTCCAAGTGTTGCCAATCTTCATTCTCATCATTCGTCAAAAATGACCCATTTGTAGTCGACTAAAGATCACGCACATCGTCACTCGATAATCCGTCATGAAACGCTTTAATCAACTCCCATAATGCAATCCCATGATGAGGACTAGTCCTTAGCAATCTTTTGAATCTCATGAAAGCTTCATGGAATGTTTCGCCCGACCCTTGTTGAAAATTTCTGATAGAAGTGCGGGCCTCGGACGTTTTTTGTGGTGTGTAGTACTCGTCCAAAAACCGCTGAGCCAGATCTTGCCACATGTAAATACTTGCTGACGGTAGAGATAAAAACCACTGTTACGCTAGATCTTTGAGACTGAACTGAAAAACCACTAGCTTGACTTCATCGGCAGTGAACCCTTGACTTGAGATGGTGGCACAAATCGCATTAAACTCGATCAAGTGTAGGTATGGCTCTTCTGATGCTTTCCCATGAAAAGTAGGCATCCCGGTTAAGTTGTTTTGTCTCATTGAAAATGTTCTTCCCTCTCTAACCGGTATCACAATGGGGAGCGGGTTCGTGGCCACTTGTGGAATGAAGTGGCTTTGAACTCCCCGAACAGGCGGTGGAACAAATGCCCTCGGGACCCCATCATCAAACTCGTACTCGGGAAATTACGGCTTGGGAATCTCTCGTTGTTTTTGGGCTTGACGGTTTCTCGATGGTTGAACGGGTTCAGGTGTTCGATTTTGAGGGGGTTGTTGTTGTCTTCTATAATACAGACCTCCTTGAGCATCCTCCATCACTTCTTCATCCTCAAACTCGTCGAATTCATCGAACAACCTCCACCGATTTAGCTACTCTTTCGAACTCAAAATCGACCCGATTATTTGACAGTTCAGACCTTATGGAACGATCATCTCTAATTTGGTATCTTCTTTGAGCTCTTGGGTTTCGGTTTTGGTGAATTTGTTGGTGGAGTGGTGGTAGGTCATTGAGTGGTGGGTTTTGTGGAATATGTTGTGGAACGATTTGTGGAATGGGTTGTTCTCGATGAGGTGGCGGGTTAAGATTGTCAGGTTGAAACACCGGTGGCATTGGGTATGGGTTGTTCTCTTGATGATTCATATCTTCTACTTTCGGCCTTGAGGTTTCACCTTTTCTTTGATTTTCTCGGTTTCTTCTCGCGACTTTCTCAATCTTAGGATCAAACTGCAATACCTCCTTATCTCGAGAAAATCTTGTATGCATCAACCTAAAAGATTAACTGCACACACCAAACAAGCACACCCCTCGTAAAATCAACGAAGAAAAGAAAATAAACTAAACTTAAACTTAATTATGCTACTTTAAACTCAACTCAACTAGACTAAACTAGCACTAAGCGCGTTGAGTCCCCGGCAACGGCACCATTTTGACGTAGGCTGTCGCGGTCTACTCAAACAATTAATTTTAAAACTTAAATACCTATAATAAGTACGTGTAAGTAAGGTCGTCTCCACAGGAACTCAAGGAAAGTGCTAATTTACTATTACTAAATTAATTATTAAACTAATGCTGACAAACGATGTCAAGCGGTTTTTAGAAAAAGATTAATTAAAACTAAATAATTACTTAAAAAGATTTGTAAACAATATTAATTAAAAAGTATTCATTCTAGTTTGGGTTATGTGTTCCATACATTAATCACAGATTCTCTTGTCTTTGGTTTTGCAATAATTGCTAGTCCTATTGTTTGATTTATGATGACAAACGATAACTCAACCGAATTGTTGACACAAATGAACCCGGACTCCACAATTGCCAATTCTATGTCTAGGACAACTAACTCAATAATAAGGTTTGATGATTCTAGTTCAATGACACAAGAGCTTAAACCCTAAATGTTGATGAACAACCAAACAAACATTACACAAATCAATAATCGCAAACACAAACCTTAATCAACCAAATAACTAATTAAGCAAGACAAATTCATATAAAATCAATCAAGCTCTATTCATTAAGCATAAGAATCTGTTTTTAATAGTATTTCACACAAAACCTTAGCCTATAACGAACACACACGATTAGCCGGACATCAACACAATCGTTAAAGTACTTATCTTGATGAACATAAGATCTTAGGACAAACCAGAAGCTTTGGGATGATTGGAAACTGCTATCGTCTCTCTATTCTGCCTCTGGAAGTTGTTATGTACCGAATGTTGGGGTTAATGGGCTTATATAAGGCAAAACCTAGATTTTTTCGGCTTTAGGCAACTTCGCGTATCGCGAAGTTGCTCCTCCTGCATCTTCGTACCATGCGAAGGTGCAAACTGACTTCATATTCAGATTCTTTTCGTCGAGAAACCCTAAATTCATATATTATGGATTCCGTAACTCATTTTCTAGGCTGAGATATGCCCATTTTACTAAAATACTCTTTCTTGGTAACCCATCTTGTTTAGTTTTTATTTCGGCTTCAGGTTTCTCATCCAATCCTTTGCTGAATCCTTCTTAACCGTCCATATATGTTTCCCCATGCTACCATTTTCTCGAGGCTTGCTTAAACTTCATCTGGATGGCTCTGAATTAGCTCGTTTAAGCTCCGAACGTTCAATGTCCTGAAAACACATAACAATACTTGAAGTACCATCGTTCGTTCGATTATTTACCTAAAATTTAACTAATTACTATATAAAACTAACTAAATTTTACCAAACCATCAAGGATCCACTTGACTTCTGGACCAAATTAAAAAAAAGATATGACCTCTAAAAAACAGTAATATTACCAAGAGCTCGTTATGATTGGGTCAACTTAAGATTGCAAGACTTTAAATCCATAAGCGAGTATAACTAGGAAATGTTTAGAATAACCTCACAATTGATTTTGTGTGGAAAAAATATTACTGATGAGGATATGATGGATGATGTGCTAAAAGTGGTTATAAATTTATTAACTAAAGATACGCTAATCTAGACACTAAGTAATGAATTCTAGACTCTTAAACTTAACTAAACTACTAGCCAGCAAGTGAATCGATCGACTCTAGTACATCTAAGTAAGTCCGGATATCGAACCCACAGGAATCTTTAAGTTACGTTTACTAGCTAATTAGACTCAACTACAGACACGACTTATTTAATTGTTGTTTGTTTAAGGGGAGTTTACTAAGAACTAAGATTAAATTAATAAAACTCAAGACTTAAAGGCGATTTAAACCTAGACTTAATTCAGATGATGACAAACAACCACCTAGCTAGAATCCCCTAAGTTTCAGTTGTCAATTAACTGAGAGAATATTTAGTTATGGAACTGGGATTGTAAAATAGACGCTTAAGAGAAAACCCGAACAGGACCCCTGATCCTTCTCAAGAGACACCTATGGGTTTTTAATAAGTTTTAACGCACACTTGTATTAAAAATCAAGTTTCCTTATGGTCACCTAATTAATTACAAACTAGTTCCTTTATACGAAATCCTACCTTACAGCGCGGAAATCAAAGGCAGTCTAATATATTCAATTGACTCAATAGACAAAGTTAACCAATCAAACCTAGACGGACTCCTTACGAAGAACTAAATCTAGCAATCCTGATCAACAAAGACCTATCAATAACCTAGCACTTTACAGATATTTAGGTTAGCAGCACACTTAGGTTTATTTAATTAAATGATATTATTCCTATGATCTTATTCGAAATCAATCATAAAATATTTAAGAACACAAAGTAGATGATCTAATAGTAACTTATCATAATGACAAACAATAATCAAGGCAACTATGGAATAATAAAACTCAACAAAAACCCTAAGCACACATATGCATTAATTTAATATAATTAAACCTTTTACTAGTTCATAAAACCATAATGATAAATAAATCCCAAGTCAAAATCAAACATCAACAAAGGTTCATCATAAGCCTAGGCAGTCTATATCGTTTAGCCTAGCATGGTAAATTTAACAAAACAATAATAAAGGAATTCATGGTGGAAAACAAAAGAAACGAAAGATTAAAGGCGATAAAACCCGTGGTTTTCGTTCTTGATTGATATGCATGCCACCGTATGATTCCAAGTCTTCAAAACCTCCAAAAGATCACTTCTAAGGCTCCCAAATTCGTCCTGGCCGGCTAGGGTATTCAGGTTATATTTAAGATTGAGTTTAGGGGTATTTAAATAGGAAAATACAAGGCCCAAACCCACAAAACGTAGAAGATTCTGAAGGTGCTCCCAAGGAGCCGCACGGCGGGCCTTGGCCTCCCCACCGCGTGACGCTCCGGTGTGAAGGGGGGGGGGGTGGCCGACCTAGCCGGTCCGGTTCACTCCTGGTTCGGTCCGGTTCGTTTCCTGATGCTCCCGTTCGCCGGTTTAGCTCATTTTTGATCGTTTTTCGCCCTCTTTAACCACGAACAAGTCCCGGGACCTACATCATTCAATTATGTTAGTAGTAAAAATCCTATTAAAAACCGAACATAAACTATTAAAATATTATATAAAAGGTACACGGGATTTATGTATATTAAGCATTATATCAATGGAAAAAACATTCTCCACATTTCACGCATCAAATGTGCTATTACAGTAGTAATATCGTGAAAGGGGTTTTACAAGATATTGTGACCTTATTTCATATGTACTTATGGCCGAACAAAATAATGAGCTCTTGATGAAAATCATGATACCTGACCGGTTGGCACAGCCCCATTCCTTGAAGCGAATGTGGTAGCATATAACGATCAAAATGGAAGTCGTGGTCGTGGTTACTATCGGGGTCGTGGTCGTGTCGTGGTAGTGGACGTGGATATAACTGGGGAAGTTATCATGGTGTTTAATTTAAGAATACAAGATCCCATCATAAAGGGCAAGAAAATGGAAAGAAGCCTAAGTATAAAAGTGATAAAAAGACAAATGTAACCATATCAAATGCATGCCGTCGATGTGGAAATAATAACCATTGGGCACGTACTTGTCGTACGGCTAAACACTTGGTGGCACTCTGCCAACAATCAATCAAAAATAAAGGAAAAGGAATATAAACGAATTTTGCCTATGAAGATGGCAACATTGATATCCCCGATGGTCACAATGAACATACTAATACAACTGGTTTTGATGTGGATGATTTCATTATTGATCCAACCAATATGAATTCTAATGATACCATGGATGATACACCCAAGATAGATGCTTGCAATTTCCCTTACATATGAGTGATTGGACTTAAATTTATGTTAGTTTTCGTTATGTCATGTTATGTCTGGACATTTAGTTTGAAATAATGTTTTTTTTTCTAAGCGCATGAGATATTTGGGCATGTTATGCATTCTATTTATCTCATTTATTTTTGTTGTTTTGAAGTATACGGAGCATTTAAAACGTCCTATTAACGATGAAGACATATGTCTACTCGACAGTGCAACAACGCATACAATTTTTCCAGAAAAGAAATTTTTTCTGTAATTTAATTATAAAAGAGGCAAATGCCGGTACTATATCCGGTAGTTCAAAGTTAATTGAAGTTTTTGGAGAAGCACATGTTGTGTTACCGAGTGGAACACATTTTAAATTTAGCAATGCATTATTTGCCTCGTTGTCTCAAACAAATTTAATAAGTTTTAAAGATATTCGTCTAAAGGAATATCATCTTGAAACAACATGCGATGGACATGATGAGTACCTTCAAATCACAAGTTCGACATTAGGTGAAAACATGTATTAGAAAAGTTACCCGCACTTGCCTCGGGTTTGTACTATACTAAAATTAATATAATTGAATCAAATATGGTCATAACCCAAAAGTTTATGGATCGGGAAAATTTTATCATTTGGCATGACTGGTTAGGTCATCCCGTATCTATTATGATGCAGAAAATTATTGAAAATTCGTGCGGGCATTCTTTAAAAAACCAAAGGTCCTTCATTCTAAGGAAATTACATGTGCTGCATGTTCACAAGAAAAATTAATTACCCGTCCTTCATCGGCTAAGGTGGGAACCGACACTATTAGTTTTTAGAAAGAATACATTGTGATATATGTGGGCCTATAAATCCCTCTAGTGGACCATTTAGATACGTTATGGTCCTAATTGATGCATCAACTAGATGATTTTGCTTGTCCATGTATTTTTACAAAAAGATCAGAATCTGAATTTGTTATAATTGCCGTATATGTTGATGATTTGAATATAATTGGAACTCCTGGAGAGCTCCAAAATGCTATTGAATATTTGAAAAAGGAATTTGAAATGAAAGACCTTAGAGAGACAAAGTTTTGTCTTGGGTTACATATAGAACATTCTAAAGGTGGGATACTTATGCATCAAGAAACTTACAATAACAAGACAACCAAAAATTTAAAATGGGTCGGGTTGTCGGGTTTGAAAATTAACGAATGTTACATACACAATTGCAAATATCTTGTATATCTTTCTCACTAGTTCTAAAATTTTCGGTTAACATCATTTTAAAACGGTCGATTAACCTTTTATTTACTTAACTTTTAAACCGTCTTGCAAAACCAAGTTAATGATATGTGAAACACATTGAGTATAAAAAAAACACCGTCACAAATTGGTTGGTATTTTAGTTATAGTTTTTCAACCGTGGTGGTATTATTTGATGCGTTATAGAAAGATATGAAAATAAGCTTGTCTTATAATTTATATGTTTGTGTAACACCATCTAAAATATAAGACAAATTTTGGGCCTGTGTGAGGATAACTAAACAACTCAAACACGATCTTACACTTCATCATTTTCCATGCGTCGGGATTAACCCAATGCGCGGTAACACAAAGATACGAAAACGGTATACCATGTGGAACCGAGCAAACGTCGGTAGTTAAGTTAACATCGGTTTTTAAGTTTTCAAAACCTAAAACTAATTCTTTTTTAGCTTTTCTCCAAATTTTTGAACAGTCGTGTCTTAAGGTAGTGCGACTTACGTGTTGATAACGAGGTTGGAGCGTTTCTTGAATCAACTTTGTCAAGCGCGTGATGTCAAAGTGATCAAACGACAAGCCTTCTTGAATGACAAATTTTGCTATCCTATCACGAACGTTGTTGAGGTCGAAAACCCAAATGTCGGTTCCATCAGTTGAAAGTTGCGCTTGATCCGGGGCCGTATTATTATTCATGGCTTGGCAATGTTTTTTGAGGTGAAGCCTTAAAATGGAGTTCGACTCTTGTATGCAAAATTTTCCACAATTTTTGCACCGAGCCTTAAAAGTCAACATTTCGCACTTGTCGAAATTAGACCAAAGGTTTTTATCTTGGTTTGTTGAGGCAATCTTCTTGACGGTTAAACCACCAAGTTGCTCAAGTGTAGCCATTTTTTTTTGCGTATTGGAAGTGGTTTTTGAGTTCAGTTTTTGCGGGTTTTTTCGTTTTGAGAGCTCAGGAAGTGGTGTAATTAACTCAACACACCCGATACCAATTTATACAATTAAGGAGGGCTAAAAATGGTTAAGTTGGTCAAAAAAACGGTCTTATGACCGTTCCCAACGATCCTAAAAACTGAAGCATGTTTTTAACGTTATTAACCGGTTTTCAAAAAACCAGTTGTTAACCGGTTCCTCGACTGAAATCTAAAACCGGTCATAAACGGGCGGTTTTTCCCGGTTAGTAACCGGTTAGAGATGGACCGGTTAGCAACTGGTTAGAGAAACGGATAGAAACCGGTTACTAACCGGTTTACCGATTAGACTGTGCACCTCCACACTCTGTTATGATGGCTATTGATCTAATCCCAATTCCCAAATGCCCAATTGGTCCAACCAAAGAACCCAACTCAACCAGTTAGGACAGGCCCAAACAAGTCAAACGTTCCGGTTATAATAAGCAAGAATAAAGTATTGTGTAAAGCATGAATGAATTTGTTGATGAAAGTTTATAATCCCCTTTCTTCCTCATCCCCTTCTTGTAACCAATATTTTCTTGTAACCAATATTGTACTATATTTTTGTATACTCAATATCCCTATTATTTTATATGAAACTCTATAATTATCACTAAATATAATCTAGACTAAAAATAATCTAGGGTAAGAGTGTTGCAAGAATGTATTTATCATTCTCACTATACATAGAACAATAATAAACAAAATACCATATGGCTTTAATTTAATTGTAAGGCCAACATTAATCCATGATCCAACACATTCTTATCTCTAGTTTATGTACGTATTCAATAATATAACAATTGGATGCCAAGCAATCTCTCAACTATAAAACCAATTTTTATGTTTTTAATTTTGTCTCCCCTCCTATATTTTCTCAACCTTCTTCCCAAAATCATCAAAAACAAATCAAGATTTAATCCACCTGCCGGACTACCCTTCATTGGAAACTTGAACCAAATCAATCCATCAAGCATTCATACTTCCCTATGGGAGCTATCAAAAACCTATGGTCCAATAAGTGGCGGAATCAAAAGTTCTTAACTAGAGGGTCGTAATATCAATTTTCATTTGATAACCTATGACCTAATAGTCTAGTAAGATGGTGTCCACTCTTTCAAAATGAAGTGTTAAGGTTTAAATTCTTACAAATAAGATTAAGAGAATTTTATGTGAAAATAAATTTGTTGTAAAAAAAAAAAGATTGAACTTTTATTGATTAAATTATATCCTTTTGCAATAAAAAATTCTATATCTCGTATTACAATCGTAAGTATTACTCATTTTTAAATGTAAATTGATATTAACATACTTTATTATGAAAAACATGAAATAACTTTAGTAGATGTATCGATAACCTATCTTGATTATAAATATTAAAAGAAAATAAAGAATCCAAAATATTAAAAAGTTTTAATTCCGGTAAAACTATAAATAATAAAGTAATGTGACAATAAATCCTTAAAACATATAACTGATTCAAATAAATAAAGTTTGCCCTTGAATTTTAATTAATTTAAAACTTGTTTTAAACTTTGGAAACTCAAAACATTAAAGGTTGTGTCATGAGCTGTTAATCTTCCTTCCGTAGATCTTCACTCTTTTTCTTTCTTGTAAACAAAAAGCCACTTTCACCAACTCCACCGTCGTCAGCTACCTTCCGTCATAAAACATTTGATAGTCTTATTTTTATTCTTCTTGTTTACCATTCAATATTTCAACTACTTTATGAGGATAATGAGAGGGTCAAAACTCTAAAAAAACAACTAAGTTAAGATCTTCAGTGAAAATGTTTGACCTACCGGAGGGCTGGTCGGAGGGTCAACTGACCCCTCTGACCCCCCTCTGGTTCCGCCGATGGGTCCAATCATATCTCTTCGCTTTGGTTTCGTCCCAACTATCATTGTTTCCTCAGCAACTGTAGCGAAAGAAGTATTGAAAACCCAAGATAATATCTTTTGTAGTAGGGTAAGAATGCTTGGCAACCAAGAGTTTTCTTATGGTGGGGTAGATTTTCTCCCCTTTATGAGAAGTGGAATGAGATGAGAAAGATTTTTACAACTTATCTACTAAGCCCCAAAAGGATACAATCACTACTACGTAAATAGGTATTTGGTATGGATTTTTTGCTACGGAAAAAATCGGTCGCCAATTTTGATACGAAGTAGCTACGGATTAGCTATGGATAAATTTTGCTATGACTTAGCTATCCATAGCAAATTTTGTAGCAATCTTGAAAAAATAAGCATGCTAAAAATGACTTCATAAAACTGGTAGCAAAATCCATACCAAAATCATGAAAGAAAATATTTAAAGCATTGTAAAATAAATTTTAGTAAAAGCTGTAGCAAAATTCGTAGCAAATTTGAGAAATTAAAAACATTGAGAAAAAATTTATTGCAAAACGCGTAGCAAAATCATAACAAAAAAATTTAAAACTAATTTGGCAAAATTTGTAGCAAAGTCCGTAGCGAAATCGTAGCAAATTTGAGAAAATAAATGTCACACCCCGACCAAAGGCGGGGAACATGCCGAGGTGTAACGATTGTCCACAAGCACATGACACTAATTAAAGTGACAGTATTTAATAAACTCATTTCATTTCACAACATCGAAAATGTCACATAAAAATTATCCATAAAATAACCATAAACAAGATATCACAAAATATGGCAAATTGATATTGTTCATTTTTACTAATATCCTAAGGTCTTTGATGTCGTTTTCTTCACAATCATAAATCAACCAAGATGCAAACCTGCAACATTTCATAAAATAAAGTTTGTCAACACAAAGGTCGGTGAGCAATTCATAAGTTTAATCATATTAGTATATAATAAAGATAGCCACAAAACTTGCATACGAAACGATAAATAAAAGTGGTAATTTGGATAAATAGATATCGCTAAACACATTAGCGACACCTAGCTATAAGGGGATGCCAAATAGTCTAGGATTTTATAGTTATCGTTAATTGCATTACGTTAACGACACCTTGCTATAAGGGGATGCCAAATAGTCTAGGATTTTATAGTTCCACCAACCAAAAGCGATAAACACATAGGCATATAAGCATAGAACACCAAATCGAGCAATTATTTAGGTAAAGTATACAACTACGTTTGTGGTTTAAGATTCAAATATAAAGCATTTTGTTGAATAAGTATGAAATGTCACCCTCAAATTAAAAGATGGAAAATGGGGTATGAAGTACTCACCTTCAAGTGGTAAACTTGAAAGATGATAATTTGGAGATTTGTCGGAACGACGAGTTTAACGCACAATACCTAAAAAGAAAAGAAGTCTTGAATTTAGAAAGGTTGTCTTGAAGGTCTTTAAACAAAATAAATGTTGAGAAATGTAAATAATAAAAGTTCAAGGTTTAAAATGTGACTATTTAAGAATTTATAATAATAACCCATTAAAAATGTAAGTTTGCTCGAAACCGGGTTAAAGTATCTAACCTTAACATTTACTCAACCTATGTTAAGTAATAAGGTGGGTAAAATGCAAGAATGCAAATCCCTTTGGAATAAAGATACTAAAACGGGTGTTTTTTTTATCGAGTGTTCGGGTTGTCGGTTCGGGTCTTGATAATTGGTCAAACCCAAAGTCAACTTTCCAAAATATTGAATGTTATGAGATAACTCAATAAAATTTCATAAGACTTAACCAAGTATGTATTTCAATTGTTTTAGAACTAACAACGCACGTTAAGCGAGTGTTCGGTTTTTTCGGTCCAAACTTTGTTAGGAGATCAAGTTGGATCCAACATTTCCAAGTACTTAAGAAAATATTTAAAAATCAATTTGTAACTATTTTTAAAGAAATATACAAGTCTTGATGGCTAAAAAAAACACACTTGTGTGTCTTAAGCGAGCAAGAATCGGTTTGGTTCGGTTTCCATCTCACAACAAGTTCATAGATGGTTTCCACATGTCCAAACACTAAAGAACTTGTATAATAATGTACAAATAAAAATATACCAAAAGTTAACAATAAAGTCTTTAAACAAAAGTTCGGTTTTCGGTTCGGATCGTGTTTCGGGTTAAGACCGAGGTAAGATTCTACAAACCCATAACCATAGAATTTGTAAAAATGATTTTAGAAACTTAGATCTAACACTAAGTATGTTTAACCAAACAAAACTAGTAACAAAGTTCGGTTTACGGTTTAGAGCTATTTACGGTTAAACCGAAGCATAGACTTTTAAAAACCCATAACTATGGAACTTGTAAACATGACCAACAAACTAAAATAAGCAAGATTAATATATATGAACAAGTTATATAGATGTATATATATCAAGGACACGAAGTCCTCCATGAAGCCTTGCCTTATGGGGTCCGAAACCTCACCGACCGGACTCGGAGAAGTAACTACCAAAGGTAAACAAGGGGTGTATATTATATATATGTTGCACAACCATAAACAAGTATTAATAAGGCTACATAAACTAATTAAGATGAAAGACCAAAATCCTTCAAGAACACTTAAGAAGATAACCTTGAATCTTTGATGTTTGAGAGAGTTTTTTTTTTTTTTTTTGGAGTTGTAGCAAGGGAAAATGAAGAGGAAATGTGGTGTATATATAGGGTAATGTTGGTGGTCAAATATAGGTGTGAGACATAAGAGTTTTCATGCAAAATGGATCAAGACAAAAACACAAAACAACAAAAAAATAAATAAATAATAAATAAATAAATAAATAAAAATAGGATGTTTTCAAGACCCAACAAGTGTGAAACAATATTGTAACATAAATCCATCATTTTGATTATAACATAAGCTTCGGTTTACAAATCGGGTCGGTTTACATAATAAACAAATACAAAAACGAATACAAACAAGACCCGAAATTGACGAATGTCACAATAAAAGTACCAACACAAAAGTTGTTGCAAAATGCGTAGCAAAAAAAAGTATATTAAAACTAATTTTGTGAAATCCGTAGCAAAGTTCGTAGCAAAATCAGAAAATCGAAAATAAATTAGAAAATCTTAACAAAATCTCAGCAAATATGTCTTCTTATCAACACGGTACCCAATTGAAGTTGACTCGTTTGTTTATTCAAGGATGGACCAACGACCCATTATCCTATGTTCAAGACGTCTCCAAGATTTTGAATGCGCAAGGCGAGTAATAAAGATGGTCCTCATACAAAAAAATCTCAAAAGAAGTTGACCCATTTGTTTCTTTAGGGATGGACCAAGAACCTATTATCCTAAGCTTAGGGCGTCTTCGAGATTCGAGTGCTCAGGACGAGTAATAAAAATGACCCTTTAAAACAATCTCTAAAGATCGACAATAATTGTAATAAAAATCAATAAAATAAAGTCATTGGGTTTAGAATTGGTATTTGGAATTCAAACTTGTTAGAAAAATTATAATTTTTATGCCATATATATATAAAGAGAGGCTAAAACAGCTATCACCAAGATCTGAAATCGATCGAGATGAACGCTATGGTGCCAGAGATATCAAATTAGACTACACGTAGTGATAAAAAAAAGAAGACGTTAAATGATGACATGGCTTCCAAATACTTTGTTAAAACCATTACATGTTTGGTCATCTCTTTTAAAATAATGATAATGAAGTAGGTGATGAGGATAATGAAAACGAAGATCATTTCTTTCAAAATAATGAAAGGTTAGTATGTACAACAACTGATGATTTGCTCCCTATTACTCATGTACACGGAAATGTAATAGAAGAAGTCAACGATATAAGTGATGATGATCAAGAAGTTATAAATGATGATTGTGAACAACCTGTGTTTAAAGACACTGATGATGATGACGACGACGACGACGACGATGTAGACTAATATGAAGATGAATATTAGTTTGTTTATTTATCATGTTATTGTTTGATAATTTGGATGTTTGTTTTGCTAATTTGGATCTTTATTGTGTTACATATAATGTTTTTAAAACTAAACCGGTCATCAAACTGGCTGTTCTAGTTCGCTAGTGAGATCGATTGGACCGGTCTTAAGAATCGGGTGATATTTTAACAAGTTTAAAAAATATAGGTTTTTTTTTATAACTAATTGTTTAAATGTGAGTTTTCCTTTTTATGCTTAAAAAACGGACAAATTATATAACATGTTAAACATCAAATCTAAATTCCATAGAAAAACTTCATGTAAGGAAAAAAGATTAACATTTTGTTTTGCGAACGGTCTGAAATATTTACGTCTTGTTCTGCAAAATTTGAACACTAAAAAATGGAACCATAGAAAAAAAATTCTTGGATCCTTCACTAGCCACAACCAGTAGGGACGAGCTCGGTACCGATACCGGTACCGAAAATACTGATCTCGAACTTTACAAATTCTTGATACCGGTACCGGTACCGAAATATCCTCTCATTTTTTGCATATGAATTTATGAATGTTTTGTGAAAAAAAAACAGTACACCATATTGTATGTTTATATATACTTCTTAGAATTTCATCTTCAAATAACTTTATATATGAATGAGCAAATTCGGTACCGGTACCAATATTTTGAGTTTCGGGATCGGTATGGTACCGTTATTCCCTTAATTTTTACCTTCAATACCGGTACCGGTAGCGAACATTTCGGTACCAGTACCGGTACCAAAAATTTGTAAATTTCGGGATCGGTATTTTCGGTACCGAGCTCATCCCTAACTTTATATATGCCTTTTTTAGGTAATATGGATTTTTGAATGAAAAAACAAAGATTATAACATATTGTTGTAGTTTTTCAACTTCATGTTATTGTGAAGAACTATGCTAAAATATTGTTCGTGTTTGAGTTCTGGTAGTTTGGATACATATATGTGGATCTTTTAGATGTTACACACACACATATATATATATATATATATATATATATATATATATATATATATATATATATATATATATATACTTATTTGTATGTAGCATGTATACATTATGAATGGTGCACTAAGGGAAAGTTTCCTAATCTTTTGGGTAAGGCTAAGAAATTTGCCAAGACTCATGCGCTTAAAAAGGGCATAGAAGTTAGGAAAGATTGCCGGTCACTAGCCCGTTTAAGCCGCAATGGATTAGTCAAGATTCTTGGGAACAACTAGTAAAGGTCTGGAATACCAGTTCGTGGCAGGACAAATCTTCTCAAAACATCAAAAACAGAGAGAAAGCGACAGGTGGTAGACATACTGTTGGCTCAAAAAGCTTTGTTACGGTTAAAAAAGAGATGGTAAGAAATATTAATATGTCATCTTTAATACATTGTCCGTTAGTAATGGTGTTTGAACATCAAAAACCGAAATCGAACCTTTACTAACAGTTTGGTTTAACATGCTAGAATTTGAAATACACACACACACACTCTCTCTCTCTCACTCTCACTCTCTCTCTCTCTCATTTAATACATCACCGACACTATTTTCTTGCTAACTTATAAATATGTACTTTGTTGGACAACACATTCAAGCGGAGCGCTAAGTTTGGCGAATTCTGGTTACCAACACATGCAAAGAAAGGGTGGTCAAGAACGTTAGATAAGCTGCCAGTTTCTAGCGAGTTAGCAGATGTTGATTTGGTGGAAGACAATGATGTGGAAGACATTAATCAAGATAAAAATGTGGATTGGGTTGACACAAGGGCGGGCGAAACTTATGTAAGTCTCATTTACTTTGTAAATCTATGTTTTTCACTACTTAATTATATAATGTTAACGTGCTAATTTTTATGTTCCATCTTAGGAATCATATAAGAAACTTGTTGTAAAGAAGTATGGAGATGACACTAGCTTACACCCAGAATTCGATATGGAATTGTGGTAAAGTGTTACGGGGGGGGGGGGGGGGGGGACGAAAAACGTCGGCTGTACGGGACTATCAACATCACTGACCCGCATGTCGTGTTGACGGGTGCAACATCAAAGCCAAGTACCGAATCCTTTCCATCGGCGAAAAGTAATAAGGTTTGTATTCTCTATTAGAAAAAATACATAAAGTGTGCACTTAGTACAGCTTGTCCGGTGTTTGAAACGAGTTTAATGGGACGAGCTTGTGGGTTTCGCTTGTTTGTTAAACTTCAAACATTGACCGGCAGTTTAGTTTGCGGTCTATACCGGAAATAGGCCGTATAAAACTAGACAAGAATGTAGAATATTATATAATTTATATGAGGTTTAATATTAAACTAAGTAGCTGACTAACAAACTGGTCATACATATTTACAAACTAGTAAATATTATAATAAGGTGTTTTTTTTTGGTATAAAACATTGAGCATTGATATGTTCTTAATAATGATGTGCGACTTTTTAATATAATTACAGGTGCAACAGTTAGAGGAAAAAATAGCTGAGTTGGAACGGGAAAAAGTAGCAGAGTTGGAACGGGGAGAAGTAGAAAAACGGGCTATGTTGGAGAAAATTGAAGAAAACGCGAGATTGTTTGCAGAAATGAATGAGAAACTTTAGTTATTGTCACGAAATCAGCTACAAAACTTTCCACCTACTTAAGATATATGGAAATTTCAATTTTTATTCTGTTACACTTTGGATGATTTGGTCTTGTATTACATTTGGATATTTTATGCTAAATTGTTTGGATATTTTATGCTAAATTAGTTTGGATATTTATCTTTATTACGATATTTTATAAAATCTCAATATAATGTTTACATGAAGAAAATAGATAAATATATAAAAAAGAAAAGATTTTAAAACAATATATAAAATGCATAGCTAAAACATTATATAATCCGTAGCTAAGCCATACTAATTTGTGTAGCTACGCTTGTAGCAAAAATTAGTTAAAATTCATAACTAAATTCGTAGCAAAAACCATACCAAATTTTGGTAGCTAGATGGTAGCAAAATCTTTAGAAAAAATTCATGGACAAAGTTGTAGCTAAAATTCGGTAGCAAACTCTGTAGCTAAAAAATCCCTAGCAAAATTACATAGTTATAAAATCGTAGCAAAATTCTGTAGCTAAAAACGCAGCAAAATTTCGTAACTAATAATTGGTAGCTAAAAATTCGTAGCAAAAAATTCTGTAACAAAATCTGTAGCTAAGATAGCTAAAATGACGATGTTTATTTTGGTGGCTAAATTCGTAGCAACATTCTGATTTTATAGCCAAAATATGTAGCAAATAAGTTAGCTACGAGACTTGTAACTACACACCAAATCTGTAGCAAACACCTGGTTTGCTATGGATTTGCTACAGATTTGGCCGTAACAAATAGCTATATTTGTAGTAGTGAATGTTCTAGGTATATTCGTGAAGACGAAGTCTCTCGTGCCACGAGTAAGATACATGAGCCAGTGCTTTCGTTTAGGAATGCAAACTTAAGCGAATTTGCCAAGAGTGTAACAAGTACTATCATGATGAGTCTCTTTTGGCAAGAGGTACCAAGATGAACATGAAAGAAAGAAGGTTTTTCGGCTACTTAATGAACTTCAGGAGACTATAGCAGATACCTATGCTTCGGATATTTGGTCTGTGTTGCCTTTTGTAAGTTTGGTTTGATAGGTTCATGGGCAAGATGGATCGGCTAGAGAAATGCTTCCAAGGTTTTGATTTGTTTTGCCAACAGCTCATTGATGTACACCTCAACCGTTGAAACCCAAACTCACATGAGGATGAGGAGGATGTTCTCGACATTCTACGACGATTTATGAAAGACAAACTCTTCAAACTCACTCACACACACGTAAAACCCATGCTAATGGTAATCCTTATCCTCTTTCTCTATTAACTGAATATGGTCAATACATGCAATTGCATACATGACCATGTTAAAATTATTAAACCGTTGAAATATATAAATAAAAAAAATACATTTTGAAAGAATTAAAACGCCATGTTGTTTGGACCTAATTAAACACAATTAAGATTTTTTTTAATATAGCGATACTTTGCTAGATTAAATTATAACAGTTCTCAATCTTATGCTATAAATTTTTTTTTTCAAAATTAATAACGTATAAAAAGTTACTTCATATAAAGAATTGAATCATTGATGGGTCCCCCCCCCCAAATTATTATTATTTTTATTATTTTTGCACATTGGGATTTGGGACTATCAACTTGGCAAGGGTCAAGATTTGTACACAATAATAAGTCTTGAATTCTGTTAGAAAAAATAGCAAGTCTTGAATTCATGTGCTGTTTGAGATTTATTGGAAAGCTAATCTTGTCTTCTTTCTTGTTCAATTAAAAATAAAGGAGACAGAATTGTTTGAGCTTATGCACTAACATGAAAGCGTCTAAAAAGGTAGCGCTACCAGTCAAACTGTCTTAGTGAAGAGGTAGGTCCCAGCAGAGCCCAGTTGGACCCGCAAGACTCACCTTCAAAAGGGACGTCTGCGCAAAGACCAAACCCGCAAGACTCACCTTGAAGAGGGACGTCTGCGCAAAGACCAACTGGATCAGCAGGACCCACCATGCTCAGAGACGTGACGTCCTTACGCGCAGTACGCAAGCTGTTCCCGCAGGAAAAGCCTCCCAATGGTCGACGTACTCCGCCTGTTCCCGCAGCCACGGATACTAGCCATCAGGGAAGGCTACCCGCGCAGCAAGGCTACACGCACAAGGCACAAAACTCTTAAATAATTCAGTAATGTCACCTGAAGAAGGAGTGAGGAAGCCGGGAATACTCCCGCCCAAAGCCGGGAAAACTCCCGCCTAAATGAGCCAGTCCGTACGCTATTGGAGGATCTTTTGTACTGTACCTGACGAGGTATGGACAAAAGATCTGACCAAAGCTGCGACAGCTCACTGACAACAGTACAACGAGCAGCATGCTCTATTACTTAATGTCACTATCAGCCGCTGCCTACTCACCAACCTGTCGTAGCACGTGCATAGCCTGCAGTTGGTGGAAAAGGAATAGTACACAGCCGGCCTGGTCACTATCAGCCGCTGCCTATCCACCAACCACCAGCATGGCATGTGCGTAGCCCATAATTGGCAGAACAGGAATACTATTCAGCCGGCTGTACCTTCTTGGAAACCTACCTTCGGCTATAAATACTCCAACACCTTGGAACGGTATCATCATCTTCTCTCTAGCTATTTCTCTTAATATACACTTATATTCAAGAGCAATCTAGTCTGATTCTCACGCCGGAGGGTGGTCACAAGAAGGTACCCCCCCTTCTCAGTGACGAGCTCACGGTTTGTTTTGCAGGTCATCAGAAGAACCATCTTTGCCGGACCTAACCTCGTGGGAAACATCTATTTAACCCCCAGATTATCCGTAATCTGCCCGGGGTCGATTAGTGTTTCTTCATTGGCGCCATCCGTGCATAAAAGCTAAAACTAATTCTTTTTCAGTTTTTTCAAAACTTCTGGAAAGATGGTTAACGTTACTCCGGTCACAGGGCCAGCAAGTAACCAAGAAACCCCGGTAACTAAAACCCCCGCTACTGGGGGGAATACCGGCGAGTACACAAATTTTACGAACACTACCCCGGTTACCCAAGCCGGGGCAAGTGCAGTAAATTTTACGAACACTACCCCGGTTACCCAAGCCGGGGCAAGTGCAGTAAACAATCATCCCCTGGGATTCATTGAAACCTAGGTGGAAAGACAACAGACGAGGCTCCCTCGCTAAACACATGAACAAGTTAAAGCGTGGGCGGAAGCACGTCAGAAGGAATTCCAAGCTGAGTTGGACGAACGCTTACGTTCCATCCAACAGGCTGACGAATTTGGAAGTACTCGACAACAGCTCAACATGAGCAGTGAGTGCGAGTACTCGGACGATGATCGGGAGGAATCCGACACCGATGCAAACCCTCGCCATAGGGCGAAAGGGAAGCGTAAGGAAACGGACTTCCAACCGAGAAGGAATTTCGAAGAAACCTTCAAACCAAGGAACGCGGGGGGAAACCCACGTGACTTCTCCAAAACCTTTAGACCAACTGCTGCAAATGCGGGAACGTCCAAGTTTGCAAGGGACATTGCGGAAGCAATCGCCCCGAGAAGTGCCAAACAGATGTCCAACATCGGCACTTATATATCCGACCCAGACGATCATTTGAACAGATTCATAGCGGGGGCTACCGCCAGCAACTGGACGGAACCCACGTGGTGTTATATGTTCCAGATGACGCTGGTTGGAGCAGCCAGAGCGTGGTTTGACCGTCTACCGGTCCACCACATCTTCGATTGGGCGGACTTCCAGCAGAAGTTCAGCCAACACTTCAGTCAACAAAGAAAGTACACTGAAGAGCAATGGACAATCCTCAACTGCATCCGAGAGGAAGATGAGTCTTTACTAGACTTCATCACGCGCTTCAATTCAAAGAAGCTAAGTCTGGGCAGTATTAGCGAAGATCTTGTTCGCGCTGCTTTCATCCAGGGCGCGAAAGACCCAGAGCTCATCCGCACCTTAACGAGTAAAGATGGCATGCCATCCACATGGGATGCCATCATGACAACAGCTAAACGCTTCGCGGAAACGGAAAAGCAATTGGGTAGAGATCTTCCCCAGAACACAAACCTCTACACCCAGAAAAGAGAAAACAATGTCCTTACCGCCCGACTAAACAAAAAGAGGAAGCTAGGTATTTGGCAGTCAAGGGTAAACTTTGACACCTCATCCGGCTCGCACCCTCGGTTAGGCGGAAATGATAACATGCGGTCGTCGAACCGGAACTCCAGATGGACGCCACTCACCAAAAGCGTCACCGAAATATTTGACACCGAAAGGCTCCCATGGCCAAAGGCTCCAATAATCCGAGAGCGTCACAACGCTGATCAGAGCAAATTCTGTGACTTCCACAGGACAAGAGGCCACACCACCGAGGAATGCTTAGACTTGAAGGACATCGTCGAAGCATTTGTCAGAGATGGGACGCTCACGCACCTCGTGGCGTAATGAACGCTGAGCAGGCTAATGCGTGTAGAACCCCAGTTGGGGAAAAGACGGACGAAACTGCAGCTACAATGTTGGAGACTACATACTGCGTAAACAACGAGATTCCGAACCAAGTGCATATCGGCTCGATGGCACTCCCATCCAAACAACATGGAAGGGAGCTCAATTACACAGTGCATGTAGATCAATTCCAAACTTGTAAAAGAAAAGGCCCAGAGCCACTTCTAATGGAAATGATTCTCCTTATCACATTGACGCTGATGATCTTACATTTATACTTATGAACTTTCCACACTGATATGCCGGTCTTCACCGCATACATAAGTGGGGAAGTAAGTCGTTGCGTGTGGAAGGCGGCAAAACCCGCATAAACACAAAAAATGGCCAACCTTCACGCAGGTCAGTTATAGGTAAAGTTGGGTCATCCCACTAAATGAAAGTGCCGGTCCTACCCGCACAAATCATGATAGAGGAAACCGAACTAACCTATTGACAACCGCGCGTCGAACGGTTAATTTATTCAAAACACTGATATGCCGGTTTTCACCGCATAAATAAGTGTGAAGAAATCGTTGCGTGTGGACGGCGGCAAAACCCGCGTAAGCACAAAAAACAGATGAGGACAACCTTCACGTAGGTCAGTTATAGGTGAAGTTCAGTCATCCCACTAAATGAAAGTGCCGGTCCTAACCGCACAAATCATGATAGAGGAAACCGAACTAACCTATTGACAACCGCGCGTCGAACGGTTATTCAAAACACTGATATGCCGGTATTCACCGCATAAATGTGAAAAGTCGTTGCGTGTGGACGGCGGCAAAACCCGCATAAACACAAAAAACGGCAAACCTTCACGCAGGTCAGTTATAGGTGAAGATCGGTCATCCCACTAAATGAAAGTGACGGTCCTACCCGCACAATCATGATAGAGGAAACTGAACACTAACCTATTGACAACCGCGCGTCAAACGGTTAACTTGTTCAAAACACTTGGAAAGTTGCTAAGTTAGAGTACGCACGAGCGAATCATATATGGTTTATGCGGCAAAACAAGTGCCAAATTAAGCTATAATATGCATGAGCAAGTCATATAACGTCTATAAAGCAAGTCATCCGGTGAAAGTGGCGGTCCTACCCGCACAAAGATTTGTACATTCCATAAAAATTCAAGTATTACAAGAATGGCCGGGTATCTACCCGCCTACAAGAGTGTAAATCTATACAAAAACATAAACCTATCCTAACAGTGGGAAGGGACCTAAAGGTTCAAGCTTCAGGACCACTTCCTCCAAACCCACTTGTACCCGCACCATCAGTTGGCTGTGGCGGTTCAAGGAAGGTCTTGAGAATGGTTAGCCCATCATCAGCAGCAGCAACTTCGTTCACCTTCTCCACCACTGGATGCGGGAAGGCATCATACTGGTTCACTGCTTGGTCATAAGCAGCTTCAGTATCTACATCGTAAAGAGGGAAGTTGGAAGGCGGGATGCCTTGTTCAACAAACCCTAGACCAAGCAGGAAGCCAGCCTTTTCCCCATCCTCATGAGAAGCGTTGAGGGCTGCGCTCATAGCATCGTCATATGATGTGTCCGTGAAGACCCGATGCACAACCTACAAAACAAAAATACAAGTATCAAAACCTTTTCTAAGTATAAAGAAAAGCATAAAGACATTATGAAGCTACACATACCTGCAACAACGCTTCTCGTAGAAGCCACTCCTTGGTAATCAGAGCTTCTTGGAGGGCAGCTTGAGCTTGGTTACGGGCGCGTTCGGCTTCATTTTTGTTAAGGTTGACAAGCAACACCTCCTTAGCAGCAGCCTCTTCAACGCCCTTCAGCTTACGCTCAATATGGTCAAGCATACCCCTCTGATCCAAGATCTCTTGGAGCTTCTTGGCGTCTTCCATAGCCAAAGCATCATGAGCCTGCTGAAGCCTCTCTAATTTGGCTTTGAGCTCCTCATTCTCAGTGCGTAGAGGCTCAGCAACAGCTTCAGCCTTGGTGGCCCTCTCAGTTGCGTTCCGTGCAGTTTCCTTAGCCAACCGAAGCTGTTCATTAACAGCTTGGCTAGCCTTGGAACGGGCTTCGAGACGGGCCTGAACTTCAACCTCGAGGGCCTTGAAGGCCTTCTCCTTCTCCGCAGCAACGGCGGAGAGTCTCCTGTTCTCCTCCCGGATAGCCCGCGCCTGAGCTACTTCTTGGATACGAGCCGCCTTTAACTTGTCGTTTTCACGACAAAGCAACTCGACGCGCGGCTGCATCCGGGCAAGGAGAATCCGGAGCTCGTTTGTCAGCCTACCCTCCTGGTAGCTTGACATAGCTTCCCCCAGCGCCCCACTTGGGGCGGCGGGGCGCGCCCACTCGACGCAGTCCACAGCCGTCCGAAGGGTTGTTCCTCGGCGGATGTTCCAACGTGGAACATACACTTCATTGGAATCTGACACTGTAAAAACAAAAAACAGTTAGGAAAAGATGATAAAAAAAAAGAGGCCAAAATAACCTTACGCACCTGTAGGGTCGACAACAGGCCGATAGCCACCAAACCCATAACCTGAACCTAACGGATATCCATCCAAGAGGTCATGCAGATGGGAAGGAGGCAGAGATTGGCTAGACGCCCCAACCCCAAACATACCTGCTGAACCGGCCGGGGACGAGGTAGTCGCCGGTGCCGGAGGCACGGTTGAAGCCGCCGCGGTAGAGACCATCGGTGGTGAACTCACTGGAGGTGAACTCACAACCGTGGCCGCCGCTGCGGGAGAATCCGCAGAAAACACCACCGCCAGCTTAGTAAAGGATTCCGTGAAAATGGCACTGACAGCCGGCGGAGATGATGTTACAATTGGAACAGTTGCCTCAACGGGATGAGCAACTGAACCAATGCTGCACACAGGCGCAGCCGCCTGGGTCATCGCCTCGGGTAGGTTGACCAAACCTACCGTCATGGGTCCAGAGACGCTCCCTGCCGCTCTACTCTGGAATGCGGTAGCATCCACGCCTGCATGGAGACAAGATATATAAGTATAATGGCGGAAAGATATACAGTTAAAACAAATGAAGTTTATACTTACGAGTCCTCTTGAGCTTGAAGGTGCGAACAGGCGGGGACGAACCCGATGGAGCCGGCCTCTTCGCGCCGGTCACCGTCGTACTGGGCTGCCCGGAGGTGACAGCTGTCTCAACCTCCGGAACAGTGGTCTTGTTGGTGCATTTTGTGACCGTCGCTATGCAATTCTGACCAGCGGAACGCCACAGGCGAAGTTAGCACAACTTCGCCTTAGGCGAAGTTAGAACAACTTCGCCAACGGCGAAGTTGTAACAACTTCTGCCTTAGGCGAAGTTATCACAACTTCGCCTTAGGCGAAGTTAGCACAACTTCGCCTACTGAAGCCCAGGCCCGAGAATGTTTGGTCTATATATTGTTGTGTCATGTTTAGTTTTAGATTAATCTAGAAATCAGTGTGTGTTTGAGCAGCTTGTTTATTGAGAGAGAGTAAGAGACTAGAGTCGTGTGAGACGACCCGAGGTAGAGCTCACCTCGGGTCAGTCGTGTTTTCTGTTTTTGTTACGGTATGTAACGTGATTATTTTATATATGAATCTGCAGATTTGTTTATCCCGTTCTAGTATTTGTTTGTGTATTTGATCGTGTACGTGTTTGTGTTATTCGTCTGTACACCATAAACGAGTCTAGGAGGATTCCGCACTCCTAGACCTCGTGCGGATCTCGTATCGATCGCCGACGCCCCGGGGGGACTTACAAGTGGTATCAGAGCAGATCCGGTGCCTTAAAGAAGTACCGCTGAATCAGATGGTGACGCAGAGTCGGAAGTCGACAACAGGAGGATGTCAGTTTCTCGGTGGAAGATTAGTTTCCTGGCAGTGCAAGAAACAGACGTCAGTTGCAATCTCAACATGTGAAGCTGAATATATGGCAGCATCCAACTGCTGTTCACAGGTTTTGTGGATTCAGCAACAATTGCGCGACTATGGTCTGAATTTCTTACTCACTCCTATTTTAATTGATAACACTGCTGCCATCTCAGTAATTAACAATCCCGTGAAACATAGTAAAACCAAACATATTGACATTCGTCATCATTTCATACGGGATTGTGCTGAGAAGAAACTGATTAAGATCGAAAAAGTCGATACGCTCGAGAATTTCGCTGATTTATTTACAAAAGCGTTTGATAAATCCAGATTTCAAAACCTAATTGAGCTAAACGGGATGATCAATCCCGAGTAACCATGCTTTTCTTTTGTGTCTTAAAAAAAAAAAAAAAAAAAAAAAAAAAAAAAAACGTCACTAATCGCTTAAAATTATGTCGGTTATCTCAGTTGGAAGGACATGTCTTAGGATATGTTTTGGTCCTCATCTTCTACTTGTAGATTTTGAGGATAGCCATTAACCAAATGACTGAAAGTGACCGGGGCGATTTATGATGTGTTTTCTTTCTATCGCTGAAAATTAGTCGTCCATACTTAGTAAGAAGAACACATACCTGTATGTGGTCGGTCCAGTTGATCCATTGGATCTTCAGGATTGCCGTTTACCTGAAAACTTTGACGTGAACGGGGCGATTGAAGTCAAATTTTTTTTTTGGGAAATGAAATTACTTTTCAAGTCTATTACTTCGTATGAAGTAAATGTGCTATGTTTAACAGAAAGTTGATCCAACCTTGGAAAATGATATATATACTGATTGTGTGTGCTTAACTAGTGAAGTTATTAGGCTTAAAAGACTTTAGGACAGTCATTGTATGTCATGGTAATTTTTTATGGTGCGTAAAAGTGTATGTGATATTAACTTAAATTACTCGATTTTACGTGGAAACTCCTTAAGAGTTTTGAATGTCTTCATGCATTTCTTTCCGAATGATAGGCAGAAAAGCGACTACCCAGTCATACACGAGCCCGTAAGTGTTCTGATTCCCGTGAAGAAAGCATTTCAAGACACTGCAGTGATCCAGATTCGGGACTTGCAGTGGTTTAGTACTCCGAAGTCTATAAGTATGTGTGGTTAAAAAAAAAAATAAAAAAATAAAAAAAAAATAAAAAAAAATAAAAAATTTTAAGTACTTATGAGTTATTGTAACAATCAAGACTTCTCAATTCTGGAGTAAGAAGAGAACGGGAAGCAGACAACGAGTATCTACAAGTTAATCAGACACTATGGGTCGAAGTCAATTCGGGGTGACTTGGGTATAGCCAAATACGCTTTGAGAATAGATAGAAGGCTTCATTATCTCTGAGTTGTTGCCCACTTTAATTTTGAGCTAAATTGAACCTTAATCCGTATCACAGAAACGATGAAAACCATTTAAGTTATTTACATGCTTACAACCTGTTTCTCTATGTCATAATACGGCTAAACACGGATCTATATGACAGTCACGTAGTGAGTGTGATTCCTGTTAGGATCTTTTCTAAAAACATAGTGGTCCCTGACTAGACTGAAATTTGATCCCTTATTTCGTTAAATTTTTATAAGTTTTTCTATTTTTGTAGTTGTATTATTTTATATCTGGTTACTTAGACTTGATCATTTTTGTTTAACTCTTTATGAAACTTTCAAATGTTAATTGCAAAATGTTCAAACTTAAAGGGTTGATTCTGAAAATATAGGCGAAGTTGTTGAATCAGGCGAACTTGTGCTTAACTTCGCCTAGGCGAAGTTATCCTTAACTTCGCCTGACCAACTCTGACCCTATATAAGGTGATTTTTTAACAGTAAACTTCATTATAATATCAGCGAACTTGATTTTCCGGCGAACTTAAGAGATTTCCGGCGAACTTGTGTTTATCTCTGTTTTCGATCTTTGCTTCTAGTTTCTATTATCATTGAGGGTATGTGTTGTCGATATCTCTCACAAACTTGTTCGTTCTTGATCGTTTTTACCCGGTTCGAGACCTCGGGTCGTCGGATCTTCAAAACCGAAATCTTAAAAACTTGTGTTAACGTGTGCATGGACATCCTTTTCAACTTCACATCCTTAATATCATGTGTATTGATGTCCTTGATCGTCGATCTTAGCCGAAAACACCGGATTTTCGGTGTTGGAATCCTAACAGTCGCCGATTAAGTTCAGGCGAAGTTAGGGTTTAGGCGAAGTTATCCACAACTTCGCCTGGGGCTTAATTTCGCCTAAGGCGAAGTTATCCACAACTTCGCCTGAAGCTTAATTTCGCCTAACACTTATCTTCGCCTGAGGCGATGTTGTGATAAGGCGAAGTTATCTTCAACTTCGCCTAAACCAAGTTGTTTAACAGTTATTTAGACGAACTTACAGATGAAGCGAAGTTGTTCCCAACTTCGCCTCACCTTTAAGTTCGCCTATACAGTTTTAATCACAACTTCGCTCATGGTATAACGCGAACTTGTGAGTTGCTTAACAGTTATCTAACTTGGTTCGTTTAGTGCAGATATGGCTGCTGTTGGCGGTGCTGGTGGTGATGACGGTAATGATCAAAGACAGTTCTTTCCAGCGCATAACCAGTACATCATGTTAGACCCAGCGCAAGTGGCGTGGAGGACTACAGGGAAATAATCACATTTCTCCTGCGCTCAAGGATCTTCCATGCGATCACCAATACCCTGCCTATTTCACTACCTAACATTGAAGACTTTTGGCAGTCGGTAGAGTATGATTGCCGGGTTGAGCCCCCGGTGATGCGAGCAACCGTAAATGGTCATGTTGTGCAGTTCTCTTCAGAAGATATACGGTTGGCTTTGCAGTTTGGAGAAGAAACGAGGGATGACCCAACGGAGTTCGTCGCTCCTTTTCGTGATGGGGCATATCTCAGGATGGGTTATTCAGGTCCGTTGGGGGACACGCAGAGGAGAAAAGGATTTTTGTTAGATCAGTGGCGCTTCCTAATGCACGTCTTGATCGTGTGCATGTCTGGGAGGAAGGCAGGAACTGATGGAATGGGCGCGACGATGCAGTCTGCCATGACTGCCCTGACTTACAACAGAAGATATTCATTTAGTCAGCTGATATTTTACGAGATTGATCGTCAGAGGAGGGCTGTGGCGCGTGAGCGATTTATTATGTATCCTCGATTCTTACAAATGATTCTCAATCATGTGGCTCCGTTGCTACCTCAGAGACGCCCTATTAGATACGTTGAATGTGTGACGAAGCGTATCTTTGCTCAGTGTCGCACTTCTAGCGCACGAAGCAAGCCTGAGCTGCGTCCCAGGCATACTCCGCTTTTTGGGTATCTTATAAACCCAGAGTATGTTCCTGCTGGTGGGGACGAGTTCAGAGACCCAAGACCACAACAGGCGGCAGCACCTCATGCTGTATCAGCTGCGCCTGCTGTGCCTACTGCTGAAGACGTCGACCTTGATGCTGCTTTTAGCGGCCAAGGATTGTTTGATATGGATGTCTCGGGTTCTCAGGCCATGGATGTTACTAGAGCAGTTACTTCGGTAGCTGACTCCGATCTTGATGAGACATTTGCTGAAGCTAGACGATTGATGGTGTCTAGGGAGAGAACGATTGGGAAGAGGATGAGAACGGTTGACGACGATGACGAGGAAGATGATGAAGAAGAAGCAGTTCAGCTAGTGATCAGACGTTCAAGAAGAGAACGAACAGGTATGGGTTCGGGAGCTGGAGAAACTTCAAGGCTGGTACGTTTTGCTCCACCTGCCTTGTCTGGTATGTCTCTTATTCCTTCTACAGCACAGGTTACTGCCGTCCAGACGTCGACTCCAACAATTGTGTCTCTACCACCTCAATCGCTTACTCCATCGGTGGTAGTAGCACGATTTGTTGAGTCTACAGTCACTACTACTGCAGGGTTACCAAGTGTACCACCTGCGGTCACTTCTGCTGCTGATGTCCCGCCAACTCCAACGCCTACTTCAGACTCCGAAAGGATAGCTTCACTAGAGCGGATCGTGGCTGAGCAGTCCAAGACTATTCAAAGCCTAGTGGAAGCAAACCAACTACAGGCCTCCCTCCTGGTCGAGCATGGGAAGATCATAGACGCTATGAAAGCGTTCTTGGCATCTCAGGGGGAGATGAGCTGTAGGGGAGATGAGTTGAGGACAAAACGGAGAGAAGATCATGACGATGATCCCAATGCACCGGAAGGTGCAGGTGGTGAGCTGCCAAGAACTTCTATAGCTCTTGGTACTTCCACAGCTGAGGGGGAGTCTACAAGCACAGCTGATGATGATGTTGATGATGTAATCGACGCTTTGAAAGAGCTAGATGATGATGATGATTTTATGCTTGAAGAAGATGTGCTGCCGAGTGATGAGATTGAGAAGATCGGTGAGCAAATTATTGTTGAAAATGTGATATAAGAAGGGGAGATAGTAGATGAAGATATTGAACACGAGATTCCAGAGGTTGAGATGCCCGATATGGGTGATGAGACAGTTGTGGAAGATACTGAATGGGAAGAGCAGCCGAATTGGAAGGAAGGTTGTGCTCAATGGTTCGTAAAGACGAAGAAACCGGCGGTCCCTAAAATGTTCAAAAAGAGTTACAATATTAAGGGATACGCTGAAGCAAAGAAAGGTATTATCTGCTGGATATATGATAAGCAGCTGCGGCTCTTCGTGATCAAAAGATATGACGGGATTCAGTACTTCAGGAGAACTTTGAGATCATTAAACACACTGCCTGAATGTGAGGTTAAAGACTTAGCCAGATTGGGGTTGATAAATCGAAGTGACAATAACATGGCTAGAGTCATCGGAAAGATCGTATGGAAAGAGAGCATTAAGGAGAAGAAGTTTGAGCTGCTGAAACCACAAAAGGGGAAACTTGTCGAAGACAAGGATAGAGGTTTGAGAGCTGATGGAAAGCCTTGGATGGTTATGAAGTATAAACCGATCCGGTGCCTTAAAGAAGTACCGATGAAGCTTATGCCCAAGGACGTGCTCAAAGACCTAAAATGGTGGTTCGTGGATTGTGAAACAGCGGAGGCGGTAATGGAAGATGAGGATGAACAAGAAGTGCTTAGGGTTTACGATCCGATGCATCTTGTTAATCTATCGCAAGCTGATCTAAAGATGCTCAACGAAAAGAAGATATTCTACATTCCTGCTTGGAAGGATCAAGCAAGGAAATATCAAAGGGTGGTGTCGGTATGTATTAGAGAAGGAGCGCACGCGTAAAGATACAAGATTACAAGACTCAAGCTTTGAAGATCAAGATATGAAGCTACTGCCAAGGGGGAGTCTGTTGGTACATGTATGTCAGTAGTTCATAGTCTAACGTTTGTAATCGAGTCTGTAATGTAATTATGTTTTTGATTATGTTTATGTTTATGTAACGAGCGAAGTTGTCAACAAGTTCGCTTAGGCGAACTTGTTGAACAAGCGAAGTTGTTAACAAGTTCGCTCAGGCGAACTTGTTGAACAAGCGAAGTTATGGACAACTTCGCCTCGTGTTTATATATACTGTTCACCGTAACAGTTGAGGTGAGTTCGTGAGGTTGGTTAGGGTTCGTTTCAGTTGATTAGTTCGAGAGTTACGTGTTTACAAGTCAGAGTCTGTAATAGTGACCTCGTGTCACGTGTTCGGGTTATCAATATAACGTGTTTCGGTTATTGCTCGTGTGTTTGTTTTATACGTATTCTACGATCGTATCTACCTACGCAGGGATTCCGCACCTGCGCAGATAGCGACATCCCGTGTACGATCCGTCCAGGAACCTACAATGTGCGGATCTCGTATCTATCGCCGACGCCCCGGGGGGACTTACAAGTGGTATCAGAGCCTTAGGCTCTTACGCTATGGTTCGAGATCTGCGTTTTGGTGTTTTTGGCACGTTTCTGTGCGTTTCTGGCCGAACAGTTCTTCAGGCGAAGTTATTGTTCATCAGGCGAAGTTGCCGTCACTGTTCGTAGGGTTTCAGCGAAGATATAAGGTCAGGCGAAGTTATGAACAGGTGAAGTTGACTTTAGGCGAAGTTGACTTCTCGGCGAAGTTATGGTCAGGCGAAGTTATGGCCAGGCGAAGTTATGGCCAGGCGAAGTTAGCAGCCAGGTGTTGTTTAAAAAAAAAAAAAAAAAATTGGAGTTTTCGTCTGTATGGCCGGGTGTACACGATTATTGTGAGACCGAAGATGTTGTTCCGTCAACGAGTGATCTTGTTATCTTTTGGTTTTACGTGTGAACAAATACGTGTCAACTCTGATTTGGAGTTGAGGTTGTGAATGGGTTATTGTTTGTAACTGGATATTGACACATATTCGGGTGTTTGTGGGCAATGAAATTGTTGTTGTTCGTGGTGACCAACCGAAGAAAGTCAAATTGAACTGAAGGTTTTTCGTCATTACTGGATTGCGGTCAGAGCATATTATTTATGTTATCTTCAAGGCGTTCGAGAATTGGATCCTGAAACGTGATGCTTATTTATTAGAGTGAAGATTCTGAAACAAGTTGGATTTAACCGGGAATTAAAGTGTTTATGTTCCTGATCGTTATCCCTGGTGATTGAAGATGCTTCAGATTTTTTAATGGTCGTGTGTTAGATTCTGTCAGGGTGGTTTTGTGATGAAATTGATCACTTAATGTTGAGTAGTTGAAGATTAAAACCTTATCATATGCCGACGAGTTGGTGAAGTTGTGGAGGAAGCCCAACTTCACGTGTTGGTGAAGTCAGATGGACTCACGTGATTGGTTGAGATGATCTATTGGCACGGGGATGCATGCATTACAAAGACCTCAATCGTTATAGTCGGAGAAGCTTATACTGAAGGGGAGATCTGATATGGAAGACGCTGGGTGATTGGTAGATTTGTGAAGCTACAGGACAGTTTCAGACACGGCTGGTTGACTGCAAACAGAAGATCATCAGTTAAGAGGGAGTCTGTTGGTGCATGTTTTGTAACAGATGATCTTTCGTGTTTTGTTAGAATTGAGAGCAACGGTCAAAGGGGAGACTGTTGGTGCATTTTGTGACCGTCGCTATGCAATTCTGACCAGCGGAACGCCACAGGCGAAGTTAGCACAACTTTGCCTTAGGCGAAGTTAGAACAACTTCGCCAACGGCGAAGTTGTAACAACTTCTGCCTTAGGCGAAGTTATCACAACTTCGCCTTAGGCGAAGTTAGCACAACTTCGCCTACTGAAGCCCAGGCCCGAGAATGTTTGGTCTATATATTGTTGTGTCATGTTTAGTTTTAGATTAATCTAGAAATCAGTGTGTGTTTGAGCAGCTTGTTTATTGAGAGAGAGTAAGAGACTAGAGTCGTGTGAGACGACCCGAGGTAGAGCTCACCTCGGGTCAGTCGTGTTTTCTGTTTTTGTTATGGTATGTAACGTGATTATTTTATATATGAATCTGCAGATTTGTTTATCCCGTTCTAGTATTTGTTTGTGTATTTGATCGTGTACGTGTTTGTGTTATTCGTCTGTACACCATAAACGAGTCTAGGAGGATTCCGCACTCCTAGACCTCGTGCGGATCTCGTATCGATCGCCGACGCCCCGGGGGGACTTACAGGTCTCACCACCACCAGGGTTCCCCGCCGCCTCCTCGCTCTCGGTCTCTGAGTCAGACCGGTTCCCCTGATCGGCGGTGGAGGCAACCTTCGCCTTCCCCTTCGTGCCAGCCGCCTTCTTCTTCCTCACGAAGAAAGGACCATCTGCGGATTCCTCATCAGAAGATGACAAAATTAGAGGAATTCCAGCAGAGGTTTGAGCATTGAGAGGGCGAAGGTTAAATAATCTTTTACCTGGCCGCGTGGCGCTCAGTATCTCGTGGCCTGGCGGGTAGGCCTCCACAAACCGATCCGCCGTTTGCTCAAGGATGGGCAGCTCGTTCTCATCAAGAGCACGAGTACCCAGCCGAGCGGGACCACCAGCCTCCCGCGGATGCAGAAGCGATTGTAAGTCGTTCCCCTCTGAAAATAAACAGAAACGGTTAGAAGAAAAACCCTAAATCAGCAGAATAATATGAAGCATACCGTAAGGGATAGAGTTCAAACCGTATTCAAGGACGATGGGAATCTGTGGCGCCTCCGCCCCAGCATCCTTCCACACCCGGCTCATCCCGAGCATCACCATCCCGGACTCCGCAAAGCGGTAAACCGGAGTCTGGATTCGGGAAATCTTGGAGAACCATTCCGCCTCCTGGTAGTTGGAGGCGTGAAGGTTCGGGAGAGCTCTCCCGTTCTTGAACGTCATCGCTATGGGGACGACGCGAGCGGAGATATAGAGGAACTCCCGCTTCCAAGACCGAAGACTGCGCTCGGTAGCGCAGATCTTCAAACCCTTGATCCGAGTGACCAAGGTATACCACCCCTGGATGCACCTCCAGGAATAGAAGGTCATCAGGCGGTCGACATGGGGCTCCACGCCCAGAATGAGGCACACCCATTCAAAATGGCGGATCTTTGCGATCGCCATTGGGTGTACCTCCGTCAGGTGCACACCGTGTCTCTCCAGAACGCGGTATACAAACTTTGTCAATGGGAACCTGAGATTCCCATAGATGAAGAATGCAGCATACACCCCTATTTTGCCCTTGGGGGCATCGTACACCGTCTGGTGTGGCTCAGGAAACTCAGGCTCGAAAGGCTCGAGCATGAACATCCTGACGATGTACTGATACTGGTCGACGGGAAGAGCACACTGGCACTCGCCAGCAGTACTCTTATCGTCCCTATCAGAAGTGGACGTCGGGTTCTCGGAATACACGTCCGACTCTTCAGCAGTAACTTCAAGATCATGAGAAGACATGTTGTGGAGGATGTAAAGAAGAACGATTTCAGGAGAATGCTCGACGGAAAAGTTAGAGTATTCGCCGGAAATCGCTTAGAAGAAGAAGAAAGTGAAACTGTGAGTTGAGATGCATCATCTCCTCCCTTTATATACTCATCGCAATGAATGCGATGAATTTAATGCGGAAGAGAGAGGAAAACGCAGGTGCAATGAAACTATGACACGTGGAAAAAGCAAGACTGGCAACAGCTGTTGACAGGACGCGCGCCGTAAACTTCGCGGCCACGCGCCTGAAAAGGCGTCTGGAATGACCATATACTGTCACGTCGCCATAACTTCCTGCACGTCCTGAAACTGTCAGAAGAAACCGTCGGACTACGCAACCGTCCCTTCAACAGTTTGGACTGTTCTTATCCTTTCACCAACTCTTCGAATTTCAAAAAGATTCAAAAAGATTCAAAAGTAAGCGGGACTATACCCCTTACCTTGGCAACCAAGTAACTATAAGACAGGTGTGAGTACAGTGTTAAGGCAAAACCCTTCACATACTTAGCACCTGCAGGGAATTGAAACCAAGAATACCTCGGCAACCAAGTAACTATAAGACGGGTGTGGGTACAGTGTCAAGGCAAAACCCTTCACATACTTAGCACCCGCAGGGAATTGCAGCCAGGAATACCTTGGAAGTAAAGTAACTATAAGACGAGTGCGGGTACAGTGTCAAGGCGAAACCCTTCACATACCTAGCACTCCGCAGGGAATTGAAACCAAGAAGGATCTTCTGTGCCATGCTTGCGGAAACTGGAATAACATCCCCGCATAGCGGGAACGTCGAGAACTAGATTGTTTGAAGCTCCAAGATGGAATTGGTTGTTTTAACATAATTGATCACTATGTTCAAAACTACCAAAACCTCATGGAGAATCTACACAAGTGGAACTCAACGCCCCTGACTTGCGAGGAGGTTACAGACCTACCCGCATCATACCCAAAGATCAAGCAGAAAAGTCGGGAATTTCTGCACGTGACATTAGGACTTCCGCGGGAAGAATCCCCATGGAAAACCTTAAAACTAAACCCTTTTCAAAACCCTTTGCTTAAGTCCAAAAGTTTACCTCACTTATTAACAATTCATGAGAAGAACATTGGACTGGGGGGACTTGAAGAGGTAGGTCCCAGCAGAGCCCAGTTGGACCCGCAAGACTCACCTTGAACAGAGACGTCTGCGCGGTTGGACCCGCAAGACTCACCTTCAAAAAGGACGTCTGCGCAAAGACCAAATCCGCAAGACTCACCTTGAAGAGGGACGTCTGCGCGAAGACCAACTGGATCAGCAGGACCTACCATGCTCAGAGACGTGACGTCCTTACGCGCAGTACGCAAGCTGTTCCCGCAGGAAAAGCCTCCCAATGGTCGACGTACTCCGCCTGTTCCCGCAGCCACGGATACTAGCCATCAGGGAAGGCTACCCGCGCAGCAAGGCTACACGCACAAGGCACTAAACTCTTAAATAATTCAGTAATGTCACCTGAAGAAGGAGTGAGCAAGCCGGGAATACTCCCGCCCAAAGCCGGGAAAACTCCCGCCTAAATGAGCCAGTCCGTACGCTATTGGAGGATCTTTTGTACTGTACCTGACGAGGTATGGACAAAAGATCTGACCAAAGCTGCGACAGCTCACTGACAACAGTACAACGAGCAGCATGCTCTATTACTTAATGTCACTATCAGCCGCTGCCTACTCACCAACCTGTCGTAGCACGTGCATAGCCTGCAGTTGGTGGAAAAGGAATAGTACACAGCCGGCCTGGTCACTATCAGCCGCTGCCTATCCACCAACCACCAGCATGGCATGTGCGTAGCCCACAGTTGGCAGAACAGGAATACTATTCAGCCGGCTGTACCTTCTTGGAAACCTACCTTCGGTTATAAATACTCCAACACCTTGGAACGGTATCATCATCTTCTCTCTAGCTATTTCTCTTAATATACACTTATATTCAAGAGCAATCTAGTCTGATTCTCACGCCGGAGGGTGGTCACAAGGAGGTACCCCCCCCCCCCTTCTCAGTGACGAGCTCACGGTCTGTTTTGCAGGTCATCAGAAGAACCATCTTTGCCGGACCTAACCCCTCGTGGGAAACATCTATTTAACCCCCAGATTATCCGTAATCTGCCCGGGGTCGATTAGTGTTTCTTCACTTAGAAAAGCAGTTTACGTCTCCGTCGTCCCACAAAACCATCAAGCAAGTTTCACCGTTATTGATCTATTTAAACTATCAAACTAATAAAGCTACAACAAACACCTTTTACATTATTAATATATAACATGTAGCCTACTTCATAGAATCTCATGAACATATTCTTCTTTAGTTTTTCATAACTTCCTTGTAGTATTAACTCCATGTTTTCGCATTTAGAATGTGTTTGCAGCTGGGATAGAACCTAGTGCGGCATCTGTGGTTTGGTTGATGACATTGTTAATGAAGAACCCTAAAGTAATGAAGAAAGCACAGAAAGAAGTAAGAAATGTGATTGAAAAGAAGGGTAGAATAGATGACGATGATCTTCCCAAGCTTATACTTATATGAAGGCAGTGATTAAAGAGACCATGAGGCTATACCCTCCATCTCTTCTTCTAAGTCCTCGAGAAATGATGAAAGATGCTATTTTGCATGCTACAAAATCAAGCAGAAAACCATAGTCTATGTGAATGCATTTGCTATCGGAAGAGATCCTGAGTTTTGGGAGAACCCAGAGGACTTCTTCCCAGAGCGCTTTTTAGGTAGCGACATTGATTTAAGGGTAATGATCTCGAGTTGATCTCTTTTGTGGCTGGTCGAAGAATCTGCCCAGCATTGCCGATGGGGGTTGCCATGGTGGAGCTTTTACTTGCTAATCTTCTTTACTTGTTCGATTGGGGTTTGCCGGATGAACAAAAAAAAAAAAGATATAGACTTGGATGTTGTGCCTGGCGTAACCAAGCACAATAGAATTAATGAACTCTACCTTCTAGCTCATGCTCACTTGTAAAAGATTATTATTTAGATTTATGATAAATCCAATAAACAATAACTCTTTATCTAGTACATGGTTTAACTTCCTTGGAATATACTATAGAAAATAAAGATTGTAAATATTGGTATTGTATTTCGAGTAGGTGACGGAGCACCAATGGTGAATGTATGGATTTTTTCCAGTGGGTTCACTACATTTAGATGCTCCGATGTCATATGACCCGATATAAAAATTTTTGGGTCGATTTAACAGTTTGGTCGGGCAAGTTCAATAATTAAAAAATACGATACAATAATTAAAAAATAAAAAGAGTCAAGTCGTTAGAAATTAAAATCAATTACAAACAATTGTCAATAGCGTATGTATTACATATCCTAAAATCATCAAGCCTTGCATAATCATTCATTTTCTGCCTACAATGGATTACATAATTTAGCAATGATCACTAATGCAAAATCCCTTGTTTTCTTTAATGAACTCAAGACCTATTGGTAGCCTAAGACAGGTAACATAAGTTCTAAACTTAGAATCTTTAATATAATAAACAAAAACAATAGTTGTACCACATTGTATCTAATTGTCTTATATTTGTGCCAAGTGACACCCTTATTATTTAATTTTGAAACTCCGAATTATCTAATTAAAACAATAATAAATAATTTAAACCTGCTATAATTCCTTAATATTTTTTTTCAAAATGGGTGTATAGTTAAAAAAAATTAATTAGGATAACTGGAAAACTATTACGAAAATGGTATCTTTTATAAACTTTTTTGTGTCTACTATTTTTATTGGGTAAATAAAATCCATCCAAAAATTTAACTAACATATTGTTAAAATAATTATTTTATTCACTAAAATATAATTTAACACGAATTCTTCCTTTCGTAAGTTAGAATAATAGGATAAGTATTGTTTGACTTTACATTTAAATACATACAAAGACTACATACATACGACCAACTATTTTTCATCTATAAAATTTATAAAAAAAAAATAACTAAATTAGAAACATTTTTTATTTCATACACACATGTAGCCACAAATTTTCAATAGTGTTGGCTCAAGAAAAAAAAGTCATTTAAAAATAAGTTATAAAACTTGTGTTCGTTAGCATAGGAAAAAATATTTGTAAGCATAGTTGCGTAACTTTTTTTCTCGACATTCCTGTATAATTTCATTGAAAATGGAGTTAAATTCACAATATTATTTATTTGGTATTGTAAGTTGTAATTACAAGTTCCGAGTGTCAGTATCCTACCGGTCTCGTAACAAAGTGAATCAAATGAATACCAAAACTTTATATCTTGGTTTTTTTTGTAATATCCCAAATTTTATGTAATTTTATAAAAGTAAATAAAATATATTTATTTTGTGGTTATTTTTTGTAAAATCCCATAAAATTTGGGATTTTAAAAGCATCCGAACAAATCAAAAATAAATCTTTGTTTTTTGGGGCTTACAAAATTGTTCGGACGGTTCAGTTTAATTCATCAAAGTACCAGTACAGTAGTGGCATTCGTTGTAGCTTGCGATACCAAAAAAATAATATTTTAAATGCAATTTGTTTCCAATGAAATTTATACGGGAACGCCAAGAGAGAAAATTACACATAACTACGTATTTAGAGATTTTTTAACTGACGCAATTTATAAACTTATTTTTAAATGATATATATATTTTCTCAAAAACCAATACTATTGTTAACTTGGAATAAATTTCTTATTTTAACAATATGTTAATTTAATTTTAGTGAAATTTTTTGTCCAATAAAATATGAGAGAGTGACAAACAAGTTTAAAAAAACCCATTTTAGTAAATAGTTTTCCAACTATACTAAATGATAAAAATTTAATTAATATTTAAATTTTCATGCTTTCATAATATGTCTTATTAACAAAATTTTAAATTCACTATAATCTATATAACTATATTCTATGTACACATCTCATGAGTTTTATCAATCTCTTTTATTTTTTATAGTATTTTTAAAAAAAATATATTTCGCTATATACTAAATTAATGTTAGAACTTGATTTAAGATCTTGGTAATAACCGTGTCATATTAATAGGAACAACTAATTAAATATTTTATAAGCATTATATAAAACAAATAGCAAAAGTGTCTACATATAATTTTATTATGTTTATGTGCTATTAAGATTAACATTTAACATTTTTAATTTTTAAATAAAAATAAAAATCTTTGTCATTTATTCTACCAAATATATTTTTTTTTCTTTTTTTTTATAGTTTGTAAATTTTTCAATTTTATAGTATATCTTTATATTCATTAATTGAAAAAAAAATTATTATTTATCTGCTCGTGTATCACACGGGTATCTAACTTAGTGGAACTATGAATACAAATCAAATTCGAGCGTCAACAAATTAACATCTAATTCAAGTTTCAACAATGTAACAACTTAACATCACAGCTAATTGTCTAATTCACTTGCAATCAGTTTTAGCATAATCAATTAATCATTCTAAGTTCAACAAATAAACAAACATATTTGATCAAGATGAAACATTGTTCTTATGCGTTTTCATAGTAAACTAAATTCAGTTTGTTACCCTTTTCTTAATCAATATGAAATATGTTCGTTAAACTTTACTTTATGCTGATGACTATTGATGACGTTATTGTGCTCGGAGAATGGTCATCGAGGAATATTAAAAATATTGTTATGGCTTTAAATTGCTTTTATTTGGCTTCTGGATTGAAACTAAACATTCAAAAATCTAATCTCTTTGGAGTGGGGTAGCTCAAAGGGAAGTTAGGTTTTTTTCGGATATTATTAGATGCAAACTAGAGAAAATCCTTTTATGTATCTGGGTATCCCCATGGGTGCGAAAATGGAAAATATTCTGAGTTGGAATGGGATTATTGATAAATTTAATAAAAAGCTCTCTAAGTGGAAAGCAAAACTTCTGTCCATAGGGGGAAGATCGACCCTTATATCTTCTGTTCTTAGTTCGTTGGGTATATTCTACTTGTCGTTGTTTTTTATGCCTACTGGACTGAGGAAGAAACTTGAATCTTTACGTACTAGATTCTTTGGGGGGGGGGGGGGATGATAAGAGTCGGAAAATTCCTTGGGTTAGATGGGAGTTGGTTTTGGCAGACAAAGTGTCACACCCCGTTGAGCGATTTGCGGAAGCGTAAAACGGAAATGTAACAGACACCTCTGGTATCAACCACATTGTTTATAAAGAACAATACAAACTAGTTTACAGTATTTTACATCGATCTAACTTTGTTTACAACTAGGTGATACAAACTAAATCCAGCCCGTTAAGTGACTTTACTTCTTACTAGCACACTTGCATCAATTCACCCAGCATTGATTGCAAGTCAAACACATAGCACATTGACTTTCTAGCCCAAGTCTGGTATACCTGAAAAACATGTTAAAACGGGTCAACTACAAATAGTTTGTGAGTTTCAAGAGTTTCAAGAAATCAGTTGTGCGTACAACAATCACAGTTGTAAATACGCAAGTATGTATGTATGTATGTACGTTCACAAGTACGTCTGTTTGTATATTTACGATGTAATTATGCTAAGCTACTGTAAGGCCCCGTTCCCGGTAACCCTACTTTGGTGTTGGATTTACTCATAAACACAGTTCTAAAATCAGAGTTAATTAAAACTTTCACGGAATAATTTAAAACTTCATACATCACATTACAAAACATTCATTCTTGTCTTAACATACAAATTGTCTTTTCATAAATAATTAATTAAAACAGTCATAACACTTCATCATGGATGCTAGTCTCTTCAGTCCATGCCCTATGTCCCTCCTTAAGCCAGCTGCCTCAACCTATTTGTCTGCGTGCATACTAAAAGTCAGCTATGCTGAGTGAGTTCTAGTTAATCATTTAACATACAATACTTTCATACCCTTACTCATACGCATCCGAAGATACGTATTCATACCTTATTTACTCTTACTTATTTCATACAAACTTTATATACATGCACACGCGTTTACATACTTTCTTTCATAAGGCCTTGTAATTTACCATAGGCTATTCTATCTCTACCGTCATAGATATTATTAGGGTCTGGTCCCTTCTGTCTCAGATATTATCAGGGTCTGGTCCCTTCTGTCTCAGATATTATCAGGGTCTGGTCCCTTCTGTCTCAGATATTATCAGGGTCTGGTCCCTTCTGTCTCAGATATTATTAGTATATACGTATATGTACATATTCATTCGTATAAATATTCCATAATAACATTCAATACTTAGTCATACATATAACATACACTTACCACTTAAGTTAAGTGTATTAACAACTATCACACAAAAACATAACGGATGAAGGGGCTAGAAACTCACCTGAAGTCGGTTTCTCTCGCCGTTAATAGTAATGCCCGTTTATTAACTATGCACGGCTAACTGTATAACGCATTACGAGTGTCAAATATCCATTACTACTACCTCTTATATCTAAGTCAATGACACCCTCAACTAACGGGGGTCCGGGGGCAGCGCCCCTGGTAGCGGGGTCCGTCCCTAGCAGGGTCCAAGGGGCAACGCCCCTGGTTGGGGTTGAGCTGCCAGGTCAGCTCGGAAAAATTTTATTTTCATTTACAGTCCTTTAACAAAAATGCATCAGAAAATGAATTTTATAAAATTTCGCATGGAAGAATTTCGTTTCGCATGCATGGAATTTCGCTTCGCATGAAACTGTTTCGCTTCGCATGGGAGCGTTTCGCTTCGCATGGAAACGTTTCGCTTCGCATGGCTGAGCGAAGCGAAATGCCTGTTTCGCTTCTCAAGGCTGAGCGAAGCGAAATGCCTTCCTTTCTTCGTTTTTACCATTTTAAAGCCATTTTACTTTGTGGCTCTTCCTCAGGACCTAATTTTACCCTTTTTAAGGGTTTTGGGTTGCACAAACTTTGTATACTTGCGTTTTATAAGGCCCGAACATCACATTTTTTTACCATATAACATTCTCATGGGGTTATAACTTATCAAGTTAATGTTTTTCTTCCATCATATACCCCGATCTATCCTTCTATCGGTTTGCATGCCGATTCTAACCATAAAACTTAACCATTTAAACCGAAACCTACCTTTTGCGTCGGGTTCGAGTTCAGATCCGGACAACTCGAGGATTTGGACGTGATTCTTGTCAGTTGAAGACACTTGAATCACCAAACTCTTCCTTAATTTAATCCCAGAATGGATTTGGGTCTTGAGAGAGAGTGGGTGTGTGTTTCTTGAGTGTGTGGGTGTTTGTGTGTTTTGAGAGGAAAGGGAAGAAAGAAAAAGAAATGGTTGGTCTCTCTATATATATAGGGATTTCATGGGTCCCACCACTCACTCCCACTTCCAACTCTCAAATACGTAACACATGATTAATTTAATGACACACAACTTATTAACAAAACTTTCTGTTATTAAATGCTTAACAAAAGTTGGACGTTACAGCTACAGTGAAGTCTTAACTGTTTGTGCTGCGTGCATCCATTTCCCACGCTCAATCAACCATTGTGGCTCCCCTTCCGCCCACAACATTCCCCGGTAGCTATGTCTAACACTACATAGCTTGTTTGTATAAGTATGGTCATGTGCAAACGGCGCTATGTGACATGGCAAGCAGGCCGATTCCGTTTGGGTTTGTCAAACCAATAGTACTATTCACAAGCCACCGGCTCGAAGTTAATCACTGTGTTTGTGGGGACTTTTGTGTGTTAGCACTTAGATAATTCTCATCATCAAACAATTTAGAATATACAGATATGTATCAACATGTTTTTCACACCGAAAGTTCGCAAAAATAGTTTAGAATTGGGGTCATGAAACTCACGGTTTAATAGGGATTAAGTACAGCGTCAGCTTGTAGTTCGTTTGACTCGTATCACTAACCCCTATGATCAATATTATAATAATATTAATATTTTAATATTATTATAATTATTATACTAGACTGGGCTGTAGAACTAATCTGGGTATAGCTGGTACGTCAAGAAAATGTCAATAGGCTTAGATTGTGATGTTGTTCAATGTCTAATACTTAAAACCGAACTTGGCTCAGTTTCCCCGTTTTCCCAGCTGGGCCAAATTGTTCGTTTATGCGTTCAGAGAAACAGTTATGGGGATGTAAGCTTGGGTAAATGTGTTGGTCGATAAAATGATTAAGTTATAAAGAAAGATCACATATTGGGGTTCTGGATTCGCCATGGGGCTCGTTTCCGTTTATTCAGTTTGATTTGGAGGAAATACGCATAATTGATCCAAACTGTCCGGATTTCTCATAAAAAGTTCGCTTTTACTTAATTAATCCAAAACTATGAATCTTGGTCACCTTTGATGTTTTGATATTCCGACGGGTTTGTTAATTACGAACTCGTCGGTTTATGTCAAAATCGAATTTGTTTAATATTCAAATTAGCATAATTAATTATTCGTTAATTATTAAATTATGAAAAATTAGCCACACATCAAGTAAAATATGTATATTTTAATAAAAATATTTTTGGAAATATTTACTGTTTTAATAATTTATAAAAATTCATTTTATCTGCTATATTTAGCCCGGAAATCATCCGTTTATACCAAACGATTTCCGAAAAATCCACCAAAATTTCTGAGTGACCAATATATATTCCATAACAATCTGAAAAAAATTCTAAACTCTAATGATCTTGCCAAATATCCTTTTCGAGCCAAAAACCACTATGAAAATTCAAATCAACGCAAATGCATAAAACATACATAGGGTTTTCCAAATGATCCCAAATTTCATATGTGATCACAATATACAAATTCTGAGTTCCCCACAAAATTTCATAATTTTTCAACCATTTTAACTATTTTTCCCAAATAAACGTTCCAATTCGGTAATAAATTCGCCAAATATTCTCGGATGGTCGAAACATTACCAAATTTGAAAAGAGACTCAATGATATGGTCCCTGATGTCCCTTCAAATTTTCATGACCTAAAAATATGCACATCACAATCGAATCCTAAACAACCCGTAATCGAGTGTTTTGGTATTACCTTAGCGAATTTGGTTCGTTTTCGCCCTTCTTATCAAGTTTTCGGGTTCTTGTGCTTCTATACAAGTTATATACAGGTCCTATATCACAAAACAAGCATGTTTCATCAATATGGAAGCCTTTAAACTTAGGGTTTCGGCCAGGGTATTAAACCGAACTTTTGAACCGTAAAAACGCCGTTTAAGCCCTCTAATCCGTGTTTATGGCCAAAAAAAACTATCAAACCAGGTTTTTAACCATATGTATGATCGATACATGTTTTTGGACAACTTTTAGGATTTTTTTCATGGTTAGAAGTAATTTTTGATAATCAAAGTTCAATATTTATGAAGATTCCATGGTTAAAACAAGTTTTAATGATCAATTTAGTGAGTTCTACCTTAGTTTTTTAGAGTGTGATGAAGAGACCAGGAGCTACTGTCCAGATTATGATGATATAAATGGAAAATATCTAGTTTATATGGCTTATGTTTGAAGAAAGGCTAAATATGGTCTTATTTCAAATGTGGCGGCCGCAAATAGTAAGCCCCCCTTGGGCAATTTTCCTCTTTTTGCGTGCCGAACGTTAAATGCCGAGTCCAAATTTATTTCGGGTTTTTGGCACGAAAAACTGTAGGTTCCCTGGACGGATCACACGAGATATCCCGATATACACAGGTGCGGAATCCCTGTGTAGATCGTTACGGATGTAGAACACAAGCTTACGAACACAAGAAAACACGATACGAACAAACCCACGTTATATTAATAACTCAAACCGTGTTGCTTACAGACTCTCGATCACACGTCAATAGACTCACTGAATTACACGTAAATAACCAACTCGATCAACTAAAACTCTAACCCGTAAACAGTAAGCCGTACACTATATAAATACACGACAACTTCGCCTCAGGCGAAGTTGTCTATAACTTCGCTCGTTCAACAAGTTCGCCTAGGCGAACTTGTCAACAACTTCGCTTGGTTAACAAGTTAGCCTAAGCGAACTTGTCAACAACTTCGCTTTTACAAACAATATTACAGACTCGATTACAGACATTAGACATATGAACTACTAACATCTATGCACCAACAGACTCCCCCTTGGCAGTAGCTTCATATCTTGATCTTTCAGCTCTTGTCTCGTAATCCTGTATCTTTACGCGTGCACTCCTTCTCTAACACACACCGTGACTACTCGCTGATATTTCCTTGCTTCATCCTTCCAAGCAGGAATATAGAATATCTTCTTTTCATTCAACACTTGCAAATCAGCTTTCGATAAGTTAACAAGATGCATCGGGTCATACACCCTCAGCACTTCTTGTTCATCTTCGTCTTCCATCACGGCTTCAGCAGTCTGGCAATCAACGTACCACCATTTTAGATTCTTCAACACATCTTGAGGCATAGTCTTCATTGGAACCTCCTTGATGCATCGGATCGGTTTGTACTTCATCACCATCCATGGCTTGCCATCTGCTCTCAATCCCCTCTCTGTATCCTCCACGAGCTTTCCCTTATGTGGCTTTAACAATTCAAACTTCTTTTCTTTTATGCTTTCTTTCCACACGATCTTCTCAATCACTCTTGCCATGTTGTTGTCACTTCTATTTATCAGGCCCAACCTGGCCAAATCCTTCACCTCACATTCCGGCAAAGTATTGAAAGATCTCAACATTCTTTTGAAGTATTGAATACCATCATAACACTTCACCACAAACAACTTCATCTGTTCATCATAAATCCAACAGATAATTCCCTTCTTCGACTCAGCATAGCCTTTGATGTTATAACTCTTCTTGAACATGGCTGGAACAGCAGGCTTCTTGGTCTTAATAAACCAATGAGCACAGCCTTCCTTCCACCTAGGCTGCTCCTCCCACTCAGTCTCATCCATCTCAGCACCCATGTCGGCTTTCTCAACATCAGGGATCTCGTGTTCAACATCTTCTTCTACTATCTCCCCCTCTTCTATTCCATCTTCAATCACAATCTGCTCACCGATCTTCTTAATCATATCACTCGGCAGCACATCTTCATCAAACAACATATCATCACTGAACATATCATCGTCCAGTTCCTTCAACGCATCAATCACGTCATCCTCCACTAACACCACATCATCACCACCAGCCGCGTCGGTAGACTCCCCCTCAGCTGTGGAAGTACCAAGAGCTTGAGAAGTTCTTGGCAGCTCACCACCTGCATCTTTCGATGCATTGGGATCATCGTCTCGGTCGTTTCTCTTCTTCGTTCTGAGCTCGTCGCCCTTACAGCTCATCTCCCCCTGAGATGCCAAGAACTCCTTCAAGGCATCTATAACTTTCCCATGCTCAACCAGGAGGGATGCCTGTAGTTGATTTGCTTCCACTAGGCTTTGAATAGTCTTAGATTGCTCTGCCACGATCCGCTCTAGTGAAGCTATTCTCTCTGAGTCTGAAGTAGGCGTAGGCGAGACACCAGAAGCAGGCATAACCGCAGGTGGTACCATACCTGATAACCCTGCAGTAGTAACGACCGTTGACTCCACAAAACGTGCAGCTACCACCGACTGAGTAAGCGTTGGAGGCGGTAGAGACACGATCTCCGGAGTCGACGTCTGGATAGCAGTGATGGATGGAATGCCAGCCGTTGATGTAGCCACCACGGGAACATCCGCAGCGCTTGTACTTGTCACCTGTACATATGAAGGAACAATAGACATACCAGACAGTGCGGCCGGAGCAAAACGTACAGTCCTTGAAGTCTCTCCAGCTCCCATGCCAGCACCTGTCCTCTCCCGTCTTGATCTTCTTATCAGCTTATGTATGTCTTCTTCCTCTTCCGACTCATCATCATCCTCCGTTCTCTTTCTTTTCCCTATCGTTCTCTCTCGAGACACCATCAACCGTCTCCCCTCATTCATAATCTCATCCAAATCGGAGTCAGCCATCGACGTAGCTGCTCTAGTCATACTCACACCCGAACCTTGTGCAGCCGAGACCTGCACCTCTTCAACTTGATCCATATCAAAATAGCCTTGACCTCCAAAGACAGCGTCAAGATCTATATCCTCTGCAGCAGACAAAACAGGCACAGCAGGAGCAGGAACAGCTTGAGTTGCTCTTGCCTGTCGCGGTTGAGGATCTCTGAACTCGTCCCCACCAGCAGGAACATACTCTGGGTTAATTAAAAACCCAAACAGTGGAGTATGCCTGGGACGACGTTCAGGGTTGCTCCTCGCACTTGAAGTGCGGCATTGAGCAAAGATACGTTTGCTCACTGATTCTACGTATCTTATCGGGCGTCTCTGAGGTAGATTCGGAGCCACATGGTTCAATATCATCTGGATAAAACGTGGATACATAATGAACCGCTCCCGAGACATCGCCCTTCTTTGTCTATCAATCTCGTAGAAGACCATTTGACTGAAGCTATAACGTTTGTTATAGGTCAGTGCAGTCATTGCAGACTGCATGGTCGCACCCATACCGTCAGTGCCCGCCTTCCTCCCAAACATGCAAACTATCATAACGTGCATGAGGAAGCGCCACTGATCTAGAAGGAAACCCTTCCTCCTTTGGGTATCACCTAATGGACCAGAGTAGCCCATTCGGAGAAACGCTCCATCACGGAACGGAGCTACGAACTCTGTAGGGTCGTCCCTCGTCTCTTCACCAAATCGTAACGCCACCCGAATCTGTTCAGAATTGAACTGAACTTGTTGATTGTTCACCGTCGCTCGCATGACCGGGGGCTCAACACGACAGTCGTATTCGACCGTCTGCCAGAAGTCTTCGATATTTGGTAGAGATATCGGCAGAGTGTTTGTAATGGCATGAAAAATCCTCGAGCGTAGGAGGAAAGTTATGATCTCGCGGTAATCGTCCACACCGCTCGCCTCCGGGTCAAGTGTAATGTACATATTGTGACCCGGGAAGAATTGACGTTGGTTATCACCATCGTCTCCTCCTGCACCTCCAGCACCCGCTACCGCAGCCATATCTGCAACAAACTAACCAAGTTAGATAAACATTAACGACTAACACAAGTTCGCTGGTACCATGAGCGAAGTTGTGATAAACTCTGTATAGGCGAAGTTAAAGATGAGGCGAAGTTGGGAACAACTTCGCTTCAGCTTTAAGTTCGTCTAATTAACACGAAGTAAATTGATCTAGGCGAAGTTAATGTTAACTTCGCCTCATCACAACATCGCCTCAGGCGAATTTAAGTTTCAGGCGAAGTTATGGATAACTTCGCCTCAGGCGAACTTAAGCTTCGGGCGAAGTTACGGATAACTTCGCCTCAGGCGAACTTAAGTTTCAGGCGAAGTTGCTGATAACTTCGCCTAAACCCTAACTTCGCCTGAATCTGAAACGACGACAGTAAGTTTAATGGAACAACGTGCAGTTGATGATTCGGTTAGTTTCGACGATTAAGAACTCGTAAACACAAGTTTTAAGAACATGTTGACGATCAATATGTTTATTAACACGTTAAAACACAAGTTATGAAACTCGGTTTCAAAACCGATGGTCCGAGGGTTCGAAACCAGTCGAAACAAACATTTAGACGCTTGAAGGAACATTGAGTATGTGATATAATTGTATTTCGAACCTTGAATCGGTGTGAAAATCGGGAATAAATAATACGTAATCGGTGGAAATAACAAGTTCGCCGGAAAAGATGTTCGCTGTGGATATAAGTTCGCTGATATAATGAACAGTTTGACTCTAACAATTCTTTATATAGGAGATCTGTTATACAGGCGAAGTTGTGGATAACTTCGCCTAGGCGAAGTTATCCGTAACTTCGCCTGTTCAACAACATCGCCTGAACATTTTTCAATTAACTCTTTAAAAACTTCCCTTTAGGAAATAAATGACGTGATCAATTCTAAGTAACCAATCATAAAACTATCTAAGTACAAAAACTTAAAAAATTTAAAGTATAAGGGATCAAATTTCAGTCTCGATAGGGACTGCTACGTTTTAGAAAAGATCCGAACAGGAATCATACTAATTTCGTGACTGTCACATAGATCCGTGTTTAGCTGTATTATGACATATAGAGACAGGTTGTAAGCAGGTAAAACTTAAAGTGGTTTTCATCGTTTCTGTGATACGAGTTAGGTTCGATTAAGCCTCAAAATTTAAGTGGGCAACAACTCAGAATTATTGATGCCTCCTATCTATTCTCAAAGCGTATTTGACTTTCCCCAAGTCACCCCGAATTGACTTCGACCCATAGTGTCTGATTAAACATGTAAGTACTCTTCTTCTGGTTCCCGATCTTCTTCTTACTCTAAGATTGAGAAGTCTTGATATTTTGTCATCTCTAATATGTTTCAATAACTCCAATTTTTTTTTTTTCATAAGCATAGACTTCAAAGTAGTAAATAACTGCAAGTCCCGTATCTGGATCACTGCAGTATCTTGAGACGCTATCTTCACGGGAATCAGAACACACATGGGCTCGTGTATGACTGGGTAATCGCTTTTCTGCCTATCATTCGGAAAGATATATATGAAGACATGCAAAACTCTTAAGGAGTTTCCACGTAAAATCAAGTAAATTTAGTTTGTATCACATATACTTTTACGCACCATAAAAAGTTACCATGACATACAATGACTGTCCTAAAGCCTTTTAAGCCTAATAACTTCACTAGTTAAGCACACAGAATTAGTATATCTATCATTTTCCAAGGTTGGATCAATTTTCTGTTAAACATAGCTAATGAACTTCTTACGAAGTAACAGACTTGAAAAATAATTTCATTTCCCTTCTTTTTTTTTTCAAAATTTTAACATTTATCGCCCCGACCAAAACAAAGTCTTCAGGTAAACGGCTATCCCGAAGATCCAATGGATCAGCTGGACCGACCACATACTAGTATGTGTCCTTCTAACTAAGTATGATCGAATAATTTTTAGCGAAAGAACGAAAAACTCATCATAAACCGCCCCGGTCACTATCAGTAATCTGGTTAATGGCTATCCTCAAAATCTACAAGTAGAAAATGAGGACCAAAACATGTCCGAAGACAAGTCCTTCAAACTGATGTAACCGACATATTTTTAAGCGATTAGTGACGTTTTTTTTTTAAATATCACAAGAAAAGCATGGTTACTCGGGATTGATCATCCCATTCAGTTCAATAAGGTTTTGAAATCTGGATTTGTCAAACGCTTTAGTGTATAAATCAGCGAAATTATCAAGCGTATCCACCTTTTCAAGAATTATCAGTTTCTTCTCAGCACAATCCCGTATGAAATGATGACGTATGTCAATGTGTTTAGTTTTACTATGTTTCATGGGATTGTTAGTTACTGAGATAGCATCTGTGTTATCAATGCAAATAGGAGTAAGTAAGAAATTCAGACCATAGTCGCGCAACTGTTGTTGAATCCAAAGAACCTGAGAGTATCAGTTGGATGCTGCCATGTATTCTGCCTCACAGGTTGAAATTGCGACTGAAGTCTGCTTCTTGCATTGCCACGACACCAATCTGCCACCAAGAAACTGACATCCTCCAGTTGTTGACTTCCGACTCTGATTGCACCCTCCATAATCAGAATCTGTGTAAGCGACCAGCTCCAAGTCTCCTCCTCTCGGGTACCACAACCCCAGCTTCGGCTTGCCCTTGAGATACCGCAGTATCCTCTTTGCACCTTTCAAATGAGATTCTTTTGGATTTGCCTGAAAACGTGCACAAAGACAAACAGCAAACATTATATCAGGCCTAGATGCAGTTAAGTACATTAAAGAACCTATTATTGCCCGATATTGAGTTGGGTCCACATCTGCATCACCGTCTACTTCAGCACCCAATTTGTGATTGACACAGATTGGAGTATCATATGGAGAACTGTCCTCCATCTTGAAGCGCTAGAGCACATCATGAACATACTTCGTCTGATGAATGAACATCCCGTCCTTCCTCTGATCAACCTGCAATCCTAGAAAGAAAGTTAGTTCACCCATAGCACTCATTTCAAACCTTTTCTTCATGACGGCTTCAAACTCCTGACACATGGAGACTTTTGATGCAGCAAATATAATGTCATACACGTAGACTTGTACCAGCAGGATGTCGCTTCCATCTCTTTTGAAGAACAACGTGCTATCAATTTTCCCTCTTTCAAAACCATTCTCGAGCAAGTAATCCGATAAAGTTGCATACCAGGCACGAGGTGCCTGATGTAATCCATACAACGCCTTGCTCAACCTGTACACGTGATCTGGATAGTCCGGGTCAGGAAAACCCGGAGGTTGCTCAACATACACAACCTCATCAACTTTCCCATTCAAAAACGCACTCTTCACATCTAGCTGAAACACCTTCATCTTTTCATGAGCAGCAAACGCCAAAAACAATCTTATGGCTTCCAACCTGGCGACAGGAGCGAACACTTCGTTATAATCAATCCCCTCTTGTTGATTAAAACCTTTAACGACCAGCCTTGCCTTGTTTCTTATAATAATCCCCTTATCATCTCTCTTGCACTTAAACACCCATTTTGTGCCTATCGCATGCACATTCTTTGGTTTTTCAACCAAAGTCCAAACTTCCATCTTCTCGAATTGAGCCAACTCTTCTTGCATGGCCTCGACCCACGAGCTGTCCTTTAAAGCCATTTGATAATTCTTCGGTTCAATCTGGCTTATAAAGCAGGTGTACAGGCATTCATTGATTATTCCTGTCTCTTTAATGCTTGTATAAACACAGGTGTGTTCATTCAAGCTACTTCTCGTTTGTACACCAGAGGACACATCACCAATCACATTATCCAAAGGGTGATCTTTATGAATTCTCGTGGTCGGAACAGAACCGACATGCAAATTATCTTCCAAATTAGAAGAGATCTCATCAATGGTTGTTTCATGCTGAGAGTGAAAAGGATTGATAAATTCTTCTTCAGTTGAGGCAGCAGGGGTACCGATAGTGTTTGATGAGGAAGGTTGACATTTATCAATCAGCTGTCTTTGCAATAGATTTTCTTCCTCATCGAGTATCATCTTCGTCGCAGCTCTTTCTTCTTCTTCAGATATCTCCAAATCCGGTACGTTAAACGACTTAAAAAGCTTAACATAGTCGAAAAGCTCAGCAGGTCCATTGCTAGGTTTTGGCGGTTGGTAACTTGTGATGTCGGTGTTACACACCACCTCCACCTTGCAGGTCGAAGTATTGAAGACACGTCTGTTGGGAGTACCAACAACATAACCGACTAAGATTCCTTCATCGGCTACTTCACCAAATTTAGAGTTTGTCTTCAAGATCAAACAAGGGGACCCGAATGGTTCAAGACCACTCAAGTTGGGCTTCCTTCCATGCATAAGCTCGTAACATGTTTTACCAAGTCTCTTAACGGTTAACACTCTATTCAGAACATAGCAGGCTGTAGCAACTGCTTCAGCCCAGAACATCACAGGAAGCTTCGAATCTGCCAGCATAGTTCTGGCTCATTCAATTAAAGTTCGGTTCTTCCTTTCAGCCACTCCATTCTGTTGCGGAGTATACGGAGCACTGTATTGATGTTCAATTCCTTTCTGAAGACAGAAGATCTCCATTTCAAAATTTTTGAACTCCGTTCCATTGTCACTTCTGATGAACTTAACTGTTTTACTCATGACGTTCTCAACTTTCGTAATCAAATTCTTCACCATTTGAGCCGTCTCATCTTTCGATTTCAGAAAATATACCCACGAATATCGCGAGTAGTCATCAGTGATCACCAAGCAGTAAGAAGTACCTTCTAGACTTTTTACATTCACGGGACCGAAGAGATCCATGTGAAGCAGTTCTAGAGTACTGGCAATAGAGTTGACCTTCTTGGTGAGATGGGATTTCTTGTGTTGCTTTCCCTTCTTGCATGCTATACATTTGTCTTCAAAGTTAAAACTTTTCAAGGGAACGCCCATCACAAGTCCATTTCTGACAATGTGGTTCATCTTCCGAAGATGAATGTGCCCCATCCTCCTGTGCCATAGTTCGGATTCCGATTCGCTTGCTTTCGTCATTAAACATGATTCTCCCGTGGCCATTTCAGTAGACCTCATATCCATTACATAAGTATTTGTATCACGTGGAGCTTTCATCACTATCCACTCGTCTGGTATCTGAAAACCAGGCTTCAACACGATCGCCTCATTCTTCGTGAAATGAACAGTATACTCCTTATCACAAATCTGCGACACACTCAGCAGATTGTGCTTCAACTCTTCTACAAAGTTCACATTCTCAAGAGTCATTTTCCCATTGGACACCGTTCCTTTTCCAGTAATTCTTCCTCCACTTTCACCAGCAAAACTAACTCTCGCTCCTTGAACAGGTTTTAAGTCGTGCAACAAATATTTGTTACCCGTCATGTGCCGGGAACAGCCGCTATCTACAATCCAAAGACTGTGGGCAGCCCTGTTCAACTGTTCCTGCACAATAAAGCAAAGGATTAGAATCTAGGGACCCAAGACCAATTGGTCTTGGATCTATACATCCCGTACTTCTGCTTTCCAAAGTTAGCATCTGGATAATTCATGTCAGTCCTATTAGGAAATCTCCTTGGAAATTGAGTGTGAGGCTTTCCAAACCTATGTGTATTGAAAGTATTATATCTAGCAGTTTGGTTATTAGCATTGTTAAACTGAGGTTTGTTTCTGTAAAAACCTGAATTAGTTACATTTCTGAACTTTGAAAGGTTTTCATTTTTAGCAGTATTAAAGTTACCATTAGCCTTACGCTCAGTTTTAATAGACCTCACACCTCTGAATTTCGGTGTCAGAGGGCAATCTGCAACAAGATGTCCTAACTTATTACACCTAAAACAACACCTATGCTCCATTTTCTTTTCAAAGGTTGTTTTGGATGTAGAGGCTGTGTTACCGGCCGTTCGTCTCACATAAGGTGGGACGTACAGGTTGAGTGGAGTATTCTTTTTATAAATTTTATCTTTTTCTCCACCAGTGGGTAACACTACCTTCTCTTTTGTCTTACCCGATTCGGACAACTTATCCGAATCCAATGAGAATGGACTCGTAACAGAAATATTCACACTTGAAACAGGCGAACTCGTTTCGCCACTACTAACACTTGGTTCTTTACTCGTAACCTTGATTGGAACTGTCTGAGGAACTTCAAAATCAACAGATTTCTGAACACTAGGGTTATAAGTATAATTGTGGTTATAAGGTGGTGGAACCTCGTGATAACCAATTCCTCCCCTCTTCGCAGAGGTACCTTGATCACTAACAAGGTGATCAAGAATAGCTGAGGAATTTCTGAACTGTTCAAGTTTTCGGTTCAGTTCCACCACTTTCACCTGGTGGTCAGCAATCTGCTTCTCTCGTTCAGCAATCAGTTTAGTCTTTTCTTCTAAAACCTCATAACTTAGATCAATTACTTCAATTTTCTCAGCAAGTTTTGTTTTTAAGCTTTTAACATCCTTTTCACACGCTTTTATTTTAACTTTGTAACTGTTTTCTCTTGCTTTCATAAAGTGATGATCTTCTTTAAGAGTTTTAAATTCGGCATCTAAACGAACATACTGATCAGTTATGGTAGCAAGTTGCTCAGACAAATTCTCACATTTAGTACAAATAGATTTAGAACTTACCTCGGAGAGTTGATCATTGTTATCTGCCATGAAAGCTTTTTCCTTACCAGTAGCTTTCTCTTCTCCGGTAGTCTTCTGACGTTCTTCATTCTCAACCTTAGCCATATTTGCCTATTCACTAGTTTCATTCGAATGCAGGTTCCAGTTGTATTCACCTGCTTCTCTGGACATCATGGCATTGACTTCTTTAGTACTCCCAGTGTGCTGTGCAGACCGGCCCTGACCACGTTCAACTCGCTCGTTTCTGCAATCTTTGGCAAAGTGCCCGTTTTGTTGACAGTTATAGCACCTCACCTTAGACTTGTCGAACCCTGGCCTGCCACCAACAAACTTCCTTCCCGTCTTTCTCATAAACTTCTTCACTCTCCTCACTATCATGGCCATCTGCCATTGTAAATCCATTTCCTCCAGATCATCAGCATCGATCTGGTCGTAGTCTTCATCTAGCATCGCTGGATCAACCACCTTTCCTTGGATATAGTTTTCATATGAAGCAATAAATGAAGCATAGAGGCCAAAGTGCTCTTCAGCAGATTTGACGCTCATTGGCATCTTAGAGTAATTATTGCTTGAGGAACTTGAAGATCCACTACTCTTGCTTGCTGTCTGTTGAGTACCACTTGATCCACCCGCAACAAAGCAAACATCCCCATTTGAGTTTACTGACACATGCCCCTCCTGTGAAGAATTGGCACCCGACTCACCCTTCGAGTAGTAGGCGGCAGAATCAGTCTTTGAACTTGTATTGGAGTTTACTTTAGCACCGTACATGCCTGGATCTTGAACCTGATCCATAGATGTTTCTTTTCTTACCATATTAAGCTCAAAAGTTCTGAGCTTGTTGACAGCGGTTTCAAGATCATAAGTAGGGAAGTCCTTGTCTTCCCTCATCAGTACCGTATACATCTCCCATTTTGGTGGGAGGGCATCGAGAAGCTTTTCCACAATCTCTTCTTCTCGGTAGGAAATGGAGTAGTTACTCAATTCAGTCATTAGATGATAATATCGAGTGATAATATCATCAAGAGATTCGTTCTTTAAGTACTTAAAGACTGAAAATTGAGTTTTGAGCAACTTGATCTTTGACGCCCGAATGCCTACATTTCCTTCGAATCTGCTCTCAAGAGCTTCCCAAAGCTCTCTACCTGATGTATACTTTCTGAATGTATGGAGGATCTCCTGTGGAAGAGCCATTGTGATTGCAGCATGAGCCTTGCTCTCGGCTTCATACATCTTCTTCTCCTCCTCTTCCATTTTATTGTATTTCTTGATTTGGTCTCGACCCTCATACTCCATGATTGGTGGAATATATCCATCTTGGATGCATACCCACATTTTCGCATCCTGGTACTTAACATATTGTATGAACCGATCCTTCCACGCGACAAAATCGGTTCCCTTCAGCAACCTTGGGGCCTTTGTGGCTGACCCCGCTTCAACTTCCATCTTGACAAGCTCCGAAATGTTGATCGACGACATCCTTCTTGAAGACTAAGAAACCCGAAAAATTCTGAAAAGGGCGAAGTAAAAAAAAAATTTCCTCTGAACAGTACTGTAGGCGAAGTTAAGGATAACTTCGCTTAAGTAATAACTTCGCTGGATCCTTCTTAAATTCGCGTGACTGGGCGAAGTTGAGAATAACTTCGCTTAGTGTAAGCGAACTTAGAAAGTAGGCGAACTTGAGGAGAACTTCGCTGAACTAGGCGAACTTGTGGAGAACTTCGCTGAGTTAGGCGAAGTTGAGGAGGTAGGCGAAGTTGTGAATAACTTCGCTTCTCCTTATATCTTCGCTGAAACCCTACGTATCTTGATGGCAACTTCGCCTGATGAACAACAACTTCTCCTGACGAACTTAAACTTTCTGCAGATCTGAAAAACGGATTTTAACGACGTTTTTGACGGTTTAATGGCTTGAACACACTGGTAGGAGGCTAGAATGAGCAAAAACACCAATAACTCGTCCCAAGAATACCCGAAATGGAACGAATTCTACACCCGCGTGAATATCCCGAACCACACAATCGAGCAAAAGCTCTGATACCAATTGTAGGTTCCCTGGACGGATCACACGAGATATCCCGATATACACAGGTGCGGAATCCCTGTGTAGATCGTTACGGACGTAGAACACAAGCTTACGAACACACGAACACGATACGAACAAACCCACGTTATATTAATAACTCAAACCGTGTTGCTTACAGACTCTCGATCACACGTCAATAGACTCACTGAATTACACGTAAATAACCAACTCGATCAACTAAAACTCTAACCCGTAAACAGTAATCCATACACTATATAAATACACGACAACTTCGCCTCAGGCGAAGTTGTCTATAACTTCGCTCGTTCAACAAGTTCGCCTAGGCGAACTTGTCAACAACTTCGTTTGGTTAACAAGTTCGCCTAAGCGAACTTGTCAACAACTTCGCTTTTACAAACAATATTACAGACTCGATTACAGACATTAGACATATGAACTACTGACATCTATGCACCAACAAAAACAGACCGGGTACGACAAACAGTGCGAAAACAATCGTTTTTCGGTCATTTTTGTGTAAATTTATAAAAACATATTAATTGTTTGTAAAAATCAAAAATATTTTCACGGATCGCTTAAAACATTCCCACTAAGTGTTTTGTAAATCTTTTTCGGCTTAACGGATGACACAATGCTTGTTTCGTAACTCTCTTTCGCGTTTTAAATCTGTAGCGGGGTAGTTAAACGAGTATGATGTCGTTTAACTTGTTTGCTATCGAACTAAGGCCATAATATTAATATACTAGCTTATATTAATGGTATAACACTTATAGATGGCCCCCCGAGGCATCTGGGTCATAACCAGACCCGTTTGGTTATCCGTTCGTTCGGTACGCAATAAGCGATTAAACGCTTATTCGATTTGTGAATACTGAGGTGTATCCGGTTTTGTCACGAATGTCACATTCTCCCACCGTTAGAAAATTTCATCCCCGAAATTCGATTATGCCAACTTTACGCTCTTTAGGGACAACCAGGAGTATTTGTTTTCGTTTTCAAATATATATAATTTCCTATTAAGGCATTTTACCGAACTTTAACCATTGAAATTCTGTTGAGTCGTAACTGTTTGACTTTCCCGCTTGTTATTTTTACGGGTTCTTTACAAAATTTAGTTATGTGTGAGTTTCCAAGTGGTACTATCTTCGCCTCGTCAATAAGGCATTTGGTTATTTCGGCATATAAGAAATTTGTCCGTAGAATTAAAATCGGGAGTGGACTCGATTCTTGAGATAATTAATTCATTATGTTATGATTTTAATTTTTGAGACAACCTTGTACAGTTCTATGTATGTTGATGTCAACGTATCAGTTTCCTCAACTCGAATAACACTTTTCAAAGGTCAATAATTCATTACGTACATCGGTATAGTTCTTTTATTAGTCTTATACGGCTTTTAGTTTGTTTTTGAATCTTACGAGCCTAATCGGTGGTTTCCGGAATCAAATCAAATTTTGCAATTTAAATGTTGCCAATTTTCAAACTAATAAAGTATCAATTCATGTTCTTGCTCGTATTTTACCATTTACAGTGCTGCTCATATAATATTATGATAACTATTAGTATTCGAGGATTAGACCAGTGAAAACGTTGGTCCAAAATTTCTCTAAGATTCGGTAATTCTTTCACTGTCTGCATAGTTTGTCCAAATCGATCGTTTGTTTGGGAACGACAGGTCATGGTTAAACTGATTTAGTTTCTTAAGTTTGTCAGAACATAAGAGGCGAAATGACCATCTCAGTCAGAAGTAATCGATATAGGCATACCATGTCGAGGTATTATTTGTTAACATGATTGTAGGCATGTCTTTCAGTTGTGTAGTTATTATGGATTGGGGGAGAGTATGCAATTTAATTTAGCCGGCCAATTTAGTACCCGAACTATACTATGTTCTTGGAATGAACAAGTGTATTATGAGGCTTATTATAATCTATTCCCACTTCTATTGTGAGTTTCCTGTTGTTATAACATTATTGAGGGTTTTAGATACTTTATTTTAGTTCTCGCACAATTCAGGTATTTATTGATATGTGTAGTTACAACTTTCTTCGTACTGGTCACCATTAACATTCCTTAATTCCTTGTACATCTTACCGGTTCCTGAATAGTTGGAATATCTAGACTTGTGTACTACGTCCATGACCAAGCCTCGTAAGTTACCAAGATTTAGAATCTAAACTCGGGTTGTTCGAGGTATAGAATTTCTTCTGTTTTCCTTTTTAAAGTTTTCCTCATCCCCGTACAGGATTTAGTTTTCTAAATATTATACTCTTAGAGTTTTATTTTGGGCGATACGAATAGGCCCGATTATGTTTGCCTGACCAATCGTTTTAAATACCCGTACTTTCCAATGTTTAACTTTATTCCTTCATCTTAAGGCATTGTTTTTTTTTTGTTTTTGTTTTTTTTACAGTTGTTCCATACTCTGAGTCAAGGAAAGTGTAATTTTCTTGTGTGTTTTTGATTGTTAAGAAGTGTATGTTATAACCTTATTTCTCTGCATTAGTACACATTCTAATTCTTCTCGGATGTATCACATAGATTACAAGATCATCAGTTCCTTCTGGGAGATTTAGCATGGGGTTTGACAAAGTTTCTATTTTAACGACTAAAAGTAATTTCTTGTTCTCTTTCCCAATCATAAATTCAGTTTTCTTGGGTTGAAAGGGTTAAAGGTTAGGGTTAAACTGGAAAGTGTACAATGAAGCGCCGATAATACTCAGCTAGTTCCAAAATTTGGCGAATTTCTTTTGTTGACTATGGCATTTATCAGTTTTGATCGGGTGTATGTAAATTCCGTTTCAACTAATAACGTGTTCGAAAAAATCATATTCCTTGTAGCTAAAATTCATACTTGGATAATTCCTCCTGCCCTCAACATCTCCAAGATTGATCATAATTGTTCTTCAGGTTCCTTTTCAGTTTTCGAATACATCAAGAGATTATTATTAACGTTATAATGAATTTGTCGCGGTACGGTACTCGGTTCGGGTGATCCATGAAAACTGCGGGTACGTTAGTCAGTCCGAAGGGCATAACTAAGGGTTCATAGCAACCATACCGAGCTCAAAACGCCGTTTTAGAAACAACTTCCTTTAGATAGCTGGATCGGAGGATGATTTTTGAGAAGTAATTCATTCCTTGGAGTTGATTGAACAATTCGTCTATTCGTGGGAGGAGATATTGGTTTTTGATGGCAATTTTGTGTATTTCCTGGTAATCAACGCACATCCTAAGGCTTCCATCCTTCTTCTTTACAAACAACACCGGTGCTCCCCAATTAGGATAGGTAGGTCCTATGAAATCTTTATCTAATAATTCTTGTAGCTAGCTAAATAATTCCTACATTTTGGAGAGTGTCAGACGATAAAGTGTCCTGGGTAATAAGAGTTGCTCCTAGGATTAGGTCAGTTTATAATTCAACTTGTCGGATAGTGATATTCCAGGTAGTACATCAGGAAAGACATTAAAGTATTCGAGTACTACGGGGATATCTCCTATATGGTTTGTTAAGGTTTTTATGGTTACATTTTCCAGAAATGCCATACACCCTTGGCAAAAGCTCAATACTTTAAGATGAGACACGAGAGGTGATATTGCACCAACCTGTTCTCCTTGTACCATAATTGATTCATTATCCAAGAGGGGAATTTTAACTATTTAGTCATCACACATGATTTCCGCCTTGTATTTAGCTAACCTGTCCATACTGACAATTACATCGATGCTTCCTAACTAGACTATAAGTAGGTCAATAAAATTGGTTGTCTGGTTAGGATAATAGAACAGCTTTGGAGTATTTGGTTAATAGTTATAGGTTTTCTGTAAGCGAATTATATAGCATAGGGGTCTACTAGTTCATTAACCGATACATTTCTCCGGGTAAGAAGTTAGTGGAAATAAGACCTCTATCGGTACTTATATTAAATGAATTTGAAGCATATTAATCAGGAATTACAGATGTCACTTCCTCATATTTAAGTCTTATCGTGTCTTTATCGGTTCTGATCACCAATCGCGGCCTCTAGCCAAGTTAGACGTCGATGTTCGTTCTTGGTTTAATTTGGGACATTTCTTTTTGGAGCGTTTCGTACTTCCACATTTATAGCAAGGTGTCACACCCCAAACCAGGGCCTAGGAGAGTGACCATCAGTTGGTACCTGTTTTGTAAATATATCAGAGTAGCGGGTTTATTTTAGCGGAAGTCTTTAAATATTAAAATATTAATTTATCAAAATTACTCGAAAATTAAACAACCGAGTTTCAGTTTACAAAACCATGATATTAATAATACAAGGATTTGTAATATATAAAAAAACGAGCCATATCAAGCAATCTTTTATGACTCCAATCCTTGTATATCATCTATTATCATCTAGTTACCTGCAAGGGTGGGAAAAACACGTCAGCTATATGCTGGTGAAATGTTGACTCGATAAAACATTTATAACAGTCATTAAATACAAACATAGTTTTCTGTTTCACAAACTCAGCAGGAATGCCTGTCCATTCCCGGGATTTATACCACTGCCCTACACACACAATTCAAAGGTTCCCCGAGTACATAGCCCCTGTTCGGAGACAACCTTCCCCTAGGCTATGTAACCCTGTTGGAGAACCGGTTATGACTGACTTGGTTTTATATGCCAATTATCAGTTATGTTTGGATCCAGACACATGTGTATTCGGTATGAGTTGCTTTTCATTATCTATTTTGTATTATAACGATTTTAGAGATTATATCTCATGCACACATTTATTAGACTCTTTGTAATAACAACCTGACTATTACAAGAGTAAAATCAGTTCAGACAGAAAAAAGTTAACGTGTTCACCTCGTATATCAGTGGATAATATTAAACTCCTCTTCTCAGTATGCTTAACAACCTGTATTCATAATAGGCATGCATAAGTATCTAGTTGATACTATTCAGCAAACTTTAAGTCTGTTTCAGTTCAGCAGACTCAAGGTCTGATCAGCAGACTTAATGTCTGATTCAGTTCAGCAGACTCGAGGTCTGATTAGGAGACTTAATGTCTGATTCAGTTCAGCAGACTCGAGGTCTGATCAGCAGACTTAATGTCTGACCTAACCTTAGTATAGTTATAGTCGTTTTATAAAAAAAAATACTTTGAATTTACGTATGACGTTTGGAATAGCACGCTTTGGCCTAATAAAGGATATCACGTTGGCAAACTTGTCCAGGTAAGCAAACGGGTCTCGCGATTGATTGGGATTTGTACGAATTGTTTTCCTTAGGCAAGAAGAGTCTACTAATGATACCCCCTTTCCAGTTACTACATGCCCGTCAAAATAATAGTTTTGATAACATTACTTCACGTGGAAGCAACTTCTTTGCTTTATAAAATATTACTTGGAAAATAATTATAGTTTAACGACTATACCCTTAACTAAGCTATATCTTATATATTTAAAGTAACTAGTAAAGTAACTTAACCTTATTCGGCTTGACGAAACTTAAAAGCTAAGAAATCAGCAGCAGTTCGGCTTGTTCTTCTTTATATGATCAACAGTTCGTTAAACAGCGTAACGACACCTCGTCTCTTCGCAAAAACAGCCCCCGGCACCTCAGAACTTTCTTGCACGTTTACCAAGGTTAACTATGTGAAAATTAAGGTGAAAATGGGATGAAATGGCTTGAACCCATAGCTGCCCTTTTATAGGTAAGTTTTGCAGACCATCGCGTAGCGCGACGCCGCAATTAATCAGAAGCTACCACGTGTTGACACGTGGTTTGCCATGTGTCCTGGGTTACTTAACCTAGTCATCGCGTAGCGCGATGAGACCAGTGAGTTTATTTGTCGCGTAGCGGTGACGCCTACATTTTTCTTGAATTGTGTGATTCTCTGTCGCATAGCGCGATGAAGTTAGTCAGAGGACCATCGCGTAGTGCGATGGGTCTAAAAACCTAAATTTTTCATTTTCAGTCCTTTAAATTTTAGAATTTACAGTTTTAATCCTTTAACTTATAATTTTGACATTTTTAGCCCAAAACTGGATGGGGTATTTTCACGGTGTTACACAAGGAGAAGGGTTTGTCATATGTTGTGAGTGAATTGGTTATGATTGGGATAACTGTAAGTGGTGAGTTTAGAATGGTTGGTTTACAGTGTTCATAATGGTTTCACGGCTACAGGCATAGTATCCAGTTTTCTTGCTTTTATGACATGCCTTTTTTTATATACCCTTTGGCAAAGTTTCATTGTATATGTTTAATTCTGAACTAAAATTGATTGTCGTATTATTTTGAGTTACAGGGTGCGCACGTTTAGATTGTTGTAGCTCTTGTACCCCTGTTTCATGATTAGTTTGTTTTGTGCTAGATGATTCTCCGGTACTTTCAACACATCTTTCCTGTTCGAATTCAAAGCTACCACCCCCGGCTAGCGTCTCGATATTCTCAAAAGTTAAATGGCTACCTGGATTAACTAAGGTCTCTACTTCCGGATTAATAACCATAGTATTAGTCGAACCAGATCGTTATAATGGTTTATGCATTCTAGTTGACCCGCCCTTTCATTTTGAATTTCATTGCTTGGACAAAATATTTCAATATAAGGGTTTTAAGTCTTGCCCAAGTCATGCGGATAATTGCCTTTTGTTCCCGAATTCGTATAATTGCTTCTTACCACACAAAGGGCGCGACTAAGTATTGTATTAGTAACGTAATTAACAATACAATTTGATGGGAAACTGTCACACCCTGACTTAGGGCCTGGGTGCGATGCCCGTTAGTTGGTATCTATTTTGAGAATATATCAGAGTTGCGGGTTATTAGCGGAAGTCTTTAAAATATAATATTAATTTATAAAATATTGGGTCAGAATACCGTTTTGTAATTTAAATACTAGTTATTAAAATATAATTCTTTATAATATTTTCAATAAAATATCTGAGCCATCAGATTACTTCTAATGGCTATGTCTCCAATCTTCTATCAGTCTTGCCTGTCAGTTCTATCCTTTACAGTTTCCCTGAAATGAGGGGGAAAAATACGTCAGCACAAAGCTGGTGAATCGTTGACTCAATAAAACAGTTTATAACAGTCTTTAAATACAAACATAGTTTTCTATTTCACAAACTCAGCAGGAATGCCTGTCCATTCCCGGGATTTGTACCACTGCCCTACACACATAATTCAAATGTTCCCCGAGTACATAGCCCTTGTTCGGAGACAACCTTCCCCTAGGCTATGTGACCATGTTGGAGAATCGGTTATGACTGACTTGGTTTTGTATGTCAATTATCAGTTATGTTTGGGTCCAGACACATGTGTATTCGGTATGAGTTGCTTTTATTATCTATTTTGTATTATAACGATTATAGAGACACGAAATCTCATGCAAACATTTACTAGACTCTTTGCAATAAACAACCTGTTTACTACAAGAGTAAAATCAGTTTAGAAGGTTTAACGTATTCACCTGGTGTTGTCAGTTCGGTGACGTTTGAAAACCTTTCCTGTCAGTATGCTGTTAATCTATATTTGTAATAGGTTTGTATAAATATATTTTTGATTAATCAGCAGACCTTAGGTCTAATCAGCAGACGTTACTGAGAAAACGTTATTACGAACGTTTACGAGCCAGGAATCTAGTCGCAAATCCATACGTTAAGTCATGTTCAATACGTTAACATTAATGGAGGAATACGTTACAGAGAGAATCCGGCAGCATAATGTTACAATACATAAATATGGCACTTCCTTTCATTCTTTATGTATGACATGCTCCTCATTCGTTAGATGCATACAAAGACAAAACGACTTGTCTGTCAACTCCCAGCACTTGTCATATTTCATGTACTAACAAACTCCCCTTTGACAATTGCTGGAGTTCGTTTAACTTTTAGTCTTTGTCACTTTCAGTTGGTCTTCACGCGTGTCTTTGTACATATAATGCCATGAAGAAAATGCACTAACAAACTCCCCTTTGGCATTAACTGTATGTCTCCAATCTTTATCAGTTGATCTTGTACACACGATCAGCGTCTTCACTCCCCCTTTAACTCGAATATTCTGCCATACCTTAAATTCACCATCTTGAGAAGATTCAAGGATTGAATAATCATCACTATTTCGAAATTGCAGTCAATCAACACATTCCATCAATAAACCGTAAAGTTATATCTTGAATTAGCATTTGAGCACAAAATAGTATGAACAAGAGTGTGTAATGGTGAAAACATTTTGTAATTCGGCAAAAACAATTTGAAAATGTATATCGCTTGTCGGAAGATCAAAAATAAATTGGAAAGAAAAATATTTTTGGTTTTTTCAAACTTTATGCTAAAGCACACCCAAAATATTTTTGATTTTTCATAATTTATATCAGAACACACTTAAAATCTTTTTGTATTTTTGATATGCTCTAAATTATATATGAATAAAATAAGTATTTCCTACACTTTTAAGTGGTTTTGAATTAGTTTTTATTAATTCTACTTGTGTCTGGCTCGTTTTTAAAGTTTAAATGTTTTATAAGACAACGAGTTAAAATAAAGTACTTTATCTAGAGTTGAGAAAGATAAGTGATGACTTTTATTTATTACTATTAATCATCATTTTAACTAAAAAAAATGATGATTTAAATTTGTCATCTACATAGACGTAATATAAATGAAAATAATCTAACTTTGATGTGGACTAAATATATTCATTAACTTCATCTTTATGTTGACTCTGCATATTTGTGTTAGGGAGCATGGCCACGTTTAAAAGACAAACATCTAAAGGCCTACAAGAATTGAAGGCATATTAGAAAGTTAACAAGCCCATCTACATGGACTTTTAAATCTATCGCATCACATTAATGGGCTACGAGAGGAGCCGTGGGTTTGCTAGGTAAAAGAAAGAATTGATTTCAAGGGTTGGCTGCTGGAATGTATAAAAAATGAGGCAGCCCCATAACCTGGGGATCGCAAATCACAGCAGGGAGGAAGGAAGAAAAAAAGTCTTGTTTGCTAGGGTTTTGATCTTGTGGCGACTAAGGAAGGAAGAAGGAGTCAAGAACAAGCCTCGGGGACGTTTCTCATAAGTTTTGTAGCAGCCAAGAGCAGCCATAATCATCTTATATCCTTCCTCTTTAAACATTGTTCATCAAACTTTATTTTCTTGATCATTTGTTGAATTGTTTTGCAATTGCTTGAGAGATTGACTTGTTTATGATCATTGTTGATTGTTAAACGACTGTTAAGATGATTGGAATGGTTTATATGATGTTTTTATTGATGAATAGCTGCTGTCCAAAAATTATGTTAGGCTAATGTTGTTGGTTCTACCTAGGAATGATGATTATTGTTAGGTTTTGATGAGTTTATTGTATTGTTTGATTGATAGATGGTAATTGTTATTGTAAATTTTGATTTAGACTTGAAATAGGTTGTGTTTAGTGGCTGGAAATTATATCAATTTATTGCTTAAACCCCTTGCGTTGGTTGATTAGTTTTGTATTGATTGATCGGTGCTTGTTTGATTCTAGACTTTGTGTTTAGGGTTTGTTTGCGGTAGGTACAACCTTAGGGTTTTGTTGCATGAATTTGTGGTTAAAGTACAGCGGCTAGACACCTTCTTAGAGACCGAGAGGTGATAAGAAGTTAGGGTTGTCTCATTGCCTTTGCATGCTAGAATAAGAATTGCGCGAGAGCGAGTTCGTTTCTTGTCAGGTTTAGGTGTTTTGAGCGACTAGTTGATCTATTTCGGTTTAAGTTGAATTGTTCCTCTATCCTTGGTTGTGTAGTATTCATTGCCATTAGGGTCGAGTGTTGGTGAGACCGATATGTGAGTCAACATTAGAACACGTTAACAATTGTTTCCCGGTTTGGTCGTTTTAGCCGATTAAGAGTAGTTAAGGTTTATTGAGTGAGACCGAGAGGTGATCCAGTGAGCCTGAGCGATCCTTAGTCGTGTCATCTTTAGGAACCGTTGTCTTGAGGTCATCCAATCCATTAGCTTTTTAGGCCTACAGTTTGATTCAGACCTAGGTAGACGTTTTTCCCCATCCGAAGTTAACACAGTTAGTTCCCCGTTAAGTTTGCTATTCTTGGTAACTTTTGTCAGTCAGTCCAGTTAGTTCAGTTAAGTCATTAAAAATCAAAAATCAATTAAATATTATTCTTAGGTAGGTCTTGTCTAGGATTAGTGATCGTTAGCGTCCTTACGTGTCTTCGTGTTCGATACTCGGACTTCCTAGGTTTATACTACTTGCGATCGGTACACTTGCCGGTTGTGTGTGGTTTAGGATTTTCATTTTATATTTAAAACTTAGTTGTGAGGGTCATTGTTATAGGGTTATCCGATGTACACCAATTTTCCTCAAAATAACGAAAAGAAAATAAAGCTGTAAATGTAAGTAGTACATATTTTTGTGAGAAAGATCGCGACATGGGATCATATTGACTAGTAACATCCTAGACTACACTTCAAATTTGACATTATTATGCACGTAACCCAATGATGATTGCAGATATAATTGTCCACTTTAATCTTTATACAAATCCTTCAATAACTTTACGATACGTATTAAGATTCAATTAAGCACAAATCTTATGTGGATCCCACCTATCAGACATAATTTTTATATATCTTATACAGTGAATTTCACATGTACGTGTTTCATTTTTCTTTAAATTGATTACCTGTAACTCATGCAAAAATAATAAAAAGAAAATAAAGAAGAAAGTTAAAATTTTCCCTTAAGATCGGTATTACTACACGCAGATAAGGTTCCATTTTAACAAAATAAAAAGATGAAAATAAGTTGAAGTTGCATAAAATCTTAACTCTCAATTCGAATAATCCCGTATTATCGTGCAGAGAAAGACCAAGATTTTATACGAAACACCAAGAAAATATAGCAGAATATTCAAATATTAACCCTCAGGTCGGATAGTCTTATCGCGCAGGAGATGATCCAATATTTGAACAAAAATAAAGAAAAAATAAAGTTGAATTTCTTTGCAAAATTAAAGATAAAACAAAGCAGAATTTTCTTCAAAAATGAACGCATGCACACACAGCAATCTTAAAACTTTTTGATACTTAATACAGATATTAACTATGCATCAAGATGTAACACCACTAGATTTGGCAGGCATTTAAGTTTATATCTTTTCAGCACTTATACGATCTGTTAAGCCTATCATACACATCATGCAATTGATCTTACAGCACTTTTTAGTCTATTTTATTCATGTTTTAGGCCCACTAAGTCAATGTACTATCATTTCTCATATATGTCGGATCACATTTCTCAAATTTTATATTTTTCAAAATTAACAACATACTTTTTTATATTTTTCATAAAACACAATCTTTTTGGATTTTTCTATTTTTCTCCCCCTAAAAATATAAACAATAACAAAAATTTTGTAGAAAATAACGAAAAATGAAAACAATCTTCCAACATGGATAACTCTTTTGAAGATCTTGTTCACCAAAAAGAAATCTTGCATTTTAAAAATATGAATGGTGAACAAGTTTGCCGATTGAAAATTTTATGAATTTTAAATCTTTGCAGTTAACAATCAAATCAAACTAAACAAAAACACCCATCATGTGCCGAGATAATCCACTATCAACAAATTTGATTTAGCAACAATCCATATGACCTTGATAGATCTTCTTAGATATACCTGCACAAAAACTAGATAATTTAATGAGAAACTGGAACCCAGACCATAGTCTTAGGTCGGCCAGTATCCTCAACATGATTAGCACATGCTGATGGAATCTTCGGTTTCCAAGCTGGTAACGGTTTATCAACTTGTTGTCTCAAAAAATTAACATTATCAGAACTGTGAGACGTTTCAGGAGACTTTAACAATGAATTAATATAAACTCTTTGTTATTTAGCTTTTCGTTCAAGTGTCTCAAATTGCCCAAAAGTTAATGAAACCTTGTTAACATATGGCAATTTGAGTCGTCTCCTATAAGGACAATCAACAATCAAATGTCCTTTGACATTGCAATAAAAACATTTTCTCATTTGAACCCACATCGAAGATGATTATGTTACAAGCTTAGACGCGGAGGGTTGAATTTTCTCACTTTTCTTCTTTTGGAAAAATTCATGATTTGAACACTGTGCAAAATTTTCCAATACATCAGAACCAGTAGATTTGACAAATTTGTTTTGTTGAAACAACACTGGTTTGGATTCCTTTTGGGGTTTTGTTTTTATCTTTTTCTTTTCCCCAATAGGCATCGCTGATGCATCACGATTAAGAAAATCTGATTGATCACAATTATAAACTTTTTTAACACACTCAGGTTTAACAAGAGCTATTGGAAAGAGCTCATTAGTAAACATCTTGTCAACACCTTTTAATTTATAAACCTTCCAGTTTTTACCCTTAACACTCGGTTTTGAAAATGATTTTAATATCTTTTCAAAAACAACCTTCTTCTCAAATGTCTTTGGTGTAATAACCAATTTTGTTTTACCAGTTTTTGATTTCTCAGAAGTTTGTGGTTCACAAAGAATATGATTTTCAACAGGTATATTTTCATTTTTGTGAATCACCACTGGTTCAACCACATCTTCAATAACAATATCATCATTTGTCTGACAAAAAACTAGATTGCTTTGAATATGAGATTTTGGAGTTAAACAATTTGTTTCTTTCTTAACAGCCGTCTTTAGAATAATCGGTTTAACTTTCTCCTCATTAATTATTTTAACCTTACTAACAGTCACAGGTGGATCTACTGTCAGTGGATAGTTAATGTCCATTTCTTTTAGATCTACCGTGTCTGGTCGTATGGTGTAATCATGTTTAAAAGGAGGAGGGATTTCAACAAACCCTAAAACAGTTTTACCACCCTTTTGGTGATTACTGTTAACTTCAATGATTTCATTGAATAAAAAAGATGAATTTCTAAATTTATCCAGTTTATTCTTTAACTCCAGCACCTCATTTTCAAGCTCAGTTATTTTGGTTCTCAATTCCTGAAGATATTGAATCGATGATACCACTTGAGAGAGCATTCACGGATCTAGATCTATGATGACATCGATGTTATTGTTGATTATGTATACGATTAGGCAAGGATTACGTTAGTGTGTGCAGTGTGTGTGTTGAGTGAACAATTGGGCAGAGTAACGAGAGGAATGACGGAATAATAAGAACTGTTACATTAGAATAACTTACAGGGGGTATTTATAGGAGATAACCTCATTCGTTATGATAGACTTAACGAATGAGTCATTCGTTACACTTACTTAACGAATAAACAAGCTTATTCGTTAATACTTTAATGATAGCGAATAGCCTACATTCGTTATGTTCCATTCGTTAATCTTGGTTACCGAATGGGACTTACATTAAGACGAATATGACACATTTGTTACGGAGTAACAAATATGCCTCTCATTTAGGCAAATTTACATTAATAACCCCTATAACATTAAACTATTCATTATCAGTCAATAAAGACCGAGACAGACAAAACATGTATCAAAAAACTACCCCTCGTCTCGAGCTCTTTATCTTTCATCTCTGGAACATCTTGGTCTTCCAGTCTACACAACTGTGAATCTTGTATGCATAACAGACATGAGCGATCTTCTGGAACTGCATAGCAAGCTCGTAGTCGCATACGTTAGCAAACCTGATCTAACTTGTAAATAACGCATCATTGTCAGACTCAGATAAGTTAACCAGCCACATCGGATCAATCACACGTATCGTCTTCGTGTTTGAACCATGACCGAATACAATAACCGCTTCACCTGTATGATTGTTGTAGTACTAATAATTAAACGAGGTGAATAGACTCTGAGGAAAGATCTTCATTGGAGCCCTCTTCATCGTCTTTGGCGGCTTCACTTGCAATATTATCTTCCTCCAGCCTGTGCGTGTATCAACTTCATCAATATACTTGTGAGTCGGCACCTGGCTTGAAGAACTTGAAACCGAAACGGGTTTCATGTAATAACTGCTTATAGAACCACCCAGCCCACTGATCATTTCCCACGATTCACGAACGGTCTGTTTGCTAGTGTTCTCACATCCCATCTAGGCATAGTTAAGATATCGTGTGGGCGTTTGAAATAATAAATACCATGTTCTCACTTAACGATATATACCTTAAGTTCCGAATCAAACTGCCAAGCCACCAAATCACCTTTCACATCTTTTACAGGCTTGTACTTCTTCATCTGGTATGCTGATGTTCGAGCCTTGGCCAATTTTACTTCCTCTTTCTCATGATATCTAAAGGCTTCGATCATCTTGTTCATTCTTTGCATATCATGCTCGAACATACCTTCCAAAGCACGCTTCTGTTTTCTTTTTTTCGCTGTGAGGTGACTTGTTTCAGCAGCTTTGTTCCACTTCTCAATCTCTTCACGCAATTGACGTTCTGCTGCATCAAAATGCTCAGTAGTGAAAAACAGAATACATGATTCGTTGTTGTTGTTGTCGGTGTAGAACTAAGGGTACTCCTCAGCAGTGACGTCTTCAACCTCTACCTCATCAAATTCAGGCACATTCCTGTGTGGAATGTCTGTATTAGAACTTTCCTCTATTTCAATATCCACGTCTACACTCTTACCCAACACATCCACTTCATCTTCATTTAGATCCAGAAGCAAGACAATTTGTTCTTTTGTTAATGAATGATCAACAAATTCACCTTCTTTGATCTCATCCGCGTTCACCATAATATACACTACTCCATCCATTCCGACAAACAAAATCATATTCGTTGGAATGACATCAATCGGTTTAACTTTCGTGTAATCCTTGTATGGCACAATTTGCAACTGACTATCTCCCCACCACCAGCACTCGAATCAGTCTTATTACTTGCCGACGGTGCAGAACTGCCACCCGGTTGCTGATCTACACCAACACCTGTTCCATCATGATCATCTTTATCATTATTTAATTTCTTTAACTCATCATCTTTACTGGTTAACTGAAGAATGATTTCATCCTGTTTGTCTAATCTCTCCCCCTGAGCAGCAACAAGGGCTCTAAGTTCCCTGTTTTTGCGTTGAGTGAACTGAATATGTCGCAACAAATTCCTTTGCGCTAGCTCATGAGCAGCTCTGTCAGCTTGCATTTGAGTCTGCTGAAGGTGCAACAGATTCATCATATGAAACCATTGAGTTTGAAGATTCAAACCAAAGAAATTAGGATGAACTGGTTGCAACGGACCCTGAGGGTGAGTAAATGTCATAAATGAATGCTCAGGTCTCGGCAACTGTGGATTGTTAAGATGATTGGTATGAGTTTTATGGTGTTTTATTGAGTATATGCTGCTGTCCAAATATGATCATAGGCTAATCTTGTTAGTTCTACCTAGGAATGATGTTAATTGTTATTGTAAAACTCGTCAAACACTAACAATTAACATCATTCCTAGGTAGAACTAACAAGATTAGCCTATGATCATATTTGGACAGCAGCATATACTCAATAAAACACCATAAAACTCATACCAATCATCTTAACAATCGTCCAATAATCAATTCTAATAATAAACAATTCAATCTCTCAAGTAATTTCAAAACAATTCAACAATTAAGCAAGAAACTAAAAGTGTATGAACAATGAAAAAGATGTAAGGATATGAGATGTTCCTGGGCTGCTCTCGGCTGTAAAAAACAGTGGTGAATGATCCCCGAGGCTTGGTTCTTGTGTCTTCTTCCTTCCCTAGCCGCCACAAGCTCCAACCCTAACACGAAAAACTTTTTTTTCCTCCTTCCTTGGCTGCTACTGCCGATCGGACTGTTCTAGGGCTGTTAGGGTTTTTATTTTTTTCTTTTTATGTTATAATATTGTAAGTAATGGGCCTCCATGATGCATATGGGTCGGGCTTTGAGCTTTGTCTTGAACTTGTATGCGTAAAAGGCTCGTAAGCTCCTCGAAAAGTCCCGATTTCTCTTCCTTGTAACCCAAAACCTACATGATTATTAAATATATGTAAAACCTATATAAATTAAGTAAAAGCACATAAAATATAATACAAAACGTAGATAAAACGTGCGGAAAATACGTGTGTTTTACAACACATCAAGTTGCTGCTCACAGGTTCTCTAGATCCAGCAACATTTGTGGGATTACGGTTTGAAGTTTCTTACTACTCCCATTTATATTGATATTTCTGCTGCAATTTCAATCACAAAAAACCCGGTTCACCATTCGAAAACCAAACACATTGAAATCCGTTATCACTTCATAAGTGATTGTTTTGAAAAGAAATTAATATCAATTGATAAAATTCACACGGATTTTCAAAAGGCTGACCTTTATACCAAAGCGTTTGACAAAACACGTTTTCAATATCTGCTGGGTATAAATGGTTTAAAAACATTAAAAGATATTCAAAAGCATGGTTAAATCATTTTATTTCTTATTTTATTTTGATTTTTGTTGTTTTTAGTGGGAGAAAATATAAAATCCAAAAATATTGTGTTTTCAGTTTGAACAGAGAAATTTTAAAAACTTCAAAAACATTCAAATATTGAAAAATATCAAAAACATTGAAAAATACTCCTCAAAATGAGTTTTGAAGCAAAAAGGGAAAATGATAGTACATTGACGGGTTTGATCTAGTACATGAATAAACTTGAATAAAAATTATTGTAAGGCCAACAATATGATATGCAAAGATAGGCTTGACAGACTTTATAGGAACTGATAAGGTATAAAGATAATGAATTCCGAACCTAGTGGAATTACATCTTGAAAGATTGATACTATATATGATTTAAGAAAAGTCAAAAGTCAAAATGATTACTGTGTGTGCATGCTTTCATTTTTGAAGAAAATTCTGCTTTGTTTTTATTTTATTTTGCAAAGAAATTCAACTTTGTTTTTTCTTTATTTTTATTCAAATATTGGATCCTCTCTTGCGCGATAAGATTATCCGACCTGAGGGTTAATATTTGAGTATTCTGCTTTATTTTCTTGGTGTTTCTTACAAGCCTTGGACCTTTTCTGCGTATACTATAAGCACAAATGTGTGAAAGTCATGTATCGGACTGGGGGTTAAGGCCTGTACAACTTCAACTTATTTTTATCTTTTTATTTTGTTGAAATGGAACCTTATCTGCGTGTAGTAATACCGATCTTAAGGGAAAATTTTGACGTTCTGCTTTATTTTCATTTTATTATTTTTGCATGAGTCACAGTTAATCAAAATTTGGAAAAACCAAAGAAAAACGTGCATGTGAAATTCACTGTATAAGAGATAGAAATGTTATATCTAATTGATGGGGTCCACATATGGTTTCGTACCTAATTGATAAAATTAAAGCATATCGTAAAGTTTCCGACAAGTCTGTGAAAAGCTTAAGAGGACAATTATATCTGCAATCATCATTGGGTTACGAATGAATCCTTTTTCGTTCAAGTTTAACGAATGAATCCTTTTTCGTCTAAAAGGATTGACGAATCGGGATTAATAAGTTAACGAATGAAGCCATTCATTAGTTTAAAATTTGAACGAATGACTTCGGGTTGCATGAAATTATTGGGGTTTATAATCCCAAGGACAGACGAATGACTCTTCATTCGCCTGATTCCTATTTCATCGCCACCTAAGAGAAACTATTGCAAAATTTTTTTCCAGATTCCTTACACTTAATCATACTCCAATTAACTGATATCATCGTGTTCTGTAGGTATAGACAATGACAGTGATATAAGTTGTATGAGTTTTCATCGGCTGTTAAGGGTTTAATAGATTGTTTGATATCTGCATGCTTATCGAACAAGTTATCAGCGATTATTCCGTATAATCAAATCGATTAGCAAGCAGATTATATACATTAGTGCATATAAACGACTATCGATCTTCTTTGATAGGATTAATTGATAAACTTCATAAGTGTGTTAACAGATTAGACGATGTTTTTCATCGTTTTTGACTGCTTTAAGTCAACATCATGTAAATAATTGTCTCTGGATTATCAACATGATAATTAAGATAGATTCGTTATTTGTTAACGAATGATAGGTATATTCGTTAAATTTGTTAACGAATGCTCACATGATTTGTTAACGAATGAATATAATAAATGATAACAACAACGACTCAGGTATTTCGTTTTTCACTACTGAGCATTTTGATGCAGCAGAACGTCAATTGCGTGAAGAGATTGAGAAGTGGAACAAAGCTGCTGAAACAAGTCACCTCACAGCGAAAGAAAGAAGTGACCCACGGGAAGAGGTATCGAACGAATTTTGCCGTCGGATATCTTGAATCGGCTCAAGACATCGTTCACATATTTCTTCTGATGGATAAAGATCCCGCAATCAGACTGGTGAACTTGCAATCCTAAGAAAAAGTTAATCTCTCCCATCGAGCTCATCTCAAATTTGGTTTACATCGTCTTTTCAAAATCTTTACACAAGCTGTCGTTCGTTGAACCAAAAATGATGTCGTCCACATAGATTTGGACGAGGAGAAAATCATCACCCACGTTCTTATAAAATAACGTACAATCCACAGTCCCTCTCGTGAATCCACTTTCTATCAGATGGTTAGCCAACGTGCCGTACCAGGCTCTCGGGGCCTGGTGTAAACCATAAAGAGCCTTGTTTAATCGGTAAACACGCTCTGGAAAATTTAGATCCTCGAAACCGGGAGACTGCTTCACATACACTTCTTCATGAATAGCTCCGTTCATGAACGCCGATTTCACGTCCATTTGATAAACCTTAAAGTTCTTATAGGCTGCATAGGCAAGAAAGATACGTATAGCTTCCAGTCGAGCAACCAGAGCATATACTTCCGTGTAATCGATGCCTTCCTGTTGATTGTACCCAAGAACGACCAATCGTGCCTTTTTTCTCACGATTACCCCATGATCTTCCTTTTCGCACTTAAAAACCCATTTGGTCGGAATAGCCTTTTTCACATGGTCGGGTTTATCAATTAAGTCCCATACACCCAGTCGAATAAACTGTTGCAGCTCCTCCTGCATAGCTTCAACCCAAGACAGTTCCTTGAGTGCCATTGTGACACTTGCTGGTTCTATATGTGATAGGAAGCAGGTGTATTGTTCAATACTGAGGATACCCGAAGAGTGCAAATCCGCATAAGCACAAACTATAGAATCCTCAGTAGGAGATACATTACTTTCAACTTGATCATCACAAATATTAGCAAATTGGTGTCTTGTACGAACCCCATCGTTCACATCACCAATTATTTGTTCCTGCGGATGATTCGAATGAATCCTTAAAGAAGGATTGGCAGGGACAGATATGTTATCACCCAAATTGGTGATATTTTCAACCGCTATGTCTAAAGAGACAGTCGGTGATTCATCAACAATTAGAATTGGCTTGTTTGTCTCTGGAGCTTCATCCAAAAGAACTGACGATGAATCCACAAAATCAGCATCATTGGAAGATTCAGAAACTTCAGTCGACGTTTCTGATACATTAGGAGAGTCATTTACATCAACCGAAGAAGACCTTGGAATCGGAAGACATTGTTCTTCCAAATAAGATCTAATGAGATCTTCATGTACTTCTTCAACCACTGACGTAAACGAATTAAATAAGCCGTCATAATCGAACATCCAGTCGGGACCTGTACCAGTTGGTGGAGTAGTATAATTTTGGCAATCAACATAATACCATTCTTCCACACAACCCGAAGAGATATTGAAGATTCGTTTCTTAGGAGAATTGTATCCCAAAAAATAACCGTCAAATGCTTTTTCATCAAACTTTCCAGCATCTCTCTTCAAAACTGTACACGAATACCCGAACGGTTCCAAATACTTTAAGCTCGGTTTCGATTGTTCAGAAGCTCGTAACTCGTCTTCTTGAACCTCTTTACTGTTAGTATGCGATTCAGAGTATAACATGCTGTGTTCACAGCTTCATTCCAGAATTGAACGGGTATATTTGAATCAGCAAGCATCATTCTCGCAGCTTCAATCAACGTACGATTCTTTCTTTCAGATACATCATTCGGTTGAGGAACATAAGGCGCACTGAATTCCCGATGAATTCCTTTCTGTATGCAGAAGAAATACAATACATTATTCTTAAATTCAGTTCCATTGTCACTACGAATTCGTCTCACTTTCAGTTTGTAAAGTGATTCGATCTTCGTAATCAGATTCTGCATTAAGATAGGTGTCTGATCTTTCGATCCCATAAATAACACCCATGAGTAACGTGAGAAATCATCAGTCACCACCAAGCAGTACAAGTCTCCAGCAATACTAGCATGATTCACTGGACCGAAGAGATCCACATGAAGTCGTTCCAGTGGTGTAACAATCGTGTTGAGTGACTTTCTTGGATGTAATTTCTTCTTTTGTTTTCCCTTCTTGCACGCAACGCAATGATCATTGATCTTGAAATTCTTAAGGGATACACCATCCACCAAATCATTTGAAATAAGAAAATTCATCTTGCGTTTGTGAATGTGTCCCATGCGGCGATGCCAAAGGATAGACTCCTTTTCGGTAGCTTTAGACACGAAACATGTTGCTGAGGGTGAAACATTTACATCATAACTCATATTCAGTACATAAATATCATTCGATCGAGGTGATCTCATGACAACCATATCTTCAGGAATAGTGTATCCAAGTTGAAGGATAACACATTCCTTGTCTGTGAACACGGTGGTAAACTTTTTATCACATATCTGAGAAACACTCAGAAAATTATGATCCACCTTCTCACAATAATTTACTTTTTCAAACGTCACTTTCCCGTTTGAAACTTCTCCCTTATTTGTAATCATTCCCCCATTGTTACCAGCAAACGCAACATAACCTCCTTGAATATCTTTAACATTATTTAGAAGTTCTAGGTTGCCAGTAATATGCCTAGAACATCCACTATCCAAAATCCATTTGTGAGTAGACCCGGACCTGGATGAACTCTGCATAAACAAGTAAATGATTAGGTCAAAAAGGCAGCCCAAGCGTCAGTCTTGGGCTCTCCCTTTGATACTTTCGGAGAAAAGGATAACTTAACACTAGTATTCAGTACTTGAGAATAGGTGACTGGTTTCTTGTTTTTCTTCTTTAAGTAACCGTCACGTATAATTCCCGAATCAGTGTTTGAACAAATTGGTTGAGCACGGTCAACACATTTGTTTGTTACATTAAATGATTCAATCCTAACAACTTTTCTTGGATTGACATCAGACTACATTATAACACTCTCATCAACTTGCATTTCTTTTGGTTTTACATTCAGTTCAGTCTTACAATTTGATGACACTTTGATCTCATCAATCTTTGCTCTACATTTTTCAGAAATATGTCCCGGTTCACCACATTTAAAACATAAGCGTGAATCTAAATAATCATGTACTGAACCATTTGGTTGACTTTCATGCACAGGTTGGGCCTTAGTTTTGGATTCTTCAAAAGACACTTTCTTTGTACCAGCAGATTTAAATCCTTTTTTTATTTTGGAAAAATTCTAGGTTGGTAGAGTTAGATGAAGTCTCCATCCCAGATGATTTGACAAATTTTATGGGTTTAAATGTGATGTTCTTTGCCTTTTCTTGACATTTTTGAATTTAGATTCGTTAAATTGTTGTTCAAGTTTAGTGACTTCTGAAGTGTCATCCTGAAAGACACTATCAATTAATTCTGGATTAAGAAGATTCAGAGGAACTTCCTTATCCGAAAAAACTTTTGAAAGACCTTTTAATTTAAATATCTTCCCGCTTGAAGATTTTGGTTGAGGATTTATGAATCTCATCAACTCCTCATCAGAAACCGAAGGTTTGTCTGATTGAGATACATTAGGTGATACCTTAGGAGTTTTAGAAGTCTCACCCAAAGATTTTGAACCATAGACTGCCTGTTCAAATTCTTCAGGTTCACACAAGATGTGATTGTCAGCAGGAATATTCTTGTTTTTGACAATCTCGTCTTGTTCAAGTAACTCCTCAACAGAACCATCTAATTCATTTTTGGTAAAAACGGATTTACTTTTGATGTGAATCGGTTCTTGAGTTGATTTGTTTTTGATCAACAATTTCAGGTTCAACTGTAAGCACTTCAGGACATTGTTTAACATCTGGAATGCTACAGTAATCTTCTTTAAAAGGAGGAGGTATCTCAACAAACCCTAAACCTGCTTTCCCATTTTTCTTGTGGGAATTGTTAACTTCAATTATTTCATTTAACAAAAACGAGGAATCTCGAAATTTTCCAAGTTATTTGTCAATTCCAGAATTTCATTTTCCAGTTTAGAAATGCAGGTTCAGGGTCTGAAAATCTCCTGAAAATGTTGTTCAACCACAATAATCTTACACTAAACCTCAACTTTTAGATCATGATTGCTTTCAGACAGATTTTGGATTTTTAAAGTCGATTGTTCCAGCAATTTAGATTTCTGTCTATAGCACTCATTGATCACAAAAAGCTCTTTTGTGAGAGAGGTGTTCTGAGTTAAGGCTGTTTCGAGTTTGGTTTTAATTTCAGCACATTCAGTACACTTTAACACAATAGTTGAGGGTTCGGTTACATTAACTTGAGGTTTAGGACATACCTCCTCGATCTTAGCCATGCAAGCATAAGATTCAATGTCAGACTTGACTTGCACATATGAGTTATCAGAAGAACTCTGATAAGAATTAGTTTCAGAGTCTGATGTATCGCTCTCTTCAGATACTTGATCACTACTTGCATCTTCAAATTGATCAACTGGTTCAAATACCGCAAGGTTGGCCTGATTCCCCAACAACCTTTGCGACCAATCAACCCCTTCATTAGCGACAAGAGCTTGATTGTTGTTTAACTTATTCTTCTCTCCTTCAGAAGAACTCCTTATGCTTTGATCATTACCCGATGAATTCTTTCCTTGTGATCTTTCAGCATTGCGTGGACCGGAATAATCTTTTCTTGGCTTGTCACATTCTTTGGCAAAATGCCCAAAGTCCCCGCAGTTGTAGCATTTAACCTTCAATTTATCAAAACCAACTCGTTTATTCAGAGTGGGAAGGTTTTTTCCTATTCTTTGCATGAACTTCTTAACCTTTCTAACAATCATAGCCATATTCCAATTGAGATCCATCAATTCAAGATCATCAGGATCAATTTGATCATAATCTTCATTGTTTAACTCACTAATAGCAATTTTTCTACCCACCAATTGTTCGTATGATGTCATGAAAGCACATACAAAATCAAACTGTTGTTCGGCTTCTTGAAGGTTTACTTTTGGTAATGAACTTGAAGCATTGGCGGTAGACTCAGATTTTGCACTTGATGCCATAAAGCATACATTAGGTGAGTTGTTTACATTAGGAGTCTCATCTTGAGCTTGAGTGAAGAAAGCAGTGATTGGGACAGAACTTTGACTTGAAGAAGTGTTTGCTGGCATTGCTCCACCATAAATAGAAGGATTCTGGTTTTGATTGTCCTTCAATGGAATTTGACACTTTAACTCAAATTCTCTTTCCCCAATTTTGTTGATAAACTGCACTGCAGTAAGTTCTGGATTACGAAAGTAACCGTTTTCTTTCAACACAAAGAGAAAAGTCAAATATGACGAAGGCAATGCATTCTTCAACGTATCGATCTTGTCAGTCTCAGTTGGCTCAAGGTTAACGTTGGCCATTTCAACTACTAGATGACTAAAACGATTTATCATTTCTTCAACGGTTTCATTCTTCATCAAGATAAAGTTTCTGAATTGAAACTTCACAAGCGTTTTCTTGCTTTCTAGTGTATTACCCAGGCTTCTTCTTTTCAGGGTATCGAATAATGATGCACAAATCTTTATGGTGCTGTATTGATGAAAGATTTGTTCAGGTAATGCCATAGTGAGAGTTGAATAAGCTTTAGTCTCACTCTCAAAATCTTTCAACTCTTGAGTTTCATAATTCTTGAATTCCTTGGGAGTCCAGTCGAGATTGTCACTTCCAACCAATTGTAAGACCCCGAATCCCGGGAATCCTACAGTTGGAAATCACCTCCACAAATTCACAAAAATTTAAAACCAAACGATTCTTTGTATTTAAAACAAGTTCAGAGTAAATAACAGCGGAAAAAGTGTAAGTATTTAAATATCCCAAACACGGGTACAGGTGTCCAAAATCAAATGTAAATAAAATATTTGTTTTATTTGAATTCCTCGACCAGAAATGCCTTCAACCTCCCGAGTAGCATCCAGCACGTCCAAGCGGTAGCATCCACTTCTTAACCTGAAAGTCAATCTAACATACACACAAAGTCAGCTTAAGCTGAGTGAGTTCAAGTTTTCATAAACAATAATTCATACTTTATTTCAAAGCTATAGTTATAAACAATAGAGAAGGTATAAATAAAATAAATTATATATAATTCACCAAGTAATACAATCATCGTCGAACACACATACACGGGCCTCTCCACCACGAGTCAAGACTCGAGTAATATATTTGACCCGGACGCGGTAAGACCTAAGCATGTGACACGAGCCTCTCCACCACGAGTCAAACCCGAGTAATATATTTGACTCGGTCACAGCTTATACATCCGAGCACGAGATACGGGCCTCTCCACCACGGGTACAACCCGAGTAATATATTTGACCCGATCTCGGCTCATACATCCAAGCACGGGGTACGGGCCTCTTCACCACGGGTGCAACCCGAGTAATATATTTGACCCGATCTCGGCTCATACATCCAAGCACGTAATACGGGCCTCTTCACCACGGGTACAACCCGAGTAATATATTTAACCCGATCACAGCTCAACATCCAACGGGCCTCTTCACCACGGGATTTTAAAACCCGAGTAATATATTTGACCCACCAAAATGATGATCACGTCACACGGGCCTCTTCACCACGGGTACAACCGGAGTAATATATTTGACCCGGCCATGAATCACCATGCACACACACAACAATAAGCCTACATACATCATTCTTAGTCACGAGAAACTAAATATCATTACACAATCGTAGGCTATAAGGTACACATCCTCATACGTACATACATACCTCCATATATACATACATACATATATTATTCCTACATAAATATATATATCATCCCATACGGGAACTAAGTAGATAGGTCTACTCATATTCAATTACTACCAAGTCTGCTAACGTCCTCGAGTCTAGACCATCAATAGTGTATGTAACCTTAAGGACACAAGACCATGAACGAGTCTAAAATATCCTAAGGCATATAAAATAATTCAAATATAGCTTTCAAAATGCACCATCACGAGTGAGACCATGTAAAACTATTCAAATCATTGTAACGAGTAAAATCGTTTAAAATTGTATTTCGGTGTGTATGCTAGCCCAAAACGTAAAAGAGTAAAAAGGGCATCATGAACTCACCTGAATCAACCGAACACCTGCAATGAGCTAGGAAATCTCTAAGAGCACAATCACAAGCAAGGGCCTGTAAATTATACACAACGCGTTACTAAACTAGACTGTAACAACACTCTAGCCTAATGGGCCATTCAGGCCCAACACTCCGGCCCAAGACCCAACAACTGGGCCCAAGGCCCAATACTTTGGCCCAACAACTTGGCCCCAGGCCCAACATTTGGCCCCAGGCCCACCACTTGCCCAAGGCCCAACACTTGGCCCAAAGCCCAACCACTTGGCCCGAGGCCCAACACTTGGCTCAAGGCCCCTAAAACCTTTCAACTAACTAAAACCACCGGTTAAGCCTAAAACGAACTTATTGATTAATAACGAGTAAAACGTGCAGATTTTAGCATGCGAAGATGCATTTAATTACATAGGATAACCTTTGAATTAAATTATTAAATTTTTACCAGACTTTAATAAATGTCTTAGGTTTATAAAAATATTTTTATTATATTTTTCTATTAGACCCAAAAATCATAAAAATTCTTCCAATACAGAAAGGTATGTGCAGCTATTTCAGCGCGCAACAAAATGGTTTTTTTTTTATAAAATTCATTACTGAACCAAATTAAACGATTCCAATTGGGTTTGGTTCCTAACTCAAAACACTAACTCCCAGAAGTGGAACCAATCAATTTGGACTTGTCGAAAAAAGGTTATGACGTCGGGAAGACAGACCAGAATCCGTCATCCCGCATCAGCTTTGACACTCGATTTTATAAATTCATAAAAACTATTCAAATCTCGTCCAAAAATTACGTATTATACCTTTCTGGAAACTAGACTCAAAGTAGAACATCATGGAATCAAGAATCGATCAAAAAAAGTGGATTAAAATCGCGTTACAGACCCTACAATAAACGTATACGAATCTGTCAGCATGGTGTTATCATCAAAACTCAATCTTAACGACCAATAAGCGCGTTAATATGATCAATTAAGGTGTAAAAGACATGGGTAATCATAAAACCGACCTTGAATTGAAGTTTTCATGGCTGAAACTTGGCCGGGCAGAAGAAAAACGAGCAGGGGGGGGTCCAGGTCCGACGGCTGCAAATAGGTTTAGGGTTTGAGTTTTCTTTTGTTTTATGATATAAAATAGTTACATCCAAGTCCCTCCAAATTGAAGTATGTAGCAACTTGGGTGGAAAGTTAAGTGAGAACGTTTACGAGGTTTGCAAGGAGCTCCCGAGAGAATGCCGGGTCAAGCCCGAAAGGTGTACATAACACTACAAGATTAAACCTTTTGCCGGAAATTAACAGGCGTTACACCAATGGTGCAGCATACACAATATCAAGATAACATACACTACTTGGATGAACGGATCCCAAGTGAGCATGAAACCTCGGTTCCCATCGAGCAAAATCGAATAATTTCAAAAATTTTGGACACTTGTTGTGGCTCCCAATTTTATTGTCCATGGTAAGCATTTGCTGCATTGGAGCATTTTGGGAAGCTAAAGCATAGAGCGAGGCGTTCTGAGAAGCCATGATAACTCTTGTTGAAACTTAGAGGACTAAACTTGTAAAAACTGAAAACTTATGATTATTGTTCACACGAATGGAGGAACAGTAACGAATGTGACACGAATAAAGGATATTCGTTAATTTAAACTCATTCGTTAACGAGAATACTGTTAAGAAGAATGGGTTTAACAAATGAACTATAAAGCGAATAAGTATCACGAATGGAGAATGAATAGCGAATGAGCTTTAAGCGAATGTGATTGATGTAACGAATGTGGTTTTGTAACGAATATAGTTTTAACGAACGGAGTGGATTAACGAATGAGCAGTTAACTTTTAACGAATGAATTAACGAGTGAGCAGTTCATGATTAACGAATCAGAACTCATCAGTTAACGAATGAGAATTCATCAGTTAACGAATAAGAACTCATATCTTCAAACTTTTCAAAAATCCAGATCTCTGTCTAAACTAGTCGGAAATCCCTGAATTATCTATCAATCAATTCGCATATCAATTCCGAATCCTTACAATGCTCGTCCGTAATCTCAAACCACTACCAAACCTATCAATTACACTCTGTATTCACCAAACCATTTCAAACTCAAACCAGACTATCCATAGCTCAATTAAATTCCATCTCAAAACAACCTCAAACCTCAATTACTATTCAATTAACTGATTAATACTCCAATTACATTAAGAACAGTTCCGAATTCAATGATAACCAGACACTCTATTTTACCAAATCAATGAATTATATCAATTCATGATGTAATTGATACAATCCTTGATGAATTTGGACAATTCATTAACGAATAACATCGAAGATCTTATCTTACAGCTCTGATACCACTTGAGAGAGCATTCATGGATCTAGATCTATGATGACATCGATATTGTTAATTATAAATACGATTAGGCAAGGATTACGTTAGTGTGTGCAGTGTGTGTGTTGAGAGAACAATTGGGCAGAGTAACAAGAGGAATGACTGAATAATAAGAACTGTTACATTAGAATAACTTACAGGGGGTATTTATAGTAGATGACCTCATTCGTTAAGATAGACTTAACGAATGAGTCATTCGTTACACTTACTTAACGAATAAACAAGCTTATTCGTTAATACTTTAATGATAGCGAATAGCCCACATTCGTTATGTTCCATTCATTAATCTGATTACCGAATGGGACTTACATTAAGACGAATGTGACACATTCGTTACGGAGTAACGAATGTGCCTCACATTTAGGCAAATTTACATTAATAACCCCTATAACATTAAACTATTACATTATCAGTCAATAAAGACCGAGACGGACAAAACATGTATCAAAAAATGCTCTCAGACGCCATTTTCATCAACTAAGGATTACACATCATCTGCTGTTGGATCCTGGATAAGTCTGCAGGTGACATGCAGCTCATCTGCTCTTGTGCGAGTCGAATCATCTCCGGATCCATAATAATAATAATAATAATATACGCAAAAGTGAAGGTGAATTAGGATTGCTTGCGTGTTGAACAATTGATAATGAATTGCAGAAAGAAAATTAAAATTTGAGGACTTGAGGCGTGCTGCAAAACAATTGAAGTCTACTCAGCCAAATCAAATGGCTGAGATGGGTGCCAAGATGGCAAATTCAACACCCCGAGGAGTTTGCTGCTATGAGTAGCAGGGCAGATGCACAAATAAACTATCAATTAAATGCTGCCCAAATGCTGAAACAAAAGGGGAACGAGCTTCACAGTCAGGGGATGTACAATGAGGCATTGGAGAAATACTTAAGGGCAAAAAACAATGTAAAAGATGTACCTGCATCTAAAGGGGGAAATCTTCTTTTGGCCTGCTCTCTTAATTTAATGGCATGTTACTTAAAGACGAGCCAATTTGACGAGTGCATAAAAGAAGGTATTGAGGTATTGGCAACTGATACTAAAAATGTTAAAGCTCTCTATAGGAGAGGCCAAGCATATAAAAGTTTAGGGCAACTTGAAAACGCAGTGTCAGACTTGAAAAAAGCACTTAAATTTTCTCCTGATGATGAAACTATTGCTGATGTTTTAAGGGATGCTGAGGAAAAGTTAAATACACACAAGTTACAAAGAGTTCTTTCATTCTTACGAGACACATATTGTACCGAAATGCTGCCAAAATTTATATACGAGCTACAACGAGTTAATATTTACATATCGTCTTAGTACTCGGACGTTTTCGTTCACCGATTAGCACCGAAACGCCTCGAAACTATCACTGTGCATTTTTGGTTTCGTAGATCAATATCGAGTTCATCGATCCTCATCGTTGAGAAAACGTTATTACGAACGTTTACGAGCCAGGAATCTTGTCGCAAATCGATACGTTAAGTCGTGTTCAATATGTTAACATTAATGGAGGAATACGTTAAAGAGAGAATCCGGCAGCATAACGTTACAATACATAAATATGGCACATATCTCTATGCATTTCACTATGGAAGGCCTATTTGTAGGCTGGTCTCATTCGCTAGTACTGTAGTAACGAATGAGACCTCTCATTCGTTAACAAGGTTAACGAATAAGGTCTTTCCGTAGCCCCATTCGCTAAACACCATTAGCGAATGGGTATACCTTAACGATTGAGCCTCCATTCGTTACACTGTAGTAACGAATGGGCTGTTACATTAACGAATAGCCTAGTCTTATACGAATGAGGCCTCATTCGCTAAACATGCTTCGTGAATGTGCCTTTATACATTAATATAAAGACTAAACTACCCCTATCCTATTCGAACAGCTGCGGACACCAAATCCGTGCACTTAGAGACTCCCTCTTTTCCGTAGCTGTCGAATGCTTTCCAATACTTTATCATCCAATACTTTAGTCTTCAATACTTTAGCATCCAATACTTTAGTCTTCAATAATTTAGCAACGAATACTTTAGCGACGAATACATTAACGTCGAATACGTTAACCGCTAATACTTTAACTGCATATCATCAGCCGTACAGCCAACCTCCCCCTTGATTGATGATTCTCGGGCTTGTGCGAACAGACAAAATGTAACTCTTTGTAAGCAAACCAAAACTTGTAGCTACTCGTATCAGATCTCCCCCTCAAATTAGCATCTCCAGGTGATCATTCCGATCATCCAACTGGCATATGATATGGTTCGATCAAACGAATCAATTAGCAGCAAGTCATCGGCTATCTGTCGCACCGATAACGTAAAAATATCTTTACATTTGACCTCGACACCATCTTCATGAACAACCCGATCACTCAACAATTTTTCACTTCGGTCTTCACACTCTCGATAACATCTATCCCAAAGTATAACTCTTTGAAGCTCTTCAGCAACCAATACGCTTGGATGCACTAATGCTTTGGGCATATGATTCAGAGTTCCAACCTTCGTTAATCAATCCCGAACGATCATATTCTTCAATCAGATGACAAGACTCATATATTCCTCAATCAAATCAACCCATTCAATAATTGTCCCCTTCAACAGAAGCAATCCGCCGAATACTCGTAGCCAACATTGTCAGGATCAAAGTCCCTCAGAAAGAAGTAATCGGACAGACACTCATATCCCAAATAGTCAGGTTTCAATCTCGAACAAATCAATCAACAATCGAAGAACAAACACAGTCTTGAACTCGGTCAAACATAGCTTTGCAAACGCAAATTACCACCTGAATTGCAGTAACTTTTCAAGAAATCCTTGCAAACGTAGGAAGATAACGATTGATAACCTCTTTGAAATTTTTATCTCCCCCATTTCTTGATAAATTAGGCAAGGTCTTGAACAATTCTTCGAAAATCTTCAATAAAAGTCTCATTAACTTAACCGGTTACTCCCTAATGTGTTGTAAAACAGACTTGTTTTCCGCACCTTTTATCTACGCATAATATTATATTTTATGTGTTTTACTTGTTTTATATAGGTTTTACATAATCTTATTCAGCTTGTAGGTTTTGGGTGAAAGAAAGAAAGAAAGAAACCAGACTTTTCAAGCAGTTTATGAGCTTTTTACGCATACGTTTTCAAGTAAAACTCAAAGCCCGGCCCATTACATGTTGGAAAAGCCCAAGTCTTACAACAATATGAAGATATAAAAAATAAAAAAAAACCCTAAGCATCCTACAAGCTGCCGATTGCAGCTTTCAGCCAAAGGAGAAAAAGTAAAAAAGTTTTGTGGAGCTAGGGTTTGAAAGTTTTTGGCGCCGTTGCCGGGGACACGGTTTTAGGAGTTTTGAGAGCGACTCGAGTTAGGACTTACCTTGTGTGCTACTTGTAATTATTTTTGTTTTGTTTTGCTTATTTGTTAGAATAGTTTAGCTAATTTTATTTCTAATTATAGTTTTATGTGACAGACTCGATCTCGAGGACCACCTGACACTAAAGCATTTCCCGAGCCTAAGAGAGAGTTTCGTGAGAGACGTCGCACTGTTTCACCATCATCCACTTCATCATCTTTTGGAAGTTTATCCTCATCTCGTACATCTTCCGATTTCATCGATAGGGATAGGATCATGGGCGACAATCCACCACCGAGGAGGACAGTTGCAGACCGAGCCCGTCTGGCCAATGCTGGCGTGAGATCCAGCATCGCACCACCCGCCATTGGAGTTAACGCTAACTGGTAGATCCCGTCGAACATTCTGAATACCATTTCTCATTCTGCTCAGTTCCACGGGTTACTTCACGAAAACCCGTATCATCATCTCACTCGTATCGCGCGTATCTACGACACTTTCCATCTTGTCGGCGTATCCGAAGACGCCGTGAAACTCCGCGTTTTTCCATTCTCGCTCATCGATAAAGCGAGTCTGTGGCTCGAGTCCCTCCCACAGGGCTCCATAGCTACTTGGGCTGCCACGCAGACCCTATTTCTTGAGAAATACGATCCTCCGGCTAAGGCCGCTCGTTTGCGTAACCAGATACATTCTTTTCAGATGGAGGATACCGAGAGTTTCTACGAGTCATGGGAGAGTTTCAAAAATCTTTTATCGTTGTGCCCGAACCACGGCTTGCAAGATTGGGCGGTTGTCGAGAAGTTCTACAACGGAGTGACGTACGTGACGCAAAACATGCTTGACACGGCTGCGCGAGGAAATTTGCTGACGACGAAGGACCCGGATGAGTGTATCACTTTGTTTAACGGGTTAGCTATGAGTGGATACCAGAGGCCGCCCGCCAAGGGTGGTCAGACCGTCGATTCCATATCACGCGGCATGCATTCGGTGGACACGACCACCGCACTAACAGCACAGGTGGAGGCGTTGGCGAAGATCGTGAAGGACTTACAGACGAAGAGCAAGCCGTGTGAGATTTGTAGAGCAGGGTATGATACCGTTCAATGCCCAGTCAGTTCGCAGGAGGAGGCGGTAGACTTCATAGGCAATCCAAACCGAAATCAAAATTCTTTCAATTCTTCTAATTCGGGTTGGAGAGGCAATCAGAAGTCCAACTGGAGGGGCGGCAATCAGTCCGGTTTTCAGCAGCGGCAGAGTCAATTCCAGGATGTGGGTAACGGAGCGAGCAGTGAAGAGAAGAAGCCCACCTTAGAGGAGATGATGGCACAACAGATACAGATGCTATCCCAGCTCATGACACGAGGGGATTCCCGTTATAAAGAAACCCAAGAGAAATTCTGTGAGCACGAAACCTTCATGAAAAATCAGGAAGCATCGATTCAGAATCTAGAGCGGCAGATGGGAGAGATAGCTAGTCGTTTAAATGAGAGACCGCCGGGTACACTTTCAAGCAATACCGAGCAAAACCCGAGAGGATTCGTGAAAACTGTGACGACGAGGAGCGGTGCAGGGGCACGAGACGAGCCCGTGATTCAGGAGAGGTCCAGACGAGGAGTTGTCGAGTAGCCTGCGGTCGATGGAGAGGAGCAGGTGGATGAGGAGATTCAGATGGAGTCTCCGCCAGCCCAGGTGCATCAGAGGAGCAGCCCAGGGAGTTCAGCACAGGCCGAGAGACAGCAGTTACCAATCGAGCCACCGAGAGTCTACAAACCTAGAGTGCCATACCCCGGGAGACTCCGCAGAGATAGAGACGAGGAGCAGAACTCCAAATTTCTTGATCTTTTGAAGCAGCTTTACCTTAATATTCCATTCCTTGAGGCACTGACTCAAATGCCTAAACAGGAGAAGTTCCTTAAGGATATTCTCTCGAATAAGGAGAAGTTAGCTGAGGTCATTTCCATCCCTTTGAGGCACTGACTCAGATGCCTAAACAGGCGTTGTTCTGCTGTCTTGCAGAGGATGTTACCAGAGAAGATGGCCGATCCAGGGAGTTTCACAATTCCCTGCATCTTGAGTGATGATAAGGTGATTCATGCGCTTGCCGACCTTGGGGCCAGTATTAATCTTATGCCGTATTCCGGATATAGCAAGCTGCGCTTAGGCGAACCGAGGCCTACCAGGATGAGTATCCAGCTTGCTGATCGTTCTGTGAAGTAGCCGCGTGGGATTGTTGAGAACATGCTCGTTCGCATTGGTAAGTTCATCTTCCCGGTGGACTTCGTTATTCTTGATATGAACGAGGATGATAATGTTCCACTCATTCTGGGCCGATCTTTTCTAGCCACCACACATGCGTTGATCGACGTTCGCGATGGCAAACTGATTCTTTGAGTCGGGGATGAGAACATCACGTTTGACGTTCGACAGTCACCTAAGCATCCCAAATCGGCTGATGACTCCCTATACTTCATTGATACGATCATGACTCGTATAGGGGAGTTTTTCAATGACCTCTGTGTAGGCTCCGCCTCGGACACACAGATTTTAGATAGGGAGACTCTAGAAGTTGAGATGGTCGCCTTGACCGAAAAACCCCCTGATGTTGACACTGAGTTGTCCTCCCTTGATTCTGAGTTACCTAACGGAAATCATCGTTTTCATCAGTTGTTTGAGTTGGAGGAGTTACGGGACCATGCTTACGGGACCATACTTAAGCAGCGGGCGAAGGAACTGCAGGATCATAAGTTGAAGGGTATTGAGTAGTTTAAGTGTGAGGATTTGGTCTTATTGTATAATTCCCGGTTGAGGTTATTCCCGGGAAAGTTGAGATCCCGTTGGTTAGGTCCGTTTACGATTACTGAGGTTTTCCCGTATGGCACTGTTGAGATAAAGGATAAAGGTGGGACATTTAAGGTTAACGGTTATAGACTGAAGCACTACATTGGCGAGCCGACAGCTGATCAGACGGTCGAGGTATTCTACCTCGACTCACTCTCCGAGACCTAGACGTGTGGATGCATCACTCGGAGACTGCCCGAGTTGTAGAGTTTGTATTTCTGTATTTGTGTGTGATATCTGTTTTATTTGTTTTGTCTATTTCAGGATGTTCCAAGATGAAACCGCTCGTACTCAATCTCCAATCGAGTTAGTCGATTTAAGGGGTGTTCTTCTATTTAAAAAAAAAATTTATAAAAACCAAAACACAAAAATATGTTTATTTCTTTATGTTTTTGTCTTCCGTATTGTACGCCGCTACCTGCGAGCGAGTTTGAGTTTTGCAGGTTATATTATGCGCATGGTAGCTATGATGGTGTTTTGGAACAGGTTCTCCCAAGGTTACGGCCGCGAATCAAATGCTATACGGTCGTTTGGTTACTACTCAGCTATTGAGGATTCTGCACACAAACCAGGGGAGTAACCCGTTCTTTGTTTTAGTCTTGTATACTTTATTTTTATTTTCTGTTTTATTTTTATTTTTATTTTATTTCTTTTCCTTGTACTCATCGAGGATGATTTCGTTCTAAATGTGGGGATGGGGTTTATTTTACTTAGTTGTAGGAAAATTTTTGAAAAAATAAAATAAAATTAAAAAATTAAAAAAATTAAAAAAATTGAAAAATTTTGAAAAAATAGTCCCTTGAAATTTGTTTTCTCTACGTTAAACAGGAAATGATATTATTACCGAGTAGTGGTTTTTTTATAAATTCTTGGTGTCTTTAAAAAATATATATATATAATAAATAAGAACAGTGCCCATTAGACCCGCACGTAATGTATGGTAACCGAATGGTTTAGACTCAGTAATCAATGTGTCGGTAGGCTCAGCCTTTGAGAATGAAAGGGTGGTTTGGTTGTTGACCTAATTGAACCTTTTAAATGGCCTGACTTTAGTGGGAAACATCTTAGGGGTTTTGTTTGTTTAACTAAACTCATGACAGGACTGGAATGAAAAGCCGGGTCATACTCAAGCCTCGAGTCACATGATCGTCTGTATATTAGTTGTTTTTATCTTTTCTATTTGTTTCTATTCATGCAAAGCCATGTACTATGAGTATCAAAAAAAAAAAAAGGAAAAAAAGATGTATTTGTAATTGCGTGCACATGAAAGAGAGCTAGAGTTTATAGTTTGTATATGAGTCGAAATGTTTTAATCATGTGGCAATAGGTTTAAGTCAAGTTGGAGTGACTCGGCCCGTTAAAACCATAATGGAATTGGTGAAGTGACAGCAGGGCCTTTAGGTGTGGGTTCCACTTAGTCATACAAATTAATAAAATTGGCACGCCTTATTTGCCTCGGTAAGTATTAGGGGCATGGGTTTAAGTGGACAGCAATACCGGCAATCGACCTGATCTAGCTTATTAGGTGAAAGTTGGAAGAAATATTTGGGTAACGGGTCACTTATCTAATACTTTAAAAAGAAAAAAAAATTAATAATAAATAAATAAAACCAAGAGTTGTCGGTTTAACTCGGATATGATCCTGTGTAGTATTCTTTTTCAGGGACGAAAAAGTCTTAAGTGTGGGGATATTTGATGTGTTATAAAACACACTTGTTTTCCGCACCTTTTATCTTTACGTATTATATTATATTTTATATGTTTTTACTTGTTTTATATAGGTTTTACATAATCTTATTCATCTTATAGGTTTTGGGTGAAAGAAAGAAAGAAACCGGACTTTTCGAGCAGTTTACGAGCTTTTTACGCATACGTTTTCGAGTAAAACTCAAAGCCCAGCCCATTACATGTTGGAAAAGCCCAAGTCTTACAATAATATGAAGATATTAAAAATAAAAAAAATAAAAAAAACCCTAGGCAGCCTACAAGCTTCCGATCGCAGCTTTCAGCCAAGGGAGAAAAAGCAAAAAACTTTTGTGGAGCTAGGGTTTAAAGGTTTTGGCGGCTAAGGAAGGAAGAAGACACAAGAACCAAGCCTCGGGATCATTCATCATCCGTTTTCACAGCCAAGGAGTAGCCCGGAACATCTCATATCCTTACATCTTTTTCATTGTTCATACACTTTGATTTTCTTGCTTAATTATTGATTTGTTTTGCAATTGATTGAGAGATTGAATTGTTTATGATATTTGTTGATCATTGAATGCTTGAATTGATGTTTGAGATGAGTTATAAAATGGTTTTATTAAGTGGTCATGGCTGTCCAAATATGATTAGAGGCTAAACTTGTTAGTTCTACCTAGGAATGATGATAATTGTTAGTGCTTGATGAGTTTTATGGATTGTTTGATTGATAGACTTTAATTGTTATTGTAAAGTTTGACTTAGACATGAAATAGGCTGTGTTTAAGGGCTGGAAATTTTGGTCATTCATTGCTTAAAGCCCGTGTGTTAGTTAATTAGTTTTGTGTTGATTGATCGGTGCATTGTTTGATTCTAGACTTTGTGTTTAGGGTTTGTTTGCGGTAGGTACAACCGTAGGGTTTTTTTGCGTGAATTTGAGGTTAATGTACAGCGGTTAGGCACCTTCTTAGAGACCGAGAGGTGATAAGAAGTAGGGTCGTCTCATTATCTTTGCATGCTAGAATAAAAATTGCGCGAGAGCGAGTTCGTTTCTTGTCAGGTTTAGGTGTTTTGAGCGACTAGTTGATCTATTTTGGTTTAAGTTGACTTGTTCCTCTATCCTTGGTTGTGTAGTATTCATTGCAATTAGGGTCGAGTGTTGGTGAGACCGAGAGGTGAGTCAACATTAGAGCACGTTAGCAATTGTTTCCCGGTTTGGTCGTTTTAGTCGATTTTGAGTAGTTTTGGCTTGTTGAGTGAGACCGAGAGGTAATCCAGTGAGCCCGAGCGATCCTTAGTCGTGTCATCTTTAGGGAACGGTGTCTTGAAGTCATGGCCTACAGTTTGATTCAGACCTAGGTAGACGTTTTTCTCCATCCGAAGTTAACACAGTTAGTTCCCCGTTAAGTTTTCTATTTTAGGTAACTTTTGTTAGTTAATCCAGTTAGTTCAATTAAGTAATTAAAAATCAAAAATCAATTAAATATTATTCTTAGGTAGGTCATGTCTAGGGTTAGTGATCGTTAGCGTCTTACGTGTCCATGTGTTCGATACTCGGACTTCCTAGGTCTATACTACTTGTGATCGGTACACTTGCCGGTTGTGTGTGGTTTTAGGATTTTCGTTTTAGATTTAAAGCTTAGTTGTGAGGGTTATCTGACACACATCGCTCCCCCTCGGCCCCTCGATATGCGTGAAAAGTCGGCCGGAAAATATATCACCAAATTTTGCCAGAAGAATATCCCGCATATTTAAAATATCCCCGAAAAATTTCATTTAAGAAAATTTTCCAACAATACTTTTTTTTAAGATCCTCATACGTTATCTGGTCTTCATTCGCTAGAACAATAGCACATTCGTCTAGCATCCATCCACATTCGTTAACCTCATACGTTAAAACCTCCTCATTCGTTTAACCTTTAACGAATGACTTCCATATGTTAATCACCCTCATTCTTATGAACAGTACACGAATGAGTCTTCATACATTCAACATCTCATTAGTATGAACAGTGTATGAATGAAGTTCACATTCGTTAAATTCCAACGAATGTACTCATTCGTTAAACCTACGTAACGAATGAGCATTTAACTTAACGAATGAGCAGTTAAGTTGGTTACTGTAGCACTTCGCCAGAAAAAGTTGTTACAGTCACCGGAAACTGGAAATCAAGCTCCATTAGTGGCTGTCAATGGCCGATTTCAATCAATTTTCACTCAAATCATCATAATTAACCACCAGATTATCACACTAGACTCGGATTTCATTCACGGACATGATTTCATCATCAAATTCATCAATCAGTCCATGAATCCAACCCAAATCCGATTCAACTCGATGAACACAAAGAAGACGAACTCATACGTATCACGAGCAACCGCCGGCTCTGATACCAATTGAGAAAACATTATTACGAACGTTTACGAGCCAGGAATCTAGTCGCAAATCGATATGTTAAGTTGTGTTCAATACGTTAACATTAATGGATGAATACGTTATAGAGAGAATCCGGCAGCATAACGTTACAATACATAAATATGGCACATATCTCTATGCATTTCACTATGGAAGGCCTATTTATAGGCGGGTCTCATTCGCTAGTACCGTAATAACGAACGAGACCTCTCATTCGTTAACAAGGTTAACGAATAAGGTCTTTCCATAGCCCCATTCGCTAAACACCATTAGCGAATGGGTATACCTTAACGATTGAGCCTCCATTCGTTACACTGTAGTAACGAATGAGCTCTTACATTAACGAATAGCCTAGTCTTATACGAATGAGGCCTCATTCCCTAAACATGCTTAGCAAATGTGCCTTTATACATTAATATAAAGACTAAACTACCCCTATCCTATTCGAATAGCTGCAGACACCAAATCCGTGCACTTACAGTTAGGTTTGATTCAGTTCAGCAGACTCTTGGTCTGATCAGCAGACTTTAAGTCTGATTTAACTCAGCAGACCTTAAGTCTGGTTTTGTATAGCTTTAACCTTGACAAGTCATTTGTTTGTATAAAACATTTGGACTTTTAGTCCTTTTGTTTATTTATCAGTTATATGCCAGGTTTCTTCTTCATGAAGAAACATTACTTTATCTATAATCATAGTATGAGAATGATTACGTTTCTTAATCATGAAGAAACAATAATTTGTCTATAACCTATGCTTATGAAAAGTTATATTATGCTTATCAGTAATCAAGGTTTGGGTTATACCCCCGACTATGGTCTAAGCCATAACAATAAAATAATAACTTAATCAGAACCCCTACCTCGCACAGGTATTCGGAGTTAAATGCCTATGACTGATCGAGCGGCACTTCTACTCTATATTGCGTACTAGAGCTTAAACCGTCAGAGCTTCGGAGTTTGGCACCTTTCATGAGGTCGGCACGCTTCCCGAGACTAACTATGTGAAAGTAGTATGTGATTTTGGTGTGAAATGTGAATGCCGTGAACCCCCCTTTTATAGCCGAGTTTGGGTACCATCGCGTAGCGTGATGGTCCCTTAGCTTAGGGCATCGCGTAGCGCGATGTCAGAAGAATGACGAGTGGCTGCTGACTCAGCCCTAGCGTCTGCCACATGTCATCCCGTCGCGACACGTGTCTGTTGCGTCATCATGGACCGTCGGTAGTGCGATGGTCTTGTTCCTAGGCTCATTGCGTAGCGCGATGGGTCCTGGAAATCAGATTTTTCATTTTTAGCCCCTTCTCTTTGATAACTTGTCTCTTCTTGATCATACTTCCATTTTCCAAAAATACTAAAGCAGCCCTTATGCGGCTCGCGGCGATGCGAGCGTGTGAAGTGCAAAGTGCGCCATCAAAACTCCACATTACGCCCATCGCCCGAGTCCGAGTCTGTGTCCGTGTCCATTCGGTGCTTCGCACCCTCGGCTAGGACTATGAAGAGTGATTAGCTATATTAAAACATTGTTATGGAAACTTGCTTCCTTATAAAGAGCTTCCATTTCTTTTCTTGTTTCCTATGTGGGATGAAAGTTTCATTCCTTATTTATACCATGTAAAATACTTCCACTTTCTTCCATCTTTCCACCTGGGATGGATTTCCTACTTGACATGAAATATTTATTTTTCTTATCTTATTTTTCACATGAATTATCTTGGGAATATTTTTTATCCTCAAATTTTCAAAATTGTCATCTATAGCCCAAAATAATTATGGGTTTTTCTGTGACATTTGTCAATTTCGGGTTATTTTATACTTGTATTCTTAATGTAAACCCGACCCGTTTTGTATCCCGAACCTTTCGATATTATCAAAATGATGAATTATATGTCAAATATTTGTTTTATAGTTGTTGGATAAAAAAAACACCCTTTTCGGTTCTTAAAATTCCCCGAAAACGCTCAAAACGAACTCCAGTGACTAAAACTACCAAAATGGAGACTTGAAGGACCCATTTGTAGTTTGTGCTTCTTGGGTCTATAGCCAACCCAATTTCATGAAACACCCTTTATGAAAGACCCATTCAACTTACTCTATATATACACACCCATCTTCTTCATTTGTGCTTGCTCATTTCTTCATTTCTCTCTCAAATTCTTGAATTCTAATGTTGTTCTTCATAAGCTAATCTTTCATTTTAACTAACTTCTCAACACTTAAAGCTTGATGTTACAACATATATATAATATACACTCCTTGTTTACCTTCGGTCTTTCATTTCTCCGGTCTCGGCCGGTTGAAATGTCGGGCTAGTAAGGCAAGGTTACATGGAGGACTTTGTAGTCCTTGTTTATATATTTAACAAATCTAACCATATAACTTGTTATACTTGCTTAACTTCTACATATTTTAGTTTATTGTTCATTTTTGTCAAGTTCCATGGTATTGGGTATGTGGTGACTAGCCTCGGTTTCATCCCGAGTTGAGAACCGAACCAAAAACCGAACTTTTGTTTAAAATCATTATTGTTAACTTTTTGAATGTAAAACTTGAGTATTATTATTTATAAGTTATTTTACAAGTTCCATGGTAATTGGGTATGTGGTAACCATCCTCGGTCTTATTCCGAGTCAAGGACCGAACCAAAAACCGAACTTTTGTTTAAAAGCTTTATTGTTAACTTTTTGAAAGTAAAACTTGAGTATTATTATTTATAAGTTATTTTACAAGTTCCATGGTAATTGGGTATGTGGTAACCATCCTCGGTCTTATTCCGAGTCAATGACCGAACCAAAAACCGAACTTTTGTTTAAAAGCTTTATTGTTAACTTTTTGAATGTAAAACTTGAGTATTATTATTTATAAGTTATTTTACAAGTTCCATGGTAATTGGGTATGTGGTAACCATCCTCGGTCTTATTCCGAGTCAAGGACCGAACCAAAAACCGAACTAAACCGAGTTCACTCGCTTAAGACACACAAGTGTGTTTTTAGCCACCAAAACTCATATTTTTCTTCAAGATTATATTTTAAATCAATTTTAGTTAGTTTCTAAACATACTTGGCATGTCGGTAACCAACTTGATCTTATAACAAGTTCGAACTAATAAGGTCGTATACTCGCTTAACGAACGTTAAGGTTCTTCACAATAGAACTACATACTTGGTTAAGTCTATTTTGATTTTGTTGAGTTATCTCATAACATTTATTATTTTGGGAAGTTAACTGTGAGCTTGGTCAATTATCAAGTCTCGAACCGACAAACCCGAACACTCGTTTAAACCTCGTTTTGGGTATTCTTATAACCAAGGGTTTTGCAATATCGCATTTTAACCCACATTATTACTTAACATAGGTTGAGTAAAAAAAGAAAAAAACTAATGAATAGAATACCGAGACCCGGTTTCGAGTAAACTTATTTTACAAAACTCGTTTCTTTAATTTCTCAAATATTTACATTTTAAATCCTAAACTTTATTTATTTACTTTATTTGTCATGTATTTTATTTTAAACCCTCCCAAGACTACCTACTAACACAAGACCCGTTTAATATAGGTCTTGCTCGTTAAACCGATCTCTCCGATTATTCACGACACTATCTTTCAAGTTACTTGTTAATTTGAGTACTTTTTCATCCCCCATTTTCCATCTTTCGTTTTGGGGGTGACATTGCATACTTATTCAAATTCAAATGATTTATACTTGAGTCTTAAACCACAACACGTATTGTATATGTTTACTTAAATAAACGCTCGATTTGGTGTTATATGCTTTACATGATTATGTGCAAATTCTTGAATGCTAAGGCGGGTAGCCTCTTGAATGCTAAGGCGGGTAGCCTCATCAAAGTATGATCATACGTTAATTCTGAGTATATATGGTATCCCCATATAGAAAGGTGTCGTCAATGTATTCTTATTGACGATTTCATTATTGTCGTCAATGTATTCTTATTGACGGTTTTATTATCTAAATTGTTGCTATTATTTATTGTTTTCATATACTAGTTGTGGATTTCATACTATATACTTATTGTCCAAAACTATGAAAATTGCTCACCAACCTTCGTGTTGATAAACTCTATTTTATGCAATGTTACAGGTTTGATGTTAGCTTGATTGGATTACTTGAAGAAACTTATTATCTTGGCTTTAGGATATTAGAAAATAAAAGAACAAGTTATTTGTTTATCTATCTATTTGGCATTTTGTATGAACAATTGTTGTGTTATTTATGATGATATGGATTTAAATGAGTTGTTTAAATATTGTAACTTTATAGTGTCATTGTACAATGAGCAATCATGTCGCGCCTCGATGTTTCCGCCTTCATTGGTCGGGGTGTGACATTTTCTGAGGTGTTACATCCTCCCCACCTTGAAATGAATCTCGTCCTCGAGATTCGCTTGACTTAGGTTTGGATGTTCTTACCTTGTTAATCTGTGATTAGATTCCATCTAATCTGACTCTCGTGTTTAACCTTCAATGCAGAATGATTGAAAATTCTCAGATCTGTGCTAACTTTACATCTTTTATAACGTTAATTAGTCAATAGTTCAGAATATCATAAGTAATTGTAAATTGCTAAGTACAATGGCCAGTTGTATTTAATTATTTACCTTACCTTTTTGTATTCTAAACATTTACCAATGTTAGCTCTATTGCTTCTTGGATTCGATCTGTCGAATCAATTCCATCTCTTGATCTCAATCATTTATTTTCCTTATATTCTGACATTACCTTTTGTACTTTTGCTTAATCGTATTTCGATTTTCTATCATTCCTATTTCTTGAACATTTTTGTTTAACTTTTTGATCAACTATGGTTGATACAACAATATTGACGTCTCTTGACATCTTCTCCATTCTTGTTGTCTTTTGTGACAATATGATATCTGTTCTGAGTTTTGCATCTTTTCTTTCATCTCATCTATAGTGTTATAAGTCATATCTTTCACTTTGACTAGATGTTGCTTAGGAATCTCCTATGCAAGTTTTGTTATGTTTCTATTGCTTGGAGCTTCCTCAATGTTTCTTTTAATTGCTAGGATTCGATATTCTTATATACAACCATACCATGAGATTTTCTCAAATTCTCTTTTTCTTAAGTATTTTTGTCTAGTGTTGACTTTAAAGTTAATCATCCTTTGGAATATGTCCACTTGGACTTTTCTTTGTCTTATTACCGATATTTTCTTACTTCTAGATTGGCTATAAGAATTTCCTTGAGATTTTATGCTATCTTTTCCTAACATAAACCTCAAAGATAAGTTTAGTACCTCGAAGAAATAAAACATATCTTACTATTATCTATCCCTTCAAGTGAATGATAAAGTCCTTGTTCTTGTTATCCTTTATTAATCCCTTAAACATTCCTTTCTTTCTTAAGCATCACTTCTACTAACTTGATAACATTGATTCTAGAATGAACTGAATCATTTTCAATGTTTATATATATTCCTCTATGTTTAGTTGTTCGCCTTGAGTATGTGCAAAACAAGAACCTTGAATTGCTTTACAGATACAGATACTGCTAACAAAAGGCATGCTATTTCCTTTAGGTGTAACATGCGGATAAGCTTTTGTTTTGTTGTTTGTATAGAATTTGTCAACCAGTCGGGCCCCTTCCCGTTTTTTGTTTAGCCTATTCAGATATTGTTAGCACAGAACCATGGTACAGTGGAGAATAAGGAGATAAATTTTTCTTTCTCATCTTCCTTCTTCTCTTTATCTAGTTCAGATGGAAAGCTGGTTGGCATTAAGAATAGAATTCTTTCAGAGGTATGGTAACCTTTACTTTCAGTTTATGGCATGGTCCCGCTGTTACACGCGTATTTTAATAATTAGGCAGTGGCGACCCGGAGTGCCACTTAGCTTAATCAAAATGGCAGTTTATCCAATTGGATGAACTCGTATTAAGTTCTTGTTTAATCTTGCTCTGTACTTTCATTTCCTCGGAAAGATGGTAAATCAGAATTTCGGACGGATATACTGCAGAATGCTCTCAGAAGTATTACTTAGATATTTCTGTTAGCATTTGTGGGCTATCAAGAATATACATCAGTTGACTTCCGTAAGTCAAATAAGGATCAATCAGATCTCTTTGAATTGATTGGATTCATTGGATCAGTCAGTCCTATCGGATCAATCAGATTCATAGGAGCAGGTCAGTCAGATTTATCAGATCAGTCAAGATTTGCAAATAAGTAAATATTATCAGATCAGTTCAGAATTTTCAGATCAGTCAGATTTATCAACTCAATCATATCAGATCAGTCATATCAGCCGGGTTTACCGGATCAGTTGGATTTATCAGTTCAGATTTATCGGGTTAGATTTATCATATCAGCTAAAATTATCAGGTCAGTTCTATTCAGAATTATCATGTCAATCAGATCTATCAGTTAGGTCAATCAGAATTATCAGAGTAGTTAGATCAGTTCAGTTCAGACCTATCAGTTCATTTTAGATCTATCAGTTCAGTTTAGATCTATCAGTTCAGTCTAGATCTATCAGTTCAGTTTAGATGTATCATTTCAGTCGGTTGCTTGTGACCAAAATAACGATTACTGTTGGACATAACAAATGGCTCATGATCAGGTGCAGATTTAGAACATCTTGCTACTCGGCGTCTTTTGCCCGTAGTAGTTTATATATTATATCTGTACAGATTATTACTTAAAGATAGGTAAACTACCAATCATTGCTTATCCCTACCTATCAGATAAATGATTAAAGCTTAGGTACTAACATATCAATACCTAATTCGCTGAAACCGATGATCCAGATATTTATCTTTTGATCAAAGCCTAGGTATAAATAAATACCTAATTCGCTAAGAACTATGGCTCTGATACCAACCTGTCACACCCCGACTTAGGGCCTGGGTGCGACGCCCGTTAGTTGGTATCTATTTTGAAAATATATCAGAGTTGCGGGTTATTAGCAGAAGTCTTTAAAATATAATATTAATTTATAAAATGTTGGGTCAGAATACCCGTTTAATAATTTAAATACTAGTTATTAAAATATAATTCTTTATAATATTTTGAATAAAATATCTGAGCCATCAGATCACTTCTAATGACTATGTCTCCAATCTTCTATCAGTCTTGCCTGTCAGTTCTATCCTTTACAGTTTCCCTGAAATGTGGAGGAAAAATACGTCAGCACAAAGTTGGTGAATCATTGACTCAATAAAACAGTTTATAACAGTCGTTAAATACAAACATAGTTTTCTGTTTCACAAACTCAGCAGGAATGCCTGTCCATTCCCGGGATTTGTACCACTGCCCTACACACACAATTCAAAGTTCCCCGAGTACATAGCCCCTATTCGGAGACAGCTTTCCCCTAGTCTATGTGACCCTCTTGGAGAACCGGTTATGACTGACTTGGTTTTGTATGCCAATTATCAGTTATGTTTGGATCAAGACACATGTGTATTCGGTCTGAGTTGCTTTTTATTATCTATTTTCTATTATAACGATTTTAGAGACACGAAATCTCATGCAAACATTTACCAGACTCTTTGCAATAAACAACCTGTTTACTACAAGAGTAAAATCAGTTCAGAAGGTTTAACGTATTCACCTGGTGTTGTCAGTTCGGTGACGTTTGAAAACCTTTCCTGTGAGTATGCTGTTAACCTATATTTGTAATAGGTTTGTATAAATATATTTTTGATTAATCAGCAGACCTTAGGTCTGATCAGCAGACGTTACGTCTGATTCAGTTCAGCAGACTCTTGGTCTGATCAGCAGACTTTAAGTCTGATTTAACTCAACAGACCTTAAGTCTGGTTTTGTATAGATTTAACCTTGACAAGTCATTTGTTTGTATAAAACATTTGGACTTTTAGTCCTTTTGTTTATTTATCAGTTAAATGCCAGGTTTCTTCTTCTGGAAGAAACATCTATACCAGGTTTCTTCTTCAAAAAGAAACATTACTTTATCTATAATCATAGTATGAGAATGCTTACGTTTCTTAATCATGAAGAAACAATAATTTGTCTATAACCTTTGCTTATGAAAAGTTATATTATGCTTATCAGTAATCAAGGTTTGGGCTATACCCTCGACTATGGTCTAAGCCATAATAATAAAATAATAAATTAATCAGAACCCCTACCTCGCACGGGTATTCGGAGTTAAATGCCTATGACTAATCGAGCGGCACTTCTACTCTATATTGCGTACTAGAGCTTAAACCGTCAGAGCTTCGGAGCTTGGCACGCTTCCCGAGACTAACTATGTGAAAGTAGTGTGTGATTTTGGTGTGAAATGTGAATGCCGTGAACCCCCCTTTTATAGCCGAGTTTGGGTACCATCGCGTAGCACGATGGTCCCTTAGCTTAGGGCATCATGTAGCGCGATGTCAGAAGAATGACGCGTGGCTGCTGACTCAGCCCTAGCGTCTGCCACGTGTCATCCCGTCGCAACACGTGTCTGTTGCGTCATCATGGACCGTCGCCTAGCGCGATGGTCTTGTTCCTGAGCTCATCCCCTAGCGCGATGGGTCCTGGAAATCAGATTTTTCATTTTTAGCCCCTTGTCTTTGATAACTTGTCCCTTCTTGATCATACTTCCATTTTCCAAAAATACTAAAGCGGCCCTTATGCGGCTCGCGGCGATGCGAGCATGCGAAGTGCAAAGTGCGCCATTAAAACGCCACATTACGCCCATCGCCCGAGTCTGAGTCTGTGTCCGTCGGGTGCTTCGCACCCTCCGCTAGGACTATGGAGAGTGATTAGCTATATTAAAACATTTTTTTGGAAACTTGCTTCCTTATAAAGAGCTTCCATTTCTTTTCTTGTTTCCTATGTGGGATGAAAGTTCCATTCCTAATTTATACCCATGTAAAATACTTTCACTTTCTTCCACCTTTCCATGTTGGATGGATTTCCTACTTGATATGAAATATTTATTTTTCTTATCTTATTTTTCCCATAACTTATCTTAGGAATATTTTTAATCCTCAAATTTTCAAAATTGACATCTATAGCCCAAACTAATTGTGGGTTTTTTCCGAGGCGTTACAGAAACTATTGGTATGGATAACAGCTTTATCGTCTCGATCCATTTTACTAATTCCTTTGATTCTTTAGTACCACTAAAATTTACATGTTTGCACAACTTAAATCGTTCAAACGAGTATTCACGTCGTGAAGGATCACGGTTGTTACGACTAGTATTCGTGTTTGGTAAAAGATTTTTGTTGCCAATGGCATTTAGTGGGGAAATTATCATTATCAGTAGTAGCATTAGTGCTCAATGAGGGAGTATTATTCGTGACAATGTTCGTATTTATCATGGAAATAACATTTATAACTGTATTAGCATTAGGCGGCGAAATAATATTCACGACTGTATTAGTGTTTGACATTTAATTTGAATTCATTGTCATATTAATGTCGGCAGTGAATCATGCTGTGATTGTCAGAGTTACTATCTGCAGTTGCCGAACAATCGTTTCAACCACAACTGCCTCAAATCACGTGTTTGTTTTCTTCGGGGCCATTCTATAATGATAAACAACTAAACTTCGCATAAAAGTAATTTTCCCTATAACTTATTGCACAGGAAATCACATTAGCTAACATTTAGGTAATTCAAATAGCATATATGTATTACACATATCAAATCATATATCCATATTTCCAGAATACTACATAGTTTTAGTCTAATAAGGCCATTGTTTGCATGTATGTATCGAAAATTGTCATCCCGTGACAAGTAAATTTAACCCGGTAAGGGTCAACGTTTGTACTAATAGCTCCAATTCGTCTCCCCTATCAACATAGCACCCAAATGCTTACATGGAGTATCGAAACTATACACAACATTGTCTTACTATCCTTGTCTATGCGAGCACACTTTATAATAATCATGAATAGTTTACAACTTGCACAACAATTATTCCAATGTAATCCCACCAATGGGTAATCGTTTTATCCTGCCTCTTTCGTGAGTAGACATTTGTCCGTTATGATTTAAACCCGTATGTTATAATCGGGAGGCATTTGTATACTCCCCCTGACCTTTGGGTGTTATTTAGTATAATTACAGAATATTCTGTCATCGGATTATTCAGTACCCGTAAGCACGTTGGGTCTATCAAAAGTGATGATTTATTAGTTGGGAGTAAGTTTGTTCTCCAAAAACCAAGACACGTCATTGGTCCGCGGCATGAGATTTCTCTTCTATGATAAACCGATAGGAGTGGCAACAATATAGGAGTGGTTGGAGATACTCGTACACAGGTGATTTGATAAATTTATTAGTTAAGTTGATTCATCAAGGTTCGTGGTACTAGTGAGGTATAGAGGAATCATTATTTTCATTACTGGTGTACGATAAATGTAGGTGGTCACGGTTTGTTATATTATTGAAAATTCAATATGATACTTATTATATTTATAATTTGATAAACCGTACTCTTTCCTAAGTATTTTCTTGGGAGTTGTATTTATTTTTAAACAATGGAAGTGGAAAGATGACTAGAAAACAGTTCAGTTTACTGTTAGAATCTGGTATAAGAGATAAAGATTAGGCCCGAATCGAGAAGTGTTGTGTTCACTTGATGAAATGTAGATCACACCTTCCACGGTTCCTTTCTGGACCTTGAATTTACTCACGGTCTGTGGTTCGATCATACAATAAGATTCAATTTGGACTCAATAAAGCTTTATCAAAATTTTCGCTTATAGGTAACACTGGTTCTTCATCCGATATGAGGATACCAGATCTCGATATCTTCCAGTGCAACGGTTAAATTATAAGAATAACATTTTTCGATAATATGAATCAGGCTAAGGGGTATTATTACTTAAGGCAAAATAAAATATTTTATTTTCTATGACCAGAATAACATTAATTATGATAAAATATAATATTAGTTTTAATAAAGTATAGTTTTAATTATAATAAGAATTAATATTGATTATATTCGAATATAATATTCGTATAATAAGATTTATTACTATTAACAGTATAGTACGTACATGTATTCGTACACCTTGTTCCAAATAAGCACGTATGCGTGTTATATATATATATATATATATATATATATATATATATATATATATATATATGTGTATGTATATATATACACTTAAGCATTACTTTTTATACACATATGTTGCCATTTTTACCTACCCGAATTCCCTCGTACAGGCAAGTCTGCTATTATGTTCCGGACCACAATAACTCACTTGCCCTACAAGTTCATCCCGGCATCCATCAGTATATAATATTAAATTATTATTTAATTATCTTCCCAGAGTTAATCGAGCCTACGGTTATATTTTGGTACCCTAAGGGATAACCTAATCCTTTATAACCAATGGCTCTGATACCAACTTCTGTCACACCCCGTTGAGCGATTTGCGGAAGCGTAAAAAGGAAATGTAACAGTGTAAGTCCCGTGGAGGATCTTTCAATATGATATCAACTAATCTTAATGTTGGTGCAGAAAACCAACACAAGATGATACAAGAATAAGTATAAAGAACTCAAGGATTGCTTCAAAACACACGTTATGATTAACGTCGAGTGCTTAAGCACAATGTTTACAATACTCGTCTAATGTATCTATGATACTAGACGACCATAATCACATACGTCAACAACCAACTAAACCCTATACAAGATATCTATAAATAGGGTAGCCAATATACCAGCCCAACAAAAGCCCAAAGCCCACCGAGAACCATAAGGTTCTCGGCTTACATAATACACCTAACCTAAGCCCAAAATACAAGTATAAACCACAAAATATAGCCCAACATTCTCCCCCTTGGTTTACTGCTTGATCAAAACTGCTTCTGCTGTAGACGATCAGCATACATCTATATCTTCATTTAGGCCCTACGGCGTATATACTGTGGCTTCTAAATAAAACACTTGGAGGTTCGGTGTCTTATTTAGGGCCTTTATTTAAAACCTGGCTAGTAATCCAGCATAGGTCATGCTACTATCTGTATGAAATAGATAAACATGATGTTCGTCATCACAAATAACAACAAATATTAGGCTTGATTGACATAGAAAGGTCAAACACGATGTATCTTTGGTAGAACCAACAAATCCTCGATCATGGTTTGACCGAGAATTCTTCACAGCATCTTTGAGCCGAAGATCTCTTTGATTGATCAGAAGAATCTGGTCAGTCCACACCGAAAACTTGAGAACACTATTCATTGTCATCTCCATATTACCAATCACCATTGAAGACCAAACCTGTAACTATAACATGATAACCAACACAACCTTCAGTAACTTCATGAAGAGAAAAACGAACAAGCTTACCGAACTCATGAACCAATTGTATCTAATATTCCAATTAAGCATCACAATAAATCCTTCATCCATACTGATTATATAAGCACTCAAGTAAGATTTACTGTACCTTGCAAAGATGTCGCTTGAAAATTTTTAGGGAACAAGAAAAGACCTGATGGCGGTGAGTAGATGAGAGAGAACTTGATGGATATGATGTGGGAATACTTTAGAAGTTATTAGAAGATACACAAATCAGGAGTAATAAATCAAAGGTAATGAGTGCCTTTTAAACTCCCAATACGCCTCCATTTGAGCAGTAAACCCATATGAGCCGAGAACAGATAGACCGAGAACATGTGTAGAACCGAGAACATGTATAACCGAGAATAGTTGTTTTGAACTAACCGAACGGTTAATCTTAGACAAAATATATCTCAATGCATTTTAAAAATAACCCAATTCATGTGAAAACGATTTCTTAAAACATTTGTTTCGACACGAGTAAACATGAGGTAAAAAACAAAATTAAAAAATAGGAAGATTAAAATAAACCTTAAACTAAAACAAAAATTACCTATCCAGTCTTTAGAAAATCAACATATATTGGGATCAAATTTCAGCTATTTAAAAACGAACCACCTTTTTATGAAAAGATCAGAACGTGAAATCATATTGATTAAGGTACTTTCACAATGATTCATTTTCAGCATTATTGTGACATAGTGAAAAGGTTGATAGCATGTAATTTTTCATGATTTTCATTGCGCCAGTGATATGATTATATTCGATTAGGCATAAAGCTTACATGGATATCACTTATGGACCTCTGATGCCCCTTATCTATTCTCAAGGCGTATTTGGCTTTCCCCAGATCACCCCAATTTGACTCCAACCCCCTAGTACTTGATCAAAATACTTTTCTCTATACAAAAGGATTTTAAGCTTTAAGGTTGAACGTTGGACTTACATGCCATCCGGACTTACAAGCCTTACATTCAGGATGTTTAGGACTTATTTGAATGCCCCACCCATGTAGTTCCCTGAGACCCCTTTAAGCTTTTAGAAAACAAATTTTTTTTTAACACAAATGAAATATAATCTTTTTTGCGATCAGGACACTAACGGGCTCGTATATGATTGGGTAATTGCTTTTTTGCTTATCATTCGGAGAGATGTATCTAGGGACATACAAATATCTTCAAAATGACTCTCCACAATAAGTTTAGCAGATATAGTTTATATCACTTCAAACTTTTAATTATCATGGAAAGCTACCATGCACATCAATGACTAATCAAAAGCCTTTTTAGCCTAATAACTTCACACAATAGGCACTCAAAATCACTCTATCTATCATTTCTCAAAGGTTGGATCAATTTTCATTTGAAAATACTTTAAGCTTCTGAAAAGCTTTTAGCTGAATAATAATATCACTTCCCAGATGATACCCCGAAGACAATTTAAACTCAATCACCCCAGCTGCCTTCAGTTTTCAGGTGAATGGCTATCCTATATGTCTACAGGTAGATAATAGGACCAAACACATAATAAAATGTGTCCTTCAAACTTTAGGCGACCGACATAACTCTCAGTGAAAAAAATTAAAAGGATAGTTAAATCAAAACCATTTTTTTTTATGAATGTTCAGTCGCCCCGGTCACTTTCAGTCCTAAGGTTAATGGCTATCCCTATAGTCAAACATTGATGACGGGACCAAACATATGAAATATGTCCGTTGAACTTGAGTGGCCGGCATGATTTTAAGCAAAGGAACAAAATTTTTATTTTTTTTATTTTTAATTAGACACACACACTCTCTTTGTATTTTTCTTTTTCTCCCCCTAAATTTGTACAGAAATTATGACATGAAGAAAATTTATGTACACAATTTACACCACAAAAATACTCAGTCATCAAAACGCAGCATCTTAAGAAATCCCACAAGCACATTAAATCTGGCTATTCCGACCGGTTTTGTAAATAGGTCCGCCACATTATTATCAGTGTGGACCTGTTCAAGTTGAATCAGTTTCCGATCGTAACAGTCACAAATAAAATGGACTTTGATGTCAATGTGCTTGTTTTTGAAATGCTGAACGGGATTTTTAACAATTGCAATAGCAGCATCATTATCACAAAATATGGGAGTGTTAAGAAATTCCAAACCGTAATCCAGTAATTGATGTTGCATCCAGATGACCTGTGAACAGCAACCTAACGCAGCAACATACTCCGCTTCGGCAGTCGAAGTGGACACCGTTTGTTGTTTCTTGCACTGCCATGAAATAAGACGATCTCCTGGAAACTGGCAGCCGGCAAATGTGGATTTCCTGTCAATGTTATCTCCACCATAATTGCTATCATCAAAAGCATAAAGATCAAATTCTGAGTTTTTGGGATACCAAAGACCTAACTTTGGTTGTCCCTTCAGATATCTAAATATACGTTTAACAGCAATTAAATGAGAGAGTTTGGGATTTGCCTGGAAGCGAGCACATTGACAGACTGCATACATGATGTCTGGACGACTGGCGGTGAGATATATCAGAGACCCGATCATCGATCAATAGTATGTTTGATCTACAGGATTCCCTTCAGGATCAGACGTCAGAAGAGGCCTTTCTGCCATTGGAGTGGCGGCACTCTTGGAATCTTGAAATTCAAATTTTGCAAGCATATCTTCAACGTACTTTCCTTGATGCAGCAAAATTCCCGTCGAGCTCTGACGAACCTGCAAACCTAGAAATGTTGTCATCTCCCCCAACGAGTTCATCTCGAACCTCTTCTTCATAACCTCTTCAAACTTTAAACACAGCGCAGCACTGGTAGACCCGAAAATAATGTCATCCACATAAATCTGCACCATAATCAAATCTTTCCCGATTGTTTTAAGGAACAAAGTTTGATCAATGGTCCCCCTTTCATAACCATGTCCCAGAAGATGTGTCGTCAATGTAGCATACCATGCCCGAGGGGCTTGATGAAGACCATATAGTGCTTTATCCAGCTTGTAGACATGATTAGGATTCTTAGGGTCTACAAACCCCGGTGGCTGATCCACGTAAATCTCTTCCTTAACTTCACCATACAAAAACGCGGTCTTAACATCCATCTGATATACCGTGAATCCCATGAAAGACGCATAGGCCAGAAAAATCCGAATGGCCTCAAGTCTAGCTACAGGAGCATAGACTTCGGTGTAATCTAACCCTTCAACCTGACGAAAACCACGAAAAACTAACCGTGCCTTGTTTCTAACAATAACTCCTGTCTTATCTTGCTTGTTTCGAAAAACCCATCTTGTATCTAGTGCTTTCTTTCTCTCTGTCAGTTCAACTAACATCCACACTTTCAGCTTATCGAACTGATTCAACTCTTCGTGCATGGCATCCAGCCAACTTGGTTCTTGAAGAGCCATTTCCACCGACTTCGGCTCAATCTGAGAGATGAAGCAAGAAAACAAACAGCTGTTTATGTGTCATGTCTGACTTCTGGTGGACACACCTGCTTCAAGAGAGCCGATAACATTCTCAATAGGATGATGTCGTTGGATTCTTGTCGGAATTGGCTGTTCGGGAACATCTCCAACAGGATATAAGTTAGGTAGATTTTCACCAACATCAGTGATTGGATTCTTCCATCCAGAAGCTGCCGTACTATGTGAGTACGAAGTGCTGGCAACGTATTCATTCGGAATGACATCGGGAAACAAAATGCCCCCGAAGATTTGACGAATAGGACTCTCCCTCTCAACTACTGAATCATTTACTGAAGAGTTTGGAATATGCACGGTTTCAGTAACTTCCTTCGATTAGCTAACGGATGCAGGTGGTTTGTCATCAAGTGGTTCTGCGACATCATCATCCAACAGAGGAGACATGTGAGATACTGCATGTGAACCTTCTCTCTCAGTATCTGCAGTGGCACCACCTGAATTTATGTGTTGATGACCGGAACTACATTGAATGGCTTGAAGAGTTCATTGTAGTCGAACAGCCAGTCCGGACCTACACGTGCATCAGTCTCGTTTTCTTCCAACCAACGAACATCATAAGATTCAAGAATCTGTTTAGTTGACTTATTGTAGATTTTGTAGGCGGTGTGACCAGCATACCCAACAAAGTAACAATCATCAGCTTTGGCACCAAACTTCGGAGTAGACTCAAGATTCAGTAGAGTACATGGACAACCAAAGGCTCTGAAGTGTGCAACAATAGTCTTATGACCATAAACGATCTCATACGGAGTTTTCATTTTTGATTTGTTGATTAACACCCAATTCTGAACATAGCACGCCGTGTTGATAGCTTCAGCCCAGAAGAACAGAGGCAGTTTAGAGTCACACAGCACGGTCCTTGCTGCCTCGATAAGAGTCCTGTTTCTCCTTTCAGCCACACAGCATGGTCCTTGATGCCTCGATAAGAGTCCTGTTTCTCCTCATCAGTCCAATCCTCAACAACTACTTTCTCTGCACATGAAGTAAACACGTTAGAATCGTTCACTTCTAAAGTGGATACATCTGTATTCACAAGATCAGACTTGTCATTATTATATTGTTTACCGTACTTCATGCTCTGTACATTTTCTTCCTGTTCTTGGGTGACAGGAAGTTGAACATAGTTGTTATTGTAAGGTGGGGGTATCTGACTATAACCTATACCCCTACCTTCGTTTTCTTTCCACCATAGCTGATTATCAATCATTGAGCTAACTATTTTACTGGAACCCTCGACTTTTTTAAAATCAAGCTCAGCTCTTTCAAATTTAGCAGTTAAATTCAAAATTTCAATTTTGGAGGCTTCCAGCTTAGCGGTTAATTCAGCAATCTCCTGCTTGGCATCTAGATTGTGACAACACTTTATGCTGAATTCAGATTTAAGCTTAGAAAAATCCTTTTGATTTACTTCAATTTTATCTAAAAAGGCTTTTTCATTTTTCTTAAGTTAAAAGTTTTCAGATTTCACTCTCTCCATATCTCTAAGCAAGTTATCATTGTGGAGTTTGTATAAATTAATTTTATCAACACAATCTTGAGAGCATGGTTGAAATTTACCTCAGATGGGCTGGAAGAAGTGAAGGCCATGGAAGCAAACTGAATTTCCCTGATCTGCTCCTCAGCAGCATGTTCTTCCTCAGCATTCTCTACGTGAGCATAATTGGCAGTCTGATTGCCAATGTTTAGAGCAACCATCTGATCATCCCACGAAAATTGTTGAGCAACCAAACCTCTTTCACCATTTCCCGAGCTCCCCCCAACTTCTCCTCTAACATTTCCCACTGGAACCAGCACCCTTTCGGTGTTTCCTTCCTTTGCTGGGTTGGTACATTCATGAGCAAAATGACCCGGCTTGTGACAGTTGTAGCATCTCAGAGTATCCTTGTTAAAACACACCTTCTGGTTGTTTGGCCTGTTCCAATTGTTCCTTCCCGTTCTCTGAGTGAACTTCTTGGCCCGAAACACCGCCATGGCGATTTGCCAAGAGATATCTATTTCTTCAACATCATCTGGATGGATTTGATCAAGCTCAGCAGCAACAACAGGTTGAACCAAATCTCCAGCCAGAAATGCATTGTAGCAGTTCATGAATCCCGCAATTAAAGCTATGTTCTCTTGAGTTTCTTTTGGGATAGAGGGAATCTGACTGGAATTCTGATTTGGAGCAGCACCAGATGATTGAGGTTCATTACTTTGAGCAGGTTTAGTGAAGAAAACTGGAGCTGGTTGAGATGGAATGGAGGATGGTTGGCTCTGAGTGGACTTGAACATTTGGAAGTTTCCTTGAGGTGGAAGTTGCTGAGTGGCTTTAAACATAGACAAGCTGTCTTTTGAGATGAGGGCATTGTTGGAAGCGACGTTGTAACCAGCAACACTGTAGGAGTTTGCATGGTTTATTGCACGTTGCTTGTCATCCATGTCACATGCCTTAATGGTGGCCATCATCTCAGAGATAGACATCCTGTTGAGATCTTTTGTCTTCTTGATAACCGCAACATTCATATCCCAGCTTTTGGGCAATAAGTTCACTAACTTGTTGTTTATCTCGGATGTTGCAAGATAGATGCTTGCAGATCTCATCTCAGTCACAAGAGCAATGAATCTTTGAAGTTGTGTTTCCAACGATTCTCCCAACACATGATTGAACATATTGAATTTTTGTCACAGCAAATCTTGGCGACTTCTCTTCATGTCTTCATTTCCTTCATATACTTCAATTAAAGCATCCCACAACTCCTTAGCAGATTGAAGTTCTCAAAAACTTAAAGCAATCTCAGGTGAGAGAGCCATAGTTATGGTTGATAAGGCCTTTTCATCCTCTTTAACTTTAGCAAGATCATCATCATCATACATTGCAACAGGCTTCACAACAACTTCAGTTGAATTCTCACGTTGATACGTGATGATTTGGGGTCCCCTAACTATGCTTCTCCAGATCTTAGCATCTTTCATCTTAACATACTTCTCGAATCGAAATTTCCACTCACTGAATCCCTCATGTGACAGTAGACGAGGCACGCGAGTGGTCGTCCCCATTATGGAATCTAGTTCTTGATGGAGTGAAGCATTTGATAACATATTACTGTTGGTTAACTGTTCCATTTTATAAAAACTTTATTAATCAGGTCCAAGTAGGTTCTCGGTTCGGTTTCTGACTGAAAACAAGCTTCAACCAAATACTACAAATGTTGACTGAAAACTGCAAGATTTGACCGATAATCACCGAGAACACTATTTCTTGACCGAAGACACTGATGTTACGCCGAAAACCCTTGTTTAGAGGCCGAGAACTGCCAAAATCATCCAAGAACTGAATTATGGAATAAGATTAGTAGCCAACTGAATTCCGTGAATTACAGGATTCAAATTTGTTTCCAGATTAGCCAAATCTCTATCCAAAATAAATCTCTTTTCTTCTCCGATTGGTAAACTTGCCGGAGAATCACCAAACACCACCAAACGAATAACTCTTGAATCCGTTAATATCACAATAACAAGCCTGAATAGGTCTAAGGCTCTGATACCAATTGTAAGTCCCGTGGAGGATCTTTCAATATGATATCAACTAATCTTAATGTTGGTGCGGAAATCCAACACAAGATGATACAAGAATAAGTATAAATAACTCAAGGATTGCTTCAAAACACACGTTATGATTAACGTCGGGTGCTTAAACACAATGTTTACAATACTCATCTAATGTATCTATGATACTAGACGGCCAAAATCACATACGTCAACAACCAACTAAATCCTATACAAGATATCTATAAATAGGGTAGCCAATATACCAGCCCAACAAAAACCCAAAGCCCACCGAGAACCATAAGGTTCTCAGCTTACATAATACATCTAACCTAAGCCCAAAAATACAAGCATAAACCACAAAAAATAGCCCAACAAACAGATACCTCTGGTATCAACCACATTATTTATAAAGAACAATACAAACTAGTTTACAGTAGTTTACATCGATCTAACTTTGTTTACAACTAGGTGATACAAACTAAATCCACCCCGTTAAGCGACTTTACTTCTTACTAGCACACTTGCATCAATTCACCCAGCATTGATTGCAAGTCAAACACATAGCACATTGACTTTCTAGCCCAAGTCTGGTATACCTGAAAAACATGTTAAAACGGGTCAACTACAAATAGTTGGTGAGTTTCAAGAGTTTCAAGAAATCAGTTGTGCGTACAACAATCACCGTTGTAAATACACAAGTATGTATGTATGTACGTTCACAAGTACGTTTGTTTGTATGTTTATGATGTAATTATGCTAAGCTACAGTGAAGCCTTAACTGTTTGTGCTGCGTGCATCCATTTCCCACGCTCAATCAACCATTATGGCTCCCCTTCCGCCCACAACATGCCCCGGTAGCTATGTATAACACTACATAGCCTGTTTGTATAAGTATGGTCATGTGCAAACAGCACTATGTGACACGGCAACCAAGCCGATTCTGTTTGGATTTGTCAAACCAATAGTACTATTCACAAGCCACCAGCTCGAAGTTAATCACTGTGTTCGTCGGGACTTTTGTGTGTTAGCACTTAGATAATTCTCATCATCAAACAATTTAGAGTATACAGATATGTATCAACATGTTTTTCACCCCGAAAGTTCGCAAAAACAGTTTAAAAGTGGGGTCATGAAACTCACGGTTTAATAGGGATTCAGTACAATGTCAGCTTGTAGTTCGTTTGACTCGTATCACTAACCCCTATAATCAATATTAGAATAATATTAATATTTTAATATTATTATAATTATTATACTAGACTGGGCTGTATAACTAATCTGGGTATAGCTGGTACGCCCAGAAAGTGTCAATAGGCTTTGATTGTGATGTTGTTCATTGTCTAATACTTAAAACCGAACTTGGCTCAGTTTCCCCGTTTTCCCAGCTGTGCCAAGTTGTTTGTTTATGCGTTCAGAGAACAGTTATGGGGATGTAAGCTTGGGTAAATGTGTTGGTCGATAAAATGATTAAGTTATAAAGAAAGATCACATATTTGGGTTCTGGATTCGCCACAGGGCTCGTTTCCGTTTATTCAGTTTGATTTGGAGGAAATGCGCATAATTGATCCAAACTGTCCGGATTTCTCATAAAAAGTTCGCTTTTACTTAATTAATCCAAAACTATGAATCTTGGTCACCTTTGATGTTCTAATATTCCGACTCAAAATCGAATTTGTTTAATATTCAAATTAGCATAATTAATTATCCGTTAATTATTAAATTATGAAAAATTAGCCACGCATCAATTAAAATATGTAGATTTTTATAAAAATATTTTTGGAATTATTTACTATTTTAATAATTTATAAAAATTCATTTTACCTGCTATATTTAGCTCAAAAATCATCCGTTTATACCAAACAATTTCCGAAAAATCCACCAAAATTTCTGAGTGACCAATATATATTCCATAACAATCTGGAAAATTTCTAAACTCTAACGATCTTGCCAAATATCCTTTTCGAGCCAAAAATGACTATGAAAATTCAAATCAACGCAAATGAATAAAACATACTTAGGATTTTCCAAATGACCCAAAATTTCATATGTGATCATAATATACCAATTCTGAGTTCCCCACAAAATTTCATAATTTTTCAAGCATTTTAACTATTTTTCCCAAATAAACGTCTCAATTCGGTAATAAATTTACCAAATATTCTCGGATGGTCGAAAAATTACCAAATTTGAACAGAGACTCAATGATATGGTCCCTGATGTCCCTGAAAATTTTCATGACCTAAAATATGCACATCACAATCAAATCCTAAACATCCCGTAATCGAGTGTTTCGGTATTACCTTAGCGGTTTTGGTTCGTTTTCGCCCTTCTAATCAAGTTTTCGGGTTCTTGTGATTCTATACAAGCTAGATACAGGTCCTATATCACAAAAAAAGCATGTTTCATCAATATGGCAGCCTTTAAACTTAGGGTTTCGGCTAGGGTATTAAACCGAACTTTTGAACCGTAAAAACGCCGTTTAAACCCTCTAATCCGTGTTTATGGCCAAAAAAACTATCAAACCAGGTTTTTAACCATATGTATGATCAATACATGTTTTTGGACAATTTTTATGATTTTTTTCATGGTTAGAAGTAATTTTTGATAATCAGAGTTCAATATTTATGAAAATTCGATGGTTAAAACAAGTTTTAATGATCAATTTAGTGAGTTTTACCTTAGGTTTTAAGAGTGTGATGAAGAGACTAGGAGCTGCTGTCCAGATTATGATGATATAAATGGAAAATATCTAGTTTATATGGCTTATGTATGAAGAAAGGCTAAATGTGGTCTTATTTCAAATGTGGCGGCCGCAAATAGTAAGGCCCCCCTTGGGCCCCATATTGGGCAATTTTCCTCTTTTTACGTGCCGAACGTTAAATTCTGAGTCCAAATTTATTTCGGGTTCGGTTTTTTGCACGAAAAACATAACGGGTACGACAAACAATGCGAAAACAATCGTTTTTTGGCCATTTTTGTGTAAATTTATAAAAACATATTAATTATTTATAAAAATCAAAAATATTTTCACGGATCGCTTAAAACATTCCCACTAAGTGTTTTGTAAATCTTTTTCGGCTTAACGGATGACACAATGCTTGTTTCGTAACTCTCTTTCGCGTTTAAATCTATAGCGGGTAGTTAAACAAGCATGATTTTGTTTAACTTGTTTTCTATCGAACTAAGGCCATAATATTAATATGCTAGCTTATATTAATCGTATATCACTTATAGATGCCCCCCTCGAGGTATCTGGGTCATAACCAAACCCGTTTGGTTATCCGTTCGTTCGGTACGCAATCAGCGATTAAACGCTTATTCGATTTGTGAATACTGAGGTGTATCCAGTTTTGTCACGAATGTCACAAAAAGCTAAAGGCTATTTGGGTATAGGCAGTTTGAAGAATTTTAACTTGGCATTGTTATATAAATGGAAGTGGAGGTTTGTTAATAATCCTAATTCTATGTGGGTGAAGGTCCTTAAGGTTATTAATGAGTCAAAACTAAATCAAGATGGCATGTCATGGGCAATCAAAGGGAATGGGATTTGGTCTCGTATAGTGAATTCGATAAATAAACTAAATGATAAAGACTTAATTCCTGCTTCGGTTATAAGAAAAAAAGTAGGAAACGGAAGTGAGACTTTGTTTTGGAAATATGTGTGGATTGGAGATTCTAGCTTATGCTCACGATTTCCTAGACTTTTTAATTTGGAGGTGAACAATAATTGTTTAGTAAAAGAGAAATTGTTTAATTCAGTTTGGGTGTGGAATTGGAGAGGGCATCCTAAGGGTGGGTGGAGGACACTCAGCTCGAGGAGTTGATATCTCTTCTAGATTCAGTTTCTTTGAGTGATTCGGATGATAAATGGATTTGGGAATTGGATTCTGATGACGCGTTCTCGGTTAAAAGGAGTTAGATCCTACTTGGATCATCAGGAGCTGCCAGAGGGTACCATCCCTACGAGATGGAATAAATTCGTGCCAAGGAAGGTTAACATCATGATTTGGCGCCTGCTTCTAGATCGTCTCTCGACTAGATTTAATTTAAGTCGTAAAGGTTTTAATATTCCTTCAATATTATGCCCAATTTGCTTGAATTCGGTGGAAGTTTTAGATCACATTTTTGGAGGATGTCACCTTGCTTCAAAGATTTGGAATGCTATTGGTCGTTGGTTGTAGGTGTCTCTTCCGGGTGATAAAGGGCCTAAAAGTATTTTAGAATGGTTGGATTCTTCAGGATGGGTGAAAAAGAAAAAAGATGTTATTGAGGTGGTTATCTATACGGCATGGTGGACTATTTGGAGAGCTCGTAATGAGATTATTTTTGGTCAACCCAATGATAACAAAAACACTACATTTGATTTGATTGTTTCAGTTTCGTATTTATGGTTATCATCTCGTAATTGTAAGTTTTATTTGAACTGGGTGGCATGGCTCAAAAACCCGTTACTTAGCATGTAATTTTGGTCTTGTCCCGGCTAGGTTTTTCTTTCCGAGTGTGGTTTTATTTCAAGCTCGCCTTTCAAAAAAATTAAATAAACTAGGTCTCACCCCCTATATTACAGGGATTGTTTTACATTTTTCGTTTTTTAATATTTATTTTTTGGATTTTAATTTTCTTTATTGTAAGAAAGTTAATAATATACTTAGATTTTAATGACGAAAGGGTTTCACAAATAAATGATATGTTATAACCCATTTAAAAGCTATCCGCATTTGGTGACCTATGACCCGTTTATTTTTTTTACTATAAAATTATTTCTAAATTATAAATAGGTATATTGGTTTTTAATGATCTCAACTTTTGCCTTTTGGTCACTGCCGGTCCCAACTAATGAATTTGCTACTAATGGTCCCAACTTTTAAAGTATTTGTTCCTAACGGTCCGCAACTAACAGAATCCTAACGTTGTTAGTTTCAGGTCGCCAAAAAAAACGGTTTTGGCCGGAAAACTCAAATTTTTTTTTCCTGAAAACTCAACATTTTCGTCCCAAACATCTTGGTAACTTTGTATCAGACCTTTAGGAATCTTTTTCTAGTAAAAGCCCCAATTATTGAGGTCGCCGGAAACCCTAGAACCATCTTCGGAATCGGTTGATGGTGCTCAAATGGTGGTAGTTGGTTAGAGGTGAGTCAATTGGCGGTGGTTGCGGTGTTCAGGTTAGGGGTGTTCAAGAAATCCGCAATCCGAAAAAAACCGAAACCGAAACCCGAATAATCCTATCCGAATAACTAATTCGGATTCGGATATGGATTTCAAAAAATTCCGGATAGTTCGGATTATTCGGATATCCGAATAATCCGAATATATAACATGTTATTAGTGTATATAGCCAAGTCCATTAACATTTACAATAATTTATAACCATAACTTCATATTCGTTCAATCAACCTAACACACCATAGACAAAAATGTGGTCGTTATACTCTCTAACACTACTTAACTTCCTTGTTCTTGTAGTGCTTTATTTTTATTTTCTATTTTTGTATGTTTATTTAATAAAACTTAAGTTCGTATATATGTTATACGGATTGTTCGGATAATTTCGGATTATCCGAATCCGATTCGAATCCATCCGAATTCAATTCAGATCGGATTCGGATCGGATATGAATGCCCCTAATTTGGATCGGATTTCAGATAGGGTTCCAAAATTTTCAAATCCGAACAATCCGAACCGAATAAACCGAATAACCCGTTATCCGATCCGATGAACACCCCTAGTTCAGGTAGTGTTTTCCGGCAACAAATTTGAATTTTCCGGCCAAAACGTTTTTCCGACGACCTGAAACTAAAGACGTTAGAATTTTGTTAGTCTCGGACCATTAGGAACAAATACTTTAAAAGTTGGGACCATCAGTAGCCAATTCATTAGTTGGGACCAGTAGTGACTAAAAGACAATAGTTGAGATCATTAAAAACCAATACACCTTATAAATAATATATATATTTTTAAATTGGATATTAATTTTTGATATATTCTAATTTTATAGGATTTTCATATCAAATGTTGGTAAGAGTAATTTTTAATTTAATGAGATGTTATAACCCGTTAAGAGCTATCTGTGTTTGGTGAGACCCATATCCATGAATTCGAGTCAAATGCATAAGAAACCTCTCTTTACTATTAAAGCAATCTGGTGGCTTGAGAGAATTTTGGAAGCAACTATATAACTTTTAAACGTTTCTTTTATTATTATAGAAGATCCATCATTGATTAAAAAAGAAAATAAAACAAGAGCAAGGTGGAGGCTATGAAGTTAGGAGGACAGGACCGGGACGATGGTTTGTGACTTGTGTGATATAAAAGTGAAACCTATATTATTTTTTCACGGTTTAAAAAGTTTAATACATGAGACCCTGGGCCGGCATTTATATGTGGCAGGGGGATCGACCGTCATAGGCCCAACTACCCGCTATGCCCGAAAATTTTTAAAAAAATTATATATATATGTTATAAAAAATTGTATTTGAATTTATAGTTTTAGATCTTCAATTTGTTTAGGCCCATATAAAATCATGTCCAATTGTCCAAATTATTTGTAGGCTCATAGCCCAATTACAAAATTTTTTTATTGTTAATTTGTTATCAAGAATTGAGAGCGATGTGTTCGAAAGCATAGATTACCAAGAATTGATCGAGAGTTTTGCTTCAAAAAATGCAAGGAGAGCATCGCGTTTTGTTTATGTATTTAAATTAGATTATTTTGCTACAATATTTATGTTTTGTGTATTGAAATTACTATTATCATCGTATGATTTACTTTTTTTTATGAGTTATCGAGTTTATTTTTTGCTTAAGTCTTTAGGCCCAAATGTAGGCTCGCCTCTGGCCCAAAATTTTTTAGCCTTTCTCGGAGCCGGCCCTGATGAGACCAGAATTGAACCCGCGCACCTTCTGTTACAAACAGAAGGATTAAGCATTGAAGTCATTGTTTAATTTGTTTATGAATTCACCCTAAAATTATTTATGAGTTCACTTCTGTTTTTCATACAGACATTCTACTAAATTCTGAAACTCATTGGGTTTCCATAAACCCAGAACCTAATATATAGGTCCGTCCCAGTGGAGCACTCACTATTCACATTCATGATCTAGATGAAGTAATGGCAGGCGTTATGAAACATCTCAGGTAATGGAATTACATTAGAATTCTATATAAGTGGCAAACCAACATGCTTTTTATAATTTAGACCCTCATCTAGTGATCTTATATATTTTAAAGGAAAAGAGCTTGAATTCAACTTTAACCTTAATTAATCTATTGACGTCCTGTTTTATTGGTTAGTAAAGTAATCTTAATTAATCTACTGATGTCCTGTTTTATTGGTTAGTAAAGTAACCAATAAAGAGGTGTAATAATCATATAAACGACGAGATGTTCCAATACTCATATAAACGTTAGTAAAGAGGTGTAATAATCATATAAACGACGAGATGTTCCAATACTGTATGCACGTTACAAATGAGTCTTCAACGCTCAAGGTGAAAGTTTTCTGTGGAAGTAGTTGATGTTTACAATTACATACCATGGCGTTTTGTAAAATGATTTTTTGTGCCTCTGATACCATCTAAACAACGATGGTCAAAGGGGGATCCACTTACGTGAACTACCAAGCATAATAAGCATCACAACCATTCCAAACATTACTATGGTAAGGACAACTATAACCCATTCTCTACAAGGGCTGTTCAATTAGGCAAAGTCCTCACCCTACCATGAACCTTGTGCATAAACCCTTTGATCTTCACCAATATTACATACTGAAACAATCTGATTTTTAAGAAACATACATATAATCAATGATTACTCAAGTTTTTAACTCTCGTCTTATTTAAGCTAGGTTCCATTAAACTCGTGCGTTGAAAGGAGGACGTTATATAATTAATGATTACTCATAAGTTTTTAACTCTCATCTTATTTAAGATGGATTCTATTAAACTCGTGCGTTGAGAGGAGGACATGATGAGAATTTGGTCTGTATCAGTTTTGTTATGGTAATTAGTATTAATTTTATTATAAGATTAAAGTTTATTGTTATTCAATATTTCTTAATACTGAATTCAACTTTACGAATTATTTAATTAGAGTGTGAATATATGGGGTGTGTGAGATTTCTTATGGGGCGTGTGAGATTTCTTATTTAACCTCCTTATTACTTGCATAAGTTACAAATTTGTAACTTATGTCTTATCCACTCACAAAGTTTAACTTTGATAAACACGTTATAAGTTATAAGCCATAAGAAGACAAAATAAGCAATCCCAAACACCCCAATAGAGAGACTGAAATTGTCAAAGGAATCAAATTGAACGAGAGGGATTCGAACCCAGAACCCAAGCATTCTAAGCTTTAACCACACACCTAACCATTCCACTATCATGTTTCTTTGTTATTAATTAGTTTTCATGTATATATGAAAAAGTTGGTAGTAGTAATGACACGAACTCTCATATAACAATATTATAGTAAATTAGGTAGTATAATTAATTAACTATATAAGACAAAATATTAAATGAATTTTTAAATTATATGGGCCGTAATATTACTTCAATGCGAGTAGTAGATCCTAAAATATAGGCGTCAAATAAATATGCATAATGTTTAGGATTGAGTTTAAAAACTATTTATTGACATTTAAAAAAAGCTATTTTGAAAAGCTATGGTTTAACGCTTTTATAAAGCTGATTTTTAATCTTTTCTAAAAGCTAAAATAAAAATGATTTTTGTGATTTTCAAACACTTTTTAACTTATTGGTTTTTTGAAAACACCAATAAGCCAATAAATTGTTTTCAAACTCAATCCCAAACATTATGCGTATTTCTTTATCACCTATATTTTAGGATCTACTACTCGTATTGATGTAATATTACGGCCTACATGATTTAAAATTCATTTAATATTTTCTCTTATATAATTAATTAATTATGCTAGCATAGCCACGGTGTGTGTGCGTGTGTTTTTTTTTCAAAGTAGGCACCCGAATATTGAAAATTTTGTTAATTTCCTGGCTATTGTATTCATCCATGCCTATGCTAAGACCTCTATGGGGCAAACCCTCACTTTGGATAAGATTCAACTTTATACATATTATTTCCAGACGTGCAAGCTAAGTTTTGAAATTGAATTAAGATTTTTAGTCAATTCATAGCATTGTTTCCCTTAAGATCCAACTTTTATACATATCTACCATCTAAGACTGCCAAAACGGTCTCAAATGCACTTTTGGGATCGTTTTGATGGTGGTTATAAGTATATCATGGTCAGTAATTGTTAGTAATCCTGTATAAAAATCTGAAACAAGAAACAGATAAACAAGAAACGTTAAAGTGAACCGGGCTTATTTTTGACATAATTCTTTTAAACAGATTTGCGGTCAGTTTCCAAGGTACGCTAGTTTGAAGCAGCACCAGCGTACTTCCAGACTTAATCACTTGCCTGAAAAGAAAACCGTAGCAATGCTGCAGCAAAGAGTTAGAGAGAGATGTGCATTTCGTGTGTCTTGAATTGATGTATTGATTTTGGTTTTATAGCCATAAAATTATAACATAAACCATTATTGAATAATGACCATTAATGTGTAATAATACTGAATAATGGTCATTAGTATAGCAGTTTAAACCGAAAATAATGATCAAATAATAATCATTATGAAAATAATGATCATTGCTGATCAGTTATGAATAGCATCAGTTAGTAGTCTAAAAAATGAGGGCAAGAAACTGCCTCACTCTGGCCTGGTTTTTTGGAGCTGCATTCATGTTTTGCGGGAGGTGCGGACACGCACGAGTTCAAAGAAATTCTAGTTCATAAACCCAAGTTTGCACCCCCTGCGCGCGGGTAGGACTTATGGTAAAACACATCATAAAGCTTCAATGGAGTAGTAAAGGCTTCACCTTATAAACAACTCCACATTTTGTTCCCACGCCGATGTGGGACAAGAATTTACCACATTGCTATTTAAGACTTTCATTCACACTTATACCCAAAACTTCCAACAATCCCCACATGAATGGACGCCGGTCTTTGAAGACAACATTATACCGATCAGATTTCTTCAGTTGAGTTTTGCATACAATAGGGAGGTGTTACTGTTTGAACATTTGCTTATGAAGCACACTTAGTCCACTGGATCTGAGTAGAGAGTGATGTCTTTGAACTCGTCTTCCGTTTATGTAGACGAAAATACACTTCACATAAGTGTCGCACCCCAACCTAAGGCGGAAATGCCAGGGCGTGATCCGATTGCTCACAGCTCAAAAATACTATCATAAATAAAATGTGACAATATCTATTAAATTAATTATTTCCAAATACAGTGCACAAATATTCAAAATACAAACCAATAATATAATACATGTAATCCAATCAAGATTTAAATAATATTTGTCTCCATTAAAATCCTAAGGTCTTTCTAAGTATCCATACTTCAACTTCAATTCAATGGCAACCTGCATATACGTAGAAAATAGAGTTTGTCAACAACACATGTTGAGTGAGCTTATCACCAGTTTTTGTGCAAAGATATAATAATAATAATAATAATAATAATAATAATATAAGAAATAAGCAAAACGTAATAAATGCGGTAAATAAATCAAACCGTGAGCATATAAGTTGTCAATTAACCATTTCCAAGCGAATCGGGCGCCGGTAAATCAACCATGAGCAAATAATAAGACCGTTGCCAAGAGAATCAGGCGCAGGTAAATAGTAATGAGAACCCTATACAAGGGGATATGTTGGACCTCTCTGAATACGAATGCACACATAAACAAGTATATTTGATCAATCACACACAATTATACGTCTGCTAATTTTTGATATATATATATATATATATATATATATATATATATATATATATATATATATATATGTAATACAAATACTACGCATATGTCCCCAAAACGTTTAGTAAACTTAGTAAAATAGGGGAATCATAAAACTCACCTTAGACTAAAGGCAAGTGAATACGATTACAAATAAATGAGTTAAAGTTAAGCGAGAGGTCCACTACGCGTCGAACGAGATAAACAATCAGAACCGGAAACTTTGAGATATGATAATATAAGTAAAAACGAACTCGATGCCGCTGGAATCGATCTAAACGGACATTTAGAACTCTGGTTACGTTAAATTAATGATTTAAGTGAGTCGGAAGTCGGGTTATGGCAAGTAGCCTTAAAATCTCGAAACAAAAATAAAAGTCTTCTGGACCGAAAGTCAGTTCCGACCAGAAGCATTAGAAATTGACTAGTTAAAGATGTTGACTGTTATGCCCTTAAACGGGTTTGAGTCCAATTGACCACTGAGACTCCCTTAATCGTCAAAATTGATTGAGAGATTTTTTTCTACAGATAAAAATATATAATATATATAAACCAAAACCCTAAAATCCTATGTGTCACGATGAGGTCGCTCCCTTCTTTTATGGAAGCCACCAGATTGCTTGATTTTTAAATAGAGGCCCCTCATTGATTTAACCCAAATTCATGGGTATGGGTCTTACAAAAACCAGATAGCTCTTAAACGGGTTATAACATCTCATTAAATTAAAAATTAATCTTACCAATTATTTGATATGAAAATCCTATAAAATAGGGATATACTAAAATTTAATATCCAATTTAAAAAGAAAAATATATTAGTTATAATTAATAAACAATTTTATGAAACCATTTCAACATCAAATCCTAAGTATATTATGAACTTTCTTACAATAAAGAAAATTAAAATCCAAAAACTAAATACTAAAAAACAAAAAATGTAAACAACTATTCTCTCAAGCCATCAGATTGCTTTATTTGTAAATAAAGGTTTCTCATGCATTTGAGCCGGAGATATGGCAGCAGCCATCGACCTTCCTAACCGCCATCACTGGTGACATTGGAAGAACGAGCAGCGACGGATTAGGCTTATGATGGTTCAGTACGAAGCGACGACGACGATGGAGTTCACGAACATTTTCTGGCAAACCTGGTGCGTTCGCTGACGAGCCGAAGCAGTTTCCAGCAGTGGACTTCCGGTGGGGGTTAAAGTCGCCGGCATTTAAAAGAAGGGGAGGCATTTAAAAGAAAAGAAAAAATTAAGAAAATTACAAAATTACCAAAGTACCCTTGATTTAACTGATAACATAGACGGAGTTAAAAAAAGTACTAAAAATGCAAGTTTTTTGAAACTGAGGTAGTCATTTGCATAAAATAAACTATAGGTATTAAAGTTGCATAGTTGGTCAAGCCACATGTACCAAAATGACACTTAACTCCTTATTATATTAAAAATTAATCTCATAAAATATTTTATATGAAAATCCTATAAAATAGGGATAACTACAAATTAATATCCTATTTTATTTAAAAAAAATATTATTTATAATTAACAAACAATTTTATAATAAAGAAAATAAATGGGTAATGGGTATTATTAAATCCAGATAGCTTTTAAACCGGATTATAACATATCATTTATTTGTGAAACCATTTTATCATATAACCTCAAGTATATTAATTATTAACTTTCCTACATAAATAAAATTAAAATCCAAATATACATATATAAATATTAAAAACGAATAATGTAAAACAACCCTCATAATACGGGGGATAAAATCTAGTATACAATATTGAAGAAGATAACTTACCCAAATGATGAATGGAACAAGAGATAATCGAGGTTAAAGGGACTTGAAGCTTGAAAGTCAATGAAGCAATACGAACTTGATAAATTCTTGAAGAAACCGATAATGGGGAAAGGAATTTCGTGGATTGTAGCTATGGGGGCTGGTATTGAAGTAATAATTTTGGGTTTTATGATATACCTTGTTTAAATATTACGGGTTAAGACTTGTTAATTAGGAAATAGCTATTTTAGGAAACCGAATAATCAATTAATGACAAAATCATGTCTAATAGCTTAAAGATTTCGGTTTGGACAGCAATAAAACGAAATTGGAATGTTTTATAAAATTAGTTGACATATCTTGGAGCTTAAGTTTCGATAATTTATTCGAAAATAGGAAAGAATTGGCAAAACTAGTCCCTGTATTTCCCGAAAATGCGATTTTTAGCCGTTTTAAAGCGATTTTAAAGGTTTCTAAGGGCTATTTGGCATAATTGAAAGTTATGAAATTATAAAATAAGTTAAATCAAGTTAAATACCAATAAATACAAGTTTTAAATAGTTCAAAAGATCCGAATTACGTTCCCAAATCGGTTTAAACAAATACGAAAAATCTGAGATGTTACAATAAGATACTTCCTGACAAATTCAAGTCCTCTTAGTTATGTTTGCTATGGTCATGAACATATCACACCCCGACTCAGGGTCTAGTCGTGTGACTGTCAGTTGGTACTTGTTTTGTAAATATATCAGAGTAGCGGGTCTATTTTAGCGGAAGTCTTAAATATTAAATATTAATTTACATTATCAAAATTACTCGAGAATTAAATACCCGAGTTTCAGTTTTACAAAACAGTGATATTAAGATTACAAGGATTTTATAATATTCAAAAACGAGCCATATCGAGCGATCTTCTATGACTCAAATCCTTGTATACCATCTACTGTCATCTAATTACCTGCAAGGGTGGGAATAACACGTCAGCTATGTTCTGGTGAAACGTTGACTCGATAAAACAGTTTATAACATTCGTTAAATATAAAAATAGTTTTCTGTTTCACAAACTCAGCAAGAACGCCTGTCATTCCGGGATTTTTACCACTTCCCTACGCACACAATTCAAAGGTTCCCCCGAGTACATAGCCCCTGTTCGAAGACAACCTTCCCCTAGGCTATGTGACCATGTTAGAGAACTGGTTATGACTGACTTGGTTTTGTAAGCCAATTATCAGTTATGACACATGGTGTTTTCAGTCTAAGTTGCTTTTTATTATCTATTTTGTATTATAACGATTTTAGAGACAATAATCTCATGCAAACATTTATCAGACTCTTTGCAATAAACAACCTGTCTATTACAAGACGAAAATCAGTTCAGACCATAAAAGGTTAACGTGTTCACCTTATATTATCGGTTTGGTAATATTAGAACTTCCTTCCTCAGTATGCTATAGACCTATATTCATAATAGGTATGCATAAGTACCTAGTTGGTTTATTCAATAGACTTTAAGTCTGTTACAGTTTCAGCAGACCCGAGGTCTATTCAGCAGACTCTTAGGTCTGATTCAGTTCAGCAGACTCGAGATCTAATCAACAGACTCTTAGGTATGACCAAACCTTAATAGTGTTATAGTCGTTTTATGAAAATACTTTGGATTTACATATGACATTTGGAATAGCACGCTTTGGCCTAATAAAGGATATCACGTTGGCAAACTTCTCCAGGTAAGCAAACGGGTCCCACGGCTGGTTGGGATGGATGTATACGAATTGCTTTCCTTAGGTAAGAAGAGTCTACTAATGATATCCCCCCTTCCAGTTACTACGTGCCTGTCAAAAGTATAGTTTTGATAACGTTACTTCATGTAAAAGCAATGTCTTTACTTTATAAAACATTAATTGAAAAACAATTACAGTTTAACGACTATATTCATAACTAGGTTCTAATACCTATATAATAAAGTAACTAAACCATAATCTTACCTTAGTCGGCTAGTCGAAAACGAAATTAAGAAAACAGCAGCACTTCGGCTTGTGCTTCGTTTACGGGGTCAGTAGCTCGTTAAATAGCGTAACAACACCTCGTTTCTTCGCGAAAACAGCTCTCGGCACCTCGGAACTCCCTTGCACGCTCACCAAGGCTAACTATGTGAAATCTAAGGTGAAAATGGGATGGGAATGGCTGAACCCGTAGCTGCCCTTTTATACTAGAATTTTGGGGACCGTCGCGTAGTGCGATGGCCTTTCTCCAAGGCCGTCGCGTAGCACGATGCCGCAATTAACCAGGGAATGCCACGTGTCGACATGTGGTTGGACACGTGGATTTTGATTACTTAACAGGGTCTCGCGTAGCGCGATGCCCATGGTGGGTTGGCCGTCGCATAGCGCGGCGCCCCACATTTTCTTGAATTGTGTGATGGATCATCGCGTAGCACAATGGTATAATCCCAGAGACCATTGCGTAGCGCGATGAGTCTCAAAACTCAAATTTTCATTTTTAGTCCTTTGACTTTTAAAATTTACATTTTTAACCCAAAATTAGATGGGGAAATTTCACGGTGTTACAGAACATGAGCCTGGTCCTGCAAGAGCCTATTGTGCTCCAACAATACCCTTCGAAGTGACCCCACTTCTCTCTCACATAGGTGATTCACCATGTATGGTTACCTTACTCGAATCATTAAAAGCCATAGGCTTAGCCTCACACTTGCCACTTTTAGGAATAGACTAGGAAGTTTACCAAACCATGTAGTAAACTTCCTTTTAAATATGTAGGGTTATCCCTCCCCCCCCCCCCCCCCAACACACAGTAACCTCATTAATTCATTTAAGTAGGTTTTCTTATTGAACTCAATTTTTGGGATCTCCAGTCTGTTGTGTTAGGTTTCCTTCGTATGAACTTTAAATTTTCAGGGCTTCAGTCCCATTCCCATGGACAACTTATGAACTAACTCTCTACTAAATAGGCCTTTTGTTATCGGATCCGCAATATTATCCTTTGACTTCACGTAGTCAACAGTGATAATTCCTGTAGAGATTAGTTGTCATATCGTATTATGTCTAGGTATGATATGTTTGTTCTTACCATTATACATTGTGCTATGAGCATTGCCAATTGTCGATTGGCTATCAAATGTATGCACATGGCCGATGCCGGCTTAGGCCATCTTGGGCTTCGCCCGCTTTATCTAAAGCGATGAATTCTAATTCCATCGTGGACCTAGCTATCACCATTTCCTTCAACAATTTCCACGATATAGCTGAACTTCCAAGTGTGAATACATACCCACTTGTTACTCTGGAATTTTTCGTATCAGATATCCAATTTGCTCACAGTGTCCTTCGATAAATGCTGGATATATGTTATAATGCAATCCGTATTCCCGAGTGTATCTTAAGTATCGAAGCAACTGAATCACACAGTTCCAATGAATTGAACTTGGGTTGCTCGTGTATCTTGTTAGCTTGCTTACGAAATATGCTAACTCTGGTCTAGTGCAACTCATAAGATACATCAAGTTGCCGATAATTCTTGAGTATTCCAACTGGTTAATGGGTTCACCTATATGTTTGGCTAGATGTTGCCTTGTGTCAATGGGATTTCTAGCTACATTAGAGTCGTTTGCATCAAACTTCTAAAGAATTTATTTTACGTAGTGGGATTGACTTAAAACAAGTCCACTTTGGGTTCGTGTGATTTTAACTCCCAGAATCACATCCGTAAAACCCATGTCTTTCATGTCAAATATTTCTTTTAGCATGTTCTTTGTGGATGCTATGATTTTGTCATAGCTTCCAGCAATGAGCATATCATCTACATATAAACACAGAATGACATATCCATCTTATGTCTCCTTCGCATATACACATTTGTCACATTCATTGATTTTGAACCCAACATCAAGAATAACATGATCAAACTTTTGGTGCCATTGTTTTGGAGCTTGTTTTAATTCATACAAGGATTTTACAATTTTACAAACTTTCTTTTCTTGCCCAGTGGCTGTGAAGCCTTCAGATTGTTCCATGCAAATCTCTTCTTCCAGATTTCCATTCAAGAAGGCTGTTTTCACACCCATTTGATGAACTTTCAAATTTCTAATGGCGGCAATAGCAAGCACCAATCTGATGGAGGTTATTCACGTAACTGGTGAATACATAACAAAGTAATCTAAACCTTCTCGTTGTTTATATCCTTTGATCACCAACCTTGCCTTGTACTTAGGGGTGCAAATGAGCCGAGTCGAGCCCAAGCTCGACTAGGCTCGATCTTGGCTCGTTTAACTTACATACAGCTCGAGCTCGGCTTGTTTCGAGCTATATTTTCAAAGCTCAAGCTCGGCTTGTGAGTATATTTTTCAAGCTCGACCTCGGCTCGGGCTCGGCTCGTACAAATAATCAATTAATTATTATATAATTATAATTATTTTTACATATTTTTTTCTATTATAATTTTATGTATAAAATAATATATATTATTTAGTTATTTTTAGTTTTTTTATCACATTATATATATATAATATAACATATATATATGAATTAATAATTACTAAATATATATTTTAAAAAATTATATAAATAACAGGCTCGTTTAGGCTCGCGAGTCAGCTCGATAAGTGAAGCTCGGGCTCGGGCTCGATAAGTGAAGCTCGGGCTCGGGCTCGTTTATTAAATGAGCTTACTTTTAGGCTCAACTTGGGCTTGGGCTTGGACTCGAGTAAGCTTGAATCGATCGAGCTTTTTAACGAGCCGATCTCGAGTAGCTCGCGAGCAGCTCGGCTCTTTTGCACTCTTACTTGTACTTATTGATGGTGCCATCTGGTTTCATCTTCTTCTTGAAGATCCATCGATATCCTAGTGGTTTACATCCTTAAGAAAGATCTACTAGTTCCCAAGTATGATTTTGTAAGATTACTATATTATTGTTAATATTATTAGCATTATTTTGTATATTATAGTTATTATATTATTTGAATCATCATTATTATTATTATCATCATCATTTTTATTTTATATTTGACGAGTTAACACCTCACAGTACGCATGCGTGATTCAACGTTTTTACGACTATTTTTATTTGGTTTAACGATTTCGCTGTAATGTACGTTTTTTAAAAACTAGTTATTAACATTTTTATTACTAATAATATTATTTACTATCACTATTATTACTATAATAATAATATTGATAGTATTAATAATAAAATGATGATCATTTCATTCCTACATGTAACCAAATATGTTAATGGAATGGTAATGATCAATTTCATTCCTTCGTCCATTCCATTACCATGCTCATTCCATTCCCTCTTCTATTCCATTACCACATATCAAACAGTCCCTTAGTATATTATTAACTTCCTTACAATAAATAAAATTAAAATCCAAAGAAAATATATAAGTATTATAAACGAAAAATGTAAAACAACCCTTATAATATGGGTGAGAAAAACTATTCTTATATATAGTTAAGTACCTCTTTTCCTCATTTTCAAAATACCAAATCAAACCAATTTATTTGTGCCTGCTGGAGTTAATTCCCGAACCCGAGCTATGGGTCAGGAATGTGGGACGGTTCGAGCTAATAGATCGATATCATTAATTAATTAATTATTGTAATTAGAGATAATTATTTATTTGTTTATTAGATAGAGATGGAATTTTATTTAATAGATAAATAGGAGTTTGTGGTCGTTTTTAATTGTAATCGAGTCTTTATATAAACCCCAAAAAATTCTTGTTATGGTTAATGAAGAATTAATCAATTTTTAAGTTATTTTCTTGATTAATAAAATTGATGAATTACGACAAATATTCCGATGTTTATTTCGATCTAGGCCATTAGTGCTAGTGTTTCCATTTTTTAACCAAAAATATATTAATTCAAATATACTTCGCTAGCTAAAACATCATGTGGTCCATTTTTTCTAGGATAAGCACCTAAATATTGAAAATGTTGTTTTATGGCTAATATTGCTATAGAGTACGTCTATTTATGCATGGACTCATTACTTAAAAGCACATGTCGTCGCAATTAGTTCCATATAGTCTATATATAACACATCGTAATACTCAAAAATAACATACCAGAAATGGACTCTCTTCTTCAGTTTCTTCCTATGTCTCTTCTCCTACTATCTTTCATCTACGTTCTTCCAAAAATCTTCAAAAGCAAATCAAAAACTAGTCGTCCACCCGGCCCTCGGGGACTACCCTTCATTGGAAACATGCACCAGATCGATAACTCAAGCCTCCATACTTCCCTATGGAACCTGTCCAAATCCTATGGTCCAATTCTATCTCTCAACATAGGTTTTATGCCAGCCATCGTCGTTTCTTCCGCGAGTCTAGCAAAAGAAATCTTAAAAACCCAAGATCTTAACTTTTGTAGCAGGCCATTACTACACGGCATAAAAACAATCGGTTACAATGGCCGTGATGTGGCTTTATCGCCATATAATAAGAACTGGAAGGAGATGAGAAAGATTTTTAGTGTCTACCTTTTTAGCCCAAAAAGGATGCAATCTTCTAGGTACATTCGCGAAGATGAGGTCTCACGTGCCATGAAGAAGATACATGAATTGGCACTTTTGTCTAAACATGTAAACTTCAGTGTAATCTCCCACATTGTGATGAGTACTATTGTAACGCAAGAGGTATGAAGATGGAGATGAGAGTAAGAAGATTCTTCGACTACTTCATGAACTCCAGGCTACGATAACGAACTACTTCCTTTCGGATCTTTGGCCTGGTTCAATATTTGCGCATTTAATAGATAGGATGATGGGCAAATTTTATCGGCTAGAGAAGTGCTTCAAAGGTTTAGATTCATTTTACCAAGAACTAATTGATGAACACCTCCACCCTCAAACCCCCAAGTCTAATGAGGAAGACCAAGACCTTATAGACATTTTGATTCAACTCAAGAAAGATAAAGTCTTGGATCCCTTTGAGCTAACTAATGATCACATAAAGGCCCTCCTCACAGTAATTATTACATGCTATCTTTTTGAAATATATGAATATAACTTGACATTATTTACCTTTAATTTAACCACACTTGTGGTATTACCTTGTTTTTTTCTCATATAATTCATTTTAGTTTCTAATTGTATCCTTTGTTCTTTTAGGATGTATTAGTAGCCGGAACTGATAATAGCGCGGCTACATTGGTTTGGGCGATGACATCACTAATAATGAACCCTAAAGAAATGAAGAAAGTACAAGAAGAGGTGAGAAATGTGGTTGGAAACAAGGGTAAAGTTGATGAGGATGATCTTTCGAAACTCACCTACCTGAAGGCAGTGGTAAAAGAGGTCTTGCGATTATACCCCGCGGCTCCACTTCTCATACCTCGAGAAACAAATGAAGATACAATTATACATGGCTACAATATCAAGAAGAAAACCATAGTGTACGTGAACGTGCTGGCCATTGGAAGAGACCCTGGATCATGGGAGAATCCTGAGGAATTCTCACCAGAGAGGTTTTTGAAAAGCGATGTGGGCTTTAAAGGGAGTGATTTTGAGCTAATCCCGTTTGGGGCCGGTAGGAGAATTTGTCCTGGAATATCAATGGGAGTTCTTGAGGTGGAGCTTATGCTTGCTAATCTTGTTTACATGTTTGATTGGGGGTTGCCAGATGGTATTAAGAAGGAAGACATAGATTTGGAGGTTATGCCTGGGTTAACCATGACCAACAAGGAAGACTTGTGTCTTTTAGCCAAAGTTTACTCAGGAAAGACTACAGCATAATTGATTGAGATTGTGCATGAAACATCCTAACATTAAAGATATAAAAACACAGTTGTCTTTCTTTAAGGCTTTTGATCATTTGATGAAAGCAATACATTACTAATTTTCTTTTTCCTATGTCGCAAAATAATTTGTGAGAACATTATACTATCATATATGGAGAATTGTGTGTGAACTTTGCAGCCTATCTCACTGTTGTATTGTCAAGCGAATTACGCATCACATGGAAACACTAATCTTTTTGAATTAATGCTTAAATTTGTCTTTCAGGACTAATATTGTTAAAGGCAAATAGATTAAGGAAATTTAGTTAGAGACACCCAGAAGGTAACATGCATCCCCATGCACAAACCACAAATAAATAGCTAAAATAACAATCTATCCAATTAACCACACCAAGAAACACCGCACATCACTAGAACAAACATCAGAACTAAAGTAGATTATATAAAATCATAATAAGTATTTACAAGCTAGAAAAATTAAATCGAAATAGGTTGAAAAACATTTTGAAATTTAAAAAGAAATCTTGGAAGTACTATGCTAATACACGGAGTTAATCCTCTATGAGATCCTCAAAAGAAACCAAACTAGCTAGCATCCAAATGAATAAATACAAATTGAGATTGTATGGTGATGTTTATGGTCAAACATAAAAGCAACCTCAAATAAAACCAAACTAGCTAGCATCCAAATGAATAAATACAAATTGAGATTGTATGGTGATGTTTATTCAAACATAAAAGCAACTAACCAACTTTTTTAAGAAATATGGGTCACTTTTTTATTTAAAAAATAAAATAATAAACACCGACGATACTCTCATTATTAATGGAAAATATACGAGTACAATATCAGTTACAAAATCGAATAAAAAAATATAATATACAAGTTTATATATTCAAAATTGATAGGATATGATGTCTTCATCGGGTACTTCATATAATAGTTTCGTCTTGTGTCTTCATTATATTTGGTATTTGACTAAGCACCTTGACTATCATAAAAAAACAAATAAAATATTGGCGGTTGTGGTTGAGGATTCGTGTTCAACACGGGTCTCTTAAAACAAATTTCGCGTCTCTACTTAGATAATGCGTCTGTCTCCCAGGGTACAACAGCCGAAGCAGTATGTACTACCGGGGAAGGCTACACGCCCAAGGCTATACCGGATACTTTAGTGTGTTAGAACTTGATAATATGAAGATGAAGTTTAGAGAGTTCTCCTTTACAATATTCCATGGAAAAAGAAATATATATGGTTTGTTTTTGGTGATCATCCTTTTTGTTCTAAGACTTCTCTTCTCTTTCTTTAGGCAGATTTATGCAATAAACATGAATGAGTGAAAGGTCTCACTTAATTTGAGACATAAACTATAATAAATATCATCAAGTGACATAAATAAAACTCTACCCAAGAGTTTATTTTTAATTCACCATATAGAGTTTTATTAATATTTCACTAAATAAAATATCCATTCATTCCCAAGGATTTAAATATCTCATCAACATATATTAATTCATATGTTACAATTCACACTTATTTAATCTCCAAGGAGTTAAATACGTCATTAACATATATTAATTCGCATTTAGTGATTTCCAATGAGTTAAATATCACATTATTTGTGTATTTCATCTTAATACACTCAACTCGTTATTCCATTACCCTCTCATGATGTGGTTATACATTTGATGTCTTATCTTAAACTTTAGTCAATGCAACAACTAATAAGTTGTTTCTTATGCAAAATTCTTTTTGCACTATCCATTTTAAATTATTCTTTTTTTTAAACATAAATATTTCATATTAAATAAATTTGTACGTTATAATAGATATTGTTGTATTTGTTTGTAAAATTGCATATGTTATCCGAAGATATTGAACACAAAATAATAATACAACCGAAATACAACATAAAGTGTAAAGCACTTTGATAATAATTTAAATGGATAAGCAGACGAGATCTAGACATCTAATCTCAAGTGTTATTATCTTCAACACTTTTATCATCCGACATGAATCATCTCAATGATATCATTTTATGTTATGTATTAAGGTAATCCCTCAAATAAAAATCCATGCATACATATCCTCATATCTTCGTTTCAATTTTGAAACCATACTCTTAAACAAATATGTTCAAAACAACATCAAGTTGTTACAATTACTCCACTTAAGTAGCGACGGTTGAACAATCTGTTTTGTTCACACAACAAGAAATTATTTTCCACCATAAAGTATCATTGAGAACGTTATCTTAGTTTAGCATGTACTATTTTTAGCATGAGTAGCAAACCATTTTGAATTATCTAAATATGCAAAACTTTGTTTAAAAAATCATTCTAAAACATTTCTTTAGTTTTGCACAATAAGGATTTATAATATAAAAAATCAAAACCTAAAATATCAAATGGTGTTAAACGTTTTAGATTTAATACCCATGTAATAAAACGGTTTCTAGCAAGCAAGTAAAAAAAATATATTATAACGCGCACGTTATAAACTTGAACGTTTACATATAACGTTTTCCAAGGATAGATCTACAAAAGAAACCATTTTTAATTGTTTCTAACGCACACGCTAGACAACTAAATGTTCAGTCAGTATGGTTTATAAAATAAACAATTTCTAACAACATATTAGAACTTAAATGATTCTAATGCACACGTTAGACGAAATACATTAAACTTTGAGGCAAAACCTTTCAAAATGTTGGTTTTTCTAGTGTATAACCCAAAAGTTACTCCATTAACACCAAGTTAATGCGGAAATTATTACTAACTTAATATGAGGAATATGAACAGGCACACGTGGAATCTTTTGTGCACTATTTCACCAGAATGCACATGTATGTCTCACTACACTATTTTCTAATGCGCCCACTAAGAAATTAACGTTTACACAAAACGTTTAAACACATAATTATATATATAATAAATCTCATCTAACACGCATGCTAGATATTTAAACATATGGTCATATGATGTATACCAATACACCCGGTCTAACCCACAAGTTAGAAAAATAACCGATTACAAATTGGTTTTAAACAGATGTTTTTATGCGTCATTTCTAGCACGATTTTAGTACAACAATCATTTTAAAATGAACAATTTACTAAGAACCATTTCTAACACGGTTGTTAGATATAAAACCTCAACGATTATCCAAAAACTGTTTCTAGCATTGTTATTAGAATACTCACGATTACAAAAATCGTTTCTAAACCAAACGGTCTAATCAAATATTTTGTTATGTATTTCGATTTTTTTTATATAACATTGTACTCCAATCTTTTAAGATATCCAAAATCGATGTTGTACTCACATGATATTTCTCAAAATTATTTCTAAAAGTTTCATGAAAAAAAAAATCAAAAACCTTTTAAATCAATTCTTTCGTGAACCCAAAATCCTTATAAATAAGGTTTTAATATTGTAGCAACAATCTCATGAAATCTGTTTTAAGATTGTAGGAATATGGGTCACTTTTTTATGTAAAAAATAAAATAATAAACACTAACGATACTCTGGTTAGTAATGGGAAATATACGAGTACAATATCGGTTACAAAATCAAATAAAAAATATAATATAGAAGTTTATATATTCAAAATTGATAGGATATGGTGCCTTCATCGGGTACTTCATGTAATAGCTTCGTCTTGTATCTTCATCATATTTGGTCTTTTACTAAGCACCTTGACTATCATAAAAAATAAATAAAATATTTACGGTTGTGGCTGAGAATTCGTGTTCAACACGGGTCCCTTAAAATAGATTCCGCGCCTATACTTAGATAACACGCCTGTCTTCCAGTGTACAACGGCCGAAGCAGTATGTAGTGCTGGGGAAGGCTACGCGACAGAGGCTACACTGGATACTTTAGTGTGTTAGAACTTGATAATATGAAGATGGAGTTTAGAGAGTTCTCCTCTACAATATGAAGATGAAGTTTAGAGAGTTCTCCTCTTCCATGGAAAAAGAAATATATATGTTTTGTTTTTGATGATCATCCTTTTTATTCTAAGACTTCCCTTCTCTTTCTTTAGACAAATTTATGCAATAAACATGGATGAGTGAAAAGTCTCACTTAATTTGAGACATAAACTCTAATAAATATCATCAAGTGACATAAATAAAACTCTACCTAAGAGTTTATTTTTAATTCACCATATTAAGAGTTTCATTAATATTTCACTAAATAAAATATCCATTCATTTAACATAAATTTTCAACGCTTTTATGTTAATTTTTAAAAAGTGATAAGGTCATGTTGTGATAAAGTAAACATATGGAAACAAAGTTAAAAATGATAACAAAGACTACACACAACGTCCACAGTTTCTTGATGTGATCGTGGAAAACGGCCTCCGGGTCACCAGGTGGGAATTTTATCATTACATGCTTTGGCCTATATAAATAAGCAAGCGTTAAACACCACCCCCATTAGCTCTAAAAATGCATATACACATCCAGGTTCTCTCTCTCTCTCTCACTCTCGATTCCTTTATAATTAATACCTAATAATTTATAGAAGAGAAGATCAAGACCAAAAAGAACTACCAAGAAGAAAGGGTAGTGCCACATCCATATAGAGGGGGTATTTGTGAAACACTATCATGATATAGTGTTAGGTTAGGATGAAACATTATATTTATTTTTATGAGACAACACAATCTTGATATGATATGTAGTTAAATTGTAAGTAGAAATAATTACGGAAATTGTCCTTTATGTTCAAAACTGATAATTTTTATGTTTTTATGTTTTCAAATCCAACAACATTTGTTCTTTGACACTAATCCATGTTTTTTATTGTTAGGCCAAGTCATATACAAGACACATGAGGGGCAAATTGATGGGTTTACTTATTTATGTAAAAAAACATTTAGTTAAGAGTAATTAAATGATATAATTAACTAAAAACTTCATATCTCTCTCTCTCTCTCCATCACTTTCTTTCTTCACCACTAAGGGTGGCAAAACAAACCCAAATAGGTTGTTTTGGATCAATTTGGATAACTTTTAAAATTGATATGGGTCGGGATGGAGCAAAAGAATTTTGCAAGAAGGTCAAGATGGGTTGGGAAAATGCTAGTGACTTTTAGTTATAAGTTAGAATGTGTTTGTTTATGGGTTAGAATGGACTAAAACAAGCTTTATCCAATTTTATTTTATACAAAACCCACAGAACCAAATAGAAACCAAGAAATCGAAACGAAATCATTGAAACCGAACATATACCGAAACCAACCGAAATGAAAAAAAAAAGAAGCAAAACTGAAGCAAAAAAAAACTGAAAACCGAACCTGAACCGAGACAAAACCGAGTTTTTTTTTAATGAACGAAGAAGACGGGGAAAACATTTTAGTTATTTTACTTTTTGCGTTTTCGATTTATATTTGAGTTATTATTTTTTTGAATATTTTTTGAGAGGTTTTTGAAACCCTTTGTGTCACACCCTCAAAATCCACTAACGGAGTTTTACCTTCAGATGGTGTGAACTAACAGGATCGGAATCATTAGTTATAATCTAACCATAAAAACAAAGTTTCAAAACCATGAAAACGTTTACGAGTAATTAAATGCGGAAGCGTAAAACCATAGAAACCAATGTTGCGTCACGCAGGACGACTTAAAACCCAATGATAACAGTTTAAAATAAGTTTGCATAATTAAAAATGTTTCAAGCAATGCATGTTCCTAAACCGCGCGTCCGCCTCGGCTACCTGAGAATAACATACTAAAAGTGTCAACACAAGGTTGGTGAGTTCACAAGTTTATATAAAAGAAAGCGTTTAGCGTTTGCGTTCAGCGTTTTGCGTTACAGCATTTTGCGTTAAGCGTTACCAGATAGTGTTATGTCAATTATATATCTATAGGTAGCTAGCCTATAAAACAAGTATCACTAAGTGTTCGACACCGAAGCTGACTGTTTATCATTTGCCTTGCCACCAGGTCATCCAGACCATGGTATGTGTTTAGCCAAGATTACACCCGCTCGACTTCCAGTCGAGTTTAGCATTGGGTGGGGTTTGTCAAACCCAGTAGTACTACTCAACAATGACTCGCTGTTATCCAAATATTAACCGGTTCGATGTTATGAAGGACTTTAGTTATTGCGTTTGCCACTTAGTCTTTACAAGTGATATATAATCTATATTAACAAAATCTTAAATGCGTTTCGGAGTATGTTATCTCCCCCAAGTGAAAAGCGTTTGAAAACAGTTAAAATGGGGAAAGTGAAACTCACTGTTTGCGAAGATATTCCCAAATTAAATCACCAAGATGCGCGTCACAGAAAAACTCTCTCTAGCGTTCTAAAACAACAAAGAGATTTTTCTAAGTGTCGGAATATTATCGAGTCTCTAGACCCGGCACATAATACCTATGCACATAACATGTTTCGTGTTTCGTTTGTGAATCGTGTGTGACTTTAACAAATGTATTTGTGATACGTTACATGTGTAAGCAATTATATACGTGTCATGTATTCATAAAGTACATCACTAGCAATTACTCCATGTAAGGGCATTTTGGTCAACAAATAACAATTAACTAGCCATTATTCCCCATGAGGGCAATTTGGTCAAATCATGACAATCAATTAGCAATTATTCCCCGCAAGGGCATTTTGGTCAAAACATAACAATTATATAGCAAGTATCATGTTTCATGCATTTTCACACAATTCAGCAGCTAGTTTCACCGAGACAGAAATTCTACTTGAAAGATTGTACTATTCCACCAATCATAGCATCTCAATTAATTTACCAAAAATCATCACAGAGGCACATATGTCTTAGGTTTCCAGAACATATTTTATTATATTTTTATTCCACATAGTTTTCTCACAATCATCAAATCATTACAGCAAACTCATAACAGTCAAATTCATGCGCAACAGAATGTTATTTGAAATTCCCGTTAAACAAAAAATCCAATAAATGCAAGACCACTTGGGTTAGGTTCCTAACTCAATGAGTCAACTTCCAGAAGTGGAAACAACCCAATTGGTCTCGTATTTCATGAGATATAACATTTACAAAACAACCTAACAGCAGGTCTAACAGCTCAGCTTTGCACAACGTTTTTGTAAAATCATAAAAGTTAACCTTTACTTGTCCAAAAATTACAAGTTTATATTCTTTAGAAACTAGACTCAACCTAGTTTACTATAGTATCAATAATCTCAACCAATTTTCACATTTACACTTCGTTACAGTCACTTAAACATCAATAACCCAATCTGTCCAGAAACTGTTTGCATCCAAACTCAACATATTAACTATCTATGGACCATCATGCATTCATATAACATTCTAGACTCCATAAACACTATCCATGCACATCAATTACACATTACATACATGATTAGGGTTTTTGTTTTGAACTCAAATCAAAGACACAACAATTAACGTGTAACAATATCAATTCTAGTTATCATATCATTATCAAATCAACAAAATCATATGAACACAAAACCATATAAAATCGGCAGCTAGGGTTTGAAATTAACCCAATAAAAGTCAAGATTAAGTATAAAGGATGCATAGGATAATCTATTATACCTTCCTAGCACCTAATTCTTCAATCAAAACTTGAAATTGGTGGTTGTATGTGTGTGTATTGGTGACGGCAGCCAAGGAGAAGCCAAGGGAGGTTCCGATCGGGACTTGTGGGGAGAATAATAAGTTAGGGTTAATTGTTAATGATGTATTTATAATAATCTATGTTACACTTTGGCCCCTCCACTTCTAAGTATTACTAATCTAGCTTAACTAACTTGTTTACATCTTGAGTTAACGTTTATAACCATGTTATCACATAACACATAAGTCTAACACATAATTATCACATAATTACTGTTTTGACGTTTTTCGTTTATTCACCAATCGTTTGCGTCAACTCGTTTGCGTTTTGGTGCAATTCCCGAAAGACTATACCTGTAGTAAGTGTTAAGCGTCATTTAAACCCTAGTTTAAATGTAATGAGGTGTGCGTTATAGATTCAATGATCTTAAGTTTGAATTGACGGAGTTGAGTTAACGGAGTTAACCTGAAATTGACGATTGTCACACTTTGTATTTTAACATTTACTTAGTTCAAGGTGGGTTAACTCTACTCATCTTGACCCATCCATACCCATCCTAAACCGAATAAAACCGAGAAATCGAAACCGAAGACATTGAAACCGAATAGATACCGAAACAAAAAAAAACAAAAATGAACCCACAAAAACGGACCTAAACCGAGACGAAACAGAGTTTTTTTTTATGAACAAGGACGACGGGGAAGACATTTTAGTTATTTTAGTTTTTACGGTTTTTAATTATATTTTGATTTATTAATTTTTTATTAAATATTTTAAATATTTTTTAAGGAGTTTTTGAAACCCTTTACATTTTAACCTTTACTTGGGTCAAGATAGATTAACTTTACCCATCTTGACCCATACCCATCCTAACCCTCTATTTTAGAAATCCATCCTAACCCATACCCATCCTGAGCGAAACCCATTCTAACCCATCACCCAAATCCAACCCAACCCACTCATATTGCCACCTCTATTCACCACCATCAACATTCACTTTTAATCTTCATCACCTACCTCAGTGAGTTTAAAACTCCGGCAAAGAGATTTTCATCAAACAAGCAAGCCAACCTCAAACAATCGCCAACTGCCATCAGAAGTAGGAGAAATAAGTTGCACTAGAAAGAAACGAGTTTTTTTCCGGTGATGTTCAGATGGTCTACGTTTGGGTTTGGTGCCGCCGAAAATTACATAAACGTGTTTAGCAAGAGAAAGAAGCTGCTCTAAAAGCTTGTACAACTTTAACCTTCATCTTTTTCATTAAAACCCTAGAAATTTTTTCTTCAAAATTCAATACGGACAGTAACAATTAATGGTCGAGATGATAGGGCTTTTGTTTAGAATGCAAAATCCAGCTGATTAGTCGGTGTTTGTTCAAAATGTTGGGGCGGTGGTTGCTAGTGGCAGTGGTGGCTGGTTGAGGTAGTGGTTGTTGGTAGTGACTAGAGGGATTTTGGTTATAGGGTTTGGGGTTTGTGGGTTTGGTGGTGGTTGTTTAGAGTGGGTTGCCATCAGCGACGGTGGTCGAGACGTCCGACCATGGGTGGTGATGGAGATGGTGGTGGTTGGTGGATGATTATAGGTGAAAGAGAAAGTGTGTTTGTGTGTGTGTGTGCGTGTGTGTGTGTGTATCTATAATATATATAAATGAAAGCTTTAAAACCTCTCCGGTTGCTCCCTAAATTCTCTCAAGCCATCAAATTGCTTTATTTGTAAATGGAGGCTTCTCAAGTTTGACCCGAATTCATGGGTATGGGTCTCACTAAACCCAGATATCTATTAAACGGGTTATAACATCTCATTAAATTAAAAATTAATCTTACCATTTATTTGATATGAAAATCCTATAAAATAGGGATTTACTAAAATTAATATCTCATTTTTTAAAAAACGATAAGTTTTATAATTAAGAAACAATTTTATAGTAAAAAAAATAAGTGGGTCATTGGTCACCAAACCAAGATAGCTTTTAAACGAGTTATAGCATATCATTTATTTGTGAAACCTTTTAATCATCAAACCCTAAGTATATTATTAACTTTCTTACAATAAAGAAAGAAAATTAAAATTCAAAAAATAAATATTAGAAAACGAAAAATGTAAAAAAACCCCGTAATACAGGGGATAAAAACTAGTATATATCTATAATATATATAAACGATACCCCTAAAATCCAATGTGTCGCGATATGGTCGCTCCTTCCTTTTATGGAAGCCACCAGATTGCTTGATTTTTAAATGGAGACCTCTCATTGATTTAACCCAAATTCATGGATATGGGTCTTACCAAAACCAGATAGCTCTTAAACGGGTTATAACATCTCATTAAATTAAAAATTAATCTTACCAATTATTTGATATGAAAATCCTATAAAATAGGGATATACTAAAATTTAATATCCAATTTAAAAATAAAGATACTATTTATAATTTATAAACAATTTTATAGTAAAAAAAACATAAGCGGGTTATGGGTCACCAAATCCAGATAGCTTTTAAACGGGTTATAACATATCATTTATTTATGAAACCCTTTTATCATCAAACCCTAAGTATATTATTAACTTTCTTATAATAAAGAAAGAAAATTAAAATCCAAAAAATAAATATTAGAAAATGAAAAATGTAAAACAACCCCCATAATACGGGGGATAAAAACTAGTATATATCTATAATATGTATAAACGAAACCCTTAAAATCCAATGTGTCGAGATATGATCGCTCCCCCCTTTTATGGAAACCACCAGATTGCTTGATTTTTAAATGGAGGCATCTCATTGATTTAACCCAAATTCATGGGTGTGGGTCTTACCAAAACCAAATAGCTCTTAAACGGTTGATAAAATCTCATTAAATTAAAAATTAATCTTACCAATTATTTGATATGAAAATTCTATAAAATAGGGATATACTAAAATTTCATATCCAATTTAAAAACAAAGATACTATTTATAATTAATAAACAATTTTATCGTAAAAAAAACATAAGCGGGTCATGGGTCACCAAATCCAGATACCTTTTAAACGGGTTATAACATATAATTTATTTATGAAATCCTTTTATCATCAAACCCTAATTATATTATTAACTTTCTTATAATAAAGAAAGAAAATTAAAATCCAAAAAATAAATATTAGAAAACTAAAAATGTAAAACAACCCCCGTAATACGGGGGATAAAAACTAGTATATATCTATACTATATATAAACGAAACTCCTAAAATCCAATGTGTCGCGATATGGTCGCTCCCCCCTTTTTTGGAAGCCACCAGATTGCGTGATTATTAAATGGAGGCATCTCATTGATTTAACCCAAATTCATGGGTATGGGTCTTACCAAAACCAGATAGCTCTTAAACGGGTTATAACATCTCATTAAAAATTAATCTTACCAATTATTTGATATGAAAATCCTATAAAATAGAGATATACTAAAATTTAATATCCAATTTAAAAATAAAGATACTATTTATAATTCATAAACAATTTTATAGTAAAAAAGCATAAGCGGGTCATGGGTCACCAAATCCAGATAGCTTTTATACGGGTTATAACATATCATTTATTTATGAAACCCTTTCATCATCAAACCCTAAGTATATTATTAACTTTCTTACAATAAAGAAAGAAAATTAAAATCCAAAAAACAAATCTTAGATAACGAAAAATGTAAAACAACCCTCGTAATACAGGTGATAAAAACTAGTATATATTTATAATATATATAAACGAAACCCCTAAAATCCAATGTTTCGCGATATGGTGGCTCCCCCCTTTTATGGAAGCCACCGGATTGGTTGATTTTTAAATGGAGGCTTCTCATTGATTTAACCCAAATTCATGGGTATGGGTCTTACCAAAACCAGATTGCTCTTAAACGGGTTATAACATCTCATTAAATTAAAAATTAATCTTACCAATTATTTGATATGAAAATCCTATAAAATAGGGATATACTAAAATTTAATATCCAATTTAAAAATAAAGATACTATTTATAATTCATAAACAATTTTATAGTAAAAAAGCATAAGCGGGTCATGGGTCACCAAATCCAGATAGCTTTTATACGGGTTATAACATATCATTTATTTATGAAACCCTTTCATCATCAAACCCTAAGTATATTATTAACTTTCTTACAATAAAGAAAATTAAAATCCAAAAATAAATATTAAAAACCGAAAAATGTTAAACAATCATTCTCAAGCCATCATATTGCTTTATTTGTAAATGAAGGTTTCTCACGCATTTGACCCGAATTCACGGGTAAATGTCTCAAACCCAAATAGCTCTTAAATGGGTTATAGCATCTCATTATATTAAAAACTAGGATAATAGCCCGTGTTACACACGGGTGGAAAACATAGCAATAAACAATATAAAATATAAACTACGCATTCGGTCAACACAAATAATTGACATAAGTTTTTACCCTCAGATGTTATAAAAGATGTTAAACTATATCTATAAAATAAAAAAAATACTTTATAAATAAACAATGCAATGAATAAGAAAATAATATAACAAATGAACCATTAGACCTGAAAAAAAAAATAAAAAACACATATTAGTAAAAGATTTTGTGATATTAATTTAAAACTAAGTTTACAAATACATACCAACTTTAAACTGTATCACATTAAGTTTTCGAAAATCTCTTTGTAAACAGATTTATTTAATTTTTTTAAATGTTCCTAATTGTTCTAAAGAACGTTTTTTTCTTTTTTCTTTTATAGTGTTTTTTGTAATAATTTTCAGAGATATCTATATTTTTATAGCATTTTTCATATCATTTCTTAATAAATAAATAAATAAAACTTAAAGAATATTCGGTTTGATCACCATTCACCGGCTCTTCTTCTTTCCTCAAGAGTAAATTAAATCATTGACAAGGTAGTTATCAATTGGAATAAATAGACTTAATCATAGAGTTAATTGCATTAATTTGAATAAATTGACTTAATTGCAGAATTAATTGAATTAAATTGGAATGCTTATTTTAATTTAGTGAATTAAAAATAATTATGAATATGTGGAAATTATTGATATAGAAATGTGATTACATGGAATCCTATGTGGATAGGCTATAATAAGAACATTTGCAGAAAATCATCTTGATTTAATATATTAGTAAGATGTTCCTAATTGTTCTAAAGAACGTTCTTTTCTTTATTGATTTATAGTGTTTTTTTTTAATAATTTTCAGAGATATCTATATTTTTATAGCATTTTTCATGTCATTTCTTAATAAATAAATAAACAAATAAAACTTATAGAACATTCGGTTTGATCACCATTCACCGGCTCTTCTTCTTTTCTCAAGAGTAAATTAAATCATTGACAAGGTGGTTATTAATTGGAATAAATAGACTTAATCATGGAGTTAATTGCATTAATTTGAATAATTAGATTTAATTGCAGAATTAATTGAATAAAATTGGAATGCTTATTTTAATTTAGTAGATTAAAATTAATTATGAATATGTGGAAATTATTGATATGGAAATGTGATTACATGGAATTCTATGTAGATAGGCTAGAATAAGGACATGTGGAGAGAATCATCTTGCTTTAATATATTAGTAAGAAGATGTACCTAATTGTTCAAAAGAACTATCTTTTGTTTTTTCAATTAGAGTGTTTTTTATATATAATTTTTCAGAGATATCTTTATTTTTATAGCATTTTTCATGTCATTTCTAAATAAATAAATAAATAAATAAAACTTAAGGAACATTCGATTTGATCACCATTCACCGGCTCTTCTTTTTTCCTCAAGAGTAAATTAAATCATTAACAAGGTGGTTATTAATTGGAATAAATAGACTTAATTATGGAGTTAATTGCATTAATTTGAATAAATAAATTTAATTGCAGAATTAATTAATTAAATTGGAATGCTTATTTTAATTTAGTGGATTCAAAATAATTATGAATATGTGGAAATTATTGATATGGAAATGTGATTACATGGAATCCTATGTAGATAGGCTAGAATAAGGACATGTGGAGAGAATCATCTTCCTTTAATATGTTAGTAAGACGTTCCTAATTGTTCTAAAGAACATTCTTTTTTTTATTTAGAGTGTTTTTTATAAATAATATTCAGGGATATCTATATTTTTATAGCATTTTTTATGTCATTTCTTAATAAATAAAACATAAAGAAACATTCGGTTTGATCACCATTCACCGGCTCTTCTTCTTTTCTCAAGAGTAAATTAAATCATTGATAATGTGGTTATTAATTGGAATAAATAAACTTAATAATGGAGTTAATTGCATTAATTTTAATAAATAGATTTAATTGCAAAATTAATTGAATTAAATTGGAATGCTTATTTTAATTTAGTGGATTAAAATTAATTATGAATATGTGGAAATTATTGATATGGAAATGTGATTACATGGAATCCTATGTGGATTGGCTAGAATAAGGAAATGTGGAGAGAATCATCTTGCTTTAATATATTAGTAAGAAGATGTTCCTAATTGTTCTAAAGAACGTTCTTTTCTTTTTTCATTTAGAGTGTTTTTCATATATAAATTTCATATATATCTATATTTTTATAGCACTTTTCATGTCATTTCTTAATAAGTAAATAAATAAAACATAAAGAACATTCGGTTTGATAACCATTCACCGGCTGTTCTTTCCTTAAGAGTAAATTAAATCATTGAAAATATGGTTATTAATTGGAATAAATAGACTTAATCATGAAGTTAATTGAATTAACATGAATAAATAGATTTAATTACAGAATTAATTGAATTAAATTGGAACGTTTATTTTAATTTAGTGGATTAAAAATAATTATTAATATGTGGAAATTATTGAGATGAAAATGTGATTACATGGAATCCTATGTGAATAGGCTAGATGTAACATCCCGAAATTTCAAGAAAATATTAATTATATTACTTAATAATAGAGGGAAAGTTTACTCGGGTTATTAGGAAATAGAATATGAGTTGGTGTGGGTCGGGCTAGTGTTGGGTAATGGATGTGGGTTGTGGACTTGGATTAATTGAGATGAGTTAAATAAGAATGGGATTTCAGGGATATAAATACCCCCAAAATCCCAAAAATATCTTCATTTACATCTATTTCTTCACACACTCAAAATTCTAACCGATCAAGATTCGAAGCCGAGACCCGAGATTTTGTTGATAGATCTGAGTTGGTGAGGTAAGAACAAATCCAACAAAGCTAATATTACTGAAAATGGTTAGGATTGGATGGGTTAACCGGACCCGAAACCCAAAATGCCCAAATCGGACCCCTAAAACGTCGATTTTAGGCCGATTTGATGGTTGGGATTTGTAGGCGCCGATCATACAATTCCGTAGGTACCAAAATCGAGTTATTTGGCTAAAAAACGAAGGACTTATGGGCAAACAGATCTGCAGCGCGATAACTTCGCCTGCAAGATTAAGTTCGCCTGATGAACTTCGCCTTCAAGCGTAACTTCGCCTTCAAGCGTAACTTCGCCTAAGGTTTAACTTCGCCTGAAGCCAAGTTCGCCTAAGGATAACTTCGCCTGAAGCCAAGTTCGCCTAAGGATAACTTCGCCTGAAGCCAAGTTCGCCTAAGGTTTAACTTCGCCTGAAGCCAAGTTCGCCTAAGGTTTAACTTCGCCTGAAGCCAAGTTCGCCTAAGGTTAACTTCGCCTGAAGCCAAGTTCGCCTAAGGTTTAACTTCGCCTGAAGCCAAGTTCGCCTAAGGTTTAACTTCGCCTGAAGCCAAGTTCGCCTAAGGTTTAACTTCGCTTGAAGTGAAGTTCGTTTAGAAAATAAACTAAAAGCGATAAGTTAAAGTAAGCTAATACTAGGCCACCAGATTAGGTCAGGCGAGTATTGATACGTGTAACTTGTACAGTTAGCCGAGCTCAGTTAAAGAAGGGATTTACAGCTACCAGAGAAGAAGCAGAGTCCAGGTGAGTTTCTAGCCCCATTTCCTTGTTATGTTTTCGGGGCTGTGTGCATACTCGATGTGAAGTGTGAATACACTTACCTTAAGTGGTAAGTGTATGCTATAGATGTTATACGAGGTATATATTTTATAATGTTTGTCGGTACGTGAACGATCTTCGGATATTGCACGTATCGCCAAGGATAGTAAATTCCAAGTGGTTGATAGTGTTTATGAATGATATGATGTAACTTGTTTATTACGTAAATACCGAACTGATATGAAGTGTGATGTAGACAAGTAGAGGTAGAGCGTGTTAGAAGTGGCAAGAGTCTAGTAAGGGTGTTAGTGGCATAACGTGAGCGCGTGATAGGGAAAGCCTGTAAGTGCCATCGTTATTATGTGTGTATGATTGTTGATGTGACTTGCTTATTATGTAAATGATATGAAGCGTGTTGTAGACAAGTAGAGGTAGAGCGTGTTAGAAGTGGCAAGAGTCTAGTAAGAGTGTTAGTGGCATAACGATAGTACGTGGTAGGGTAAGCCTATACGTGCCTTCGTTATTAAAGTGGCAAAGTGGCATAACGTTTTACGTTATTAAAGTGGCAAAGTGGCATAACGTTTTACGTTATTAAAGTGGCAAAGTGGCATAACGTTTTACGTTATTAAAGTGGCAAAGTGGCATAACGTTTTACGTTATTAAAGTGGCAAAGTGGCATAACGTTTTACGTTATTAAAGTGGCAAAGTGGCATAACGTTTTACGTTATTAAGTGGCAAAGTGGCATAACGTTATACGTTATTAAAGTGGCAAAGCGGCAAGGTGGTAGGTGTAAATAAGAGGCTAAGTGGTAAGTTAAGCAGGTTAGATGCGAAAGTGTGAATACACTTACCTTAAGTGGTAAGTGTATAAATGTTATACAAGTAGCTATTATGTAATGCTTGTCGGTACGTGAACGATCTTCGGATATTGCACGTATCGTCAAGGAGAGTGATTGTCAAGTGGTTGTTAGTGTGTATGTATTCTAAGATGCGACTTGCTTATTATGTGAATATTGTATTGGTATAAAGAGTGCTGTAGACAAGTAGTGGTAGAGTGTGATAGAAGTGGCAGAGTCTAGTAAGAGTGTTAGTGGCATGACGATAGTACGTGGTAGGGCAAGCCTATACGTGACTTCGTTATTAAGGTGGCATCAAGTGGCATAAGTGGCTAAGCTGTAGGGGTAATTAAGAGGCTAAGCTATAGGGGTAATTAAGTGGTTAAACAGTGGCATGTTAGACAGTGGACTATGTGTCTTCGGATACGTATATATTGTATGAAGTGGTTGTATGATAAGTTGCTTGATTAACTAGAACTCACTCAGCGTAGCTGACTTTTAGTATGCACGCAGGTGAGCTGATTATAGAGTTAGCATGAGGATGACACACGGCATGGATTGAACGGCTGGCATCTGAAGAAAGAAGTAAAGATGTTTTAAATATAAAGTTTTGTGTTATGGTATCAAAGAAAAGATTTAATGTTTTGTAACAAATGATTGATGTTTTATATTCCGCGAAAAGTTTTAATAAACTCTGATTTGAAGGACTGTGTTTATGAGTAAATCCGACGCTAAAGTAGGGCTACCGGGTTCGGGGCCTTACAAGTTGGTATCAGAGCATAAGTTCGAGAGATTTAAGCATCCTACATGCTTAGACTCGAACAGAAAATGGGATTTAAGTAAGAAAGGAAAGAAGATGCCAGCTCAAGAATGCCATGTGTCGCTCAAGCTAGATCAGTAAAGGTAAGGTGTATGATTAAATGATATATGTTAATGAGAAAGAAAAGATATGTGAACGATAGGGATAGGAGTAATTGATTGTTTGATTTGACTAACTGCTTAAGTAGAACCAGCACAAATAGACTCATAAAGGGAAGTGTATAGGACACGGAAAGCAATGTGATCAGCTAGTCACAGCTGGCCACTGTTATTACCTGTTAGCCTTGCTATCCTTGTACTAGATAGTTCCTTGAGTGATGATGTTTGTGTTGTCCCTTTAAGAATACGGATGGCTGGAACTGGAGAATAAGTGGTATGTCACAGTTGTTTTATGTTTAGTAGTTAAAAGAGTGTTTTATGTTACAGTTGAACCTATGTTTGTTTAGCAAGCTTGAATGATTTCCTTTTATGTTATGAAGTACTTGTGACTTCTTGTGCTTTTGTATGAACGATCTATGAATTTAACTTGAATGCATGTTGGTTATAATAAATAGTTGTGTGATGGTAAAGCGTCGCCTTAGGAGTTAGCGTTATTATATAAAACAAGGTTCCTCGGGAAGGCGATACGAGACTTGGTACATCGAGGGCTTCATAGACAAGCTACCGTAATAGCTAAAACACATGATCACCGCTCGATGACTACAAGTCAGGAGTAAGAGGGATAACTCAGAAAGCGAAGGCGATTCAATAAAGCGTGTGAATATAAGAAGTTTTCCTTTTATGGGGAATAAGTTAGGTTTCGGGGACGAAACCTCTTTAAGGAGGGAAGACTTGTAACATCCCGAAATTTCAAGAAAATATTAATTATATTACTTAATAATAGAGGGAAAGTTTACTCGGGTTATTAGGAAATAAATAATAGAATATGAGTTGGTATGGGTCGGGCTAGTGTTGGGTAATGGATGTGGGTTGTGGACTTGGATTAATTGAGATGGGTTAAATAAGAATGGGATTTCAGGGATATAAATACCCCCAAAATCCCAAAAATATCTTCATTTACATCTATTTCTTCACACACTCAAAATTCTAACCGATCAAGATTCGAAGCCGAGACCCGAGATTTTGTTGATAGATCTGAGTTGGTGAGGTAAGAACAAATCCAACAAAGCTAATATTACTGAAAATGGTTAGGATTGGATGGGTTAACCGGACCCGAAACCCAAACTGCCCAAATCGGACCCCTAAAACGTCGATTTTAGGCCGATTTGATGGTTGGGATTTGTAGGCGCCGATCATACGATTCCGTAGGTACCAAAATCGAGTTATTTGGCTAAGAAACGAAGGACTTATGGGCAAACAGATCTGCAGCGCGATAACTTCACCTGCAAGATTAAGTTCGCCTGATGAACTTCGCCTTCAAGAGTAACTTCGCCTTCAAGCGTAACTTCGCCTAAGGTTTAACTTCGCCTGAAGCCAAGTTCGCCTAAGGATAACTTCGCCTGAAGCCAAGTTCGCCTAAGGTTTAACTTCGCCTGAAGCCAAGTTCGCCTAAGGATAACTTCGCCTGAAGCCAAGTTCGCCTAAGGTTTAACTTCGCCTGAAGCCAAGTTCGCCTAAGGTTTAACTTCGCCTGAAGCCAAGTTCGCCTAAGGTTAACTTCGCCTGAAGCTAAGTTCGCCTAAGGTTTAACTTCGCCTGAAGCCAAGTTCGCCTAAGGTTTAACTTCGCCTGAAGCCAAGTTCGCCTAAGGTTTAACTTCGCCTGAAGCCAAGTTCGCCTAAGGTTTAACTTCGCCTGAAGTGAAGTTCGTTTAGAAAATAAACTAAAAGCGATAAGTTAAAGTAAGCTAATACTAGGCCACCAGATTAGGTCAGGCGAGTATTGATACGTGTAACTTGTACAGTTAGCCGAGCTCAGTTAAAGAAGGGATTTACAGCTACCAGAGGAAGAAGCAGAGTCCAGGTGAGTTTCTAGCCCCATTTCCTTGTTATGTTTTCGGGGCTGTGTGCATACTCGATGTGAAGTGTGAATACACTTACCTTAAGTGGTAAGTGTATGCTATAGATGTTATACGAGGTATATATTTTATAATGTTTGTCGGTACGTGAACGATCTTCGGATATTGCACGTATCGTCAAGGAGAGTGATTGTCAAGTGGTTGTTAGTGTGTATGTATTCTTAGATGCGACTTGCTTATTATGTGAATATTGTATTGGTATAAAGAGTGCTGTAGACAAGTAGTGGTAGAGTGTGATAGAAGTGGCAGAGTCTAGTAAGAGTGTTAGTGGCATGACGATAGTACGTGGTAGGGCAAGCCTATACGTGACTTCGTTATTAAGGTGGCATCAAGTGGCATAAGTGGCTAAGCTGTAGGGGTAATTAAGAGGCTAAGCTATAGGGGTAATTAAGTGGTTAAACAGTGGCATGTTAGACAGTGGACTATGTGTCTTCGGATACGTATATATTGTATGAAGTGGTTGTATGATAAGTTGCTTGATTAACTAGAACTCACTCAGCGTAGCTGACTTTTAGTATGCACGCAGGTGAGCTGATTATAGAGTTAGCATGAGGATGACACACTGCATGGATTGAACGGCTGGCATCTGAAGAAAGAAGTAAAGATGTTTTAAATATAAAGTTTTGTGTTATGGTATCAAAGAAAAGATTTAATGTTTTGTAACAAATGATTGATGTTTTATATTCCGCGAAAAGTTTTAATAAACTCTGATTTGAAGGACTGTGTTTATGAGTAAATCCGACGCTAAAGTAGGGCTACCGGGTTCGGGGCCTTACACTAGAATAAGGACATGTGGAGAGAATCATCTTCCTTCAATATATTAGTAAGATGTTCCTAATTGTTCTAAAGAACTTTCTTTTCTTTTTTCATTTAGAGTGTTTTTTATATATAATTTTCAGAGATATATATATTTTTATAGCATTTTTCATGTCATTTCTTAATAAATAAATAAATAAAACTTGAAGAACATTCGGTTTGATCAACATTCACCGGCTCTTCTTCTTTCCTTAAGAGTAAATTAAATCATTAACAAGGTGGTTATTAATTAGAATAAATAGACTTAATCATGGAGTTAATTGCATTAATTTGAATAAATAGATTTAATTACAGAATTAAATTGGATTGCTTATTTTAACTTAGTGGATTAAAAATAAATTTGAATATAAGGAAATTATTTATATACAAATGTGATTATTAGAAATCCTACGTGGATAGGCTAGAATAAGTACATGTGGAGAGAATTATCTTGCTTTAATAAATTAGTAAGATGTTCCTAATTATTCTAAATAACGTTCTTTTCTTTTTTCATTTAGAGTGTTTTTTATAAATAATATTCAGTGATATCTATATTTTTATAGCATTTTTCATGTCATTTCTTAATAAATAAATAAATAAAACTTAAAGAAACACTCGGTTTGATCACCTTTCACCGGCTCTTCTTCTTTACTCAAGAGTAAATTAAATAATTGACAAGGTGGTTATTAATTGAAATAAATAGACTTAATCATGGAGTTAATTTCATTAATTTGAATAAATAGATTTAATTGCATAATTAATTGAATTAAATTGGAATGCTTATTTTAATTTAGTGGATTAAAAATAATTATGAATATATGGAAATTATTGATATGGAAATGTGATTACATGGAATCCGATGTGGATTGGCTAGAATAAGAATATATGGAGAGAATCAACTTTCTTTAATATATTAGTAAGAAGATGTTCGTAATTGTTCTAAAGAACGTTCTTTTCTTTTTTCATTTAGAGTGTTTTTTATATATAATTTTCTGAGATATCTATATTTTTATAGCATTTTTCATGTCATTTCTTAATAAATAAATAAATAAATTTAAAGAACATTCGGTTTGATCACCATTCACCGGCTCTTCTTCTTTCCTCAAGAGTAAATTAAATCATTGACAAAATGGTTATTAATTGGAATAAATAGACTTAATCATGGAGTTAACTGCATTAATATGAATAAATAGATTTAATTACAGAATTAATTGAATTAAATTGGAATGCTTATTTTAATTTAGTGGATTAAAAATAATTTTGAATACGTGGAAATTATTGATATGGAAATGTGATTACATGGAATCCTATGTGGATATCTTGCTTTAATATATTAGCAAGAAGATGCTTTTAATTGTTCTAAAGAACGTTCTTTTCTTTTTTTCATTTAGAGTGTTTTTTATATAAAATTTTATGAGATATCTATATTTTTATAGCATTTTTCATGTCATTTCTTAATAAATAAATAAATAAAACTTAAATAACATTTGGTTTGATCATCATTCACCGGCTCTTCTTCTTTCCTTAAGAGTAAATTAAATCATTATATAGGTGGCTATTAATTGGAATAAATAGACTTAATCATGGAGTTAATTGCATTAATATGAATAAATAGATATAATTGCAGAATTAATTGAATTAAATTGGAATGCTTATTTTAATTTAGTGGATTAAAAATAATTATGAATATATGGAAATTATTGATATGGAAATGTTATTACATGAAATTCTATGTGGATAGACTAGAATAAAGACATGTGAAGAGAATCGTCTTGATTTAATATATTAGTAAGATGTTCCAAAGAACGTTCTTTTTTTTCATTTACAGTGTTTTTTATAAATAATTTTCATAGATATCTATATTTTTATAACACTTTTTATGTCATTTATTATTAAGTAAATAAATAAAACTAAAAGAAACATTCGGTTTGTTCGCCATTCACCGGCTCTTCTTCCTTCCTTAAGAGTAAATTAAATAATTGAAAAGGTGGTTATTAATTAGAATTAATAGACTTAATAATAGAGTTAATTGCGTTAACATGAATAAATAGATTTAATTGCAGAATTAATTGAATTAAATGGGAATGCTTATTTTAATTTAGTGGATTAAAAATAATTATGAATATGTGGAAATTATTGATATTGAAATATGATTATATGGAATCCTATGTGGATTGGCTATAATAAGGACATGTGGAGATAATCATCTTGCTTTAACATATTAGCAAGAAGATGTTTCTAATTGTTCTAAACAACGTTCGTTTCTTTTTTCATTTAGAGTTTTTTATATATAATTTTCTGAGATATCTATATTTTTATAGCATTTTTCATGTCATTTTCTTAATAAATAAACTTACAGAACATTCGGTTTGATCACCATTCGCCAGCTCTTCTTCTTTCCTCAAGAGTAAATTAAATCATTGACAAGATGGTTATTAATTAGAAGAAATAAACTTAATCATGGAGTTAATTTCATTAATATGAATAAATATATTTAATTACAGAATTAATTGATTTAAATTAGAATGCTTATTTTAATTTAGTGGATTAAAAATAATTATGAATATATGGAAATTATTGATATGAAAAAATTATTACATGGAATCCTATGTGCATAGGATAGAATAAGGACATGTAAAGAGAATCATCTTGCTTTAATATGTTACTAAGATGTTCCTAATTGTTCTAAAGAACGTTCTTTACTTTTTTCATTTACAGTGTTTTTTATAAATAATATTCAGTGATATCTATATTTATATAGCATTTTTCATGTCATTTCTTAACAAATAAAAAAATAAAACATAAAGAACATTCGGTTTAATCAACATTCACCGGCTCTTCTTCTTTTCTCAAGAGTAAATTAAATCATTGACAAGGTGATTATTAATTGGAATAAATAGACTTAATAATGGAGTTAATAGCATTAATTTTAATAAATAGATTTAATTGCAGATTTAATTGAATTAAATTGGAATGCTTATTTTAATTTAGTGGATTAAAAATAATGATGAATATGTGGAAATTATTGATATTGAAATGTGATTACATGAAATCCGATGTGGATTGGCTAGAATGAGGACATGTGGAGAGAATCATCTTGCTTTAATATATTAGCAAGAAGATGTTTCTAATTGTTCTAAAGAACGTGCTTTTCTATTTTCATTTAGAGTGTTTTTTATATATAATTTTATGAGATATCTATATTTTTATAGCATTTTTCATGTCATTTATTAATAAATAAATAAATAAACTTACAGAACATTCGGTTTGATCACTATTCACCGGCTCTTCTTCTTTCCTCAAGAGTAAATTAAATCATTGACAAGATGTTTATTAATTAGAATAAATAAACTTAATCATGGAGTTAATTGCATTAATATGAATAAATAGATTTAATTGCAGAATTAATTGAATTAAATTGGAATGCTTAGTTTAATTTAGTGGATTAAAAATAATTATGAATATGTGTAAATTATTGATATGGAAATGTGATTACATGGAATCCTATGTGGATAGGCTAGAATAAAGACACGTGGAGAGAATTATCTTGCTTTAATATATTAGTAAGATGTTCCTAATTGTTCTAAAGAACGTTCTTTTCTTTTTTCATTTAGAGTGTTTTTTATAAATAATTTTCATAGATATCTATATTTTTATAGCACTTTTCATGTCATTTTTTAATAAGTAAATAAATAAAACTTACAGAATATTCGGTTTGATTACCATTCTCTGGCTCTTCTTTCCTCAAAAGTAAATTAAATCATTGACAAGGTGGTTATTAATTGTAATAAATAGAATTCATCATGGAGTTAATTGCATTAATTTGAATAAATAGATTTAATTGCAGAATTAATTGAATTAAAGTGGAATGCTTATTTTAATTTAGTGGATTAAAAATAGTTATGAATATGTGAAAATTATTGATTTGGAAATGTGATTACATGTAATCGTATGTGGATAGGCTAGAATAAGGACATGTGGAGACAATTATCTTGCTTTAATATATTTGCAAGATGTTCCTAACTGTTCTAAAGAACGTTCTTTTCTTTTTTTCATTTAGTGTGTTTTTTATAAATAATTTTCATACATATCTATATTTTTATAGCACTTTTCCTGTCATTTCTTAATAAGTAAATAAATAAAACTTAAAGAAGATTCGGTTTGATCACCATTCTCCGGATCTTCTTCTTTTCTCAAGAGTAAATTAAATCATTGAAAAGGTGGTTATTAATTGGAATAAATGGACTTAATCATGGAGTTAATTGCATTAATTTGAATAAATAGATTTAATTGCAGAATTAATTGAATTAAATTGGAATGCTTATTTAAATTTAGTGGATTAAAAATAATTTTCAATATGTGGAAATTTTTGATATGGAAATGTGATTACATGGAATCCTATCTGGATAGGCTATAATAAGGACATGTGGAGAGAATCATCTTGCTTTAATATATTAGTAAAATTAATCTCATAAAATATTTGATATGAAAATCATATAAAATAGGGATATACTAAAAAGTAATATCATATTTTATTTAAAAAAAGATATTATTTATAACTAAGAAACAATTTTATAATAAACAAAATAAACGGGTAAAGGGTATCACCAAAATCAGATAGTTTTTAAACAGGATTATAGCATATCATTTATTTATGAAACCATTTTATCTTCAAACCTCAAGTATGTTAATTATTAACTTTCTTACCATAAATAAAATTAAAATCCAAATACATATATAAATATTAAAAACGAATAATTTAAAATAACCTCCGTAATACGAGGGATAAAATCTAGTCTATAATATATATAAACGAAAACCCAAAAATCCAATGTGTCGCGATATGGTCGCTCCCCTTTTTTATGGAAGCCACCAGATTACATGATTTTTAAATGGATGCCTCTCATTGATTTAACCTAAATTCATGTGTATGGGTCTTACCAAAACCAGATAGCTCTTAAATGGGTTATAACATCTCATTAAATTAAAAATTAATCTTACCAATTATTTGATATGAAAATCCTATAAAATAGGGATATGCTAAAATTTAATATCCAATTTAAAAATAAAGATACTATTTATAATTAATAAACAATTTTATAGTAAAAAACATAAGCGGGTCATGAGTCACCAAATCCAGATAGCCTTTAAACGGTTTATAACATATCATTTATATATGAAACCCTTTCATCATCAAACCCTAACTATAATATTAACTTTCTTACAATAAAAAAAGAAAATTAAAATCCAAAAAATAAATATTAGAGAATAAAAAATGTAAAACAACCCCCGTAATACGGGGGATAAAAACCAGTATATATCTATAATATATATAAACGAAACCCCTAAAATCCAATGTGTCGCGATATGGTCGCTCTCCCCTTTTATGTAAGCCACCAGATTGCTTGATTTTTAAATGGAGGCCTCTCATTGATTTAATCCAAATTCATGGGTATGGGTCTTACCAAAACCAGATAGCTCTTAAACGGGTTATAACATCTCATTAAATTAAAACTTAATCTTACCAATTATTTGATATGAAAATCTTATAAAATAGGGATATACTAAAATTTAATATCCAATTTAAAATAAAGATACTATTTATAATTAATAAACAATTTTATAGTAAAAAAGCATAAGCAGGTCATGGGTTACCAAATCCAGATAGCTTTTATACGGGTTATAACATATCATTTATTTATGAAACCCTTTCATCATCAAACCCTAAGTATATTATTAACTTTCTTACAATAAAGAAAGAAAATTAAAATCCTAAAAACAAATATTAGAAAACAACAAATGTAAAATAACCCTCGTAATACGGGGGATAAAAACTAGTATATATATTTATAATATATATAAACGAAACCCCTAAAATTCAATGTGTTGCGATATGGTCGTTCCCCTCTTTTATGGAGGCCACCAGATTGCTTGATTTTTAAATGGAGGTCTCTCATTGATTTAATCCAAATTCATGGGTATGGGTCTTACCAAAACCAGATAGCTCTTAAACGGGTTATAACATCTCTTTAAATTAAAAATTAATCTTACCAATAATTTGATATGAAAATCCTATAAAATAGGGATATAGTAAAATTTAATATCCAATTTAAAAATAAAGATACTATTTATAATTAATAAACAATTTTATGGTAAAAACATAAGCGGGTCATGGGTCGCTAAATCCAGATAGCTTTTAAACGGGTTATGACATATCATTTATGTATGAAACCCTTTCATCATCAAACCCTAAGTATATTTTCTTACAATAAAGAAAATTAAAATCCAATAAATAAATATTAAAAACCGAAAAATGTAAAACAATCATTCTCAAGCCATCATATTGCTTTATTTGTAAATGAAGGTTTCTCACGCATTTGACCCGAATTCACGGGTAAATGTCTCATCAAACCCAAATAGTTCTTAAATGCGTTATAACATCTCATTATATTAAAATTAATCTAATAAAATATTTGATATGAAAATCATATAAAATAGGGATATACTAAAAATTAATATCGTATTTTATTTTAAAAAAAGATATTATTTATAACTAAGAAATAATTTTATAATAAAGAAAATAAACGGGTAATGGGTATCACCAAACCCAAATAGTTTTTAAAGCGAATTATAACATATCATTTATTTATGAAACATTTTATCTTAAAACCTCAAGTATATTAATTATTAACTTTCTTACAATAAATAAAATTAAAATCCAAATACATATATAAATATTAAAAATGAATAATGTAAAATAACCCCCGTAATACGGGGGATAAAATCTAGTCTATAATATATATAAACGAAAACCATAAAATCTTACGTGTCGCGATGTGATCGAGCCCCCCTTTTATGGAAGCCACCAGATTGCTTGATTTTTAAATGGAGGCCTCTCATTGGTTTAACCCAAATTCATGGGAATAGATCTTACCAAAACCATATAGCTCTTAAACGGGTTATAACATCTCATTAAATTAAAAATTAATCTTACCAATTATTTTATATGAAAATCCTATAAAATAGGGATATACTAAAATTTAATATTCAATTTAAAAAGAAAAAGATATTATTTATAATTAATAAATAATTTTATAGTAAAAAACATAAGCGGGTCATGGCTCACCAAATTCAGATAGCTTTTAAACGGGTTATAACATATCATTTAATTTATTAAACCCTTTCATTATCAAACCCTAAGTAGATTATTAACTTTCTTACAATAAAGAATATTAAAATCCAAAAAGTAAATATTAAAAACGAAAAATGTAAAACAGTCATTCTCTCAAGCCATCATATTCCTTTATTTGTAAATGAAGCTTCTCACGCATTTAAGCCGAATTCACAGGTAAAGGTCTCACCAAACCCAGATAGCTCTTAAACGAGTTATAACATCTCATTATATTAAAAAATAATCTCATAAAATATTTGATATGAAAATCCTATAAAACAGGGATATACTAAAAATTAATATCCTATTTTATTTAAAAAAATATATTATTTAAAATTAAGAAACAATTTTATAATAAAAAAATAAACGGGTAATGGGTATTACCAAACCCAGATAACTTTTAAACCGGATTATAACATATCATTTATTTGTGAAACAATTTCATCATCAAACCTCAAGTATATTAATTATTAACTTTCTTACAATAAATAAAATTAAAATCTGAATATACATATGTAAATATTAAAAACGAATAGTGTAAAACAACCCCCGTAGTACGGGGGATAAAATCTAGTGTGTCTGTGTGTGTGTTTGTGTGTGCGTATAGGGGAGATTTTAAATGAGAACCCCTTTGAGTTTTAAGAACTCGAAAGAACTCAGTGTAACAAATTTTTTTTTTCGAATTTTTTTTACATACGTAATATATGTAGGTTACATATACGTAAAAAAAATTACAAAACTTTTTACGCACCGAGTCTGACTTATTACACATGTGTAACGGTCGTAAAAATTAGTGTAATTACTTACAACTTTATTCTCTCTCCTACTTTGACTTTTTAGTCAGATTTAATCTTAACCACACAATCAAATCCATTTAATAAAATGTGTGGTTAAGAATTGAGTTCTTAAGTTCTTAAAACTCAACATGGTTCTCAAAATATCCCTCCCCTATATATATATATATATAAACTATCTATATAATTGCCTACCATAAAATCCTACTTGTCGCTCTTAAATCCTCCCATCCCTTCTAGAGCCACCAGATTGCTTGATATACGAATGAAAGCCTCTAATTAATTTAACCCGTTTAAGCTTTAAAATTCGCGGGTCATGGGTTTCTAAATGGGTTTGGATCAGATGAAACTATCCTCTCAAACCCTAACTCTTCCATTCCTCTCTCTCTCTCACTTCATCGTTCCTCTCCTTCTTCATCAACGTTGATCAAAATAAAATACAGCTTCCACAGAGGTGAAATCAGTTTCTATGCACTGCTTCCTCCTTTTATTTTTCAAGAAACCTAATCGGTGCTTTTAGATGGTCTTGCACTCTCCGCCGGCGATTCACAATTTGTCATGAAAACGAACCTTGCCTCCAGCGAGTTCCTTACTGGTATGTCGTCTGATTCGCCTATTTCAACATATTATTTGTAAATTGTGACGATTATTGTGGTTCAAGTGATCATAATAAATTAATACTCACTACCACTACATGAACAAATATTAAATAATAATAATAATTCTACATAAAAAACATAGCATCAAAATTTTGTAGAATTGATCAAGAGATTTGATACTGTAACATCCATCCAGCCTCTCGTACCACAAACACAGATACAAATTTTTCTTTGTTTAATGATTCTTTGTTATCTTCTACCTTGATTCAGTTTATAATGCTTGCTAGAATGATTAAATTTTTTTGGTTGTTTCAGCCTTTAGGCGTTTCTGAATCAGCAAACGGTTGATTGTCCGTGCTTTAAAATTTTTATTTTTGGTGATTATGAAACTGGTAAGGCTTTTGTTTTTTGTTATTATTATCGTTTATTGAGATTTTATGATTAGTGATTATATAGTTTGTTTTCCATGAAACGCGAAGTTTGAAAATATGACACTTTCACTCAGCTTTTAATTGTTTGTTTTTTATTTTACTTTTCGAGTGACATTCATCCATATGGAGTAATGGAACTTGAAAGAAAGCTTCTCATGGGCTCTCAAAAAACCTCCAGTAGTATGTCCATTCATGTAATTTACTTTCATGATCATTGTTCTTTCTGACTTTAACTTTATCAAACCATGCTTGATGTCTTCCTCCGAGTTTGTATGCGCTTTTTTTGTTCATGATGAAATGATGTTATTTTGTCTATAAAATTAAGTTTCAGTTTCTAGAGAAGATGAAGGGGACTCTTTAGAGAGCTTCCCTATTGAACGCGTTGACCTAAGTAGCTTCTTTGAAGAGGATGAAAAATATATGGCTACCAAAGGTTAAAGGTTAATATATATATATATATATAATTGCCTACCATAAAATCCTACATGTCGCTCTCAGATTGCTCCCCCCATTCTCTAGAGCCACCAGATTGCTTGATTTTTGAATGCAGGCTTCTCATTTATTCCTTTGATTTCGTGGGTATCCTACGGGTTTGATGATCCGAATCTCTCAAAACGGGTTATATCATATATGTTTTCACATCTCCTCCATACTCTCCTAACCAAATCCTTAATCAAATCTTATGAAGCAAGGGGCTTTAAACTGATATTCTGTTTTGCTTTCATGGCCTTTTAAATTATAAGATTTGAATTACTTTTTTCTTATTTTGGATTTTTGGGTGAAAATGTTTCGATCTTTACAATTTTTTTGCAATCATCTCACTGTTTTATTGCTGTTTTGTGATGTTTGAGAGGAAAAGATTGAATCTTTTTGAGGTTTTTGAATTGTAGAACAAATTAGATGACGATGATGATGTGCTTTGTATTTGAGTTTCTTGAATCGGGTATGTGAGTGTGAAGATAAAGAACACGGGGTTAACCTCAAATTGCAGTATGAGTAATAGTAATAGGATAATAGAAGAAGGGGATTTGATAATAATAATAATAATAATAATAATAATAATAATAATAATAATAATAATAGAAACAAAAGCAATAACGAATCTTGGACAGTTAAATCAGGTTTCTTGAAATCCGTTTGTTCAAACGGGTCATACACGAATTCTGACTGCCTGATATTTTGATTATAACTACAGCCTCTAGTTACACTTCTTTGTCTTTGTGACGTGACGAGAGGCGATTTTATTCCTATAATTATTATTGCTTTTTTGTTTGTAAATTGTAGTGGCTTGTTTTTTATTGCTTATCAATTGTAAATCTTTCTGCAATTTTTGCTATTATGTGGCTTTTCATTGGTTTTAAGTTATAGGAGTTGTTGATTGCACTGTAACAAAGTGTGCGGTGGGCTTTTTATAAATGACTGGTCCTACATGTATTTCACTATAACTATCAAGTGGTTAATTATGTAACATTTGGATTGTTATTAGTTTCACTGTTGTAGAGTGCATCGTATATGTGTTTGTTTGGGACACGATTTGATGGTCTGAAAAGGAGAAAGTGGAACAAAGTTAGGCCTGGAGTCTATGTATTTTGATTCATCTGGAAGTTGATACTTTTTATTCTGTTGATGCATTCATTGTTTGTGTTCGTCTAATGACTCATTATTGATCTCATATGTGACACTTGATATTAATATAGCAATCTGCTATTCAAATGTTGCATCAAGGCGATCAGCTGGCATATTTGTTATTGTAATTGGTGATGGCTTTGCTGGCATATCTGTTGTTCTGCACTTCAGGATGCTTCATTTCAGGCACTCTACACTCTTAACAGAGAATTTTGTTCAGTGATATGATAGTTATTTTTAAAGGTTACTGAATATTATTATTATCTCCATGTCTACATTACAATCGTTACCTATATGTATACCAATAACCTACTACAAATATGCAAATATTGACTTTCCTAATTACAAAATATATCAAATATTCCTTTGCTAATACGCCCCTGCAGTTCGATCGGGAGCTTTGCGGACGGTCAAACTGGTACGAAAATCTTGAAACAACTGTCTGGAAAGTCCCTTCGTGAATATGTCAGCATGCTGGTAAGCGGATGGAACATGGAGAACCCGTATGTGACCAAGACGAACCTTTTCACGAACAAAATGAATATCGATCTCAACATGCTTTGTTCATTGGTGTTGTACCGGGTTCTCAGATAGATATATAGCGGAGATGTTGTCACAATACACAATGGTGGCACGTCGAATTGGAACATGAAGTTCAAGTAGTAGGTTGCGTAGCCAACTAGTTTCAGCAACAGCATTAGCAACCCCCCGGTATTCCACCTCGGCACTGGACCGTGAAACCATCGGTTGTTGTTAGAGGACCACGAGATTAAGTTACTTCCTAAATAAACACAATACCCGGAAGTGGAACGCCTAGAGTCTGGGCATCCCGCCCAATCCACATCGGAATAGGCAGTAAGGGTGGTGCCACTAAATGACGTCAAATGAATTCCATAATCTATTGTGCCCTGAATGTAGCGAAGGATGCGTTTCAGGAAATCCAAGTGCGGCGCACGAGGCGCGAGCATAAACAAACATACCTGCTGCACGGCGTATGCGATGTCCGGTCGAGTGAATGTGAGGTATTGTAGCGCCCCCGCTAGGCTGCGGTATAAGCTGCCGTCTTGAAGAAGATTCCCATATGTGGCACTAAGTTTAGAGGACGTATCAACCGGCGTTGCGCATGGTTTGCAACCGGACATGTCAGCCCTGTGGAGGATTTCTCGAGCATACTGAGATTGTGAAAGGAACATGCCGCCGTCATGCTGGGTGACGGAGATTCCGAGGAAATGATGTAAAGAACCCATATCAGTCATGGCAAACTCTTGAGACAATCCATCAATTATGTTTCGCATGAGTGTGTCGTTGGATGCTGTAATTATTATATCATCCACATACAATAAAAGATTCGCAACATCATTAACATGGCGATAGACAAACAAAGAGTTATCACAGGAACTACCCTTGAATCCCGTGGAGATAATATACGTGGAGAACCGATCAAACCACGCTCGGGGTTCTTGTTTTAAGCCATATAGTGATTTGCGTAGTAGACACACATGATTTGGTTTGGACGGGTTAACAAAGCCCGGGGGTTGATGCATGTAGACGGTTTCTTGCAAAGTCCCATGTAAAAACGCATTTTTAACATCAAGTTGGCGAATATTCCACCCTTTTGACAATGCGATAGATAACACGGTGCGGATAGTGGCCGGTTTAACAACCGGACTAAACGTCTCATTACAATCTATGCCAACCGTTTGAGACTTACCGTTAACTACAAGCCGCGCCTTATACTGATCCAATTCACCATTAGCATTAAATTTATGTCGAAATAACCACATGCATCGAATTACTGGGTAAGACGCCATGCGCATAACCAACCCCCATGTATTATTATCTTTCAAAGCCTGAAATTCATTAGTCATGGCATGATGCCAATTAGGTTCGTGTAAAGCTTTAAGGTGGGATTTTGGCAACGGGGTGATATGATTCAAAGTGGTGGCAGTAAGATTAAATTGAGTTTTGGGTTTTGAGATCCCTGCCTTGGCTCTAGCTGTCATTGGGTGTAGATTGGGGTTTGATGAAGGTTCTGAGGTAGTAGGGGCGGAAGGTTCAAGGGTAATGTTAGGGTGGGAGTTGGGGTGGGTTGTGGTGGTGTAAGTGGGCCGAGCCTGGTTGATATTAATTGGGTTGCTTTCTACATGAGGTGTATGGGCTATGGGAGCTAATGGAGTGGGGATAGGGAGAGTTGAGGGAAACTAGTAGGAAGTGATGTCGGGTACTTCATCATCAAGGAATTTATATGCATTAGTGGGTATGGGGTCGGTGTAAGGGAAACTATATTCATCAAAGAAGACGTGTCGGGACAAATAAATTTTTCCGGTTTAAAGATCAAGACACCGGTAGCCCCGAAATTGAGACGGGTATCCAAGGAAGATACACCGGATGGAACGCGTGTGAAGTTTGTGTGGTTGAGTAGCGGAGAGGTTCAGATAGCACGCACAACCAAAAACTCAAAGATGATCGTACGTTGGGTGTCGATGAAATAAGGCATAAGTCGGTGTAAAAAAATTTAACCATTTTGTGGGGAGGATACTGTGTAAATAAGTGGCGGTATGAAGGGCATCAATCCAATATGAAGGTGGGAGGTGAGCATGAATGAGTAAAGCGCGGACGATGTCATTTAGTCGTCTAATCATGCGCTCAGCTCTGCCGTTCTGGGATGATGTTTGGGGACACGAGAAACGAAACACAAGGCCATTGGAGTTTGCAAAATTATGAAACTGATAGTTGTCAAATTCTCCCCCTAAGTCACACTGAAAAGATTTTATGTTGACACGAAATTGGGTATGACTTAGTTTGTGAAATTTTGCAAAGTTAGTGAAGGCTTCGGATTTGAATTTTAGTGGATATACCCAAACATATTGTGTAAAATTGTCAATTAAAACCATGTAATATTTATAGCCCGTTTTGCTTAAAAACGGAGAGGTCCATAAATCACAATGTACGATATCAAATGGAGCAACAGTAAATGAAATAGAATCAAGAAAAGGCAATCGTTTACTGTTTGATAATTGACAAGAATCACAAAAATCGTTAGATAATTTCTTATCATGCATAATAAAAGAACGACTAGATAGCAAATTTAAAATTTGGGCTCCCGGATGTCCAAGACGATCGTGCCACTTATTTGTTGATGCAGAAAGTAAAGCAAACGGAGGTGAGGTGAAGGGGTATAGGTCCCCGGTGCTATCATGTCAAGAAAGGATCCTTCCCTCTTGAGATCCTTCAAGGAAAAACCATATGGGTCAAAATCAATAGATACACGGTTATCAGTAGAAAATTTATGAACAAATAATAGATTTTTTATAGCGTCTGGTGCTAATAGGATGTTTAACTTATAGGTGTGGTTAGGAGTGGTGTGATAGCTATTACCGGAACCTTTAATTGGCATATGGTTACCATTTCCAACGAATATACGACTATTGAAAGACATAGGTAAATAAGTTTGAATCTTACCCGGCTCGTTTGTGATATGTGAGGATGCCCCCGAGTCCATGTGCCATGGTTGATCCGGGTTGTTGAGAGACATAGTGTTGAAAGCAGCACCAAGTTGAGTCATGAACATTGGATCAATGACAGGTGGGACTGCATACGGCTGCTGACTATAACCGGTGTTGGGATGGGTTGTCGGTTGACCACCTGGGCCAAAAGCCAAGTTAGCAGAATGTTGGGCTTGCTGCTGCCAGAACTGGATTGGAGGTGTTGATGGCGGCATTCCACCATGGCCAATTACCATTAGGAGCTGGGTTAGGGCTGCTGTAAGAATGGCTAGCAGAGTTCGATCGACCGCGTCCACGGTTACCGCGATTATTTGAGCGCCCGCGCCCACAATAATGGGTGCGTGGACCAGATTGGTCGGGTGATTGCGGAGAATAACCCATGGAATTGGAGTGAGCCGAAGAGGTTGGTGGCTGATTTGGATGTTGTTGGGACACCATGTTAGCTGAATGAGATAGCTTTTTACGAGCAGCTATCCGTTTTTGTTCAAGATCAATGCGATCGCGCATTATCCTACGTGCCATGGGATTGATTAATGATGGAAGCAACCACATCATATTCAATGGGGAGACCATTTATCAATTGCAAAACGAGGCCGGCTTCGTCAACGGGATGGCTGACATCTTTTAGTTGCTCGGCCAGATCTTTCAGTTGTTGGCAATAATCATCGAGCGAGGCGCACTCTGTAAGGGTTAGGCTGGTGAACTGGTTCAGAAGTGCAGAAGCCCTTGCTTCTTTGTTATCAAGAAATATGGATTCGATGTTAGTCCATGCTTCATAAGCTGTCGAATCGTCTTCTAATACCCTTCTTAATAAATCTTCAGATAAAGAGCCATAGATCCATTGGAGAACTATGGCATCAATTTTGATCCATGACTCGTAAGTCGAATCTGTGGGTGCCGGAGCGGTGGTTCCATCGATGTGATTTAGCACATCATAACCCTTGGCATGGAGCTTAAAGAGCTTAACCCATGATGAATAGGTGGTTTTGGTGCCATCTAGAGGGCAGATCTTATTCTGTATGTTAGTTACAGAATAAACGGGATGGAGGTTTTTGGTGTTATCTACAGCCGTGGCTGGAGTGGTATTGTCACCCATGCTGATGAAAGGATCGCCGGAAAGAAAGAAAATAAAAAGGGGAAACAGGGGTCGGCTGCTAGGGTTTTAAGAACCCGGCTTTGATACCATAAAGGTTATTGAATATTGTTATTATCTCCATGTCTACATTACAATCGTTTCCTATATGTATACCAATGACCTACTACAAATATGCAAATATTGACTTTCCTAATTACAAAATATATCAAATATTCCTTTGCTAATAATTTTGTAGTGTCATAAGTATAAAAATAATCATCTATTTAATTGATGTCATGCCTTTTCAGGTTGCTGTACTTGAATCGCGTAACAGAATGGGTGGTGGAGTTCGCATTGATTTTTCATTTGGTTTTCCTTTGGACTGAGGTGCATCATGGCCAAGAAAAGCTTAATGCAGTACTATTAGAAACCTGCATAACACCATCTTTAGAATTATTTGATAGTTTTACATGAATGTTGAATTTTGCAAGTTGCACGAGGTTTGTAAAGAAAATCCTCTTGCACCCGTTATTGGAAGACTTGGGCTGCCTTTATGCCGGACAAGTGGTGGCAATTCATTATTATATGACCATGATGTGGGAAGGTAACAAAGTCCCTTTTTTTTTCAAATTTACTGTATGTTATTTGTTAGGTCTATTTTAGTTTGTCTTTTATTTAAGACAAGAAAATTATCTGAATAATCATTGACACTGTTTGATATAAGCTAATGATTACTATACATGAAAATATTTTACAGAAAACTGAATCATGCATTTGCATGTTTATTCTACGTGAAATATAAAGTGTACCAAGAGAGATCTTCCTATTCATCCTCATAAACCCTAACTGTGCCTGCTCCAAAATCTTCTTCCTGTCTCTTTCCTTGGAACTATGACCTCATGGGTTTTCTATCTGTTCATCAAACCCTCAAATTCTCTGATTCACAGTTAATTCAATCCAATTGAGCTTCAAATCCTGGTAAGTTCGCTGAAATCAGTAATAATTCTCCCCGTCCTTCATTTTGCAGTGAATTTGTAGCGTATATTCATTGATTTCATGTTTCCGTTTATGTAATGAACAATGCTTATAAGTAACTTGAATTAGAAATTGATTTGTTCGACGGTTGAGTCGGCTTCAATTTTGATATTATTCGCGTTAGTTAGGTTGCTAAGGTATATTTTGTGCTATAATTGATGGTTGATTGCTAATTGTAATTTTATGTTTGATCAACATTTGGTAGATTAATAATCATGCTAAATTAGAGGTTGTGGATTAAAATGTATATATATTTGTTCAGGATCTAGAGGCTGTTTAGATGTGCAGTTTTTGAGTTTAGCTATGGCCTGCATCGGAAATCAATTGATCCCCAATTTCAAGAGATCAATTTTTGAACATTCTACAAATTAGTAGCTCAAAACTTGAGATTAAGACAGTCTTTTTTTACATTCTTTTATTACTTAATGCTATTATTCTATATATGTGTAATGTGTGGTTAAACAGTGAACTGATTAGTAGGTTTTGGCTTGGCAATTTCTATGACGTAAACAGAGCATTGCCACGCAACAATCGGCCAGGTAAGTACTCGGTAATGAACACTATAGCCCAACGCTCTATCGATTGTCTTTTAGTTTTAGTTTGGTATCCATAGTGATTAGTTTTATACTGTTTTTGTAGACTGTGTATAAAGACATGAAGAAAAAGAGTATCGAGTATTTTGCACTTTAGACTTCAGAGTGTTGACAAATGTCACAAAACAAGGACTCATATGACCGAACTGTTATGGCTATGAGCCAATGAGCAAAACTTGGTAAATTTTATTTCTCAAGTAAACTTCATATATTAAAATATAATAAATTGTTTTGATACAATTTCAGAGTCTATATATGCAGATGTTAATAAAATCATAAGGAATTACGTGTAGTATATATTACACGGGGCTAACATTTATTAGATGAATGTATTGATTACTTGGTAAGAAAAACTTATGAATTGAAAAATATTAGTGTTGTGGCACGTGTCTTAAAAAAAAGTAATAATATAATCCAGAAAACATAACACAAAGTCAATAATGGTTTTAGTGATATCGCTAAGAAAACATAATGTTTAAAATAAATTATCCCCAAAAACAACGGAAATAGATGAGATAACGTAGTACTTAATTTCTTGCAATCTTGTCGCATTTACGCATGTCGTTCTTTTCAGACCCGCAAATTTGGCACGCCCTCAGTTTCCGTTGTGGTTTGGTTGTTACCAGCACCATAGTTCTCGTTAGCATCTTGCTCAACAAATGGATCTGTAACATTAAATAGCATACCAACTCAAACATAAAACATTATGAATGGATTAAATGTAAGCCAAATTAAGTTAATGTAAAAAAACATCAATTTATTATAATGATACTAGATCAAACAATGTGTATGTATAATAGCGCACACACTTACTATGCACGTTTAAGTTTTGTAAAATAACACACACCTAATTTGCAGTGTATCAAACAGAGTATCTATAACAACGCTGACCTAATAATACACTGTGTCAAGTAGTGTTTCTAAAATAACATAAAGTGTATCAAATAGTGTATATAAAATAACAAACCTAATATGCAGTGTATCAAAACAACATAGGGCATATCAAACAGTGAGTCAAACAAATGATCTTCAAAAGAGCACATGTTGTTACGCTATGTTCACCATTAACTGGTAAAAACAGCACATGCATCATGAACCAACCTGAATGCTTTTAGTTTATTAATGATGTTTAGCATACGAACACAAACAAATTGAAAAACAACACTTGTAAACCAAAATCAGAATCGATGGGCTAAAAACCCTAACGAAACCAAAAACAATTAATCGAAAATAGTTTGGTGCTTGTGCGCTATTAGCTTTATAAATAACACCACAATCGAACAATGAAAGATTGATAACAGAGTTCAACCAGATTGTCCATTCCAATAGGAAAAACCTTGAGTGTTGAACGAATCCAGTATTTCTTCTAATCTTAGTGTGATAAAAAAAATCATTGTATTACAACGCTTAATTGACAATTTTAAAGATCGTGGAAATTTGTAACTGATGTTGCATGATTCTAGGAATTTAATAAAAAACAATTTTACCATATTGTCCTTTCTAATTTATTTATTATTTGTTATTTCCTATACTCTGATTGGTTCTTACATTTTTCACTAAAATAACACTTTGTATTTGATCTTTTCTCTATATTGTATTGGTGTAATTTCCATTAATAATTGTATTTATGCTTTTAAGTACTCGTGTCTAGGTATAAAAATCATTTTCCACAAGTTGAAGAGTGTCATGATAGTGCACTTAAAAATTGCTAGAAATAAAGGAATCACAATTAAAGAAAAACATGAATGTTTTATTACTACCCAGCATTACAAATTATAAATGAAGAACAACAAAAAAGAATATAAATTGTCATTCGTTTTCTGTATCATCGGCGTCTTGTGTATCAACAGACGGGCATTCACGTAAACCATTGAACTGAACAAATAACGTATCTCTAGCTGAAGAACTACAACCCGTTGAATCTGAATGTCTCCACCAAGTTCAGTAAAAAGCAGTGTATGATTTCTTAGAATTGTTCTAAGACGAAGTCGTGTAAGACGTTAGAGGAGCCATGGTTAATTTTTGAAGATGTTGGGTCCTTAACGTTAGTGTTATATTCCAAAGACATCTTTGAATATGACTTAAAATGGAAAACCTCATATGTTCCTTAACTAAAAATAAAACAAAATTTACAAATGTCCATGTGCAACAACTATTGATGGAATTTACAATATCAAAATAGTTCTTTACAAAAAAAAATTAACTTTTTGAATTTCAAATATAAACGCTAAAGGAAACATTGAAATGATAGTCACGTAGCCTTTGTCAATTCCCTAACATGCATTATTACTCACAATAATAAAAATTCAAAAAAAGTAATTATTAACGAGTGAAACACGGAGGTTTCTGACACGTAGACAACTGTCTCCTAAAAAACCACACGCTCCTAATCTAAATGGCATCTTCTTTGGTGGCCGTCAGATCAGATTATCTTATCCGTTCCAGATTTCTAACGACTCTCAGACGTCTGATTTTTTCCTGGGCCCAAGTGGTAATATTAATACACTTGGCCCTCATATAGATAAGTCACCAGAATCACCGGTGCTTAGGATTATAGAAAACCTGACTTCATCCGATGATAAGGGTATTTTCTTCCAAAATGCCAAGACTTCCTTGTAGGTCCCAACGTGGGTGGATCTAACAACTATTCTTGGATCAACCAAACTTGATGCTAGCGGAATATCACACCAAGCACCTTGGTCTCGGATCTTGAGAGATTATTTTCGGTCGTGAGAAGTAGGGATTGAGAGAAAGAGAACAAGAGAGAAAGTAGGAGGTAAAAGTTAGAGAATTTGACAAAAGGCTCTTGTTTCTCATGGCATGCCCCCTATTTACTGGGAAGCATGCATGAGAAGCATGTTTATATTCATCAATGCCTAATGGGCTTTTTACAATGGACCTTGGCCCAATACATACAAAATGACCAATAGGCCCAAATAAATAAACAAACCAATACAAAAGACTTAAATAAACAAAACAGGACCTAACATTCCTGGTCGTTTTCTAATGAATACCAGAAATTATTTCTTAACGTACCCACAATGCAACCTTCCCAAATAACTAGCCTTAGAAGAATTGAAATCCTTATGAACACCTACAAACATAAAATTCATTCGGGTTGGGCAGCTATACAAATTCAAATTCACTGATTTGAACTTTTAGAAGTGGTGGGTTATATGCCTGCAAATCCAGCTACTAACACCAACAACGGTTGACAATATGATGACGTAAGCTTCTCCAGCAGGCCCTCAAGTTGACCATTTTAAATTCATTGATTGGCAGGCATATATAGTAAGATCTAGCTGTAAGTACGTATCAGAAGAGCGCGGAGCTTTTGATCCGAAAGCTGCCATTCCAAAGGCTTGTTCGTATATTGCAATTATCGTTGCACTTATGTATGTTCTAACTGTTTTGTTCGTGTTGTAGACTGATATGAGGTTCCAGAGCCATGCTGTGTTGGCGTTACAGGAGGCTGCAGAAGCTTACCTTGTGAGTCTGTTTGAAGACACTAACTTGTGTGCTATTCATGCCAAGAGGGTGACGATTATACAAAAAGACATCCAGTTGGCGTTACAGGAGGCTGCAGAAGCTTATCTTGTGGTATCCGTGCTTAAATTCCCTTATTGAGTAGAGTTCTAGTTATATTTGTCTCTTGTTTTAGAAGTATAGTATGTATTCTTTGCATACTGAGCCTGTTTCCTTAGATTATATGGTGTTAAACTTGATTGAGGATTGTATCTTAGCTCATGTGCTATTTGAATTTGGTTATATAATTGTGTTATGGTTGTTGGTGCAACTTTGATGGTTGAGTTATTGCATATATGTCTTCATGCATGCATTCATTGAGACTTAACTGAACCATTGTATATTTCCTACTTGTTAAGAATCATTTACAAACAGATCTTAGAAAGTACTAACTGCTAGTAAATCATCGATCCCGTTAAGTTTATTAGAGTTTAGTTAACTCTATTAGAAAATACTGTTAGTATAGTTTAGTGCCATAATTGTAATTAGGTGATGGTTTGTGTAAAGAATGTAAATTTGAAAATTAGAACAAATACGACGTATCATGAACCGTCGTGTCCCTTGCCGGAATAACCGTCGCCGGAGGGTATAAATACCCCTCCTCGGTCAATTGTAAGTTCATCACCATCACATTCAGTTTATAATAAAATCGTTTCCAATATCAATTGTGTTCATATTATTGTTTATCGATCCAATTTCTATCACTATAAACTAGGTTCGTGAACCCAATGTTGAGCCGTATTTATTGTACCACCAATTTTTCATATTCCTTCAACTCTATTATTCTTCTTCCACTATCATCAGACGAGTGCGAGTCATCCAATTCTTGTAGCCTTGAATTTTTAGCCAAAGGTGCTGTCGCCGCATCCAGGGCCGGCCCTTGGGGATGGCAGTGTGGTCGACGGCCATAGGCCCGACACCTCGTTAGGCCCGAAATTTTTTTTTTTTGAAAAAAAATATATGTATTTTTATTAAAAACAATATGTATATTAATGTTTAAACACAATTACATCATCATTAATTAGCTTGGTCTAGTGGCAAATGGGTATTACTCACAACTAAGACTTTGTGGGTTCTAGCCTCACATGAGACATGTTTAAATCTTTTTTTAAGCAAAAGTTTTTTACATAACCCAAATTATAACCAAGTAAGCCCATATAAAAATTAAACTGTTTAAACATAACAAAATACTCTTTTTACTTAAGGCCTAAAAAAATTTTCGTCTTCGGCCCAAAAGTTTTTTTGCTTTCTTGGAGCCGACCCTAGCCGCTTCCGAAGGTTCATTATGTTCTAATGGAAGTTTACTTCTTCAATAACTCAAAATACAATGAAGCGAAGTTTCGAGTGAGATTTCGATTGTCTGATGAATTATTTTAAAAAGACTGTTGCAGATGTAAACGCCAAGTTTGAATGGTTAAAAAAAGGGATCAACAGGAGGGGGGAAAAGAGTTTCACACTATTACAAAAATACGCATCTAGTCATCGGTAATTAAACAACTCGAAACCAGTAATGTTCCAGACGAATATAGCTATCTCGGTTAGGACCTCAAGAGAAAACCTAGAAAACTTTTGTAATGCAAATATTATTTTATACAATAAATGAGTGTTTACGCGCACCACCCTAAAATTTTTGTAATGCAGAAACCATTACCTTTTTAAAGTCTATGTTGTTTTACTAATTTTGAGTCTTTATGGCCCAGTTTGGACCATGGGTGTGTGAGTTCACTTGAGAATAGGTGAAATCACGATACGAAAATACGGTAAAAGGGTTTCGGTTCGGAACCGAACGGGTTTCGGGCCCAAATCCTGTTGTAGGCCAATACCTGTTCCGACCTTAAACCTGTTCTGAACCTGAAACTTGTTCCAACCCGAACCCGTCACGGCCCCGAAACCCGATCTGAATTTGAAACTCATCCCGATCCGAAACTTTTGCCGGCTCAAAACCCATCCCAACCCAAAAGAAACCCGTTCGGACCGGAAACCCTATCCAAACTGAATCCGGTTATGATCCGAAACCCATTTGACCCGAAACCCGTTCTGACCCAAAATCCGTTCTGACCAGAACCCGTCCCGATACCGAAACTTGTACTGACCCTAATCCGTTCCGACTCGAACCAAAGGTAAATTAATGATATTAATGATGAAATCATATTAGTAGTAGTTTTTTATATAACTGTTAAACTTTGATTTCCTTTTTTTGCTTCATACACATGTTCTTAGAGCCGAGGGTCTCTCTGGAAGCCACCTCTTTATTCCTTTGGATAGAGGTACGGTGTGCCTACATCCCACCCTCCCCAGACCCTACCTATAGCTCTGCTGTCGGTGGGATTTTACTGGGTATGATTGATTGATTGATTGATGCTTTTAGGAATGGCAACAAAAAACAAAGCCAACCTGTTTCAACCCAAAACCCTTCCAACACGGACCCGTTCTGGCCCAAACCCGTCTAGACCCGGATTCATTCCAACCCAGACCTGTTCCTACCCGACCCAAAAACAACCCTTTTATAATTTGACCCGTTTCTACCATAATCCATTCCGACCCTAACCCGACCCGTTTGACAATCGTAGATGACATAATATACAGAAAATATCATCGGTAAATATTGATTCCGTTAATTTTTGTTACGATAAGATGTTGACCCATTCGTGGGCCCGCCCATTTTACCACCTGTAGAAAAGAATGAATGTATCCATGGGTTTGTGGCAGCACTAATATGTATATGAATACCTAATCATTTTAAATTGACCCGTATTCAACTTATCGAAATCCAATCTGACCCAAATCAAAATTCAAAAGAAATTTAAAATCTTAAACCTGAATATTATCATAACTAATATTATTTTTTTTTTTAAAAATTGTCAATTTTGGAACACTCTTTAATTTTAGCCAATACCACTTAAGAGATGAACATAATACCTATTTCTATATCAGACAGATGAACTTTGCAACAGGCGCCTAGCTTTACAATCAGACAGGCAATTCCTGTTCTTTGCAAATATATTTTGTTTAAACTTATCTAATGGTGATTTTACACATGTGTAGGGACCATACAACATAGAGATGATCTGCAATATATATTATCATCATCATCATCATCATCATCATCATCATCATCGTACTCAGTATATCCCACCAATAGCAATGCTATGGTAGGGTCTGAGGAGGGTAAGATGTAGACAGCCTTACCTCTATCCCATAGGGATAGAGAGGCTGCTTCCGGTGAGACCCCCGGCTCGATAGTAGTTTTGCATCAAGCCTTGGACATAAGGCACATAGCACTCAATCATCGGGACACCGGCTGATCGGTGCATGTGCCCTTGTCTTTCGGCTATCAACGCCACCACATGATGCCTGATTAACCTTCCGCCACTTTTAACGTTATTTTCACGAGATTAGTAAAATAACGTCAAAATTAGTGCAATTTTACTTTTGCCCACCCGAGGGTTCACACATATATACATTATATGCGCGCACCGCAAGCAGGGCGTCTGCAATATATATTATATGGCATCAAAATGTAAATGACTGAATTCTCATAACAATAAGGACTTATAATGAATAACCATCAAAATGCTTTGCATCAGTCAAAGTTATTTTGAGAAAAAAAAAAGAAAGTTTGTTTCACTCAAAGCCTACAATAGAGCAATTCAACAGTTTGTTTTTTGGTTATTTTTTCGGTTATGGGTTTGGTTTGGTTGATTCAGTAAACTTTTAAAATTTTTCAGCTACACTATATAGCATACTTCTCATTATCATCCTTTAGCTAATGGGCCAGAAGATGAACTGAAAAGGACCTTTAGATTCTGCATTCAAAAGTTTCCCTTGCTAACAGATAAAATCAAATAAATTCTCGCGAGTCAGCGCAGCGTGTTTACTCAATGCATAGAAACCTCCATAAATGAATTTAATTGAGATAATATAGATGTTGGTAATCATGTGACCCATAAGTTATTAACTAAAGAAACAGGAAGCCCATTTGGACCAAGGGCTGAACCGGACCAACCCTTCCATGTTGGGTGTTTCCCACACTTGCAGAAGATTGGAAACTTTTCTCATGATCGATTATTAGAGCTCCTTTAGATGTTGTAGTGAAGCCTGGACCAGCATCGTGCTCTACGGTCTGCATTAACATTAAGAAACAAAAACAAAACTAGATTACCTTTTGACTTTTATAGTCAAGCAAACAAATACAATCCTGAATAACAAAGCTATTTCCACCTAATCCCTGCTCTGTGTTTGCATTAACAATAAGAAACGAAAACTATTCAAATATATAATATATATTAACTTTTCGACTTTTATAGTCAAAAAATCAACCAAAAAGGCTAAACAAGGTAGCTCTTTGGAAACAAAAGAAAGTAGTAATCACAGTGTATGATATCCAGAGAAAATCCTTATCATCATCATGCAAACACTTGAAACAAACAAATATATGAAACTGCAATAAATTCATGCCCGCATTAGTAGCAAAAGTTATATAATGAGTAATGTTGATATCAGAGAAAATCCATCTAAGCTAAGTTACCTTCAATGAATAGGCAATGAAATTTGATGGATTTAAATTTTTTATAATCGTTTCTCAACTCTCTTCACGAATACAAAAGTTATTCACATTCTACATACATACAAAAAGTTTTAACATCAACCCGCGCACAAGAAACAACACTACACCTAACCCTGTGAAGAACCGGAAGCGGTTGCGTTTGAGGAACCATCTTCTTTCTTGGAAAACGACCACCGGTACCCCTTCCCCTGCTCTTTGCATGTAGATGGCGTGACTCATGAGCATACGACTGTATATAAAAACCAACGTAGCATGTTATTTACTGTTTTACACAAACAAATTCATCTTTATATTATAAAGTCATAATTCACCTTCCGGTTTTTTACTAACTTCTTTCCATTCTGTGCTTTTGCTTGTGATGCCCTTCGCCTCAGGATCGCGTAGTATTGTTTGGCGTTTACCAAAACAGGCTCAGGTCCCGTTTCAGATGACAAGAGTATCCTTGCCGGCACATCCACAGATTGAGGTGGATTCTAATAAGACAGTCAAGATAAGTCCATACAGTGATAGTGGGATGATCTATGGATATATACAAGCATATATAGATATATGAAATCATGTATCTTACCATAGGTGGCCTGTAAGCTCTCATCCTTCTACCATAATATGGATATGGATCACATCCCTGTACAACTCAACAAAACCAAGAACTTTGAAGATGATCAAGAATCCAAACAAAATATATGCATGTAAACCAAATTGACCCGTTTTAACCTAAACCAAATAGATCTTTTATTAAATGGCCTGTTTTGACCAAGTTGATACGTTTGACATGTTTTGACCCAAACCAATTGATACCTTTTAAAATGACCCGGTTTGACCAGAAACAAATTGATACCTTTTTAAAAATGACTAGGTTTGACTTGATACAAATCAATACCTTTTTAAAACGACCCGCTTTGACCCGAACGACACCCTGTTTTGCCACTCATAAAATATAACCAACCATAAAGGTTGGGAATCCTCATAATATCCCATATGGCTACGCGCCATACTTGAAGGTTGGGAATCCTCATAATATCCCATATGGCTACGCGCCATACTTGAAGGTTGGGAATCCTCATAATATCCCATATGGCTACGCGCCATACTTGAAGGTTGGGAATCCTCATAATATCCCATATGGCTACGCGCCATACTTAAAGGTTGGGAATCCTCATAATATCCCATACGGCTACGCGCCAAACTTAAAGGTTGGGAATCCTCATAAACCCATAGGCCACGCGCCAAGCTTAAAGGTTGGGCACACCTCATAATTTGCCCGAGGATGGGAACCATGCAATACATCCACTTTTAGTTGACATGTTTTTGCAGGTTCGGCTACGAGCCGCACAAACACCTATGACATCATTATTATTATCTGGCCATTTGTGCCTCCATTATTATTTTGAAAACAGGCCGGGATATTCATCCTGCGCGGAGGAGGCCCTTGTGGGCCAGTCATTATCATCATTTTATAGCTCGTAAGTCGCCTCGCGCGCGAGCTTTTATTATTCTTATAGCTCGTAAGACGCCTCGCGCGCAAGCTTTTATTATTCTTATAGCTCGTAAGACGCCACGCGCGCAGGCTTCATTATTCTCATAGATCCGTAAGTCGCCTCGCGCGCAGGCTTCATTATTTTTACAGCTCGTAAGTCGCCTCACGCGCGCAAGCTTTTATTATTCTTATAGCTCGTAAGACGCCTCGCGCGCAAGCTTTTATTATTCTTATAGCTCGTAAGACGCCACGCGCGCAGGCTTCATTATTCTCATAGATCCGTAAGTCGCCTCGCGCGCAGGCTTCATTGTTTTTACAGCTCGTAAGTCGCCTCACGCGCGCAAGCTTTATTATTCATATAGCTCGTAAGACGCCTCGCGCGCAAGCTTTTATTATTCTTATAGCTCGTAAGACGCCACACGCGCAGGCTTCATTATTCTCATAGATCCGTAAGTCGCCTCGCGCGCAGGCTTCATTATTTTTACAGCTCGTAAGTCGCCTCACGCGCGCAAGCTTTATTATTCATATAGCTCGTAAGACGCCTCGCGCGCAAGCTTTTATTATTCTTATAGCTCGTAAGACGCCTCGCGCGCAGGCTTTTATTATTCTTATAGCTCGTAAGTCGCCTCACTTGCGCAAGCTTTATTATTCTTATAGCTCGTAAGTCGCCTCGCGCGCAAGCTTTTATTATTCTCATAGCTCATAAGTCGCCTCGCGCGCAAGCTTTATTATTCTCATAGCTCGTAAGTCGCCTCGCGCGCAGGCTTTTATTATTCGGCGTGCTATATCTTATTCATGCTAGTGCACCATCATTATCATAAAAACCACAACACGTCACCATCATGAAGAAAACCTCCCAAAACTCAAAGACAATAAAGATATGGCCGAAGAAAAGGGAAAAAACCGCCTCACGCCCTAACACACCTCATAAAGTCCAGCGCTCCACCTAAACGCTTGCGCGCCCAGGAGCAACGCTGGACTTGGGGGGCTTGTAGGGGTATGGTACTAAACCCGGTTTTACGACCCTAAATTTATTATGTTTGGCTTATTTTATTATATGGACTAATACAATGTTATTGGGCTGAGGGATTTTGTGGAGGTAACCCTAACTGGGCTAGGCCCATTAGGGTACCATGATGGTGGCCATGAGGCTCCCTATATAAGGAGGTCTCCACCTCCTTATTAGGGGTTGGTCATTCTCAATAAGAGTCACCACCATATTTTTGTGTCTGTGAACAAGAGATCCTGGAGATTTCTTAGCGGTCACCTCCACACCCCCAAAAAGTCATTGCAGATCCCAACCAGCCGGAGAAGAAGATCAAGACGTGGTTCGTTCATCTCGAAATCCGTGGAAACATCGTCATGGATCAGGTCAGATTCATCTCGTGCTTCGACATTAGATTTTTTTATTTGCTTATTTATGGTTAAGTTGTATATTGCTTATTTCATTTGGTACAAAAAAATAATTTGATTATGTGTAAAAAGTGGTGTAGACGTGGAAATGTGAGAATTTGTAAATATGTTTATAGGAATTGAAAGAAAACAAGTGTTTTTGAAAGATTAGTAAATCTAATGTGATGATTATTCGGATACCTTTGTGTATGTTTTACTCCTTAGCAATATGGAGTAAATAATACGAACTAAAAAAAAAGAGTAAAACCTTTCAAAACTGAACCATGATATGACTTTGGTTAATTTTAACTAAAAAGTCATCTTTCAAAAATACCACATAATATAACTTTGGTATTTAGTAACTACAAAAAGTCAAACCTTTCAAAATGAATACCATGAATATTTACCTCTTGTACAAAGCAAATGTGACAAGCGCATCATACTTGTTTAGATAGAAAGGGAATATAACTAAAGATGGATCGGAGGAAATCCGCATGCAATTCAAGATCAAATGCAGCAGCAATTTTATGGAAGTAATCGTAGTATAGAAGTAGCAAACCACGTTGTTTTTATACCTGCGTGTGGTCTCTTCTGTTTATAACGTAGAAACACCTGATATCATGGCTATTTTATGATTATTTTTTTATATTTTTCATATTATGATTAAATCTTTTATACTTTATTTTATTGTTAGATTTTTATTTTTTATTTTGTGTTTGGATTTTTTACTTTTTTATTTTATGGTTAAATTTTTTATTGCTTATTTGTGGGCAAAATTTTTATTATTTTATTACTTATTTTATGCTTGCACTTTTTAATTTGTTAATTTATGGCTAGTTTTTTTTATCGCTTATTTCATTAAAAAAAGTAATTTAATTGAATGTAAAAGGTGGTGTAGATGTGAAAATGTAAGAATTTGTAAAGATATTTGTAGTATTATAGAGAAAAAGAGTGTTTTTAAATTATTAGTATATATATGAATTATGATGTGATGAATAATCTGGCACTTTTGTATATGCTTTAATCCGTAGTCAAATGGAGTGGACAATTTGGATGGTAACCATGATTTCTCGAACTTTATGTTTCCAATAAATATTATAGAAGATATCGAAGGGCTTATGATGAGGTTATTTTGGACTAATGAGTGATCTTCTGTTTACAACGTGAAAACACTTGATATCATGCTTATTTTATGATTATTTTATATATTTTTTCATATTATGGTTAAATGTTTTATACTTTTATTTTGTTGTTAGACTTTAATTTTTTTATTTTGTGTTTGAAAATTTTTACATTTTGTTTTATGGTTAAATTTTTTATTGCTTATTTATGGTTTAAAATTTTTATTGCTTGCTTATTGTTACATTTTTTTTCTTGCTTATTTTTGGGTTGTATTTTCAATTTCTTATTCTTTGGTTAAATTTTTAATGCTTATTATATGGTTAAAATTTTTTATTGTTGATTTTATTTGGTACAAAAATAATTTGATTATATGTAAAAAGTAGTGTAGATGTGAAAATGCAAAAATTTGTAAATATGTTAGTAGGAATTAGGAATTGAGCAAAAATAAGTGTTTTAAATGATTAGTATAGATCTAATGTGATGATTATCCAGACACCTTTGTATATGTTTTAATCCATAGCAATATGGAGTGAACAATATAGGCTATAAAAAGTCAAACCTTTCAAAATTAAACCATATACTCACTTTGTCTATTTTGACTAAAAAAGTCAAATATTTCAAAACTAAACCATAATCTGACTTTGGTCAATTTTAACTAAACGGTCAAACCTTTCAAATTTAATACATGGACCATTTTACCCCTAGTACAAGGCAAATATGACAAGCACATTATAACTGTTAAGGCACAAAGGAAATATACCAATTACTTTAATTATTGTATTAAGCACATTATGTTGAGTTTTTTTTTTTTTTTTTTTTTTTTTTAATAAAGGTTGTTTTGATGCTTAATTTGGATTGAGGAATAACACAGTTAATCTGGTCTATTGAATCAGACTTCTTGACTTTGACATTATGGTTTCTTAGTAGCTGTTTATAATGTTGGGCACAAATATTCAAGCTGAATTTTATATCTTTATAAAGAATAATAAATGAATTACAGTTATGAATGTTTTATGTTTTTGAAACTCTCTTTAGATAAGTAGTGAAGAAGCCATTGCACTGAAAGAAGGTTTACTGGTATGATCATCTTTTATAAAGAATGTTTCTTGATTTTTCGGTTACATTATTATTGTTATGTGGTGCGTGCAGGTGGGGATATCGTCCGGGGCAGCAGCTGCTGCTGCCATTAGAATCGCAAAACAACCAGAATATAAAGGAAAGCTCATTGTTGTAAGATGATCTAAATATGCTATTCGTTTAACATATCCTTTTGTGGTTTGGTGTTGAATGCCACTCTGTTTCAAAAAAATGTACCAGGTTGTTTTTCCAAGCTTTGGGGAACGAAACTTGTCAACGGTTTTGTTTGACTCGGTGAGGAGTGAAGTAGAAAACTTGCCAATCGAGTGAGTCATTGACTACAAACAAGGCGGGTTGTATGACGCGCATACATTCAAAACCTGCAGACCAAAGTTATAGCGGTTCAGCCATTTGGCAAGAACTCGTTTTGTTTAAAAGAAATTATACTGGATTATCGATTTATCTTTGATGAACAGATAAACAATATCTGATTATCGGTATAAGTAATTGCAAGGGGTTTGTGATACCTCTTTCCACCACTTTATGTTAGAGGTAGTTAATTACTATCATTATTAGTACTTAAAAAGTTTCATGGGTTCAATTTTTCAAGTCGTTTCTCATCTTTCTTTATGCATACAAATTACAAAAGTTATTCACATAATTTATACATACAAAAGTTTGAATATCGAGAATGCATCAACTCATCTCTCTCCAAAAACAACATAAACTTCAATTCTCCATAAACGCGTGCACTTGCATCCTCTCAGTACTTTCGAGTCTCGACATCAACCTTCTCTCATGTTGTAAATCATTTCTTCCAAGCATATGAAACAACACTGCACCTAACCTTGGTTAGGTGGAGACATGTTTAGCCAATCGTCTACATCAGAAGACATGAAATGATCGGCCGATGATGCATGGTAATTCTGCGAATTGGCAGATTCACCTGTAGGCATTTCAGAAGACTCTGGGTGCACATGCTTTGAAGAATAAGAAGTGGTTGTCTCTAAGGAAGCATCTTCTTCACTTTTGACAAAACAACCGCCAATACCCCTAGCCCGGTTCACCGCATGTAGATGGCGCGACTCATGAACATACGTCTGTAGGATACAACCAACATATCATGTTATTTACACAAGCAAATTCATCTTTAAATTATAAAGTCATCATTCACCTTACGGCCTTTTATTAACTTCTTTTCATTCACTGCTTTCGCACGCGTTTTCCTTCGCCTCAGGATCGCATGGTACTGTTTGGCATTTACAAAAACAGGCTCTGGTCCTGTTTCTGGAGCCAAAGGCATTCTTGATGGCACATCCAATGATCGAGGTGGAATCTAAAAAGACAATCAAAATAAATCCATAAACTGATAGTGATGATCTTTAAGATATACAAACACACAAAGATATACAAAATCGTGTATCTTACCAAAGGTCGACCATAAGCCCCCATCATTCCACCATAATATGAATATGGCGCACATCCCTGTACAACTCAACACAACAAAGAACTTTGAAGAAAATCAAGAATCAAACAAAATATATGTAAACCAAATCGACCCGTTTTGACCTACCCCAAATAAATACTTTTCAAAAATAACCCGTTTTGACCCTAACCAAATTGACACCTTTTAAAATGAGCCATTTTGACCCTAACCAATTGACGCCTTTTTAATGACCCGCTGGCTCGAAACATAATGATATATATCTTCTTTAAAAAGACCCGGCACGAGGCGAACAAATTGATACCTATTTAATATGACCTGGTGTGAATTGAACCAAATTTGATACCTTTTAAAAATGGCTGGCTTGATCTTAACCAAATTGATATCCATCATCCATTTTGACCCGAACCAAGTCGTCGACACATTCTAAGTGACTCGTTTTGATTTGAACATATTTGATACCTTTTATAAATGACCGGAACCAAATTAATAATTTTTCAAATTTGACTTGTTTTGACCCAAACCCATATTCTAGCCCGTTGCCCAACCCGACCCGCCTGCTTTGCCACTCATAATATATAACCAACCAAAAGGTGTAAGAAACTTACAATGTTATGCCCGAAAAAATCATGTTGTGGAACCTGGTGTAGGAATCCACTGTTGTTGACCGGAGGCATGCTTGGGAGTGCCTGCGGCTGCTGCTGATAATTTAGATTGAATTGTTGTTGTCCATAAAATCCTGACCTCAAAAGATGGAGGTCAATATCAGTATTACAACAACAAAAACATATAACCATATAACTTACTTAACTAATAATTCAACCAAACAAATATTAACTACACTGCAAAATCAGCATTAGTACCCGATGGAAAAGATGGAGCATGCATTGTTTGTGTGCTTACAGCATCGTCCTGAGAAGACGGACCGAATAAAGACGGCCTCATGTTGTTAGTGAAAGACATATTATGCAACAGAAAAGATGTACCTGCATGCAACAATAACCGAATACTCAACATGAAAGCATATATAATGCATATATATTAATCAATAATCACACAATTACATATGCATGCATGAAAGATTACAATATACAAGTAACTAGTAATGCTGACCTGCATGCAACAATAACCAAATAATAATCAATTTCATAAGATGAAAGTACAATAATAATCAAACCATATTATTAATTATGACTCTTTTGAACCAAAAACTCCAATTAAGAGCAGATAGATGATCAATTACATATATATTCATGCATGAAGGAGATCCATGTCTAACTAAACAAAAAACATTGAATAGAATCAACATTAATTCGTCATTGGACCCAAAATTCGAATTAAAATCATGCAGGATGATTACGATTAACAAGTGATTAGTAAGAAGGTGCAAGTGAAATTAGCGTCAAATACTAAAATCTGTGCAACACTTAATTGAGTATTCATGTAAATAGTAATTAGCGGAAGAATGGTAAATACTCTTGACTTGACTTGGGAGATGAATAATCTGCATGTAATTCAAGACCAAACGCAGCAGCAATTTATGGACGCATGAAACCACGTTGTTTCTATACCTACATGTGGCCTCATCTGTTTACAACTTGGAAACACCATATATCTGATTATTTTTTATATTATGTTTATTCTTTTATACTTTATTTTATTCTTAGACTTTTATTTTATTCTATGATTATTTCATATTATTTTTCTTATTTGTATTTTATGATTCTTTGTATTTTATTTTTTATTAATTTATTTTTATTGCTTATTTATGATAAAATCTTTTTAGTGCTACATTTTTTATTGCTTATATTAGGGTTGGATTTTTATTGTTTATTTTAAGCTTACAATTTTTATTGTTTATTTATGGCTAAATTTTTATTTGCTTGTTTTATGGCTAATTTTTTTATTGCTTAATATATTATGGTCAAATTTTTTATTGCTAATCGATGATTAATTTTCTATTGCTTATTTCATTTGGTAACAAAAAAATAATTTGATTAAGTGTAAAAAGGTGGTGTAAATGTGAAATATAAGAATATGTAAAGATGTTTGTAGCAATCTAGAGAAAATGAGTGGTTTTTTTTTAATAATTAGTAAAAATCTATTGTGATGACTAAATATATGGACACCTTATATGTTTAATCCTAAGCAATGAGGAATGAACAATATGGACTATAGCCATGATTTAATAAACTTCATATTGCCGATAAATATTATAGAATATTAAAAGATATAGAAGGGCTTATGATGCTAATGAAGATAGAACTAAAGGGAAAATAAGAGTCAAATGGAGTGATGCTTGTTGTGATAAAAGTGCTTGGTCTTATTGCTTTGATCTACAAAGATTATAGAATATATTAAGCAATAAAGAGACTAGTGTTCAAGCTAATAGTTTGTCCGATTTCAAGATATGTATTCGTCATTATTTTCCTATCAAAAACATGATTTTCTTAGAACCTCATCTTAGAGTGCTGCATCACATTACTTGCTTAAAGTCCACCTTTAATCTTTCCAATTCTGAGAGAATTTATAATTCATTTTAGTAAAGAATTTACTTAAAAACAAGCCTTTTCTAAATAAAAAGTGCCTTTAAGTAATTGCAATTACTGTATTACTTCCTTGAACAAAATTATTTTAGAAGTTTAATGCCTTGTTTTTTTAGGCTATGTTTTTTTCTTTTGCTGATAAAATATAAACCCCCCAAGTACCCCTTTAACTAATTCATTATCAAATTATCAAAACTGCCATTTCTAGAAACAAGAAGCAAATTTGTATATTATAAGATTATGTCCAATCAAAGAACCTTAAAAAGCTGCCCAAATTAAAAAAAGATCTGAAAAAAAGAAGAAAATGGCTTCTAGTACAATCAACTGTGGATGCGGGTAGCGCCCGAGGCCCGAAGAGCAGTGTGCTTTTTACCAAAAGATTTTTCTGTGTAAGTGATTCAGGCTAGACTTCCTTGAGGAAATGACTAATATGAAATGATTCTCCAGAAGGATCCTGCATTGGCAAATTAATAACCGATTGCAATTTAAAAAGGTATAGCGGCGCAGCTTGTTGTCTGCCTGCCTTCTGTTTTGATGTAATTAAAAACTTTTAATTTATTGATGGATATTGGAAACAATAAAAAAAATTACAATGGATACCTGTGTCATGCAGGATTATTAATAAAAACAACTAAGTATGAGCAGTTATTTGCATAATTCTTCAAACTGTCTCTAGGTTGATCAGGGGATTTTAAGTTGGCCCAACCCATTATGTCCTGCACTTACAACATGACTGTTTTGGCATGTAACTCAACCCAATCTTGCACACCCCTTCGACCACCTCTATCAAAAATTCAAAACAAGATACCCTATAATAAAATTAGCAATTATATAAAAGAGTCACGGTCAGTGGTGGATCCAGGAAATTTTCTTACAGGGGTCAGAAATATTTTTGGGTTGGTATTCAGTTATATACATACATACATACATATATATATAATTTGTTCTAATTCAGCCATTTGGGTTGGGTCAAATTACTATATATATTTTTTTGGTCCAGTTCAGACGTCCTGGTCGGGTTGAATCGAGTCAGGTCACACATATTTATATATAGTCAAACTAAATATCATTAGAAATGTATAATTAAAATATAATTTATTTAAATTTGTATTCTACGGGTTCTTATTTTTTTAAATCTAACCACGCATCATCTACTTTGTCATTGGCGGAACTCTAAAATAGACATTATACCGACCAATATCTATTTTAAATATTGAAAATATTGATAAGTAAAATAAAATAACAATAAAGAAACAAAAAAAAGTGTATGTGTTTATTATGTAGATCGTAACAAAAATAATAAAAATTATAAGTTAGAGCTTTATTATATATTTTCTAAGTTTAAAAAAAGAATATAGATGTTTTGAAATCAAGAGAAATCTTATATGAAACCTTCATTAAAAGAAGTCTTTTAATGAATTAAAGTTTTTGTTTTTTTAAGTGGGCCTTTAAGCCCATGCAACTAAAAAAATAAATAGGGCAACAGTTATGTACTTATGTATCTTCCTTCTTTCTTTCTTTGTCATCCAAACAACACAGGGTAAAACAACAGCCTTCTAGCCGAAATAAAAATTTCCAATCATTCTACTTCTTTCTTCCTTTGTTCTTCTTTCATCATCTATCGAATTTTGAAATTCCACAGGGTCGGTGTCAAATTTTCACAGGGGCAGTCAGGATTTTAACACAATGTTAACACTAATTTTTTTTTCACAGGGGTCGGCCGACCCCCGCACCCTATAGGTAGGTCCGCCCCTGGTCACGGTTTGGGAAAAAACAAATTCAATAGTGATAGAAAATTAGAGTTAAGAAACAAGATTAAGGTCAAAAGAAGTAAATTATACAGTTCGGGTCAGGTTGACATAAAAACCTATCCCAATATAGTAAGTGCCAATGTGCCATGAATCTAATTACTAAAACGATTTAAATAATGTTACATACAATAAATACTCTTTGGACCCGTTCGACAAATGTAACTCAAAATAGACCGATACAAAAGAAGATGGGTCAAAATGTCAAATGTGCCGACTTTTATACTTTATAATAACATGACACGAGAAACTATTACCTCTTTGACAATAAACTTCAACACGTGCTACTCGTATGAAAGGCTTTCAGCAGGCATCCAGGATTAAGGTAAGAGATTTTTTAATTTTTAATATTATAATATATAAATTACTTGGAAATTAGCTATCTAAGATAAGCTAACATATCCTGCGGCTGCTCTAGTATTATGCTTGTCAAATCTAGCATTTACTGCAATTTCTGTTTCGGCTTCTGTTAGCTCCAAAGGGGCTGGGGGGCTGTTGGTTTGTTAAGATTTGAGCCAGCATAGAAAAACAATGGAATTAAGCCGCAATGGAAGAAAAACAGACAACGGTGGTCTGTGGCAAAATGGATGGCTTGAATACTGAGCAAACACAGGTCGGATTTGGCTAGCCTAAAATCTTTTCAATAAAAACTAGACGTCCAACTATGATTACAAATATTGTATTATTTTTAGAAGGAACCTGTTTTCTTAAACAAAATTACTTAAGAGGCTTATACATTGTGATACACATTGGCAAATAACCAAAAAACAAAAATGGTAAGCTATGGAAGTCATGGAAGACAAGATGATTAGAAAATACAACCAACTATGACAATTTTTGTAGTAGCATTTTAGTTAAGCCATACCTTGTGCATTGATAGTTTTAAATTCCAAATCAAATAGATTTACAAAAAAAAAAAGTGATGGTAGGTTGGCCCATCTAATGTAGGTTCTGACCACACTTAAAAGTTGAGCGTTTTCACCGGTTACTCAACCCACCTTGACCCATCTATTTGGCCACCTCTAACAAAAGGCTAAAGAAGATAACTCTTTGGAAAAAATTAACCGTCAAGTATAATGTGTATATGTAAACCAAATTGACCGGTTTTGACCCAAACCATATTGATGATACCTTTTAAAATGACCCATTTTGACCCAAATCATCAATACCTTTTTAATGACCCGTTCTGGCTCGAAACAAAATGAATCCTTCTTTAAAATGACCCGGTTTGACCCAAACAAAGGGATATCTTTCTAAAATGACCTGATTTGACCAAAAACAAATTAATTGATATCTATTTAGAATGACCCTGTTTGACCCGAAACAAATTAATACGTATTTAAAATGACCCGTTTTGATATGAACCAAATTGATATCTTTTTAAAACGACCCGTTTTGACCCAAACCCAGCACGGCCCGTTACCCAGCTGGCCCGCCTGTTTTTCCACTGATAATACATAGCCAACCATAAGGTGTGAGAAACTTACAATATTATGCCCAAAGAAATCAAGTTGTGGCGCCTGATTTAAAAATCCACTGTTGACCGGAAGCATTTTTGGTAGTGCATGCTGCTGCTGATAACTTGCATTAAACTGTTGCTGTCCATATATATCTAACCTCAAAGCATGTTTTCATTTACTTAAGTATCATAAGTACACAACATTTAGTGATTTCCAGTCTAGTGAATGGTTGGGAGAAGACGAACCGAATAAAGATGGCAGCATGGTTGTGTGAGACATGGAGATTATTATGCAACAGCTAGATTACCTGCAAAAAATGGCCAAATAATCAGTTTCATTTTCATCTATCAACATGAAAATACAATGCATGCTCAAGTACAATAATATAATCAAACCAGTTGCATTAAAAAAAAAACATCTAAATTTTACTACAATTTACAAGTAATTAGTAAGAAAGTGGAAGAGAAATAAGCATCAAATGAACGCTTAATTAATGTTTAATTTGAAAGCGAGAAGTTTTCATTTGGTATAAAAAAATAATTTGATTAAATGTAAAAGGTGGTAGATTCGAGCCGGGGGTCTCACCGGAAGCAGCCTCTCTATCCCTATGGGATAGAGGTAAGGCTGTCTACATCTTACCCTCCTCAGACCCTACCATAGCATTGCTATTGGTGGGATATACTGAGTACGATGATGATGATGATGATGTAAAAAGTGGTAGATGTGGAAATTTAGGATGTTTGTAAGGATAGAGAGAAAACAAGTCTTTTTGAATAATGTGAAGACTAACCCGACACATTTGTTTTTAACCCTTAGAATGGGGAGTGAACAATATGGACTATAGCCATGAATTCTCAAACTTAAAAAACGATTTAGAAGATCTTAACATCAAAAATAACCTTTACACTAGGGATGAGCTCGGGACTGTACCGTTACCGATCCTGAAACTTGAAAATATTTGGTACTGGTACTGAAATGTTCGGTACCGGTATTTCGTGCAAAATTCAGGAAATACCGGCACCATACCGAACCGTACCAATACCGAAAACGTTTATCCCTACTTTACACTCTTTTGACTAAAGAGTAAAAATAGAAAATTAACAGTCCTGGTTGGGAATTGGGATATCAAAATAATCAACTTAGAGGACTTTACACATTTAAAGTACCTCTGGACTTTGGCAAATGACATATGTAACTCTGGCAACCAACTGATGAAAAGCAAATGATTAAAATGCCAGCTGTACCATTTAACAACCAAAGGTGAGAAGTTGTTACCTCTCTGACGATTAACTTTAACATGTTAAAAATAGGGAAAATAACCAAAATAGACAATATTGACCTTTTTTATCTCATAAATAAACCTTGACTTTTAGGCAGTAACTTTCTATACATCCCCTTCTAGAACTATCAGATTGCGCCACAAGAGACATGCCAGCTAAGGAGGTTAAACCCTAGCATGTTCTTTTTGACACGAAAAATCATAAAAAGTAAGATGGGTCCCATCTTCTAACCAACCAGAACTTGACTTGTGACCATGTAGGCTAATTTTAACTTACAGATGCAGTTTTTAGCCTACAAGATAGACGACTAAGAAAATGCATTTGCAGGCTAAACTTAGCCTACACATAACACGAGTCAACTCCTAGTTGGTCAGAGTGTGCGGTCCACTGGCTTTTAAACAAGTTCAGTGCCAAAATGTGCCGCCTAAGGCTTAGCCTGCTTAGCATATGTGACAACTTCTGATTTGCTAAACATGGAAATGTCTATGGTCTTGTAGGCTAAAAGTGAATATCTGTTGGTCAAACATGTTCTTATGGTAATTTACTAAAAAAAATGTCAACAACTGAGCGCTATCTCAAAGGGCACATTTGTAGAGCTTAATGGATTGGTTGCCACACATGCCCACCTCAGCAAATTCTTCTGCTTCAGAAGCATCAAAAACAGCAATGACCTAAAAAGAATTTACTTAAAGAGAAGCTTTTTCTAAATTAAACTTACATTCTTGTCAAACATGTGCTTCATGACATTTAATGCATTTTCTGTTTCAGTTATCTCCAGACTCTAAGGAGCTGAGAACTATTACAAATTTTAACCAACCTAGAACATGAGGATAAGCGAGCCAATATGGATAAAAACAGGTAAAAATTGCAGAGCTAAGTGGCTCGGGTACCGGGCCAAAACAAGCCGAATTGGGTTGGACTGGAACACTTTGCTTAAGTAATTAAAGTCATTGTATTACTTCCATGAACAGAAGTATTTAAGATGCTTAATACCTTGTAACACACGCTGGACGTCTTTTAATCCTACTTGTAACATTTTAAGCTATTTTTACATGTTGGCAAATATATAAATGATTAAAATGGATACATGTGGCACACAGGATTATTAATAAGATCAGCATGGGCGGCTCGAATGCTGAGCAATGGAAGAAAAACAAACAACCAGTGTCTGTGGCAAAATATACGGCTCGAATACTGAGTAAACACAGGTCGGACTGGGCTAGCCTAAAACCTTTTTAATAAATATTAAAAGTCCAATTATGATTACAAATACTTCATTATTTTAGAAAGAACCTGTTTTCTTGAATAGAATCACTTAGGAGGGCTTACCGCTTATACATTATGATACACATTGGCAAATAACCAAAAAATAAAAATGGTAAGCTATGGTAGACAAGATGATTATTAGAAAATACAACAAACTATAACAATTTTTGTAGTAGCATTTTAGTTAAGCCATACCTTGTACATTGATAGTTTTAAATTTCAAATCAAATAGATTAAAAAAAATGATTGGAGGTTGGCCCATCTAACGTAGGTTCTGGCCACACTTAAAAGTTGACTGTTTTGACCGGTTATACAACCCAAAACCCTTTCTGGCCACACTTAAAAGTCGACCCGAAACCCGTTCTGACCAGGACAAATCTGGCCCGGACCAGTTTGGACCCGGATCTTTTCCTACCAAACCAAAACAACCCTTTTATAATTTGACCCATTTTAAAATGACCCATGTTGACCTGTATTCAACTTATCAAAACCCATTCTTACCCAAATCAAAATTCAAAAGAAATTTAAACCAATTGGTTTAGCTGAACATTATCATAACTAATATAAAATTTTAAAATGGCAATGTTGGAATACTCTTTATTTTTAGCTAATACCACTTACGAGATAAACATAATACCTATTTTCATAATTTGGTTCTTCATCATACTAATATTGCAGATAAGAAAGATGAACTTTGCAAAAAACTTCTGTTCAGACTCATCTATTGTAAACTGTATATTTAGAACCATCAGCAGATTCTGCAAGTGGCTCGGTTAATTACTTAATTATACAACTAAGAACATAGAGTTCAGGTTGTATGTTGATAAAGAGATGGAAGTAATAGCTATGAATTCATAGAGATGATCTGCAAAATATATTATATAACATCAGAATGTAAATGACTAAATTCTCATAGCGATAAGGACTTATGAAAGACCATGTATAATGAATAAACCATCAAAATGTTTTGCATCAGATCAAACTCAATTTGATAAAAAAAAAAAAAACAAAGTGAACCAAAAATACCCTTTGTCTAAAAATCTGTACTCAATTAAAATAGGAATGTCAAAATTGTTATTTTACTCAAAGCCTGCAAAAGAGCAATGCAGCCATCTGGTTTTTGGTTAACCGGTTTTGGTTAATTAGTTATTTTCTCAGTTATGGGTCGGTTTTGGTTAATTCAATAAAATTTTAAAATTTTCAGCTAAAATAAACATGATGCTATGGGCGAAAAGAACATACCCAAACCAATATTTCAATGACAACAGTCAATCAATGAGCCGAAAAGGCCATCTAGATTCTGCATTCAAAAGTTTCCCTTGCTAACTACATACCATCAGACAAAACAATTAGAATATGTTCATCCACAAATTCAATTACAATTATGTAAAGCCTCTATATGGCCTTTATCTAACAGATAAAAGCAAATAAATTCTAGAGAGTAAGCTTAGCGTGTATACTTAATGCACAAACCTCCAGAAATGAATTTAATTGAGATAATATAATATAAATGTTGGCTATCATATGACCCATTAGTTATAACTAAAGAAAGAGGAAATGTGTTCTAAACACAACCAACACGAGCCCATCCAGACCAATGTGCTCAACCGGGCCAACACTTCCATGTTGGGTGTTTCCCACACTTGCAGCAGAAGATTGGAACCTCTTCTCATGACCCGTTATTGGAGCTCCTTTAGATGTTGTAGTGAAGCCTGGACCAGCATCATGCTCTATGGTCTGCATTAACAATAAGAAACAAATACAAAACTAAATTACCTTTTGACTTTTATAGTCAAACAAACAAATTCGATCCTGAATAGCAAAGTTATTTCCACCTAGTCCTGCTCTGTGTTTGCATTAACAATAAGATACAATAACTATTCAAATATATAATATATATTAACTCTTTGGATAAAAAAGGCTGTAATAATAACAATGCATATCCAGAGCTGGCTTCAAAAAAGCTAACCTCATCATCATCATCATCATCATCATCATCATACAAACACTTGAAAAAAACAAATATATGAAACCACGAAAAAGTAATTCATGCCAGCGGTAGTAGTAAAAGTAATATAATGAGAATTGTTGATATAAGAGAAAATCCATCTAAGCTAAGTTACCTTCAAAGAATAGGCAATGAAATGTGATGGATTTAAATTGTTTATAATCGTCTCTCATCTCTCTTCATGCATACAAAAGTTATTCACATTATACATACATACATGCATACATACAAAAAACTGAACATCAAGATTGCATTCACTCCTCTCTCTCTCTCTGTACAAGATAGACTGCATTTCTCCATATACACATGCAGTTGCAACCTCTCAATACTGTCGAGTCTTGACATCAACCCGGGCACAGGAAACAACACTACACCTAACCCTGGTTAGGTGTTGATATGTTTAGCCAAACCTCTCCCATATCCGGTGATGCATGGTGACTTTGCCTTGGTGTTTCAAAAGACTCTGGCTGCACACGCTGTGAAGAACTAGAAGCATTTGTGTTTGAAGAATCAACTTCTTCCTTCTTGGAAAAACGACCACCATTGCCCCTTGGCCTGTTCTTTGCATGTAGGTGGCGTGACTCATGAATATATGGCTGTATATAACAACCAACATAGCATGTTATTTACCGTTTTGAACAAGCAAATTCATCTTTATATTATAAAGTCATAATTCACCTTCCGTTTTTTTATTAACTTATTTTCATTCTCTGCTTTTGCTCGTGATGCCCTTCGCCGCAGGATTGCGTGGTATTGTTTGGGGTTTACAAAAACAGGCTCAGGTCCCGTTTCTGTTTCAGGTGCCAAGAGCATCCTTGCTGGCACATCCATAGATTGAGGTTGAATCTGTTAAGATGGTCAAAATAAGGCCATTCTGTGATGGTTATGATCTTTGAAGATATACAAACATATATAGATAGATGAAATCATGTATCTTACCATAGGTGGCCTGTAACCCATTCCACCATAATTTAGATATGGAGCACAACCCTGTACAAGTCAACACAACCAAGAACTTTGAAGATGATCAAGAATCCAAACAAAATATATGCATGCAAACCAAATTGGCCCGTTTTTAACCTAAACACATAGATACATTTTATAAATGACCGGTTTTGACCCAAACCAAATTTATACCCTTTAAAATGGCCCGAGCCGGTTTTGACCCGAAACAAATTGATACCTTTTTTAAAATGACCGGGTTTGACCTGAAACAAATCGGTATCTTTCTAAAGTGAGCCAGTTTAACCTGAACCAATCCGGCCCGCCTGTTTTGCCACTCATAATATATGACCAACCATAAGGTGTAAGAGACTTACAATGTTATGCCCATAAAATTGAGGTTGTGGCGCCTGATTTAAAAATCCACTGCTTACCGCAAGCATGTTTGGTTGTGAATGCTGCTGCTGTTGCTGATAACTAGCATTAAAGTACTGTTGCTGTCCATAAATATCTAGCCTCAAAAGATGGAGTTCTTCATCATCAGTATTACAACAATAAAAACATATGGCCATATAATTAACTTAACTAAACCATCCTAACAGATATTATCGTAAGTACCAGCTGATGGAAAAGATGGAAGATTTAGTGTTCTTTGGCTCAAAACATGATCTTCTTCATTTAGTGGAAAACCAGACCATGGTTCCCTGTCTAGTGAACGGTCCAGAGAAGACGAACCGAATAATGATGGGCTGAAAGACATATTATGCAACAGAAAGATGTACCTGCATGCAACAATAACCAAATAATCAATTTCCTAACATGAAAGTACAATACCAATAATAATCAAACCATATTATTTAGTATCAGTCTTTTGAACCACACAATTACATATTCATGCATGAAGGATGTCAGTGTCAAAGTAAACAAAAAACCTTGAATTGTTTGCTTTCAGGTCAAAATAACATGCAGAAATCAGTATAAACCAACCCAAAATCGAATTAGAAATCATGCAGGATGATTACGATTAACAAGTGATGATTAGTAAGAAGGTGCAAGTGAAATTAGCATCAAATACTGAAACCTGTACAAGACTTAATTGAGTAAGTAATATACCGGAAGAATGGTAAATACGGTTGACTTGGGAGATGAATCGGAGGATGAAATTTGCATGCAATTCAAGACCAAACGCAGCAGCAGCAGCAGCAGCAATTTATGGAAGCATACGTACTGAAGCAGGAAGCCACGTTGTTGTTTCTATACCTACACATGGTCTTTTCTGATGACAACGTGGAAATACCTAATATCTAATTATTTTTTATATTTTTCATATTATGATTAATCCTTTATACTTTATGTTTTCTTAGACTTTTATTTTATTTTATGATTATTTTTCATATTAATTTTCTTATTTGCATTTTATCATTATTTGCATTTTATTTTTTTATTGCTTATATATGGTAAAATCTTTTTATTGCTTGTTTATTGTTACATTTTTTTTTCTTATATTAGGGTTGGATTTTTAAATGCTTAATTTATGGTTAAATTTTAATGCTTATTATATGGTTAGATTTTTTTATTGCTTATTTATGGTTAATTTTGTATATTGCTTATTTCATTTGGTAAAAAAAATAATTTGATTATGTGTAAAAAGTGGTGTAGATGTGGAAATGTAATTGAGAAAAAATGAGTGTTTTTGAATGATTAGTATAAATCTATGTGATGACTATCGAGGCATATTTGTATATGTTTTAATCCTTAGCAATATGGAGTGAACAATATAGACTAAAAAAAGTCAAACCTTCTAAAATTAAACCATATACTGACTTTGGTCAAATTTGACTAAACGGTCAAACCTTTCAAAATTAATATATGAACCATTTCAAAATTAGTAACTAGTGAAGAAGCCACTGAAACTGCCAAGCTTCTTGCACTGAAAGAAGGTTTGCTGGTATGATCATCTTTCATAAAGAATGTTTCTTGATTTGTCGGTTACATTATTATTGTTCACGTGGTGCGTGCAGGTGGGGATATCGTCCAGGGCAGCCGCTGCAGCTGCCATTAGAATCCCAAAACGACCAGAATATGAAGGAAAGGTCATTGTTGTAAGATGATCTAAATATGCTATTCTTTTATCCTATCCTTTATGGGTTGTTGAATGTAACTTTGTTTCAAAAAATGTGCCAGGTTGTTTTTCCAAGCTTTGGGGACGACGGTGTTGTTTGACTCGGTGAGGAGTGAAGTAGAAAACTTGCCAATCAAGAGAGTCGTTGACTACAAACAAGGCAGCTTGTATGACGCGCATACATTCAAAACCTGCAGACCAAAATTATAGCGGTTCAGCCATTTGGCAAGAACTCGTCTTGTTAAAAGAAATTATACTTGATTATCTACTGATCTTTGATGAACAGATAAATAATATCTGATTATTGGTACAAGTAATTGCAAGGGGCTTGTGAAACCTCTTTCCACCACTTTATGTTAGCGGTATTTAACTACTATCATTATTAGTACTTCAAAATAGTTTGAAGGGTTCAAAACTTCAAGTCGTTTCTCATCTCTCTTCATGCATACAAATTACAAAAGTTATTCACATAATTTATACATACAAAAGTTTCTACATCAACTCATCTCTCTACAAAAACAACATAAACTTTAATTCTTCGTAAGCGCGTGCACTTGCATCCTCTCAGTACTTTCGAGTCTCGACATCAACCTGCTCTCATGTTGTAAATTCATTTCTTCCAAACATATGAAACAACACTACACCTAACCTTGGTTAGGTGAAGATATGTTTAGAAAATCGTCTACATCAAAAGACATGAAATGATCGGCCGATGATGCATGGTAATTCTGCGAATTGGCAGATTCACCCCTAGGCGTTTCAGAAGACTCTGGGTGCACATGCTTTGAAGAATAAGAGGTGGTTGTCTCTAAGGAAGCATCTTCTTCACTCTTGGCAAAATGACCGCCAATACCCCTAGCCCGGTTCACCGCATGTAGATGGCGTGACTTATGAACATACAGCTGTAGGATACAACCAACATATCATGTTATTTACCGTTTTACACAAGCAAATTCAGCTTTAAATTACAAAGTCATAATTCACCTTACGGCCTTTTATTAACTTCTTTTCATTCACTGCTTTCGCACGCGATTTCCTTCGCCTCAGGATCGCGTGGTACTGTTTGGCATTTACAAAAACAGGCTCTGGTCCTGTTTCAGGTTCCAAAGGCATTCTTGTTGGCTCGTCCAAAGATCGAGGTGGAATCTAAAAAGACAATCAAATTAAATCCATAAACTGATAGTGATGATCTTTAAGATATACAAAAATACATAGATATACGAAATCGTGTATCTTACCGAAGGTCGACCATAAGCTCTTGTCAGTCCACCATAATATGAATATGGAGCACATCCCTATACAACTCAACACAACCAAGAACTTTGAAGAAAATCAAGAATCCAAACAAAATATATGTAAACCAAATTGACCCGTTTTGACCCTAAACAATTGACACCGTTTTAACTTGACCCGCCCGCTTTGCCACTCATAATATATATAACCATTAACCAACCACAAGGTTTTAAGAAACTTACAATGTTATGGCCGAAAAAAGCAAGTTGTGGGACTTGATTTGGCATTCCACTGTTAACTAGGAGCATGTTTGGTAGTGCATGATGCTGCTGCTGTTGTTGATGATTTGTATAAAACTGTTGCTGTCCATAAAATCCTGACCTCAAAAGATGGAGTTCAATTAATATCAGTATTACAACAGCAAAAACATATAACCATATAACTTACTTAACTAATCCAACCAAACAAATATTAACTACACTCAGCATAAGAGCTATGATGTGTTGTAAAACACACTTATTTTCCGCGCCTTTTATCTATGTATTATATTATATTTTATGTGTTTTAACTTGTTTTATATAGGTTTTACATAGTTTTTATTATCTTGTAGGTTTTGGGTGAAACAAAGAAAAAAACCGAGCTTTTCGAAGAGCTTAATGGACTTTACACATACGATTTCAAGACCAAGCTCAAAGCCCGGCCCATATGCATCATGGAGGCCCAAGTCTTACATTATATCATAATACAAAAAAGAAAAAAAAAACCCTAAGTGGGCAGCCATTGCCGATCGCAGATCAGCAGAAAGGAAGCAAGGGAAAAAACCTTTTTTCGGCTTAGGGTTTGAAAGTTATGGCGGCTAGGGAAGGAAGAAGACACAAGAACCAAGCCTCGGGATCATTCACCATCGTTTTTTACAGCCAAGGAGCAGCCCGGAACATCTCATATCCTTCCATCTTTTTCATTGTTCATACACTTTGATTTTCTTGCTTATATTGTTGAATTGTTTTGCAATTACTTGAGAGATTGAATTGTTTTTGATTAGAATTGATTATTGGACAATTGTTAAGATGATTGGTATGAGTTTTATGATGCTTTTAATGATTATTCATGGCTGTTCAAATATGATTAGAGGCTAAACTTGTTAGTTTTACCTAGGAATGATGATAGTTGTTAGTGTTTGATGAGCTTGTTGGATTGTTTGTTTGATGGACTTGAATTGTTATTGTAAAGTTTGATTTAGACATGAAATAAGTTGTGTTTAGTGGCTGGAAATTTTAGTAATTCATTGCATAAACCTCTTGCGTTGGTTGATTAGTTTTGTATTGATTGATTGGTGCTTGTTTGATTCTAGACTTTGTGTTTAGGGTTTGTTTGCGGTAGGAACAACCGTAGGGTTTTGTTGCATGATTTATTGGATTAAGTACAGCGGTTAGACACCTTCTTTGAGACCGAGAGGTGATAAGAAGTTAGGGTTGTCTCATTGCCTTTGCATGCTAGAATAAGGATTGCACGAGAGCGAGTTCGTTTCTTGTCAGGTTTAGGTGTTTTGAGCGACTAGTTGATCTATTTTGGTTTAAGTTGAATTGTTCCTCTATCCTTGGTTGTGTAGTATTCATTGTCATTAGGGTCGAGTGTTGGTGAGACCGAGAGGTGAGTCAACATTAGAACACGTTAACAATTGTTTCCCGGTTTGGTCGTTTTAGGCGATTTTGAGTAGTTTAGGTTTATTGAGTGAGACCGAGAGGTGATCCAGTGAGCCCGAGCGATCCTTAGTCGTGTCATCTTTAGGAACCGGTGTCTAGATATCATTCAATCCATTAGCTTGTTAGGCCTACAGTTTGATTCAAACCTAGGTAGACGTTTTTATCCATCCAAAGTTAACACAGTTAGTTCTCCGTTAGGTTTTCTATTTTAGGTAACTTTTGTCAGTCAGTCTAGTTAGTCCAGTTAAGTAATTAAAAATCAAAAATCAATTAAATATTATTCTAAGGTAGGTCTTGTCTAGAGTTAGTGATCGTTAACGTCCTTACGTGTCCACGTATTCGATACTCGGACTTCCTAGGTCTATACTACTTGCGATCGGTACACTTGCCGGTTGTGTGTGGTTTTAGGATTTTCATTTTATATTTAAAACTTAGTTGTGAGGGTCATTGTTATAGGGTTATCCGACGCACATCTAGGTACCTGATGGAGCATGCATCGTTTGTGTGCTTACGACATCGTCGTCTTGAGAAGAAGAACCGAATAAAGACGGCCTCATGTTGTTAGTGAAAGACATATTATGCAACTGAAAGATGTAGCTGCATGCAACAAAATAACCAAATACTCAACATGAAAGTATACATAATGCATACTAGTCAATAATCACACAATCACATATGCATGCATGAACGATTACTAAGTAATTAGTAAGAAACTTGTAAGCAGAAACCAAGTCTAATTTGGTAGCGAGAAACAGAGAATTTGGGGTTAATAATAATAAGATTTACCGGAGAATGATAAACTCTAGATGCTGGAGATGAATCGGAGCAAATTATTTGCATGTAGTTCAAGACGAAACAAACGCAGCAGCAATTTATGGACGGATATGTATCAGAAGCCATCAGGAGCAAAATACCACGTTGTTTTCATAACTACTACACGTGTATGCTCTATCTTACCACGTGTTCTTTATCTGATTTTATATTTTAAATCCTCATATTTTAATTATTAATCTATTTTATTATTATTATTATTTTTAATTTTTGGTTAAATTTTCCACATTTTATATTATGGTCAGATTTTTTATCTTCTATTTTATGGCTTGATTTTTTTTTCTTATTTATTTATCGTTACTTCTTTTAATTGCTTATTTGTTGTTCAATTTTATTTTGCTTATTTTATGTTGCTAAATTTTGTAATGCTAAATTTATGGTTAGATTTTTTATATCTTATTTTTATAAATAGTTTCATTTGGTACAAAAAGTAATTTGAGTAAAAAAGTGGTATATGTAAAAATGTAAGGTAGCGTTTGTTATGCAGGAATGACAATAGGAATAAAATGATTCATTACGTGGGAATGAAAAAAAGTGGTGTTTGGTTGCTCAAGGGAATAGAATTATCCATTACACATGGAATCCTATTCCATCAAAACCATTCCTTCCCACCCCCTTCTTTTTTTCATTCCATTCATCCTTCACCTTACTTTCTCAACACCACCACCACCTAACAACCACCGCCACCACTACCATCGGCACCACCACCAACTCCGCTGACACCATCACCGCCGCCACCACTATTGCCACCGCCACCGCCACCACCATTTTCCTCGTCGGAGCTACCACCGTCGCCATTATAGAGGGTTTTTTTTTTTTTTTGTTAAAAAGTATTTTGAGATATGAGTGTTTTTATTATTTCTATTTCACTTCTACAATTTTTTTGGATACCAAACAATAAAAATTAATAATTGATTTCATTCCTATAGGTTAACCAAACAAGACAAAGGAATGGTAATGATCAATTTCATTCCCTTGTTCATTCCATTCATTCTCCCATTCAATTCCGGCTTCATTCCATTACCTCCAACCAAACATACCCTAAGTGTTTTGAAGGATACTTATACGAATGGATAGAAAATGAGTATTTCTGAAAATTATTGTAAATCTAACGTGGCAGCTCACGTTTATGAATGTTTTTAACCCTTAACAATGTGAAGTGAACAATATGAACTATAGCCATGGCTTTTCACACTTTATATTATCAATAAATTGTTATAGAAGATATAGAAAGGTTTATGATGAGATTCTAACTTCCTGGGGGCTATTGAAGATAAAACTAAAGAAAAAATAATGGTCAAATGGATTGATGCTCGCTAAGCAAAATAAGATTTAGATTATCCAATTTGAATATATATATCGGTCAGTATTTTTCTCCCAAAAACTTTATTTTTTCGTAACTTTGATCTCTTATAATGAAAACTACATTACTCTTTCCGGCCCAGTTGGACCATCGAGGTGGGTTCACTTGGGAATAGATGGAATAAGAAGATTAAAATATAATAAAATAAAAAAGTAGTTATCATTTTATATTTTTGAATTCTAAAAATCTTTGTTTGTTCTTATTTTTATATTCAATTCAATTTGAATCTTAGAAGATTTCCCCAGTTTAGTTGTTATGCATATTAGTCAAAGTTATGACCCATTTTTTTGTTAAATTTTACACACATATATATAAAATAAGCATCACTCTTTTGAACCAAAACTTTAAAATAAAAGTAATCTATCAATAATCACACAATTACATATTCATGCATGAACGAAAATGTACCCAAATTCGAATTGGACACATCATGTGGTTAAATTTTTTATTTTATGGTTAAACTTTTTAATTTTTAGGTTAGATTGTTTATTGTTTATTTATGGTTAAAATTTTATTGCTTATTTTATGACTAAATTTCTTGTTGCTTATCTATTAACTTTTTGTTTCTTTCTTTGTTTTTCTTTTCTATAAATAACTTTTTCTAGTATAAGAAAATATTTGATTAAATGCAAAAAGTGGTGAATTTGAAAATGCAAGGAGATTTATAGGGTAGAGAGAAAATGAGTCTCATAAGAACGACACCATATTGTTTCTATAGCTATACATGGCTTATTTTCTTTACAACGTGTTTTCTCCAGATAACATGTTTCTAACCCTAAAAGATTTAAACTATTAACCTGTTTTCTGGTTATTTTTTTATTTTTTATTTTATTTCAATGCTAATTTTTATTTATTTTACTTTTTATTTAAATTTTTTGTTTTTGATTTTATGGTTAAAATTTTTATTTTTTATTGCTTATTTTAGGGTAAATTTTTATTGCTTATCTTTTTGTTAATTTTTTTATTGCTTATTTATGGTTATTGCTTATTTTACGGTTAATTATTTTTCTTCTTATTCAATGTTTAGTTTTTTTATTTGATGTTTTATAAAAAAATTTGATTAAATGTACAAAGTGGTAGATGTGAAATGTAAAGTTTTGCAAGGAAGTTTCTAAGGATGGAAATAAAATGAGTGTTTTTGAAAAACTAATAGAAATATGAGTAATTGAAACCACATTACTTTTTTAAAATCCACATTTTATCCGAGTCCAAAATGAATCGGTCATCATTTTCATCCAAAAACATGATTTTCTAAAATTTTTATCTTAGAGTGCAAATCACATTGCTAGTTTAAAATCCACCTTTTATCTTTTTGAGTTTGAGTCTTTATGGTCGTTTGGACCATGGGGGTGGGTTCCCTTGAGAATAGATGGAATAATTAGACTAAAATACCAGAAAGGGGGTAGTCATCATTTTATATTTTCTGAATCCCTTAAATATGATATATATATATATATATTTTTTTTTAAATTAAGCTTGCATGCCTGTCGAAGATGTGCTTCATGACTTTAACTGCATTTTCGGTTTCAGCTTCAGTAACCAACATAGAACACGAGAATAAGCCAGCCAATATGGATGAAAACAGGTTAAAGTTGCAAAAGCAAGCCGCTCGGGTAACTGGTCAAAACAGGTCGAATCGGGTTGTTTAAAAGTTTTAATGCTTTATAACACGCGTTGGACGTCTATCAATCACTTCATCTCAATTGACCCATCACATTTTAAGCTATTTTCCCTTTTAACTAATTCATTATCAAATAATCAAAACTGTTATCTCTAGAAACAAAGAAAAAAATTATATTATAAGACTGTCCAATCAAAGAACCTTAAAAAGCTGTCCAAATGAAAAAAGAAAACCGAAAAAGAAAAAAATAGCTTCTAATGCACATCAACAATGGATGCAGGTACCGCCCGAAGAGCAGGGTATGTTGTTACCATCAGGTTTTTTCTGTGCAAGTAGTTCAGAAGGATTTACATAATTCTTCAAACTAGTTTCAGCGATACATCTAATAGGTCCTATAGGTTACGTTTAACATAAACAAAAACGCGAACAAATAAGGCCTCTTAAATAATTTTACTAACAAAAGATCTAGACAACAAATATCATCATCATCATCATCATCATCGTACTCAGTATATCCCACCAATAGCAAAGCTATAGTAGGGTCTGAGGAGGGTAAGATGTAGACAGCCTTACCTCTACCCCATAAGGATAGAGGTAAGGCTGTCTACATCTTACCCTCCTCAGACCCTACTATAGCTTTGCTATTGGTGGGATATACTGAGTACGATGATGATGATGATGATGATGATGATATTTGTTGTCTAGATCTTTTGTTAGTAAAATTATTTAAGAGGCCTTATTTGTTCGCGATTGGTCTTTTGTTAGTAAAATTATTTAGTAAAATTTTTCCAACCATTGACTCTTTTATATAATTGCTAATTTTGTATCTTTTTTTGAATTTTCTACAGAAGTGGTTGAATTGAATGGGTGGGCTGGACTGGGTTGAGTAACAGGAAAGTCAACGGTCAAGTTTGAAGCGCAGGTCTGCAGGACATAACGGTAAATTTTACTAAATATTTAAGAGGCCTTATTTGTCTACATCTTACCCTCCTCAGACCCTACTATAGCCTTATTTGTTGTCTAGATCTTTTGTTAGTACGATGATGATGATGATGATGATGATGATGATGATGATGATATACTGAGTACGATGATGATGATGATGATGATGATGATGATGATGATATTTGTTGTCTAGACAACAAATATGAGATACTTTAATCTGTTTACTATAAAGATTTAGAAGAGATGATTAAACAGAGTGATTGTAAGTTGGCCCAGCCCGTTATGTCCTGCAGACCTGCGCTTCAAACTTGACCGTTGACTTTTGACCTGTTACTCAACCCAGTCCAGCCCACCCATTCAATTCAACCACTTCTGTAGAAAATTCAAAAAAAGATACAAAATTAGCAATTATATAAAAGAGTCAATGGTTGGAAAAAACATGTTCCCTTACCGGTTTGGCTGATACGTGCATCTTGTCTTTCATACTGGTTTAGGGACCAATCACGAAAATCAGGCATATTTGAAGAGTTTTAATAAGTTTAGAGACTTGAACACATTGCAAAAACAAGGAGAAAATTGCTAAAAAACACTATGAAAATTTTTGTTGTAAATGATCATGTAACGATAAAATCCATGGACTTATTTATGTGTGAGCTCAACTGAAGTCATTGAATGATATTAATAGAGATGGAAAATTGGAGTCAAGTAACTATTCGGGTTGGGTTGACATTACTAAAACTATCTAATAGACTGAATCAAAAGTAATTGGGTCAAATTAATAAAACAACAATGGATGGAAAACAGACTAAAGTGACAAAAAGGCGCTTAATATTGAGCAAAAACAGGTCGGATTGGGCTAAGCCTAACACACTTGTTTATAAATATTTAATGTACAACTATGATTACAAATATAAAATATTGTATTGTTTTAGAAAGAATCTGTTTTCTTGAATAGAATGGCTTAAAAGGGCTTATAGATTATGATACTCATTGACAAATAAACGCATAATTAAAATAAAAAGCTATGGTAGACAAGATGATTGAAAAACAACAAGCTATGACAATTTTTGTAGTAGCACTTTAGTTAAGTCATACTTTGTACATTCATAGAACTTCCTGTTCTTTGCAAAACCATCAGCAGATTCTGCAAGTGGCTTGGTTAATTACTTAATTATACAACTAAGAACATATATATAGTTTTGGTCGTATGTTGATAGAGAAATGGAAGTAATAGCTATGAGGTCATAGAGATGATCTGCAATATACATTATATAACATCAGAATGTAAATGACTAAATTCTCATAGCAATAAGGACTTATGAAAGACCATGTATAATGAATAACTGTCAAAATGTTTTGCATCAGATCAATGCTAACTTGAGAAAAAAAATGCCAACCAGAAATACCCCCTTTGTCTAAAAACCTGTACTCAACCAAAAGAGGAATATCAAAATTGTTATTTTACTCAAAGGCTACAAAAGAGCCGAACCAATGTTTCAATGGCGTCACAACAGTCAACCAATGAGCCGAAAAGGACATCTAGATTAAAAGTTTCCCTGGCAAACTACATACCATCAGACAAAACAATTAGAATATGTTCATCCACAAATTCAATTGCAGTTATGTAAAGTAGAGGAGGGCAATTTCTATAGGAGTGCTTTTATCTAACAGATAAAATCAAATAATTTCTAGCGAGTCAGGGTAGCGTGTATACTTAATGCATAAAAACCTGCACAAGATTGGAAACTTTTCTCATGGTTAGTTATTCGAGCTCCTTTAGATGTTGTAACGAAGCCTGGACCAGCATTGTGCTCTACTGTAACATTAAGAAACAAATACAAAACCAGATTACTTTTTGACTTTTTTAGTCAAGCAAACAAATACAATCCTGAATACAAAGTTATTTCCACCTGATCCCTGCTCTGTGTTTGCATTAACAATAAGAAACAAAACTATTCAAATATAATATATATTAACCTTTTGACTTTTATAGTCAAACAAAAAGGCTAAACAAGATAACTCAATGGAAAAAAGAAGAAAGTAGTAATCACAGTGTCTGATATCCAGAGAAAATCCTTATCATCATCATACAAACACTTGAAAAAAACAAAGTAAATAAATTTCATGCCCGCATTAGTAGCAAAGTTATATAATGATTAATGTCGATATCAGATAAAATCCATCTAAGCTAAGTTACCTTCAAAGAATAGGCAATGAAATTTGATGGATTTAAAAATTCTATAATTGTTTCTCATCTCTCTTTAGGCATATAAAAGTTAATTCACATTCTACATACATACAAAAGTTTTAACATCAAGATTACATTAAACGCATGCAGTTGCATCCTCTAAATACTCTCGAGTCTTGACATCAACCCAAGCACAAGAAACAACACTACACCTAACCCTGGTTAGGTGATATGTTTAGCCAATCATCTCCTCTATCCGAAGACATGAAATGATAGCCTGGTGATGTATGGTTACTGTGCCTTGGTGATTCAGAAGACTTTGATCGCACGGGCTGTGAAGAACCGGAAGCGGTTGTGTTTGAGGAACCATCTTCTTTTTTCTTGGAAAAACGGCCACCAGCACCCCTTTCCCTATTCTTTGCATGTAGATGGCGTGACTCATGAAGATACGGCTGTATATATAAACCAACATAGCATGTTATTTATCGTTTTACACAAACAACTTCATCTTTATATTATGAAGTCATAACTCACCTTCCGGTTTTTTATTAACTTATTTTCATTCTCTGCTTTTGCTCTTGATGCCCTTCGCCTAAGGATCGCATAGTATTGTTTGGGGTTTACAAAAACAGGCTCAGGTCCCGTTTCAGGTGCCAAAAGCATTCTTGTTGGCACATCCACGGATTGAGGTGGAATCTATTAAGACAGTCAAAATAAGTCCATATAGTGGTAGTGATGATCTTTGAAGATATACACACATATATAGATTTATGAAATCATGCATCTTACCATAGGTGGCCCGTAAGCTCCTATCATTCCACCATAATATGGATATGGAGCACATCCCTGTACAAGTCAACACCACCAAGAACTTTGAAGATGATCAAGAATCCAAACAAAATATATGCATGTAAACCAAATTGACCCGTTTTGACCTAAACCAAATTGATCTTTTTAACAATGACCCGTTTTGACCCAACCAAATTGATACGTTTTAAAATGACTTGTTTTGATCCAAACCAATTGATACCTTTTAAAATGGCCTGGTTTGACCCGAAACAAATTGATACCCTTTTTAAAATGGCCTGGTTTGACCCGAAACAAATTGATACCCTTTTTAAAATGGCCAGGTTTGACCTGAAACAAATCGATACCTTTCTAATGTGACCCAGTTTGACCCGAACCCAGTCCGGCCCGTTACCCAACTGACCCTCCTTCTTTTGGCACTCATAATGCATAACCAACCATAAGGTGTAAGAAACTTACAGTATTATGCCCAAGGAAATCAAGTTGTGGCGCCTGACTTAAAAATCCACTATTGTCAGGAAGCATGCATGGTAGTGCATGTTGCTGCTGCTGCTGCTGATAACTTGCGGTAAACGGTTGCTGTCCGTGTATATCTAACCTCAAAAGATTGAGTTCATCATCATCAGTATTAAAACAATAAAAACATATGACCTCATAATTTCGTTAACTAATTCATCCTAACAGGTATATATTATCGTAAGTACCAGCTGCTGATGTAAAAGATGGAGCATTTAGTGTTGTTTGGCTGAAAACATGATCTTCTTTATTTATTGGAAAACCAGACCGTGATTCCCGGTCTAGTGAATGGTTCTGAGAAGACGAACCGAATAAAGATGGCATGATCATGTTAGAGAAAGACATATTATGCAACAGCAAGATTACCTGCATGCAACAATAACCATATAATCATTCAATTTCATTTTCATCTAGCAACATGAGAATACAATGCATGCTCAAGTAAAGTACAATAATATTATCAAACCATATTATTAATTATGACTCTTTTGAACCAAAAACTACAATTAAGAGCAGATAGATTATCAATAATCCCACAATTACATATAATTCATGCATGAACCTCTTAACACTTAAATTTCGTCATTGGACCCAAAATTCGAATTAGAAATCATCCACGATTAACAAGTGATTAGTGAAATTAGCATCAAATATTGAAACCTGTACTTAAGCAGAAAATAAGTTACTTTTAATTGAGTATGGTTTTAAGAATAATATAATTACCGAGATAATGATAATGGAGAGAATGATGGAAATTATTTGCATGCAAATTCGCAGCAGCAGCACCAATTTATGGAAGTATTTCATCAGAAGCAGAATACCACGTTGTTTCCATATCTACTGCGCGTGGCTACTTATAGTTACAACGTGTTTTTTCATTATTTTTTTATTTTTCTAGCCCTAAGATTATTTTAATTATTAAGTTATTTTAATATAATATTTTTATATTATGATTAAGTCTTTTATGCTTTAGTTTGTGGTCAAATTTTTTTATTTTTTATTTTGTGGTTGGATTTTTTTACCTTTTATGTTATGGTTACATTTTTTATTACAAATTTTTATTTGCTTGCTTTATGGTTAAATTTTTTATTGCTTATTTCATTAATTTGGTCCAAAAAATATAATTTGATTAAGAGTAAAAAGCGGTGTATATGTTGAAATGTAAGAATTTGTAAAGATGTTTATAAGAATTGAGAGAAATAAGTGTTTTTGAATGATTAGTTGAAACCTAATGTGATGACTAACCTGAACACCTTTGTATATGTTTTAATCCTTAGCATTATAGAGCGAACAATATGGACTAAAAAGGTCAAACCTTTCAAATTGAACCATATACAGACTTGTCTATTTTGACTAAAAAGGTCAAATCTTTCCAAAAAAACACATAATCTGACTTTGGTCTTTTATGGCTAAAAAGGTCACACCTTTCAAAATTAATACCAGGACCATTATACCCTTGGTACAAAGCAAATATGACAAGCACATTTTAATTGTTAAGGCACAAAGCAAATATAACTAAAGCACAGATTATTCAAATTACAAAACATTTGGTTCAATATGGTAGCTAATCGGGTGCGTTTGCGAGTGTTTTTAACCCTTACCAATGTTGAGTGAACAATATACACTATAGCCATGATTTCTCACACTTTATGTTACCACTTACCAATAAAAGGGAAAATATAAGTCAAATGGAACGGTGTTTGTTGTGACAAAAGTGTCGATGGATTATGAACCATGAATATTGCTTTGATCTCGAAGCATTTATGGAATATATCAAGCAATAAAGAAACTATTGTTCAAGCTAATCAAATTTAGCAGTTTATCTGATTTCAAGATGTATTGGTCATTATTTTCCTCCCAAAAACTTGATTGCTTTTAGAACTCTTATCTTAGAGTGGAAACCACATTCTTTAAAATTCCACCTTTTATATTTCTGATTTGGACTCTATGGCCCATTTGGACCATGAGGGTGAGTTCACTTGAAAATATGAATATGGAGACATCTTTGTTTGTTCTTATTTAATTATTCGATTTGAAGCTAGAAGATGTCCTTTGTTTGTCATACAAATTGGTTAAATGTTTTGGTTCTTTTTTATGGTAATCGTATTTAAGAAAACTTTTAATTTATTTATAGTAAAGAATTTACTTAAAAAAACAGCTTGTTCTAAATGAAGCTTGCATGCTTTTGAAACATGTGTTTCCTGACATTTACTGATTTAAAGTTTTTTCTGTTTCAGTTTTAGTTAGCTACAAGGGGCTGAGAACTGTTACAGATTTCAACCAAAAATATCACATGAGAATAAGCCCGCCAATATTGATGAAATATAGGTAAAAGTGGTGCTTGCCATGGCGGTTAGGTGGAGTTTGTGGCGGTGGTGGTTAGATGGTGGTGTAAAGAAAATAAGGTGAAAAAGCAATGAAAAAAGAAAAAGGGAGGTGAGAAGGAATGGTTTTAATGGAATGTGATTCGTTGTGTAATCGTTGATTTCCTTTCCATTGACCAACCAAACATTCATTTTTTCATTCCATCATAATGATCCATTCCATTCCATTTGTCATTCAAGTGTGCCAAACGCTACCTTAGAGTAGAAACTACGTTACTTGTTTAAGTCCACCTTTGATCTTTCTGATTTTAAGAGAACTTTTAATTCAATTTTAATAAAATTACTTAAAAGGAAGCTTTTTCTAAGTTGGGCTTACATGCTGTTTGTCAAGCATGTGCTTCATGACATTTAATACATTTTCTATTTTAGCTTCAGCTAGCTCCGACCACTAGGGGGTGAGAACTGTTACAGATTTCAACCACATAGAACACACGAATAAGCGAGCCAATATGGATGAAAAACATGGAGATGCGGCAAAATTTAAACAAGTGGCTTGGGTAACGGGCCAAAACAAATCGAATTGGGTTGGACTAGAACACTCTTATTATACTACTTCATTAGATAGAGTTGTTTGAAAGCTTTAATGCTTTATAACACGCATTGGGCGTCTACCAATCCGTTCATCCCAATTGACCCAGCACATTTTAAGCTATTTTTTTCCTTTATTAATAGAATCCAACTCCCCAAGTCCCCCTTCAACTAATTCATTATCAAATAATCAAAACTATCATCTCTAGAAACAGGGTGCAAATTTGTATCTTATAACATTATGCCCAAACAAAAAACCTTAAAAACTGTCCAGATGAAAAATATCTGAAAAAAAGAAACAAATAGCTTGTAATGCACATCAGCTGTGGATGCAGGTAGCGCCCGAAGAGCAGTGTGCTTATTACCAGCAGATTTTTCTGTGCAAGTGGTTCAGACAGTAAAGGACTAATATGAAATGGTCATCCAGAAGGTTCCTGTATTGGCAAATAACCAAATGACTAAAACGGATAGCTATGTCATGCAGGATTATTAATAGCTATGAGCAATTATTTAAATAATTCTTCAAACTAGTCTCCAGGTTGATAAGGGAATTGTAAACTGGCTCAACCGGTTATGTCCTACATTTAAAACTTGACCGTTTTGACCTGTTACTCAACCCATTCCAGCACACCCATTCGGCCATCTCTATCAAAAACTCAAAACAAGATACCCTATAAAAAATTAGCAATTATATAAAAGAGCCAAGGCTTGGGAAAAAAAAAAACCATGTTCAATAGAAATGGAAAATTGGAGTTAAGTAACAAGATGGAGGTCAAAAGAAACAAATTATACACTTCGGGTTGGATTGACATTAAAAACTATCCCAAGATCTCTATCATTATATAGTAAACCGATTTATATATATATATATATAGGGTAAGAATCCTAAGAGAACCATTAGCAAATTGAGAACTTTGAGAACCATTTTGGACCACTAAAAAAACCCTCTAAAAAATATTAAAATTATAAAACAAACAAAACCGAAAATTTTAAAAAAGTAAAAAAAACAAAATTCTTATATTTCATTCTGATTTTATTAAAAGAAAATAAAAAAAAACCAAATTTTTTTTTTCTTTTTAATTCGTATTATACCTACCTATACACATATGTATACTTTCATTTAATCTCTGATTACGTAATATACACATATGTACATTATCATACCTTAAATTATACATATGTGTATAGGAAAAAACATATGCGTACATATTATACATATACGTATAATAAAAAAACCAATTTTTTTTCTTTTTAATTCGTATTATACCTACACACATATGTATACTTTCATTTAATCTCTATTTATGTAATGTACACATATGTACATTATCATTTACCTTAAATTATACATATGTGTATAGAAAAAAAAACATGTGTGTACATATATGTACATATTATACATATATGTATATGTATAATTTAGCTAAACCGAGAATTTTTTTTTACGATTTTTTTAGAAACCGGGATGATAAATAAGAACTTTGGTTTTTTAACTTTTTTTATTTTTGTGTTTTTTTTTGTTTTATGATTTTATTTTTTTTTGTGATTTTTTTTGTGGTCCAAAATGGTTCTCATAGTTCTCAATTCCCAAAAAGTTCTCACATGATGCTGATCCTATATATATATAGACTAAGTATAAAATGAAAAACCACTTGAGTTGTGAAAACTCTAGAAACCTATCAATCATATGTTTATAATTAATGTTTAAATCTTGTGGTTCACAATTAAAGTGAATAAAAAATATAAATATAACTTTTTCTCTCTCCTGAAAACATATATAAAAATTAGTAAAAAAATGTTAAAAAATAGCAAAACATTTTTTTTTTATGTTTCGATGTTTTGTATTAAATGTTACAACATATATTACATGTAACAAAAAAAAAACGATATTACATAGGGTTTTCGCGGGTCTTCACAACTCAGGTGAGTTTTCATTTTAACCTTACCATATATATATATATTACATACAGTAATACCCTTTGGACCCGTTTGACAAATGTAACTCAAACAGATCGATTCAAAAGTAAATGGGTCAAATTTGTAGACTCTAGTACTTTATAATACATGAGCTGAGAAGTTACTACCTCTTTGCCAATAAACTTCAACACGCTACTCGTATGAAAGGGTTTTTAACAGGCATTCATGATTAAGGTGAAAGTAGCTATCTAAGATAAGCTCATATATCCTGCAACTGATCTAGTATTAGCAGTAGTCTAATATAGCATTTACTGCAATTTCTGTTTCAGCTTCAGTTAGCTCCACGGGGACTGTCAGTTTGTTAAGATTTGAACCATTGAACCAACACTGAAAAACACTGTAATCAGCCGCAATAAAAGTGGCAAAATGGGCGGCTCGAATACTGACCAAAAGCAGGTCGAATTGGGCTACCCTAAAATAGATTTTTATAAATATTTAATATCTAACTGATTATAAATATTGTATTATTTTTAGAAAGGATCTGCTTACACAATATGACACACATATTGGAAAATAAATGAATGATAAAAAACAACAAACTATGACAATTTTTGTAGTAGATTTTAGTTAAGTCATATTTTGTACATTGATAGTTTTAAATTTCAAAGAAAACAGATAAAAATAAATAAATAAATAAAGGTGATTGTAGGTTGTCACATCTAACTGTAGGTTCTGAGGACACTTAAAAGTTGACCATTTTGACCGATTACGCAACCCACCCGATTAGGGATGAGCTCGGTACCCAATAGCATTTGCAAAGAGGCAAAACAAGATTACCTGACCCGCCCACTTTTTCAATCATAATATATAACCAATTATAAGGTGTAAGAAACTTGCAATGTTCTTTGGCTTACAACATCATGTTCCTCAATTAGAGCACAACAGGTGAATGGTTGGGAGAAGACGAACCGAATACAGATGGCAGCATGGTTGTGAAAGACATGCAGATTCTTATGCAACAGCTAGATTGCCTGCAACAATAACCAAATAATCAAACCAGTAACATGAGAAAAAAAAACCATATAATTATTATATCAGTCTTTCAAACAAAAACTCCAATTAATAGCAATCACACAATTGCATACATATTCATGCATGAAGGATATCAATGTCAAACTAAACGCATAAACGAACTCAAATTCGAATTGGAGATGATGCACGATAATAAGTATATACGGTTAAGAATATTAATAATAGTTACATTGATATCAAACTTAGGTTTTTAATTTGAAAGTAAGAACGGAGACCTGGGGGGTAAATAATAAGTATATATGGTTAAGAATATTAATAAAAGTTACCGGAATAATGATAATGGAGGGTATGGTAAAAAAAATCTCTAGATAGATATTGGAGATGAATTGGAAGAAAGTTGGATATGTATAAGAAGCCATCAACATTGCTTCCATAACTATGTATGGCTTCCTTGCTTTACAACGTGTTTTTTCATCTGATTTTATATTTCAAACCCTGAGATTTTAATTATTAAGCTATTTTATTATTAATTAATATTTATTATTTGGTTAAATTTTCTATATTTTATTTTATGGTTAGATTTTTCATTTTTTTATTTTATGGTTGGATAATTTTTTATATTTTATGGTTAATTTTTTTGATTATTTATGGTTAAATTTTTTATTGAGTTTTTATTCCTTATTTTATGGCTAAACTTTTTACTGCTTATTTCATTTGGTATAAAAAAAATTACTTGATTAAATGTAAAAAGTGGTAGATGTGAAAATGCAAGGATTTGTAACGATTCTTGTATGTATTGAGAGACAATGAGTGTTTTTGAATGATTAGTAGAAATCTAATATGATAAGATAACTAGTGAGCACCTTTGTATATGTTTTAATACTTAGCAACGTGGAGTGAACAATATGGATTATAACCATGATGTCTCAAAACTTTTTATTACCAACAAATATTATAGAAGATATGCAAGATATAGAAGGTAATGAAGATAAAAGGCGCTATTGTTCAAGCAAATAAGTTTGTCAGTTTATCTTATTTCAAGATGTATTAGTTATTATTTTCTTAACTTGACCATTTTAGAACTCTTATCTTAGAGTGGAAACCACATTACTGATTACTTGTTTAATGTCCACCTTTAATCTTTCCGATTTTGAGAGAACTTTTAATTTAATTTTAGTAAAGAGTTTACTTAAATAGTAACTTTTCCTAAATGAAGCTTACATGCTTGTCAAGCAATGTGCTTCATGACATTTACTGCAATTTCGATTTCAGCTTTAGTTAGCTCTAGGGGCTGAGAACAGTTACAGAATTCAACCAGCATAGAACATGTTGGTTATTTTAGGGTTATTGGATTAACTTGTCGATCGAGGAAATAACGATAGAGATTAAACGAGTTAGGTGACGCGGGAGTGCGAGCTCGATTTAGTTCTAATGTTATTTGAGCTTTATAATAATATTGGATTTATTATTTTAACACTTGGGCTTAAGTGTTATGTTAATTGGGTTCAATTAATTTAGGCCTTATTGTTTTAATAAAAACAATATGATGGGTTAGTTTATATAAAGGCCTATGGTTGTTATTTTGAAAAAGGGGGTTTTTCTTTATTTGGTATTCTCGATCGATCATATACAGGAGGGAACATACGGTTACTAGGGTTCTCTCTGGTTCTTCATCAAATGGAACAATCAAAATTCAATTTCATGCGCAGAAATTCTTTGTCTTATCCGATAAATCATTGTGTGTAACCCACAAATAGGTTTATCTGATAGTGATTACACGATTCAGAGAATAATCCAGGTTGCAATTTCTTCATCTACAATGGCATACAAGATTACCAGGTTTGTTTGTTTAATTGATTGATTTTGGGTTATAGACTACCTAAAATATATAACAAAGATAAACCTTTTAGGGTTTGATTTGGTTATTATTTTCAATTTCAAGTTTCCTGCAACACATGGTTCGACTAAAATTTTCTGAAAATTTTAATTCCTATTTGGTAACTATAATTATTATAGTCTAGTGGTTTGACTGGAATTGGTAATCTTGATTATTTAATTGGCGTCTTTAAAATTGGGTGAAAAGGCACAGAAGTTATTATTTCATTGTATGGGAATTATTAATTTCAAAAATCTCGATAATGTTTGATGTGGAAAACTTTGATTTTGGTGGTTTAAATATATAATGATTCAATAAGATTCCTTCACGAACAGGAAGATTTCCTTTTGATTTGGATTTAAAACCAAGTACAAAGTAATATTTTGTTGGTTACTTTTGGTCAAAACAGGAAAGATGACATAAAAGAGGTTTGATGTTTATGTGTTATATTTTGAATTTGGAATAAATAGTTCGTATGAACAAGATGAAACAAATTGTTCATATTAATGGAATAAAGCAACTGAAATCGTATGGCCTTACAAATGTGTCACACCCCGACTTAGGGCCTGGGTGTGACGCCCGTTAGTTGGTATCCGGTTTTGAAAATATATCAGAGTTGCGGGTTTGTTTTAGCGGAAGTCTTTATAATAGTTTTATAATAAAATAATGAGTTTAATTACCCATTTCAATATTTGACAAAATATGAGCGGAAACCTTTTAATAAAATATTCATTTATAAAATGTCGGGTCAGAATACCCGTTTTGTTATTTCAATACCTGTTATTTCAAAATATGATTCTTTACAATATTTAACTAAAATATATGAGCCATCAGATCACCTCTAATGACTATGTCTCCAATCTTCTATCAGTTCCTGTATGTCAGTTCTAGACTTCATAGTTCCCTGAAACGTGGGGGAAAAATACGTCAACACATAGCCGGTGAATGACGCTGACTCAATAATACCGGTGTGTAAACAATAACAATACCTTTGTGACAATACTCATTAGGCACCCAACTCAATTGGGTTACAATTACCCTAAGTACATGTACAATTAATCATATACACAATATCATTTCTCTGATCAGTCCCGTAGACTACCAGAGGCGTGTTTGATGATATGCATGGCCTCGGGGAAATCCGAGTCACCATGTATGTATGGATCCAGACACATGTATACTCTTAATTTGAGTATGCCCGTTTCTCATTATTGTAGCACAAAGTTTTAAGGATTCGTAAATCTCATGCAAACAGTTCAGACTCTAAAAGAGTTATAAAAGTTTAGGGCGTATTCACCTTTTATGATTGTAATCAGTTTCTGGTACTGATTCCTATATATTGATCAGTTTTGGTTACTGACCCCTGTCTGTAAATCAGTTTCTGTTACTGATTCCTGTTTATGTTTTCAGCTTTCAGATTGATTGATTGGCTGTTATCTCGGACCTATAGTACGAGTATAACATTTGTATAAATATCTAGATCTATGATCTAGCTTCAGACCCCGTAGTTTGTTTTGTATAGCTGTAACCTTGATAATTTATTTGTTTGTATAAAACATGTGGACATTTAGTCCCTTTGTTTATTTATTAATTATATATCAGGTTTCTTCTTCAACAAGAAACATTACTTTTTCTATAACCTGTGAATGAATAGTATATTTCTTAATTAGTAAGAAATACTATTTAACTATAACCTTTGCATGTAAATGGTTACGTTTCTTAATTGTGAAGGAACAGTATTTTAACTTTAACCCTTGCTTATGAAAAGTTATATTATGCTTATCAGTAATCAAGGTTCGGGCTATACCCCCGACTATGGTCTAAGCTATTATTATAATAATAAAATAATAACTTGATCAGAACTCCTACATCGTACGGGTGTTTGGAGTTAAATGCCTATGACTGATCGAGCATCACCTCTACTCTATATCGCGTACTAGAGCTTAGACTGTCAGAGCTTCGGAACTTGGCACGTTCCATGAGACCGGCACGCTAACCGAGGCTAGTGTGTGTGAAATGTGTGTTTTTGGTGTGAGATGGGAGTGTGCCGTGAACCCCCTATTTATAACTGAGTTTGGGCACCATCGCGTGGCGCGATGGTCCCTTCACTTAGGGCATCGTGTAGTGCGATGTCAGTCAGATGACGCGTGGCTGCTGACTCAGCCCTAGCGTTTGCCACGTGTCTCCCGGTCGCGGCACGTGTTGCTGTGTCATCAGGGGCCGCCGCGTAGCGCGATGGTCTTGAGGCTGGGCTCATCGCGTAGCGCGATGGGTTCCAGAATTCAGATTTTTATTTTTAGTCCCTCGTCTTTGATAACTTGCCACTTCTTGATCATACTTCAATCTTTCAAAAATACTAAAGTGGCCCTTATGCGGCTCGCGGTAATGCGAGCGTGCGAAGCGCGCCATCAAAACGCCACATTACGCCCATCGCCCGAGTCCGAGTCCGAGTCCGTGCGTGTGTGCATCGGGTGCTTCGCACCCTCCGCTAGGACTATGGAGAGTGGTTAGCCACATTAAAACATTTTTATGGAAACTTGCTTCCTTAAAAAGAGCTTCCATTTCTTTGTTTGTTTCCATGTTGAATGAAAATTCTGTTCCTTATTTATGCCCATGGAAAATGCTTCCCTTTTCTTCCATCTTTCCATGTGGGATGAGTTTTTCTTATTTCCTTAACATAAGAATGCTTTGTTTTTCTTATCTTATACTTCCCATTATTTGCCTTTGAAATTATTTTTAATCCTTCAACTTTCAAAATTGACATATTTGATCCAAAATAAATATGGGTTTTTCCTAGATGTTACAAAATGACAATATATTTGTTTTAGGTTCCATTGATTAAATCATGGACCAGTGAATGAATTTGTTTTGGTTTTTAACTTTGTTTGTACTGTTAGCGACGAACCAGTCATCACTTTCAATAATATTTACTTGGGTTGCTATTCGTTCTGGGTCAAGAGTATATTAATTTTGGTGGTTGACTTTTGGGTACAATTTTGACTATAATATTTTAGAATCAAGTAATTATAAGTCCGTTAGAGGAATACAAGTCAAGAAAAACCCGTTGGGTGTGAAATAAACGAGACCCTGTATTGGGTTTATTATTGGACTTAAAAAGTTCAATGGTTTCTAACAATAATTCGGTTGAGAATTATTTGTCGTTTATTTCTTTATTTTATGTACAGGATGACATGCTTGCATGGTGGGTAGACTTGGGTGATACAAGTCATGTATGCAAGGATCTGAAATAGTTTGAAGAATTTATCCGGTTGAAGATTTGTATTTACTTGTGAAAAATATTTGTTTTGGATCATGTGTTGTGTGTTCCAAGGATTTAAAAGAGTCTCATGTTTGGGATTTTGTTTTAACTAGTTATGGTTTTAAACAGGTTATTGAGACGGATAGTTTATCTTATCTTGACATGAATCTTTTGAATTTGGATATTCGTGTTATTCAGATTTTACTTCAGTTTTAGAAGGAATATTCTGATATAAGTTATATAACTAAGTGGATGTGTATTCTCTATTTAGGGGAGGTTTCATTTCTTAGGTAATTAAGGAATGAATTTGCATCATTTGACAATGAAATGTGAGTTTCTAGCATTTGCAACAACTGATTAAAGTGGTTGAATGGCTAAGAAATTGTTATTATGAAATTCTATTGTGGTCAAACCGATATCACAAAAATCTATCAGGTGGGATAGTATGACTAAGGGTAATAGTCAGATGTATAATGGAAAGTCTAGACGGTTATATATTATACGTAGCATGATTCATGAGCTCATCATGCAAGATGTGATATCTGTTGAGTTTGTAATTTATGAGTATAATTTGGTTGATGATCTAACTAAAGAGTTAGGAAGAGATCTCGTGAACATATCAGTCATGGGGATGGGTTTAAAGTCTATTTTAATATCTTATGTCAAGACACCCAATTCCCATCTAATACAACGTTAGATGCTGAATTCAATGTGGCAAGCTTGTCATAATGATATTGGAACACATTAATATAATCATCCCAAGGTATGTGTTCGTACCGCGAGATAAAGTAGGTTGAAGTATAGCTTCTTAATAGTTCATTGATAAATTGCAGTGCTGGTGCGAGATTCATGAACTACCTATAAGAATATGAAGTTTAGCCACTTCAAGAAGCTTTGGACTTAAACTTTGATATATTCTTTGAAGGATTGGGACACAGGCTAGTAAAATATAGTGTCAAGTGGAATTTGGATTTGAAACGCATGCGTATTTACCTACAAGTATTAAAAATGGATAACTTGGGTTCAATCCATAGCGACACCCAAGATATTCTGATATTGGTAACGTGTAAATACTAAGATGAAAATTCAATCCATAGGACATTTTCATTTATGCATAGTGTTTGTGTTTTTGTGAGGATGGTTAAGTTAATCATGGATATCACTAAAATGGGGGAGGATTGTTGGTTATTTTAGTGTTATTGGATTAACTTGTCGATCGAGGAAATAACGTTAGAGATTAAACGAGTTAGGTGACGCGGGAGTGCGAGCTCGATTTAGTTCTAATGTTATTTGAGCTTTATAATAACATTGGATTTATTATTTTAACACTTGGGCTTAAGTGTTATGTTAATTGGGTTTAATTAATTTAGGCCTTATTGTTTTAATAAAAACAATATGATGGATTAGTTTATATAAAGGCCTATGGTTGTTATTTTGAAAAAGGGATTTTTTTTCTTTATTTGGTGTTCTCGATCGATCATATACAGGAGGGAACATACGGTTACTAGGGTTCTCTCTGGTTCTTCATCAAATGGAACAATCAAAATTCAAATGTGTAGAAATTCTCCGTCTTATCCGATAAATCATTGTGTGTAACCCACAAATAGGTTTATCTGATAGTGATTACACGATTCAGAGAATAATCCAGGTTGCAATTTATTCATCTACAATCGCATACAAAATTACCAAGTTTGTTTGTGTGTTCAATTGATTGATTTGGGTTATAGACTACACAATATATATATAACATAACACAAATAAGCCCAGCCAATATGGATGAAAAACAGGTAAAGGTGGCAAAATAAGTGGCTCGGCTCACAGGCCAAAGCACGTCCAGTTGGGGTGGACACTTGAACTAGAATACCTTTTTATAAATAAAATGTGTCTTTAAGTAATTACAATTACTATATTACTTCCTTGAACATAACTATTTAAGAAGTTTAATAATACCTTGTCACACACGTTGGGTTATTTTCTTTCTTTTAGTGATAAAATATAATAAACTCCCTGAGCCCCCCATCAACTAACTCATTATCAAATGATCAAAACTGTCTACTCTAGAAACAAGAAGCAAATTTGTATATTATAAGATTTTGTCCAATAAAAGAACCTCAAAAGCTGTCCAAATGAAAAAAAAAATCTGAAAAAAAGAAGAAAATAACTTCGAATGCACATCAACTGTGGATGCGGGTAGCGCCCGAAAAGCAGTGTGCTTTTTACCAACACATTTTTTCTGTGCAGGTGGTTCAGACTAGACTTCCTTGAGTAAAGGGCTAATATAAAATGGTTCTCCAGAAGGATCCTGCCTTGGCAAATAAATAAGCGATTGCAGTGGATACCTATGTCACGCAAACAACCAAGTATGAGCAAATATTTACATGATTCTTCAAACTAGTCTCTTGTAAAGTTCTAATCACCCCCGGCTTCAATGATACATCTAATCTAACATGTCAAAATAGATTACATTTAACTTAAACAAAAGGGGGTCAAATGGGTCGAACAAATAAGACCTCTTAAAAATAAATACCCTAATATAAAGATTTTGGAGAAATAGTGATTGTAAGTTGGCCCAACCTGATAGCAATTCAGGTAGGAGAACGGCTGGGAAAATTGAAATCGAATGAAACGGATACTAACGGATCAATCGAGATACAGAAAACACCACTCAATCAAATCCGTCGGCCAAACCTAATCAGAGATAGGATACAGAGACACCACCTGGCTTTGATTAGGGTCCAAAGAACACCACCCAAGTGGCCAAACTTGGATTAGCAATGGAAATCTGGTTACTCACGAATGTAGAGAAACACCAAAAAAGACCACCTTTCATTTATCCAAAAAATCAATACATAAAGACCTAGTTAGTAGTTACCCACGTTCCTAAACTTCAACCAACTGTTAAGTCTACTTACTACCTAATAAGTTAAGAGTACAAGTAAACAAAGCTCAAAGTAAATTGCAACAAAATTAAATAAAACATAATAAATAAAAGAAACTGCTTGGTGGTAAAAAACGTGGGGTAATGCTTGACTAGTTAACCGTTTCCGTACTTTGCGGACCACCGACAGGTTACGGCCGACCCGTTTCTTACGGCTAGTTTTCGTTGGCTGGACGGGGGTCTATCACAACCCGTTGTGTCCTGCACTTAAAACTTGATCGTTTTGACCTGTTGCTCAACCCAGCGCAGCCCAGCCCACCCATTTGGCCACCTCAATCAAAAAATATACCCTATAAAAGAATTAGCAATTATATGAAAGAGTCTAAGGCTTGAAAATAGCATGTTCACTTGCCAGTTCAGTTGATGCTTGCTTCTTGTCTTACATACAAGTTTAGGGACCAATCACGAAAAATGGGCATATTTGAAGTGTTTTAATAAGTTTAGAGACTTCAACATACGCAAAAGCAAGAAGAAATTTGTTAAAAGGAAGCAAAAATAACTATTACAATTTTGTGCTGTAGATGATCATGTAAACTAAAATCCATGGACTTATGTATGAGTTCAGTTGTAGTCATTGAATGATTTTAATACAGATGGAAAATTGGAGTCGAGTAACAATTCAGGTTGGGTTGACATTACTAAAACGATTTTAAAAGATAGTCACATACAGTAAATACCCTTTGGACGCGTTTGACAAATGTAACTCAAATTTAATCTCATCTGATAAAACCAACCAAACAATTTACAATGAAGTGACAGGTAAGCGGGCAACAAGCTGCGCCGCAACCCCCTTTTGGATAGCAAACCCAATCCTACTAAAAACAAAGTTTTGATTCTTATAAGCCGATAAATTGTTATGCATGACTTTTTGAACTCTGTTTAGAAGGTCCACGACATCTGGAGCTAAGTAACCAAAAGTGTCAAAGGCAAAGGGGATAAACACGTGTTGACTCTCCAAACAAGCTTTCTCGTGTTTAACAACCTTACCCGAGGCTGCCTTCAATGCTGCATGACAGGCAACAAACCCATTGTCCCTTAGCCCAACAAGAAGGGAGACTCCTGTGAGGTCCACACAAGCGTGTTTCCCCCCTACCCACCCAAAAACAAGAATATAGGCCGGTCGTAACGTAGATCTTCCTTCAAGAGGATCCGTAAGAAAGTTTACGGGAGCCTCCTTTTTCGCTGAAATTCCAGCCCGTTTAAGAACATCGCATAAAACATCCCTCACCAAATCATGTCTGTATTTAAACCCAGGTAACTCTTTGCAATGAATTGCGTGCTCGCCAAAAGAATCCAAATAGACCTTGTGGCAAACTGGGCATGGCTCATCTACCGGGAACAAAGGAATCATTAACCGATACTTAAGGATGGTCCGGTACTCCAAGGCCGACATATGTTGGCCCAGTCCTTCAATAGGGATAACACTTAAAAAATCTTGAGCCCGTGGAGATCGAAGGCACTCAAACACCGCTTTTTTGACGAGGAGATAAATCAAACTTCACTTCTAAACTCTGGATGATTCCACTATAAAGGGCACTCGCCAAAGCATGTTGGGCTTTAGGTGGGGCGGTGTCTTTATTAGAGAAACCGCTAATATTAAAATCAGGAAGTGAAATATGCAACCGATCTATCGCACTCCCATAATCGGAGTCAAACCCATCAATACCACAATCTCGAAGAACGTGGTCTTGCAATTTCCAAGATTGTGCCCTCGAGGCCACAAACGCATATGTAGATACATTTGAAGCTGAACATAAACCCAAACCTCCAAAACGAGTCAGAAGTGATGCCAACCGCCATTGAAAATCTCCAAAGAAGGCATCACCACAAACCACGATGTCCTCAACCGCCCCCCGAAGGCCATTGTCAAAAACAGAAACAGCTTCCCCCACATACTCGGGCTGGCACGTTTTGAGGCCGAACAACAACTTACCTACTCCCATACATGATTGAAGCAAAAGGAGCTCGCATTGAGGATCCCGCAAATGTGGGAGATGGCTCATCATTTCTACAACGCGCGAAGCCCTTTTCACAGCAGGTCCACTGATGAATTCTGCATCCCTGCTAACGGCTCCCCCAAGGAGTTTCACACCTAACATCGGCCTTCCAATCTCACTGGGAAACATCCCCTCCTACACCTTAACCCCATTGCATGACGGCCAAAATACTTATGTTTTCTTAATGTTAAGTTCAAGGCCCAGTCGGGGGCCCTCTACCCTGACAATATCCAAAGCTTTAGCAACCTCTTTAGTGTCTCCAATAATTGTACCATCATCTAAGTACCAAGCATAGAAGAGGAGCTTATATGAATCCTGGACAAGATGAACAAGTTGGTGCAGAACTAAGGCGAAAAGAAGAGGTCCCAAGGGTCCCCCTGCTGAACCCCAGTGGTGAACCAAATGTGGTCATCCCCCACATATAGCCTGGACGGCTGCCCATATAAAAAGTTTATCCATAAGGAAATAAACGGGCATCGAGCACGAACCTCATTCAGAAGGGCAGTCCTATCCACCAAGTTGAAAGCATTACAAAAATCACCGGTAAGCATAGCCAACAACCCATCAGAATGAAACCTATTTAAAAACCTGTTCGCACTATGAAGCACAGCCTCCGCACCACTAGAGACTCCCACCCCAAACTGAAAGTCATAAAGGTATTTGGCAATTTCCTTTCCAACACCCCTCATAGCCACCTTAGAGATCAACCTCCTCCAAATGACACCTACGGCAATGGGTCTAATCCCATTGTCCGGTTTGAGCAACGGTGTGAGAAGAGCCGACGCAATGAACTCCGCCAAAACCACCGGGCACCTCCCCCCCAAACATAAATTAACCACTGCGGTAATAGATTTTAGCAACCCAACAGCGATCGTCGACCCCTTCCCACAACAGGCATCCAAAATGTGTTGGGCCCTCAATCCATCTCGCCCGCAAGACGTCCCTTTAGGGAAGGATTTAATGCATCCAAGCACACTATCCTCGTCAACAACAAGAGGAGGCTCAGAAAGCAATGAAACAGGCATAATCGGCGGGGACAAGTTGGGATGCTTAGCCGCTAACGCTTTCAAAGTAACATTGCCGAAAGGTGCAACCCCTGAAGAGCACAATACTTTTATCGCGGCGATGAAATGCCCGTCCGCCACTTTTCGTAAACATTGTTTCACATTAGTGCAAACAGCAGAGTCATCGTGCTTAGCGAGAGGCCCATCATGACTCGAGTCCACCCTCAAAGGTTGGGCAAAAAGGGATAAAATAAGTGCATCAAAACCATCCTTACTGTGAAAGCGTTATAAGAACATTTACGAGCCTAGGAACTAGTCGCAAATCGATACGTTAACTCGTGTTCATTCAATACGTTAAGGATTGATACATTATGATGAAGATACGTTACAAAGAAAATCCGGCATGGTAACGTTATATTAGATAAATATGGCACAGATCTCTATGCACATTTACTAGGGAAGGCCTATTTATAGGCAGTCCTTCTCATTCGTTAACATCACTAACGAATGAGGCTTCCCATAGCCAATGACCTCCCATTCGCTAAACATCCTTAGCGAATGGGCATTACTTTAACGAACGAGCCTCCATTCGTTACACAGTAGTAACGAATGAGCTCTTACATTAACGAATATGTCTAGTCTTTAACGAATGAGGCCCATTCGCTAAACATCCTTAGCGAATGTGCCTTTATACATTAATATAAAGACTAAACAACCCCTATCCTATTTGAATAGCTGCGAACACCAAATCCATGCACTTACAGACTCCCCCTTGTCCGTAGCTGTCAAATGCTTTCCAATACTTTAGCATCCAATACTTTATCCTACAATACTTTAGTCTTCAATACTTTAGCGTCGAAAACTTTAGCGACGAATACATTAGCATAGAATACGTTAACGACGAATACGTTAAAGTCGAATACTTTAACCGCTAATACTTTAACTGCATATCATCAGCAGTACATATTTTTGTGAGTTGAGCAGGGAATCATATTGACTAATAACGTCCTAGACTACACTTCAATTTTGACATTATTATGCACGTAACCCAAAGATGATTGCAGATATAATTGTCCACTTTAAACTTTAGACAGATCCGTCCGTAACTTTACGATACATTTTAAGGTTCAATTAAGCAAAAATCTTATATGGAACCCACCTGTCAGACACAATTTCATATCTCTTATACAGTGAATTTCATATGTACGTTTTTCAGTTTTCTTTGAATTGATTAGCTGTGACTCATACAAAAATAATAAAAATAAAATAAAGCAAAAAGTTAAAATTTTCCCTTAAGATCGGTATTACTACACGCAGATAAGGTTCCATTTTAACAAAAATAAAAAGATAAAAATAAGTTGAAGTTGCATAAAATCTTAACTCCCAATTCGGATAATCCCGTATTATCGCGCGGAGAAAGTCCAAGATTTTATACGAAACACCAAGAAAATAAAGCAGAATATCCAAATCTTAACCCTCAGGTTGGACAATCTTATCGCGCAGGAGATGATCCAAGATTTGAATAAAAATAAAGAAAAAATGAAGTTGAATTTCTTTGCAAAATTAAAGATAAGACAAAGCAGAATTTTCTTCAAAAACGAACGCATGCACATACATCAATCTTTAAACTTTTTGTTTACTTAATACGGATATTAAACATGCATCAAGATGTACCACCACTAGATTTGGCAAGCATTTAAGTTTATATCTTTTCAGCACCTATACGATCTGTTAAGCCTATCATACACATCATGCAATTGATCTTACGACACTTTTTAGTCTAGTTTATTCATGTGCTAGGTCCGCTAAGTCAATGTACTATCATTTTCCCTTTTTGCTTCAAAACTCATTTTTTGAGAAGTATTTTTTTTTCAATGTTTTTGGATTTTTCAATATTTGAATGTTTTTGGAGTTTATAGAATTTTTCTGTACAAATGAAAACACAATATTTTTGTATTTTTCTATTTCTCCCCCTAAAAACAGTAAAAATTGAAATAACATAAAAAAATGATCTAACCAAGCTTTTAAATTTATGTGAAAGATTTTAAACCGTTTATACCAAGCAAGTCTTGAAAACGCGTTTTGTCAAAAGCTTTGGTGTAAAGGTCAGCCTTTTGAAAATCCGTATGAATTTTATCAATTGATATTAATTTCTTTTCATAGCAATCACGTATAAAGTGAGAACGGATTTCAATATGTTTTGTTTTTGAATGTTGAACCGGATTTTTGGTGATAGAGATTGCAGCAGAATTATCAATAAAAATAGGAGTAGTAAGAAACTTCAAAACATAATCACACAAATGCTGCTGGATCCAGAGAACCTGTGAACAGCAACTCGAGGCCGCCACATACTCCGCTTCGGCTGTTGAAGTTGAGACCGTTGTCTGCTTCTTACACTGCCAGGAAACAAGCCGGTTTCCTAAGAATTGACATCCCGCCGTTGTCGATTTGAAATTGATCTTGCAAGCTCCATAGTCCGAGTTAATAAAGGTGGTGAGATCGAACTTATCATCTTTGGGGTACCATAACCCGATGTCTGGAGTTCCCCTCAGATATTGTTAGATACGCCTTACTGCCGCCAGGTGAGTCACTCGGGGACTCGATTGATACAAGCGCACAAACAGACAGCAAACATAATGTCCGATCGAGAAGCAGTCAAATACATGAGTGATCCGATCATAGCTCGATATAGGGTCGGATCTACGGTATCCTCCAATTCATCCGGTGATAAATTGTGACCCACGGGAAGAGGAGTAGAGGGAATTTTGCCATCGGATATCTTGAATCGGCTCAAGACATCGTTCACATATTTTGTCTGATGGATAAAGATCCCGGCGTCAGACTGGTGAACTTGCAAACCCAGAAAGAAACTCATTTCTCCCATCGAACTCATCTCGAATTTTGTCTGCATCGTTTTCTCGAATTCTTTGCATAAACTATCGTTTGTCGAACCAAAAATAATATCGTCCACGTGAATTTGGACGAGGAGCAGATCATCACCCATATTCTTGTAAAATAACGTACAATCCACAGTTCCCCTCTTGAATCCACTTTCAATCAGATAGTCAGCCAACGTGCTGTACCAGGCTCTCGGGGCCTAAAGCAAACCATACAGAGCTTTGTTTAAACGGTAAACACGCTTAGGAAAGTCTGGATCCTCGAAGCCAGGAGGCTGTTTCACGTACACTTCTTCATGAATTGCTCCGTTCAAGAATGCTGATTTCACATCCATTTGATAAATTTTGAAGTTTTTGTAGGCTGCATAGGCAAGAAAGATTCGTATAGCCTCCAGTCGTGCCACCGGAGCATACACTTCTGTATAATCTATGCCTTCCTGTTGATTGTAACCAAGAACGACCAATCGCGCCTTATTTCGCACGATAACCCCACGGTCGTCTTTCTTGCACTTAAAAACCCATTTTGTAGGAATCGCCTTTTTAACGCGATCGGGTTTGTCGATTAAGTCCCATACACCCAGTCTAACAAACTGTTGCAGCTCCTCCTGCATAGCTTCAACCCATGATGGTTCCTTGAGTGCCATTGCGACACTTGTCGGTTCTATCTGTGATAGAAAGTAGGTGTATTGTGCGATAATAAGGATACCCGAAGAGTGCAAATCCGCATAAGCACAAACAATCGAATCCTCAGTAGGAGATACATTATGATCAGATTGATCATCACATATGTTAGCCAATTGGGGCCTTGTGCGAACCCCGTCATTCACATCACCAATTATCTGATCCTGTGGATGTTGTGAATGAATCCGTAAAGTAGGATTCACAGGAACAGATACATTATCACCCAAATTGGTGATATTCTCCTCCGCAGTGTCTAAAAAGACAGATGATGAATCATCACTGATTAGAATAGGTTCGGTAGTCTCTTGAGCTTCATCTACCATTACAGATGATGAATCAACAAACTCAGTATCATCGGAAAATTCAGAAACATCGTTTGACGTTTCAGATACATTAGGAGAGTCACTTGCATCAACCAAGGAAAACCTTGGACTTGGAAGACATGGTCCTCCAAATACGATCTAACGAGATCTTCAGGTATGTCATTAACTGTTGATGTAAATGAATTAAATAATCGATCGTAGTCGAACATCCAATCGGGTCCTATACCAGTTGGTGGAGTCGTATAACTTTGACAATCAACGTGATACCATTCCTCCACGCAACCAGAAGAAAGATTGAAAATCCGCTTCTTCGGAGAGTTATAACCCAAGAAATAACCCTCAAAAGCTTTCTCATCGAACTTTCCAACGTCTTTCTTCAACACAGTACATGGACACCCAAATGGTTCCAAATACATTAAGTTCGGCTTACAATTATGTAGAAGCTCGTAACTAGTCTTCTTGAGCTTCTTTACTGTTAGTACGCGATTCAATTTGTAGCAAGCCGTATTCACAGCTTCGTTCCAGAATTGAACAGGTAGCTTTGAATCAGCCAGCATTATACGTGCAGCTTCAATCAGTGTACGGTTCTTTCGTTCAGACACCCCATTCTGTTGAGGAACCTAAGGTGCACTAAATTCTCGATGAATTCCTTTCTGTATACAGAAGAAATCCAATACATTATTCCTAAACTCAGTTCCATTGTCACTACTAATTCGTCTCACTTTCAGTTTGTAAAGTGATTCGATCTTTGTAATAAGGTTCTGAATTAGCACAGGAGTTTGATCTTTCGATCCCATAAATAACACCCACGAGTAATGAGAGAAATCATCCGTCACAACCAAACAATAAAAATCTCCAGCAATGCTAACACGGTTCACTGGACCAAAGAGATCCATATGAAGTCGTTCCAGAGGAGTAACGATATCGTTTAGTGATTTGGTCGGGTGTGATTTCTTCTTTTGTTTCCCCTTCTTGCATGCGACGCAATGATCATTAAATTTGAAGTTCTTGAGGGACATTCCATTCACTAAATCATTTGTCATCAAAAAGTTCATTTTTCTTAAGTGAATGTGTCCCATGCGTCTATGCCAAAGAATAGAATCTTTCTCCGTTGCTTTAGACACGAAGCAAGTAGATGAGGGCGAAACTTTGACATCGTAACTCATGTCAAGTACATAAATATCATTTGATCAAGGTGATCGCATGACAACCATGTCTTCTGGAATTATGTATCCCGGTTGAAGAATAACACATTCCTTGTGGGTGAATATGGTGGTGAACTTCTTATCGCAAATCTGTGAAACACTCAACAGATTGTGATCCACCTTTTCACAATAATTAACCTTTTCAAACGTTATTCTACCGTTTGAAACTTCCCCTTCTTTTGTAATCATTCCTCCTTGATTACAAACAACGCCACATAACCCCCTTGAATATCTTTAATGTTGCTCAGAAGGTCTAGGTTGCCGGTTATATGCCGAGAACATCCGCTATCCAATATCCATTTTTGACTTGATACGGACCTAGATGTACCCTGCACAAACAAGTAAAATGATTAGTCCAAAAAGGCTGCCCAAGCCTCAGTCTTGGGCTCTCCCTTTGAAACTTTTGGAGAACTTAATAATTTAACACACGTGTTCGGTACTTGAGAATAAGTGGCAGTTTTCTTAGTTTTCTTCTTAAGATAACCATCACGGTTTCTTTCCGAGTCTGTGTTTGAACAGATGGGTTGAGCACGATCAACACATGTGTTCAATACATTAAGTGCATCAACCCAAATTACTTTTCTCGGATTGATGTTTGAATACATTATCATAGAATCATCAACTTGATTTTCCTTTGTGTTTGAAAAAGATTTAGTATTGCAAATTGAATAGTCTTTGATATTGTCGATCTTTGCTTTGCATCGTCTTGAAACGTGACCCGGTTCACCACACTTGAAACACAGTCGAGAGTATAAACTTTGTTGTCAAGATGTACCGGTCGGTTGTGATATCAAAGATTTAAGATCATCAGATTTAGGTGTCTCAAAAGTGGCCTTCTTCGATGACTCATGTTTTAAACCCTTCTTCGTTTTGTAAAATTCAAGATTTGTCAAATTCGATGAATTTTCCAAACCTGACGATTTTATGAATTTTATAGGTTTGAAAACATTTGTTTTTTGTTTTTGAACATTACTAGTTTTTGATTGAAAGAATTTCTTCTCAAGTTTAATCATTTTAGTAGTTTCATCTTGAAATACACTTTCAATCAATTCTGGTTTAAGAAGATTCAATGGAACTTCTTTGTCTGAGAACACTTTTGAGAGACCTTTTAATTTAAATACTTTTCCAGTTGAAGTTTTCAGTGGAGGATTAATGAATCGCATTAATTCCTCATCAGACACTGAAAGCTTGTCTGTGGACGTTACATTAACATGTTCCTTTGGAATTACTTCAGGAATATCCTTAGGAACACGTGAATTGTTTGAAGAAACACTTAAGGATTTTACACTATAAACAGCTTTTTCAAAATCTTCTGGTTCACACAGAATGTGATTGTCAATTGAAATGTCCTTATTTTTAACAATCACATCTATTTCAGTCAGCTCCTCCATTGAACCGTCCATTTCATTTTTGGTAAACACCTTTTTGCTTTCAATATTAACTGGTTCACGAGTTGGTTCAAATGAATCAACATTTTTAGGTTTATCAGTAGGCATATTTAAAGAATTTTCTGCCTTAGGAATGCTACTGTAATCCTGATTAAACGGAGGAGGAATTTTGACGTATCCCAAACTTGCTTTTCCTTTCTTTTTATGTGAATGATTAACCTCGATTATTTCATTCAACAGAAAAGAAGAATCACTGAATTTACTAAGTTTATGATTTAATTCCATTTTTTCTTGTTCGAGATTGGAAATGCAAGTTCGGAGACGAAGAATCTCCTTTAAATGTTGATCCACTTCAATAATTTTACAATGAACCTTTGCTTTAAGATCATGATTTCTATCTGATAATTTCTGAATTTTCATATTAGCTTGCTCAAGCAATTTTGTCTTTTGCTTATAGCATTCCTTGATCGTAAAGTAATCATTAGTAAATGTATTGTTTTGAGTTAATGTTGTTTCAAGTTTGGCTTTTAACACAGTACACTCAGAACAATCCACCATTATTGAGGTAGGTTCATTTACATTAATTTGAGGTGTATGACCTACCTCATCAATCTTAGCCATGCAGGCATAAGATTCAGTTTTCTCAAGAGTTGATTCTGGTTGAGATGACAGAGATTGATCACTGTCAGTCTCCGAGTCAGATGAATCACTACTCTCCAATACATTATCGCTACTGGCATCCTCAAAATTCTTCACAGGCTCAACGATAGCAACGTTTGCCTGATTTTCCAATAAACGCTAAGACCAATCAACTCCGTCATTTACCAATAAAACTTGAGTAACAGGAGATTTGTCTTGATCACCAGAGCCAACAGTGTTAAATTGGTCTCATTCGTTACTACAGTTCTAACGAATGAGCCCAGCCTATAAATAGGCCTTCCATAGTGTTATTGCATAGAGATATGTGCCATAACTTATTCGTATACCGTTACCATGCCGGATTAACTCTAGATCCTTAAAGTATTCATCCTCCATGTAATGTATCAATCTTTTAACGTATTGAATGAACATGAGTAAACGTATCGATTTGCGACTAGGTCTTGGCTCGTAATAACGTATTTACATCCAATGAGGATCGATGAACTCGATATTGATCTACGAAACCAAAAACGCACGGAGTTAGTTTCAGTGCGTTTCGGTGAACGAAAACGACCGAACACGAACACGATATGTAAATAATCACTCGTTGAAGCTCATTATCAATTTTGGCATAGGTCCGTTACAATATGTATCTCGTAAGAATATGAACTGTTCTAGCTCTCTATGTGTGTGTTACTTTTATTTCCTCCAGATGAAGACTTTGTAGAAGAACGGTAAGAATTGCGTGAGCCAGAATAATCTTTCCTCGGCTTGTCACACTTTTTGGCAAAGTGGCCAAATTCATTGCAATTATAACACTTGACTTTTAACTTATCAAACCCAACCCTTTTGTTCAACGTGGGAAGATCTTTTCCCGTTCGTTGCATGAATCTTTTAACCTTTCGAACAATCATGGCCATGTTCCACTTTAAATCCATAAGCTCAAGACCATCTGGGTCGATTTGATCGTAGTCCTCATCTGTGAGATCGCTTGTAGCAATCTTACATCCCACCATTTGTTCATATGAAGTCATGAACGCACATACAAAAGCGAACTGTTGTTCAACTTCTTGTAAATTAACCTTTGGTAAGCTTGATGTATGAGCATTTGAGTTGCCAGTTGCACCACTCGCCATGAAACATACATTATGGGGACTGTTTACGTTAGGATCCTCTTGGAATTGAGCAAAGAATGCATTAATAGGCACTGAGCTTGTCGCATTATTTGCTGGTAATGCACCACCATAAAGTAACGGGTTTTGAGTTGACGACTGCTGATTTTGATTTTCTTTCAAAGTAGATTGACATTTAAGATCGAATTCCCTTTCTTCGATCTTGTTAATGAATTATACAGCAGTCAGTTCAGGTTTCTGAAAGAATCCGTTCTCTTTAAGCACAAACAGGAAAGTCGAATAGTCTGTAGGTAAAGCATTCTTCAAAGTATCAATCTTGTCTTGTTCTGTTGGCTCAAGATCAACAGAAGACATCTCAACAATCAAGTGGCTGAAACGGTTGATCATTTCTTTTACAGTTTCATTTTTCATCAGAATAAAGTTTCTGAATTGGAATTTCACTAAAGTCTTCTTGCTTTCGAGAGTATTGCCCAAACTTCTCGTTTTCAAGGTAGTAAACAGTGAAGCACAGACTTTGATCGTACTATATTGATGAAAAATATGTTCCGGTAAAGCCATAGTGAGTGTAGAATATGCTTTCGTCTCACTTTCAAAGTCCTTCAACTCATGTGTCTCATACTCTTTAAAAGGTTTCGGAGTCCAACTCGTGTTGTCATTACCGATCAGTGGTGCAGCATAAACATCATCAAGAAAACGAACACTGCTAGGATGCACGGATCCCAGATGTGCACGGAATCTTGGTTCCCAACGGGCAAAGTCCGATAGTTTCAACAGCTTGGGACATTTATTATGACTGCCTATCTCGTTATCCATCGTCAGCATCTATTGCAATAAGACGTTCTGTGATGCTAATGCATAATAAGATGAATTCTGAGCAGCCATGATAAACCAACTGATAAACTTCAGGGATTAACAAAGTTTACTGTTCACACGAATGAACCAGTAACAAATGGGTTTTAACGAATGGGATATTCGTTAAAACTGAGATACTTTAACGAATGGGATATTCGTTAAAAGTTGATTACTTTAGTGAATGTCTAAGATATTCGTTAACGAATGAAAGTTAACGAGTATGGCTTAACGAATCAGGCTTAACGAAGAAGGTTGAACGAATAAGGTTTGATCTTAGCGAATAAGGTGACGAATGAGATTGAAATTGTAACGAATGAGCGGTTAGGTCTTAGCGAATGAGTGTAACGAATCAGTCTTCATCCTAACGAATAAGACTTCATCTTAACGAATAAGTCTTCAACGATTCAAACTTCCAATTTCAACTTTGAACTCGTCCGAATCTTACTGAAACTACTTAAAACTTATATCAAAACAATCCAATACCAAATCCGAACCTATCTAGCCATGTCCGAAGTCACAAACATTCTTCAATCAGGTTCAATTTAACGAAAAACCAGTCTCTGGTTTTGAACTTCAATTAACTCACAAAATCAATCAATTCATATTCGAAATTGATCAATTGATTACGGTTTTAACTCGATTATGTATCGAAGATCAGCTCCAAGGCTCTGATACCAATTGTAAAAACGTTATAAGAACGTTTACGAGCCTAGGAACTAGTCGCAAATCGATACGTTAACTCGTGTTCATTCAATACATTAAGGATTGATACATTATGATGAAGATACGTTACAAAGAAAATCCGGCATGGTAACATTACATTAGATAAATATGGCACAAATCTCTATGAACATTCACTAGGGAAGGCCTATTTATAGGTAGTCCTTCTCATTCGTTAACATCACTAACGAATGAGGCTTCCCATAGCGAATGACCTCCCATTCGCTAAACATCCTTAGCGAATGGGCATTACTTTAACGAACGATCCTCCATTCGTTACACAGTATTAACGAATGAGCTCTTACATTAACGAATATGTCTAGTCTTTAACGAATGAGGCCCATTCGCTAAACATCCTTAGCGAATGTGCCTTTATACATTAATATAAAGACTAAACAACCCCTATCCTATTCGAACAGCTGCGGACACCAAATCCGTGCACTTACACTTACCACCCCAAGCCATTAGTGCCCGCTGAATACTATAACATTGCAAAGACTTCCTCATACCCGACTTGCGCTCTTGACGAGTAGAAGGTCTGAAAACTCGCAATGTGCACCGCGGTAACAACAAAAGTCTCACCCATGCCTCAACATACCCTGGCATAGCAACCACCTTTTCCAGAGCCGTAGTTAAGGCCTGAGCAAAAGCCATACGACAACTATGAGGGATGCTCTTAACAGTCGTGATAGGAAAAGAGAAAACGCGGTCATGGAGAACCCCATCCACCACTATTCCAAAGGAGCAACATTCCTCATAACATGCGGTTTATCAATCCCCACAATAAACTCATCTACATCTCCCACGCCTTCCTTGAACTTAGCTACCCCATCAACATGATGACACACCCGTCTAAGAGCATTTACACGCATACAAAACCCACATAACCACTGGTCCGAAGCCTTTTAAGCCTCCCCAACCGAAATAAATAAATCATAATCTTTGGAGATGGCGTCCCGAAGTGCTCCTTTCCGCTCATCCGAGGACAAATGAAGTCGTTTGATATGCACAATCAACCGAGAGAACCCCTTGGACCCTGCCCGTCCGTCCGGGCAACAATGAAACCCCCGAAAAGGACACGACCAAACTCCCCCCAAAGGTCAAACAACCACATCCATTGCAGAACCTACACTATTATCTAGGGTCTTAGACATAGCACCCTCATCAACCAATCCACCACGAGAAATGATGCCGAACCGACAACCAAGTACCAAATGGGCCCCTTAAAGCCGGGCTGGAAAACTAGTTGGTTTCCAAACCCCCAATTACAGCTTCAATCACAATGTCTTTAAGCACAAACCCCATAAAACGGTAAAAAAAAACCAAAGGCATTCTGTCGAACACTTGGTGGGCATAACTGAAAGCTCCCCAAAATGTGCACTCGGCTTGCGCAACGACTGAAGTAGTGCCCGGGTTGTATAATGACGAGTCACCAGGAGAGGTGGAGGGGCAGGGGGCAGTGGCGGGTGGTGATGGAGCGGTGGAGGGGCAGGGGCAGTGGCGGGTGGTGGTGGAGGGGCAGGCTGTTTCAAGTCGCAATTTAGAGGCAGGGGGCAGTGGTGGGTGGTGGTGGAGGTGGGAAAGCGGTGGAGGTGGAGCTGTTTAACAATACCAATAAGGAGCTCGCATTGAGGGTCCCGCAAATGTGGGTCAGATTTGCGGTGGAGGGGCAGGCTGTGAATAAAAAGTAAATGGGTCAGATTTGACGACTTTAGTACTTTATAATAACAAGAGATGAGAACTTATCACCTCTTTGACAATAAACTTCAACACGCTACTCGTATGAAAGGCTTTTCAATGGGCATCCATGATTATGGTGAGAGATTTTTAAATTTTATATAATATAGATAGATTACTTAGAATGTAACTAAGACAAGACATATCCTGCAACTGATACATATATGTCTGTTTCAGCTTCAGTTAGCTCCACAGGGCTGGGGACTGTAAGTTTGTTAAGATTTGAGCCAACATAGAAAAACAGTGTAATGAGCCACAATAAAAGTGGCAAAATGGGCTATGATTACAAATACTGTATTGTTTTAAAATGAATCTGTTGTCTTGAATACACACATAATAAAAATGGAAAGCTATGACAATTTTTGTAGTAGCATTTCTCATGTAGGTTCTGATCACAATTAAAAAGTTGACCGTTTTGACTTTTGACCGATTTTCAGCGGGCCCAACCCATCTATTTGGCCACCTCTATCAAAATGGCTAAACAAGCTAACTCTTGTAAAATAGAAAGTAGTAATTACAGTGTATGATATCCAGAGCTGGTTTCAAAAAAGCTAACCTCATCATCATAAAAGTAACACTTGAATAAAACAAGTATTGAAACTGCAACAAAGTAAATAGGTTCATGCTCGCATTAGTAGCAAAAGTTATATAATGAGTAATTTTGATGTAAGAGAAAAAGCATGTAAGCTAAGTTATCTTCAAAGAATATACAATGAAATTTGATGGATTTAATTTTTTTATAATCGTTTCTCAACTCTCTTCATGCATACAAAAGTTATTCACATTCTACATACATACAAAAGTTTGAACATCAAGATTTCATTAACTTATATGTCTCTCTAAAACATCATAAACTTCAATTCTCCATAAACGTATGCCCTTGCATCTCTCATCCTCATGAGTCTCCCATCAACCCGCTCTCGTATTATAAGTTTAATTTCTTCATTTCTCCCAAGCATATGAAACAACACTACACCTAATCTCGGTCAGGTGATGATATGTTTAGCCATTCCTCTACTATATCTGAAGACAGGAAATTATAGCCTGGTGATGGATGGTAATTCTGCGAATTGGCTGATTCGCCCCTTGGTGTTCTAGAAGACTCTGGGCGAACATGCTTTGAAGAATCAGAAGTGGTTGTCTTTAAGGAATCAATTTCTTCTCTTGGTGCAAAACGACCACCAGTACCCCTAGCTCTTTTCATTGCATGTTGATGGCGCGACTCATGAATATACGGCTGTAAAATAGAACCAACATATGATGTTCTTTACCGTTTTTACACAACCAAATTCATCCTTAAATTATAAAGTTATAATTTACCTCACGTTCTTTGATCCAAACCAAATTGATACCATTATAAAATAGGTTGCTTTGACCCGAACCAAATTGATACCTTTTTAAATGACTCGCTTTAATCAGAACAAAATTGACACCTTTTTAGGTGACCCGTTTGATCCAAACTAAATTTATACATTTTTAAGATGACCTATTTTGACCTAGACCAAATTGACACCTTTTTAAAATGACCAAACCCAATTGATACTTTTTAAAATAACCCATTTTAACCCAAACCCATCCTGGCCAGTTACCCGACCCGCCTGCTTTGTCACTCATAATATATAACCAACGATAAGGTGTAAGAAACTTACAATGTTATGCCGAAAAAATCAAGTTGTGGGACCCGATTTAAAATTCCACGGTTGACTGGAAGCATGATTGGTAGTGCTTGCTGCAATGCTGCTGTTGGTTATTTGTATAGAACTATTGCTGCCTTTATATATCTAACCTCAAAAGATGGAGTTCATAATCAGTATTACTGTCACACCCCGACCAAGACAGAAACGTCGGGGCGCAACCGATTGTTCATCGCACACGACACTATTAAGTGACAATATTTAATCAACTCATTTAAATTCATAAAAACACAAAGAGTCACAAAACTTGTTCATACAATAACCGAATTCAAATCATAGTAAATAATATATTGTTCGTTTTGCTAATATCCTAATAGTCTTGATAACGTTTTTTTTCTTCAAGTCCTCGAGTCAACCTAAAGTCAAACCTGTAACATTGCATAAATAGAATTTGTCAACACAAAAGTTGGTGAGCAATTTCATAGTTTTTGAACAATAGATATATAATATGAAATTCCACAACTTGTATACAAAACAATGAATAATAGCAACAATTTAGATAAATGAAATCGTTAATAAGAATACATTAACGATACCTTTCTATAAGGGGTGCCAAATATACTCGGATTTTGTATGAAATCGTTAATAAGAATACATTAATGACACCTTTCTATAAGAGGATGCCAGATATACTCGGATTTTGTGAATCAACCATCCAAAAGCGGTAAACACATTAGCACTTAAGCATATAAGCATATAATACCAAATCGAGCATTTATTTAAGTAAAGTATACAATAAAGTTTGTGGTTTAAGACTCAAGTATAAATCATTTGGATTTGAATAAGTTTGCAATGTCACCTCCAAAATATAAAAGAGTGAAAACGGGGGATGAAAGTACTCACGTTCAAGTAATAAACTTGAAAGATTTGATGATTTGGAGATTAACCGGATCGATGAGTTTAACGAATGAAGCCTAAAGGAGAAGAAGTCTTGTATTAGAAAATTTGTCTTGGAAGTCTTTAAATGGAAATAAATGATAAGAAATGTAAAAAATTTAAAGTTTAAGGTTTAAAATGTAAATATTTAAGAAATTATAATAATAGTCCTTTAAAAATGTAAGTTTGCTCAAAACCAGGTTAAATTATCTAGCCCTTAATTTTACTCAACCTATGTTAAGTAATAAGGTGGGTAAAAATGCAAGAAAGCAAGTCCCTTTATAATATAGATACTAAAACGGGTTTTAACGAGTGTTCGGGCGGTCGGTTCGGGTCTTGGTGATTTGACCAAACCCAAAGTCAACTTTCCCAAAATAATAAATGTATGAGATAACTCAATAAATCTTAAAGAGACTTAACCTAGTATGTAGTTCTATTGTTTTAGAACTAACAACGTCCGTTAAGCGAGTGTTCGGTTTAATCGGTCCAAACTTTGTTATAAGATCAAGTTGGATTCAACATTCCGAGTACTTTGTGAAAATAATTAAAATCAGTTTATAAAGTATTTTTAAAGAAATATATAAGCTTTAATTGTTAAAAACACACTTGTGTGTCTTAAGCGAGTAAACTTGGTTTAGTTCGGTTTGGTTCGGTTTTTATCTTGGAATAAGGTCAAGAATGGTTACCACATGTCCAAACATCATAGAACTTGTAAAATAAGTTATAAATAATAATACCAAAGTTTTACATACAAAAAGTCAACAACAAAGTCTTTAAACGAAAGTTCAGTTTCCGGTTTAGATCTTGTTTCGGGATAAGACCGAGGTTGGATTCTACAAACCCATAACCATGGAACTAATTAAAATGATTTTAGAAACTCAAATCTTACATAAAACATGTTTATACAACTATTTAAACAAACTAGTAAACAAGAGTTCGGCTTCCGGTTTGGAGCTATTTACGGAATAATCGAGGCTAGTCTCTACAAACCCATAACCATGGAACTCAAAATGTAAAATCGAACTAAGATGAGCAGAAGTTAAACAAGTATAACAAGTTAGATGGTTAGATGCGGAAAATATATAATCAAGGACTACTACGAGTCCTCCATGTAGCTTTATCTTATGGGGACACTAACCGACCGAGACCGGAGAAATGCCCGCCGAAGGTACAAAGGGTGCTATTATATATATGTTGTATAACAATCTTCAAGTATTAATAAGTGTTAACAAGTTGATTATAATGTAAGACTATGGTCAGTTTGACTTTGGAAAGTCAAACTACCAAAAAATATGAAGAACACCTTTGAATGCTTGAGAATTAGGAGAGAAAGAGATGAATGAGCAGGGATTAATGAAGGGGATAGGGGTGTATATATAGGATGGGTTGAAAGGGTCAAGCATGGGGTTAAATATCAAGGTTTGCATGCAAAAGAGGGGTCAAGACAAGTCACAAAATAACAACAAAAAAAAGAGATGAAGCTGCTGGTCTGCTGCTGGTTCGCTGCTGGTCGGTTCGTGTCCGGAAGTTCGTTTTTGATGTATTTTGAGCGTTTTAAGTTCGTTTTTGAATCCGTAAAAGGGGTTTTTCAAATTAGACAAGCGGGAATGTTTTAATAACATAAAGTCCAATATTTTATATATTTGAAATGTTCGGGATATAAATTGGGTCGGTTTACAACATAAAAACAAATACAAAATAAATACAATTTGACCCGAAATCAAGGGATATCACAATTAGAAACAATAAAGACACATGACCATATAAATATATAATGTAGTTAACTAATCCATCCAAACAAATATTAAGTATATATCATAAGTAGCTGAAGGAATAGATGGAACATTTAGTGTGCTTTGGTTTACAACATCATGTTTCTCAACAGAGAGGTGGATCCAGGAATTGTCACTACGTGAAGCACAAAATAAATCCTGTAAAAATTGGGGTGGGTAAAAAAAAACAAGGTCGACCAACCATTACGAAGAACCAAAGCGGAATGAACTATTGAGGTGCATGAGAAGTTAAATTTGTTTTTTTACGCATCACCCTTTTAAAGTTAAAATACATATTATATTAATATTAAACAAAACTTTGATAAATTAGCAAAATATGATAAAACAAAGTTTCACTCTTGATACATTTGAATTGTAGTTACGCAAAAGACAAATAATGTAAAGGAAAAAAAACTAGTGGATAATTACATAACTGCCATCGTTTTCTTCTTCAAACAACTTTGATTCGAGTGCTATTTTAACGCCGCTAGCTAAAAAAGAATCTCAAAGAGCACTCTCTCAACTCAACTCAACTCAACTCAACTCAACTCTTTACTTTAATTAGTGACGAAATCAAAATTCTATAACCATGGGTGCAAAAACCTTATACCCTCTAATACTTCTTAATGCCTAATTTGAAATCAATCAACATGGTGAAAACATGAAAGCGACCGTACAACTTTTATGTTTTTCGATGAAAAGAAAGCGGATATGCTTGATTACCCCTAGATGAACTAAAATTATATATTAATAAACTATCAAATAATATAAAATAAAAATCTTAGATGTTTTTTAAAACTTAAATAATTCAATAATGGACAAAAACAAAAAAACAATGAAAATGAGAACTTAATATATTTTAAAATTTCACTTAAATAATTTCATCTTGTTTGTTATAGGTACTACACTAGCTATATTAAGTCATCATCAAGTTTAAAAAATTAAGTAGTATTAATTCAATTAAAATAAATAAAATATTAGTTTTTATATTCCCGAGAGTATCATTTCCCCCTCCTTTCCATTGTATATTTTAAGCAAGCAGGCTTCTTCACTTCCACTCGCCGGCAAAAATTTCCAAATAAATAGTTAATTTCGGACGGTGGGCACATATCGATTGTTGTCTCATCATACACTAGCGTGTAACCACAAACACAGTCCTCCGGCAGATCGACGGTGGGCACCGGCCCACCCTCCCCAAGCCCTAGATCCGCAATCCTCAATTAGAACACAACCAGCCAGTGATTCCCGGTCTAGCGAATAATCCGGAGAAGAGGAACCGAATAAAGATGGCAACATGTTTGTGAAAGACATGCAGTTTATGTAATAATGCAACAGTAAGTTCTACCTGCAACAATAACCAAATAATCTTTTTTATGTGTGCTCAAGTACAACAATATAATCAAACCAGTTACATTAAAAAAATAATAATAAAATAAAATAAATAATAATACTAATAATTGGACCCAGAAATTTTACAAATAATTCAGCGGGTCATGCATATAATGTTATGACTCCAAGATCTGCAAATATAGTTTTTAAAAGATTGGGTTTTGCGATTCAAAAGGGGTAGCGGCGCAACTTGTTGCCCGCTTGCCTTCTGTTTCGATGTAATCCAATAAACAATTTCTAAGTTATCTTATTATTCGTAAGAAGAGAGTATGGTGAAGACGCTGGATATGGGAGATGAATCATCGGAGCAAATTATTTGCATGTAAATCCAGAGAAAACGCACAAGCAATTTATGGAACCAAGGTTGTTTCCATGTCTACAATGGGTGGGTTATTTTAGTCGGAACGTGTTCTTTCATCTGATTTTATATTTCTGGCCTTAAGGTATCAATTATTAAGTTATTTAATGGGTATTTTTTTTTTATTTTTTTTTGGGCTAAATTTTTTATATTATATTTTATGGTTAGAATCTTTATTTTTTATTTTATGATTATATATTTTTATTTTATGTTTAAATTTTATATTGCTTATTTATGGTTCAATTCAATTGCTTTTATATTGCTGAATTTTTTGTTGCTTATTTTATGGTTAAATTTTCTGTTATGGTTAAATTCTTAATTGCTTAAATATGGTTTTTTATTGCTTATTTTATGGTTAAATTTTTTTATTTCTTATATAAAAATTTCATTTGGTATAAAAAGTATAATTTGATTAGATGTAAAAAGTGGTAGATGTGGAAGTTAAGCATTTGTAAGGATGTTTGTATGAATGAAGAGAAATGAGTGGTTTTGAAAAATTAGCAAAAATCTAATGTGACGGGTAACCGAACAAGTTTGTGAGTGGTTTTAACTCTTAATATTGTGAAGTGAACGATATGAACTATAGTCTTTCACACTTTCCATTACCAATAAATATTATAGAAGATATAGAAAGGCTTAAGATGAGATTCTAATTAACTTCCTATGGGCTAATGAAGATAAAATTAAAGAGAATATAAGAGTTAAATGGAGTGAGGTTTGTTGTGATAAAAGTGTGGGTGGATTAGCAGTTAAGTCTCCAAGAACCATGAACATTGCTTTGATCTCCAAATATTTGGACCATGGGGGTGTGTTCACTTGGGAATAGGTGGAATAAGAAGACTAACCCAAGTTTCCATATCTATTGCGCGTTACTACTTTTAGTTACAACGTGTTCTTCCATCAGATTTTGTAATTCTAGCCCTAAGGTTTTAATTATTAAGCTATTTAATGGGTAATTTTTTTTATGTTTTTACTTTTTGACTAAATTTTTTATAATCTGTTTTATGGTTAGATTTTTTATTTTTATTTTATGGTTATATATTTTTTATTCTTTAATTTTTGGTTAAATTTTGTAATGCTTATTTATGATTTTGGTTAATTTTTTTATTGCTTATTTATGGTTATGATTAATTTTTTTATTGCTTATTTATTGTTCAATTTTATTTCTTATTTTATGGTTGAATTTTTTGTTGCTTATTTTGTGGTTAAATTTTTTGTTGCTTAAGGTTTGTTTTTTTTTTGGTTAGATATTTTAATTGCTTATTTATATAAATATTTTCATTTATTATAAAAAGTATAATTTGATTAGATGTAAAAAGCGGTAGATGTGAAAATTAAGCATAAAGGATGTTTGTACGAACAGAGAGAACATGAGCGTTTTTGAAAAAATAGTGGAATGTGAAGTGAGTGGTTTTAACCCTTAACAATGTGAAGTGAAAAATACGGACTCTAGCCTTTCACATTTTCCATTATCATTAAATATTATAGAAGATTTAGAAAATCTTAAGATGAGATTCTAAGTTCCTATAGCCTATAGGCTAATGAAGATTAAACTAAAGGGAAAATATGAGTCAAACGGAATGATGCTTGTTGTGATCAAAGTGTGGGTGGATTAGGAGTTCGGTCTTTAAGAAGCATGGCATTGCTTTGATCTCCAAACATTGATGGAATATATTAAGCAATAAGCTAAATAAGATTTGGCAGATATTAGGATGTATTGGTCATAACTTTTAGAACTTTTATTACTGATTGCAGTCTTTCTGGCTCATTTGTACCATGAGGGTGGGTTCGCTTGGGAATGGGTGGAATAAGAAGAATAAAATACAGTAAACAAGTAGCCATCTTATATATTTTTGAATCCTATAAATCTGTATTTGTCCTTCAAACTGAAGCTAGGAGATCTCCTGAGTTTGTTATACCCTGTGTTTATTCATTTTTGTTAAATTTTAATGTTACGGAAAACCCAAACTGAGACTGGTATTAAACTAGTTATGAGGGATTGTATGTAATGAGAGATAGGGGCCATGAAATCAGAAAGATCTCCCCAATTTAGGGAGCTGCGGGAAAGAAGCAAAGAAGAAAATGAAGCGGCGTGACCATTTTCTAAAAATATGGCAACGCTCGTGCGGGTGTGTGCGGTATCACCCATACCGAGTAAAATCAACCAGGAGATGGGTTCAACACAAACACATGATAATGATGTTTTATAAATGTAGGTTATCAAAGTTGGCCACACATTTCATCTGGGCAGACCTTAATCTTTGTAATCAACAACAATAAATGTTAGCCAGAAACCTAAACCTAGATCATGAGGATTAAGTTAGGAGAATGAAATGGTTATGTCGAATAATAATAGTTTCAAACTTCGTCATTAATGCGGACCACTTTACAAGTACATCATCATATCATAGGACATAGGCCATTCATTCAATCATTCATGACTCACAGACATACCAGTTTCACTGGAGTCATAACTTAAGTTAAAACACTGTTAATAATGTAAACCTTAATCTCATGATCTCTTTCTTTTTTCCAGATATGGAAGCAGAGAGGATATCAAATGAAATCACATCAAACACTGGAATATCTTTTACCTATATTTTTAATGTTATACTTTATCGTCATGGAACCACCATCTCGTCTCCTTTGGAGATCGCCCATTCCTACAGTTCTTCACGTAGTGTTCGTCATCAGCTGGACGTGTCTGCAACACCAATGCATCCCAAATAAATGTGTTACATTTCTACTTTTTAACAATGCCTCAATTCAAAATCCAAATTGACTGGAACTGTTTTCCTTGTTAAATTTAAATTTGAAGAGTTAAAGCATTGAATAACTGTAGTCGGACAAAAAAGATGAGCATGATGATAACAGTTTTTAAAACACAAACCTTGGAAGGAGAGCTGGACAGCATGGAGAGGATGCTGATGCATACAGAGCTCACAGTCATGGCAGGGGACCATGAATCATACAATATATCTGCACCAGTAGCCAAACACAACAATCAATCAAGTATTATACTCACAGATCTTACTTTAATAGTAGATGACTAGTAGCTCAAATGTTTTTTATTCAGAATAGAATCAATCTTGTAAAGCACAACAGAGCATAAACTAGACTAGAGCCTAACTCCCAATACTTGTAAAGATTACGTATGAAAACCTCCAGCACACGTAAAAAAGTTCTTTTTTTTTCAAAGTCAAAACATAAATTTCTCATTTTACTTACTAAATTCAGAACATAATATGTTAGATTTAGACAATCAAGAGTACAGAGTTTATTACATTAAGGTCCTATCCATTTACGCCACATTAACATACACCATTCCCATTTGCATAATGTGAGAATAAATGAAAATGATATGGTAGGTCCTATTAACTTGATACAATGAGAATGTGTATGGAGCCTACATAATAGACCATAAAGCATCCAACATTTTGACACCTTTTAGTTAAACTATTTAGTTACAACTCGGAGTGATATGTGGTCACCAACACCTTCCCCATAATGGCAGGGGACCATCAATCCATGAGTCATATTTTATGCACAAAATCATTCTACAAACCAGATGTTCAAAACCTATAACAATGGACTTCAAGAAAAGAAAATAATCTTCGATAAAAAGAAATCTCAGCCATGTACAGATTTCACTATTAGATCAAAGCTTAGATCCCCAAAATCCAACAATATTTGAATAAATTTGGTTTAACAATAATAGCTAGCAGTTATGGTCACGCATCACATGAAGCGACAACAATTTGGTGAAATATAAACTACTATCTATTATCAAAATACAACAACAAACTATTATATCACAATGTAATTCGTAAATGTCTAAAGTACCATTATGAAAACATGTGTTATGGTATATAGCCCCTCAATTGGAAACCCTAGTTCAATATAATCAGAATTACACCATCTTGTTTATAAAATGCGCACATTAAGAGTGCATAATGCATGCTCAACCTGCATCGCATGATGCAGCGATATAATCGCATCGCGCGATGTGGTTCCATGCTGCACTGCACGCATCATGTGATGCAATCTTATGTCACAACTTATGTAGCTGGCTAGTATTTAAACAAATTGAACCTTGAAATGCAATGAGTCTGCGTTTCTTAAATCTGATTTAACAAATCTGACCATCGATTGAACAATGAGTTTGAGTATTTGAAAAATTAGACTATTTATTGAACAAATCTTGCAAGAGATATTGAGAAAATCTTATATTTTAGTGCTTAAAAGTTCTATAAAAAAAATTTATTTCACGCATTATGCATCTGCTTTTGGGATCAAAGCGCATTGAATGACAACGTGCATTTTAAAACCATGTACACCATCATTTACACACACCTAAGGCATTTACTTTATGCAACAGATTTTGAACCTATATAAAGAAAACGAAAAGCATAATCAGCTGGTCATGAGACATACCTAAACAAATATGACCATTGCTGTAAATGTGCGGATGAAGCGGAGCAGGAGGAACAAAAATAACCTGTCACGCCAACAGAGTAAAACGAACAAATATTATTACTAGCCGCAGTGGTTACAAACACCCCTAAACTCCCACAATAATAATAACAATAAAACTGATAGTCTTCCACTTTTGCAACACCTTCAACGCACACACCATTAATTACATTCACAAATTTTACAATTCCGCTCACCTTAATTAGGGTTGTAAAATAACCGAATTTTCGGCAGGAAGTTCATTCATTAAATAAATGAACGAACATGAATAGGTAATTTTGTTCGATTTACTAAATAAATGAACGCGAACAGAGGTTGTGAGCATTCAGTAATGTGTTCGTCTACATTTGCTTGTTAGTTTTTGTTTGTTAAAGGTTTTTAATACTTTTTAATAGCGTTTGTATTCTTGCCATATAGATTTAAGCAAAATTATTGACGAATAGAGGTCATGTTCATTCAATTGTGTTCACTTGGGTCCGTTCATTTGTTTTCCTGAACCGTTCACGAACAAATTTAGTTCCTTAATGTACGAACATGAACAAGAAGTTTTGTTCGTTTATGTTCATTTACGTTCGTTTGTTTGTTTTTGGTCATTAAAGATTTTTAGAACTTTTTAATGACTTTTTCAAATCTTATCATATAGATTTAAGCAAAATTATTTACGCATAAAGGCCATGCTCGATCAATTGTGTTCATTTGTGTTCGTGAACCGTTCACACGGTTCACAAACACGTTTATTTCCTTAATGAACGAACACGAACACGAACACGAACAAGAAGTTTGGTTCGGCTAGCTGTTTGTGAACCGTTCGTTTGTTCAATAAATACCATCATCATAACTGATACCTGTGGGGCTTCCATAGGGTAATGTTCAGGGAAATCAACTTGCAATTGAAAGGTTTCATTAGCATACAAAGTCCCCGGTGCACCGTTGACCTCAATTACCCATCTACACGCCATATATCACACAAAATCAAAACACTAAACCCTAATTATCACCAAAATGAACCTAACACGGTAAAAAACATAGATTAACATCTCACCGTTGAAGATTATCGGTGACTTTGTGTTTGAATCCAGCAGGTGGATTCACCTGCCACTCCATTAGCTCCTTCTGAAGCCGATTCGTTGCGATCTTGCTTAAAACCTACAATTCAAATAAACCGTCCGTTGATCGGAAATTAAATATCAATTGAGATGAGTGAATCAAATTAGGGATATATACATATACATGATTAGTGATGTATGTATAGGTATAATAATAATAATATACCTTGCGAGAAGAAGCTGAGGGGCTCGTCATGGCTTTGGCTTCCAGAGAGAGAGAGAGAGGTGTGTGTGTGTGTGTGTGTGTGTGTGTGTGTGTGTGTGGAAAGGACTTTAGTGTTTCGGAAAGAGGAAGTTTTACTCTGTGTCCTGATACTATAACTGAAGTATCAAGTGGACCTGTAACTATGGTCTGTGTGCGAGAATGGCACTGTAAGCTTATAACTTTGCGTGTTTAACTGCTTTTTTAGAAGAATAACGATTGAACTCTTAAGCAGATCTCCAACGCTTGGGTTTAGTTGGTGTCCAGATGAGGTGGAATTGGGGCGGACGAGGAAGACACAAGCTTCACCATTGTGGAGGTGAAGTCCATGGACCAAGTTTGTGGCCGCCAACTACCAAGCGGACTTAAATGGGGACCCACCTCACACACACATGCACAAAATAGTGTTATGAGACGGTTTGTGGACGTTGGTTTCAAAGGATAAACTTTATTAGGGAATGGGGATACCAAATATTCGTTTGGTTCGTAGAAATTAAAGGAGTTATAACTAAAAAATATTTTTTAATTTGTTTGGTTCAAAGAATTAATTTGATTAATTAGAAATTAGAATGTGGTTGGATTGTTAATGTACGTGTTCGGTTGAAAAAATATTCAGCATTCATTTTAAGATGTGAGGTAATTCAACCAAAGGGTGATTATGGGGTAGCACCGGCGCGAAAGGTGGGGCAGATCAGGGTTGTTAGTCATAACTCATAGTGATAGTATGATAGATTCAAACCATATATGAAGAAACACTAAGTGACCCCGGGCAGATTACGGATAATCTGGGGGTTAAATAGATGTTTCCCACGAGGGTTAGTTCCGGCGAAGATGGTTATTCTTCAGATGACCTGCAAAACAGACACCGTGAGCTCGTCACTGAGAAGGGGGGTTCCTCCTTGTGACCACCCTCCGGCGTGAGAATCAGACTAGATTGCTCTGAATATAAGTGTATATTAAGAGAAATAGCTAGTGAAGATAAGATACAAGATAATGATACCGTTCCAAGGTGTTGGAGTATTTATAGCCGAAGGTAGGTTTCCAAGCAGGTACAGCCAGCTGTATAATATTCCTTTTCTACCAACTGTGGGCTACGCACGTGCCATGCTTGTGGTTGGTGGGTAGGCAGCGGCTGATAGTGACATGGCCGGCTGTGTACTATTCCTTTTCCGCCGGCTGTGTACTATTCCTTTTCCGCCGGCTGTGTACTATTCCTTTTCCACCAACTGCAGGCTATGTACGTGCCACGACAAGGGTTAGTGAGTAGGCAGCGGCTGATAGTGACATTTTGTACTAGAGCGTGCTCCTCGTACTGTTGTCGGTGAGCTGTCACCCTGTGATTGGTTTATGGGCTGCTTTGGTCAGATCTTGTCTATTTTGTTCATACCTTGGCAGGTATAGTACAAAAGATCTTCCAGAAGCGTACGGACTGGCTCATTTGGGCGGGAGTATTCCCGCCTTGCTCATTCCTTCTTCAGGTGACACTGAATTATTGAGAGTTAGTGCCTTGTGCGTGTAGCCTTGCCATTAGTGCGGGTAGCCTTCCCTGATGGCTTGTATCCGCAACTGCGGGAACAGGCGGGGTACTTCACCATTGGGAGGCTTTTCCTGCGGGAACAGCTGGCGTACTGCGCGTAAGGTCTTCATCTCTGAGCATTGTTGGTCCTGCGGAACCAGTTGGTTCTTGCGCAGACGTCCCTCTTCAAGGTGAGTCTTGCGGGTCCAACTGGGCTCTGCTGGGACCTACCTCTTCAAGTCCCCCCAGTCCAATGTTCTTCTCATGAATTGTTAATAAGTGAGGTGAACTTTTGGACTTAAGCAAGGGGTTTTGGAAAGGCTTTTTAGTTTTAAGGTTTTCCGAGGGGATTCTTCCCGCGATTTTCCTAATGTCACTCGCAGAAATTCCCGACTTTTCTGCCTGATCTTTGGTTGTGATGCGGGTAGGTGTTTAACCCCTTCGCACATCGGGAGCGTTAAGTTTCACTTGTATAGATTCTTCACTAGGTTTTGGTAGTTTCGGACATAGTGATCAGTTATGTTAAACCACCAACTCCGCCTTGAAGTTTCAAACAAGCTAGTTCTCAACTTTCCCGCTATGCGGAGGTGCTATTTCTCTTTCCGCAAGCACGGTCCAGAAGATCCTTCTTGGTTTCAATTCCCTGCAAGTGCTAAGTATGTGAAGGGTTTCGCCTTGACACTGTACCCGCACTCGTCTTATAGTTTCTTTACTTTCAAGGTATTCTTGGCTTCCATTCCCTGCAGGTGCTAGGTATGTGAAGGGTTTCGCCATAACACTGTACCCGCACTTGTCTTACGGTTTCTTGGGCACCAAGGTAAGGGGGTATATTCCCTCTTATTTTTGAATCTTTGAATCTTTTTGAATTTTTTTTTTTTTGAAATTCGAAGAGTTGGTGAAAGGATAAGAACAGTCCAAACTGTTGAAGGGACGTTAGTGTCGTCCGACGGTTTCTTTTGACAGTTTCAGAACGTGCAGGAAGTTATGGCGACGTGACAGTATATGGTCGTTCCAGACGCTTTTTCAGGCACGTGGGCGCGAGTTTTCGGGCGCGTGGGTGCGAAGTTTACGGCGCGCGTCCTGTCAACAGCTGTTGCCAGCTTGCTTTTTCCACGTGTCATAGTTTCATTGCACTTGCGATTTCCTCTCTCTTCCGCATTAAATTCATCGCATTCATTGCGATGAGTATATAAAGGGGGAGAGGGTTCATCTTAATCCACACTTTCATTTCTCTCTTCTTCTTCTAAACGATTTCCGCGAATACTCTAACTTTCCGTCGAGCATTCTCCTGAAATCGTTCTTTACATCTAAAACATGTCTTCTACTCATGATCCAGAAGTCACCGCCGAAGAGTCCGACGTGTATATCGAGAACCCATCGTCCACTTCTGACAAGGACGATAAGAGTACTGCTGGCGAGTGCCAGTGTGCTCTTCCCGTCGACCTCTATCAGTACATCGTCAGGAAGTTCATGCTCGAGCCTTTCGAGCCTGAGTTTCCTGCGTCTCATCAGACGGTGTACGATGCCCCCAAAGGCAAGATAGGGGTATATGCTGCATTCTTCGTTTATGGGAATCTCAGGTTCCCATTGCCGAAGTTTGTATACCGTGTTTTGGAGAGACACGGTGTGCACCTGACGGAGGTACACCCAATGGCGATCGCCAAGATCCGCCATTTTGAATGGGTGTGCCTCATTCTTGGTGTGGAGCCCCATGTCGACCGCCTGATGACCTTCTACTCCTGGAGGTGCATCCAAGGCTGGTACACCTTGGTCACCCGGATCAAGGGTTTGAAGATCTGTGCTACCGAGCGCAGTCTTCGGTCTTGGAAGCGGGAGTTCTTCTACATCTCTGCCCGTGTCGTCCCTATTGCGATGACATTTAAGAACGGGAGAGCACTCCCCAGCCTTCACGCCTCCAACTACCAGGAGGCGGAATGGTTTTCCAAGATCTCCCGGATCCAGACTCCGGTTTACCGCTTTACGGAGTCTGGGATGGTGATGCTCGGCATGAGCCGGGTGTGGAAAGATGCTGAGGCAGAGGCGCCACAGATTCCCATCGTCCTCGAATACGGTTTGAACTCTATCCCTTACGGTATGCTTCATAGTATCCGCTAATTTAAGGTTTTTGTTCTAACCATTTCTTTCTTTTTATTTTCAGAGGGAAACAACTTGCAGTCTCTTCTGCAGCCGCGGGAGAGCGGTGGTCCCGCTCGGTTGGGTACTCGTGCTCTTGACGAGAACGAGTTGCCCATCCTTGAGCAAACGGCGGATCAGTTTGTGGAGGCCTACCCGCCAGGCCACGAAATTCTGAGCGCCACTCGGCCAGGTAAGGGATTATTTAACCCTCGCCCTCTCAATGCTCAAACCTCTGCTGGAATTCCTCTAATTTTGTCATCTTCTGATGAGGAATCCGCAGATGGTCCTTTCTTCGCAAGGAAGAAGGCTGCTGGCGGGAAGGGCAAGGCGAAGGTTGCCTCCACTGCCGATCAGGGGAACTGGTTTGACTCGGAGACTGAAAGCGAGGAGGCGGCGGGGAACCCTGGTGGTGGTGAGACCACTGTTCCGGAGGTTGAGATTGCTGTCACCTCCGGGCAGCCTAGTACGACGACGGTGACCGGCGTGAAGAGGCCAGCTCCATCGGGTTCGTCCCTGCCTATCTGATCCTTCAAGCTCAAGAGAACTCGTAAGTATAAATTTCATTTGCTTTAACTGCATATCTTTCCGCCATTATACTTATATATCTTGTCTTCGTGCAGGCGTGGATGCTACCGCATTCCAGAGTGGAGCGGGGAGGAGCGTTTCTGGACCCATGACGGTAGGTTTGGTCAACCTACCCGAGGCGATGACCCAGGCGGCTACGCCTGTTTGCAGTATTGGTTCAGTTGCTCATCCCGTTGAGGCAACTGTTCCAACTGTAACATCATCCCCGCCGGCTGTCAGTGCCATCTTCACGGAATCCTTCACTGAGCCGGCGGTGGTTTCTTCTGCGGGTTCTTCCGCGGCGACTGCCACGGTTGTGAGTTCACCTCCGGTGAGTTCACCTCCGTTGGTTTCTACCGCGGCGGCCTTCACCATGCCTCCTCCGGCGCCGGCGACCGCGGCCGGTCCTTCAGGTATGTTCGGGGTTGGGGCGTCTAGCCAATCTTTGCCTCCTTCCCGTCTCCTTGACGTTTTGGATGGATATCCCTTAGGTTCAGGTGATGGGTTTGGTGGCTATCGGCCTGTTGTCGACCCTACAGGTGCGTGGGGTTATCTTGGCCTTATATCCCTTTTATCATTTTTTTCTCTAACTGTTTTTTGTTTTATTGTAGTTCGTGATTCCAACGAGGTGTACGCTCCTCGGTGGAGTATCCGCCGGGGAACGACCCTCCGGACTGCTGCGGATTGCGTCGAATGGGCGCGCCACGCCGCCCCAAGCGGTGCGTTGGGGGAGGCAATGGCTAGCTACCAGGAGGGTAGGCTAACCAATGAGCTTAGAATTCTCCTTGCCCGGATGCAGCCGCGCGTCGAGCTGCTTTGTCGTGAAAACGACAAGTTAAAGACGGCGCGTAGCTTGGAAGTGGCTCAGGCGCGGGCTATCCGGGAGGAGAATAAGAGGCTCGCCGCCGTTGCTGCGGAAAAGGAGAAGGCCTTCAAGGCCCTCGAGGTTGAAGTTCAGGCCCGGCTGGAGGCCCGTTCCAAGGCTACCCAAGCTGTTAACGAACAGCTTCGGTTGGCTAAGGAAACTGCACGGAACGCAACTGAGAGGGCCACCAAGGCTGAAGCTGTTACTGAGCCTCTACGCACCGAGAATGAGGAACTTAAAGCCAAACTCGAGAGGCTCCAGCAGGCTCATGATGCCTTGGCCATGGAAGAGGCCAAGAAGCTCCAAGAGATCTTGGACCAGAGGGGCATGCTTGACCACACTGAGAGTAAGCTGAAGGGCGTTGAATAGGCTGCAGCTAAAGATGTGTTGCTTGCCAACCTTACTAAAAACGAAGCCGAACGCGCCCGTGATGAAGCTCAAGCTGCCCTCCGGGAGGCTCTGGTTACCAAGGAATGGCTTCTACGAGAAGCGTTGTCGCAGGTATGTGCAGCTTCATAACTTCTTTACGCTTTTCCTTACACTTAGAAGAGTTTGATATACTTCTGTTTTGTAGGTTTTACGAACACATCTTATGACGATGCCATGAGCGCAGCCCTCAACGCTTCTCATGAGGATGGGGAAAAGGTTGGCTTCCTGCTTGGTCTAGGGTTTGTTGAGAAGGGCATCCCGCCTTCCAACTTCCCTCTATATGACGTAGATACTGAAGCTGCTTATGACCAAGCAGTGAACCAGTATGCTGTTTTCCCGCATCCGGTGGTGGAGAAGGTGAACGAGATTACTGCTGCTGATGATGGGCTAGCTATTCTCAAGGCTTTTCTTGAACCGCCACACTCAACTGATGGTGCGGGTTCAAGTGGGAGTGGTCCTGAAGCTTGAGCCTTTAGATCCCTCTCCACCGTTGGAATAGATTTTTATTTTTGTATAGATTTATATTCTTGTATGCGGGTATGTGCCCGGCCATTCTTGTAATACTTAAATTTTTATGGAATATAAATCTTTTGTTAATGCCTTGCCTTGTAAACCTTATATGTTTTTGCTCATGCATATTCTAGTTTAACTTAGCAATTTCTTAAGTACTTTGGATAAGTTAACCTTTCAACGTGGCAGAGGATAGGTTAAAGTTTTGCTTCTTCTTTCGTGATTGTGCGGGTAAGACCGTCACTTTCACTTAGTAGGATGGCTAAACTTTACCTATATCTGACCTGCGTGGAGATTTTCCTCATCTTTTCCTTAGAAATTTTCTAAGTGTTTTAAATAAGTTAACCTTTCGACGCGCGGTTGTCAATAGGTTAATGTTCAGTTTCCTCTATCATGATTGTGCGGGTAAGACCGTCACTTTCATTTAGTGGGATGACCAAACTTCACCTATAACTGACCTGCGTGAAGGTTTTCCTCATCTTTTCCGTAGAAATTTTTTCCGTTTTTTGTGTTTATGCGGGTTTTACCGCCTTCCACACGCAACGACTTACTTCTTCCCATACTTATTATGCGGTGAATACCGGCATATCAGTGTGGGAAGTTCATAAGTATAAAGGTAAGGCTATCAACACAATGTGATAAAGGAGAATCATTTCCATTAGAAGTGGCTCTAGGCCTTTTCTTTACAAGTTTGGAATTGATCTACATGTAACATTTGCGTAATTGAGCTCCATTCCATGTTCTTGGGATGGGAGTGCCATTGAGCCTTTCGAGCCGGTATGCGCCCTTTCCCAAAACTTCTTTGATAATGTATGGTCCTTCCCAGACCGGGGCCAGCTTTCCTGGGCGCTCTTGGTTCGAAGCCTCGTTGTTACGCAATATGTAGTCTCCTATATTGAAGTTGCAGAGTTTTACCCGCGTGTTGTAGTATTTTTGCATTTATCGCTTGTAGTTTTCTTCACGCGCTCCGACTAAGTCTCTGCGTTCCTAGGTTAACATAAGGTCTAACCGTCTTTCCGCATCATTGTCTTCTGGCTGAATCAAGACCCTTGGTGAGGGTAAACCAATTTCGACCGGGACCATGGCTTCAGTACCATAAGTGAGGCTGAACGGGGTTTCTCCCGTACTGGCCTTTTTCAGCGTTCTGTTTGCCCAAAGGACGTGTGGAACTTCGTCCACCCAACCGGATCTGTGTTCCAAGAGTCTTTTCTTTATGCCGTCGACGATGCTCTTATTTGCTCTTTCCACCTCACCATTACCCTGCGGGTGCGCCACTGAGGTAAAGGTGTGGGTGATTTGAAGTTCTTCCAGCCACTTTTGTAGCTTCTTGTCAGCAAAGTTGGTGCCGTTATCGCTCACCAAAGTCTGTGGAAGTCCAAAACGAAAAATAATAAATTCCCAAATAAAATTTTTAATATATTTTGCGGTTGTTTGGGCTAAGGGTTTTGCTTCTATCCACTTGGTGAAGTAGTCAATGGCTACCACTAGAAACTGAACGTTTCCTGCTGCTGTGGGAAATGGGCCTGTCACATCGATGGCCCACTTCTGAAATGGCCATGAAGAGGTGACTGGAACAAGTTCATTCTTCGGGCGATGCGTGTTGGGTGCGTAGAGTTGGCAAGACCTACACTTTCTGATGTATGCCAGTGCATCCGTATGCATCCCCGGCCAAAAGTATCCCGCGTTGTTTAGCTTAGCTACAACAGCGCGTGGACATGCGTGTACTCCACAGATGCCCTCGTGCACTTCCCTTAGGAGGTAACCAGCATCTTGGTTGTCTACGCATCTTAGGAGTGGGCCAAGAAAGTTACGTCTGTAAAGGATGTCATCGATGAGTTGATAGTTCAGTGCTTTACAACGTATTTTTCTTGCCTGTGTTTTTGACTCTGGTAGTATACCCGCCGCAAGGTAATTTATTATTGGTGTCATCCATGTTTCTGTGCCGGTTTGGATGACACAGATTTCCTTGTGCGGGACTGATGGTGCTCCAAGGAGTTCAATGCGGATGTTCTTTCCCAAGTGGGTGAAGGCTAATGATGCAAGCTTGCTTAACGCATCCGCAGATTTGTTTTCGCTACGCTTGACGTGTATGACTTTACAATCGTTAAAATCGCGCATAAGGGTTTTTGCTTGTGCGAGGTACAGGGCCACTGTGTCGTTCACGGCCGTGTACGTCCCGTTTATTTGGTTGGCTACTAACATGGAATCCACGGGGCTTCCAAGTTCTTCACTCCCATCTTACGCGCAATTCTCAGCCCGGCCAAGAATGCTTCATACTCCGCTTCGTTATTCGTACTTGGAAAATCCAGTCGAATAGCGTAAGTGTATTCTTGGCCTGCTGGGTTGGTTAGTTTCAAGTCTGCGCCTGAACCCTCGTTGCCGGCTGCTCCATCAGTGTAGAGTCGCCAGACATCATCGATGTCCTGTGCTGGGGAGGGTTGAGCCTCCTCCTGGCACTCTTTCTCCCGCGAAGCGGGGACTTCTGCAATAAAGTCGGCCAGGACCTGGCCTTTTATGGCTGGTCTCGGCTTGTACTTTATCGAGTATTCTCCCAATTCTATTGCCCATTTGACTTTGCGTCCCGACAATTCGGGTTTGCCCAGAACGTTTGCAAGTTTGAAGTTGGTGAGAACGGTGATTGGGTGACCTTGGAAATATCGTCTTAGCCTGCGTGAAGCCTGTACAAGTGCTAGGGTAGAGTACCGGGTTTCTACGTCTGTTAGGACACGGTTAACATAGTAGATTGGCATCTGAATGCCTTTTCGCTCTACTAGCAGGACTGCCCCGGTTGCTCTATCTGTGGCGGAGAGGTATAAGATTAATTCCTCCCCCGTTTCTGGTGTTGTGAGCGTTGGGAGTTCGATCAAGCGTGACCGAATTTCCTGAAAAGCTGCTTCCGCTTCTGGTGTCCAGCGGAAGTGCGTTTTCTTTAAACAGTTTCTCAATGTGGACACGAATGGGAACGACCTATCCGCATGGTTTGCCAAAAAGCGGTTAAGTGCAACTAGTCGTCCATTCAGTGTCTGAGCTTGCTTGATGGTAGTAGGTGATTCCATTTTGATAATGGCTTCGACCTTTTCAGGGTTCGCTCTGAAGCCATCTTTAGTAACGATGACTCCTAAGAACTTCCCTTCTTCCATCCCAAAGGAACACTTGCTCGGATTGAGCTTCATGTTTATCTTTCTGAGTGTGTTGAAAGTTTCTTCGATGTCTTTCAACATCGCTTCTGGCTCAGGGCTTTTGACGACCAAGTCATCCATGTAGACTTCCAAGTTCCTCCCAATTTGGGCATGAAACTCTTTGTCCATCAGGCGTTGGTATGTGGACCCTGCATTCTTAAGTCCAAATGGCATTATTTGATAACAAAATGTGCCATCGGGCATCTGAAATGCGGTTTTGTCCTGGTCGTCTATGGCCATGTGGATTTGATGGTACCCCTTATACGCATCAAGGAAGCATTTAAGGCGAAACGGTGCTAACGAATCTACCTTAAGATCAATTTCGGGTAACGGATAACAATCTTTGGGGCATGCTTTGTTTAAGTCTTTGAAATCTTTGCACATGCGCCATTGTTTGTTAGTCTTCGGTACCATAACGGGATTTGCAACCCATGTTTGATATTTGCTAACGCGTACGATGCCCGCGTCAAGGAGTTCCTTGACTTGGGTTCTACACGCGTTAGCTTGTTCCGCCCCCATTACTCTGCGCTTTTGAATGACTGGCGTAAAAGCCGGGTCACACTTGAGCTTATGCTCTGCCTTACTTCGAGGTACACCAGTCATGTCAGCTGGTGTCCACGCGAAGATGTCAGCGTTTTTCTGTAGTAAGCGTTTGAGTAAGGTGCGCGTAGGATCAATGATTGTTGGGCCAATGGTAACAGCCTGGTCAGGGTATTTGCCATTGAGGGCCCATTTTTCTGGTTCGGTGATGGTTGGTTTAGCCATCTTTGGTTTGGGTTTAGATGAGACAGATGCGATGCATACCTGGGGAATACCGGTGATCATCGCTACACCCTCAGCTGTTGGCCATCCCATCATGCCGTGGACTGAAGATACCACGGCATTGAATCTTGCCATCCCGTCTCTCCCGAAGAGAATGTCGTATGTGTGGTGTGGCTTCCTCATCACGACGAAGTCCACGTCTTCTGTGCGGGAGTGTTTCCCGTCCGTGAGAATGACGGGGAAAGATAGGATACCCTGGGGGGTGTTCGTGCTGCCGTCGAACCCTTCCATCAAGGCGTAGACCGTTTCCAGGCGTTCCTTGTCTTCGTCGTCTAGCTTGTCGAAAAACTGCCTGTACATAACCGTTGACGAGGCGCCGTTGTCAGCAAGAGTGCGGGAAGTGATGTAGTGCCCCAGCTGGCTTTTGATGACGATTGGGCCTTCTTTGCTGGGTCCTCCTGGCACTTGCGGGAAGCGCACCTCAGCTTCCTTCCACGCGCATGGTTTTGTCATTCATCTTTTTCTTCCTCTGATGTTACTATGAACCATGTGGATGCTGATGTCAACGGGTTTTCGTCTGTTGCCTTTGTATCGGTTATCATTCCTCCCTCCATTCTTGATTGATGCCACAAGGTGTGTAAGTCTTCCATCCTTGACGAATGTTTCAACAATATCCTTCAAGGATGTACACTCCTTAGTGTTGTGACCCTTTGTCCCGTGGAAGTCACAGGATTTGCTCTGATCCGCATTAGGTCGCTGCCGGATCATTGGAGCTTTTGGCCATGGGAGTTTTTCGGCGGCAAATATCTCCGTGACGCTTTTGGTGAGTGGCGTCCACCGGTGTTTTCGGCTTGATGGGTGCGTGTTATCCCTTCCGCCTACTAGAGGGCGAGAGCTGGATGAGGTGTCAAAGTTTACCCTTGACTGCCAAATACCTAGCTTCCTCTTTTTGTTTTGCCGGGCGGTCCGAACGTTGTTTTCTCTAGTGCTCTGCGTGTAGAGGTGTGTATTCTGGGGAAGATCCCTACCCAGTTGCTTCTCCGTTTCGGCAAAGCGCTTGGCCGCCGTCATGATGGCATCCCATGTGGATGGCATGCCGTCCTTACCCGTCAACGTGCGGATAAGCTCTGGGTATTCGGCGCCCTGGATGAAAGCGGCGCGAACAAGATCTTCGCTTATTGTGCCCAGACTCAGCTTTTTTGAGTTGAAGCGAGTGATGAAGTCTAGTAAGGATTCATCCTCCTCTCTAACGCAGTTGAGGATCGTCCACTGCTCTTCAGTATATTTCCTCTGTTGACTGAAGTGTTGGCTGAACTTGTGTTGAAAGTCCACCCAATCATAGATGTGATGGACCGGTAAACGATCAAACCATGCCCTGGCCGCTCCAACCAGCGTCATCTGGAACATATAACACCACGTGGGTTCCGTCCAGTTGCTGACGGTTGCCCCCGCTATGAATCTGTTCAAGTGATCGTCTGGGTCGGATATACCATCATAAGTGCCGATGTTGGACATCTGTTTGGCGCTCTTCGGGGCGATTGCTTCCGCAATGTCCCTTGCAAATTTGGACGTTCCCGCATTTGCAACAGTTGGTCTAAAGGTTTTGGAGAAGTCACGTGGGTTTCCCCCCGCGTTCCTTTGTTTAAAGGTTTCTCCAAAATTCCTTGGTTGGAAGTATGTTTCCTTGCGCTTCCCTTTCACCCTATGGCGAGGGTTTGCGTCACTGTCGGACTCCTCCCAATCATCGTCCAAGTACTCGCACTCATTGCTCATGTTGAGCTGTTGTCGAGTGCTTCCGAATTCGTCAGCCTGCTGGAGTGAACGTAAGCGTTCATCCAACTCAGCATGGAATTCCTTCTGACGTGCTTCCACCCACGCTTTAACTTGATCAAGTGTTTGGCGGGGGAGCCTCGTCTGTTGTCTTTCCACCTGGGTATCAATGAATCCCGGGGGATGATTATTTACTGCACTTGCCCCGGCTTGGGTAACCGGGGTAGTGTTCGTAAAATTTGTGTACTCGCCGGTGTTCCCCTCAGTAGCTGGGGTTGTGGTTACCGGGGTTTCTTGGTCACTCGCAAGCCTTGGCACCGGAGTAACCTTAACCATCTTTCCAGAGGTTTTGAAAAAACTGAGAAAATTAGTTCTAGCTTTTATGCACGGATGGCGCCAATGAAGAAACACTAAGTGACCCCGGGTAGATTACGGATAATCTGGGGGTTAAATAGATGTTTCCCACGAGGGTTAGTTCCGGCGAAGATGGTTATTCTTCAGATGACCTGCAAAACAGACACCGTGAGCTCGTCACTGAGAAGGGGGGGTTCCTCCTTGTGACCACCCTCCGGCGTGAGAATCAGACTAGATTGCTCTGAATATAAGTGTATATTAAGAGAAATAGCTAGTGAAGATAAGATACAAGATAATGATACCGTTCCAAGGTGTTGGAGTATTTATAGCCGAAGGTAGGTTTCCAAGCAGGTACATCCAGCTGTATAATATTCCTTTTCTACCAACTGTGGGCTACGCACGTGCCATGCTGGTGATTGGTGGGTAGGCAGCGGCTGATAGTGACATGGCCGGCTGTGTACTATTCCTTTTCCACCAACTGCAGGCTATGTACGTGCCACGACAAGGGTTGGTGAGTAGGCAGCGGCTGATAGTGACATTTTGTACTAGAGCGTGCTCCTCGTACTGTTGTCGGTGAGCTGTCACCCTGTGATTGGTTCATGGGCTGCTTTGGTCAGATCTTGTCTATTTTGTCCATACCTTGGCAGGTATAGTACAAAAGATCCTCCAGAAGCGTACGGACTGGCTCATTTGGGCGGGAGTATTACCGCCTTGCTCATTCCTTCTTCAGGTGACACTGAATTATTGAGAGTTAGTGCCTTGTGCGTGTAGCCTTGCCATTAGTGCGGGTAGCCTTTCCTGATGGCTTGTATCCGCAACTGCGGAAACAGGCGGGGTACTTCACCATTGGGAGGCTTTTCCTGCGGGAACAGCTGGCGTACTGCGCGTAAGGTCTTCATCTCTGAGCATGGTTTGTCCTGCGGAACCAGTTGGTCCTTGCGCAGACGTCCCTCTTCAAGGTGAGTCTTGCGGGTCCAACTGGGCTCTGCTGGGACCTACCTCTTCAATATACAAATGCAATTCCATATACAAATTCAAACCAAAGTCACCTTAAATTACTTGGTGCATATTTTGCAAATAACGGATAATTTAGGGACCATAAGGCAAAAGTCACTTTTGTTAAAAGGGGAACTCGTGATTGAGTGTGCAGTCAAAAGGTTGGTCTTGATCGGACGGTCGGAGTGGATCTGATGCAAATAGACTGCGTGCATTCTACGGGGTTATTATTTGCCACGTGTCATTGTCATGGAATACATTATGTTCCATTTTGCCCCTTTTATTCGAGAAGAATCTAGTTGTACCCCAAATATCTCAAAAGCTTCAACAAAGCAAATTATTATTCTTTGTGATTTAATAGTTGTTAAAGCTTTTATTTTCGTGCATAGGCAGAGCATATAACGTAGGGGGGCACCGCCACCATTTACGTCAGCCACCTCCTCTACCCCTTCCAATGTTAGCCAATTACTGCCTCGCCGACATGGTGTTTAACACCCACATCTTTGCGTCCATGTCGATAGCCTACAATGATTGGCCTTAATATAAAAAGACTATTTAGAATTCCATCTTAGAAAATAATAGGCAACAAAAAATTTCCTTTTTAAAAGGCATACTACTTAGACACGTTTATCTTAATGTCCAAGAAAAAATTTCAAAGCAATATGAATGCTCGAGCCTGCGCCTTTCAAAACTTAATCTCAAAACGATTAATGGTAAAAGTAAACCGATAAACTAAACATATCAATATACATTAAAGACCAACCGCTACTAGCGTTTGTCAATTCGTTACAAGAAAAAAAAATGAAATGAAGTAGCCCTCATTTGAACAAAAGAATACAAAGCATCGTATTTGTAAGACATGTCAATTATATTGGAAATTATTGTAAGCCTTAGATAGCCGTGCTAACTACTAATAATAGGAAACCTTAGATAACCAAATTACCATAAAAGTTTATTTCCTTTGTTTTGTATCACAAAAATAGTCATCTAGGTAATAAAAAGTTATGTATTGAGTCCCTAATCTTCACTAATTAAATTATAGTTCCTTTCTTTTCACTTTTGTTACAATTTTCACTCATGATATATGTGAGATCAACCTCATATGTTCTGTTGCATTAGGGGTGTGTTTTTTAACCGTACCCGAATCGAAGCGACCCGAGACCCAAATAACCCAAACCGAATTCACCCGAACCGATTAAACTCCTAACCCGAACCCGAGATAAAATATTCGGGTCGGTATTTGGGTTGAAATACCCAGATTTGGGTTGATCCGAATAACCCGAAGTATAATACATCGATGCATGTATCCCTAATTTTATAGGGTAGTTTAGCGGTGAAGTAGCACATTGACCTTATGTATTCTTGTTCGGTTGTTCTCAATACTCCAATTAATATTGGATCTATTTACATCCCAATGTATTAATGCCAATAAAGCATGCGGAGAATGTATCTTTAATTCAAAAACTTAAATAGTATAATATTTAAACCAATATTTATTAAGCATGTTTCTTCAATCTTTACAGGTATTAATCCACAGGCTAAAACACTCCATCTCATCTAATGCATTTTTGTATGATAAATTTCATGTTTTGCTAAATAATATATGATATTGTTGAATATGGCTGTATATTATGGTTTTATAATGAAACACCCACAAAGTTTTGGTCCAAATTTGACAAGTCTATAAAAATAAATGACCAAAAAAAAATAATTATGCGAAAGGTAATGGGAAAAAGTATGATAAAGAAAAGAAAGTATATTATGTTAAAGGAATAAGTAAGGAAACTTCATCCCACATAGAAGGTGGGAAAGAAATAAAAGCACTTTATAAGGAAGGAATTTTCCATGGTAATGTTCTTATGGGGCTAACCACCCTCACTAGTCCTAGCGAAGGGTGCGAAGCACCTGACGCGCACGGACACGGACACGGATTCGGGCGATGGGCGTAATGTGGCGTTTTGATGGCGCACTTGGCACTTCACACGCTCGCATCACCGCAAGCCGCAGGGCCGCTTTGGTATTTTTAACCTATAGAAGATCGACCAAGAAGTGACAAGATACAAAAGTTCAAAGACTAAAAATAAATATTCTGATTTCCAGACCCATCACGCTACGCGACGGGTATACAGACTAGATCATCGCGCTACGTGTGACATTTGTCAATTTCGGGTTATTTTATACTTGTATTCTTAATGTAAACCCGACCCGTTTTGTATCCCGAACCTTTCGATATTATCAAAATGATGAATTGTATGTTAAATATTTGTTTTATAGTTGTTGGATAAAAAAAACACCCTTTTCGGTTCTTAAAAATCCCCGAAAACGCTCAAAACGAACTCCAGGGACTAAAACTACCAAAATGGAGACTTAAAGGACCCATTTGTAGTTTGTGCTTTCTTGGGTCTATAACCAACCCATTTTCATGAAACACCCTTTATGAAAGATCCATTCAACATATCCTATATATACACACCCATCTTCTTCATTTGTGCTAGCTCATTTCTTCATTTCTCTCTCAAATTCTTGAATTTTAAGGTTGTTCTTCATAAGCTAATCTTTCATTTTAACTAACTTCTCAACACTTAAAGCTTGATGTTACAACATATATATAATATACACTCCTTGTTTACCTTCGGTCTTTCATTTCTCCGGTCTCGACCGGTTGAAATATTGGGCTAGTAAGGCAAGGTTACATGGAGGATTTTGTAGTCATTGTTTATATATTTAACAAATCTAACCATATAACTTGTTATACTTGCTTAACTTTACATATTTTAGTTTATTGTTCATATTTGTCAAGTTCCATGGTATTGGGTATGTGGTGACTAGCCTCGGGATCGGTTTCATCCCGAGTTGAGAACCAAACCAAAAACCGAACTTTTGTTTAAAAGCATTATTGTTAACTTTTTGAATGTAAAACTTGAGTATTATTATTTATAAGTTATTTTACAAGTTCCATGGTATTGGGTATGTGGTGACTAGCCTCGGTTTCATCCCGAGTTGAGAACCGAACCAAAAACCGAACTTTTATTTAAAAGCATTATTGTTAACTTTTTGAATGTAAAACTTGAGTATTATTATTTATAAGTTATTTTACAAGTTCCATGGTAATTGGGTATGTGGTAACCATCCTCGGTCTTATTCCGAGTCAAGGACCGAACCAAAAACCGAACTTTTGTTTAAAAGCTTTATTGTTAACTTTTTGAATGTAAAACTTGAGTATTATTATTTATAAGTTATTTTACAAGTTCCATGGTAATTGGGTATGTGGTAACCATCCTCGGTCTTATTCCGAGTCAAGGACCGAACCAAAAACCAAACTAAACCGAGTTCACTCGCTTAAGACACACAAGTGTGTTTTTAGCCACCAAAACTCATATTTTTCTTCAAGATTATATTTTAAATCAATTTTAGTTAATTTTTAAACATACTTGGCATGTCGGTAACCAACTTGATCTTATAACAAGTTCGAACCGATAAGGTCGTATACTCGCTTAAGGAACGTTAAGGTTCTTCACAATAGAACTACATTCTTGGTTAAGTCTATTTTGATTTTATTGAGTTATCTCATAACATTTATTATTTTGGGAAGTTAACTGTGAGCTTGGTCAATTATCAAGTCTCGAACCGACAAACCCGAACACTCGTTTAAACCTCGTTTTGGTATTCTTATAACCAAGGGTTTTGCAATATCGCATTTTAACCCACATTATTACTTAACATAGGTTGAGTAAAAAAAAAGCAAAAAACTAATGAATAGAATACCGAGACCCGGTTTCGAGTAAACTTATTTTACAAAACTCGTTTCTTTAATTTCTCAAATATTTACATTTTAAATCCTAAACTTTATTTATTTACTTTATTTGTCATGTATTTTATTTTAAACCCTTCCAAGACTACTTACTAACACAAGACCCGTTTAATATAGGTCTTGCCGTTAAACCGATCTCTCCGATTATTCACGACACTATCTTTCAAGTTACTTGTTAATGTGAGTACTTTTTCATTCCCCGTTTTCCATCTTTCGTTTTGTGGGTGGCATTGCATACTTATTCAAATTCAAATGATTTATACTTGAGTCTTAAACCACAACACGTATTGTATATGTTTACTTAAGTAAATGCTCGATTTGGTGTTATATGTTTTACATGATTATGTGCAAATTCTTGAATGCTAAGGCGGGTAGCCTCTTGAATGCTAAGACGGGTAGCCTCATCAAAGTATGATCATACGTTAATTCCGAGTATATATGGTATCCCCATATAGAAAGGTGTCGTCAATGTATTCTTATTGACGATTTCATTATTGTCGTCAATGTATTCTTATTGACGGTTCGTCAATGTATTTTTATTGACGGTTTTATTATCTAAATTGTTGCTATTATTTATTGTTTTCATATACTAGTTGTGGATTTCATACTATATACTTATTGTCTAAAACTATGAAAATTGCTCACCAACCTTCGTGTTGACAAACTCTATTTTATGCAATATTACAGGTTTGATGTTAGCTTGATTGGATTACTTGAAGAAACTTATTATCTTGGCTTTAGGATATTAGAAAATAAAAGAACAAGTTATTTGTTTATCTATCTATTTGGCATTTTGTATGAACAATTGTTGTGTTATTTATGATTATATGGATTTAAATGAGTTGTTTAAATATTGTAACTTTATAGTGTCATTGTGCAATGAGCAATCATGTCGCGCCTCGACGTTTCCGCCTTCATTGGTCGGGGTGTGACACTACGCGATGCAGTTTCCCATGAGTTTAGAAAAAGGGGCGTCGCGCTACATGATGGTCCAGAAGGAAGGGGGTATCTTGCTACACGATGACCCGGTTAAGTAACCGGATCAACCACGTGTCAACACGTGGCAAGACCTTGTGAATTGCGGCATTGCACTACGCGACGGCCCAAGGAAAATGGCGTCGCGCTACGCGACGGTCCCCAAAACTTTGCCTATAAAAGGGGGCTAAGGGTTTGAAGCATTCTCATTCCAAAAACACCTTTCTTTACACACACATAACCTAGGGAAGCGTTCACGACGATCGTGAGGTTTCGAGACTCTGATTTCTCGTAAAACGTGCATGAATTGAAGTTCTGATGCTCCGTCGAATGGTTAAGCGAGTTCGAAACAAGGTTCTAACGGTTTAACTAGAAGTGCTACTTGTACAAGGCTTAGGCAAATCAAAATACCCGCGTAAGGTAGGAATTATGCTTAAGTTATTATTTTATTATTATTTTATATAGCTTAGACCCTAGTCAAGGGTATAGTCTATACCTTGATTAGGTAAGTAAGTGAAATATAAACTTTCATAAGATAAGATTATTGATGAAATGTTACTCTTTATTTTTATAAAGATATTACTTATAAAAGAAGAAACTTGATATATACGTTTCTTTATGATGAAGAAACGTAGCATATAAATGTTTTACAAAAGGAAATGAATATCAAGGTAAAGGTTATGCAAATAGACTTAAGGTCTATAGCTAGATTGTAGATCTAGTTATTTATAGAATGTTATTCTCGTACTATAGGTCCGAGATAAAGATCATACATCGGTTGGTGAGAAATCTTGAAATCAACAAGAGGTGAATACGTCCAAACCTTTTTATAGTGTGAAATGTTTTATGACGTGAATACGTCTATGTATTATATATTTTGAGAAGATATTTACTCTTTGAAATTATGGACTGTTATCCATATGTAAAAGAGTTATGGAAATATTTGCATGAGGGTTGGTTCAAATTCTCTAAAACGTTTTGATACAAGGTAGTACTAAACACTCAGACTAAAATACACATGTGTCTGGATCCTTACATATATGTACTGTAGTGGGCACACTACAGACATACTGACCATGAGGTAAGTGACTGTCTCTAGGGCGAGTGAAGTCCGATTATGTGGTTTGTGCGTATGTTTAGTTCCGATGAGATGGGATTGAGACCCACTGAGTCGTTGAACACTATTGGTGTTGTGTCATTACGAATTGTGAAAATGTTTTATTGAGTCAGCGTATTCACCAGCATATAGCTGACGTATTTTGAAACTGTTTTCAGGTAATCAGGAGTAAGGAATAGTGATGGATATGCCAGTGAAGATAGAAGAACACTAGGCATAGTTTACAGCTGGTGGCTCAGCAAATTTTGTATTGAGGCATATATATATTAAACTTGTTCTTAAACAAGTAATTTTGTAAAATAATCAAGGGTGTTTAAATCCCTTTTGTTATGAAATTAAATATTTTAAATTAACATTTTTCGCTGCAAACTTTGATAAATTGACAAAAGTGGTACCAACTGTGAGTCACACGCCTAGGCCCGAAGGCGGGGCGTGACATATAACGGCTTGGAATATGGTTTTTTAATTTATGATATTGTTAAAGGTGGATTTTTTTTTAATTTGTTAAAACCGAAACCCAACTCGAATTTACCCGAACCGTATAACCCGAAACCCGAACAAACCGAACTTATTTGGGTCGGCTCTTGGGTCAATTTGTTTTGAGCTCAAACCCAAACAACCCGACTCAAACAACCCGAAACCCGAATAAATAACCCGAAGAACACCCCTATGTTGCATGATGATTGGTATTCGAGAAATCGTGAAACTAGTTGTTTTTTAGTATATTACGCATATATTTGGAAGTAACATGATATTGTGGTTGCATATCCAATTTAATCATTTATCGTTATATATCATATCAAAAGTGTAACACCCTATTAAATCTCAAATCAATCATAAATAATGAGCGCTAAAAAGATGTATGAAAGAAGAGCTCAATAAAAAAATGACCTTATGTATCACTAATACATCTTACGGGTATGGCTATGGATGAAAGAAGAGCTCAATAACTAAACATACTTGAGTAGACTCACCTAATGAGTAACTTCCTAGGAAGTTCTTTTTACGGTAATAAAGGCAAAGTCTTGATACCCTAGTAAAAAAAATATGTAATATTGATTGGTATGAACAATCGGATGTTAGCCTAGGACTGTCACTTTTACCCGAAACCCGAAACTTAACCCGAGAAAACCCGTACCCGTACCTGAACTACCCGACCCGAGAGAACCCGAACCCGAGAAAGGGCTAACCCGAACCCGAACCAAAGTAATTCGGGTTGGTTTTTGGGTCCAAATTTTTTGTTTCGGGTCAACCCGAAAAACCCAAATAAACTTTTATTTTTAAAACCATATATATTCTTATGTGTTATAGGCTAAACTTTAGCCGCTAACGTTATCAAAATTTAGTTTGAATAGATTGTTGTCATTCCACCTATTATGAATCGATTGTTTATTGTTTATTAATGTTTCAATTTATGAATAAAAGTAACTATAATTCAACACCTAATCACGACATACTGAAGATGATTATGACGGTCTAGTTTTTTATGATTGAACTTCGTTAAATTTTACTGTTTTTAGGATGCTTTATTGGTTTTTTTACATTACGAGTAAAGAAGAACATGTAACATTTAAATTTAGCAATGTAGTTTTTTTTCGACAAAATGGCAAAAGACGTCATTTACGTTTGACCTGATTTTCATTAGACGTCCTTTAATGAAAGAAATAGCAAAAGGCATAACTCATGTTTCAAATTTGTTTCACGTTACGTCCTTTGTCACTAACCTAGTTAATTTTTTTTGTTAAATCTGGTCATGTGCCTTGCACATGAGGGCAGTGTGGTCATTTTACCCCTTTAAGGACTGTTTGTGTAATTAAACTATACATTTGACCTTTTGAAAAAATACATTTATTTTTCAATAAAATAAAATATATATAAAGTGGGTTATCTTCATCATCACCATCCCCTCCCCAGATTCATCACCAGTCACCACCATTCAACCCATCACCACCAAAACCGGTTTTCCGGCGAGGGGTCCCATAAGCCCCACATCATCCTCCAGCCGTCCATCAATTCTCCTCCACCATATTGATCGGTTTTCCGGTCACCATCGTCCTCTACTTTCCGCTATACCGTCTCACTGGAAAAACGAAGTAGCTGAAATATAAAAAAGGCTTTGGATGTTCACCACCACATCTTCACCATCGCCGTCCTCACCTGCCACCCACTCCACCACTGTCCACCACCAACGCATCCACTTTAAGTAACCACTGCCAGATTTGTAACTTGACCCGAGAACCCAAATTCACCAAACCACAAAACCTAATTAACCTACAACAACAATTCAACATAATCGAAGCAACCACTTGCACACCACACCACCAAACAACCATAATAACACCATCGCACTTAATATCTAAAATTAGTGTTCTAAATAGCTTATTAGGTATGAAATTAGGGTTTCCGACGGACAATAACCACATCGCCGTTAAGATCTAAAATAAGGGTTTCCGGCGGAACACTAAGCGAGGTCTTGGTACACTTACCGTCCCTTTATTCATTTGGTCACTAGTCCGATTGGACTTCTAATCATCGTCTAATGCTTCAATCACCACCAATCGCTACAAAGAGAGCTTCTTTTGGTCGCCGGAAAACGAGAAGGCTTGTACCCTCTACTGTCGTCGCAAACAAGCAACCTCGTGATGCCCAAACCATGTTAGTATACACCGGTTTTGTGGCTGCCCTGATGGTGGTGATGTTAGTAACGGTGGCAGGTGGAGGTCATGGTGGCTAGGAGAGAGAGAGATGAGAGAAAGAGATGGGGATAAAGAGTGTGTAATTGTTCTATATAATTTATAAAATGTGAAGTTACAAATATGCCCTCATGTGCTTTGCACATGGCCAGATTTAACGAAAAAATTTAACTGGTTTAGTGACAAAGGACGTAACGTGAAACAAATTTGAAACATGAGTTATGCCTTTTGCTATTTCTTTCATTAAAGGACGTCTAATGAAAATCAGGTCAAACGTAAATGACGTCTTTTGCCATTTTTTCTTTTTTTTCCCTAGTATACTCAAAACCCGATTAACCCAACCTGAAAAACCCGAAACCGAAGAAACTGTGAGAGATTTGGGTTGGGTTTCAGGTCTGGATTTAAAATTTGGAAACCCGAAGAACTCGACCCAAAAAACCAGAAACCCGAAAAACTAACCCGAAGAATACCCCCTAGATGTTACAAATGGTATAAGGCACGCTCGTTTTCCGTTCGGGATTGTGGGCACAACCTCTTCAAGGACGATGAGTCACCCAAGGTATTTGAAACACCTTAGTTGAACACATCCCTAGTCAAGATTTTGGGGACAAGCTTCATTGAAGATTGTAAGTCCATAAGGGGGTGTTTGCTAACACTCGAGAAAATCTTATATCGTTAAAGGATATGAGAGATACTCAACCTCATAAAAAATATCTTAACTCAAAGAACTAACCCGTTTTGGGCTCGTCAGTTATGGATGATAGTAGAACTCCATAAATAAACATTTTTCGGTGTTTGTAATCCACGGATTGGTGACCTTAGGAGAAGTCTGCATCTAGTAACCAAACATAAAGTCTCAAGCTTTTAGTAGGCAAAGTAGTCAATATTGAGTATAATGAGGGGCGGATGTTACAAAACGCCATTTTAAAATTTCATTTTACACAAAACTTTACAAGTGTGCAACCTTTTCGGTATGCATCAACAATAAAACATACATTTTTAATTGATTTTAACAATATAGCGTAGCGTTGGTAGCCTATCGTGCTTGTTTGTTATGCACGCTTTTCCAATAAACAAATAACGTTGGGGAGAAGAGCGTAAATACCCATGAAGAGGTAGGTCCCAGTAGAGCCCAGTTGGACCCGCAAGACTCGCCTCAAAGAGGGACGTCTGCGCAGTTGAACCCGCAAGACTCACCTTCAACAGGGACGTCTGCGCAAAGGCTAAACTCGCAAGACTCACCTTGAAGAGACGTCTGAGCAGAAACCAACTGGATCCGCAGGACCCACCATGCTCAGAGACGTGACGTCCTTACGCGCAGTACGCAAGCTGTTCTCGCAGGAAAAGCCTCCCAATGGTCGACGTACTCCGCCTGTTCCCGCAGCAACGGATACTAGCCATCAGGGAAGGCTACCCGCGCAACAAGGCTACACGCAGAAGGCACTTAACTCTTAAATAATTCAGTAATGTCACCTGAAGGAGTGAGCAAGCCGGGAACACTCCCGCACAAAGCCGGGAACACTCCCGCACAAATGAGCCAGTCCGTACGATACTGGAGGATCTTTTGTACTGTACCTGACGAGGTATGGACAAAAGATCTGACCAAAGATACGACAGCTCACTGACAACAGTATGACGAGTAGCACGCTCTTGTACTGTATGTCACTATCAGCCACTGCCTACTCACCAACCTGTCGGAGGACGTGCATAGCCTGCAGTTGGTGGAACAGGAATAGTACACAGCCGGCCTGGTCACTATCAGCCGCTGCCTACCCACCAACCACCAGCATGGCACGTGCATAGCCCACAGTTGGCATAACAGGAATACTATTCAGCCGGCTGTACCTGCTTGGAAACCTACCTTCGGCTATAAATACTCAAACACCTTGAAATGGTATGGACACATCACATTACATTACATTACCTTATCACATCTTATCTTTTCTAGCAATCTATTAATATACACTTATATTCAAGAGCAATCTAGTCTGATTCTCACGCCGGAGGGTGGTCACAAGGAGGTACCCCCCCCCTTCTAAGTGACGAGCTCACGGTGTCTGTTTTGCAGGTCACCAGAAGAACCATCTTTGCCGGACATAACCCCTCGTGGGAAACATCTATTTAACCCCCAGATTATCTGTAATCTGCCCGGGGTCGATTAGTGTTTCTTCATTGGCGCCATCCGTGCATAAAAGCTAGAACTAATTCTCAGTTTTTTCAAAACCTCCGAAAAGATGGTTAACGTTACTCCGGTCCCAAGGCCAGGGAGTAACCAAGAAACCCCGGTAACCACAACCCCAGCTACTGGGGGGAACACCGGCGAATACACACATTTTACGAACACTACCCCGGTTACCCAAGCCGGGGCAAGTGCAGTAAATTTTACGAACACTACCCCGGTTACCTGAGCCGGGGCAAGTGCAGTAAACAATCCTCCCCTGGGATTCATTGATACCCAGGTGGAAAGACAACAGACGAGGCCCCCCGCCAAACACTTGAACAAGTTAAAGCGTGGGCGGAAAAACGTCAAAGGGAATTCCAAGCTGAGTTGGATGAACGCTTACGTTCACTCCAACAGGCTGACGAATTCGGAAGCACTCGACAACAGCTCAACATGAGCAATGAGTGCGAGTACTTGGACGATGATTCGGAGGAATCCGACACCGACGTAAACCCTCGCCATAAGGCGAAAGGGAAGCGTAAGGAAACGGACTTCCAACCAAGAAGGAATTTTGGAGAAACCTTCAAACCAAAAAACGCGGGTGGAAACCCACGTGATTTCTCTAAAACCTTCAGACCAACCGCTGCAAATGCGGGAACCTCCAAGTTTGCAAGGGACATTGCGGAAGCAATCGCCCCAAGAAGTGCCAAACAGATGTCCAACATCGGCACCTATGATGGTATATCCGACCCAGACGATCATTTGAACAGATTCATAGCGGGGGCAATCGTCAGCAACTGGACGGAACCCACGTGGTGTTATATGTTCTAGATGACGTTGGTTGGAGCAGCTAGAGCGTGGTTTGACCGTTTACCGGTCCACCACATCTATGATTGGGCAGACTTCCAACAGAAGTTTAGCCAACACTTCAGCCAACAAAAAAGTATACCGAAGAGCAATGGACAATCCTCAATTGCCTTCGAGAGGAAGATGAATCTTTGCTAGACTTCATCACTCACTTCAACTCAAAGAAGCTAAGTCTGGGTAATATTAGCGAAGATCTTGTTCGCGCTGCTTTCATCCAGGGCACAAAAGACCCAGAGCTCATCCGCACCTTAATGGGTAAACATGGCATGCCATCCACATGGGATGCCATCATGACAGCAGCTAAACGCTTCGCGGAAACGGAAAAGCAACTGGGTAGAGATCTTCCCCAGAGCACAAATCTCTACACCCAGAAAACAAGAGAAAACAATGTCCTTACCGCCCGACTAAGCAAAAAGAGGAAGCTAGGCATTTGGCAATCAAGGGTAAACTTTGACACCTCATCCGGCTCGCACCCTCGGTTAGGCGGAAAGGATAACATGCCGTCGTCAAACTGGAACTCCAGATGGACGCCACTCACCAAAAGCGTCACCGAGATATTCGACACCGAGAGACTCCCATGGCCAAAGGCTCCAATAATCCGAGAGGCCTCCAAATTCTGTGACTTCCACAGGACAAGAGGCCACAACACCGACGAATGCATAGACTTGAAAGACATCATCGAGACATTCGTCAGAGATGGAGAACTCGCACACCTCGTGGCGTAAAGGATGCTGAGCAGGCCAACGCGTGTAGAACCCCAGTTGGGAAAAACACGAAACTACAGCTTCAATGTCGGAGACTAAATACTGCGTAAACAACGAGATTCCGAACCAAGTGCATATCGGCTCGAAAGGCTCGATGACACTCCCAAGAACATGGAAGGGAGCTCAATTACACAGTTGCATGTAGATCAATTCCAAACTTGTAAAAGAAAAGGCCCAGAGCCACTTCTAATGGAAATGATTCTCCTTATCACATTGACGCTGATGATCTTACATTTATACTTAATGAACTTTCCACACTGATATGCCGGTCTTCACCGCATACATAAGTGGGAAAACAAGTCGTTGCATGTGGAAGGCGGCAAAACCCGCATAAACACAGAACGACAAATTTCTAAAGAAAATATAAGGAAAGCCTTCACGCAGGTCAGTCATAGGTAAAGTTGGGTCATCCCACTAAATGAAATTGCCGGTCCTACCCGCACAAATCATGATAGAGGAAACCGAACTAACCTATTGACAACCGCGCGTCGAACGGTTAATTATTCAAAACACTGATGCCGGTTTTCACCGCATAAATAAGTGTGAAGAAAAGTCGTTGCGTGTGGAAGGCGGCAAAACCCGCATAAACACAAAAAACGGCAACAATTTCTAAGGAAAAGATGAGGAAAACCTTCACGCAGGTCAGTCATAGGTAAAGTTTGGTCATCCTACTAAATGCAAGTGACGGTCTTACCCGCACAATCATGATAGAGGAAACGGAACATTAACCTATTGACAACCGCGCGTCGAAAGGTTAACTTATTCAGAACACTTAGAAAATCTCTTTAAGGAATAAATGAGGAAAACCTCCACGCAGGTCAGATAGAGGTAAAGTTTAGCCATCCTACTAAGTGAAAGTGACGGTCTTACCCGCACAATCACGAAAGAGGAAGCAAAACTTTATCCTATTATCTGCCACGTTGAAAGGTTAACTTATCCAAAGTACTTAAGAAATTGCTAAGTTAAACTAAAGTATGCACAAGCGAATCATATATTGTTTATGCGGCAAAACAAGTGCCAAATTAAACTATAATATGCATGAGCAAGTCGTATAATGTTTATAAAGCAAGAGTGACGGTCCTACCCGCACAAAAGATTTACATTCCATAAAAATTCAAGTATTACAAGAATGGCCAGGTATCTACCCGCCTACAAGAGTAAATCTATACAAAAACAAACATATCCTAACAGTGGGAAGGGATCTAAAGGTTCAAGCTTCAGGACCACTCCCTCCAAACCCACTTGTACCCGCACCATCAGTTGGCTGTGGCGGTTCAAGGAAGGTTTTGAGAATGGTTAACCCATCATCAGCAGCAGCAACTTCGTTCACCTTCTCCACCACTGGATGCGGGAAGGCAGCATACTGGTTCACTGCTTGGTCATAAGCATATAAAGGGAAGTTGGAAGGCGGGATGCCCTTCTCAACGAACCCTAGACCAAGCAGGAAGCCAGCCTTTTCCCCATCCTCATGAGAAGCGTTGAGGCTGCGCTCATGGCATCGTCATATGATGTGTCCGTGAAGACCTGATGCACAACCTACAGAACAAAAATACAAGTATCAAAACCTTTTCTAAGTATAAAGAAAAGCGTGAAGACATTATGAAGCTAAGCTTACCTGCGACAACGCTTCTCGTAGAAGCCATTCCTTGGTAACCAGAGCCTCCTGGAGGGCAGCTTGAGCTTGGTTACGGGCGCGTTCGGCTTCACTTTTGTTAAGGTTGGCAAGCAACACTTCCTTAGCAGCAGCCTCTTCAACGCCCTTTAGCTTACGCTCAGTATGGTCAAGCATACCCCTCTGGTCCAAGATTTCTTGAAGCTTCCTGGCGTCTTCCATGGCCAAGGCGTCATGAGCCTGCTGGAGCCTCTCTAATTTGGCTTTGAGCTCCTCATTCTCGGTGCGTAGAGGCTCAGCAACAGCTTCAGCCCTGGTGGCCCTTTCAGTTGTGTTCCGAGCGGTTTCCTTAGCTAACCGAAGCTGTTCGTTAACAGCTTGGGCAGCCTTGGAACGGGCCTCGAGACGGGCCTGAACTTCAACCTCAAGGGCCTTGAAGGCCTTCTCCTTCTCCGCAGCAACGACGGAGAGCCTCCTGTTCTCCTCCCGGACAGCCCGCGCTTGAGCTACTTCTTGGATACGAGCTGCTTTTAACTTGTCGTTTTCACGACAAGGCAGCTCGACGCGCGGCTGCATCCGGGCAAGGAGAATTCGAAGCTCGTTTGTCAGCCTACCCTCCTGGTAGCTTGACATAGCTTCTCCCAGTGACTCGACGCAGTCCACAGTCGTCCGAATGGAGGTTCCCCGGCGGATGTTCCACCGCGGAACAAACACCTCATTCGAATCCGACACTGCAAAAACAAAAAGCAGTTAGGAAAAGATGATAAAAAAAACATAACAGGCCAAAATAACCCTACGCACCTGTAGGGTCGACAACAGGCCTGTAGCCGCCAAACTCATCACCCGAACCTAACGGATATCCATCCAAGAGGTCAGGCAGATGGGAAGGAGGCAGAGATTGGCTAGACGCCGCAACCCGGACATACCTGAAGGACCGGCCGTAGTCGTCGGCGCCGGAGGAGGCATGGCGGAGGCCGCCGTGGTAGAGACCAACGGAGATGAACTCACCGGAGGTGAACTCACAACCGCGGTCGTTGCTGCGGAAGAGACCACAGAAAAACTCACCGCCGGCTCAGTGAAAGAATCAGTGAATATGGCACTGACAACCGGCGGAGACGTCGTCACAGTTGGAGCAGTTGCCTCAACCGAGTGAGCAACTGAACCAACTGAAGCAGGCGCAGCCGCCTGGGTCATCGCCTCAGGTAGGTTGACCAAACCTACCATCATGGGTCCGGAGGTGCTCCTCCCCGCTCCACCCTGGAATGCGGTAGCATCCACGCCTACATGAAGACAAGATATATAAGTATAATGGCGGAAAGATATGAAGTTAAAAGTAAAGGAAGTTTGTACTTACGAGTCCTCTTGAGCTTGAAGGTACGAACATGCGGGGACGAACCCGATGGAACCGGCCTCTTTACGCCGGTCACCATCGCTGTACTGGGCTGCCCGGAGGTGACAGCCGTCTCAACCTCCGGAGCAGTGATCTCAACACCACCAGGGTTCCCCGCCACCTCCTCGCTTTCGGTCTCTAAGTCAGACCGATTCACCGGATCGGCAGTGGAGGCAACATTCGCCTTCCCCTTCCCGCCAGCAGCCTTCTTCTTCCTCACGAAGAATGGACCATCTGCGGATTCCTCATCAGAAGATGACAAGATTAGAGGAATTCCAGCAGAGGTTTGAGCATTGACAGGTCGAGGGTTAAACAACTCCTTACCTGGCCGCGTGGCGCTTAGAATCGGGTGGCCCGGCGGGTAGACCTCCACGAACCGATCCGCCGTTTGCTCAAGGATGGGCAACTCGTTCTCATCTAGAGCATGAGTACCCATCCGACCGGGACCATCACTCTCCCGCGGCTGCAGGAGAGACTGCAAGTCGTTTCCCTCTGAAAAAAAAAAGAAAAAACGGTTAGAACAAAAACCCTAAATTAACGGATAATATGAAGCATACCGTAAGGGACAGAGTTCAAACCGTATTCGAGGACGATGGGAATCTGTGACGCCTCCTTCCACCCCCGGCTCATCCCGAGCATCACCATCCCGGACTCCGCAAAGCGGTAAACCGGAGACTGGATCCGGGAAACCTTGGAGAACCATTCCGCCTCCTGGTAGTTGGAGGCGTGAAGGTTCGGGAGAGCTCTCCCGTTCTTGAACGTCATCGCTATGGGGACGACGCGAGTGGAGATATAGAAGAACTCCCGCTTCCAAGATCGAAGACTGCGCTCGGTAGCGCAGATCTTCAAACCCTTGATCCGATTGACCAAGGTATACCACCCCTGGATGCACCTCCAGGAATAGAAGGTCATCAGGCGGTCAACATGGGGCTCCACACCCAGAATGAGACACACCCACTCGAAATGGCGGATCTTGGCGATCGCCATTGGGTGTACCTTAGTCAGATGCACACCGTCTCTCCAGAACACGGTATACGAACTTCGTCAATGGGAACCTGAGATTCCCATAGACGAAGAATGCAGCGTACACCCCTATCTTGCCCTTGGGGGCATCGTACACCGTCTGATGAGGTGCAGGAAACTCAGGCTCGAAAGGCTCGAGCATGAACTTCCTGACGACGTACTGATAGAGGTCGACCGGAAGAGCACACTGGCACTCGCCAGCACTACTCTTGTCATCCTTGTCCGACGTGGACGACGGATTCTCGAGGTATACATCGGACTCCTCGACGGTAACCTCAGGATCATGAGAAGACATGTTTTGGATGTAAAGAAGAACGATTTCAGGAGAATGCTCGACAGAAAAGTTAGAGTATTAGCCGGAAATCGCTTAGAAGAATAAGAGAGGTGAAACTGTGAGTTGAGATGCAACCTCTCCTCCCTTTATATACTCATCGCAATGAATGTGATGAATTTAATGCGGAAGAGAGAGGAAAACACTGGTGCAATGAAACTATGACACGTGGAAAAAGCAAGCTGGCAACAGCTGTTGACAGGACGCGTGCCGTAAACTTCGCGGCCACGCGCCCGAAAACTCGCGTCCACGCGCCTGAAAAAGCGTCTGGAATGACCATATACTGTCACGTCGCCATAACTTCCTGCACGTCCTGACACTGCCAGAAGAAACCGTCGGACGACGTTTCAACAGTTTGGACTGTTCTTATCCTTTCACCAACTCTTCGAATTTCAAAAAGATTCAAAAAGATTCAAAAGTAAGCGGGACTATACCCCTTACCTTGGCAACCAAGTAACTATAAGACAGGTGCGAGTACAGTGTTAAGGCAAAACCCTTCACATACTTAGCACCTGCAGGGAATTGAAGCCAAGAATACCTCGGCGACCAAGTAACTATAAGACAGGTGCGGGTACAGTGTCAAGGCAAAACCCTTCACATACTTAGCACCCGCAGGGAATTGAAGCTAGAAATACCTTGGAAGTAAAGTAACTATAAGACGAGTGCGGGTACAGTGTCAAGGCGAAACCCTTCACATACCTAGCACTCCGCAGGGAATTGAAACCAAAAAGGATCTTATGGGCCATGCTTGCGGAAACGGAAATAACATCCCCGCATAACGGGAACGTCGAGAACTAGATTGTTTGAAGCTCCAAGATGGAATTGGTTGTTTTAACATAATTGATCACTATGTTCAAAACTACCAAAACCTCATGGAGAATCTATACAAGTGGAACTCAACGCTCCTGACTTGCGAGGAGGTTACAGACCTACCCGCATCATACCCAAAGATCAAGCAGAAAAGTCGGGAATTTCTGCACGTGACATTAGGACTTCCGCGGGAAGAATCCCCATGGAAAACCTTAAAACTAAACCCTTTTCAAAACCCTTTGCTTAAGTCCAAAAGTTCACCTCACTTATTAACAATTCATGAGAAGAACATTGGACTGGGGGGACTTGAAGAGGTAGGTCCCAGTAGAGCCCAGTTGGACCCGCAAGACTCACCTCAAAGAGGGACGTCTGCGCAGTTGAACCCGCAATACTCACCTTCAACAGGGACGTCTGCGCAAAGGCTAAACTCGCAAGACTCACCTTGAAGAGACGTCTGCGCAGAAACCAACTGGATCCGCAGGACCCACCATGCTCAGAGACGTGACGTCCTTACGCGCAGTACGCAAGCTGTTCCCGCAGAAAAAGCCTCCCAATGGTCGACGTACTCCGCCTGTTCCCGCAGCAACGGATACTAGCCATCAGGGAAGGCTACCCGCGCAGCAAGGCTACACGCACAAGGCACTTAACTCTTAAATAATTCAGTAATGTCACCTGAAGGAGTGAGCAAGCCGGGAACACTCCCGCACAAAGCCGGGAACACTCCCGCACAAATGAGCCAGTCCGTACGATACTGGAGGATCTTTTGTACTGTACCTGACGAGGTATGGACAAAAGATCTGACCAAAGATACGACAGCTCACTGACAACAGTATGACGAGCAGCACGCTCTTGTACTGTATGTCACTATCAGCCGCTGCCTACTCACCAACCTGTCGGAGGACGTGCATAGCCTGCAGTTTGTGGAACAGGAATAGTACACAGCCGGCCTGGTCACTATCAGCCGCTGCCTACCCACCAACCACCAGCATGGCACGTGCATAGCCCACAGTTGGCATAACAGGAATACTATTCAGCCGGCTGTACCTGCTTGGAAACCTACCTTCGGCTATAAATACTCCAACACCTTAAAATGGTATGGACACATCACATTACATTACATTACCTTATCACATCTTATCTTTTCTAGCAATCTCTTAATATACACTTATATTCAAGAGCAATCTAGTCTGATTCTCACGCCGGAGGGTGGTCACAAGGAGGTACCCCCCCTTCTAAGTGACGAGCTCACGGTGTCTGTTTTGCAGGTCACCAGAAGAACCATCTTTGCCGGATATAACCCCTCGTGGGAAACATCTATTTAACCCCCAGATTATCTGTAATCTGCCCGGGGTCAATTAGTGTTTCTTTAAACCACTAAACTAGGGCTTGTATGTTGTCTTAATACAGACAACTGCTAAAGAGCTTAGTTGTCTTTTCTTGACAGTTTTTTCTTTCATATAACCTGTGATACATTTGAGTCGTTGTGCTACCAAGGATGAATTATTATTATTATTATTATTATTATTATTATTATTATTATTATTATTATTATTATTATTATTATTATTATTTTCTCAATTCAATTGCTTCATTTGCTATTTTTTGTTTCCCAGGCTGTGTATATTTTGTGCCTTAGTGGTAACTATAAATTTTTTCATTTACAATTGGTTGAACTTTTAATGGTGTGAATTGAGTAGGCGGTTGAAAGACCCACCTCTGAATAAAGTTTAGATTGGGAGGTCTTAAAGGAAAACCTCGCTTAGCTTATCAGTCCCTGTATTATTCAACTCATCTGTCCACTTATCTTGTCCAAAGCAGAAGGAATTTTTCAATCCTTTGTTTCGAAGGTAATCCGTCAGTCTCTAGACTGGAAAAAGATAGAGTTTGTTTTTACTAAAAAAAAGTTAACTTTAAAATAAATCATTAATGAGCAAATTCATTAGACAAACCGTAGTGGGGTGACAAATGTGAACATTTTGGGCAATATTTGGTGGCAACACCCCCTCCCACTGGGCGATATGGCGACAAGGTGGGGAGGGGGACATGGACTTGTCGCCTGGATGTTGTTTGGAAATCTTATTATTTTATTATTATGTGTGATATATGTGTGTGTGTGTGTGTGTGTGTGTGTGTGTGTTTGGGCTACAACACCACTAAAATAAAAATCGTCCATCTACTGACGTGACGCCACGTGTCGAAAATCACCCCCATTTTGTAGCACTCTACTACACATAGCCTTGCAACTAATCATTCAATAATAAATGTAACTTTTTATCTAATAATAAATGTATTTGATTTCCATCTTATCAATATGTTACATCACGTTATATTCACATGAAATAAACACGTATCTAATTACGGCATGATATCACCATCATATCGAAATATCTTATAATTTATCACACGTAATATACATATATCTAATTACAATATTATCATCACATCGTAACATCTAAGATACTAGTTTTTAACCCGTGTATTACACGGGGTTTGTCAAATGATAAAGATAAATAAGGCCGTGATTCTCAAAATACCTATGAATTAATTTAATGTAGACATAATGGAAAAAACAAACAGGGTTAACGAAAAATACTAAAATAGCATGATTTTGAAAACACCAGGTATTGATTTGCAAGAAATTTAAAAAAAGGTAATAAAGTTGTGTAGTTTGTCAAACCTTAGGTTTGAAAATGACAATGGATTCAATAATGGATATAATCCACACTATGTTATAACCCATTTGACAAAATGGTTTTGACCCATGAATAGTTAGAATGAATGAGATGAGATATTAGAAATTAGATGAGATGTAGGCTTGACACCTAAGCTTCAACATTTTCTTTTATTAGTATTGTAAGATAAGATGTAAGATTGTAAGATGTAAGATAAGATGTTCACATGATTGTGGGTAACAATGTAAAAATAAGAGATTTTTATGTTTCTATAGTTACGTGATTATACAATTACGATATTTTATTCTCCCATGGATTTGATTGAGTCGAGCAACAAATTGTTCACAGGCTTCGAGCTCTTACACCTATATCGGGTTTTATGCAATCACAATTTCTATTTAACTCATTAAGAGAAGATTAATTGCACCAGGATTGAAACAAAAAGTATCTTCTACCGGACAAGCCATCAATAATAGTCGCCCGTGATTCTGGCTCTATAATGACAATCATCTATACACATCAAAATTAAGCATAAATTATAACCTTTTTTTGGTTATTTCCTTTCAAGTATTGTGACCTTTTTTCTTCTCATTTTGAAACTCAACAATATCTCTTTGGTCTTAAAGGGTCAGGATGCTAATATTCTTCCATTTAATGGTCTACTAAATATTCCTTATAATATTAATATTAAATAAATAATAAACAAATTCTATCCAATTATGATAAACACAAAAAAAGAAAAAAAAAATTGTAAACCACAAACTTCAGCAACTTTAATTTATGCATAGACCAAATCACAATCACCAAACAGGTTACAAAGACCTAAAGTTCATCATCATCATCCATTACAAAACAAAAATTCAAACAAGTTGCTGAAACATCATCATAAACATATCTAAGCAGTTGCAGCAGCTGCGGAATGCTTGACGATGCAGGCATGGAGATCATCTTTCTTAGCACCCACAACCTTGTCAATCACTTCACCATTCTTGAAGAACAAGAAAGTCGGCATTGCTTCAATCGAATACTCCTGAGCAACACTCTGTAGACAAACAAACAAACACCAATCGGTTCATCATTCCCAAGTTCAAAAGATCCAAATTTAAAACATTACCACCATTAAGATTTTAAGGGTGCAAACAGCTAGGCCGTTAGTTACTCATGATTGGCTCGTTAAACCCAAATAATCAAGCTAAGCTTAATCAAGCTCAAGCCTAAAAAGCGCGAGCTTCACTTGTCAAGCTCAAGTCGGCTCCTGAGGTTATTATTTATATAGTTGTTATTTAATATGTTTTAAATATTTAATGTTTCAAATATATAATTTATAAGAATAATTATTATATATAAAACTATGAAAAACAAGTAAATAATAGTATATGTTATGTTATATCTAAAAGATATAATTAAAACATATAAAAAAATAAGTATAAATATAACTAAAATAATAATATTAATAAATAATAAATGAGCCGTGTCTGTGTGGAACTCAAGCAAAAAAGCTATTAACGAGCCGAGCTTGGGTTTTAACCATAGAGTTCAAAACGAGCCAAACTCGAGCCTAGACAACTCTGGCTCGACTCGGCTCATTTACACCCGTAAACGACATAAACATCAATGAATTTCAGACATTTACCTCCACTTCATCAATGTCCACTTTGAGAAAGGCAACATGCGGCATCTTCTTGGCGAAATCAGCAAGGATCGGTGCAATCACACGGCACGGACCGCACCACGACGCCGTGAAATCCACCACCACCTGTCAATCAATGCATTCAAAATCAATCACATAACATAAAAAACCCTAATTGGTCCATCAAATAGCAAATTTGACAAAAACCCGAAAAGGGTATGTCATAATTCAATCGATAGGATAAATCAATTATACGAAAATAAATCCAAATAAATAATAATAATATAATTTTAGGGATGTAGTTATACCAATTTCTGAGTACTCTTGTGCTTCTCAAGCTGCTCTTTCCACTGATCAGGGTTGTGGACTCCAAACACAATTCCTTCATCGGCCATTTTCCCCAAATTGATCTTCCAAAAAAACCCTAATTTCAATTTCAAGCTCACAAATGTGATTTGTGTTGTGTATGAAGATGGTGAAGCACACAGGCCCTCAATTTATAGGGCCACGCTCATTCATCGGTGAATATGTTTACGTAAATGCCCTTTAATTTGTAGATTATTACGGAAATGCCATTTAAATGTGAAACGCGTAATTTGTAAACGTCTATTCTAGAATATCTTTTTATTTAATATTCGGGTGCTTGTGTTTTCTTTTTCTAATCTTTTTTGGGTTTTAAATTGTTGGAGTCACCTTTATGTTGGTGTTATTTTTGTTACTAATCAAGTTAGGAAAAGATGGTTTTTGTTAGTTTAAGCTGGTCATAATGTTTAATTTTGATCTTGATTAGTCAATATTTTAAAGTTAACAAAGCTTTTATTTGATATAGCTGACGATATATGTTTGTAACCGAACTAATCTTAAAATGATTATGGTTAGTGGTAACCTTTGTGTTGAGCGTATAGTCGAAGGAAAATATGATTGGAATGATGGGCAATGCGGTTGCGTCATTGAAGGAAGGAGACAGGAGTGATAATTTTCACAATGACTTTTCAGTGTGGTTATAACTAACCCTTTATTTGGACTTGGGGCCAACACCGATCTTGATGAAATGGACGATTTAGTCGAACCAACGTTGTTCTCAATGCTAAATTGTTTTTTGTTCAGACGAGCGTTGTTTGGAAAATTAAGTGGTATAGAGATATGCAAAATTGACAAATTAAGTATTCATCAATGGTTTATCGTCTAAAAAACTGAGATTTGATACCCTAATCGACAATTGATATGAAAAGTTATTGGAAGTCCTTATTAATCTACCTAATTAGGGGATTGATAAATGTGAAAAACAATGTAAACATAGAAATATCCCTAACCTAATTAGGTAATGATTTACGAAGGAGCAAATCACTCATAAGTTCACCCCACAATTATAAGAAGAGAAAATATCAAGGAATGTATCATATTTTAAGTTATTTGGATCAAACTTTATGTTGATTAATATATCGTATTAATTTTTTTTATTATATTTAGTTTAGAGTAAATTATTGTTTTCATCCCCATGGGTCGCAGGCAGTGACGAAGCTTGAGAAAAATTATCGTGGGGGGAAGGGGGGTGTGGTTATGGATCCAAAAATTTTTGGGTTAGCGGTTCGGTTTGAGTCGGGTCAAAGTCAAATAATATAAAAATTTTCGACTCAGTGGTTCGGGTCGAGTCATGATATACCTATTACCTAATAAAAAAGCAACAGCACGATTCGGTTAAATTACAATATAATTAAGTAATTCTGAGTTCATACAAGCAGGCTCTGAGTTCATACAAATCGAGTTCTAAGCTCAAAAAAGCAACAGTACTATTAGTGGCGCAGGTTAGTTGATTCGAACCTAATTTCGTAATTGTAACCCAATTCGACTCTGAGTTCATACAAAATCGACCATATTTTAACCCAATTTAACTCTAATTTCAACCCAAATTAAGTATTACCGGTTACGAAGGTCGGGCTCTGGTATTCTGGTCGGTGTTGGTGGCGAGAAGAGGTGGTACTTCGGCTGGGGGCTGGGCGCTGGCGGCTGTGGACAATGGCTGCAGGCTGCAGCTATTGCCGTTTCACCTTTTGACGGACGTTTGGAATGCCGCTGGAGTTTGGAGACCTGTGCGTAGGCGCGAAGGCATAACCCTAATTCAAACCGTCATTTGTTATTTGATATATTTTATTGATTTAACAACTTTAACATATTTACAATACAAACCCTTAAAGTTTGGGATTTCTTTTAAAAAAAGTAAATTATAATAATAAACAGACTTTATATAAAATAAAATCAAATGTCGGGTTTTTATAAAATAAAATCAGTGAGAACCGGGATTATTCCTGACCTCTGTTATAAATTTTTCTGGATCCGCCACTGCACGTGAAAAGAAAATTGACCGATAATTTCGTCAAAACCCTAGGTGACGGAAACAGTATTTGATTTTATATCTAGTTAAATTTTCTATGTTGAACGAAAATTATGAATAAAAGTTAAAATCGTATATGGTTTTGACTTTGATACGTGTGAACACATTTTAGCATCCAACCGACTAAGGTTACACGTTTGGTTCTAGAGAATCAAGAACAAATCCATAAAGACGTACAAGTTCAAACTAGTCGAGACAGATAAAATTTGGTTTTTTTAATTACGAAAACCGGTTTTTTTAATAACCGGTTCGTTAACCGGTTTTGGCTCTAAAACGTGTAACCGAAATACGAACCGGCGGTTTGTAAACCGGTCAAACCGGTTTTTAAAAAACCGGTTTTCGTAAAAACCGGTTTCTGGTTTAAACCGGCAAACCGGTTCCTGGACCGGTTTTTTTGACCATCTCTAGTTGATACTGTCAAACTGTTCCTGCCAAATTCGCATCAGCTCGCGATCGCAACCTAAGGTTTTTTTATCCACGAGTTTTTTTTTTGTCCATCAATTCTAGAGGAATTCGCGTCAGGTCACGGTCACAACGCGCATATGTTTTTGGTTTTCGCCACGGTCTTTTTTATGTCGTAAAATACGGGATTTTTTTACCGTTGATACTGTCAAATTGTTCCTGCCAAATTCGCGTCAGCTAGCGATCGCAACCTAAGGTTTTTTACCCATGAGTTTTTTTTGTCCATCAATTCTAGACGAATTAGCGTCAGGTCACGGCCACAACGCGCATATGTTTTTAGTTTTCGCCACAGTCTTTTTTATGCCCCAAAAATACGAGATTTTTTTACCGTTGATACAGTCAAATTATTCCTACCAAATTCGCGTTAGCTCGCGATTGCAGCCTAAGGTTTTTTTACCCAACAAGTTTTTTTTGTCCATCAATTCTAGACGAATTCGCGTCAGGTCACGGCCACAACGTGCATATGTTTTTGGTTTTCGCCACGATCTTTTTTATGTAAACGTTGTCTCACGTGGTTTGTCGGCCTTTTTATTTGTTTTTTGATTTTAAATTCGTGTCGATTCGCTGCCGTAAAATACGGGATTTTTTACCGTTGATACTGTCAAATTGTTCCTGCCAATTTCGCGTCAGCTCGCGATCGCAACTTAAGGTTTTTTACCCACGAGTTTTTTTTGTCCATCAATTCTAGAGGAATTCGCGTCAGGTCACGGCCACAACGCGCATATGTTTTTGATTTTCACCACGGTCTTTTTTATGTCGTAAAATACGGGATTTTTTTTGTGACATCTGCCCCGATCCGACCCGACCCAGGTACCCGTTTCTCTGACCCGATCTCTTTCTTTTATGATTTAATATTTATTTATACTTATATTTTACTTTTAATAATAATAATAATAATATATTTTCCTTCCCGCCTCTTTCTCTCTCTTTCTTTCCGCCGTCCCGTCCCTCTTCCTTCTCTCTTTCCGCCTTCTTTTCCCTCTTGTCGCCGTCCCGCCCTTACGCCTTGTTTCCCTCTTTTTCTTCTAACTCTTTGCTTGTCCTTTGTTCCTTCCCGCCTAAGGTTGTCTGCGCAGCTCCACGCGCCAGACTCCCTTACAAGGAATCCTGCGTGAAGACCACCTGTTACAGCGATACGCGAGACGAACTCTTCTCGCAGCGCGCTAAGAAATGTGATTCTTCCCACGGCGCGCTTAGAAATGTAGTTCTTTCCGCGACGCGTTAAGGTTGGTTCTGTCTGCCTTCGCGCTCGCGCTCTCTTGACCTTCTGTGTCAGCCTTCTCGCGCTAAACCCTTTGAGTTTTCTTCTGTTTAATCTAGCCATTTGCTTTTGTGTTGTCTTATCTTTTGAGCTGTTGACCTAATCTGCTTTATGTCTGAAAAGTTACTTTCAGCGCAGCATGCGCACCAACCCCATTGGTTGGCAGATAAAGTGACTGACATAATCTTTTGAGTATCTGCTTTTGCCATGCTTGACCAGCAACTTTATCTGTCCTCTCCCATGCCTTTTTCTGAATCCTGTCAGCCTTTCTCTTTTTCCCTGCTACCATATCTTTTGATATCTTTACTTTTCAGAACTTTTTACTGTTGATATCTTTTCTTTTACTTTTGGAGATCTTTTCTAGGGTTTGTGTCCCCTAGGGTTTGCCTATATATAGTACTATTTTCTTAACACTTCACACACTACACTTATTATCTCTTCCTCCCTTTTTGCTCTCTGCCGTTGTTCTTCAGCCGCCTCCCTCCTCTCTTGCCTCCGTTTTCTCCTCTCCTCTGCCCTGTTTTCCGGTAATATATTATATATAATAGTTTACTTATTAATTATGCTAACTTATAATCAAGACTTAAAACAAATCATTAAAACAATAATCTTATTTATAGGTTAACTTGTGCTTGTTTAAAGTTGGTTCTTGCTTTATCTTACACCGCATCGTTTATCAAGTGAGTAATCTCGTACCTAATCCCTTTTTGCTTTTAATGTTTTGGGATGTTCATGTGTTCATACAAACTTAGAGTCTTAAACTTGTTTATGAGCTTTAGTCGCGCAGTATCCCATGTGTTGAGGACGTTTACTTGGCTGTTTATTTGTATGTGTGTATCATTAACCGCTTTGTTCGGCCTATTCCGCAGTTTTCATGGATCCATTAGATGAACACGGGAGACCTATCGTTTACGGTTTTCTTTGTTTACACTTGCACAGATGTTTTCTCGTTTTTGTGCTCAATTGGGAGCACGGATTGAACTATGAACTATGAGCTATGATCTATCTAGGCTTGATCACAATCTGATTGCACCCTTGTTAAACACCAGACATACACGTGTTGCGCGCAGATTTATTGTTATCTATGTATTGTATTAAACTTGATTTCTCACCAACACGCAAGTGTTTGACGTTTATTTTAACACATGTTCAGGTTTGCAGTAGCCGTTTTGGAGCTTGTGGACACATAGGACGTTTTTACTTTTGGACCTAGATTAAAATGTATCAAGACAAGTTATTGCTGTTCGAATATTTTGATTTATAATATATTGATTTATGTTGATTTATATTATGTGTTTGCTTTGCGCGTGCGCGAATGAATGTATTTATTAAATATTGACACCCAATAGTGTCACGAGTAATGAAACAATATGTGGCGCCCCGATGTATAATCCGCCTTTGGTCGGGGTGTTACATTTTTTACCGTTGATACTGTCAAATTGTTCCTGCCAAATTCGCGTTAGCTAGCGATCGCAACCTAAGGTTTTTTACCCACGAGTTTTTTTTTGTCCATCAATTCTAGACGAATTCGCGTCAGGTCACGGCCATAACGCGTATATGTTTTTGGTTTTCGCCACAATCTTTTTTATGCGTAAAATACGGGATTTTTTTACCGTTGATACCGTCAAATCGTTCCTGCCAAATTCGCGTCAGCTCGCGATCGCAGCCTAAGGTTTTTTTACCCACGAGTTTTTTTTTGTCCAACAATTCTAGACTAATTCGTGTCAGGTCACGACCACAACGTGCATATGTTTTTGGTTTTCGCCACGGTCTTTTTTATGTAAATATGCTAATTTGATGTATTTTGAGTGTTGATGAATTAACTTATTGCTTTAATTTCGGTGTCATAACCTGATACCATCCGAACTCGTGTCGGTTCACCACCACAACACATGGTTCTCTGCGTACGATTTAGTGCCGACAACTTCAATTCTGACTGAATTTGCGTTAGTTCGCAAACACAACGTGCATGTTTTTTTATCACTTTTTTTGTCCCTCGATTCCAGAATCAACGAATTTGTATCAGTTCGCAACTACAACGCTCGTGTTTTTTTGTTCGCCACATTTTTAATATATTTAAAATATGTTAAATTGTTGTATTTTGATGTGGACGTATTTATGTTTTGCTTTATTTTTGGGCTTTGTAACTAGATACCAACCAAAGTGTTAACGGTTCATAACCGCAACGCATGTTTTGTTTTGTTATGTTAATTTGTTGGTTTTTTGCGTTAACAAAGTTAAATTTTTAATTTTTTTTTGGGTGGGGCGGGGGGTTATTACTGGTTTCGTAACCCGACAACGATCGAATTCACCTCGACTCATAGACACATTGCACGATTTGATAAGTTTTACGAGTACGACTGTCAATACATCAACCCGGCGCAACGCGCCGGGAATCTTCCTAGTTTTTATAACAATTAACATCCTTTTTTTTTCCTTTTCATTTTGTCTAACATTATGTTATTCCGCCGCCTAAAAAACTATTTCTAAAACGTAACTTTAAGGGCGGTAGGGGGAACTCAGGTTCCCTTTCCGGGTAGACTTTTACGAGGAGGTACATCACCGTCAGATATGCAGGTACCCACCGAAACATGGTTAATCAGATTATAATAGCTGAGGATAGGGGGGGGTAGGCTGTACACCGCCACCCGACCGCCCGTTGACGGATGCTTATCACAGGTTCCTTTGATTTGCCATGTGTCAACGAGCGATTATATCTTCGCTGGGTACAGGTGGCGAGTGCCCCTATTTATACTTCAATTAATTATAGTTTAATTTAATATAACAAAAATTACTTACCAACTATTGTTAAACTGGTATACTTTAATCATTTGAAAGTATTGAATCATGATTAAAATCTTCCTTTGTACTATGCGTATAAGTTATAGCTAGGTGTTTCCCATGCGTGTTGCGCAGGGAACTCGCAAAGGTAGATCCAAAACTCCACCAATTCTTAAAGAACAATGGCACAACAAAAGTACTTTTGCGTCTTCGGTCTATGTATCAACAACAGTATACAATTTGCTAGCTAAGTTGTTACCATACACTAATTACAACCTGCAGTAACACTCTGCAATGCAATCAAGGAAATGAATCCTGCAGTATGGCCCATTAAGTTGGAAAAAATGAACCATATCCCCCCAAATTTCACCCCCGCAAATCTACATCAATATATTTTAAATCTTTTAGTTTCCTCCTTTTCATTTAAAAGAAGATAACGGACATATATATAACTATAATTTAATACCAGCAAGAATCTTTGTGCATTTGGGTAAACTAATGATGATTCTTTACTTAAAACGATAGAGTTACGTAACCAAGGTAAGAAGCAAATTACCAAATTAGCGTAACCAAGGTAAGAAGCAAATTACCAAATTAGCATTATCTTAAAGCCACTCATAGCCAATACTAAATACATTAAAGACATCAATTAATTAAGAATAATATACTTGCTAAGTACCTAAATTACAGTGACCTTTTGCAACAACCAATCATCGCTATCCAAAATCTCTGCTACAGCAACTATATAACATCATGTGCATATAACCGAACGATAAACAAAACCGAGAAATCTGATTTTAAATTAGACAATTTTGAACCCTAATTTGGCTTCCTCTTTTAAGTCTTTACATGTGTCGAAACCCATGGCTGGTTGCGCAAATGGCGTGTGCAGAAGGCCCACAAAAATTAGCACATCAATCGTCGGAGGACATGAACTCTAATCGATGAAATTGCAAAACCAAATCAAAAGGCTGAATCGCCGGAAGAGATGAACTCCCATCTTAATTCATCTGATGATTCTTTTATTTCTCACCTCTTTTTACTTCTATAGATTATCGGTGCCCACGCACACGTTATTCTCTGAAGCACGTAGAAAGCAAAAAAAAAAAAAAAACCTTTGAAATTACAATCTTGCCAACTGCTGTGAAATTACCAACACGTCCCTGGTACAGTAGAATGCTAATGTGCTACAGCACCACCGCCCCTTTGCTTTAATATATAGCTAGGTGTCCCCATGGCGCGTTGCGCTGCTTTGTACTCTAGTCAACCAGTTTTAGTTATGCATAATTTATTTTGAATTCGAGGGATCTATATTAGCATGATTAAACAGCTTACCCTTATACTTCATGCGCATCAACCCGCTTTAGTTTATCAAACTCTTGGCTTGTTTTCCCTTCATGGTAAATGCTGATTATAAAATCAAAGTATCCTAAATCTACATCTAAAATCAGGGTGTACCTCAACTTACGCATGTCATAAAGTTCCGTATAATTACATAAAGTAATAAGTATGCTCGTTTTCACATGAAACTTACAGTCGGACAACATATTTTGTTTTCCCTTCAGCATCTTCTCCCAAAGGAGCTCTACAAACCAAGAATAAACCACATGATGTTTATTTTCAAAACCATATAGTAAATTTTAAGTTGCTAATGCTATAAATTTGATTTCACAAAGGTGTTAACAAACTTGCCTTGTAATGAGGCATGACGCAACACGGAGTCCCAATAATTTGATTTCTAGAACATATAATTTGATTACAGTGACTCTTACTTCAACCCTTCATAAAATTCTAACACCACAAAATTTAATAACACTTTCGTAATGCACATATACAAAGAAAAAGGATTTTGATTTCATTATATGAAAGCCGAAAGCCAGGGCTGGTACTCACTTCCACTTGAAAGGTATTCTCCACAAACACTCCATAGATCTAATTACAAATCTATGGTTGGATTGGTCAATGATTATAATCTGGCAATTTACAAGTGGGATCTTACAATTTCTTCAGCTTTTACAGGTATTCCTTCTGCAATGAAGATATTGAGCTATCTGATTTATTGCACGGATCAGCCGCCTATATCAAGTATCATCGTCGAAGCTACGTTCAGTCTCGGATCGTTTCAAGTGCAGATTGATCCTATCCATGAACACTATTAAATGATATATAAAAATGTTCATACAAAAAAAAACCTAGATTAGAAGTCTATCATTAAGATTTAAGGGGGCTTCACATCATCTGTTTGAAGAACATTTAACCAAAGATTAACACACTTTTAGGCTTTATCATAAAGCATATCTCAGTTTTACTAATATTCGCTAGTTCAAACAGAAGTCAGTAATATCTAAGCTCGGAATCAATTTTTACTCAAAGAACAACAAAATAATATTAATAAAGGCTTACAGCTACTCGTCATAATTGATTACCGAGACAACAGATCCCGTCGCTTATTCTTATCCAAGGGTAACGTTGGCGGCAAGGTGTGACATCTTTGACCTCTTCCGTGGAAAGCTTAATTCCGGTTTCGTCTTAAAACCCTATTATTTCTACGCACACCGATTACTTTAATAAGAAAATTAGGGGTGTCAATGCATGAAGCACTTACTTGGAGATTGTTGGTTGTCTGAACATGAATCAGAACCACGTGAGTTCATCTTCTACCTCATGGTCCTTCTTCGACGGCCACGGAGGTGATGTCGTCTGACCGGAATTTCATTGTGAACCTTCATCCAGGTTTTGGCGTGGTGTTCAGAGTTGGAGCCGAGCTATGCTTTGAAAACAACCAAAATGTATTTTATTCAAATATGAAGGGAAATAGGGACTAGCATTTGTTATTTGATACCGGTACTGCAATTCGTATCGATTTGGTACCGTCGGTATCGAATCGGTACCAAAGTTTTGAGTTTCGAGATCGGTACGGTACCGGCATTTCCCGAATTTTTACCTTCAATACCGGTAGATACCGTACCGGTATCAAACCGAATATTTCGGTACCGGTATCAGTACCAAGATTCGGCGATTTTCGGGGTTGGTATTTTCGTACCGGTACAGTACCGAACTCATCCCTAGACCAAAGATTCGCAACTTAAAACTCCACTGTAGCAGTTAGTTTTTCTTTAATATATAGTATATAATAATTATCTGATCTAAATATATAACAACTTCAATGTGTATTTAAGTTGTCTCTTGACTAATTAACTTAGTGCAAAGTTGTACACAATTGTAGTGTCTTCCAAAAGAAATTAAGAGTTGTACACAATAGTATCATGTTATAGTGCGAAGCCTGGGCTTAGTCACAGGGGTGACTGAAATCACGGACTTAAAAATTTCCGGTTGGCGATTCGGTTCGTGTCAGTGATTCGATTCGGGTCGGGTCAGATGTTCTTTGCTTTCAAAACCGCTAGGTCGGTTCATTAAAATTACATGATCGAGCTCGTCGTAAAGGAATGCGTTATTGACATCCATTTGTGTCAACGCCACCGTTTACTTACCACAACAGCTAATAATGCTCGAACAATTGTTAGCTTGGTCGCGGGGCTTAACGTATCTTCAAAGTTAACACCATATGTTTTGGTCAAAAAATACACAAGGATAATCTAGTAACCAAACTTTGAATGTAAGGTAGGATGTTTGAGTATGTAATCAAAATAATAAGTGAATGGTACGAGCGACACAACGATTTAGCAAGGAAAAACCGTTGATCCTTAGAGGATCTCCATCAAAAAACCTCGGGAGGATCTTGGGACCGTTACTGATTGTATATATTTGTCTTAATGATGTTATAACAGCCTCCAACGTCTCTAATCTTCAATGTTTGACCAAGTCTTTAGCTGAGCATTAATTACCAGTCGTTGCCTGCAAGACCAATCCAAAGGTGAAAGGATAATGACGATTATTAATGATACTGTCTTCTGTCTGTGATCCTGATGCACTGTGAGGATTCTGCTTGTAAGGATCCTTGAAATTTCTACACACAACACCATATTCCTGTGAAAAACCACGAGCTACAAGTCTTGCTTTGAATCGCTCCACAAACCCATCTGGTTTCTGTTTCAATTTATGAACCCATTTACAACTCATCGGTTTAACAACACCGGGCTTTGGAACTAATTCCCATGTTTCATTTTAGTTTAGAGGATCTATCTCTTCCTCCATTGCTTGCCACCATTCTTTTTTTACCCGAGCTCCTTCAAACGAACTTGGTTCTGCCCAAACATCCTCAACAATGGCTACATTAGCAAATTTAGCATTAGGTTTACGTACCCATTGTGATCGCTTTATAGTCGGTTCTGATTGCTCATTCACTTCACCTTCTGCATTAGTTTGAACTTAACAATTTTGACTCAAATCCTTCTCTTCATCTTGTATTTAATCATCATCAGTGAAGTCAAAACTATCTTGGAGTTTTTGAGATCTTCCTTGAGTTGATCACTATCTGACATCACTTTCTTTTCAGGCGACCACCACGAAGACTGCTCATCAAAGATTACAATTCTTGAAACATAAATCTTGCCACAACAACGCTAACCTTTCCTTTGTGAATCATACCCTACAAACACAAATTGAAAAGCCTTCTTGTCCATCTTATGAAGAAGGTAATTCGGTATAAACGAATAACAAATACAACTGAAAACACGAAAATAACTCACGTTCCGTTTAGAACCTGCTAGTTTTTCATAGGGAGAAACATAATTTGAGCGTTTGAGATGGTAGTCTATTAATTATATACCCAACTGTATTCGTCGCCTCCGCTAGAAATCAGCCTGACATATTTTTATAAGCTTTTCGACACCTCTCCAACATGCATGTTCTTACGTTCTAAAATGCCATTTTGCTATGGCGTATTAGGGCACGTTAATGGCCTCTTAATTAGCTTATTTCACAAGTAATTTGCTGAAATCACTTGCCAAATATTCACCCATGTTGTTTGATCGCAAGCAATAAACTTTGCAACCGTCATCACTTCAGCATCAATTTTGAATTCTTTGAACCTAGAGAACACCTCTGATTTGTCACACCCCAACCTAAGGCGAAAATGTCGAGGCGTGATCCGATTGCTCACAGCTCGAAGATATTATCATAATATAAATGTGACAATATCTAATTAATTATTTTATTTCAATTATACATACAATATCTAAATACAATAAACAACTTAAATATACAATTATAAGCTCAAAATAAAGGTTAACTTGATTATATCCTAAGGTCTTGTCTACATGTCCAAACTTCAATCTTCAATACAAGCAACCTGCATATGCGTATAAAATGGAGTTTTGTCAACATAAAGTTGAGTGAGAATATCACCAGTTTTGACACAACAATTTAAATAAGCATGACGTGATAAGTGCGGTAAATATAATCAAACCATAAACAAGTATGTATACCGTTGCCAAGCGAATCGAGCGTTGGTCACCAGCATGAACACCCACTATATGATTGATTGAATAGTAATCTCAATATACGATTGATTGAATGGTAACACAAGTAAGCAAGTAGCACGTATGTTTGATTAAATCACTCACAATAACACGTATGCATTTGTTTGAATATATATATATATATATAGTATCAAATACGAATACGTACGCATATGTCCCCAAAACGTTTAGAAAAGTTGTAAAATAGGGGAATGATAAACTCACCTTAAGCGATTACTAAATGCGATTAAACGAGCTAACGAATAAGCGAGTTGTCCAACTACATGCAAACGATATATATAATTCATAATTTGAGATTTTAGGATATGATAATATAAATAAAAACGAACTCGTGGCCGCTAGAATCAATCCAAACGGAAGATTTACTCGTTTAAGTAACTAAATACGATATTAATGACCAAATCAATGAAATAAGTTGTAGATTTCGTGCATGATGAGTAATTTATGAATACGGACTTGTATTTTAGTTATAATTCTTTTCTTGGACCTTAATTTACTCGATTTATGCCAAATATAAGCGATTTGGATGCTAAAAACAAATTAGGAAATAAAATAAGCTATTTAATGAGAAAATCTAGTACAATAACTAACAAAATTTGGCTTGGACACCAAAAAAACGAAATTGACCAGCTATAACATTTCTTGAAGTTTAAGTTTCGTTAATTTAATCGAAAATAGGTTTCTAAGGATTATTTGGCATGATTGAAAGTTATGGAATTATAAAATAAGTTAAACCAAGTTAAATACAAGTTTTAATCAGTTCAAAAAATCCAAATTACATTCTCGAATTAGTTTAAATAAATATGAAAAATCCGAGATGCTACATGATTTCTCTTTCATAAAATAATACAGCCAACAAATCTTGTATAATCACCAATAAAGATAACCATAAACTTCACACCTTGCATTGGTAGATGTAGACTGAGAGAACATCTGAATGAACGAGCTCGAGCGATTCGATTGCCCGGTGATCAGATTTCTTGAATGGTTGTTATTTGGCCTTGCCAAATTGGCACCCTAAACATACAATAATATTTTTCACGTTTTATTTGCGCAACCCAACAACTAGCTCTTTATTTTCCATGAGACCCAATTTGCCAAGACCTACATGGCCCAAACTTGGTGCCACATATCCGCCTTTTGCTTCCCCTTTGTATTCTCTACGTAAACAGATTATGCATTAAGAACATACATAGTCTCTGTCTTACGTCCTTGTAGAATCGGTACCAATGGTGTCTCAAATTCTTTAAATACCTTCACATCCTTAGGCCCAAATAAGACATAGTACCCATCATCAGTCAGTTGTGGTACAAATATCAAATTTTTCTTTACCCCCGGCAAATGGTAAACTTCTTTTTAGAGCCAACTCTCTTTTGTTGCTTCCCGTAAAAAACGCATCATCCCTGGTATGGGCAATGGGGTGTTTAGAATTGTCAGCAATCACCACTACCCTGTTGCCACCACACATGGACAAATGTTGCATCTGTTCCTTGTCTTTGGAAAGATGATTTAAGGCACCCGAGTCGACAATCCATTCATATAAACGGTTCTCGGAAGTTGATGTGAACGCTACAACATCTTCTGTTTGAGCTACATAGGCTTCCATATCCCGGCCATCTTCATTTTCAACAGTGGCTGCATTCCCTTCGTCATTTTGCTCTACCCGGCAACTCCTTGCAAAATGACCCTTTTGCCCACATTTGATAACATTTAAACTAAGACTTCTTTATGTTATATTGTTGTTTACGATCGGCTTCTCCTCTATCCTAACCAACTGTCTTCTTCTCACCATGATTATGATACTTATTCTTGTAACCATACCGGTTTGCACCTCTTTGATTGTTGCCTGACTTGGATTTGCTTTTGCCTCTTTCAACATACAGAGATTCATCTTCTGTATTTGTTGTTGATGTAGAGCTAATCAAAAGACCACTCAATTGCTTGGCTAGGGCTTCTTGGCTTTCCAAGAGATTCTCTAATTCACCCGATGACGGTTGGGTTGGCTTGCCTTGTACCGCGACTACGAAGTTCCTGTATTCAACCCTCAACCCATGAATAATGATGTGTTTCATTCGAGCATCATCAATCAAAGATTGCTGGTCAAGTTTAGCTATCTCCCTACTAAGAGTCTTGACCCGGTGAAAATATTGTGCAATCGATAGGTCTTTTTTTGAAATTGACAGCAATTCGTTCTCTAACAATTGGAGATGAGCATCAATTTCTTGGACAGAACTTCTGCTAGCGTCTCCCATGCAACTTTCGGGCTCATAGCGTTCTTGATATGATCAAAGATTTTTTCCTCTACCATTGTCTTGAGAAAAAATATAGCTTTGCCAGCTTTGACTCGCCATTTTATAGCTCCATCTGTCGTTTCACAAGGGGGGGGGGGGGGTTGAGCAGATCACTTCCTTGTACCACTTCCCAAAGATCGTAGCCAAGGTCTTGTAATTCTGGTTATTTAGTTTCTTCATGCCACCAATTAGTTGCAGGTCTGACATTTTGAATGGAGACTCTAATACCACTTGATAACCAAAGTGGATTGAATTAAAGAGTTGGTTTTGAGGTAACTTCCATAATAGGGAAGGAGTGAACTCGAGAGAAGAGAAAGTTATATGCTTAACACACGCGGTAGCAAACACACAAATTATGAAGAAGATGAATTGAGAACTAATTTATTTTGTTGTTGTTTATTCAATGTAAACAGAATGCATAAACTGAACGATTTAAAAGGAAAAAAGCTAAAGATCAGGACCCACCAGCATTCTAATTCTTGGTTAATAGGTAAACTATGACCAACTGCCTCCAATATACTTAGAGAATAAAAACAATTACAATAAAACCAAAATAGTGATAATAATAAAAATAAAGAAATCACATGCAGATAACTCAAAATTAGAGATTGCAACTTTAACAGTTTATATATGATGGAAACTTCACAAAAAAATCAACCAATCGACTGATCTTGCTGGATTTGATCACACCATGATCGTATTACAAGATTCCACCACTTGTTTAATCACCACCTAAAGTGATTATTTGTCTTCTGCTTCAACAAGACTGATTTCTTACTCACCAATTGCTATCCCACCAGTCTCCTCTTCTCGATTCACTCAATAAAAACTCTTTACCACAGTTAATTTATTAACTTATGTTGAAATCGCTACTTGAATTCTTTTTTTTCCTCTTTATAAGCTGCTTGTCACGGAGTTATATTCTCAGACTCTATGTGACGCCCAAAGTCAGCCAATCGGTTCGCTTCTGATTAGGGTCTGTTGGTTTCTTCATGCCTTGGACTCATCAGGCGAGCGGAAACAATTTGTTACCAGTAGTGTATTCATCATGTAAGCATGACTAAGCGTGTACACCCCCTTTCCCACTGAGGTTGTACCCGGTGAAGTCCGAGACAAGTGTGACATTTGAGCCAAAACCAGGTACACCTCAGTACATATTTACCGGTTTAACAAATAAACGCTTATTACGTAACGATCGAACAATTAATCGAACGGGTCTGGTTATGACCCAGATATCCGGGGGGGGCATCTATAAGTGATATACGTTTAATATAAGCCAATATATTAATATTATGGACTTAGTTCGATAGCAAATCAGTTAAACGAAAACATGCTCGTTTAACTACCTGCTATAGATTTAAACGCGAAAGATAGTTACAAACCAAGCATTGTATCACCCTTTAAGCCAAAAAAGACTTACCAAACACTTATTTGACATGTTTTAAGTGATCCGTGAAAATACTTTTGATTTTTACAAACGTATAGTATGTTTTTATAAATTTACACAAAAATAGCCGAAAGTCACTCATTTTCGCACTGTTTGAGGAACCCGATATATTTTTCGCGCCAAAAACAGAACCCGAAATAAATTTGGATTGGCTTTTCACGTACGGGCTTGTAAAATTAGTTGTTTGGGCCAAAATGGGCCCAAATGTATTCCGTACGTAAAAGGGGTAAACCCCCCCCCCCCCCCACTTGGTTTTCCTTTTTTTTATACATACTTTGAAAGATATTTCACATCCAAAAAAATTCCAGAAACTGAGTTGTTGCATCTGCTTTCAAACCAAGATCATAAACTCTAAGGTATTTGCATCACTTTTGGTCATTTTTAACTTGTTTAATCAAGTTTAATACCATATAAACATAGCATGATTACCAAAAATCATTCCTAACCATGTAAAAATCCTAAAAATGGTCCATATGCATGTTTTGATCATAGACATGGTTAGGAACCTGGTTTGATAGTTTTTTTTTGCCATAAACACGGATTAGAGGGTTTAAACAGCGTTTTTACGGTTCAAAAGTTCGGTTTAATACCCTAACCGAAACCCTAGGTTAAGGGGTTGTTTTGTTGATGAAACTTTCTTGGTTTGTGATATAGGACTTGTATCTAGCCTTTATAGATGCACAAGAGCTTGAAAACTTGATTAGAAAGGCCAAAACGAACCAAAACCGCTAAGGTAATGCCGAATCACTCGTTTACGGACTGTTTAGGTTAAGGTTGTTATGTGCATATTTTTAGGTCTTGAAATTTTTCAGGGACATCAGGGACCATATCATTGAGTCCCTGTTAAAATTTAGTAATTTTTCGACCATCCGAGAATATTTGGCACATTTATTACCGAATTGGGACGTTTATTTGGGAAAAATAGTTAACATGCTTGAAAAATTATTAAATTTTGTGGGGAACTCAGATTTGTAATATTTTGATCACATATGAAATTTGGAATCATTTGGAAAAGTTTACATGTGTTTTGCGCATATACGTTCATATGAGTTTTTATAGCCGAATCTGGCCCGAAAAGAATATTGAACAAGGTTGTTACATTCTGGAACTGATACAGATGATTTTGGGATATAATTTGAGAATCCATGAATTTTTTTTGAATTTTTGAAAATCATTCAGGATAAATGGACGATTTTCAAGCTAAATATAGCAGGTAAAATGAATTTTTATAAATTAATAAACCAGTAAATAATTCCAGAAATATTTTTATAAAAATCTACATATTTTTAAGTGGATAAATTTTCATAATTTAATGATTAACTGTTAATTAATTATGCTAATTTGAAAATTAAACAAATTCAATTTTAATAAAAACCGGCAAGTTCGTGAATAACGAACCTGCGGGAATATCAAAACACCAAGAGTGTTCAAAATTCATAATTTTGGATTAATTAAGTAAAAGCGAACTTTTTTATGAAAAACCCGGACACTTTGGATAAATTGTGCTCGTTTTCCTTCAAAACAAGCTGAATAAACGGTAACGAGCCCCGTAGCGAATCCGGAACCCCAATGTGTGATATTTCTTTATAACTTAATCATTTTATCGATCAACACATTTACCCAAGCTTACTTCCCCGTAACTGTTTTCTAAACGCATAAGCGAACAACTTGGCCCAGTTGAGAAAACGGGAAAACTGAGCCAAGTTCGGTTTTTAATATTAGACATTGAACAACATCACAACCTAAACCTATTGACACTTTCTGGGCGTTCCAGCTATACCCAGATTAGATATACAGCCCAGTTTAGTATTGAGATTATAATAATATTAATTTATTAATATTATTATAATATTGATTATTGGAACTAGTGATAGCGAATCAAGCAAACCATGAGCTGATTCAGTACTGATTATCTACTAAACAGTGAGTTTCATGACCCCACTCTTTAAACAGTTTTACGAACTTTTGGGGTGGAAAGCATGTTTGATTACGTATACATATTTGAAACTTGTAATGATGTGAATTATCTAAGTGCTAACACACGAAAGTCCCCATGATCACAGTGATTAACTTCGAGCCGGTGGCTTGTGAATAGTACTATTGGTTTGACAAACCCAAATGGAGTCGGCCTGGTTTCCGTGTCACATAGCGCCGTTTACACATGACCATACTTATACAAACTGGCTATGTAGTGTTAGACATAGCTACCGGGGCATGTTGTGGGCAGAAGGGGAGCCACAATGGTTCATTGGGCGTGGGAAATGGATGCACGCAGCACAGACAGTCAAGGCTTCACTGTAGCTTAGTATAATTACATCATTTACATACATATATACTTATATCATAATTACAAGTGTTACTCGTGATTACTCATAACTGTTTTCTCGAAACGCGTGAAACTCACCAACTCTAGTAGTTGACCCGTTTTAAACTGCTTTTAGGTATACCAAAGTTGGAATAATTTGGTGACTAGCTACGTGAAACAAGGTGTGGTTGATGCTATGTGAATAGAAGCAAAGATGCTAGTAGTAATATTAATTAGTTTAACGAACTAGTTCTGTTTGTATCGCCTAGAATGTAAAACGATAATAGAACAATGTAATGTAATATATTGTAAATTAGTTTGTAATGTTTCTTTATAAACAATGTGGTTGATACCAGAGGTGTCTGTTACATTCCCGTTTTACGCTTCCGCATTATGCTAGTTGGGGTGTGACAACAAGCCAACAAACCCAAGCATTACAACACAAATCAAGAATCTCGATCTTCAAATATTTGGTTCATGACACTCTCTCACCATCATAACAATGCACGTCCATGTGCATCACATGTCGTCCTATACAGATGTGCAAGACTTAGACGATGTGATCTTCCCCTATGCCATGCATGTCTGAAGGGAAAGCTCGCCATCCCATATTAGCTCGCAAGTCGAAGCTATGCGCTTTGAGAATGATTCACTCTAATAAATGGGACGCCTGGTAGTTCAGCAAAAATGTGAGTTAACCGTGTCGGTTAATTATGCCTTCGGATTATGTGACGTTGACTTTCTCCAAGTTAGCAGGCTTCATAACAGGTTACGGCTCTGCTACACCGTAAAACTTTCAACACAAACACGGTTCCTTCACTGACATTGGACTCGAGGCGGCGCTCACGATCCCATAATTGCGGCGTACAAAAACCATTTGATCTTCTCCCACCACCATTGCATAACTCATCCTTGACATTTTGAAGCTCTTTTTGGTTGAGTGCACACGTTCCAACGTATCCGAGGTTCAACCTGATCTGATACCACTAGTCAAGAATCTATTTTCTCAGACTCCGTGTAGCGCCCGAAGGCCAGCCAATCGGTCCGCTTATGATTAGGGTTTGCTGGTTTCGTTGGCCTTGGGCTTATCAGGCGAGCGGCAACAGCTCGCTACCAACGATGCATTCGTCGTGCAAGCATGACTAGGTATGTACGTCTCCTTTCCCGCTGAGGCCATGCCCGATTAAGTTCAGAACGAACCAACAAATCCAAGCATTACAACACAAATCAAGCATCCTGACCTTCAAATATATGGTCCGTGACATACTGCCAAAAATAACAACCTCTTTTTTCCTTTTTTTTTCTCTAATGTTCTTGAAGGAAATAATATATATAATTTTTCTTGTCATCTTGTGTCACACAAGATCTCGATTAGTTCTTTTCAGGTTTGTATCTGCTTCCTCGTGATCTTGTTCCTCAAATCTTCATGCTCGATATTCTTTACCATTGTTCTTCATTGATAGCCTAGCCCCACTTTGATATCAATTGTTAAAAATCAGGCCACAAACTCAAACGCAAAACACACATCTGAACAACTCGTATGACTCTTTTCAGCATTATTACAAAAAAATGATAACTACACAAAATACAATGGCCGCACACCTCTGTTTATACTAACCTTAACTTGTTTCCTACTCCAACTTAAATTCCTAATACTCAAAACACATACTAAAATAAACTTTATACTTTATCTCTAATTCTAACAATTATCTTCAAACTCTTTATTTGATTCACCCCATGTGTTTCTCGGTTGTTCATACTTAACCTTCGCCTCTATATGTGAAATGAAGATCATATCTTTGACGAACTGCATCAGTACATAAGTGGCGCTTTATTTATTTTGAGAAGGAAACTAGTAGTTTTAAAGGTTATATTCACTAGTTATGTATTTATCAGTTAGGTAAAGAGATTTTGAGCAGAGCGTTTCGTATAATTTCAAGCTCTAGCCGAACCAAGTCGAATTCGGTCAGTTTGTACTCTATTGAGAGGTCAGGAATATCCCCAACTAATTATCTTTTATTTAAACGAATATTTACATGTAAAAATGAAATATTCTGTTTATGAAAATGAGAGGTGGAAATTGGAACTTGTTTAAAACCAAGAGCCCAGTATGATAACCTTCTTAATTATGGGCCTGAACTGGGTCTAAGAAGCCCAAAATGGTCATGTGTAAACAATTAGTTTGGACCTATACGGTCGCAGCTCGCACCAAACTGGTATTATCAACTTGATTTTTAGATCAATTGAGGTTCGGGCTGGGTTGGGTCAACTAGAATCATTTTGTGACTTGTCTTATATTAAGTCTACATATTTTAAGTGCTCTACTACAAACATTATTATTTATAATAATATGCAGCAAAAAGTTACCTGCTTTATTCTAGTTACCAAGTACTTCAACAAGACTAAACATATAAACAAGGAAACAAAGAAACAAGATTAAACCAAAAGGACAGTAAAAATTAAAAATAAATAAATAAATCATGATTTAACAATAACAACTTTGCAGCTTAAACCAAAATATAAAAATATTAAAAGAATAATATTTTTCAGCATGTGTATGTATTACAAAAGATTAAACATCCAAACCAAACATAAAAAATAATAAACGAAAATTAAACACTAATAATTTTCTGGCAAGTAATTAGAAAGACCAAAAAAGAAAAATAACATGAAGAAGACAAGTAGTTACATGCAGGATGCTTGGGATGGACTTTACATTTTACGCACATAAAATAGTGGTTCATTGAAAAATGAATGCGGTGTTATAGGGCTAGGGTGCTCGTGATATCCCTCAACCGGTGAAGTGCAATTTTATGTATTGTATACATCAAAACTTTAACACTGCATTCTCGGGTTTAAAATACAAAGAAAAGAAATGATAAGACTGGATAGGGGAAGAAATGAAAAGAAATTATATATTTAAAAGACATTCTCGAGTTAAAATAAAAAAAATAGAAAAGAAAGTATTAATTACATTCTTGAGTTAGATAGGAAGGAAAAAATAGGGAAAAAAATTGTAACTTTACAATTATGTCCTCATTATTAAGTTAGATAGGAAGGAAAATATAGGGTAAATTAGTAATATTGTACATGGCTGTAAACTTTCTTTCCGAATCAGGCCATATTTGACTGGAAAGTTTTGGAGGAAAAAAGCCATAACTTTTCTTTCCATTCTCTTTATTTTCCTTTAATGAAAAAACTCAAGAATGAGAAAAAAAAATTTTCTTATCTTTTCTTTTACAAACCCTTAAATAAAAAACTCGCAGAGTAAGATCCTTCATCTTCATATAACAAAACTCATTTTTAATATGCTAAACAAAATTTTTGGGTTACCCATGAATTTTTCTTTTAAATTTGTCACTCGGAGAAGAATAAAACCAGAAATCGTAAGTTGTTGGATTGGTAAGGCATTGAATTATGGTGTTGGATGTCTTATATTCAAATCTTGCCTTCACGTAAATTAGTTTTTGATTTTTATTTTCTATTATCTTTTTTTCATTCTTTAATTAACTTGCATAATTAACTAACCATTTAACTGCACAAGTTATAATATATGGGTCTTATTTTTCGTTTAGTGTCCGACGCAATGCTGGCTTGGGCATCACACAATTCCAAAAAAAAAACAAAGACAACGAACCAAACACGTTTCGATACTCTTTCGTTGGGTGTTATCACGAGAAAGAAAGTTCTTCGCCTAGTTATTATTTAGTTTTGAACTTTGATTTATTTTAGTTGAGTTTCGAATAAGTCTCTAGATTGATATTATAAAATTCCAATATAAGTTTTCGTTGCGGTTAATAAAGTTATGTTTTAAGAAAAGAATCGTGTAAATCCAACGATAAATAACAAATTAGGGTTCTAGTTTGCAATTATAAAATTCCTATATAAGTTTTCGTTACGGTTAATAAAGTTATGTGTTAAGAAAAGAATCGTGTATAAATCTAACGATAAATAACTAGTTGGGGTTCTAGTTTGCAATTATAAAATTCCTATATAAGGTTTTGTTGCGGTTAATAAAGTTATGTTTTAAGAAAAGAATCGTGTAAATCTAACGATAAATAACTAGTTAGGGTTCCAGTTTGCAATTATAAAATTCCTAGAAATAAGTTTTCGTTGTGGTTGATAAAGTTATATTTTAAGAAAAAAATCTTGTAAATCCAACGATAAATAACTAACACCCTAATGATAAATAACTTAATTTATAACATCAAAACGATCAAAATCAATACAAAATACAACTTCAAAAGCAAAATACACAAGAATAATGTAGAGTTACAACACCACCCTTCATGTGATAAATAGATATTAAAAAGCATTTTCTTGGCTGATCGATCATGACATAAATAATAATCATCACACTTTAGGCATGTCTCCACCTCTCCTTTTAAAAGCAAAAAAGAAAAAAATCTCGACTAGAATGACACACCATGCACGCTTTGCTTTCCCCTTTTAACATACATAGTACCTTCCACTTTCAAACATTCCCATTTGATTGAGACAACAAAGGTTGCACAATCGACGACCTTGGCAGATCGTTGTCGGCATTCAGTTGCGGCTTCTCTAGCAACATAAACTTCCTCTCTTCGCTCTTTCCCCACAACACCATGTACAATCCGGTTATAATCAACACTGCCCCAATAATCCTGCACCGTCAATATTTCATATCACTTTTCATTCGTGTTTTTTCTTATATGGCACATATATAGAGAGACGAGTTTTTTTCATTAAAACTAGACGAATACCATTAATATTAACATACCCTCCCAAGTAGAACTCTTCGCCTAGAGCAACCGAAGCCATGAGAGCAACAACAAGAGTCTGGACCGGTTGATACAAGGCTACGAAAACCGGACCGCCTTTTTGTATGCACCATATTTGTACCGCAAAGGCTATCCCTGATGCGACTACTCCCTGCACTCAAAAGATGTAAATTTAACCACCCGTATACGTATATGAAGTAATTTTTTATAGGGGTAAAAATCGGGTTGGTAAAATTTGGGGCTAGGATTTGAGTCGGGTCAGAAATTGAACCTTTCTTAAAAATTATCTAGTAGAAGAATTATTAGCATGAACAAGCAAAAATAAACAAGATATATAATCAAGTAAAAGAAAAGAAAAAAAACTTTAAAAACCAAGTATATAAATATTTTGAATATTGTAAGGTTGTAATATTTAATTTTTATGTCTATTACTCTCCTACCTGGGTGGCTGCACTCTCCTACCTGGGTGGCTGCGCTTTGTTGATACTTGATAGTTCAAAAAGTAATAATAATAATAATAATAATAAAAAATTAGAGATCCACTTACAGCGTAAAACACGCTAAAGAGCTCGGAGCCGGTATGAATGAGCCAAGCATTGAGGTCTCGCTCCATAAACGCTGCTAATACAATAAACTGCAGTATTCCAAAGAAACACTGGTATGATGTGAAGGAAAGACGTGCAGGGTACTTTTTCAACACGGGGGCCTGCAAGACAAGCCACCCTGACCATGACAAACAATGGCCGATCAAGTACAAGCACCCAAGTGTCCAGCTCTTTCCATTGGCATCTCCCAATGACTTCAACACTGGAGACATCTCCCTGATACTGTTTAGAGACGGTGACGGGCTGTATATTGTTGGTCCCTTGTATAGAGTGATTACTGACGCTCCCGAGATGCAAAATAGGGTTCCGAAGACTTTTGATAAGCCGTCTTTTCTGTCCAGTCTCACTTTCTCTATCCTGAGATTATGAAATGTTAAACTATGTGTACTGGTTTAACTAAAAAATAAAAACGTGACTGCCAAGTTAGTGTCATGCCACATAGCCATCGAGGCTTTGATTAGTAACTTTTCCATACAAAAACTTGTAATGGTTTAACTTAAAATACAATTATTATTTGATTTTTTTTTAAATTTTTTTATATTGAAATGTGGGCTTATGGATGAGATTGGGAGCTTGCCGGAGGATCGCTGCCATGAGAAAGGTTATGGCGGGGACGGAGTTTTGTATGGCGGAGGCAAACGTTGGCGAAGTGTTGTCTAGACCCAACAAGTAGAAACCTTGGTTTGCAGTGATCCTGTAGAAGAATTAGACACAGAAAGTTAAAAGTTATTGCAAAAACTTGAATGGAATAAGCTTTCATGTCACGATGTGAGAACACACAAACAAAATTAACAATTAATTCAAATTTTAAATTTCAAAGTAAGATTGATATAATATAATGATGTAATTCATCTCTTTTAAACTAAATAACTAAAAAGAAGAAAACTCTTTTGATTGATCCTTTACATATATATAATATAGTATGTTACCATAAACATATACTATATATAAATATCTAGGTTGCATTTAGGTTATACTATATATGTACACAAAATTAGAAATGGTTTGTGAACACAATAGTTTAATGGTTTTATTTATATAAAAGTTATATAATTTAAAATATTATATATTGATAAAAAAGTTAAGCCATTGGGATTTAAATCTCGGAATAATATATGTTTATTATTTCTTGAAGCAGCCAAACGCCTTCCTGCCCAACTACGCTTTATGCAGGCGGATTATTTTCGTATAGTTTAATAATAAGTAATTATTACGATTTAATTACACATAAAAATCATTTTCTAGCTTTTATCTCATTTATATTTAGGGACTTATTTATATTTAATAGTCTTGAAATCATACTTGCAACATCCACTAGCTTTGTCTAGTGATAAAGGTGTATGACTTTCAACCAAATGATTGTGGGTTCTAGTCTTATTTGATGTATTAAGATAAAATAAGGTGAAAAAAAGTTAGTTGTTTAAAAAAAAAGGAATCATACCCGACGATTGCAAGGAGGAAGAACTGGATCAGAAAATTAAGATTAATCGGTGGGCGCTCCTTCCTGATCATTAAAACATAATTTCAATTTAATTCAGATCATACGACTTGAAAATATTATTCGTTAAGAAAATTAAAGGCACCAACTTTTCAAGAAAATAAGCGAATGGGACGAGGAGGATGAAGGCAAGGATGTTGCGGTAAACGGGGAAAACAATCTTAGAGATGCCCATATTAAGGGCAGCTCTAGATACGACATGAAAACCAGCATAACCAAACTGTAACGCTAGCATGGCCAGGTGCAATTGCACCCTCTCCGGAAACCATCCAAGAATTTTTTGCGTGGCGGTGACGCCACCAATTCCACCGCCAACATCCGCCATTGATCGAGTATTGAGTTATGTAAAACACTACAAGAGGGGAAGGGAGCAAGTGATGGTGATCGAGTGAAGAGAGTAGGGTGTTAAGGGGAGTTATATAGTGTATGGACCAAAGCCTATGTCCTTGTTGGAACAACACATGTGGGTCCATAAGCTAAGCATGCACACTGAAATTATTAAATCGACCAGATATTAACAATTTATAAAATTAGTTATTATAAGCTATGGTGTATAGTTGTATACTTTGCTTGTAGAGTTAATGAGTATATTATAGAATTCTGTCATAATCATAGTTGAGAAATACCACCATTTGGTCCATTTCATTATCAAATCAGTTTTGAGTTTGTAACTTTGAAAGTAGCATAAGCTTTTGTACATCTACTTAACGGCGGAGATTTGTATTAATTTAACTGATTACGTCGTCAAGAGATAACAACGTGATTAATTGGTTTTAGTTATGATATATCAGACAGTTATGTAACTCTATAATCGTATCCCCATCTCTCCCAAACTCCCACCATGTATATAAGACCATGCGTAGTGGGGCGCCCCCCCCCAACACCAATGCGCTCCCAAAGCGTCGGAAACACCCGCCCCCGGGACAGTTTGGAAAGAGGGGGGGGGGGGAAGCTCTACCCACAAAGCGTCAGAAGTGGGAAAATGGTAGAAGTTGATTGGTTGTTGGTTTATTTGTTTTTTTAATAAAACAATAATAATAATAATAATAATAATAATAATAATAATAATAATAATAAGTTAATGATTGGAAGAGACTCTAATCACTACACCCCTTTTTGTCAAAGAATAATAATAAGTTAATGATTGGAAGAGACTCTAACCACTACACCCCTTTTTGTCATAGAGCCCCTATAATGACGTAGCGTCACATGACATAAAACGTTCATATAGAGACTTCATCCACTACAAACGGGGCTAACAACTTGCACAACCTATAAATATGTGATTCACACGTTTTTTTTTCTTGTTCAAAACTAGCTTTGTAATAAATGCTCCATATATATTATGTTAAGCTTTTTAATATTAGGTTGAATCCATAACATAAACAAAAGCTCTTAATTCTGAAATAAATAATTTCCACATTAATTGAAAAAATTATCATTCTCAAAAATAAAGTTTTTATTTAAAATGGCATGTGTTTCTTTCAACTTATAAAGAAGTTGATCAAACTTCAACACTCCACAAGTTAAGGAAAGAACACATCTTCGACTTTGCTCATCAGAAAAGTAGGTGATGAATCAAGCATAGTCAAGCACACTACTCAGTACATTAAGGATAATAATTATAATTAGTTTAACCAATTCTCAGTATCATAATAAATTATCTTGCCAAATCAGTTGTGTTACTACATTATCTAGACATCTTAACCACTATGATTTGGTCCATGAGAGTAGTCGTTAGTGTGTATATTAGCTATAAAACCAACGACCTAAACGATTATTCCCTCACAACATGGCAAACGTATGTGATTGTTTCTTAGTATAGATTACATTTATTATCATCAAATCAAATCAATTTAAATCTATATATAAGCTAGGCCAACAAGTTCCCTATTTGATGATGACAAAATACTTATTATACAAAATATTGAACATACAAGAATAGACTTCACAAATGATTACACTCTTTAAACCCTGTTGTCTTGGACTTAAGCTTGAAAAGTATTGTTTGATTAATCAACATATTTCACAATTTCTTTACATTTACAGTAAACAATTTTTTATTGTGTATAAATAACACTAAACGGACTTTATATGGAGGGCAGCTGCTTCCTTTACTGTGTATTTGTACGTTACCAAGTTTAAACACGATACTTATATATTAACCATTAATTCAAATTTTTGTACTTGAATAGACAAAGGTTGTTAAAAATGTTATTAAGTGTTTGATTAAAAAAAGGGGAAGAAGAAATTTGGCTGCTTATTGGGCTGATCCTCCCTACCACAGGGATGTGCAACGGTTCAGAACCGCAAAAACCAAACCGGAACCGGAACTATTAAATGCTAAATATAAGAACCAAAACAGGACCATATTTTAAAAGTTTCGGTTTGGTTCGGAACCGAGATAAACGGTTCTTGCCAGAATCGGTTTTCAATTAAAATTCTAAATATGAAATATTAGAAGGTGCAAGAAACAAACAACAACCCATAAAATAAAGCATTATCATATCAACATTTTATATTTTAATGAAGGGGATTAAGAATAGATTAGAATGGCTCAAAATAGATCATCGTTTATGATATTGTAAGGGATTAAATGTAACCGGGAAAGTGAGAACGTGGATGGTCGCTTGTACATGAAAGTATGAAAAGCCTACTAAATAAATAGGATTTTAAATATAATCTTCAAAGTTTAAACCTAACCCAATTCTAACGGTTCAATAACTGGAACCGTCAATTCTAACCGAAATCAAACCGGGAACCGTTTTCACCCAAATTTAAGAACTGGAACTAGACATGAAATATAATAATGCGGGTCGGATCTGGCGGTTCCGGTTCCCCGGTTCTCACGGTTCGGAACCGCGAATTGCTCACTCCTACTAAGCTAGCTAGTAGGCGAATTGCTCACTCCTACTAAGCTAGCTAGTAGGCTGAAATAGTGAAGTTATTCCAAATAGTCATATCTTTAGGTTTACAAATTTAACCTTTTTAACAGCTAATTTGGATCACTGGTTTACTCGTCTATCTCTATTCTCCAAGTACCAAAGGCCACCTTTAGCCTTTATGAGGAAATCCATCATAGATGAGAAATCTTATGGCCAACCTGAAACTCTCTTTTTTTTTGTTTACATGTGAGACTTGAATTCAAGACCTCTTCATTTTTAAATTGAAATATTTTAGTGTCTCACCTTAACCATCTTACATAACTTGACCGTATTATTATATTATATTATATTGTGTGTGTGTATGTTTTAAACAGTACTTTTGTAATTGTATTAACAAAGTCAAAAACATTGTACATGGATAGATTTTGAGTAGAAAATGCATATATGAATAAAGAGTTGGAAGATAGAAAGAGTGTAATTAGTAGCACTTTAAAAAAGGGGAAGTAATGAGGTGAGGTAGGCATGCTACTAATGTTAATGATGAAAGCATAGCGCACGAGGGGGTGGAGCCAATCCAGCCGGAGGTGTGGTGTTCCCATGCGTCTTCCACCACCACCAACACCCGTCCTTGATATCTGGTCAAACCAAGACCCACAAAACCACCAGTTTTTATTTTACTAATTCTTTCCATTAATAAGAAAATGAAGTTATTTTTAAGGATCACAGCTCATGAATCATGATACCCTCATAATTATGTAAATGGGCCAAGTAAATATTGCTCATCTAGGGTTAAAACAAGAAATTTTATATTGGGTAATACCATTCTCAATGCAATCACGGGTACGAATGAACTTCACATAGATCGACAGTTGTGCTAGAGGAGTGTTCGACGATTGGCGTTTTGGGGGGGGGGGGGGGGGGAACCATTAACCCAACCAATTGAATTATGCTATCTTTTTCTATCATTTATAACCTCTTTTGTCTCGAAAAGGATATGACACATATCACTTAGAACCTTTGCATACCCTTTACCAACGTTCACCTTTCCCCAATTTCCCGTCTTCAAACAGGTTCGGGAACCTGTGAATTCCCATCTTGGGTTAGTTGCGACGTTGATCTCGTTTTTTCTTAACCCGTTCTCTCATCTGGGAGGCGGCCTGGCTAACCTTATTATATATATATATACACACACACTTACCGGGCACTTAAATTATATATACGCACATATACGAAAGAAGGATAACTTAAAACTTCTTATTTTGAAAAGTCGAGACAATAATCGTTTTAAACTCTTGATTTGTAAGCAACTTTTGCAGGTATTTTGATCAATAACTGCACTAGAATATAAATACGGAAATTCTGCACACACCAAGGAGTTTTTCTAGAAAACCCCTTAATACGCCACGTATAGACGCATTGGTGGGTTTTCTAGAAAAACCCATCAAACTTTCTTATTATGTTTTTTTTCCTTACTTTTCTTTTCTTTTCTTTTCATTGTTTTTTATATAAATATATAAAATAAATAAGTTGTTTTTTTTATTTAATATTAATAAATAATTGCTACTAGCAGTCAGCTCGTGTTGTAAGAGCTCGTTTTGTAAGAGTTCGGTCAAAACAAATAACACATAGATACACCAAAACAAGTATTATATACAAAACACGTACAAATAACACATAGATACACCATCAGTCAGTCGTATGGGCCGTTGGGCCCGTCGAACGAATGCACAATATGCATGCAGGTCAAGTAGGCGTGGAGGGATAGATGCGATAGACAAGGCGTCCAGTAGGTCTCCGTGACATAACGAGATCGCAAGCTGTGTGACGTACGGGTCACCCATCAAAGATCCTTGTGTCTGCCTGTGGTAATACCCGGCAAAATAGTCTGCAAACCCCCTAGCGAGGTTGCAGGCCGTGCCGGTCAGCATACACCTAAAAAAATAGGTCGCGGAGGCTGCAGTGCTCCACGCCTTGACTACGGCCCGAAATAGACGTCGCAATCAGTCTATGTAGATACTTGTATAACATAACATAACATAACATAATACAATACGCATTAGGAACGTACCTGTGTAGCGGGTTCCTAATGGCGGAGACCTTGGCCTTCGTGGCCCTATCTCCGAATGGCTCATCATTGATGGCGCTCCACCAGCCCCGCAAGTCGTTGTCCGGCAGATGGTGTATGCTCTCCGGCTCATCGTTGATGGCGCTCCACCAACCCTGCAAGTCGTCGTCTGGCAGATGGTGTATGCCCTCCATGTAAATCGGAAGGCATACATCTGCCTCCGTCTATAGGCCGAGAGCCACGGCGAACTGCTTCATGGAGAGGTCGATATCCTGCCCAAACATGCGGAAATAAATCTCTCAGCGTGTCGTATCTGCACCTGCCAACCTCATTCGAATCTCCTCCGTACCCAACGCACACGGGCTAATATAATATAATATAATATAATATAATATAATATAATATAATATAATATAATATAATATAATATAATATAATATAATATAATATAATATAATATAATATAATATAATACCTAACGCGTATCGTGGAGTAAACCTCCAGTGTCAACTCCCGGCGCTGATAGGGCATACTGAAGTATAGCCTCCATGGTGTATCCTCTCCGACGTACTCGCCCCCCCCCTGCGTCATAGTCCTCTAAAAACGACTAACATATAACCGTGTTGTAAAACGGGGTCATCTGTCGGAGGCGCCAATACCAGACAACAGGGTCGGTACCCTCCTAAAACTGTAAGTGTGGGTAACGACCAATGTGTCGTCACCCTCTATCGGGTCCGAAGTGGGTCTTCATCTTTTATTGGAATACATCAGTCGTTAACTATGTATCCCTCCAGCCGACAAGCAAACGACAACATTGTAAATGTAAACAAATGGTGGTCGCATGAAACTCCGCCGTCACGCATCTTGTGTATCAAATGATACTCATTTACAAGTAAACCAGGAGCCTTAATTGACACCCTATTTAGTAGCTTTTTTAACCAGGCGGCTGTCGATGTTTTTCCATGACCTTCGAACGGGAGTCTTCAAACGTTCCACCGATTTCTTTCATCTGAGAGTTAACCATTTTAAGGACATGCCTCGAAATGGTGTCGAGCGAATTGCTGGTTCCATTGAGGTACCTTTTCAAATTGGCGAGCTGGCTCTCAACTCGGTTTGTTGTGTGCTCGCCGTAGTTTCGTCGTTCGTCAATCCAGCAAGCTACAAAGTTGTGTTTATATGGATCCAACCAGTTGTGACGATTGTATTTCCAGACCTTTGACAAAATAAAGGGAAATGTTAATAAGATGTCTATCTATACTATTAAAAACTGTCAACTGATATGAAAGACTCACTTTCTCTTTCGTATTGTCGTAAATGACGTTCCATCTCCATGCAATGATAGTCGAACTTTGCATCGTCAGAGACTAATATAGGACCTTCCACCAGTATGCGAAGTCCATCCCGATATCTGTTCTATAAAGACTCTTAAATTTTTTTTCAACTCCGCGTACCCCTCCTTAAGGACAACGCGATCGTGGTTGTGTGTCTCGTTTACCACTTCAAGCCTCCAACATGCACCTCTCGAGTCGTACCTGCCTAGGAGTATAAACTGACAACATTTTTAATACTGCTGGTACGCCTGATCGTGGCCTTTAGTTTCAACTCCCCTCCACGATTGCATGCAAGGTCCATACCGTTTTTCTTGACTGTTGGACCATAGTAACACACCCATGCTCCCGTCCTCTCTTTTTGGCCCATTCCTCCAACTCATTGCAGGACTCAAAAATCTGTAACAGTTAAGCTATTTTTTAAATAATGTACAAAAAATAATAATAACTTAAACAAAATATACGGTGTCTTACATTATTTGCTTTATACGAAACTGTCGCCTCGCATATGTAGTCATCATCGTAATCATCTTCGTCATTTAGGTTTCCCCCAGCATCCTCACCATCGTCATTTAAGTTTACCCCAACATCATGATGATCCTCATCATGCTCGTTTCCCCCATGGTACGAACACTAGGTTCCGTAAAACGGGTCCTTTACTATTGGTATCTGGTACGAAGAAGAAGATTGACCTCCATAATCTGACCCGACAACAGGTAACTGGTACGACGGTTGACTATCGTAAACAACTGGTAACTGGCCTCCATTATCCGACATGAAATACTCTTAACATATATTTAGATAAAAATCAAACAAAAGTAGTAGTAGTAGTAATAATAATAACAATAATTATAAAAATAATATTTTAATAATAATCACCATATAATAATAATAATAATATAATTATAATAATTAGATTTTAATAATAATAATAATAATAATATTAATATAATAATAATACAATAATAATAATAATAACAACAATAATATTTTAATAATAACAATAATAATATTTAATACTAATAATAATATAATAAAAATATTAACAATAACGGTAATAGTAGCATATATTAATTAAAAATCAAACTAACGACTTTATATCAAATAAATATATATAACAAAACCTGGTTTAAATTTGGTAAGCCCGGCGAGCTAAGGTGACCGTAAAACTGTTCAGGCTGAATATAATAACCGACGTGCTCCTAACAAAATGTAATGTAACATATCTTGGTTAAAAAAGCAACTAACGACTTCGTGTATATATAACGAAACCTGGTTCAAATTTAGTAAACCTGACGAGCTAGGCTGACCGCAAGGTTGTTCAGGCTGAATATCATAGCCGACATACTCCTAACAAAACATAATGTAACACGTTGTTAAAAAATAATATGTCATACTAAATAAATATAAAACTAAACCTGGTACAAGTCTATTAACCTCGACGAGCTAGGCTGATTGTTAACGGCGTAACCCGGCTCCTCCTCGTTCGAGTCTGGAAATAAATTGTTGGACCACGACATTGTGTATATATATTATCCGATCAAAAAATGTGTTGTGTGTATGTGTATTTCATGAGCAGGTCGTTGAGCGTATGTATATCTAATAATAAAAAGAAAGGAGGGAGGGGGAGTCGAGCTCCAATAATTCAAATGGGCTTAATACGCCTCGTATAGATCTATACGGTGTAACACCCCGACCGATGGCGGATTATACATCGGGGCGCCACGTATTGTTTCATTACTCGTGACACTATTTGGGTGTCAATATTTAATAAATACATTTACCGCGCACGCGCAACACAATTTGTAAAGTAACATAAATCATAACATAAATCAAAATACTCAAATAACATAAACTTGTCTTGTTACATTTTAAACTAGGTCCAAAAGAAAAGAAAACATCCTATGTGTCCTCAAGCTTCCAGAAACAGCTACAGCAAACCTGAACATGTGTTAAAATAAAACGTCAACACTTGCGTGTCGGTGAGAAATCAAGTTTAATACATATAAATAGATAACAATATCTGCGCGCATCATGTGTATAACTGGTGTTCAACAAGGGTGTAATCAGATTGTGATCAAACCTAATAGATCATAGCTCATAGTTCAACCCGTGCTCCCAATTGAGCACAAAAACAAGAAAACAGTGCAAGTGTAAACAAAAGAGAAATCATAAACGATAGTTCTCCCGTGTTCATCTAATGGATCCATGAAAACTGCGGAATAGGCCGACAAGACGGTTAATGATCCACACATACAAATAAACAGCCAAGTCTACGTCCATAACACATGGGGTTTTGCGCGACAAAAGTTTATAAACAAGCTTAAGACTCAAGTTTGTACGAACACATGAACATCCCAAAACATTAAAAATAAAAAGGGATTAGGTACGAGATTACTCACCTGAAAAAGGTGCGTTGAAAGCTAAAGCAAGAACCAACTTTTAAACAAGCACAAGTTAACCTATAAATAAGAGTTTATTGGTTTAACGATTTGTTTTATGCCTAGAATATATGTTAGCATAGCAATATGTATCTTTAACAAATTATTATATATTATATTTTACCGGAAATCTGGGCAGGACAAGGGAAAAGACGAAGGCAGAGAGAGGAGGCGTCTGAGGAACAACGGCAGAGGGCAAGGAGAAGAGAGCAGAGAAGAGTTTAAGTGTTTGTGTGTGTAGTGTTAATAAACAAGAAAATAGTATTATATATAGGGAAACCCTAGGGAACACAATCCCTTAAAAAGAGGAAAAGATCTCATCAAATCAAGCAAAAGATATTAAAAAGCATAAGAAAACAAAAGCAAAAGATATCAAAAGACAAAAGATTTCAAAAGCAAAAGATACCCAAAAGATATGGCAGCAGGGGAACAGGAAAAAGGGCTGACAGGTTACAGAATAAAGCATGGGAGGAGTCAGATAAAGCACTGTTCAAGGCATGCAAAAGAAGATTTCAAAAGATTATGTCAGTCACTTTTTCTGTCAACCAATAGGATTGGTGCGCATGCTGCGCCGAAAGTGGCTTTTCGGACAGATGTCGGAACTGACCTACAGTGCTCAAACCAAAGATAAGATATTTCAAAAGTATACAGGCTGACCTAAACAGAAGAAAAGACTTTAGGTCTAGCGCGAGAAGATTCGAGCGCACGCGCGAGGGCGAAGGCAGACAGAACAAATCTTAGCGCGTCGCGGGAAAAACTACCGTTCTTAGCGCGCTGCGAGAAGAACTATAATCCTTAGCGCGCCGCGGGAAGAACTACCATTCTTAGCGCGCCGCGGGAAGAACTACCATTCTTAGCGCGCCGCGGGAAGAACTACCATTCTTAGCGCGCCGCGGGAAGAACTGTCATTCTTAGCGCGCTGTGGGAACAGTTCGCCTCGCGTATCGCTGGAACAGATGGTCTTCGCGCAGGCTTCCGTGTAAGGAGTCTGGCGCGTGGAGCTGCGCAGACATCCTTAGGCGGGAAGAACCAAAGGACAAGCAAAGAGTTAAGAGAAAAGGAGGTTCAAGGCGAAAAAGGTTAAGCAGAAGGGGGGGCGGGACGGCGACGAGAGAGAAAGGAGTGGGACGGCGACAAGAGAGAAAGGAGCGGAACGGCGACAAGAGAGAAGAAGGGCGGGACGGCGGAAAGGAAATTATTATTAGGTAATATAAAAATACATATAATTTATTTAATGTTAAATTTACAAAGATTAATAATCAAATTTTAAATCATAAAGAGAATCGGATTCGAAAACGGGTACCTGGGTCGGGTCGGATCGGGCAGTTGTCACATACGGGGCATATATAGTACGAGGTGACAACCTAGAATTGCTTTTTGCAGTCCTAGGTTGTACAACCCCTAACACGCCACGTATAGATCTATACGCGGCATACTAGGAGGTGCTTGAAGTGTCCCCAACACAACCCTATAAGTATGTACTCAACGATGATGAAGATAGACATTTAATTTGTTTTTTTTTAATGTATATGTTTGTTTGTTGATTGCTTAAAAAATGTTAATATTGGTACTAAATTATGTTTCTTTATTGTTTTTTAAAGAAAATTATATTCTTAAAATTGTTTTTTCAAATTCCTCATTTGTGATCTAGTGGTAAGAGGCTTAGTTTCTCTAACGGAGACTCAAGTTGGAATCCCACTTGTGTCACATTTGGGTGGATATTGGCAATGAAGAATTTGAGCTAGGCCTTGTGCAAAGGTTGTCAGTTCGAACCCTGAGCTCACCCGGGTTTTCGTCCCACCGTGTATTATGCCAGAGAGTTCTGCTCTTGTGGTGGCACAATGACTGCCAAGTGGCAGTCGGCGGAATTGTTTCCCAGGGGAACGCCCAAGCTAAACTCTGAAACCAGCGTGGGTTCGGTTAAGACAACATAGTCTGCCAGAGTGTGGTATCGGGACTTTCCAAATTTAGAAAGTGCGGGAGCCTAAATACAAGAAAGTCGCTGTTTTAAAAAAAAATTATTGATTTCAAACACGAGTTCCACACAAGCTTCAATCAATAACTTTGGCGAAATATAACTACGCAATTTGACTATACAACGATGGTGAAGGGCAGATGTTTTTTTTCTTTTACGACTATACAACGATGGTGAAGGGCAGATGTTTTTTTTCTTTTACGATTATGTTTGTAAGAATAATTCATTTAAAATTGTTAGATATTATTTTTATTATTTAATTTGATTTTCTCTAATAAGTTTTGTTTATTAGCTTTCCTAAAATTCTAATTGCATTGAACAACGATGAAGAGTACACAGACACATTTTCCCGCTATACGTTTATGATTACTACTATACATAAACTATAAATTTGGGGCGGTAAGTGTCCTATTGGGTCATTTGGCGGCACCGTATTAGTCCACGAATTTGGTGTTTTTTTTTTAAGTTACCATAATGAGTCTAAAGGAAAATGGTCAAATGTTAAATTTTTTTGTTTTAGTTCCGGTACCATAACTAAGTTGACGGAAATCGACCAAATTCGAGTAGACTCAATACCTATGACTGACAACGCTCGGGTTTTACCAACGCACAAGTTTATCGTTCGACAACACTTGTATTTTACACCGCGCAGGTTTGCTGACCAAATAAACATCGTTTTAAATATTTTGTTTTTTTATATATTTTTACATATTAATTTGACGAATTAAATTTTTGGGCTTTAACGCTCAAACTTTACCAACGATTTCTCTACCTAACGAACGTAACCGATACTGACCGAATTCGCATCGATCATCATCCAACGCTCGGGTTTTACCAACGCCTGAGTTTCAACGCTGGAGTTTTGTCAGCTCCCCCGGCGCAACGCTATAACTTTGATGCCGCAAGTGCCCTATTGGGCCACTTTGTGACACCGTATTAGTCCACGAATTTGGTGTTTTTTTAAGTTACTATAATGAGTCTAAAGGAAAACGGTCAAATGTTAATTTTTTTTGTTTTAGTTCCGGTACCATAACTAAGTTGACGAAACCTACCAAATTCTAGTAGACTCAACGCATATGACTGATAACGCTCGGGTTATATCAACGCACAAGTTTATCGTTCGACAACACTTGCATTTTACATCGCGCGGGTTTGCTGACCAAATAAACATCGTTTTAAATATTTTATTTTTTTATATATTTTTATATGTTAATTTGATGAATTATATTTTTGGGCTTTAACGCTCAAAGTTTATGATGTGTGGGTGAAATAATGTGTGTTAAGTAAGTTATATCGTGTATTTTATGAGTTTATATGTCTTGGACACAATTACTTTGAGTGGTTTTACGTTTATAGGTGAGCGAAGCTTAAAGGAGATTAAAGGAGTTAAATTGGCGCATATGAGATGGAGTGGAAATGGATATTTTATTGCATGGAATGATAGAGAATTTGAAGACGAAGACGTGGCCGAAAACGGTGCTTAAAACGGAGCTATAATGAAGAAGTTATGGGCAAAACAGTACAGGGGGGCTGCCACCGTAAAGCAGAGTCTGATGACCGTAGGCTACGGTCCCACCGTAGCTTACGGTGGGGGAGACCGTAGGCTACGGTGGGATGAATGGTCGGGCCATACTCAAGCCTTTTTGTTAGATTTGATCAGGCCATACTCAAACCTTTAATCGCTTGATCTTAGTGGGAAACACCTTCGGGTTTTGTTTGTTTAGCTAAGCCTGTGTAAGGACTGGGATGAATGGTCGGGCCATACTCAAGCCTTTTTGTTAGATTTGATCACCAAAAGAATTTTTTTTTTAAAATATGAATAGACTATTGAACAAAATAGTTTGGGATGTGCCGGTAGGCTCAGCCTTTACGAATGAAAGGACAGTCTGGTTGTTAACCTAATTGAACCTTTAATCGCTTGATCTTAGTGGGAAACACCTTCGGGTTTTGTTTGTTTAGCTAAGCCTGTGTAAGGACTGGGATGAAAGGTCGGGCTATACTCAAGCCTTTTTGTTAGATTTGATCACCAAAAGAAATTTTTTTAAAAATATGAATAGACTATTGAACGATGCTTGGATAGGCTTAACGTTAGAGTATGCTAGATGGCTTGTGATATAAACATAACGAAAATACTTCTAGTTTAAGTGGTTAACGCTTCATAGGTGTATGGTTTTATAACCTTAAATACTGTATTGATGGGATGCTCTAGGGTTCGGAGACCATGGGTCTTTATGCGGTATATCATCTGGGTATTCATATCTCCTAAGTGGATTTATGAATATTAAAAGAGCTCAAAGAGCAAACCTGTAGTTTATCTGCCAAATATAAGTCATTAAACATGATCATTATGTGCTTTTAAAGAACAATTACACTACTAACTTGATCATCCGCGCTGTTAGTCATATGGGGTCCCCGTGCTCGCGTCTCATTACCATTAAGAAACGGACCACACGGGACACATCATATGTAAGCCCTACAGATGAATTCGTGCATACTCACCTATGGTGATGGACTTTGGGGTGTTGCTTGATAACGGGGGTATACCATGTAGTGGGGGCTATTTGCTAGTTTGTTACATAATTGTACCTTAATCGTATCTAATGGCCATTCTGGTAGACTTTGATGCTTAAGTTTAGGTTTTGGTTTGATAAAATATTCATGATTGTTTTAGCTATTACATATGGGCTTAAAATGGTACACACGGTGGTGCATAGTTTTGATCATCTAGCTCTAAGATTTAAGTCAATTTGGGGTGGTCTGGCTCGGTAAAACCATAATGAAGCATGGTAAGGCGGCTTTAGGGCTTTGATGTGCGGGTTCCATTTAATCAGATAAACTAATGAAATTGTCACGCCTTATTTGTCCCGGTAAGTATTAGGGCATGGTTTTAAGTGGATAGCAATATCGACAATCGCGGTTATTGTGTTATTTGCTAATAATAAAAAAAAAATTGAGTATCTAGTAAAAACAGTTTCTGGTTCTGATTCCATTGTAAATCTTTTTCGGGATGAAAAAGGATAAGTGTGGGACTGTGATGTGTGGTAATGTGTCTTAAGTAAGTTATATCGTGTATTTTATAAGTTTATATGTCTTGGACACGATTACTTTGAGTGGTTTTACGTTTATAGGTGAGCGGAGCTTAAAGGAGCTAAATTGGTGCATATGAGATGGGGTGGAAATGAATATTTTATTTCATGGAATGATAGAGAATTTGAAGACGAAGACGTGGCCGAAAACGGTGCGTAAAACGGAGATATAACGAAGAAGTTATGGGCAAAACAGTACAAGGGGGCTGCCACCGTAAAGCAGAGTCTGATGACCGTAGGCTGCGGTCCCACTGGGCGGAAAAATGCGATTTTTAGGTTTTTGTTGCATATTTAAGCCCGGTTCAACCCTAGGACGGCCTATCCTTCATACCCTAGCCCCCTTGGACGATTTTGGGCCATTCTCCACCATCTTAACACCTCCCAATCACCATAATCATCCATGCCATCATCCATTCAAGAATCAAAGAGGCCATTCAAGATGCATATGCTAGGCTAATTTGCTCGTGACCATCTCTGGATGTAGGGTTAAGTTGTTCATTGGATTTGTGGTACTTTAAACCTTAACTCTTGGATTTTGTTTGTATGCTTGAAAATGTTCTTGGGTAGTCAATGATATTTGAAGTTTATCAGTTAATGATTTTGGTCATCAACAATTAGGATTGAGTTCTTAGTGTCATTGGCCTAGTTATCTTTAACCATAGAACTAATGTTTCATCATTACCTAAGATTTACAATCAATTAGATTATTGTTTAGCTGTGTCAATCAATTGGATTAAGTTCTAACGATCAACATAGTCAAACATCTAGTCTCTTGGTTTATTGATTCAAACAAATGTTATAATTCAATAGGTTTAATCATTTATATAATTTACTTCACAACCTGAAACCTGGAGATTTGTTACCCTTTTCATAATTGTTTACAAATCAACTTAATAGTGATTCGTTTAACCAAATCTTATAAACTACTTGACATCGTTTGTCTGCTTAACATAATTATTATTAAGTATTGAACTTGATTAGCACTTTCCACTGATTCCCTGTGGATTCGACACCTTACTTGCCATAGCTAGTGAAGGTAATTTACAAATATTTTTGATTGACCTATCGACATCGATCACTTTACCAACGATTTCTCTACCTAACGAACGTAACCGATACTGACCGAATTCGCATCGATCATCATCCAACGCTCGGGTTTTACCAACGCCTGAATTTCAACGCTGGAATTTTGTTAACTCCCCCAACGCAATGCGCCGAATAGAAGAACTAGTTAATAAATAAATTTCATTTTCGTATTATGAACGATTTTTACATGTGTTTAGATCTAATGAGGTGTAGGTAATTGATTCAAACTACCCAATAACATGGGGCAAGGTATTTTTTTTTTAATTTTATGTTTATGTTTGTTAGGTAATTGATTAAAAGATTGTTAACATTATTTTTGTTATTTAATTTATTTTTTTTAATAACTTTCATTTGTTAGCATTTTAATTTAAAAATTCTAAATACACTCAAAGACAATGTAAAGAAGATATAGTAACAACTTTCGCGCATGTTCGGATCGATAACTTCGGCTAGCTATAGTTGCACACTTCGACTGCACGACAACATTGAAGAGTATATATATATATATATTTCATTTTTCATTTTAAGTTTAGCCAAATAAGTACCTTTTTAGTATCATAAATGACTTTCTTACTTATTTGAATCGGTAACTTCAGTAGAATATAAACATACATTTTGGTGGGATCCTTTTTAATGATTAAAAAAACATCAACGATGATGAAGAATATAGAATTAAGTTTTTTTTACATTTATATTTAGTGAATATACTACTTTATATACTTTATTTTCTATTAATATAAGCATATTTACGTATAAATATGTATAACATATTTTGTATGATAACGTAACATACATGTTCCCCAATGAATCGCACGGGGAAAACTTTCTAGTTACCATTTAAAAACAATTCACATCCAAACATCACATAAATAAATTTTTATTGGATTCAATTATGAATTTTGACAGTATTAATACGTACTACACATGTTATGCATATTTTCTTGGGAAAATTCTCAAAATAGCTTTTTTTAGAGAGAATTCTCAAAGTATCCCTTTTTTTCTTAGAATTATTTAAAAGTTGAACTTGACAGATTTTAAGAAAAGCAAATTATTATGGGGTAGCAGGCCAAATCTTAAAAGGGAGGGAGCAGGTAAGATTTGAGAAAATATTGAAGGTAAAGCTCAAATTTTTTGAAATATTGAAGGAAAAGTTCAAATCTTTTCTAAACTTCTTTTTCTCAAAAAACAGTCTCCCAAAAATGTTTTTTTATGTTTCCTACCTGGGCAGTTCATATTTTCAAATTCTTGGAAAAACATATTTTTTACAATTATACCCCTGAATCACCACCACCACCTTGAATCACCACCATCACCGAAGCCGTCGCCCCCACCTCATCACCACCACCGTCACTACCACCATAGCCACCTCCACCACCATTGTAACCCATCACCGCTGCACCATAGCCCCGTCGGCCCCACCCCATCACCACCACCGTCACTACCACCATAGCCACCTTCACCACCGCTGCACCATAGCCGCTGTCGCCCCCACCCCATCACCACCACCGTGGTAGTGACGGTGGTGGTGATGGGGTGGGGGCGACGGCGACGGTGATGGTTCAAGGTGGTGGTGGTGGTTCAGGGGTATAATTGTAAAAAACATATTTTTCTATGAACTGGCCTGGTAGAAAACATAAAAAAAATAGTCTTGGGAGGCTGTTTTTTGAGAAAAAAAAGTTTAGAAAAGATTTGAACTTTTCCTTTAATATTTCAAAAAATTTAAATTTTACTTTCAATATTTTCTCAAATCTTACCTGCTTCCTCTCTTTCTTTTAAGATTTGGCCTGCTACCCCGTAATAATTTTCTTTTCCTAAAGTCTCTCTAAATTTAAATTCTAAATAATTCTAAAGAAAAAAAGACTATTTTGATAATTTTTCCTCTTTTCTTTCAAACAAACATATATGATATTTCAAATCAACGATTTTGAAACTTTTTATGCATTTAGTCTCCATAAAGGAGAAAAGAGAATAAAAAACCATGCTTTGTCCCCCAAATCATGACAAGTACTAGACTGTAATTAAACTATTCAATATGCTTTTTAGTAAAACCAACGGGAATAAAAGTTTTACTGACTGTTAAAAAAGTTATACCATATCAAACTGATCAGGTATTTTAAAGTGTTAGTAGAAATCACTAGCATACTCGGGCGATAGAATATGGACTAGCGATTAATCATGATTAATATAATTAATCGGGATTAACCGGATTAAAATTTATATGCAATTTTTCAAATACATACACGGACACACACATACTAAATTTTAGATATTATTTTTTTTTCAATTTTGATCGTTTTTGATCAAATAGCGATTAATTTGCACCTAAGCAGGAATTTTATAATCATAACATTATATTATGTGTTTAGCTACTAGAACGTGTTTTAACAAATTGATAGGTTGGGTCCTTAACCTTTATTAAATACATTTTAACGGACAAAACTAACAGCGATCCATCCAAAGAATGTAATTATGTATTACAAGCCCCTTAGTTTAAGAACATCCAATGTAACCAATAAAGATTAAGCACCTAACTTATGAATGAGTATATACATAAAGGATGAAATATGTAATTTACTCTTTTGATCTATTTACACAACAACTCAAACTTACGGCGTGTTCGTTTCACAGAATTCGTGAGAATTTAAAGGAATTGGAATTATGAGATGGCGTGTTCGCTTCGTTGGAATTGGAATCTTAATTTCCTTTTGATGCGTTCGGTTGTCAAGGAATTGAAATTGGAACTGGAATTCAATTTCTTCAAATTCCTTTAAATAAAGGGATTGTAAATTCTTCCAAAATGTGGAGGATTTCAAGTTAATTCGTTGGAATCCTTTCTCATTTTTTTAGCGAGAACAACGAATAAAATATTTTGGTTTTTTTTACTTTTTTTTGTTTTCGATTTATATTTTGAGTTATGAATTTTTTATTATTATTTTTGAATATTTTTTTGAGGGGTTTTTTATCTTAATAGAAAACTCCTAAAAAATTCAAAAAATAAAAAAATAAAAAAAATCATAACACAAAATATAAATAAAAAAACAAAAAATCTAAAAAAACTAAAATGTTTCCGCCGTTATCCTCGTTAAAAAAAACTCGATTCCAATTCATTTGTCAAACGAACACACCAAAAATGGAATTGGATTTCAATTCTTTCAAATTCCAATTCCTATTGGAATGTTCAGATTCTAAATCCAATTCCTTCAAATTCCAAATCATATCCAAATTCCAATTTTAATTTCATTCCATTCTATGAAACGAACGCGCCCTTAGTCTCTAAGTAGGTTGCCCTTTTAACAATTCCATATTAAACATAATACTTTTGAGCATCATCTCTCATTAATCTTAGTTTCATTTTGAAGACGCATGGTCTGATTCGTTACGAAACTCGCAAATAGTAGAATACAAACTCAGTAAACAATAATTATGTTAATAATAATAACTACACATAATTATTTGTGTCCAATTTTAGTGGGAATTTATATTTACTAATTTTTCCTAACAAATAATAAACAGAAGTGGGAAGGGAGAGAAACAAAAGGTGGTTACATAACTACCTTGTGTATTAGCATAAATTTATTACCAGGTTCTCAATCTCAATATAATATATTATTCATTCTTCTACGAATAACACACTCTCGTTATAACGTCCGAAGGGTTATAGTCCATAGATATCATATATCAATGGTTGTGGTTAAAGGAAACATTTTACAACCATGAAATTTTTAATTTTGACGATGAAAGGGGAGCACCAAGGAGTAAAACTAGATCTTTCTATCATTGTTGACTTTTTGAGTTTTTTCAAACTCTCAATTTATTTAAATGCAGGTAACTTGTTTATACGATACTAAGTTATTAACCCGTGTACGACACAGGTGAAAATATAGAAATCAACAACTAAACACATTATTTAAGATGACAAAAGTTTTAGTTATATGTTTTTTGGAAGGATTGTTTAATATACTCGCAATTCAAACTTGTATGTAAACAAAATACTTAAAAATATAAAGCTACAGAAAAAAAGTCATAGTAAATTGCTTGGAAACATAATCTAAAACTTTAAAAATTGCAAATTCGTAAACTATTAAATATTTTCAGTAAAATCATATTTTTTGTTTTGTTTGTAACTTTGCCTTGCTTATTTAAAATAAGCATTTTAATATCACATCTACTATTCATTATTGATAAACCTATATATATAGTAGAAAATGAATAAAAACTGGATCTCTCAAATATATTCCAACTCTTGCTAGAGACTGCCTTTGAAATTTGTTAATGGTTATTGAAAGCCAAATTGAAACCAGATCTGTCTTCTCTTCAACTTAAATGGAAGTTTCTTATCTAAAGGCGTTAGACCACTACGAGTAATATAAGTACGATAACCAATATTAGTACATGAAATTACTTTGACTTTGATAGCACGCCTACCCAAATGAATAACTTGAAGTTTAGTTCCGTTGCATATGTCATTCTTTTGATCAATATTCCTTAGTAACATAATTGGCACACTTAGTTTAAAAACCAATCTATGGTTAGGTATTCTAGACATTTTTAAACAGTTTAGAAAATTTAATAACTATAAAGCTGGATCGAAATCATCACTAACACTATCAGAACTTAGGTACTCGATTTCTTCACCATGAAATAACACCAAAATTCGGTCATTAGTGCCTCTAGAACTCAACCGACACACACTCAACTTCAAATATAGGTGGAGGGTACCATCCATCTCTCGTTGTCAACCCTTTAACTTGTTGGGTCTTTAAAATACAATTTACAAATCAATAAATAATAATAAAAATAATTTTCTAAGATTTACAAGAAATGTATAATGATCCTGCTCATGGAAGCAATGCATTCAAGATAACGAACCATATAAATCACAAACAATTACAGTTATATCATCCATCTTTCCACCTGCACAAAACACTCAGGTCATCATGGCACGTTGACTACAAATTATAAACTTCTTAAATTCAAAATTAAAAATCATTTAAATATCGTTAGTCACGTATGCTATTTCAAAATACCTTTTTTTTAAATAAATATGATCATAAAGTATTGTGTTATTTCAAAATTTAATGATGTAAATAAGTAATTACCCTATTTCCAGCTTCAATTAGATATGGGGAATCAAAGTAGATGTCAACTGATTGGTTGTAAGCAAGATCAGCCAATACCTTTCATAGTCCAAAACGTTGTCCAACAACCTGTGTGAATCAATACTTGGAACTTGCATTTGTGGCATTGTGCGTATATATGAGTAGCAAAAGAAGGCATAATTGGGCTATCCTTGTCCATACCAAGATCGCCATTCAACTCAATAAAAAACGGACACAAATGAATCCCAACGCAAAAACCTTAGACATGAAAGAATGTACCTCACCTCCAAATCTTGTAGATATACATTTTCGTCAGTCATTGCTCTGAGACATTGCCATGTAGCTGGCATATTTCATCATACTGAGCTTAATCTTCTAACCAATCACCTGATGCAAATGTAAATCCTATTTATGCCCATAAAGCCTAAACTGCAACAAATTATCCTAAACCAAGGAGCAACTCAACAAATTTAAATTTGTTTATGTTTATTCATTTATGTTCATTTACGTTTGTTTATGTTCGTTTAAGTTTTAATAAATACATACGTAGTTATATTTATGAAAATATAAACATAAAAAGGGCTCTTTTAAATTGTGATGTAGTAGACTTTTTCATTTGTGTTCATTAATGCTAACTTATGTTTGTTTGTTTCGTTTATGTTTAGTCAATTACTTCATTTGTGTTTGTTTATTCTTGTTTGGGTTTGTTTGTTTATGTTCATTTTACGTTTGTGAATATTCGTTTAGATCTTAAACGAATTGACAAATAAGTGAACATGAAAAAAAGAAATTGTTTGCTTGAATTACAGAATGCGAAGTCAAGAATTTTTAACTTTGAATCTCATCACCTGCCATTTGACCTTCAAAACTCAAACATACACTTCTGTCAATTTCAGGGAATCAAGAGTAGTTTCTATATTGAATCTCCGCTCCAACTTAAATAAAAAAACAGCTAATTATGAAAAATTACCAAAATTCCCCTTTAACCTCTCAAAAGTCAAATGAAGGATCGGAACCTTACAACTCATTTGAGAAATTTTCAAGCATTATTTTAACACCTCCACCGACCATATCCAAATTTGCATTTTGAAGTCGGCTTTTAACAAAAACAACTTCATCTCCTTCCTCCCCATGCATTTGCTGGTATACAGAGAGGAATTTAAATAATCATTATTTAAAGAACTAATATAATACTTTGTTAAGACTACAGATGAAAACAAAAAAACCTCACCATTATGAAATACATTCATGATTTGTTTACCTTCCGTTCATTTTTGTATACGATAAGGCTACCTAATTCAGCCTTCTCTGATTTACCAAACGTGAAAATCAGTTGTTTCTCCTTCACCATGTCATAAGAGGATTTTAATGCAAATCTTAATGAGCTTATATGAATAAAAAGTAAAATATAGCCTAAATGGTTACCCGTATATGAAGTCTTACCACAAGAAGTGATTGTTTCATTATGCTTAGTTTGTCATATGGCTTCCAACTGTGGAGAAAGTTGTATGTTGGAGGTCACAAATTGGTAAATTCAGTTAGGTATACAACAATACCCGGTAAATAATAATAATAATAATAATAACAACAACAACAATAGGAATAATAATAACCTATTAATCATATAAATCTCTAATCATTGAATCATCTTTTGAATCAAGTAGTGGATTTGGCCCCAAATTTATTAAAAACAATATTCTTTTAAATAAATTTAGCAATGAAAAAAATGAGTAAAGCAACTGAGCCCAAACTTAAATTTCATATGCATAAACCCACATAAACAAACTCGTCACCAATCAAACTAAAAGACTTCAACAAACTCAGCAAAAACTCAAAATAATTAAAATCAGTAACCATAACTGAGCCCTAATAAACTTCACATCAATGACACACACGTATAAACAAACTTATCAACAATCAAATTAAATGTTGTTAATTATGTTAGGTTTCAAAAGTATGTTAATTAGACAAAATTAATTCAAAGCACTTACCTTAAGGTTGAAATATTAACTGAGACATGACTAAATATATTAAATATAAGTTCAGTATTCAATATAGGCGTAAATTAATCTTTCATTAAAAAAGATGTTGATCATTCTATTATAGCATAAGTACATTTATTTTTGGAAATGACATATTTCAAGCATTTCCTATTAAATTAATAAAGACAACCCGAATATTTGGCACTTCCTATTTGAGAATTTATGTTTCAAATTTTAAGATACAAATACTCGTTTTTGGAAAGTCAAAATCAAGCCATTACTATTTACCAAAAATCAAGCACTCTTTTTTTTAAAATCATATTTAAAATCAAATTAAAACCAATCATTCATTTCTAAAATCAAATCACAACTAAAAACAATGAATATAATTTAAAATCAAATTTAAACTCAAATGTAATTCGGCTTACCCGACATTTGTATTCATGCACATAATTCAGTTGCAGAACCATATAACAGGTTCCAATTCATGCTATGATATGAACAAAAAACTGACAACCGGAAACACAAATTCAAAAAAAAAAATTTTGTGAGATTCGTTGTTTGAAAACAAAACTGAATTGTATAGATTAAAACCTAAATAGATTGATACAATAAATCGTGTAAAAACATAAACAGATTCATAAAGTATGAAGATGTAAAACAATAAATCGGTTCAAATTGATAGTAACAATAAGCAAATAATGAGAGTAATAATAAATCAATTTATGGTATTAATCAATTATATAACTGTTCGATGATTAAAACCATAAATCGATTAAAAACATAAATCGTTTAAAGCCCTAATTTAATTAAACATAAATCGATTAAGACATTGACTATCCAACAATACCTTCACTAATCACCAATTCGAACCAAAAAGCATACCTTCATTAATCGATTGGATTAAGAAGACGCTTGATTGAAAGAGAAATGGAGCCTGTGATGGGGGTGAAAGAATATGATTTTGGTTAGGTGTTGTTTATCATGAATAGGGTATGGGGTTAAAATAAAAAACAAACGGGCCCATCCAAAACATTAAAAACATTTTAATTTTGAATTATTTAAATTACAAGAAAACCTTAGAATGCATAGTATATATGGAAACTATAAGAGTTGGGCAATGAAAAGAAAACAAGTGTACAAAAATCTTATTGATTTAATAGTATAGGTAGACTGACCCGTGTACTACACGGGTGGAAATATAAAAATCATCAATTAAACATATATAATTTCAAACGACAATATATTTTTTATTTGTTTGTTGGGATGGAAACATGATTTATAAATGCAAGTCATTCAAACAGAAACATAAATTTGAAAGATATAGACTTATAAAAGATTACACTACACATTAGAAAGCTTATAAAGAACTTTTAAATGACATTCAATATATATTGCCGCTACTCACAAATCAAGTTTCAAGAAAAGTTTGAAACTAATATTTAGTTTTATAATGCAAATAAGAAAGGGAAAACAGTAAGTTATAATGTGGTTGAATAATTTTGAAAAGAAAAAAGATCAAAAGAAATATACATGTTGTATATAATCCAACCTCCTTGTCTAGTTCCTTAATTTTTGAAATAATAAACCAAGATTTTTAATTTTTGACTATGTCCTAATATTCTCTGATGTTGCTTGATTGTTGACATATTAGAAGGCATTTAACTATATACCAATAATTAAAAAATTAATATACTATGTAATAAAGTGTTTAATTTTTACTTAAAGTTTGTCTATAAAATTCCATCTAGATTGAAGAACATTAACTAATTATAGTTGAAAGACGTGTAGCTTTCTTAGTTGTTTATTTAATGTCTTGAACCTGATAAAAGAAAAAGACATCAAATAATTTCTATGAGTTAAGTTAATGAAATTAGACACACATAAAAAGAAATATACAACCTACCTGTTGGGATTAATCCGTTTGAAAATTTTCTGTTGATTGAAGGACATTTAAAAATTAAAGTTAAATAGATAGAAATCCATGTTGTCCTTTTTTTCATTTATTCAAAATTACAAAGTAATATATAGTTAATAGACATAAATGCAAATTAAGTTTCAAAATGATATTGGTGATTTTCAAATTTATTTTTGAATTATTATATTATCAAGAAATTAATCAAATGAACCAATAGAAAAGAGGCAAGACATGTTTTAATATATATATAGATATAGATGCCTTGAACCTGGTAAAAGAAAAAGACAACAAATAATTTCTATGAGTTAAGTTAATGAAATTAGACACACATAAAAAGAAATATATAACCCACTTGTTGAGATTAATCCGTTTGAAAAATTTCTGTTGATTAAAAGACATTTAAAAATTAAAGTTAAATATATAGAAATCCATGTTATACTTTCTTTTCATTTATTCAAAATTACAAAGTAATATATGGTTAATAGACATAAATGCAAATTAGGTTTAAAAATGAATTCAAATTATAAAGTAACATATGGTTAATAGACATAAATGCAAATTAAGTTTCAAAATGATATTGGTGATTTTTAAATTTATTTTTGAATTATTATATTATCAAGAAATTCTAATAATGCTTTTATTTATGGAAATTAATCAAATGGACCAATAGAAAAGGAGCAAAACATATTTTTTAATAGATATATATAGATTAAATTTTCTTTTATTAAAATTATATAATAAAATCAAGCATTTTATTCTTTTTAAATTAAGTATAATTTTGTATACTTTTATTTGTTATTTTTTTTAGCAGGAACCGACTTAAAAAACATTGCTATGTTGTGTGCAATTATGTAGAAATTGAATAAGTTAAAGAAAATAAATTTATAGCATAGATATTAACTCAAAAATGAATTAGAGAAACTTGATTTTTGTTTTTCTATTTTAGTAAGAATGATTATTTTGTACGAAAAAGTCTTCGGGGAAAAAAAATCGCAAATAACTAAAAAGATTTACCAAAAAAAAGTCAAATAATAGAATGTAGACTTTATAAAACAACAATTGATCATCCTTTTGTAAATTTGTTTAAGACCTTTGAAAAACTTGAGCCGACTTGTTTTATATATTTTACACGAATAAATATTTTATTCGATACACAAACACTCTTTGATAAAGCATAAGGAATCATCCTCCTTTTGGTAAAGTCTACCTTATCTGTGGTAATGTTTTGCTATTGTACATTCCATTCTAATTTTAATAAAGGTATAATAATAGTTTTATAACACAGAGAAAAAAATGGATCGGTAATAAATTACTTATTTTTCTATCCTATATAACCTTCAGTATCATCCATCATATTTTACAATCGATAAATATGAGATTTCAGTTTAAAAAATTAACTTGATATGTTTAATGTTTAAAAACTTCTTTTCCTCTTTATTTCAACAGGAACAGTCAATAATTTTTAATTTATTTATGTTCATGTCATTTCAAATTATTAAATTACTAGCTTTAGAGCCTGTGTAACACACGAGATTATCCAAATAATAAAGTTTCATCAAAAGTCAAAACCGCTTCTGGCATAACCAGTTTTGAAACTGGGCAGCTAATATGCATGCTGTGTTGACAAAATGAATATATTTCATTTGTGATTTTAGAAATGCAAGTTAAAATTCTTTTTTTGTTTCTTATTTTTTTGTTGTCTTTTCCTAAATCTTAAAAAAATGAAAATACGATGATCCTATCTACTGTATGGAAGCGCTGCTCAAGAAGTCAATAGCATATGATTTAACATTCTGCGTGAGTGTAAAGATGTTGCAAATATGTTTACCAGGTACATGATGTTATATTATTATAATTCATTTTTTCTAAACATTCCTAACCTTGTATTTTTGTTGTTATTTTTAATCTTTAAGTTATAAAGTTTAATTTCTTTTAAACTCAAGTTCTGAAAAACAATATTTTTTTGACGTATTTAGGATACTTGGTGCATATCTAAAGGTCCACCCCAAGGCAAAAAAGTGAACAGAAGGTACCTAACTAGGGCTATAAACGAGTCGAGCCGAGCTAGGCCCAACTTGAGCCGGCCCGGATCAATTTTAATTAACGACGTGTGACATTGAGCTCAGCCTGATCATTTGTGTTAAAAGGAAAAGAAATTAGGTATGCAGAATTGGTAAGAAGTTAGAAATATAATATTCAGCCTCTTATTCAAATACTAACAGGGCTTACTGTTTTTAATTTCCCAGTTTGGATATATTTAAGTTGATATGTGTTTATCACTGGATTTAGATGTATCTAAATTAACAAAAAACAGGAACCAAAAATAATCTCTTTGGTTCATTTTTGTTCTGTTTATCTTGTGCGTGTGTGTATTGGTAGGACCTGCAACTATGTTATGCCCAAATCAGTGCAGGGGCATTTTAGGCTAATATGTGTAGGGACAAAATGACAAATCGCACAAAGTCTGACTTTGAGTTGATGCATGAAACAAGTTTGCAGATTTGCCTCTTCAGCTTTGTTAACGAATTAAGGGCAATTTGGTAAAATATGTGTAAATATATTAACTGTAGCAGTAAATGTGCACATAATGAAGGTTTTGATTTTCATTTCATTGTGGGGTCATTAGTCATTTCAGTTTGCTATCTACAAGGTCACCAAAAATAGAATCGATTTGTTGGTTTTGAGATTAATACTCACATGGCAGTTTAGGTGGCTTGTAAACATGCCTACTGTGGTTTGTGAATTTGATGGATTTTGCATTGAGGGTATTTTGGCTGTTTCTGTGGTATTGAAACAATGTTTAAAACAACTTTTCAATCGAATTGTAGACGACCCTCTGGTGTAACAAATAATGTAGTCCACTCACATCATAAAAATGTTATGTAGAAGTACCCATATTACACCCAGCACAGCATGGTCTAATTAACAATTGCGTCTCTCTTGTTACAGGCTACTCAATCTAACATCAAATTTCTACATAAACACATTTTTGACATCAGCTCAACACCCATGGAAATAAGTTGAGAAAATTGGAAACCTTATGCATAGACACGGGACGTATCTTACTGTTTGTTCTTTCATGTAAGATCTATTATGCGAATGAAGGTTTTGGTGTTTGTAAATGAAATTGATGTCATGAACAAAGCAAAAGGTTTCTGTTTTAACTTTTAACGGAGATGAGAAGTTTCATCATGTGATTATAATGATCCGGGGCGAGGTGGAGTATGTTAAACAAATCCCATGTACGAGAAGAAAGCAACGAATTACACTACTAAATGATATTCGTTTTTTAAATATAAATCGATAAAGGGTTAGTTCTGCAAAACTAGCGAAAATCATTTATGCTAAAGAAATCTTTTTAACAATATGCCAATTTTGACTTTCTCTGGGTTGATGTTGGTTTCAAGCAAGAGTTGACTTTTATGGTCAAAATGGACCAAAAGATATAACCTGGTTGTTTGAGGTTTAGTCAACAAGCGGCTAGGGCGGTGACGACACACAAATCCATGGTGACACAGGCTTTTCAAGAACATTGCCGCATTGTTTTGGTTTTGATATTTATTTATCCACTTTTAATATTGTATACATAAAGTTATAAACTTTAGCCAAATGTATTTTATTTCGTTTATTATTTTGGCATTGCTTTTCGCGTACCCGTCGCGAGGCGTGGGTCATGCATTAACATATAGTGGACTACGGTGCAATCACGAACCGTACCGATGCCTTCGAATTCCCGTCACGTCTCTCCGCCACAACCAAACTTATACCAACCGAATCTCTATTGTGTCCCCACCGCAACGCGTGGGCACTCATACTAGTTACATTTTAACATATAAACAGTTTAGTAAATTAACTGAAAAAATAAATTGATATATTTAAAGCATATATTTATAATTTATAAGAATATTTATTTTTATAAAAAAGTATAGTATATATAATAAAATAGAGTTTAAATAAAAGTGAAAATTTTAATCATTTTATAGATTAATATAAATGGAATGTAAAAGAAAAGCGAATAATTATTAATATATGACATAATTATTAGTTTGGAGGAAAAAAAATTATGAGATTTAACCACAAATTGACACGTGTCCACAATTATTTTACTTTATTAGAATAGGTAGATATTAACCGTATAAAAACTTAGTACGTACATTTTGTCGCCTTTCACAAAAAAATGTAAATTTTGTAATGTTCAGACTTGGCCCGGACATTAATCTGGACGCCTTACCGGGTCAATGGTCGGACCGACCTGGGATGACGTCATAAATAATTTAAATATATATGTATATAGGGGAGGGATATTTTGAGAACCTTGTTGAGTTTTAAAAACTTAAAAAGTTCATTCTTAACCACACATTTAATTAAATAGATTAAATTATGTGGCTAAGATTAGATGCAATTAAAAAATTAAGTAGGAGATAGAATAAAGATGTATAGTGATTACACTAATTTAAACGTCAGTTACACCTATGTAAAAAGTTGACCCGGCGCGTAAAAAATTCTGTAATTTTTTTTTTGCGTACATGTAACCTACATATATTTCATATATGTAAAAAAATTGTTACGTTAAGTTCTTTCGAATTCTTAAAACTCAAAGTGGTTCTCAATAGAAATCTTCCATATATATATATATATATATATATATATATATATATATATATATATATATATATATATATATATATATATATATATATCAAATACAAATGAAATTAGCGTGCTAATTATAAGAATCAAGTAGAGTAACTATATATACAAGTAGAATAATTATGTAATTACTCTATGATGTAATACATAATTACTCTACTTGTATATATAATTACTCTACTTGATTCTCACAATTAGTACGTTAATTTCATTTGTACGTTAACTTTCCTTTATGTGTGTGTATAGGGGAGAGTTATCCTAAAAACAAGTAGTTTCCTAAAAAGGCTAGAAATAAATCATAGTCATTGGATCATGTTAATTATTGATTGAGATTTAAAATTAACAAAAACCAACATAGTTTCCTAGAATTACTCTTCCACCATTATAATCGTCATAGTTTCCTAAAATTGTTCTTTCATCATAATTTGTAATGTCACATGTCAAAAATTTATTGGTTTTATCATCCTTAGAAAACTTCTTATTTTTATTTGAATCATTTTCTCCCTCTATATATATATATATATATATATATAGGAGAGAGATATTTTGTGAACCATGTTGAGTTTTAAGAACTTAAGAACTTCATTCTATGTCACACATTTAATTAAATGGATTGGAATATATTGTTGAGATTAAATCTGGAAAAAAAGTCAAAGTAGGAGAGAGAATAAAGATGTAACTGATTACACTAAATTTTACGTCCGTTACGCATGTGTAAAAAGTCGACTCGGTGAGTAAAAAATTCTGTAATTTTTTTACGTGTATGTAACTTACATATATTACGTGTGTGGAAAAAAATTCGAAAAAAAAATCATTACACTGAGTTCTTTCGAGTTCTTAAAACTAAAAGGGGTTCTTAATTGAAATCTCCCCTATATATAAATAGGCTAAGTATAAAATAAAAACTCACTTGAGTTGTGAAAACTCTAGAAACCCATTCTCAACCACATGTTTTTAATTAATGTTTAAATCTTGTGGTCCACAATTAAAGTGAATAAAAAATGTAAATATAAATCGTTACACTGAGTTCTTTCGAGTTCTTAAAACTCAAAGGGTTTCTCATTTGAAATCTCCTATATATATATATATACTAGATTTTATCCCCCATATTACGGGGGTTGTTTAACATTATTCGTTTTTAATATTTATATATCTATATATTTGGATTTTAATTTTATTTATTGTAAGAAAGTTAATAATTAATATACTTGAGGTTTGATTATAAAATGGTTTTACAAATAAATGATATGTTATAATCCAGTTTAAAAGTTATCTGGGTTTGGTGATACTTATTACCCGTTTATTTTCTTTATTATAAAATTGTTTCTTAATTATAAATAATATATTTTTTTAAATAAAATAGGATATTAATTTTTAGTATATCTCTATTTTATAGGATTTTCATATCAAATATTTGATGAGATTAATTTTTAATATAATGAGATGTTATAACCCGTTTAAGAGCTATCTGAGTTTGGTGAGACATTTACCCGTGAATTCGGGTCAAATTGCGTGAGAAGTCTTTATTTACAAATAAAGCAATCTGATGACTTGAGAAAATGGTTGTTTTACATTTTTTGTTTTTTAATATTTATTTTTTGGATTTTAATTTTCTTTATTGTAAGAAAGTTAATAATATAATTAGGTTTGATGATGAAAGGGTTTCATAAATAAATGATATGTTATAACCCGTTTAAAAGGTATCTGGATTTTGTGACCCATGACCCGCTTATGTTTTTAACTATAAAATTGTTTATTAATTATAAATAATATCTTTTTCTTTTTAAATTGAATATTAAATTTTAGTATATTCCTTTTTTATAGGATTTTCATATCAAATAATTGTAAGATTAATTTTTAATTTAATGAGATGTTATAACCCGTTTAAGAGCTATCTGGTTTTGCTAAGACCCATACCCATGAATTTGGGTTAAATTAATGAGAGATCTCTATTTAAAAATCAAGCAATCTGGTGGCTTCCATAAAAGGGGGGAACGACTATATCGACACGTAGGATTTTAGGGTTTTCATTTATATATATATATATATATATATATATATATATATATATATATATATATACGTGTGTGTAATTTATATACAAATAAAAAATAATAATAACCAAAAATAATAATAATTACAAACTTTAATGTTTATTTATGTTTTATACATTGATTTTTAAATATATATGATTTATATTTGATTAATAAATACATCAATGAAGCTTGATTGTTGGCAAATGGGTTAATTAATAAAGCTTTTATCTTGGAAATGACTCAAGTTTAAATCCCGGCATGCAAATTTCATTTTGGATTTAATAAAAAATAGGTTTTATTGGTTAACCCGTCAGGATACCGGGTCCGGGCCGGCCGCCACCCGCAAAACCTGGCCGGGTTTTTAAAAACGACCCAAACACCCGGACCAGGCCTCAGTCGGACAGGTCCGCCAGGGTTTCGAACCACTGAAATTTTGTCAAAATATCTTACAAGTATCCGATGGGGAGTCAAAGTGAAGGCCGTCGAATCAAAAGTGATACATATATTGACTGGGACACTAATTGGTATGGAATTCTTTAGTGTTGATACTAATTTGATTGGCGCTTTTGTAAGGCTGTCAAGTATACTTGTATCATAAAAATGTAATCAATATTGTAAAACTTTCGAGTAGGCGGCCGAGTACTCCCCGCCTAGATCGAGTACTTCCCGCCTCGGCCGAGTACTCCGTATGTATTTTCCGAGTAATCCCCGACTACACCCGAGTACTCGTGACTCCCTAGTCGACCGCCTAGGACCGCCTAATGACTTTTACAACCATGAATGTAATGTTAACCAATAACTTGAAACATTTGAACATTTACTTGTAAAACTTCTTGCTCGAAGTGTAGTGCTTCCTAGATAGGGTTTACCCTTGTACTTTTCATTTGAGTTAATAGTACAAAGTAGAGGTGGCAATATGAATGAGTTGGATTGGATTTGGGTGATTGGTTATGATGGGTTTGGGTAAGAATGGGTATGTGTCAGGATGAAATTTTAAAATAGAGGGTTAGGATGGGTATGGGTCAAGATGGGTAAAGTTCCATCTTGACCCAAGTAAAGGTTAAAATTTATAGGGTTTCAAAAATCCTTCAAAAAAATATTCAAAAAATTCAATAAAAAATTAATAACTCAAAATATAAATTAAAAACGCAAAATGTAAAATAACTAAAATGTCATCGTCGTTGTCCTCGATTCATAAAAAAAAACTCGGTTTTGTCTCGGTTTAGGCTCGTTTTTTTTTTCGATTCATTTTTACTTTTTTTTCGTTTTGGTATCTATTCGGTTTCAATGTTTTCGGTTTTTGTTCGGTTTCTCGGTTTCATTCGGTTTAGGATGTATATAGGTCAAGATGGCTTGAATGATTTCCTTTTATGTTATGAAGTACTTGTGACTTCTTGTGCTTTTGTATGAACGGCCTATGAATTTATCTTGAATGCGTGTTGGTTATGATAAATAGTTGTGTGAGGGTAAAGCGTCGCCTTAGGAGTTAGCGTTATTATATAAAACAAGGTTCCTCGGGAAGGTGAGATGAGACTTGGCACATTGAGGGCCTCATGGACAAGTTACCTTAATAGCTAAAACACATGATCACCACTCGATGACTACAAGTCAGGAGTAAGAAGGATAACCCAGAAAGCAAAGGCGATTCAATAAAGTGTGTAAATATAAGAAGTTTTCCTTTTAAAGAAATAAGCTAGGTTTCGGGGACGAAACCTCTTTAAGGAGGGAAGACTTGTAACATCCCGAAATTTCTAAAGTAATGTTTAATATATTATTTTGTCGGGTGAAATAAACGAGTTAGTGGAACGATAATAATAACAGCAAATATGAAGACTTAGTAGGATAATTAGATAGGATTAGATTGGGACCAAAAGGAAATATGGGCCTTCGGCCCATGGGCTTAAGAGAGTATAAATACCCCCTTAAACCCCAATCCTTTCCATTCCATCCATTTATCCATCCTAATCTCTACACACCCAAAACACACACGACCCGAACCAAGATCCAAAGGCGAGGACCCGAGCTTGTTGGTGCTAGATCGTCGTGACGAACCAAAGCAACAAGACCAGCTCGTGTTCGTAGTTCGAATCATTTACGGTACGTTTATATCGAGAACTTGTTCGTTTAGGTTTGGATTAGTATAGAAATGATAGATCTGTGTTTGTATGGTAAAAACGAATCCAACAAAGCTAAACTTACTGAAAATGGTTATGATTTGATGGGTTAATCGATTGATAAAAGAACCGGTAACCTATATGCCTAAATCGCACCCTTTAAACATCGATGTTAGGTCGATTTGATGGTTGGGGTTTGTAGGCGCTGGTCAGACGATTCCGTGGATACCTAAATCGAGTTATTTGGTTAAGAAACGAAGAATTTAAGAACGAACAGTAGCTGCAGCCGACAACTTCGCCTGCAAGCTAAGTTCGCCTGATGAACTTCGTCTGCAAAGCTAAGTTTTCCTGATGACAACTTCGCCTGCAAGCTAAGTTCGCCTAATGACAACTTCGCCTAAAAGCTAAGTTCGCCTAATGACAACTTCGCCTAAAGCTAAGTTCGCCTGATGACAACTTCGCCTAAAGCTAAGTTCGCCTAAGGTTTAACTTCGCATAGAGTCAAGTTCGATTAGAAAATAAATTAAAAAGATAAGTAAAAGTAATCTAATACTAGGCCACCAGATTAAATCAGGCGAGGATTGATACGTGTAACTTATACAGTCAGCCGAGCTCAGTTAAAGAAGGGATTTACAACTATCGGAGGAAGAAGCAGAGTTCAGGTGAGTTTCTAGCCCCATTTCCTTGTTATGTTTTCGGGGCTGTGTGCATACTCGATGTGAAGTGTGAATACACTTACCTTAAGTGGTAAGTGTATGCCATAGATGTTATACGAGGTATATATTTTACAATGCTTGTCGGTACGTGAACGATCTTCGGATATTGCATGTATCGCCAAGGATAGTAAATTCTAAGTGGTTGATAGTGTGTATGAATGTTATGATGTGACTTGTTTATTACGTAAATACTGAACTGATATGAAGTGTGATATAGGCAGGTAGAGGTAGAGTGTGTTAGAAGTGGCAAGAGTCTAGTAAGGGTGTTAGTGGCATAATGTGAGCGCGTGATAGGGAAAGCCTGTACGTGCCATCGTTATTATGTGTGTATGATTGTTGATGTGACTTGCTTATTATGTAAATGACATGTAGCGTGTTGTAGATAAGTAGAGGTAGAGCGTGTTAGAAGTGGCAAGAGTCTAGTAAGAGTGCTAGTGGCATAACGATAGTACGTGGTAGGGTAAGCCTATACGTGCCTTCGTTATTAAAGTGGCAAAGTGGCATAACGTTTTACGTTATTAAAGTGGCAAAGTGGCATAACGTTATACGTTATTAAAGTGGCAAAGTGGCATAACGTTATACGTTATTAAAGTGGCAAGGTGGCAAAGTGGTAGGCGTAAATAAGAGGCTAAGTGGTAATGTAAGCAGGTTAGATAGTGGACTACGTGTCTGCGGATACGTATATGATGCATGTAGTGGTTGTATGATAAGTTACTTGATTAACTAGAACTCACTCAGCGTAGCTGACTTTTAGTATGCACGCAGGTGATCAGACCAAAGAACTAGCATGAGGATGGCACATGGCATGGATTGAACGGCTGGCATCTTAAGATGGAAGAAAAGATGTTTTAAATATAATGATTTGTTTTATAGTATCAAAGAAGATATTGAATGTTTTGTATCGAATGCTTCAAGTAAACGTTTCCGCGGAATTTTTAATTAACTCTGATTGCAAGAACTGTGTTTATGAGTAAATCCGACGTTAAAGTAGGGCTACCGGGTTCGGGGCCTTACAAGTTGGTATCAGAGCATAAGTTCGAGAGATTTAAGCATCCTACATGCTTAGACTCGAACAGAGAATGAGATTTAAAATGAGAAAGAAAGAAGATGCCAGTTCAAGATAGCCATGTGTCACTCAAGCAAGCTCAGTAAAGGTAAAGTGTATGGTAAATGGTGTATGTTAATGTTGGCTTATTTGCTAAATGAAGAATGAGTGCAGGTTAGGGATAGGATTAATTGGACTTAACTGATTAACTGTTTAAGAGTATAAACAAGCACAAGTGAAATCATGAAGGGAAGTATGTAGAACCTGAGGAGTAACACAAATAGTTAATTACACTTGATCAACGTCATTAACTACTTACTTTACAAATCATGTGCTAAATAATTCCTAGAGTGATGACGTTTGTGTTTTCCCTTTTAGAATACTAATGGCTGGAGCTGGAGAAATTGTTGGAACTGGAGGTCGCACTGGACGTCGTGGCAGGCCTCGTCTTGTCCGGCAACCCTCGGTAGAAGAAGCTTCCAACACCGAAGATGAAGGAAGCGCAGCTGGAGGAGACCAGAACAACAACGAAGAGGTTCAGCTTTGCCCTGCAGTTCAAGCAGCCATTGTTCAAGCTGTAGTTGTTGCTGTGAAGAACCTGAATCCCGAAAGATCTGCTGGAAGCCGTGAACGAACTGCTGAAGGGGCGGGTGGTGATGGTATGAAGGATGGGGAAGGAGAAAGAGAGGCCTCGAGTGAGGATAAGTCTGTGAAAGTCGATGACAGGAAAAGAGGCCAAGATGGGTGCAACTATAAGTCCTTCAAAGGATGCGACCCGCCAAAGCTGACTGGGTTGGGAGACGCAATCGCTACTCTCCAGTGGATAACCACTATGGACAAGATTATCCGCATTAGCGAATGCCGTCCCGACCAAGCTGTGGGTTATGCTACTCAGTCATTTGAGGAAGAAGCTATGTACTGGTGGGAAACTGTGGAACAAAAGAAGACCCGAGAGGAGATTAAGGCCATGAGGTGGGATGACCTTAAGGAGTTAGTGATGAAAAGGTTCTGTGCTGATGCTGAGGTTGAGAGGGCCGAGATGAAATTTCTGAAGCTGAAGGCGGACAAGATGACACATCGTGAGTACACCACTGAATTCAACCGCATGTCTTGGCTGGTTCCTTACATGGTGAACACCGAGGCGAAACGGATCAAGTGCTACGTTAGAGGACTTCCCCAGAAGGTCCGCATGTTAGTCAGGGCCAACAAACCTGTTACCTTTGAGTCTGCGGTCGAGTTGGCGGAGATGGTCTATGTTGATCTGGCGGCGGATGATGTGGAAGTGGAAGATGAGGAAGAAGGGAAAGGAACTAAAAGAGCTAGGGATGTGGTGGAGCGTGCAGGGAGAAAGACACAGAAGATGGCAGGAAAGGAAGCATGTAAGGTGTGCGGGAAGATGCACTTGGGGGAATGCAAGGCTGGTCCAAATCAGTGCTACCGATGTGGGAGGAAGGGGCACATCTCCCGTGAATGCACCGAGGACCAGAAGTGTTACAAGTGTGGTAAGTCAGGTCACATAGCTAGGGAGTGTGGAAAAGCCGTGGCAGTGGGGGAAGGAAGAGGAGACGCGTGAAAGGATGGTCTATTAGCTGCTGAGGAGGTTGCAAGAGAATAAGTGGCATGTCACAGTTGTTTTATGTTTAGTAGTTAAAGAGTGTTTTATGTTACAGTTGAACCTATGTTTGTTTAGCAAGCTTGAATGATTTCCTTTTATGTTATGAAGTACTTGTGACTTCTTGTGCTTTTGTATGAACGACCTATGAATTTATCTTGAATGCGTGTTGGTTATGATAAATAGTTGTGTGAGGGTAAAGCGTAGCCTTAGGAGTTAGCGTTATTATATAAAACAAGGTTCCTCGGGAAGGTGAGATGAGACTTGGCACATTAAGGGCCTCATGGACAAGCTACCTTAATAGCTAAAACACATGATCACCATTCGATGACTACAAGTCAGGAGTAAGAAGGATAACCCAGAAAGCAAAGGCGATTCAATAAAGTGTGTAAATATAAGAAGTTTTCCTTTTAAAGAAATAAGCTAGGTTTCGGGGACGAAACCTCTTTAAGGAGGGAAGACTTGTAACATCCCGAAATTTCTAAAGTAATATTTAATATATTATTTTATCGGGTGAAATAAACGAGTTAGTGGAACGATAATAATAACAGCAAATATGAAGACTTAGTAGGATAATTAGATGTGATTAGATAGGGACCAAAAGGAAATATGGGCCTTCGGCCCATGGGCTTAAGAGAGTATAAATACCCCCTTAAACCCCAATCCTTTCCATTCCATCCATTTATCCATCCTAATCTCTACACACCCAAAACACACACGACCCGAACCAAGATCCAAAGGCGATGACCCGAGCTTGTTGGTGCTAGATCATCGTGACGAACCAAAGCAACAAGACCAGCTCGTGTTCGTAGTTCGAATCATTTACAGTACGTTTATATCGAGAACTTGTTCGTTTAGGTTTGGATTAGTATAGAAATGATAGATCTGTGTTTGTATGGTAAAAACGAATCCAACAAAGCTAAACTTACTGAAATGGTTATGATTTGATGGGTTAATCGATTGATAAAAGAACCCGTAACCTATATGCCTAAATCGCACCCTTTAAACATCGATGTTAGGTCGATTTGATGGTTGGGGTTTGTAGGCGCTGGTCAGACGATTCCGTGGATACCTAAATCGAGTTATTTGGTTAAGAAACGGGGATTTAAGAACGAACAGTAGCTGCAGCCAACAACTTCGCCTGCAAGCTAAGTTCGCCTGATGAACTTCGCCTGCAAAGCTAAGTTTTCCTGATGACAACTTCGCCTGCAAGCTAAGTTCGCCTGATGACAACTTCGCCTAAAAGCTAAGTTCGCCTGATGACAACTTCGCCTAAAGCTAAGTTCGCCTGATGACAACTTCGCCTAAAGCTAAGTTCGCCTAAGGTTTAACTTCGCATAGAGTCAAGTTCGATTAGAAAATAAATTAAAAAGATAAGTAAAAGTAATCTAATACTAGGCCACCAGATTAAATCAGGCGAGGATTGATACGTGTAACTTATACAGTCAGCCGAGCTCAGTTAAAGAAGGGATTTACAACTATCGGAGGAAGAAGCAGAGTTCAGGTGAGTTTCTAGCCCCATTTCCTTGTTATGTTTTCGGGGCTGTGTGCATACTCGATGTGAAGTGTGAATACACTTACCTTAAGTGGTAAGTGTATGCCATAGATGTTATACGAGGTATATATTTTACAATGCTTGTCGGTACGTGAACGATCTTCGGATATTGCATGTATCGCCAAGGATAGTAAATTCTAAGTGGTTGATAGTGTGTATGAATGTTATGATGTGACTTGTTTATTACGTAAATACTGAACTGATATGAAGTGTGATATAGGCAGGTAGAGGTAGAGTGTGTTAGAAGTGGCAAGAGTCTAGTAAGGGTGTTAGTGGCATAATGTGAGCGCGTGATAAGGAAAGCCTGTACGTGCCATCGTTATTATGTGTGTATGATTGTTGATGTGACTTGCTTATTATGTAAATGACATGAAGCGTGTTGTAGATAAGTAGAGGTAGAGCGTGTTAGAAGTGGCAAGAGTCTAGTAAGAGTGCTAGTGGCATAACGATAGTACGTGGTAGGGTAAGCCTATACGTGCCTTCGTTATTAAAGTGGCAAAGTGGCATAACGTTTTACGTTATTAAAGTGGCAAAGTGGCATAACGTTATACGTTATTAAAGTGGCAAGGTGGCAAAGTGGTAGGCGTAAATAAGAGGCTAAGTGGTAATGTAAGCAGGTTAGATAGTGGACTACGTGTCTGCGGATACGTATATGATGCATGTAGTGGTTGTATGATAAGTTGCTTGATTAACTAGAACTCACTCAGCGTAGCTGACTTTTAGTATGCACGCAGGTGATCAGACCAAAGAACTAGCATGAGGATGGCACATGGCATGGATTGAACGGCTGGCATCTTAAGATGGAAGAAAAGATGTTTTAAATATAATGATTTGTTTTATAGTATCAAAGAAGATATTGAATGTTTTGTATCGAATGCTTCAAGTAAACGTTTCCGCGGAAGTTTTAATTAACTCTGATTGCAAGAACTGTGTTTATGAGTAAATCCGACGTTAAAGTAGGGCTACCGGGTTCGGGACCTTACAGATTTCTTGCACACGAAATACTTCAACCTAAAAGTAAGATACACACCATTTAGAAAATTGTCCATGTTAATTGGGTGACACAAAATCTCCAAATTTTGATAACTCAAAGTGGCAATGGATTTCGGCCTTCCACTTAGCTCCACCCATATCAAGCATAAGATGATTATTAAGGATAGAAAAGTGAATCCCGATTAATTTAACTAAACCCAATTAATTCCTAATTGATCACTAGTCTCCACTTCACCGACCGATTAGTGACTACATGTTATTACACACTTGTAACGCTACAACCCGGCCTTCTTACATATTGGTCAACTAGTCAGCATGTCATATTATCTTACCATCAATTCTTTTCACAAATTCATTTAACTAACAACGATTCTAAGGGGGGTAGTTAAACTTCTTCTAATACATTTTCATTAGTCATCGTTTATAGCTCGTAAAGTTGTGTTTTCCAAAGACAATTCAACTAAGTTATAACACATATAATCATAATTAAATCATAGAAATCAACTTTAGAAAAAGTCAAGCAAGCAATCGGTTTTGTTATTACGGTTCGATCGATTATTATAGTTATGGTTTGATTATTCAATTTTCATGCTCACTCCTAGTTAGTATATCCATCTAGGTCTTCTTTAAGAATGAATGTGGATATAAAAAAAAAAAAAAACTTAGTCAATGCTCCATGTTTTTTTTATACGAGGGGAAAAAAAAGAAGGAAAACTCTGCTAATTTTCTCTCTAAGCAAGCTTAGTCATAATCGTGTTTATAAAACCCTAATTTAATCATTGAAGTTAAATTAAAAATAAATATTCAAAAGCACAAGTCAAGCCTACTCATTAAACCCTAACAAAACATTCTTAATGAAGTTAGAGGATTAGTGTGGGTTCAAACTAATGATAAATCTTAATTACTTATGCATGGTAAGAATATTTCAGAAACCTTAAGGAAGTCCTTTGAATTTAACCTATAAATCATTTTCTAGGATCAAACGTAAACCAATCAAAATAAATTAAGAACACTTTATGGGATGTTTGTTAAGGAACCAAATGACGGTGTTTCCACTAATATCTTTTGATTAATTTTCCACTCAAATCAAGTTTTAAGTAATCACACTTTGCTTTAAGAGACATGTTGTCCCATGCCCATTCACACCATCATAATTCTTCCCTGTCACAAAGACTAATCTTTCTTTACTAATTTATATAATTATATTGATAAACGCTAGATTGTGCAACTCATGACATCATGGAATCAATATTTCAGGGTTCTCTTTATTTAGGTTTGTCATCAAACATTGATGAATAAACAAAATTAAACCTTAAACCTTAAAAAAAAAATATTCTCTTATTCTGCAACGATGAGAAAGAAAATGGTGTAAAAACCACATATAAAAGAAAACACTCTCGTCCTACATTAGAGAAAATTATGTTAAAGCCGCCTAGGCGTTAACCCACTGCCACATCATCATTTTTGGGCGCCAAGCATCATTACGTATGAAGAATTTGAGGGCGCCAAAGTAGTGATTGCCCTCCAGGCACCATTGTAGTAACGGAGCAAGGGCTCCAAAATCCAAATTATGAGACAAGTGCAAATTTAACCAATCAACATATCAATCACATTTTTATTAAAAAATTAAAAAAAATAATTGTTTTTTGGTTAAGCCATTATACCAATTTAAGAGCTTAGTTAATTAATCCTCTTCCGCATACGTGACAATGACGTAGTAGTATATAATTTTTTTTGTTAGCTTACCCCTTTCCACTGCACTTGATCTCAACAAAATAGTAATACCAGCATAGGGATGAGCTCAGTACCGTACCGGTATCAAAAATCTCGATCCCGAAAATCGCAAATTTTTGGTATCGGTATTTAAGGTAAAATTCGGGAAATACCAGTGCCGTACCGTACCGGTCCCGAAAACTCAAAACCTTGGTACCAATTCGGTAACGACGGTACCGAACCGGTACCAATCGGTACCATACCGATTTTCGCTCATCCCTATACCAGCACACACTTTTAGATGTTTTTTATTTTAAAATAAATTTAACAAATCTATCTATTCTAATAAAAAACTATCACTTTTGCCACTTGTCAATCTTATAGCTCTTCTCAATTTTTTTCAACCAGTTTTAATATATGGTCACTTTTAAGCCATTTCAATAAATGAATTCAATATTTTTATTAAATGCAAATCTTAACTGATTCATTTGTTAACATTAATGGTGAAATAAGAAAATAAGGAAATATAAAAATTGAAGTTACAGGTCTGTTAGAATAAAATTTTAAAGTCACGGGTAATTGCAAATAAAGAAAATAAAGGTGCATCATTGTCGAAAAATTTGGATTTGTATGGTAAAATACAAATTGTTTTTAAACTGGAATTCGAGCAACAATGCACAATTTTTTTTATATAAGATTGGTTTTAAAATTTAATGATTTTCTCATATGCATTTGAACTCAAGAAAATGTGTATTTTCTTAATTTTCTCCAAACATTTTGTATAAATATTGCAAACATGGAGAACACCTATTATATATATATCTTGGTGTTTGAAGTTGAAGATTATAACTATAATCCATATGCATAACGGTTTACTATATGAGCTATCTTGTCATTTTGTAAGGGTACATATGAAATTAATCCTTTATTTGTATGATTTTTTTGTGTAGTATAAAATGTTTTAGCAATAAGATAAATATTTATTTTTCAATATTTTCTTTCATAACTCGTACAAAAATGCTTCATAAACATATATTTTATGACTTGATTTATACCTTTTTTATACATTTAAATATAGTTAATTTAATATATCTTATAAGACAAATTACTTAATAAAGAGCATTCAAAATTTTAAACCAAAAAATCTGCTTTAATCACATTCCACTATTTTCACTTTTCAAAATCATTTAGGATATTGAAACATAGAATATCGTTTTCATTAGTTAGTTACATAATTTCAATATTAAATTAACTTATTAATTTTATTTTTATACACATATATAACGAATTGGGTTTACATTAGTGTTACATGTTGGTTAGTACATAATTAAATTGTTTATTTTGGTTTATATTCAAAATAATAAAGCTATATATAGAATTAAAAAAAAATACATTCATAACATATTATTAAAATATGTTACGAAAATTCATTAAGATTCACATTTATTATAATGTAACTTAATAGAAATATTTATTATTTTTATTTTTATTTTTTATTATTTGTAACTTAATCATGTTCCTCATTACATTTTAAGGAATATTCTATTTTTATATTAATTTTAAAAAATAGTTAATCCAGTTAAAAGTCATTTACCATGCTTCCAAAAAATCCGAATCTTTGCTTCTTTTTTATTTTCTATAAGTTGTTAATATATATATATCTAACTATCTATATAATTACCTACCACTAAATGCCTCAGGTTGCTCCCCACCCTCTCTCGTGCCACTAGATTGCTCCATTTCAAAATGATGGTCTCTCGTTAATTTAGGTTTTTTAAAGAAAATTCGCGGGTCAAAAATGGGTATGAGTTGGATCCTCCAAAACCCTATATCAAATAACCCGTTTCTTTCACCATGGTTTTCATCTAAACCTTCAGAGACTGCTTCAATTCATCCATATTCTATCGTCATCGTCTCTTTAACCTACTAACCCTAGCTGCATCTCCGATCTCTGATTTTTGAAGCTTCTGTCCTTGCAAAAGCAATCGACTGCTGATTTGGCATTCGATTGAGAAGTCTCTAAAGGTTTTATACCAATAAATTCATTCATAATCATAATCATAGCATTATTATTCCCTCTGACGCAAGGCATCGTGATTGACTCCCAAAACCTATATAAACTCACAACAGCGGCGATTTTAGGTATTTATGAACGATCCGTTCAATTTCTTCTGTTTTAGTGCAATTAATTCATTCATGTATTTGTTATACCAGTGACGTCACTTTCAATTTTGTTTATATTATTATTATGTGATGATCAGTTTTGATTTGTTTGATTTCAGTTACGTCTAGATCGGGATCAGAAGGTTCACGCGATTGAGTTAGTTGAGCAATTGCATTGGTGAGTACGATTAATTTGTTATTAGCTAGGGTTTAATTTGTTTTGAGCCTTCAATTGGATTGTGTTGTTGAACACTGAAGTGCTTGCTCATGAAGGGAATAGTGGTGTCCTACTACTTCTTAATGTTGTGGACTTAATAGGTTAGCTACTCATTTACTAATTTACTTCAATCATTACCTGATTCATTTATGGAACCAAAATAATTTTGTGAATTGTTATTAGAATCAAGAATTTGTTAAGGATACTGTATGATTTTGTTAAGGATATTAGTAATTTATGTAACCCTAAATATTTTATCAATGAAAATGATAATTTTTTTGCTATTTTATTTTTTGTAAGTCGTCACCATTGATATGTTTTCGAGTTCATTGTCAAGATTCCCTTCTAATGTTAACCTTGTATTTCTTATGCATTTTGATAAAATGAACCAACAGAAGGTTGAAAAGTTAACTCAAAACGGTTTGTAACTTTGAAGAAGTTGCTTATAGTATTTTTGAAATGTTAAAAAATATAACTTTAATTAACACTTAACATTTTTTATTATGCTCTATTAGTTTGTAAAGCGAATGCCGATACCTTACCATCATAACGAAACGAACTGATACCTGCTATATACTGAATTATTTGCTTGAAGCAAATGAACTTAAAAAACAAGAACAAGTTTTTATTCTTTGAAGACTTTGAACGATTCTGTTACGACACTGTTGTTGACCAGTCTCAGATCCCGTACTTGCATTACCCGAAGCCAAAAACATTCAATAGGTAATTTTTTTACAAAAAACAATCTTAGCCGTTTTTTAAGACGCGTGACATAATTAGTTTCTGAAATAAAATTGTTTACTTGATTTTCCAGCTCAGAATGTGCTGGGAATCCGGTTCGTTTATTTGCAATTGTGTTGAGCAAAGATCGGGAAGTGGATGGTTTTAGACTTTGTTAAATAGTCATATGAATGTGAGCTCAAATGGTGAGATTTTTGGGCCAAAAAGTTGGAGGGATAATTCTTCAACGATCATTAAAACACTTGATAAAGTTTATAATTTAGATTCGTTTACGAGTTCTTCCAAGAACGAGTGTTCAGCTGCAAAAATGGATGCTTAATCAGGTACCTGTCTTAGATTTCTTTAATTCTTTTAAGGTTCTTATAACCAATTTTTTGTTATTCTAAAACTATAATTTAAACAGTGAACCAATCATCTCATCGATTCATTGGCTGTACCGGATCTAAGAATTGGATGACGCCCTTAAAAAGTCTTACATTATTTTATAGTATTTCAATTAATCATATTAAAATATTATATTTACATGGATATAAATATTTATCATTTTCAAAGGCCTTGATGAATATATAACCAGTCAGTGGTATGTTTATCCTAGTCTGTATATCATTTTTAAGTTAGTAGAATGGTTAGTTCTGTTGTAGTTAAATCCTGGCAATGACGATATGCTCACTCATTTTTGAACTTATGCAGACAACGATGTTGTTGGTTATTTCAATAAACAAGTTAGACATTATTTAGTGTCTTTGTAATATATACATGTATAAAATATTGCTTCAAACATCTGTTTTTCTGTTTATTATATAAACTTGGTTCTTTCAAGAAGGGTATGCATTTATCTTGTAATAATTAATCAAATTATAGTGGTAAGTAATGCCATTATTTGAAGATCAAATAACATTGCAAGTATTGCTTTGAAGGTGTTTGAACACGGACCCGATGGATCTAGAAGTTATCTGGCGGGCCTCCAAGAGTCTCGGTCGCCGTCTGTTTCATTATTATTCGTACTATCATTATTGCTGAATACATACAAAAGTGCAGCGTTATTATTATTAACTCTATTTAACGATTTCATTGATCCATACAGATTTTTGCAGGTGCATTCCCCGAAAATTATGAACCACCATCTACAGATTCTACTTTGAAGCCAGTGATGAATTCCCATATGTACAAGTAAATTTCAAACCGAGATAAGGTTTATGAATATTTATTAAAAATGAAACATAAATACACAGTTGCATATCTTATACGTACTCTAGGATGACATTAACTTGTGTGACTATAATGTCGAAGAATGAGTCAATGATTTCGTGGTTGCAGCTTTGGCACAACTGTCTGCCATTTTATAATTAGTTAACTTAAAATATTTATTAAACTTTAACTCGTATTATCACACAAACATTACATGCACAAATAATGTTATATGGACCATGGGGACAGATTTCAGATATCAGTATGAAGAGTCATGGTTTTGGAATATAGATAAGTTTATTGACTTATTCATTATGTCAATAAAGTTCTATCAATGCCTCCCATGTCTGTTTATTAAAATTTTATAATAATATAGTTTTGTAATAATATTTAACGCATTATTAAGAAAAATAAAAATAAAAGTGGTCTTAAAACGATTTTTGAGTTTTGACTACATATGCATACGTATGGTCGGGTTAATGCGCTCTATTCAACACTGTCTATATACACTGATGCTGAACATGCTGAGACTGACACAGTGACACGTGGTCGTTTATACTATTAACAAACAAAGATAAGTGAACACACTCATTTTATTAACAAACGAAAATGAAGAAAAGAGCCCGCCTGTTTAATTGTTTGTGTTCGATCAATTGCTCGGTTAAAGTTCAAATGAACGGACATGAATATGCTTTGTTCGTGTTCATTCGGTTCGTTTACATGCCTACCGCTTACTGTTACTATTGAAAATTTGTTCACATATGGAATATATGATATATAAAGATTTTTGTTTCTTCCCTTTTCTGTTAAACAGGGCTGTAAACGGACCAAACATTCAGCGAATAGTTCGTGAACTTTTAGGCGAGTAGGTCGTTTACGTTCTAATAGCAATTATTAGTGGCAGAGGCCGTGAAAAGGTACTTTAAAGTCGTTAGTTTTACCATTAACTTCTATAAACATTTCAGTTGTTATATCATATATGTAACATTTTGCTATATATTTTGCAGGTAAACGTCTGAGTGTGTCGACACAAGGGGAATGGTATGAAGCTTCTATTTCACAGAAAATAATTTCTCCAAACTTTTTGTTTATGTAGTTTGGATATTCCATCACTGGCTACGGATGTATTTATATAATAATAATTCAATATTTGATTTATGATGCAAATACAATGTTGTTCTTTTTGTTTATGATCGGTTTCCAAACATGCTCTCTGTGGATGTCACTTGGTATGTATGTACTGGATTTTTTTACAATTTTTTTATCATCTTCTGCCTAATAAATTTGACGCCTGTTTTAGGTTCATTTGTGTGGTTTTGCATCTGGGTTGCTATTTGAAATACATAAAGAGAAGAGTTTTATTTTGTTATTTTAAACATGGTTCGGAATTCTATAGTGTTATGAAAGAAGTTGATGTTTTTAAAATATGTTTAGAATTTCATGTAACCGTCGTGATGATGATTTATATAAGTGTGATTCTGAATAGCGTCGCGGATGCTCTAATTCCAACTTTAGTTTTCTTCAAATCTAAGCATGAGCATGTTCGTGTTTGTTTATATTCGTTCATTTAAAATCTAACAACGAACGTAAACAAACATAATTGAACAAAGGTAAAAAAAACCATAAATTAACATATATGAACAAACTTAAACAAACACAAACAAACATAAACGGATATAAATGAACACACTTAAATAAACCTAAACAAATTAATATAAAATATTAAATAGATAATTCATTCAATGATATATCAAAAATGAACATAAACGAACGTAATTACTAATGAACGAACACAAATAAATATAAATAGAATAAAATTGGTCCAAATATATAAATTCTAAATGAATATAACAACAAACTTACTTACAATAAATTAAATTAAAATTCAAAAAAAAATATTTATATTAATTGAAATAGCAAATCTAAAACAATCCCCGTAATACGGGGGCTAAAAGCTAGTATGTGTGTGTGTGTATACATATATATATATAAGGAGAGGATCAAGAGAAAACTCACATTTAGAGAGAAAACTTAAAAACTCCTAAAGAATTATTTGTAATTAAGAAAAAAAATATTTTCAAAATTCTGTTTTAGCCATTATTCTTATATTTTCTTATATTTCACTTGAAAAATATAAAAAAAAAAACCGCTGTAATGCACATACGTATTACTGTGCGATACCGTTGTATTACACATGTGTATTACTATGTATTTTTGAGTTTAATAGTGTTTTATTGCATATATTCAATATTTGTGTATTGTATATGTGTAGTAGTGTTGTATTATATGGGAAAAAAAATAATAATAAAATAAAAGTCGATGTGGTGCACATGTGCGTTAATGTTGTATTACACATACGTACTAATATGTATTCGATGCGTGTATTAATCTTATATTGCATATATACAATAGTGTGTATCAAATATGTGCAATAGTGTTGTATTCTATGCAATACAAACGCTTTTGCATATATGCAATGCACACTATTACACATGCGCACTATACCGACCAGGTTACAGACAAGGGTTTTTTTTTGAACCAATAACAATATATAAGAATAATGGAAAAAAAAGAAACTTCAAAAAAAAATTTAAAAATAGTTTTTTAGAAGTTTTTAGGAGTTTTTAAGTTTTCGGAGTTTTCACTAGAACCCACCCCTATATATATATATATATATATATATATATATATATCGATTAATTAAATATTTCAACAATTTCTCATAATATTAACCAATAACAAGGGATTGGTATTCAAATTTAAGCATTTCTAATATAATATTTCAACTATAAGAATAACTACCTTCACTTTATGCAACTTTAAATCTTATAATGTTCTGCTAACTCGTTGTTATTTGAACATGACTTTAAGATTAGTATGTTTTTGTCATTTTCCTGGTAATTACATTTCACATGAAATGAAACAAATCATTTTGTTATAGTTTTTCGGTTTTATATGTTGCTAGATTATACAATTGTTAATTGTAAAATATAAAATCAACTAAAAATTTGTCATACAAAAATATTAATGCTGACAAATCTATCATAAATTCTAAAGATTATAAGGATAATTATATCAACAACGTTCAGGTAATCTGATTTTTGGGATAATCATGTTTTTTTATAAATATGTGCAGATGATCTCAAATAACATCGTATTAATTGATTAAAAGACATGATATTTTATGTGCATGAATATTTTTTTTGTTAGTTTCATAGATACATTATCATTTATATAGGGTTGGTATGTACTTGAAGAACCTTATTTGTCACACAGAAGAGTTATAAACAGACCTATATGTTACCTTATCAAGAGTTACAAGCAGACATGAACTAAAGATTTTGATTTTTGATAAACAATGTATACCGACCACTACAATCACAAATGTAGTGTACAAGGAAGGTTTTACTTATTTGTAACATATTTGTGTAATCTTAATTATGTAATTTTAATGTAAATTGTAATTGTTTTAACAATATATGATCATTTTATTGGCTGTATTTCACTTAATGATTAAAGTTTTAAATTTTCATCAAGACCCGTGTAATACATGGGCCTCAAACTAGTCTAATATATTTTGTGTGATGTATTCTTACATGGTGAAGCCGCCATTCCATGAGATTTTATAGGAAGTGCCCTTTTAAAATGAAGTGGCCAATTAAACAAGCTATTCAAGATCGAGATTTCTATCAAATATTGTTTTTTGTCTCCGCCGTAAGATAGGACCATACAATATGAACATTTCTTTCACACGTGTCGGGACGTATAACAAGAACTAGTTATATGAAAGTTCCAAAATGATTTCAAATGTATCTAGCTAATTCTTTAGATGGGAAACGTAAGATCTTATGCTCCAGCGTCATGATCGTACTTTCGATAGCCATAACTTAATTGTTTTACAATTTTAGAGGCTGTACGGCTCATGTTTTGAAATAATCCTATCTATAATCAAACATATATTATATATATTACAAGATATAGTATGGACTCATGCTCGAACCAAAGTCAATGGGGTTTCCTACCGTGATAGTTTTTTCATTGATGATGTTCCTGGTTGAGTCAGGTCTGAATTGTTAAATCGATATGGACTGTTGATATCTCGTCTCATGAATGTTCACTCGTGTATTGTGTGTAATTCCAAACGCTGTTAATAAAAATGTATCACAAGATATGGGTGCTCAATCGGCTCCCCAAAATATTTTCTTACCAGTGTCTTTACTATAACTTTTTTTGTTACGAGTCTTTCTGAAATGGGATCTCAGTCGTCCATACTGATTTTGACACTTCAGGTTTGACTCATCCAGAAACACCATCAAAGAGGAAACTTATCATTGTAGAAAAACTTTTTTAAGTTAGGTTTCGAACTTGAGATTTCAAGAATCCCAAGCCTTAACGATCACCTCAATGTATTGGACCAAAAAAACCAACTGCTTATTATAACTTAGTGATTCTTAATTTTACTAATAACTAAAATCGACACACTAAACTTTTTTTTTCTCAATTTCATAAAGGTGTTTCCTTTTCAAAATATGACAACTCTTTTTCCCTTTTGGATGATTTTAATAACTAAAGTTGTTTTAGAAAAAGAGTGTGAAATAATGAGCATGTGTTTGTAATTTGCTTGTTTATAATAACTAATTAATTAATATATTTATAGTTTTCTATTTAGAGTAATGCACAATTTGTTATTAGAAAGTTTAAAGAAAAACCTAAATCATATCATTAATAGTCGTGTTCATATGTAAGTATGTCAACCTTAAACGCCCCTATTAGAAATATCATAAAAAGTTTGGTCCAGTTCATTTCTATTTACCGGATTTTATTCACATGTAATCCAAATTATTATACGGTATATTATACTTAATTTCTATAGCTGCACTAACATATATACTATGTTATCTTTTAAGAAATACTGACACAATTTAATTAGATGATATGGTCCTCAAATGGAGGATTTAAGATAGGTACGTAGAAGTGTATAACATAGTTGGCTAATCATATTCAAATTATGCAACTTATATCTATTTCCATTAAGATGACGGTGATACTACTAGTGATGGATAAGTGTAATGGTGAGAGTAATATATCGATGTTATATTATACATCCAATTCGTCTTATTTCTCCATATTCAAGAAACTAATATTTATTTATTATTTTTTCTTATTATTTTTTCTCACAATAAATATGTGGAATGAATATTTGTACCATATTTTAGGGAATCGGATGCAGAGCAAAATATGATAAAAACCCTTAAATTTTTCCTTAAATTATATGGTTTGAGATTATATAGAGAGGTTTAATGTGAATGCTTAAGTGTTATCAATCTTTTTACTGACAATACTGAGTTTTATTAGAAAGATGGATTTCTAAAATTGTAAACAAAAGATAATTTTCTTGTAAATAAAACTTTTAATTAATCTTAAGAATTAAACTTACAATGATGTAGATTATACATGAAGCAAATGATTTTGGTTTTGCAGGAGGGATCCATATTCACTCCTTGGTCTCCTACTAACTTAATCCCTGGCATTCATTACCGACGAAGCCCTACATATTTACTCCTGTGTGTATTGTCTCCACTAATTACAATTGCATATGTAACTATTTTAGATAAAATTTCACATAATCATAACTAAGCTCTTTCAAGTGTTTCATTAAAGGCACTTGAGGCTTGGTTACCAATTTCAATTAAAATCTAACAATCGATGTTTTTTAGGCTCTCATGGCTTCGGAGCAACAATCTTCAACCTTAACTTGGCCATTTTGCTCAATGTTTAACCCAACATGTGGCAAACTAAGTTTTTCCCGAGTATTTTATTTCCCCAAATGCGAATGACCAGAAAAACAAAATTTTGAACCGTAAGAAACATGCTAACCACTAAAAAATCAAAATCCCTTTAAGTGAATGCTTAATATTTTGGTGTAACTGGATTAACTTATTGACAAATGTAAATCATAATATTTATTAAACAAATCAGAGGTACGGGGTGCACACTTTTTTAAGTTTATGATACTCATCGTTGTTAGAATCTCACTTGCTCTTAGGGGCAAAGACCCTAAGCAATGTGGGATCGAAGGAGGCAACACTATTAGCTATCCCTCAATTTCAACAAACAAAGAAACGGGGGTTCCTCATCAACCCCTGGCGGGTCCAATAAAAATTTATCAGAAATAGAATCCGAAATTTCACATATGAAATTCGGTGTCAAAATTAGGCACATTTTATTACAACTAGAAATTTCAAAATGAATAATGTTGAAGACAGTTTCTAACCCTAATTTTGCAACTGTTTCACGACTCTTAGATAATATAGGCAGTGGCGAAGCTTGGAGGAGTTCGTCGGGAGGGGGGGGGAGGCTCAAAATGTATTAAAAAAAATCATAAACGAGGGATCCGGGCTCAAATTTTCAGTCAAAAACGGGTAAATTTACACTATATATACAAATTTTCGGATGAAAAAACGATCAATTTACACTGCTATGCAAAAAAATAGGGGGGCCGGGGCCACCCCGGGCCTTAAGGAAGCTTTGCCCCTTAATATAGGCGTTATATCTACTATGTATACGTGAGTTACTGAGTTTATCAAGAATGGCACATTAAGGGCTCAAACATATCTTAGTACGAAAATTTAACAAACAAAAGGTGTGTCAATGTGAACATGTTTTGGTGGATTTGTCAAAAGTTAAACGACACTAACATTGTCTCACTAACTATCGTGGCTCTAAGTGAGACGGCAATGAAATTCAAGTAGAGAGTGAGAACCCAACATATGTTGACAACCCTATGCTATTGACTTGAGTACTCGACCTTCATGCTTTTGACCATCTAATCGAACTACACATATCCATGGGCATTATGACTTGTCATATAAAAACGAATATGAGTCAGGTTTATGGAAGTGAAATGGACTCCACTAGCACTTCTTGAAAGACAAGACATGCACCATCGGTCCCTAAACCATGGGGCATGCCGTGGTCAAGTGAGCCAATTAATCTGCCCAAGACTGACCATGATGGACCCACAATGCTCTAAATATCTTCCGATGAAGATTCATAGTTGGTCACTTTCAAAAGTTCACATGCATGCGCATATGATGTAAGTAGAAGACAAACTACATGCTTGGCACTAAATAGGACAATCTTAATCAATATATCAACATAAATACATCATGCATGCTCACGGCATTCACTGACAACAACTGTTGTTATCAACCAATTGTTTTTATGAGAAAACATGTATGGCGAATTATGGTACGAGGAAAAAGAATCTAAAAGGGAAAAGTAAGGGCCATGGTGATGGTCTATGTGGGTAAATAATTTCAAACCGACAAAAGGTAAATGGCAGCTTTGAATTTGTCAAAGGAGATCATATAATGATCTTAAAAGAGAAAACATCAATAGTTGCATCTATAATGTGAAACTTGATTTCTACTTCTACCTTACTTTGACAGAAAACCAAAATCGTGTATTATCTACATGGCCGCCTCCGAAAATTTAAATACTTCGGTTGTGTCAAAATAAATAGGCTCATAGGCCTTAACGAATAACGAAAAATATAAGATTATTTTTATAAACGACGATTAATATTATAACAATAAACATAACAAAAATATAGTATTAATGTAATACCTTAATTTTCAAAACCATAAAATTTAATGCTTATACGAGCTATAATACTGAATTTATGAGAATAAATATGGTTATTTTAATATAAACTTAGTTCTTTTAAACTGTTTAATGTATTAAAGAAATGGTATGTTGTTGAATCAAAAGTTATTAAGTTAAGGATGAAGTATAACTAGAACAAAACTAAAAGGAATGAGTATGTAAATAATACATCTAATTATGAAATAAAGAGCAGGGCCTATTTTTGTCATTCCTTAAAGCTTGATTTTGTAATCATCTTCATTCCTACCTGCTGTCAACTTTCCGGTATATTTTTCCGATAAGCCTAATTTTCCAGCAAGCTTTAAACACCATTATTTACGACTAAATCGATCAATTGAGGGTGTTGTCTTTCACACACACACACACACACACACACACATATATATAGGGGTGGGATGCAGTGAAAACTTTTCTTAAAGAGAAAATTTAAAAACTCCTAAAAACTATTTTTAACTTTAAAAAAAATTTTTTTTTTGAATTTTCTGTTTTTTCCATTATTCTTACATTTTGTTATTGGTTCCAAAAAAAAATTTGTCGGTAACCTCGTCGGTGTAATGCACATGTGTAATGGTGTGCATTGGATGTATGCAAAAGTGTTTGTATTGCATAGTATACAACACTATTGCACATGTTTGTTACACACTATTGTATATATGCAATATAAGATTAATACGCACATCGATTACACATTAGTACGTATGTGTGATACAACATTAACGTACATGTGCACTACATCGACTTTTATTTTATTATTTTTTTTCCATATAATACAACAGTACTATACATATAGAATACAAAAATATTGAATATATACAACTAAACACTATTGAACTTAAAAATACATAGTAATACACATGTGTAATACAACGGTTTCGCACAGTAATACGTATGCGCATTACAGCGGGTTTTTTTTTAATTTTTTTTTATTTTTTTCGAGTGAATGGGACCAAAATATAAAAATAATAGCAAAAACGGAAATTTGAAAATATTTTTTTATATTTAATTAAAAAAAATTCTTTAGGAGTTTTTAAGTTTTCTCCCTAAAGATAAGTTTTCACTTGATCCTCTCCCTATCTATAAACGAAAACCCCAAAATCCTACGTGTCGTGATGTGGTCTCTCCCACTTTTATGGAAGCCACCAAATTGCTTGATTTTTAAATGGAGGCATCTCATTGATTTAACCTAAATTTGTAAGGCCCCGTTACCGGTAGCCCTACTTTCGTGTTGGATTTACTCATAAACGCAGTTCTAAATATCAGAGTTAATTAAAACATTCGCGGAATATAAAAGCTTTCATAAAACATTTCATAACAAAACACGTCTTGTCTTAAAACATCATTTTGTCTTTCAAAATAAACGAAACATTAAACTTAAACGTCTTGAGTCTTCCGATGCCAGCCTCTTATTCAGTGCCACGTGTCTCCTCAAGCGAGCTGCCTCATCCTACTCACCTGCGTGCATACTAAAAGTCAGCTACGCTGAGTGAGTTCTAGTTAATCATACACTATACAAAACACATAAACTTATATTCTTTCATTCATACTTTCATACTTTCTTTTGTATTAACTTACTTTCATATCTTACGTTATAAAGAGCATTACGTCCTACATTCCTCGAGTATTATTAGGGCTCGGTACCCTCCTTCCTCGAGTATTATTAGGGCTCGGTACCCTCCTTCCTCGAGTATTATTAGGGCTCGGTACCCTCTTTCCTCGAGTATTATTAGGGCTCGGTACCCTCTTTCCTCGAATATTAGTAGGGTTCGGTTCCCTAGTTCTCGAATATTAGTAGGGTTCGATTCCCTCTTCGTTACCATACAACCATACATCATACCTCGAGTATTATTAGGGCTCGGTACCCTTTTCGTAACCATACAACCATACAACCATCATTTCCTTCTTTTATTAACTTTATCACTTTCATACACATAAGCATACATATCATACTTATCTTATACATAGCGTTACAACCTGACAGTACGTGCAATATCCGAAGATCGTTCACGTACCATCAAGCAATCATTCATACATTTCACATTATCCACATAAGGCATACACTTATCTCTTAGGATAAGCGTATTAACAAACATATTGAGTATGCACACAGCCCCGAAAACATAACACATAAATGGGGCTAGAAACTCACCTGAATCCTGTTACGCTATCCGTTAATAGTTATTCCTTTATTGAGCTGTGCACGGCTAACTGTATAATATTTACACGTATCAATTAACTACCACTACTCATGTTGTATTTCTATCTTTATACGACCCACAACGAACGGGGGTCCGGGGGCAGCGCCCCTGGCAGCGGGGTCTAGGGGCGGTAGCCCCTAGCAGGGTCCAAGGGGCAGAGCCCCTGGCTGGGGTCGAGCTGCCAGGTCAGCTTGGAAAAATTTTATTTTCATTAACTGTCTTAACACATTTTCCATTAGGTTTTTAATTTATTTTCTAAGCGAACTTAACTTTAGGCGAAGTTAAACCTTAAGCGAACTTAGCTTTAGGCGAAGTTATCAGTTAGGCGAACTTGGCCTTAGGCGAAGTTATCAGTTAGGCGAACTTGGCCGTAGGCGAAGTTATCAATTAGGCGAACTTGGCCTTAGGCGAAGTTATCAATTAGGCGAACTTGGCCTTATGCGAAGTTATCAATTAGGCGAACTTGGCCGTAGGCGAAGTTAAGCTTTGAAGGCGAAGTTATGCTTTGAAGGCGAAGTTAAGCTTTTGCAGGCGAAGTTGTGGTTTTGCAGGCGAAGTTGCCCAGTTCAGCTACGGGTTTAGTTTTTATCAAGCATTTTGGCGATTTTAATACCCTTGTTATGGTTCGACATCACCCACTACGTTCCCTAACCGTTTTCGGTCGTATATATATCCCGTATATACTATAAAGCTTGGACCTTTAAGGTAAAAACGTTCAATACTACGTAAACTTTAAAGGTCAAGAACATACCTTTTATACGTTCGGTGTGGTCGCGGTTTGCTTGGTTATCTCGTATATTGAAGATCTAATAATGGTCGGCTTGATTCTTGGTCTCGGATGTCTCTCTCCCTCTCGGCCGAATATGGTGTAGTGTATGTGTGTGTTTTTGAGTGTGTAGAGATTATGATGGAAATGAAATGAGGGTTTAGGGTTTTAGGTTGGTTTAGGGGATATTTATATCCCTTAAAGCCCATGGACCTAAGGCCCATTCTCATTTAACCCATCTTAATTAATCTAAGTCCATGATCCGTTCTTTACTCGACATTAATTAATTAATAACGCGAAATCACTAAACGTAACTTTCTTTATTTAACATTATAGATTTTAGGATGTTACAAAATTCGTGGGTATGGGTCTTACCGAAGCCAGATAGCTCTTAAACGAGTTATAACATCTCATTAAATTAAAAATTAATCTTACCAATTATTTGATATGAAACTCCTATAAAATAGGGATATACTAAAATTTAATTAATATCCAATTTAAAAAGAAAAAGATATTTTTATAATTAATAAATAATTTTATAGTAAAAAACATAAGCGGGTCATGGGTCACCAAATACAGATAGCTTTTAAACGGATTATAACATATCATTTTTTTTGGAACCCTTTCATCATCAAACCCTAAGTATATTATTAACTTTCTTATAATAAAGAAAATTAAAATCCAAAAAATAAATTTTAAAAAAAATATATAAAAAAATCATTTTCTCAAGCCATCAGATTGCTTTATTTGTAGATGAAGGCTTCTCACGTATTTAACCCAAATTCACAGGTAAAGGTCTCACCAAACCCAGATAAGTATATTAATTATTAACTTTCTTACAATAAATAAAATTAAAATCCAAATATATATATATATATATATATATATAAATATTAAAAACGAATAACGTAAAGCACCCCCCGTAATACGGGGAATAAAATCTAGTATATATATATATATAGGGGTGGAATCCAATGAAAACTCATATTATAGAGAAAACTTAAAAACCCATACAATCACCTTAAAACATGAAAAAAAAAACACAAAAAATGTGTATATAAAAAAAATGGAGGTGGGTTTTTTAATAGCCTGGGGCATTTTCAGGATTATAATAAAATAGAAAAAACAAAACCGTACGTCTGATTCAAACTTCATCATTCAGCCCCCCTTTCCCTCACACGCGACCTCTGCGACGGAAAATTAGGGTTTCGAGTAGAGCAAATCGACGGCAGAATCAGGCATCAAACTGAGGTTAAACAACAGTTAAGCAAGCACGACAGCTAACCTAACATGTTATCTCCATTATTTAGCCGTATATCGCATGTATTACCGAAGTTTTTGTTGAGCAAATACAGTCGATTAGGCTCAATACAATCGACGATTTAGTCCGATTTGCATATAAAACGTCAATTAGGCACATTACAAGTACCGATCGCGTGCATAACCTGACGATTAGATGCATAAGTGATGACAGCCGTTAATCGATGCTCGATTTCGCATAAATAGTAAATTAGTGCACATACGCAGAACAAGTTAAACATAGGAATGATTATCACGCGCGATTGCACCTGTCTGGATGCATATACATTAGACGTGTAATCGATGCTCGATTTCGAATAAATAGTAAACTAGCGCACATAAGCAGAACAATTTAAACATACGAATGATTTTACAATTATAATGCACATGTGTATTACACTATAAATTAGGCACGTTGACATGCATATTTGACTTTGTTGATTAGTACACGCGATTGCACTTGTCTGGATGCATATACATTAGATGTGTCAACCGAACAGAATATTGTCACTACATGGTTGAATATACAATTATAATGCACACGTGTAATACATTATATATTTGTTGTGATGTTAAATATAAACGCAAATGTTGAGTACCACACATATGCAACACATGGACCGCGCGTTTTGATGCATACGTGCTATATACACGCCAACATACGGTTATATATGTAAATGATTTCATATGTTGAGTATCTCACGTATGCGTTAGGGCATATACATGCCTGTTTATAAAACACATACGCAACCGCATGCCGTTTAAGGTTATAAAATGCTATGTAAAAATTACATGAAACATAAACAAATGACTATTGTTTTTTCATAATTTAGGTAATCAAAACAAAAAAAAGGAAGATGAAATCAAGAAGAACTGGTTCGTTAAATGCTTAATGACAACAAAAATAATACTACTGCAGTTATGTATCATGACAATAACGTTTAAGTTTCAGGAAAAGGCAAGCGAAAACGTGACACATACGACCCGTCGAAGCCAATACCGGTCCCAATAATGGATGACAAAGAGCAACCGGCCCAAAAAGCCAAAAGAATAAGATTCGTATACCGACTACAGAGTAACGGTGAGATGGCGAAGGACGACAGTGGCACCGGTAAGTTATGTAATACTTATATTGCACATGTGACCAAACATAACAGTGTTGCTGTTATGTTGAAACAGCAGGTGATAAATCACGTGGGAATAAAAGGAAGCAGGGGAAGCCACGAAATGACGAGGATGTTAACGAAGGTAAACATATCACGTCACGTCTTATAAAAAAATAACAAGCCTGTGCATTACATAAGGGCATTACAGTTATATACATATGCTATGTACGTGTATTACAGTATATCGCGTATCTGTACAAGTATCATCAGTATAAATGAAAAACATGTTGTATGTATGCAATACAAAAAATTATGAAAACCGTGTACTACATGTGTCTGCGGATACGATGTAATACGTATACGCATTACGCACGCATTACACTATTCGTGGATATGATGTAAACGTACCCACATTACGCGTGTATTACACGCACGTATCGCGGATGCATTATTCTTACATGCGCTGTTGTTGTATAGTGTATGTATTTTTTTTACACATGTTACAATTGTTTATGGTGTGTTTACAGCCGTTCAACGCACGCGTGTGGTACATACATAAACGTGTATGTATAATCACAGCGACACATATATATGTATAAAATGTTTTGCCGGAATATGCAGGTAGGAAAACGCGCAGAAAGGAAAATAAGCATGGTGGGAAACAGGGAATGACATCGGACGACGATCCGAATGCTAACACAGGTAAAATATAACATACACGCACATCACGTACGTGTACAGTAGTGATAATATACTCGTTTTACTGAACTCTGCAGTACGTAGAATGCGCGGGCAGGAAGAGAAGCAGATTGCAAAATAGGGGACAACGACATCGAGAGCGTCAGATGTCAGCGTAGGTAAATATAACACAATTATGTAGTATTATGATATCGCATTATCATAAAGGAAACGATATTGAATGCAGCTCCAGCATATGTCAATATCACAAGTAGATCGGCGCGCACGCCCAAATCAAAGCATTTAACGTTGGCAGATGACAAAAGCACTGGAGGCAAGGATGCTGAAGCAACTGGTACGGGTTTAATAAAAAATTATTTATATTTTTTCGTCACATACATGTACTGTTGGCATTTTAATACACACACCGATGATGTGTTATACGTATGCACATCGGTATCGTATCACAAACGCCTCACGTAAAACGTGTTAACATGACGCAATGCATGTACAAACCGGTAATGTATACGCAATGCATGCGTGTAACACGAAATATATTATCAGTGCATCATGTGTGTTGGATGTCTGGTGGGCTACACTGTATACTACATAATATGTTACACATACGTATTACGTGATATTGTACAAAAAAACGTCATTACATGAAGTTTCGACAGGTATAAAGAAAACAAGGAGATCAACGCGCACGCCTAAGCCGAGACGTCCAACGTTGGCACGTGACATAAACATTGCGGGCGAGGTTGCTGAAACAACTGGTACGAGTCGAATACACGATGCCTAATATATATTGTTTTTTAATTACTTACACGTATTACCGACATCGTAATACGCATAACGATATCACGGTAATGAATAATAACACAGTAACGTATGTGTGATACACATATGTAATACAAAAGATATTATCAGCGCATCATGTGTGTTGTATGTCTTAACGTATTTCACATGTGTAATACATAACGCGTTACACGTATGTATTACTGTTGTATTGCACGTTTGCGCAGACCTCATGTATTACATACGTGCGTTGATGATGTATTAAAGCAGGTACAAAAGAAAACGCATTGGGTGGCAACACAACAGTGAAAGCAGTTACATGGCACGTGTTACGGACCCGGTTGTCTCCGCATTAGTTATTCAAAGGCATCACGAGACTATCAAAAAAATAGCGTGCAGCTGTTAGAGAGTTAGGATTTGGAAAGTTGTTGCATTTCAGGGTAGACGGAATTCCTTCTGCGCTTGGGTATTTTGTGGTCGACAGTTTCAATCAAGACAGTATGGAGATTGAGCTGAGGGACAAACAGATAAAGATAGACGAAAACACGATCCATCAGCTTTTTGGCGTACCAAACACCGGCATACAGCTGTCGTCGTTGGAGTCTACCAAGAAATACATCGTTATACAGAACAAGTGGAAGAGTAGATACCCTGGAAAATACGTCGCACCGGCTAAACTACTGGAAAGAATGGAGGTAGAGCGCGATGATGTCGGTATTATGTTCAAGCTTGATTTCCTAGCTTTGTTTATGAGCGCGATGGGCAAAATACAGCAGACGGGAAAGTACAAAATCGAGTTCATTCATTGAATAAAGTACGATACAGACATACGTTGCATAAACTGGTGCTCGTTCATCGTTAACCAAATGAAAACATGTAAGAATGGATGGAGAAGATGCGACCACACATCATATTTCACCGGCGCGCTGACCGTACTTGTGGTAAGACCCCCCTGTGTTAAATGTACAAATATAAAAAAGTCGTTAACATTATTAATGCACGTGATTCTAACATGTAAAAAAAATAAAATAAATAACAGATGGCTTATGTCGATAGAGTTGTTTTCCCCGGATTTAACGCAGAACGTCGGATGAGCCCAATAAGGTTTTGGACAATAGAGAATTTGCAAAAGAGGGACACGTTCGAGGCAAACAATGGAGGATTTGGGCAGGGGGCGCTGAGGGAGTTGTTTTCGGATAATGATGTTGATGAAATAGATGACGAAATGGAAGTCAATCCATGTATAGATTCGTATGAACCGAAAGATCTAACGGTATGGCTTGAATTAATGCGTGCTAACTACATAGCATGTATATATGTATTTTAAAGCACTTAGTATATTAACATTTAATGTCGCGTTTTGTGTTTTATTAACAGGGGCACGTGTCCCAAGTGGACGTGTTGTTTGAACGCGCTGCTAGTGATAAGAAAAACACCGAGAGGGCATTACATGAGGCGTGTATGTATTTTCCAAACATAATTGAGATAAAGACACTGGTTGAGAAATATAAAAGCTTTTACAAGGGCGTTGTGGATGTTGAAGAAGACAACGCAAAACGCGACGGTGTGGACACGGAAGATGATGTTGCGGGCGTAGAGGGGGGTGTGTGCTACAAAATTGGATGTTGTTCAGTAAAATTGTTAACACAAAAAAGGGGATCGACTATTAAATGCCGAGTTTCAGCCTTGGTATTAGCTCTCAAGAATCAGGCGGCACGCAACATGGTCCGGATGCTACTGAAGTCACAGCTAACAGTCAAATGGTGGATACAGACCAAACAATGAGTGATGACGAGATACTGGTGTGTAAGTACTTGACGGGTATTGCAGAGTATAAAAAGAAAAAGAGGGGTCGTGACAAATACCAGGCAACAGGCGTCGGAAGAAGAAGATGTCGAGCGAACATACAGGTAAGTGTATTATTAATTTTTTATATATTATAAATCAGAATTACATGTGAAATATAAAACTAGAAGGTATGTGTAACCAGCGCATACAGTGATGCGTACGCGTATCGCACGCAAATGTTAATGCGTACGTGTGCATACGCGTATCGCACGCAGATACTAACACAATGCATACGCGAATCAACATTTAAAAATACATGCGCTGTTGTTGCGATGTGTACACGCGATGTTTTGTATATGTATTGGCATGCGGTACGCATAACAACGCATGCATACAGTAATGCGTACGCGTATCACGTTCATGAATTAATCGAGTACGCGATGAGGTAACACAAAAAATTTAATTTATTATGACATGAAAAAACCGTATACAAATATGTATCAGTACATGTGTTAACAATATTGGTATTATTGTATTTTTTTAATTATATTTGTTTTTTGGTTATATTAATGCGTATACATATCAGTACATGTGTCAACATGATGCATACGCGAATTAATGTTTAAAATCGTTGATGTTAACGTTGCATAATTTTTTTTTGTTAATACGTGTTTTACAACAATGATATGCAGGATGGACCTGTTTGAATATGCAAATAGCGTGTACACCAAAGGAATGTTCTTGGTATCATTGATGCCGGGTAACCAAGTTTATTACAACGTGTCGACTGTTGGGCTGCGATGTTGAACTACCAAGAAAGACACAGAAGCCCAGGATCGATATCCCGTTTATTTTGCAGAACGACAACAGTTGTAAGTTTACACCATACACGACTTTTTTTGTTTATAGAGGTAATTTTTTTAACAATTTCGAGTGACACCGTACTGTTGTGAAAATAGATTCAATGGATGCTTGGAAAAAGTGCCACCAAGAAAAAAAGAGATCAAAAATTCAGTGAAAACATGTTAGCGGTGCTAGAAGGTGACAAGGAAATGACTGGTTTAAAATCATATGATGCTGTGCTGATTCCCATACATGAACGAAACCATTTTTATGTAATGGCATTCGATTTGGTGAATGGGAGGACACATGTATTAGACAACATGGTGACAAGTGTGTACGACTGCAGGACCAGTTGTAAATATTCAGTCAAGAACACTCCATACAAAGTGGTAAGTTTGGCATAATTTAACATAACCGGTGTTATGAGCATGCGGTTCGTATGTGTGTTTATTAATATTGCATATATGTAGCAGAATGCCAACACGTGTTATAGTTGTACACGTTTGTTAAAAAACTGATTCATTATTGCGTTTTTATTTATTTATTTTGTCCCCTGTAAACACAGAGAGAGCTGTTTTGCAACTATTTGAGATCGGTTGGACACCCAAAGGCCAAAGAGATAGGAACACCAATGGGGGATGCAATACCAAAAAAAATGGATTTGGCTTGGGCAACAACAGAAAACTTCACAGATTGTGGAATTTTCGCAATGCGACATATGGAGTGTTATGTAGGAGGCGACAAGGTTGTTGACTGTGATTTCAGCACGGACGAAACTAGAAAGGCCGAGCAGATTAAGATCCTCCGAATGAAGTATGCAGCCCGCATACTGTTGTCAGAAGCAAACAAAGTAAAGCAAGATGTGTTGAAAGATGTTGAAAAATGGGAAACCATTCAAACCAAAAAAGGCCCAGTCAAGAAGGTATCGTTCAAGGGAGTTTGACCATAAATAGTTGTTTTGTTTCTATATTGATAAGACATGTTGTGAATGTGAATGGTATAATGCGCTAACTGTAGTTTGTGGTATAAAGATATGGGTTTTGGATGTTATGAAAGATATGGCGTTTGAATATTATGAATGAAAGTACGCGTTAAATGTAGAATGTGACAAACATACGCATGTAATGTTCGAATTATGTATGTGAACGTAGCAGGTCAAAATAAGGATCACGCATACACACTAATTACTTAATTAATTGATAGTGCAATATAACGCACGTAAAGACGTATGACGACTACGTGTAACGTGAAGCATTTGTATATAGGAGCCCCACATATCTGGATGCACGTGGGGAAACAATATAGGTGCGCATAAACAAATTGTACATGTCATATTACACATGTGTAACACATTTGTAAAACAGAACAACACTACACATATACGATATGCATCGCATGCACATTACACACGCGACGAAATATTGGATAATGTAGATGTATGTAAACCGGACTACACATTTGCAACACATGTATAAAACCAAACCGGCACAAATGTTTATGTCAAATCGTGTAACACGCATACAAATCGAACGGAACGAACATTCATGGCATATCATGTGTAAAATATTATACATCGCATACACGTCATGAACATATGATAAACGAGCAAAATCAAAGCTAAGAGCGTAACGCACGCGCACAATATTCAACCTACTAAACACAACAATAAAGAAAATAAAACGCATGTGTATCACAGTCGGTTATATCGTTTTTTTTTCATGATAGTCAATGTATGTGTATTAATAGCAGATGTTGTAAAGCATAATTCGCAAACCAAAACGTACCATGCGCTTATTGCGTGTATGTGATGACATATTGCGCATACACAGTGTGAAAAAAGAGAAAAGAAAAAGAAAAGGCACAAAGTCAAGAAGAAGCTCTACGGGCTGACCGCAGGACATAACGGTTAACCGAATGATCAGAAGCTGTCTTTGTCGCAGCGGTACCAGGTGCGGACATGTCATTACTAGCAGCAGTAGCGGCGGCTTCTTTAACGGCTTGGACTTTCTAACAGTTGCGGGCGTCATGATCAAATACGTATTTGTTGCATTTCCCGCACAGCCTCGGGTTTTTGTTACGTCTTTCAAACAGCTGTTCAACCACGCCGACTTGATGTTTGGTGCCAGAACCCTTGTTCTTTATACTAGTAGGTGGTTTGATTAAGACATCAACTGTATCGGGCTGCCCAATGAGTTCGCTTATAATAGCACGCTTACTGTTACAACTCGGTTCGGTCGGGAATTCTGTAAACAACCGATCCCTTATATCCTTAACCCGTGCGAGTAGATCATTGATATTTTCTGTCTTGTGGTGCAAGTGGTCCACGTACTCGGTTAACGTATCAAAAATATTGCATCTAATAACAGATTCAGCATCGTATCCACAGAATATTTGTTTGCAATATCATTGACTCTATCCGGAAGTGTGTTCCGCATCCACCGAGCGGGTAGGTATTTGGTAGGTATTTCAACAATCTAGTTGTATTGTAACACGCAAAAAACATGTCGACATAGATAGCCGGAACGTGTGAAACACATGCATGTACACGTAACAGTAGTATCAGGCACGATTATGAGGCTGACCTGCACGTTATAACACGTAAAAAAACGTTTAAATGCCACATGTAAACGATAAACGAGTTAATGCGATGACATATGCATTTATGATTGTATATTACATCGGGGGGAAAAACAACAGCACGGTTGTTAAAGTACACATACCTACAGCCGCTGTATCGTATGTGCAACCGTGGCATACTGCATAATGGTATATTGTATATCGCATACACTTGTGTAGCAATGTTGTATTACGGGTACGCAATAAATAAAAAAAATTCACAGACGGTAATACATAAATGTGATACAACACGCCCCCGATAACAAGTCAATGCGTTAAGGCGCGTGTTGTTTAATGTGTTTGTTATGATGTAAACAGGTAAACATATGGAATCATGACATAGCTTACCACATAGTTGTTGACAATCTGGAATCGTTTGTTGGTGTGTGCAATGTTGTATATCTTAGTACCATCAGTCTCTGACGAGCTCGTTATGTAGCACCGTTTCATGCCTCGGTAAATTTCTTTTTGAACTTCTAGAAATATTCTTTGGGTGCATATTCTGGACGCATGTATCTGTTGGGATGCGAAGGCCTTTAATTGGCCGGCCCTAGGTTGGTTTGAATTAAGGAAAAGGGCAGCCGGCCCTAATTAGTTCCTACCTAATTTAGATGACTTATTCCCCAAGCTAATCTTGTCCTATAAATACACATGATGTAATTGTATTCTTCGAGCACCTAATAAAGAATTTCCTAGTTGCAAAGTGGACGTAGGCATCTTGGCCGAACCACTATAAATCTCGCGTCTCTTATTTTTCTGCTTTCGTTTGTGCTTGTGTGTGGTTTTCCGCTGCGTACCGACTCTGATTCCTAACAAATGGTATCAGAGCTTTGGCTCGTTGTTTACACACGGTTTTCCGGGTGATTTTGCAATTAGAATTCCTGTTTTGGACTTCTTGGAGTTGCAGGTTTCACTCGGGCGTTGCAGGTGAAGCACCGGGTCGGGTGTTTCGGGTTTTAGGGTTTTTTCTTTGGAGGTTGCTTGGCTTCAGGTTGTTCGTGTTTTTTTTTTTTTGGTTCTTTCTCGTTTGCAATGGCTGAAGACGGGAGGGTTCGAATCGACAAGTTTAACGGGACTGATTTTGCATGGTGGAAAATGCAAATAGAGGCGTTACTTGGGGAACACGATTTGGATATGGTTTTGACAGAAAAACCAAAAGGAATGAGTGCGGCTGATGAAGCGATTTGGGACTCAAAGGACAAGAAGGCAAAAGGAAAGATCATACTGGCTTTGACGAGGAGCGTGGCTTTCAACATAATGAAAGAAACCACAACATGTGGTATGATGACGGCTCTGTCAAACATGTATGAAAAGCCTTCTGCCGGTAATAGAGTGTTCTTGATGAGGGAATTGTTCATGACAAGGATGAACGATGGCGGTTCAGTTACTGATCATATTAATAACATCAATTCGATTTTGTCTAGGTTATTAACCGTAGGCATGAAATTTGATGATGATACTCAGGCTGTGATTTTGTTATCCTCTCTGCCTGAAAGCTGGTCAGGTTTTGTGACAGCGATCACGAATTCTGCGGGGGCTGGTACTTTGAAGTTTGACGGGATCCGGGATAGTGTTTTGGGTGAAGATATTCGCCGGAAGAACTCTAGTGGCGGGTCATCTTCAGAGTTACTTAATGTTGGCAGGGGAAGGGGAAATAACAGGAGCAGTGGGAGTAGGGGGAAAAGTTCAACTCGAGCTCTAAAGGATGTGAGGTGCTGGATCTGCGAGGAGTTTGGACATGTGAAAAATCAATGTCCAAGAAGGAACAAGGAAGAATCTGAGAAGAATGAAGGCAAAAAGCAGATAAACACATGTCAGGATAAATTTGGTTCTGATTCTGAAGAAGATGCTTTGATTTGCTGTACGGAGTCTTCTATTGATTCTTGGGCCATGGATTCTGCTTCATCGTGCCATGCCATGCACAGCGGGGATACGATGGTGAATCTAAAGGTTGGTAACTTTGGGAAGGTACGAATGGCTAATGGGGATGTTCTCGATGTTACGGGCATGGGTGACGTTACTTTAGTAACTGATTTGGGAACCACATGGAACTTGAAGAATGTCAGGGTTGTTCCAGCTTTGAAGAGTAAGCTTATCTCTGTCAGTCAGCTGGATAAACAGGGACTAGAAGTAAAGTTTGGTGGTGGCAAATGGAAGGTAACTAAAGGTAATCTGGTTATTGCTCGTGGAAACAGGCAAGGTTCATTATACATGGTGGAAGTACCTGTTGAGGGAAGCGTGGCCGTCCCTCAAAACAAAGTTAGGCTCACTGAGTCGAAGGGGCAAAAGAAGGTTCAGTTTGCAAGATTAGAGCCTTGTGCCAAAGTGATTCGAGCTGAGCGGAGTCGGAAGTCTAAACTAGGTCAGGGGTTCGGTGACAGTGGGAGCAAGGGACGTGTTCCGGTTACTGTTACAAAACAACGTTGGGTTTTGAAGACTGCTAGTCCGGCTGTGAAAATCTCTCTTGGAAGAATCTTGCTTAATAAGGAGAGTGGTAAAGGTCCTCGGTGTATCTCTGGATCCGGTGGAGTGTGCAAATCGGTTGAGACAGAGGAGGAGTTTGTGGCGGTAACAGTCACGACTGGGTTGGAGCTCGGGGGAGCTTCAACCGGCCCTTCAGTTAATTAATGAGGGGAATTGCAACTAGGGAGGTTTTGGAGTCTTAGCTTGTTCTGTGAGAACTGGAGGCTTGGAGGACTCAGACATAAAGAATACTGGAGTTACTGATGATGGGTTATTTGGATGAAATTGCTGAATATGCAAAGACCTTCGAGTGGGAGATTGTTGGGATGCGAAGGCCTTTAATTGGCCGGCCCTAGGTTGGTTTGAATTAAGGAAAAGGGCAGCCGGCCCTAATTAGTTCCTACCTAATTTAGATGACTTATTCCCCAAGCTAATCTTGTCCTATAAATACACATGATGTAATTGTATTCTTCGAGCACCTAATAAAGAATTTCCTAGTTGCAAAGTGGACGTAGGCATCTTGGCCGAACCACTATAAATCTCGTGTCTCTTATTTTTCTGCTTTCGTTTGTGCTTGTGTGTGGTTTTCCGCTGCGTACCGACTCTGATTCCTAACAGTATCTTTATAGGTAATTTCTGCGGCATATGTGGTGTCAAGAGCAGTCCCAAAACACAACAAAAACTGAACCAACGTGTTGGATTTACCGGTGTTGACTTTAAAAAGAGCGTTAGAGCTCTCGCATCTTGATGTGAACTTCATCAGGCAACACCACTGTATTTCCATAAAATAACACGGGACCCACTGCTCTCTAATAGCATAAATCTCTTTCAACCAATGATGATCGCTCAATTGCAGACCGTCCATAAGCCGGTTCCATTGTTCTTCGAACGTAGAGGGTGTGATAAACAAGTTCCAAACTAGCTTATGTATGGACACCCTCAAGTTTTCGTTTGATAGCAGATCGCCTGAGATTTGAGGATAAATAACAGGTAGTACGTACGTGCAACGTTATGTTAGAATGCAATGATGACACAAAAAAATATGTGTATATTAGATACAGGAGAATAAACATATTACCTTCAATGGTATTTTTTTAACGATATGCCACATGCACAAACGATGGACCGATTGGCCAAACACAGCAGGAACAGCTTGTTTTATCGCAGCATCTTGATCGGTTAATACGAGTTTGGGTTGAGTTTTATGAGCTTTTAGAAATTGTTCAAGCAGCCATTTGTAAGATTCGATCGTCTCATCATATAGCAGGCCAGCACCAAACATGACACACTTTTTGTGATGGTCCACACCGGTAAACGGTACAAAAATCATGCCATATCTGATTATATAAACACAATAAATCAGAGCATTAAAAAAAACTATACGTAAAGGGCACACGTGTAATGTCAGTTAACAAGTGTGCAAAGATATGCAAGTATAGTTATGCGTATAGTATGCTTACTTGTTTGTACGATATGTAGCATCAAAACCCAATACATCTCCAAACGCCGCATAGTTACATTTTGAAACGTCGTCGGCCCAAAATACCGATCGTAGTTCGCACCCAACAATTTTGAAATCGAATGAGAAATTGGGCAGATTCTCAGAACGCGCCTTCAACGTGTCAACGAGCATCTGTGCATCTCTGTCCGTGATAAACAACCGCGAATCTCTGGCGGCGTTTTTGAAGTCGGTTTTAGTGTCGTGAACATTGTGAGACCCGCCCTTTAACGAGCATTGCAGATTATGTGCGATGTTTGGACCAATTTTATTCAAACTAAGCTTTTGAATGAAATGGCGCTCGGAAAAGCCGAGCCGTCGCCGTTTTTTTGAAAATTCCATCCTGTTTGTACTGAGTAGAGCATGGTTTTGAAGCTCTACAAACTCATAAACTCTGAATACTATGGTGCCTGGGGTTGTACCCGGAAAAACCTCCATTTTTATTCGTGCACGACAATCAATAGCTTTGGTGCTGGTGCGGCGTGAAATGGATTACGAATCGCCATTTGTTGAATCGAAATCTTGTTTTTTTGGTTTTCCAAATCTTGTACAGAGCATGTATCGGTGGGTCATGGCTCCCTTGACACGTTTGAGAGTGCCTAAACGGGCTGAAAATCCAGATTTTTCAGCATATGTGTGATACATGTGCTCAACATCTTCCCATGTATCAAATTCCGCATGCATAACAGGCACGAATTCTCTATGTGCATCGGGTTTCCAGTATGTCGTGCCATTTGGCATCAAGTACACAATACTCGACATGCCACCTGCAATATTAAACGTTTAAAAAAACGAGTTTAGTATACAGTATAAAAAATATAAGTAATTACAAAACATGTGATGTGTTACGCGCTGCAAATATCATAAGCTCGTTAAAAAGCAATTAGATAGCAAACAACAACTAGTGTTTAACACATGCACACGTATCAGATCGTCCAAAAGCGTGCAGATGTAACAAAACCGTGTTAATTATATACAAGAGATTAGAATGCACAACTGCATATAATTTGTAACAGAATGTGCATAACACGTTGACAGACATGACGAAAAGTGAACGCGACATAAAGCGTTATCATATAGTGTATGAACAATGTATGTGCAGATCGCGTATAATACCAATTGGGACGAGCGGTACATATAACAGGGTAGTCGGTAGGTATATGAATTGTCATGTAGTATGAACACGTATCAGAGTGCTAATAATTATCATGAGCATTACAAAAACAACATAATGGTTAAAAGGTACGTTTATACATAATAGTAAAAGTTATAGCACACGTGTGTAATACATAACATGAAAGTAAAATTTATAGTACACCTGTGTATTACATGAAAAACTGTTCTGTTACATAATATGCATAATCATATAACACGTATGCAGTATAGTAATAAATAAACATATTAATCAATAGATGTTACCTCTATGTTCAACACGAGAACATTGTAAAGTATCTTTGGTATATACATTGGAACACGATGCGATGTCGGTTGATGACGTCGTAAGCGAGCTGTTAGATCGATTGATGATAGCCTCGCCAGTCGAATCAGTTAATTCGTTGTTTACTGAGATAACAATTGCAGTGTCATGCGTATTTGTCATAGAATCACATGATTGAGTGTATGTATCAATAATCGATTCGTTGTTGCTGGTGGAGCCTTCATACGATAAGATGTCTGATCAACCAACAGTGAAAACAAACATAATTAACACAATATTCGTATTTCTGATCAAACAACAGTGAAAACAAACATAATTAACACAATATTAGTGGACGACTTAAAGATTTTGACCTAAAATTAGTAACATCGTACCTTCAATCGCCATGTTTTTATGCCAGAATCCAGAATCGATATGGATGTATGTAATGTAGAAATGGATTATATACTGGATCGTGTGTATGATTTGGATAATAATGGTTGAGATTTGAACGAATCGTAATCAATTTATGTTTCTGTTCGGTATAGATGGCGATGGATTTGGGGAATTTGGGGAAAATTGATTATATGTCAATTTTACATATCTACCCTTGTAATAGAGAGTTTTTTTTAGTGTTTCTTCATAAGTATGAGTTTTCATCTCCCTATATATACATATATATATACACACACACACACACACACACACACACACACACACATACATACATAAAAAGGTTTTGGCCCCCAAAAATTATATGCCCCAGCTGACGGACCAGCCCTGCTTATCGCACTTGTCTACTAATCCTCCTCATCCTCATCGTACTCAGTATATCCCACCAATAGCAAAGCTATGGTAGGGTCTGAGGAGGGTAAGATGTAGACAGCCTTACCTCTACCCCGTAGGAATAGAGAGGTTGCTTCCGGTGAGACCCCCAGCTCGATGGTAGTTTTGCATCAAGCCTTGGACATAAGGCACATAACACTCAACCATTGGGACACCGGCCGATTGGTGCATGTACCCTTGTCTTTCGGCTATCAACGCTACCACATGATGCCTGATTAACCTTCCGCCACTTTTAACGTTATTTTCACGAGATTAGTAAAATAACGTCAAAATTAGCGCAATTTCACTTTAGCCCACCTGAGGGTTCACACATATACACATTATATGCGCACACATATACACATAATGTCAAAATAACGTTATTTTCGCACTTGTCTACTAATATCAACCAATATTGTTTGTTTTGTTCCATTGAGCTCTGTTTCTAGGTGTGAAGAAACACTAATTGACCCCGGGCAGATTACGGATAATCTGGGGGTTAAATAGATGTTTCCCACGAGGGGGTTTTCCGGCAAAGATGGTTCTTCCGGTGACCTGCAAAACAGACACCGTGAGCTCGTCATTGAGAAGGGGGGGTACCTCCTTGTGACCACCCTCCCGCGTGAGAATCAGACTAGATTGCTCTTGAATATAAGTTTATATTAAGAGATTGCTAGAGAAGATAAGATGTGATCAGGTAATGTAATGTGTCCATACCATTCCAAGGTGTTGGAGTATTTATAGCCGAAGGTAGGTTTCCAAGAAGGTACAGCCGGCTGAATAGTATTCTTGTTCTGCCAACTGTGGGCTACGCACATGCCATGCTAGTGGTTGGTGGGTAGGCAGCGGCTGATAGTGACCAGGCCGGCTGTGTACTATTCCTGTTCCACCAACTGCAGGCTATGCACGTCCTCCGACAGGTTGGTGAGTAGGCAGCGGCTGATAGTGACATACAGTACAAGAGCGTGCTGCTCGTCATACTGTTGTCAGTGAGCTGTCGTATCTTTGGTCAGATCTTTTGTCCATACCTCGTCAAGTACAGTACAAAGATCCTCCAGTATCGTACGGACTGGCCCATTTGGGCGGAAGTTTTCCCGGCTTTGTGCGGGAGTATTCCCGGCTTGCTCACTCCTTCTTCAGGTGACATTACTGAATTATTTAAGAGTTAAGTGCCTTGTGCTTGTAGCCTTGCTGCGCAGGTAGCCTTCCCTGATGGCTTGTATCCGCAGCTGCGGGAACAGGCGGGGTACTTCACCATTGGGAGGCTTTTCCTGCGGGAACAGCTTGCGTACTGCGCGTAAGGACGTCACGATTCTGAGCATGGTGGGTCCTGCGGATCCAGTTGGTTTCTGCGCAGACGTCTCTCTTCAAGGTGAGTCTTGCGAGTTTAGCTTTTGCGCAGACGTCCCTGTTGAAGGTGAGTCTTGCGGGTTCAACTGCGCAGACGTCCCTCTTTGAGGTGAGTCTTGCGGGTCCAACTGGGCTCTGCTGGGACCTACCTCTTCAAGTCCCCCAAGTCCAATGTTCTTCTCATGAATTGTTAATAAGTGAGGTGAACTTTTGGACTTAAGCAAAGGGTTTTGAAAAGGGTTTAGTTTTAAGGTTTTCCATGGGGATTCTTCCCGCGGAAGTCCTAATGTCACGTGCAGAAATTCCCGACTTTTCTGCTTGATCTTTGGGTATGATGCGGGTAGGTATGTAACCTCCTCGCAAGTCAGGAGCGTTGAGTTCCACTTGTATAGATTCTCCATGAGGTTTTGGTAGTTTTGAACATAGTGATCAATTATGTTAAAACAACCAATTCCATCTTGGAGCTTCCAACAATCTAGTTCTCGACGTTCCCGCTATGCGGGGATGTTATTCCCGTTTCCGCAAGCATGGCCCAGAAGATCCTTCTTGGTTTCAATTCCCTGCGGAGTGCTAGGTATGTGAAGGGTTTCGCCTTGACACTGTACCCGCACTCGTCTTATAGTTACTTTACTTCTAAGGTATTCCTGGCTTCAATTCCCTGCGGGTGCTAAGTATGTGAAGGGTTTTGTCTTGACACTGTATCCGCACCCGTCTTATAGTTACTTGGTTGCCGAGGTATTCTTGGCTTCAATTCCCTGCAGGTGCTAAGTATGTGAAAGGTTTTGCCTTAATACTGTACTCGCACCTGTCTTATAGTTACTTGGTTGCCAAGGTAAGGGGTATAGTCCCGCTTACTTTTGAATCTTTTTTGAATCTTTTTGAATCTTTTTGAAATTTGAAGAGTTGGTGAAAGGATAAGAACAGTCCAGACTGTTGAAACGTCGCCCGACGGTTTCTTCTGACAGTGTCAGGACGTGCAGGAAGTTATGGCGACGTGACAGTATATGGTCATTCCAGATGCTTTTTCAGGCGCGTGGGCGCGAGTTTTCGGGCTCGTGGCCGCGAAGTTTACGGCGCGCGTTTTGTCAACAGCTGTTGCCAGCTTGCTTTTTCCACGTGTCATAGTTTCATTGCACCAGCGTTTTCCTCTCTCTTCCGCATTAAATTCATCGCATTTATTGCGATGAGTATATATAGGGAGGAGAGGATACATCTCAACTCACAGTTTCACCTCTCTCTTCTTCTAAACGATTTCCTGCGAATACTCTAACTTTTCTGTCGAGCATTCTCCTGAAATCGTTCTTCTTTACATCCAAAACATGTATTCTGTTCATGATCTTGAGGCTACCGCCGAGGAGTCTGACGTGTATGCCGAGAATCCGTCGTCTACTTCTGATAAGGACGATAAGAGTACTGCTGGTGAGTGCCAGTGTGCTCTTACCGTCGATCTGTACCAGTACATTGTTAGGAAGTTCATGCTCGAGCCTTTCGAGCCTGAGTTTCCTAAGCCTCATCAGACGGTGTACGATGCCCCCAAGGGCAAGATAGGGTGTATGCCGCCTTCTTCGTGTATGGGAATCTCAGGTTCCCATTGACGAAGTTTGTGTACCGTGTTCTGGATAGACACGGTGTACATCTGACGGAGGTACACCCAATGGCGATCGCCAAGATTCGCCATTTTGAATGGGTGTGCCTCATTCTGGGCGTGGAGCCCCATGTCGACCGCCTGATGACCTTCTATTCCTGGAGGTGCATCCAGGGGTGGTATACTTTGGTCACCCGGATCAAAGGTTTGAAGATTTGTGCTACGAGCGCAGTCTTCGGTCTTGGAAGCGGGAGTTCTTTTACATCTCTGCCCGTGTCGTCCTTATTGCGATGACATTCAAGAACGGGAGAGCACTCCCCAGCCTTCACGCCTCCAACTACCAGGAGGCGGAATGGTTTGCCAAGATTTCCCGGATCCAATCTCCGGTTTACCGCTTTGCGGAGTCCGGGATGGTGATGCTCGGGATGAGCCGGGTGTGGAAAGATGCTGGGGCGGAGACGCCACAGATCCCCATTGTCCTCGAATACGGTTTGAACTCTATCCCTTACGGTATGCTTCATCTTCTTTACTGATTTAAAGTTTTCTTCTAACTGTTTTTCTTTTGTTTTCAGAGGGAAACGACCTACAATCGCTCCTGCATCCGCGGGAAGCTGGTGGTCCCGCTCGGATGGGTACCCGTGCTCTTGATGAGAACGAGTTGCCCATCTTAGAGCAAACGGCGGATCGGTTTGTGGAGGTCTACCCGCTGGGCCACCCGATCATGAGCGCCACGTGGCCAGGTAAGGAGTTATTTAACCTTCGCCCTGTGAATGCTCAAACCTCTGCTGGAATTCCTCTAATCTTGTCATCTTCTGATGAGGAATCCGCAGATGGTCCTTTCTTGGTGAGGAAGAAAAAGGCTGCTGGCGCGAAGTGCAAGGCGAAGGTTGCCTCTACTGCCGATCCGGTGAATCGGTCTGACTCTGAGACCGAAAGCGAGGAGGTGGCGGGGAACCCTGGTGGTGGTGAGACAACAGTCTCGGAGGTTGAGACAGCTGCCACTGCCGCGCGACCAAGTTCTACGACGGTGACCGGCGTGAAGAGGCCGGCTCCGTCGGGTTCGTCCCTGCCGGTCAGAACCTTCAAGTTGAAGAGAACTCGTAAGTATAAATTTTAACTTTAACTTCATATCTTTCCGCCATTATATTTAAATATGTTGTCTTCATGCAGGCGTGGATGCAACCGCATTCCAGGGTGGAGCGGGGAGGAGCACTTCTAGACCCATGACGGTAGGTTTGGTCAACCTACCCGAGGCGATGACCCAGGCGGCTGCGCCTGCTTCAAGTGTTGGTTCAGTTGCTCACTCGGTTGAGGCAACTGTTCCAACTGTGACGTCGTCTGCGCCGGCTGTCAGTGCCATATTCACTGATTCCTTCACTGAGCCGGCGGTGAGTTTTTCTGCGGGCTCTTCCGCAGCGGCGACCACGGTTGTGAGTTCACCTCCGTTGGTTCCTACGACGGCGGCTTCAACCGCGCCTCCGGCACCGGCGACCACCTCGCCCCCGGCCGGTTCAGCAGGTATGTTTGGGGTTGGGGCGTCTAGCAAATCTCTGCCTCCTTCCCATCTGCCTGACCTCTTGGATGGATATCCGTTAGGTTCGGGTGATGGGTTTGGCGGCTACAGGCCTGTCGTCGACCCTACAGGTGCGTAGGGTTATTTTGGCCTGTTATGTTTTTTTTTATCATCTTTTCCTAACTGCTTTTTGTTTTTGTAGTGTCGGATTCGAATGAGGTGTTTGTTCCGCGGTGGAACATCCGCCGGGGAACCACCCTTCGGACGGCTGTGGATTGCATCGAGTGGGCGCGCCACGCCGCCCCCAGTGGTGCACTGGGAGAAGCTATGTCAAGCTACCAGGAGGGTAGGCTGACAAACGAGCTTCGAATTCTCCTTGCCCGGATGCAGCCGCTCGTCGAGCTGCTTTGTCGTGAAAACGACAAGTTAAAGGCGGCTCGTATCCAAGAAGTAGCTCAGGCGCGGGCTATCCGGGAGGAGGACAGGAGACTCTCCGCTGTTGCTGCGGAAAAGGAGAAGGCCTTCAAGGCCCTCGAGGTTGAAGTGCAGGCCCGGCTCGAGGCCCGTTCCAAGGCTGCCCAAGCTGTTAACGAACAGCTTCGGTTGGCTAAGGAAACTGCACGGAACGCAACTGAGAGGGCCACCAAGGTTGAAGCTGTTGTTGAGCCTCTACGCACTAAGAATGAGGAGCTCAAAGCCAAATTAGAGAGGCTCAGCAGGCTCATGATGCCTTGGCCATGGAAGATGCCAAGAAGCTCCAAGAGATCTTGGACCAGAGGGGGGTGCTTGACCACACTGAGCGTAAGCTAAAGGGCGTCGAAGAGGCTGCAGCCAAAGATGTGTTGCTTGCCAACCTTACAAAGAACGAAGCCGAACGCGCCCGTAATGAAGCTCAAGCTGCCCTCCAGGAGGCTCTGGTCACCAAGGAATGGCTTCTACGAGAAGCGTTGTCGCAGGTATGCATAGCTTCATAATATCTTTACGCTTTTCTTTGTACTTAGAAAAGGTTTTGATACTTGTATTTTTGTTTTGTAGGTTGTGCATCGGGTCTTCACGGACACATCATATGACGATGCCATGAGCGCAGCCCTCAACGCTTCTCATGAGGATGGGGAAAAGGCTGGCTTCCTGCTTGGTCTAGGGTTCGTTGAGAAGGGCATCCCGCCTTCCAACTTCCCTTTATATGATGTGGATACTGAAGCTGTATATGACCAAGCAGTGAACCAGTATGCCGCCTTCCCGCACCCGGTGGTGGAGAAGGTGAACGAAGTTGCTGCTGCTGATGATGGGCTAACCATTCTCAAGACCTTCCTTGAACTGCCACAGCCAAGTGATGGTGCGGGTACAAGTGGGTTTGGAGGGAGTGGTCCTGAAGCTTGAACCTTTAAATCCTTCCCACTGTTAGGATAGGTTTATATCTTTGTATAGATTTATATTCTTGTAGGCGGGTAGATACCCGGCCATTCTTGTAACAGTTGAATTTTTATGGAATATAAATCTTTTGTGCGGGTAGGACCGCCACTTTCACTGTATGACTTGCTTTATAAACGTTATATGACTTGCTCATGCATATGATAGCTTAATTTGGCACTTGTTTTGCGGATCCAGTTGGTTTCTGCGCAGACGTCTCTCTTCAAGGTGAGTCTTGCGAGTTTAGCCTTTGCGCAGACGTCCCTGTTGAAGGTGAGTCTTGCGGGTTAAACTGCGCAGACGTCCCTCTTTGAGGTGAGTCTTGCGGGTCCAACTGGGCTCTGCTGGGACCTACCTCTTCAAGGTGCGCTATACTTATATAGTTATATAGCGTTGACACATGCCACACACACTCGGTAGTGGACCGACATCCTTTTTTCATGGTGGCGGAATTTTTTTGGGCAGATTGTCTACCGCTAACTAAATACATAAAAATTCATTTTGGCTTGGGTCGGGTCACAATAGCAAATAACTATCAATAATGCAATAATTAATCTACACACAAGTTTGAGTTTTTAAGCTTAGCACACATGTAACATTCAAAAAATCAAGCATTCAAAGATGTTTAGAATTGAGGAATTGGAAGCTATTTAGAATCGATTGATGAGAGTGGAACGGTGGCTAATAGATTTTAAGTGGATAGTGGAGGGACGGTCTGAGATCGATCAGTAGCATGTAGTGATTCGCTGCGCAAGCGGCAGCACCGGGTTGGGGTGATTGTTTTAATGATCAGTGATGAATTGATGAGTTTTTAAATTGCCGTTGATTTCATTATATAGCTATCGCTTATAATGGACTTGAATGATCCAAATTGAATGTTTAAAATGGCCGAACTAATTATTTCAAATGGGCTCAAATTATCCAATCAATGATTAACTGATGAGTTTTTAATATAGAAATATAGAAATCGTCAAGTAAACACATATATAATTTGAAATGACAAGCTATATTTTAATATATTTTTTGAGATAGCAACATGATTTCTAAATGTAATTTATATTCATACGCAAACAAAGTATTGAAATACATAAATTTACAAAGAATGATTTTACATATAGAATGTTTACGAAGAAAAATTTAAAACTTTAAGAAATAATATTAACAGAAAACAAACAAACTTCACTAACATTAGTCTAGAAAGCAAGCAAATCAGAAAATAAACATCCAGGAAAGATTCCCGATAAGCATCCAAGAATGATTCGAGCTACTTTTCTTCCTAGACTGGGAATACATTTGATGACATAAACATTCATACACTAATCTAGCTAACATAGTAACTAACTTACGAAAACTGTTATTACATTTCATGTGAAAAGTCTTGCACCCTAATAAACTGAAGCACGTCTAAACCGCAATTAAGAACATAACCAAATCAAAACCTTTTTAAAATGACATGTTTTGTTACTAGAATCAAATCGCTACGTTTTAAGAATGGCCCATTTTAACTCGAACCAAATCGATATATTCTAAAATTGACCCGTTATGACTCGAATCAAATCGATACGATTTTAAAAAGACCGGTTGAAACCCGATCGAAATCGATACTTTTTTATATTGACTCGTTGACCAGAACTTAACTGATACCCTTTTAAAATGATTCATTTTGACTTGAGCCAAAGCAAATCGAAACATTTCTAAAGTGACTCATTTTCATAAATGAAAATCGAAATAACACCCTTCAAGGCTAAGAAGAAAAATGAAGGGAAACACATACAACGTTATTAGCTTTTGAAATCCTTCAATGAATTTAACTCACATGAAAGTAACTACCATGAAACCTTGAGAAAAAAAAACCAAACTCATTAAGGAACACATGTATTATTATTAACAAGAAATTACGAGAATGCATATTATTTATGGAAAAAGTTGTTGCTTTAATAAGTAAAGAAGATAATAATTTAGAACTTTGGCGCCCTAAAGTACCCAATGAATCACTTTGCGGCACCTTATTGTTGGTATTTTGTTTTTTTTTTCTTTTTTGTTTTAGTTTTGGTCTGTAACAAACGTAACAAAAATCGACCGAAAACCAAATTTGTTTTGTTTTAGTTATGGTATCATAACAAACGTGAGGAAACTCACTGCGTTTTGTTTTAGTTTGGGTATCGTATCGAACATAACGAGAACCAACCGAATGTTGATTTTTTTAATTCCGGTACTGTAATGAACATGACGGAACCTGACCGAATTCGCATAGACTAACCACCTCAACGTCCGGGATTGATAACGGTTGGGTTTAATTTGCGATCGAGTTTGATTGACCGGCACCACCCCATTGGTTTACCTCAATATTTATTATTATTTTTTTTGTTTTATTGTTTGTTACAGTTATGGTACAACAAGACGTACACGTAATCAAAACCGACCGAATTTGTGTTGACTTACCATCTCAACTCTTGAGACCGACAACGTTTGGGTTTTACCACCACCCATTTTTACCAACCTGTCCCCGCGCAACGCGCCAGCTAAAACACTAGCACTGTGTTCTAGAGTTTCATTTAAAGGAGGAACGGGATGGAAAATGAGGGGTGAAAATAATTGGTTACATTCCCAAGTTTCATTTAAGGAGGGAAAATTAAAGGAAAAATAAAAGTGTGTTTTCGAGTTTCATTAAAAAAAAGAAAAAAAGAGGATGAGAGAGAAAATGAAAAGTAAAATAATAGAATTTGTATTTTTTTCAAGTTGAAAAGATTTTGAAAGAGAGAAAATTAGAGAGAAATAGAAGATGACAAAAGAAAAGAGAATGAAGATAAAACTTTCTTATTTTTACTTTCTTTTTATAAATGAACTTGACAACACAGCGTAATTGATTTAACAATTGTTAAAATTGGACTTGAATGATCTAAATTGATTGTATAAAACGGGCTCAAGTTATCCAAATTAATGTTTAAAATGAGCTGAATAAAATTTGTAAAACGGCTCTAATAATCCAAATTATTTCTTTTGAATGTGCTAGAATGATCCAAGTTAATTAAAAAAAAAAGCTAAATTAATTGTTTTATGGGAGCTATATAATTTTTCAATAGGCGTAGTCAAAATCGTATATATAAATTAAACAACAATACTCAAAGGGCGCTCCAAGGTAGGTCCAACCGGACATTGCTCACTCTATGTTCTCTCGGCAACCTAAGACGCTAGGTGGATGTAGAGGTGTACAAAACTGGTTTTAAACTTAAATCGAACCGGTTTGATCAACGGTTGGTCAAAACTGGTTTGACTCAAACCGGTTTAGACACAAGATAGGCCGGCCTGGTCATGTCGGTTCGGTTTATAAACCGGTTTTAAACCGGTTTCTCTCAAACCGGTTTGTTTTTAAAACCGGTTTGGTAGATCTTAAGGGGAACCGGTCTTGAAACTGACGGTTTGGGAACCGGTTTGATTTAAACCCAAAGGTGGATGGAGCTCCTACAGGAGCGTTTTATAACAAAGTGATGTAGTAGATGGAGCCCTTCCAATTATTTCCGCATTATTATTTTTCTTTTTTTATTAAAAAAATAAATAACTAAAACAACCACCAATCAGTCTCTCCCATATGACGCTTTGTGGGAAGTGCCCATCACCCAAAAATAGCCATTGAGCCCCAGGGGCGGTGTGCAAGGTTTTATAGGGGCGCTATGGGGTGGGCATAGCGCCCACTACGAAGGGCCTAATAACGTATTGATGATAGTTGTTTGAAATTTACCTTTAGGCTAAAAGGCTGTAAAGTAACAACTTGTTCAAGAAAAACCGCATCTCATAACCAAAAAAATTCAGGCTTACTATTCACGCTGTTTATCCAGATCTAAGGGGATCAAGAACTACAAAGGAAGCAAAAATTCGACCTAATCCCATTTCAATCACACAAATATCTCTCGTTTTGGCCCGAGCCTATTTTGACCAGCTACCAAATGGCCACCAGGAGTAACATTACATAAGGCGTACATAATAATATTTGTAACATCTAGCTATATATGGGTCCTTTATTATTTCATAAAATCATAAAGGATTGCTATCATTTTACATTAGTAAAAGATGTGTTTTGACTACAGAATAAGAAACCACTCATTCAGCACCTGTCTCCTCTACAGACTTCTTATACTCTGGCTTCAGCTCATACGTTCCTTGATTCGTTCCACGCTTGTTGTACACGCAAAGCTCATTCAATATCTCTTTCAAGAATTGCTGTAAAACAAATAAAAAAAACTCATTATCAACAATAAACAATCATAAACTAATAATATACAAAACCAATACAATCAAGGGTACACACCGCTGGTTGATCGGTTTCAATGACCAACTGTTTTAAAGTCCAATTAGGTTGTCTCTCAAAAAGCTTGAACATGATATCCTCTAATTCCCCGCGATCCCTTCTAGTTCTTTTAACCTCTTGTCCCTTAACTGGAGCTGTTTTTCTCTTTTCCTAAATATATATACATTAAACAAAATTAAAAAAAGGAAATGCAAATATGTAATTCCTATTGTTTACAAGCATTAAGAATGTATTGTACCTTAGAATTGGAAGCAATCAAACCAACCATTCCAGGCATAGGCCTCATATGCAGTCCTCTGTCATTATCAATCACCTATACAACAAACAAGGAGGATGAACACAAATGTGGTGTAAATTTATAATACAAAGTCTAAATACTAATAAAGAAAATGTTCTACCTGTATTTGTCTATTTTTTATCATAGACTTGTTTGTTCTTTCACGGCACATTCTACTGTATTCCTCCATGTTCTTATTATTGGGTTGCATATCGAATTTGTGTTCAACTCTCCCTTCAGTAGCAACCCCTCCTATAACACAATGAGTGGAATTAATATAAATTGTTCAAAACGAGAGTCGGGACCCTTTAGTTAGTTTGTTTACTTAGCATAACATACGATCAATAGATTTCAAGTCATGTGTAGAGAACATACAAGCTTCATAACAGTGTCAATGTCAATGCTATCAGAAGTCATAAAAAAGACAGATTACGCCCTCACCTTGGTTTGCTTCAGAGAATACACCCATGGGTACAAGGTCTTTGTACATGTTAAGAGCATAACTTTTTGGCATATTCACCGTCTCGCTGCCAGCCATCTCCATTGAGAACTGATCACCATAACAAAAAAAGGGAAACAACTAAGCAACATATTCATAAATATGATTCAAAATTCTTAACTGACCACTAATGATCATGTAATTATGCATTTGCTTAGTTGCTCAATGACAAAACTTGCGAAACCATATATAATTATAACCTTATATCAAGTTCAAAGCAAATAGGGAGAGCAAGAATTGAGCCACTGACCGAATCTGAACTGAAAACCGACGAAACCAAACCGAAATTAACCAACAATCGGTTATCGGTTATTTTATCTACCCTTGACTAACCAAAAACCGAATTAACCGACAATCGGTTATCTATTGTTTTTTGTACCCTTGATTAACCAAACCGAAACCAAATTAACCGACAATCGGTTATTAGATATTTTTTTGTACCATTGATTAACCGAATCGAACCATTCATATTTTCATATATTTCTAGTTTTTACACCTCCATTTCATGTATTTCATGTTTTATACCACCATTCCTGGTATATATATACCTCCATTTCATGTACTTATATTTACATTGCATGTATTTATACATTCAATTCCATGTATTTATGCATCTATTTCATGTATTTTTAAGTAAAATTTTTAGCCCCAAGTCTTTAACTGAAATGGCGAAATTAACCAAAACAAAACTGAAAAACGAAAAACTAACCAATTAACCGAAAACCGATTGGTTAATCCGATCGGGGCTAATAACCGAACCGAACCCCTAACATTTAGCATCCAAATCTAGCTAGCAACATCACATAATTACAATTAACCTAATTTCAATTATCAAGTATTACAAACCAAAATTAGGTATCAAATCAGTTGCACACATACAAACTCAAATCAACTACTTATTTAACGAAATAAGGTTACCTGAAGAGAAGAAGGATCTTGAGGACGAAGAGGATCAAGCGAAACGACGACCTTCGCTAGGTTTTGTTGAGAATCTGAGGGAATTGAGTTCCATGACTTGGCTACCACCACCGGACACTTCATCAGCCACACTGAACGATCGGCTCTTGCAGTTTCCAGATCCGTCGTCTTGTGTTCGTCATCCATGGACTTGCTCAAGCGTTTTCTTGTTTTGTTTTCTCTCTCTGGATACTGTATCCGATTCCGGCGATGTAGGGAGGTTGTAATTATTATGATTTTAATTGTAATTTGACATTCGATTGAATTAGAAAGTAAGGGGTTGTAAGTGACAAAGTGAGAAAGCCGTGGGTTGCGCTTGACAAAGATAGAAATTATGTTGTTTGGTCTAGCTCAAATCTCGAAATAAATAAAATTAACGAAACAAAATAAAAATGGCAATGAAGATGGTGGTAAGTGGTGCTGTTAATCGTAGAGAGGACAATGGTGGTGGTACGCGGTGGAGGGTGATAAGGCGGTGATGGTGGTGGGTGGTCAACCAGTGGTGGAGGCGGTGGCTACGAAGGTGGTGGTGGCTGTGGTGGTCCATTTATGGTGGTGGTAGTTGTCAGACGGTGTCTATAGAGTAGGGTGAATGGGAAATGGAATGAAAAAATGAAGATGTTGGGAATGAATGACTTTGATGGAACGAGATTCCTTCTGTAATGGTTGAATCGATTTCATTGACCAATCAAACACCTATTTTTTTCACTCATTTACATTAATTCATTTCATCCCCTCTCCCATTCATGCATACTAAATGCCGCCTAAGAGTGTATGTAGGTCATTTAAGGCTCACTCCTCCATGCCTTGATAATGGTCTACCGGCGCCACTTAACACCCCTTCACTAGTGTTGATAGATGATTAACGCCCATGTCTAAGATGGCTTAGCACTAAACTCTCGGCAATCTTTGCTACAAATCAGGACTACGGCTTGCCTTTCAAAATACCAAACCTTATAGAATAGATGGTGATAGATAATTAGATATAACCATCACACCAAACATTTTATTGTTTAGGGGTATAAATGTGAATACATAGTGAAAAAAGAAAATTTAGGTTTAAGAGTAGTATTAACGGATAGTGAGTGTCATTCTAAAATAAGTTTAAAGAAGAGATATGCTCATATGATAAAGGTAATCGATAGTTCTAAATATTGGACCTCTTGGTTTCAAGTATTACTAGTCAATCGACTGAGTTTTGAACAATGTTTTTGAAAACTAGACCTGTATGATTTAAGAAAAAGATGATGTCTTACATAAGGACCATAGATCCATGCGATTAATCACACAAATCATTTACCTTTATAAAAAAGTATCATGATAGATGTAAAACAAAGGTATTATGTCTCCATCATATTCTAGAGGTATGTGGTTTAAATTATCGGAGTACTTAAGAATATGATTGTTCGTAGCTAAAAAACAAAAAGATATAAAACAAACACGGGCCTCATTTACATGTTAGTAAGTAATCAATATGGCATCTCATAGGCAAAACATGTTAACGCTACTATGTTATGTTTAATAATTTAATTTAAATAATAAGAAAAGTTTTGTTTAGTTCAATGTGTCAATTTGTCATTCCGAAACTACGTCGATGTGCATGCATTATATTTACGTAACGTTTTAAATACGATGGGCTTATTATAGTTATTATTTTTTGAACAATGTTTGGAACTAGAATGCTATATTAGAATGAGCCCTTTTTAAGAAGAAATGCGAAACGCCCATACTGATTTTGATGTTTTAGCTCTGACTCACCAAAATAACACTATCAATGAGGAAATTCATCATTGTGAGAAAACCTCCCATTAGGCCAGAAGGCCAATTGCGGCCGGTTATATTTATTATTAGTTTAAATGAATAACTATATGAGACATGTCCGAATAAAGGTGAAAAGGGCTTACGAAAATGCTAGATCCATACCCAAGCAATATTGAAGACGAGTGAGAAGCCCGTGTATTGTTTGCTACAAATTGTACTTTTTTTTTATAATTTAATGTTTAAATAAATAGAACAAATATTTCATACTTATCACAATACTAATTTTATAGTGGTAAGAAACTCTTTTTAAAAGCAGCTCGCATTCAAGAAGTAGCTCAGGCGCGAGCTGTCCGGGAGGAGAACAAAAGACTTACCGCAGTGGCTGCGGAAAAGGAGAAGGCCTTCAAGGCCCTCGAGGTTGAAGTTCAGGCCCGGCTCGAGGCCCGTTCCAAGGCTGCCCAAGCTGTTAACGAACAGCTTCGGCTGGCTAAGGAAACTGCACGGAACGCAACCGAGAGGGCCACCAAGGCTGAAGCTGTTGCTGAGCCTCTACGCGTGGAGAATGAGGAGCTTAAAGCCAAATTAGAGGCTCTCCAGCAGGCTCATGATGCCTTGGCGATGGAAGACGCCAAAAAGCTCCAAGAGATCTTGGACCAGAGGGGGGTGCTTGACCACACTGAGCGGAAGCTAAAGGGCGTTGAAGAGGCTGCTGCAAAGGAAGTGTTGCTTGCCAACCTCAATAAAAGTGAAGCCGAACGCGCCTGTAACCAAGCTCAAGCCGCCCTCCAAGAAGCTCTGGTTGCCAAGGAATGGCTTCTTCGATAAGCGTTGTCTCAGGTAAGCTTAGCTTCATAACGTCTTCACGCTTTTCTTTGTAAATAGAAAAGGTTTTGATACTTGTATATTTTTTTTGTAGGTTGTGCATCGAGTCTTCACGGATACGTCTTATGACGATGCTATGAGCGCAGCCCTCAACGCTTCTCATGAGGATGGGGAAAAGGCCGGCTTCCTGCTTGGTCTAGGGTTCGTTGAGAAAGGCATCCCGCCTTCCAACTTCCCTTTATTTGATGTGGATACTGAAGCTGTATACGACCAAGCAGTGAATCAGTATGCCGCCTTCCCGCATCCGGTGGTGGAGAAGGTGAACGAAGTTGCTGCTGCTGATGATGGGCTAGCTATCCTTAAAGCTTTCCTTGAACCGCCACGCTCTACTGATGGTGCTGGTCCAAGTGGAAGTGGCCCTGAAGCTTGATCCTGAAGATCCCTTCCTACTGCTAGGATAGGTTTATCTTGTATAGATTTATATTCTTGTAGGCGGGTAGTTACCCGGCCATTCTTGTAATGAATATTATGAAATATAAATCTTGGTGCGGGTAAGACCGCTATTTTCACTGGATTACTTGCTTTATAAACGTTATATGACTTGCATACTTTAGTTTAAATTAGCAATTTTCCAAGTGTTTATAATAACTAAACCTTTGAACGTGGTAGATAATAGGTTGAAGTTTTGCTTCCTCTTTCGTGATTGTGCGGGTAGGACCGTCACTTGCACTTAGTAGGATGGCTAAACTTTACCTATATCTGACCTGCGTGGAGGTTTTCCTCATCTTTTTAGAAATTTCTAAGTGTTTAGGATAAGTTAACCTTTGAACGTGGTAGATAATAGGTTGAAGTTTTGCTTCCTCTTTCGTGATTGTGCGGGTAGGACAGTCACTTGCACTTAGTAGGATGGCTAAACTTTACCTACATTTGACCTGCGTGGAGGTTTTCCTCATCCTTTTGTTAGAAATTTTCTAAAGTATTTTGAATAAGTTAACCGTTCGACGCGCGGTTGTCAATAGGTTCGGTTTCCTCTCATGATTTGTGCGATTAGGACCGGCACTTTCATTTAGTTGGATGACCAAAGTTTACCTATGACTGACCTGCGTGAAGGTTTGCCGTTTTTTGGGTTTATGCGGGTTTTGCCGCCTTCCCCACGCAACGACTTTCACACTTATGTATGCGGTGAAAACCGGCATCAGTGTTGAATAAATTAACCGTTCGACGCGCGGTTGTTAATAGGTTAGTGTTCAGTTTTCTCTATCATGATTCATGGGGATAGACCGGCACTTTCATTTAGTGGGATGACTGAACTTTACCTTTAACTGACCTGCGTGAAGGTTTGCTGTTTTTTGGGTTTATGCGGGTTTTGCCGCCTTCCCCACGCAACGACTTTCACACTTATGTATGCGGTGAAAACCGGCATCAGTGTTGAAAGTTCATAAAAGTATAAATGTAAAATCATCAGCGTCGATGTTCTAAGGAGAATCATTTCCATTAGAAGTGGCTCTTGGCCTTTTCTTTACAAATTTGGAATTGATCTACATGCAAACTGTGTAATTGAGCTCCCTTCCATGTTGTTGGGATGGGAGTGCCATCGAGCCGATATGCACCTGGTTCGGGATCTCGTTGTTTACGCAGTATGTAGTCTCCAACATTGAAGCTGTAAATTTATTCGTGTTTTCCCCAACTGGGGTTCTACACGCATCAGCCTGCTCAGCGTTCATTGCGCCACGAGGTGCGCGAGCGTCCCATCTCTGACAAATGCTTCGACCATGTCCTTTACGTCTGTTCATTCTTCAGTGTTGTGGCCTTTTGTCCTGTGATAGTCACAGTATTTGCTCCGATCAGCATTGTGACGATGTCGGATTATTGGAGCCTTTGGCCATGGGAGCTCCTCAGTGGCGAATATCTCGGTGACGCTTTTGGTGAGTGGCGTCCATCTGGAGTTCTTGTTTGACTGTACGTTATCATTTCCGCCTAACCGATGTTGCAAGCCGGATGAGGTGTCAAAGTTTACCCGTGACTGCCAAATGCCTAGCTTCCGCTTTTTGTTTAGTCGGGCGGTAAGGACGTTGTCTTCTCTTGTTTTCTGGGTGTAGAGGTTTGTGCTCTGGGGGAGATCTCTACCCAGTTGCTTCTCCGTTTCCGCAAAGCGTTTTGCTGCTGTCATGATGGCATCCCATGTGGATGGCATGCCATCTTTACCCGTTAAGGTGCGGATGAGCTCTGGGTCGTTCGCGCCCTGGATGAAAGCAGCGCGAACAAGATCTTCGCTGATATTACCCAGACTTAGCTTCTTTGAGTTGAAGCGAGTGATGAAGTCTAGCAAAGATTCATCTTCCTCTCGAATGCATTTGAGGATTGTCCATTGCTCTTCGGTATACTTTCTTTGTTGGCTGAAGTGTTGGCTAAACTTCTGTTGGAAGTCCGCCCAGTCGTAGATGTGGTTGACCGGTAGACGATCGAACCACGCTCTAGCCGCCCCAACAAGCGTCATTTGGAACATGTAACACCACGTAGGTTCCGTCCAACTACTGACGGTTGCCCCCGCTATGAACCTGTTCAAATGATCGTCTGGATCAGATATACCATCGTAAGTGCCGATGTTGGACATATGTTTGGCACTTTTCGGGACGATTGCTTCCGCAATGTCCCTTGCAAATTTGGACGTTCCCGCCTTTGCAGCAGTTGGTGTAAATGTTTTCGAGAAGTCACGTGGATTTCCACCTGTGTTTTTTGGTTTGAAGGTTTCTTCAAAATGCCTTCTCGGTTGGGAGTCCGTTTCCTTACGCTTCCCTTTCGCCCTATGACGAGGGTTTGCGTCACTATCGGATTCCTCCGAATCATTGTCCCAGTACTCCAAATTCGTCAGCCTGTTGGACGGAACGCAAGCGTTCGTCCAACTCAGCTTGGAATTCCTTCTGACGTGCCTCCGCCCATGCTTTAACTTGTTCAAGTGTTTGGCGGGGGAGTCTCGTTTGTTGTCTTTCCGTCTGGGTATTATTGAATCCCAGGGGATGGTTGTTTACTGCACTTGCCCCAGCTTGGGTAACTGGGGTAGTGTTCGTAAAAATTTACTGCACTTGCCCCGGCTTGGGTAACCGGGGTAGTGTTCGTAAAAACTGTGTAGTCGCCGGTATTCCTCCCAGTAGGTGGGGTTGTGGTTACCGGAGTTTCTTTAACCATCTTTCCAGAAGTTTGAAAAAACTGAAAAGAAATGAAGTTCTAGCTTTTATGCACGGATGGCGCCAATGAAGAAACACTAATCGGCCCCGGGCAGATTACGGATAACCTGGGGGTTAAATAGATGTTTCCCACGAGGGGTTAGACCCGGCAAAGATGGTTCTTCTGATAACCTGCAAAACAGACACCGTGAGCTCGTCACTGAGAAGGGGGGGGGGGTTCCTCCTTGTGACCACCCTCCGGCGTGAGAATCAGACTAGATTGCTCTTGAATATAAATGTATATTAAGAGATTGCTAGCGCAGATATCAGGTATAATATGTAATACGAGATAGTATATGATAAGATGATAAGATGAGATGATCATACCATTTGGGGTATTTATAGCCGAATGTAGGTTTCCAAGAAGGTATTGCCGGCTGAATAGTATTCCTGTTCTACCAACTGTGGCCTACGCACGTGCCATGCTGGTAGTTGGTGGGTAGGCAGCGGCTGACAGTGACCAGGCCTGCTGTGTACTATTCCTTTTCCACCAACTGCCGGCTATGCACGTGGTATGACAGGAGTTGGTGAGTAGGCAGCGGCTAATAGTGACATACGGTACAAGAGCATGCTGCTCGCCATACTGTTGTCAATGAGCTGTCGTATCTTTGGTAAGATCTTTTGCCATACCTCGTCAGGTACAGTACAGAAGATCTTCCCGTATCGTACGGACTGGCTTATTTGGGCGGGAGTATTCCCCCTCCCGCCTTTGTGCGGAATTGTTCCCGGCTTTGCTCATTCCTTCAGGTGACAACTGAATTATTGAGAGCTAAGTGCCTTGTGCGTGTAGCCTTGCTGCGCGGGTGGCCTTCCCTGATGGCTTGTATCCGCAGCTGCGGGAACAGGCGGAGTACTTCACCATTGGGAGGCATTTCCTGCGGGAACAGCTTGCGTACTGCGCGTAAGGACGTCACGTCTCTGAGCATGGTGGGTCCTGCGGATCCAGTTGGTTTCTGCGCAGACGTCTCTTTTCAAGGTGAGTCTTGCGGGTCCAACTGTGCTCTGCTGGGACCTACCTCTTCAATTGAGAACAAAATCAAATGTAGTTTTAAAGAGTTTTCAAAGTTAGAAGTTATTAGCATAATTAATTTTTTTTTGGGTGCAACTTGAATTCTTTAAGTCTCGACATTGTTTGAAAATCTCAGTAACTTACATTCACACACACATATATCCGAGGCCTTTATTCCCTTTCTTCATAAATCAATTTCAGAAAACAAGACGTGTATAGCTAGGAGGTTGTAGAAGAATACACATCGTTTTCTTTTAAAGAACAAAAACTTGCATACAAGTAAAAACTAGCAAGACTGCTAGAGGGGTGTTTGGCCTAGCTTTTTTAACAAAGCTTATAGCTTTTTTAGTTTTTTTTGTCTTTTTACAAAATAAGCTTAATTTAGTGTTTGGTTTAGCTTTTTAAGTTTATGCTTGTAAGCTTATATAAGCTTATTTGGATAAGCTTATTTATGTAAGGTGTAAGTAACTTATTTGTCCTTAAATGTTGATGGATTATCAATTATTGAATCAACTTATTACTCTAACAAACTAAAAAATAATAGATTTATCAACTTGTAGAATATAAGTTAATCCAAACACAAAAAAAAGCTTATTAAATATAAAAAATAAGCTATAAGCTACTTTAAAATATAAGCTAAGAAATAAAAACCAGGACAAACACCAAGTATGATAACAGCAAGTTAGAAAACTACAATTTCATAGCTAAGACATTGTCGGTTTATGTTACCAACAAGAAACCACAATCTTGTCAACCTTTTCACCATTATCTAGAAGAACAAAATAAAATTGTAAACAAATAAGAAGACGACACGTCTCATGACCTAAAACAATAGAATCCTACCTATAACTATAACTGGTGGACCAAGAAACCCCAGCCGATGATCCTCTTTTAAACGCTGACCACCACTTCAACTTGTTTAAAACTAAGTTCGGTAGGAGCATGACTACCGGTTGTCGGTTTTCAAGGCTAACCTTCGTCGTGCTAAGCGACACCAGCTGCTTGATCCGACGGCTTCACATGGTGTTACTAAGTTTTCTGACTTGACTCCGTCGGAGTTCAGGAAGAACTACCTTGGGTTGACAACTAGAAGTCTTAAGCTTCCGGCTGATGCGAACACGGCTCCCATTCTTCCGACTAATGATCTACCCGAAGACTTTGACTGCCGCGATAAAGGCGCCGTTACTCCCGTTAAAGACATCTCTCTTTCGTTTCATTTAAACTTTTTAACTCATGACAACTAAGAGATCAAAAAATATAATGCTTGGATACTAAAAATCCACCCGATGCCTAGAAAAAACCTCCCGACGCCTAGATTTTTAAAAACCAGCAGAAAACAAGTTGCCGAAGGGAAACATTCTTGACAGGTGTCTCTCGATCACCGGGTTAGAAAAAAAAGGCGCCCCTGTTGGTTTTGGGCTAGATATAATGGAACCGATGGGATTTGTATGAACATTTTGGGGATTACCATGGTCAAAATGGACATTTTTTTTGTCATTTTTCCTAGTTTTAACAACCTTTCAGGCCCAACGTATTATTTTCAGATTACTTTTAACTAGTTTTAGCTCAGTTATGTTCGTTCTAGTTTAGCTTTTTATGTCCGTTAGTGAACCATTCATTATACAGTTAATGAATAAACAGACACGAGCATGTTCATATTCGTTATTCCTCGTTGATTTAGTTGTTCGTGTTCAATTGATGGTTTGACTATAGTTAAACGAATGAATTATATGGTTTCAGGGTTCATGTGGATCGTGTTGGTCGTTCAGTACAACCGGTGCTCTAGAAGGATCTCACTTCCTTCAAACCGGGGAGTTGGTTAGCCTGAGTGAACAACAGCTTGTGGATTGTGATCATGAGGTTTGTCCCATCTCATTACCTTCAATGTAACATCATCATCAACATTGAAAGTTAATATGAATGTTGTTTGAATGTTGACAGTGTGATCCTGAGGAACGCAATTCATGCGACTCGGGTTGTAATGGTGGATTGATGAATAAGGCATTCGAGTACATTCTCAAAGCAGGTGGTCTTCAAAAAGAAGAAGATTACCCCTACACTGGGAAAGATGGTACCTGCCACTTTGACAAGTCAAAAATCGCTGCGTCCGTGTCCAACTTTAGTGTCATTTCCACGGACGAAGACCAAATCGCTGCAAATCTTGTCAAATATGGCCCTCTTCCAAGTAAATTATTCAATGCCTTAATTCATAACTTAAAATGTCTCTCATGATTTAATTGGATTGTATTTGTTGTGCAGTTGGGATTAATGCTGCTTGGATGCAAACCTACATTGGTCAAGTATCATGTCCATATATTTGCTCAAAGCTGAAACTGGATCATGGTGTGCTTCTTGTTGGGTATGGATCCGCTGGGTATGCGCCTCTAAGGTTCAAGGAAAAACCATATTGGATCATTAAGAAGTCATGGGGAGCAGACTGGGGCGAGGATGGGTACTACAAGCTTTGCAGTGGTTACAATGCTTGTGGGATGGATACTATGGTTTCAGCTGTGGTTTCTACTAACACTTGAATATGTAGTTCCAATGCGGACACCGTGCTCCCATTTGTGTATATGTATTACTAATATTGTATCTTACTGTAACTATGAACCCTAGATGAATGTGTGCTTGTGGTAGTTAATAATGCCTAGGAGTATCAACACGTCCGGGCTCTAGTTACTTGTGATCTAGATGCTGGTCTTATGAAGACTCTGTTTGAGCTTTTTTCAATCAAACAATTGGGAACACTAATTAAGAAAAACTTTGATTTCCATTGAATGCTATGTTTGATTGCAATAAAAACACATGCATGAAGTAAAATCGCCTCATGTAAGTTCATGGGTACATCAGTACAACGATGATTATTATTATCCAAACGGGGTCAATTTGATGTCAAATGAAAAGTACAATAACAATTAATAAATCAAGAATTGGGGCGATGCTTAAAAGTTGTTTGCATCATTCTTCATCATCGCTAATTAAAGCAAACGAAAACGAGTCGAATTTGTACCCATTTCCTTCATAAAACTTGTTTTGAAATTCTACCCAGTGAAGTCTGAGTGCGTGCAGGAAAGCACTTAAAGTTTCCATCACCAGCAACACACCAACTGTTGCAAAGACAAATACGATAGCTCCAATGATAAGTATCACCACGCTGTCGTATCTGCATAATTAATGTTAGTTGTTGGATCTTAACTTAATCCAAACTGATAGAAAACACACAAGTGCCTGCAATATGGCAACTAACTTACCCCCAAGCAAGAACCAAAACCTTTTCAAAGAATACTTTCGAAAGCTCTGAATGTGCTAGACTGAACACATGATAAAAATAAAAATAAAACCATGACTAAGTTATAGGAAATTAATACACAATGTTTGTTATTTCAAGTTAAAATGGAGTCTGTGACTTACCTAAGAGCCCAGAGACGAAGGTAGGAAGCAGTGTTTGAAACTGAACCAAGAACAAACTCAATAGTATGTATTAGTTGATGCACCAAAACTTCACCAAACTCAAATTCCTCATGTCCGCCATGTGACCCGCTTGTCAGTTCAAGACTGTTGTCATGAGTATCAAGTGGTTGATAGGCTTCCCCTCGATGTCTCTGATAATAAAATGTAAGTAAATGTTAAGAAAATAATCAAAAAACCCAAGGCCGTCATCGAGATAAGTTTTGTGTGTACTTCCTCGTGTTGCTTCTTCAAAAGAAACGGCTTTGGAATCAACATCCATGGTACAGCAATAAGTGCTAGAAATAGCAGTAGTAACTGACACGAAAGTAAAGAGTTATCGCTTTGTTCAAACTATAGAGTAATCAAAACGAATCGAATAATGTGAGTAAAAGAAACCTGAAGATTTTTTTGGCCCACAAATAGCTGATTATCTGCTAAATCCTCCATGGAACTGAGGAACATGTATATCATTATGTGGTATAGATCAGCTTTAGAACCGGTGCACCATTTCACAATTATGAGTATTGAAAGGTAGCCAAACAAACTGTTGAGAAATATCATTTGCGGGATGAATTGGTACCTAAAGTTAATGCATAATCATTATTCTTGGTTAGATTCCCACCAATGAACATGAACAAAATAGTAATTATTGTTATTAAAATGTGGCTTACAAGATGTCTATTTCATTTCGAAAAAACTTAGCATTATAATAGCTTATAATGATTCCAAGATTCATCTGAGCTACTCCAAGTAAGATTGACATTTTCATCTTCAGTGAGTTAAGAAATAGTAATTCACTGCGGGACCCGTGCCATACAGGATCTACACCAAATGGATATGTGTTTCGCACCTTGATCAATCCGATAGTAGTTGCATCCCTGCACCAAGTGGAAGATGATTTATAATTTTTTATCGATTAAATATGAAAAAGGTGGGTTGAAGTTGGCATCTAGATTGATGTTTCAAATCCATACTCGCAGGAGGCATCCCGACAGGCATAAGCAGAAGGCCCAAAAAGTTCAAACGGAACAGAAAAGAACTCGTTATAAATGAATCCCGCGTATATTGAGAAAATTGACATCATTATGATAACATAACGACCACCGAATGCCATTTCCATAATATCTCCTAGTTTCTGTCGGCACAAAAGAATATTCTCAATATATCAAATGCTAAATGTTAAAACACACCAAAATACAAAAGAAAATTTTAATAAACGCGTATAAAGAAAATACCCGACTGGAGTATGTTTTTTCCCCCAGAATAAGAATTAGTGTTGTAAGAAACAAGCAAATGCCATGTCCCCAATCCCCAAACATGACAGCAAACAGGAACGGAAAGTAATAACTGTGTATACACCAGGATTTGCTTCTTGATATCGTGCCACCCTGGAAATATTTAGAGGTAGTTAAGTTTTCAATAAATGATGACATCTTTATTATACAGATGCTTACCCATAAGCATCTACAATTTCTTGAAATGCGGTAGTAAATTTGTTTGTGCAGAAATATGTAGGCGGTTGTTCTTTAGTATGCAAAATCTCAAATACGGCCCCTATTTGTGAGTTACTATCGATCGTTGCCTGCAACAACGTCTTCTGAATCTGATTTGTAGCAAAAACAGGACACCAGCCTTCTGCCACAAGGCACTTTTTTGTAACATCAAAACTAAGCATATTCAAAGTGTGATAAATAGATTTCTCTTTCTTGACCTATGAAAAAATACAAGTTTATAAAACATATATTAGTGATTACTATTTAGTATATAATATGATTTAAATTAGTGAAATTTACCATATTTTTCCACTGTTCAAACTGGTGACTAATAGATTGTGCCACACTGGCCCAGTGATGTTGTCCAACATCAATAGTGGTTTTCAGCTCTGAAAGTTTTCCAGCCACCTATAAGTTGAAATCAAGATTTTATAATGAAGCTAATTAAGTATATCTGAAATCATATAAATCAAACAAAGTAACCTGAATTTAGTACACTAATTGCAATTTGCATACCTCTGCAAGCATTTGATGTTGTTTCCCTACATCATCAGCAAAAGGATAACGGTTTGCTCCAAGCGCATCACATATTTTTAGGACCTTACTTTTCGCCCTTTCTCCATAATGGAAGACTATGAAAACATTTTTCTCCACCTGTAAAGTATTTATTTCACATAAAAGATAAAGATTAAAGATAAGACATTTATTTGAGAATTTTTTATAAAGAGTGGTAATTAATGAATATGCGGATAACCTTTTGTCCGGACACAGGATCAACTACAGCCTCTCCAGTTGACTCTTGCTTCAAGAACACATTGCCTCTAGTTGCACGAAACAGAATTCTTTCAAAAGCCATTGATTTATCTCTTGGGACCAGACCACTGACATACCCGAGCTTAATTTGATTTGACGAATCGGTTGTCATTTCCTTTAAAACAACAGAAAGAGAGACAATAAATATGATATCACAAAGTATAGAACATTCAAGAGTAACAAACAAACATGTAGCATCTAGTAACAAATGAGTTACTTGGTCTAGTAGTAGAGGTGTGTCAAGTGATCCTTCAACACGTCGATGATCTTGTTCTCTCTGTTGAGCTATAGCGTTCTTTTGAGCATAATTGAAAACCTCACCCATCTGAATAATAATAGTAATAAAACAAATACCATTTATGAACTTGGAAAATGTAAGTGATTAGTATCGTACCGTATCTTACCTTCTTTAAAACAATCCTATATTCTAGAAGTTCATTATAAGCATGCTCTAGCTTTTCAGAGTTTGCATTCATCTCTATTAGCTCAGATTCAAGTTCTCCAAGTTTGATCTAATAGTTGAAAAAAAAAGATAACAATAAGTAATGACACATGCTGCATGAAGATAATCATTAAATGCGTGATAATCTGTTCATTCACCTCTAGTTCATCTAAAGTGATAATTGAACCATATGACGACTTCGACGGGGAAACACCAGCCTTATACATTTGATCCTTGAAAAAACGTAGCTTGCGTGCCATCTCACCACACCTTTTAATCTGCAAAGTATATTAATTGTAACAAATTATTGTTTTAATTGAATATATCATCAATGACAGTTGAAAATAGGTTTGTAGCAACTGGTGAACATACCTGAGTAGCATATGTTCTCTGAAATGGGCTCTTTCCCATGTTGAGCTATGCAAATAAAAGAAAGAAAAAAAATGTAAGAACAAATAGTATTAAGAATAATATCATATAAAACTTATTATGATTATCAAAAGAATGAACCAGATAGCATATTTGCATTTGTAACGGTACTCCAAGGATTTGCTACAGGGCCGTATCTGAGAATTCGAGTGGCCAAGACAAGTACTAAAAATGGGCCTTATATATATATATATATTCAAAGGATCAACGATAATTGAAATACAAATAAACAAAACAAAGTTATTGACTTACTGTAGCAATAACATTTTTGGGCCTTTTAGTTTCTGGAGCATCAAACTCTCATCATTTAAGGCTAATTTTTTTCAGTACATTTGAAAGATTTTTATAAAAAAATTTCATGTCTTATCGAGACCATGCCCTAGGCGCTGACCGATCCCTGTATGGGGTCGAAGACAGCCTTGATTTGCTAATAATATATAATCAAATCATCTATTCATATTACCAACTGTTGTCACTTTCTAAGCCACAATTGTTACAAAATTCTACAGCAGAATCATTAAAACACATAATTTCCACTACTTTCCAAAATCAATTACCAAAGATCAAAGCAACTGAATGTACACACTAATAAAAATTTGAAGAAATTAATGAGCATCATCTAAATTCAGTCCAAAACATAATCACACAAAAATTACTGATATATGAATATTCGATACTAGCCATATTAGATCACTAGATCAGTCATTAAATAATCACAAATTTAAAATGCCCATGCATGAACTTGTACAAATGTACAATACATGTATCATTTTTAGAATAATATTCTATAACAATGACACGTATAATAACATACATCTTTAAACTGGAAAAGGCCGAGTTCACCGAGGTACGAAATGGCTCGATGAGCGGATTCCATGGGAATGATGACACGAGCTAATTGCATTGGCTCTGAACGAAACAGATCCATCGCGGTTGGGATTGATTTGTCACTCTCACTCGAATGAATGGTAATATTAATTCTAAGAATGTAAGATGATAATCATGTACTATGGAGGATGGTAGGATTCGGGTAATTATGATTTGTATTCCTTCTGTTGATTGTTGGTCTTACGTGATGTACCGAATCTTTGTTTCTCCGGCCATGCAATGAAAGAAATAATATAAGTTGGTTTGTCACTCCAAACGGTGTCGTTTAGCCTGATTTCTAATTTTCTATTTTCTATGTCAACACACGGAAAATAAGCATCTAAAATAGTTTTTGAGGTTAGTGTACGTGTATTTTATAAATCTAATTATAGGCATTACAATTTACAATAATAGTAATAGTAAAAATATAAGGTGATATATTGAATGCAATCTATCTTTTAAAGTTATAATAGTTAGATACCAGTTATATAAATTGCATAGGTATTTAGTCCATGTATATTAGGATCCAACGAGTCTGGACTATGAGAACATGTTTACAGTTATACCTATGTGACAATATGCAGAAAGAATTATACGAATTCCGAATCCCACCAATCAGTGATAAATTGTCACTATATATTTCATCAATCATGTTTTGGAGGGCTACCATGTCTGCCATTCTTATGATTGTAACATTTAAACCATACACAAATAATATATGCATGTATTACATGAAGAAATAAAGAAGGTACACAAAACTCCCATTCTCTCACTTACACTTACTTTTGTTTTCATTTGGCGAAGTCAATACAGATTCTTATACAGGAGGCTGGTCACAAATGGCCATCTTCTTGTGACGAAGATATAGAGATCGCTTGGAAGAAAATCCTATAAAGGACAACACCCAACCTTAAATAGGAGACTGGAGCACCTTTCCATGAATGTTTAGTTTTTAAAAATTACAAAACTAACTTATAAGAGAAAATTACCAAAATAGACAAGTTTGACTTGTTTTATTTATTTTTTCAAAAGGGACATCCATTTGTAGCTTGCAACCTTTTATACATTTCCCTTGCCACAAGGGACAAGCTGGCTAAGAAAACTAAGCCTTAACCGACTTCTTTTGGCATTGATAATAATAAAAAGTACAATGGGTCTCACCTTCTAACAAATTAGGAGTTAGCATGAGTCACAACTCACAAGTAGGCTAAGGCTAAATTTAGCCTACTTAGCGGTCTCATCTAGTAGGCTATAAAAAAACACAGCCGGTTAAGCCGACTTCTTTTCTCTTAGCCTACTTGTTTTCAAAACATAAGTGAATTTGAAGGTTAAGAGAACAGAAGCTGGCTTAGTTGACGTGCGATGAGATGGCTACCTAAGTAAATTTTTAAGTTAAATATAGCATACTTGTAACACATGTCAACTTCTGGTTGGCCAGAAGATGGGCCCATCACACTTTGCATTATTTCAGTGCCAAAAGTGTTCAACTAAGGGTTAGCCTCCTTTGTCTACTTGTCATTCGTGACACAGTTTGATTGGTCTAGAAGGAGATATCTAGAAAATTGTCGGTTAAAAATCATTGTTTATTTTTAGAAAAACAAGTTAAACTCGCCTATTTTGGTGATTTTCCAATTTCTAAGACAAAGGGAAAACATTTTTTTTAAACAAAAGACATGCATTTCAAGTTATGTTAAAATTAAGGGTGCATGTTTAAAAGTAATCACGTGTAATTTGTTGCTATGAGGAATATAGAGAAAACTAGGATGATGTTTAAGGTCCAGTTGCTTCTAACTTGAGATTAGGCCTGTCTCCGAGAATGAAGATATAAATTTAGGCCTCGTGCGAGATAAAATTCGGGCCTCCTCCTTAGGTTAATACCCGTCCCAATAGGGCATGGACAAGTTTGGGATTACCTTTGAAATTTTTCATGAATTTGAGATAGGCTTGTGATTTGTAATATATCCGATTACCCGATTACGTAGCCCAGTTACCCGATAATATACCCGATTGTAACCTGCCATAATATTTTTTTAATCTATTTTATATATGTTAATATAATATACATAAATTATAATATCCTATTTCAGTATATACTACAAAGACTAAAATAGTAACATTCATTCAATTATATCTTGATTTAATATAATTATATATCATTATTAAATAATAATCCAACTGTGCCTTTTATTTTACTAAATATTTTATTATTAATTTTTTGTTTGTATTGAAATTGAATTTAATAGAGTTTAAGTTGTGAACATAATTTAATTGAGTCTACTCTTCTTCTGGATGTAACAAATCGGGCTTGGGCCTCAAAATAATCATATGTATATATATACAAGTTAAAAAATTCTTTGGGCCCTTTTGATCTTTTGGACCTCGTGCCATTGCACGGATGGCACTGCCCCAAAACTGGGGCTGCTTGAGATGATGATAGGCATTGCTAATCACTAACATTAATTGATTGTGAGCAAGTCAGGTTCACACAGATTCGTGTCTCTTCATATATATACAAGTCAAGGAGAGGGGGGGGGGGACGCTTTCATGCTCCAATGTATATGTAGTTCATTACCGCGTAGCAGCACCCTGCACTTTCATTGTTGAGTTAAAGTGTGTTTGTTCACTTAAAGTCTGTTAACGCTTCAATTGCATAAGCCTGTATTAAACATTTGCTCATAAGTTGTAGGAAAAGGCATTTGCCTAATAGCATAGATATTGGAGGTCATTTACATGCTCTTTCTGGCTTTTTAGTATATATCCATCTTATGACCACTTTTCTATCGGCTCAGATTTTTGATGTTCTTTAATATCACGGATACGTTTTGAGGTCATTGTCATAAAGTTTAAACCAAACACGCTAACCTTACATGACCACAAAGGCAAAAAGACATGCAACTAAAAGTAAATCGGGGTAATTGTCACATACCAAATATTTGAAGATCGAGATGCTGGAATTGTGTTGAAACGCTTGGGTTTGTTGGTTTGTCCCGGACTTCATCGGGCAAGTCCTCAGTGGGAAAGAAGGCGTACATGCCTAGTCGTGCTTGCACAACGAATGCATCGCTGGTAGCGAGATGTTGCCGCTTGCCTGATGAGTTCAAGGCAGGACGAAACCAGCAGAACCCGATCATGAGTGGACTGATTGGCTGGCCTTCAGACACCCCGGCTTAAGCGGAAACTCTCGAGTGTGGCGTACAGATTGTTCAAAACACATGCGACACTATTAAGTGATAATATTATCATTAATTCATTAATACTTCATATACACAAGTTCAAACAAGAAATACATTCAATAAAAGAAAACCAAATCAACTTGTCCATTAATTAAGATATACTAAGTCTAGTGTCTTCTTCAAGTGTCATCATCTAATTTTGTACCTGTAGCATATGCATAAAATAATGCTAACTATATGAATAGTTAGTGAGTTCACACAGTTTGATATAATTACGTAAAAATCATACAATTCATAACAATTGTTAAACGACCAAGTAAAGCCCTTTCCATTTGGTAACAACCAACAAACTCGGATAATTGCGCAAGTAAGGTCCTTTCAAGTTAGGGACAACCAACGTACTCGGGTAATGAGGCTATTTTTCACTCGAAACAAAATGGTCCTGAGTGCAAAGGGGGGCGTATGATCATATTTATTGAGGCTGCCACGTGCAAGTACGTCCAAGCAAGCAATCATGTAACACACAAGTCCATATAGTGAATTGTAGTTTGTAAGCGAAATCATAATACTTTAATTTTGTGAAATACATATGCTAACCCCAAAAGTAATAAAAGAGTAAAAAGAGGGTGTGAGAAACTCACCTTAAAAAGCGGGAAAATAAAGATAACACCGAAAACGTCAATGAACCGAAACGAACGATCCGCACGAACTACAAATAAAATAAATATGAAATTTAAAGACAAATCTAATAGGATTATTATTGTATAATTTTGTTGGGAATATATTATTTTATTATTATTTTAAGGCATAGATTGTTTTAATATTATTTTTAAGCTTAACGAAATTTTAATGATTTGAATTATTTTAATATTATAACTAACGCTATTAACAGACTTATGCTATTTACAAGGCATGGATTTTATCTCGAAAGTAATAATGTTCTTGGATTAAAACTAACGAAATATAAATCTAATGAATTATAGTTAACGAATTAATGTTTAGCGATTTAAAAGCTAACGAATTTAAAGTTTTCGAATTATAAGCTAACAGATTGAAATTCATGAATTATAAAACTAACTTTAATGGTTTAACGAATTAAAAGGCTAAAGAATTAAAGTTTAACGGACTAAAGAAAATGAGTTAAAGTTTAACGTCTTAAAGTTAACGAATGAATTAATATCAACAGATTAACAAATACGAAAGTTTGGTTTTTAGATAGGAAAAGACAAGACATAATTTATACTTAATTTTATAAAAATTTATTTAGTTTAAAACAATTTAATTAATTTATTATGATTTTTAATGATTTATTTGGTTTTTGATATATATAAAAAAGGTTAAAAAATAACAAAAAAAAAATTGTAATGACCCGGGTTTGTTGGGTAACAAATTAGGAGCTTAGCCACTGAACCAATTTTTTGTTTTAGTTATAACATAGACATAGAAAATTATAAAAGCATGTTCCTAATCATCTTCTTCAACCTAAAACCCCCTAGATTCAGATTGATATAATGGTTCCATGTTTGTTAGAATTGAGTTAGGGGTTTTGATGATCGTTTAAAAATGAGCACAAAACATAAATTGATTACCTGGTAACATTAAGGATTGAGGGTGAACGTGGTTTGGCTGGAAACCGATGTTGGACGGCTTAATTCGCGATTACAAAGTGTTTTAGATGAAATAGATTATTGTCACATTCACTGGTAGTTCCAACAGACAGAAGAGGAAAAAGAACCCGAGCAGCCACTGAAGCGCTTGAGAAAGGTCGGGGACTCCAATAAGGACTCGTCCTTGATCATCAAACTTTCCACCATATGGACACAAACCACCACCCTACCTCCACAATCAACCCAACCTGACCCCTACATTGCCTCACCCACTACCTTGTTTGAACTTTGGCTACATTAAAAGGAAAACAAGCCAAAGTTCCTCAACCAAAACCCAAAACAAAACACACCCTAATAAAACTCCATGACTTACCTGCAACTTCCCTTGATATCTCTCCCTCATAACAACACGAACTATATCCATCCCCATATCAACCCAACCTGAAACCCTAACCACAAACCAACCTGAAACTCTACCTTTAACCTTAACAACCACCTTCCCTACCCAAACTATACCTCTACAAACAACTGCACGACTAAAACACTCTGTAATATTATAACGAAATATTAATGATTTGAATTATTTTAATATTATAACTAACGCTATTAAGAGACTTATGCTATTTACAAGGCATGGATTTTACCTAATGTTATTGGATTAAAACTAATGAAATATAAATCGAATGAATTATAGTTAACGAATTAGTTTAGCGATTTAAAAGCTAACGAATTTAAAGTTTACGAATTATAAGCTAACGGATTGAAATTCACGAATTATAAAACTAACTTTAACGGTTTAACGAATTAAAAGGCTAAAGAATTAAAGTTTAACGGATTAATTAAAGCAAATGAGTTAAAGTTTAACGTCTTAAAGTTAACGAACGAATTAATATCAACGGATTAACGAATACGAAAGTTTGGTTTTTAGATAGGAAAAGATAAGACATAATTTATACTTAATTTTATAAAAATTTATTTAGTTTAAAAAAATTTAATTTATTTATTATGATTTTTATTGATTTATTTGGTTTTTGATATATATAGAAAAAGGTTAAAAAATAACAAAAAATAATTGTAATGACCCGGGTTTGCTGGGTAACAAATTAGGAGCTTAGCCATTGAACCAGTTTTTTGTTTTAGTTATAACACAGACACAGAAAATTATAAAAGCATGTTCCTAATCATCTTCTTCGACCTAAAACGTGGTACAGAATGGACAACTTGACAACCGAGAAGATATCCGCTGTAATCGATCCAAACGGAAGTCTAGAACTTCGGTTATGAGATAATTAACGTTTAAGCGAGCTGGTACTGACTAGAATCTGAACAACGAGTCAGAATTCGGGTTTTGGTCAGTAGCCTTAAAATCTTGAAACAAAAATAAAAGTATTTTGGACCGAAAGTCAGTTTCGACCAGAAGTGTTAGAAATTGATTGGTCAAAGTTGTTGACCAATATACCCGTAAACGGGTCGGAGTCAAATTGACCCGTTAATTCCTCTCTATCTCAGAAATTGATTGAGAGCTATTGACTAATGAGTAATAATGAATAACTTTACAGAAGACAACTTACCCGGATAATGCTTAAATCGATGAGAAAACGAAGTCAAAGGTTGAGAATGCTTGAATGTCAACACAAACACTAAAATCCTTGAGTAAAATAGCAAGAACGAAGGAGAAATTGAGTGCGTGATGAGGGTGACGGCTAGAAGTTAATATTTCAGTAACTTTTTAGGGTTTGGAGGTGTGGTTTGTTTTAATTATCAGAGGTACAACTTGTAGAACAAGAAATCGACTCGTTTAGGTAACCGAATAATATGTTGATGATAAAATCGGGTCTAATGATCTCCAAAATCTTGATGGAAACACAAGGAATGAATCTAGACACTCCATAATATCATATTAGTTAACCTGTAGCTTAATTTTTGCGATTTAGGGTCGCTTAGAGAAAGATTTAACATTAAACAAGAATCGAACACAATTTTGGCAGAACAGGCCGTGCTTCGCGCCGCGCAAAGGATCCAAGGTCCTTCCTTCGCGCCGCGCGAAGGGTAATTTTCTATTAGCTTTTGATTTTTGATAGTTTTAGTCCCTGAAGTTTCGAAAATGCATTTTTAAACCATTTTAAGCGATTTTAAGAGTTTCTAATGGCTATTTGGCATGATTGAAAGTTATAAAATTATAAACTAAATTAAACACAATTAATTACTAATAAATGCATAATTTTATTGATACAAAAGATCCTAATTACATTCTTAAATCGGGTAAACAAATATGAAAAATCCGAGATGTTACATACGAGCCGTTTGGGTTCGATCCCATAGTCTAATTGAACTGAACCCGGGTCCCATTAACCCGTCGAGTTTCATTCCACTAGAACCAAGTTTATTATATCTATATATACATATGCCAAATCGTTTTAAACCGAACTCCAACTTGTTTACATAGTTTAAATAAAGTTCACTCGTGTCAAACTCATTTTGTTTCGTTTCTAACTTTCAAAAATCCTTTTGTTTCTTATTACTCCATAATACACAAAAATAAGAAGAAGATGAATGAAAGGATAAATTTTAATCATAAAACATACCTTACAGATTAGGTTTATATTAGATCTTGATTCACTTAAAATTCCTAGATGATTCTTCTTAGTGAATGGGAATCTACCGCTAGCTCTCTTAGATTTAGAATGGAATGAGGCAGAGGGAATGTTTGTGTGCACAGGAGGTATACTTGTGTGTGTCTGATGATGATGATGAAATGATGAAAATGAGAATAACTAGGGTTTTTGGGAATATTTAGGACTTAAATACTCTTAGACCCATAGGCTTTAGGCCCATAATCATCCTAAGTCCATGAACCACCCTGTAACAACTTGGTGTTTCCACGTACTAATTCGTATATGCTACCCGACCTGTTTTATGTTCGGGAAATTTTAACAATGAAAAGTATCGAGTTTATCTAGAAATTATTATACAAAATATATTTTTTTATTATATTTATTTAATACATATTTAACTTTGGAAAATATATGTTTTTAACCCAAAAATCAACTTTAATCCTATAATGTTTCAACCTTCAATTTATAAGGACTAAATTGCAATTCCTGTATAATATCTTTATAACCCAATAACCAAACCCACTGACCCATGATCCAAGACCTGTTTACCAGTAACCATGACCCGTTTATCTTGCTTGAGCCATAATTTTTGCCCTAAACTTGGAATTAAATCATGTTTTTGATTTCCTTTACCATTAGCGGCCTAACAGACTCAACTAATTAAGAAACAAGATCAGATATAATGCGTATTGATTCATTAGTTAAACTGACTTGACCTAGGTTTGATTATATAACTTAGGATTGATTATAACTCAATTACTTGCGTCTGTACATCGCTAAGATCAACGCCAACAGAAGCCCTCTGATTAATTGGATTATCAACGTCCGTTTATACCTGTTCGTCATCATCCTTTGGCCGGCGCTGTTGACTCCAATTAGGCCGTGTTCAAACGTCGAATTAGGTAATCAATTATATGGTTGGGTTAGTCTTGTTGTGCTTCACAATAACCCTAACATCAATTCATCAAACGTTTGACGGGTTGATTGATTTCTGATTTAGGGTTCTTGTTTGTTATTCAGGTATTGTTTATAAACAATCTATTCAAAGTATTAATCAAACAAAACCCCCTAGCCCAGTGGCTAGGGGTGTGCGTGTTAAGGTTCCTGGCTGAGGTCGCGGGTTTGAACCCCACCCAGCCCGAATTTTTAGTTGTAATTTTGTTAATAATTCATTTAGTTATTTTATCAATTATTTAAACTATATTACCAATATGTAAATACACTATTTATTCAATGTTTATACAACACCAACGATTAAACTAGATGTTTTCCGAATCCTTGATAAAAATCATATATGAATATATGTGTGACTATATATTACGTATAAACACTGATTTTAATAAGTTTTTTTTATCTAATATATATATTTTAATCTCTTTAATTAACGTAGTAAAAGTATAAGTTTATGTATTTATAAAAGATCATATTTTATATAAATATTATTATTTATTAATTATCCTTTATTAATTATCATATGTATTTAAAAAGAAATCTATTATAATGTTAAAATTATATATAATTATATTAAATGTATTTTTGGTTAAAATAAATTATTTAAAACAAATCTCTCTATTTTTGGTTAAAATAATCTATGAAAATTGTAAATACTTAGTTATTTAAGTATTTTGTTTATAATTATAAATTTATTAAAGGTACGCTATTTATTATAAAATTGATAAATAATAAGTCTAAGTAAAATTTAACTTTCGTATGAATACACTCAATCATCAATTCTTGAGTCTCTCTAGTTTTAGGCTCTTTGTTGGATTCATATTTATTCCTATAATTGTTGTAATTAGGATTCTTGTCGGTAATTCTCGAAGAGCGTGATTTCCACTTTCTTGTCGTAATCATTCCCGTTTGGCTTAATCGATCAGGTGAGTTTATCATTCCCCTATTTTACAACTTTTCTAAACGTTTTGGGGACATATGTGTACGTATCCGTATTTCATACTATATATATATGTATATATATATTCAAATAAATGCATTCGTGTTATTGTGAGTGATTTAATCAAACATACGTGCTACTTGCTTACTTGTGTTACCATTCAATTAATCGTACATTGGGATTGATATTCAATCGCATAGCGGGTGTTCCTGTTGGTGACCAACGCCCGATTCGCTTAGCAATGATCTACATACTTGTTTATGGTTTGATTATATTTACCGCACTTATCACGTTATGCTTATTTATGTTGTTGTGTCAAAACCGGTGATATTCTCACTCAACTTTATGTTGACAAAACTCCATTTTATACGCATATGCAGGTTACTTGTATTGAAGATTGAAGCTTGGATATGTAGACAAGACCTTAGGATATAATCAAGTTAATCTTTATTTGAGCTTATATTTAGATATTTAATATTGTTTATTGTATTTGGATATTGTGTGTATAATTGAAATAAAATAATTAATTAGATATTGTCATTTTTATATTATGATAGTATCTTCGAGCTGTGAGCAATCGGATCACGCCCTGACATTTACGCCTTAGGTTGGGGCATGACACACCCTATGCTTATTCTTTCATCCTATCATTATTTAATAACATTAAATAACAAAACACGATAAATAAATAAATAAAAACTTATTTTATTTATTAATTCGTAAAACGCGCATATTACAAGTCTTCCCTCCTTAAAAAAGTTTCGTCCCCGAAACTTGTCTATTACACAAACATTGAGGATAGAACTTACGTATCTCCTCCTCCACTTCCCAAGTGGCGCCCGATCCTTTACGGTGCTTCCAAATCACCTTTACCAACGGAATAACTTTGTGACGAAGTTACTTTTCCTTACGGTCAACTATTTCAACTGGCTGCTCGATATAATTCAACCGTTCATCTACCTCTATGTCCATTAACGGCACGTGAGACGTGTCATAGGTGAGACAATTCCTTAAGTGAGAAACATGAAAGGTGGAGTGAATCCTTCCAATTCCGCAGGTAGATCGAGCTTATAAGCCACTTCTCCCACACGGGCTACAATTATGAATGGTCCAATGTATATTGGACTCAGTTTTCCCCTCTTTCTAAAATGAATAATCCCTTTCCAGGGCGAGACGTTAAGCATCACTTTGTTGTCAACATTAAACTCAATCGGTCGTCGTCGCTTATCATCATAAGATTTTTGACGGTCTTGAGTAGCTTTCATTCTTACCTTAATCTGACCAAACCTCGAGGAGGTTTCTTGCACAACTTCCAAACTACCCATCTCTTTCTGACCAATCTCTCCCCAGCATACAGGAGTTCTACAACGTCTACCATACAACATTTCAAATGGAGGCATACCAATACTCGAATGGTAGCTGTTGTTGTAAGAGAATTCTGCTAAGTGAAGATGATCATCCCAACTTCCTCCAAAATCCAACACAAAAGTACGTAGCATATCCTCAAGGGTTTGGGTAGTCCGCTCAGATTATCCATCTATTTGAGGATAATACGCTATCCTGATGTTCAGTTGTACATTTTGAAGGTTTGTTGCAAGCTTTGTTAAACCACCACCATTGTTCATTCAATTGTTTGCTTAGTAAATGTGTCGGGTTTTAAGGCTTGAACTAACCTTAAATTCAAAATCCAACATTTGATCAGCCTCTGAAAACATTCGTTCTTGTTGTGTTAGAGAAGTCAGCTGGTTGTGTTCTTCAGGTTTAGGTTGGCCATCTCCAACCACAAAAACGCGAATCATGGGCATATAAAGCATGAAAAAGCATAATAAAAGTTTAAAAAGTTTCCAATACCGTGATTAGGAATTGAATTATGTAAATAAGAAGTATTCTATAAGTTGTGGAACTACATATTACTCGAACAACACTATGCTAATACCCAAACATCGTCTATGGGACGCGACAGGAATTCAGTGGCATAGGATAGGGGCGTAACAAAATTTGCTTGGGAAGAATACACTTATAACCAACCTTAATACAATTATCGCGGTTTGATTTTTAAAAGTCAAAACCGCCATCATCATATTTTTTTCTTTGTTCTTTAGATTTAGTGATTTTGAAATGAATTTCCTCATTTATATTAGGAAATGTGTTCTCAAAGAAGCATTAGTTAGGGTAGAAGTCTCTACTTTTGATAATATACATAAGTGCTATACTGCTAATGCCAAGGTGCCAACTACGACGTAGATAATAAATATTATTTACATTTCGAACCTTGAACATTAGTAAATGAATAAAACTTGGAATATAATATATAACTTGAATATCTTCACATTAAAACCGTAAACTTTGGAAATTGAATCAAGATAAACTTTACATCCTCAGAGTTTCGTTAGTTGAACAATGTGAATACTAAACGAACGAACAATAACCGTAAATCAACGAGAATATTGGATTAACGATAAACGATGAAGATGAATACATTGAAACATCAAAACAGGTCGATTTAACATATACAAGTGCAAAATTCAAATTCAATAAACGTTAACGAAATCCACATGAAACGAAACTTGAGAATAGTAATGATATATATATATATATATATATATATATATATATATATATATATATATATAACAAAACCGAAAATTCAAAATGGGTCGGGTTTTCGGGTTTGAAAAGTAACGAATGTTACATCTCATTTACCAAAGTGAATCATTCTCAAAACGCATGGCTTCGGTTAGTGAGCTGGTATGGGACGGCGAGCTTGCCTATCAGACATGCATGGCATAGGGGAAGACCGCGTCGTCTAAGTATTGCACGTCGGTATGGCACGACATATGCATGCACTAGGACATGCATGGTTATGGTGGTGGGAGAGTGTCAAAGACAAAATATTTGAAGATTGAGATGCTTTTATTGTGTTGAAACGCTTGGGTTTGTTAGCTCATCCCAGACTTCATCGGGCACGACCTTAGCGCGGGGAAGGAGCGTACATGCCTAGTCATGCTCGCACGACGAACGCATCTGTAGGTCCCTACAACGGATCAAACACATGTTATTGGATCAATCTCACTTGTGAGCTAGCGAAAATCACTCATAAGGAACCGAGATCTTGGATCTTGTTGTGTTCGGTTTATTACCGAAAAGGGAAAGGAAAGAGAGAGAGAGAGAGAGTAGGGAGAGTTGGTGAAGTATGTATAAGGTTTTTCTAAAAAGTTAATTTAGCATGTGCATGCTTCACCTTTTATAGGTGAAGCCATGGAACGTGTGCGAATATATATATAAAAATTGGAATAAAAGCTTCACACAAATCGGGTTTTAAAAATGGTTTTCACCAACAACCAAACCACACACGAAAGGCAAGTGTACCTATCGTTTGTAGCGAAGTATCGGGAAGAACCGAGTGTCAATCCATGGACACGGCTAACTTTTGATACTAAATATTTGTAATTAATTAACCGAACAAACAATCTAATTGGGTTTTCAAACTAACAAAGTAACATATAACAATAACAAAGCAAACAAACTATAACTAACAATCAATCCAAACAAGACTACTTAGACTATGCATCCACTTAAACTTAGTGACAAAATGACAATGATAATGGAAAACATCATGTATTAATCATCAATATAAAATTCCAATCAAGGCAACCTAATACTAACAACACAACATCATGATGGGTGTTTTTCATGATAATAACCATAGATTAGTAAGTTTGTTAAAACTACCTAATCTCATAATTAAAGGAAAGCTAGCATGAACACAACAAACTAACCACCTAAAATCATGTAAAATAGACAAGTTCAAGAACACTAGTTAAACACATGAATATTTTAAATTAGCAAAATATAAACTAAGGATTATGGCCTTAATCTCTAGCAAACATCAACCAACTCAAAGAATCATGTTATCACCATACAATTTTCCAATATCAAGTGATAGGTTTCATGCTTGTTAAAATTCATAACCAAGTTAATTTCCACTAGTCATTCCTAACTTAGTGATATGAACAAAGTATGCATACACAAATTAAGTTCATAAACAAATACTCAACACATAGTTTTCCAACATATTATGGCCAAGTATTTATCAAACTATCAAGACTAGGAATTAAAACAAGCATTCAACCATTAAACTCTATTCAAGAACATATCATAAACTTGAAGAACACCAACTTGCCAAAATCATGCATAGATAAAATATCACGTAAGTAGAAGTTTCAACATAATCTAAGTAGTAAAAGTATTAGCCCATAAGGCTTGATACAACAAACAAAATCAAAGTAGTCTTACAAAGCATTGTTAGGAACAAGAAATTGCAAACTAAGATGAATGATGAATGCTACTTGCAAGGATGATCATACAAGATAGAAGCCTTGAATTCTCTCTAGCAAACACACAATAATTTTCCAACAATTTTAGAGAATTCCCCTAAGGCTCCACACTTTAAATGAGGATAATGGAGGTGTATTTATGCATTCTGGACGTTTGGCAAGGGCAGGGTACGGGCCCGCGCGGCCGTGCACTAATGTGAAAAGTCAACCCATTGCTTTAGTCTAACCAAAAAGTCAGATTCCTCTGTTCAGGCATGGGCTTGCACGGGCTGGTTATTTTGAACTTTCTCAGCTGTAGAACATGCACTGGCTTGCATGGCACATTTCCAGGTTGGCATGGGCCCATGCACGGGCTGGCATGGGCGTGCAGGTCTGGCAGATTGCTTGTTTTTGTCCCCGAAACGCCATCTTTTCATGTTTTCTTTGTCGGGCGGTCACCTGGATCTGCAAATTCACAAATAACTCAAATAAGTACCTAAAACAATGAATTTGCATGGAGTTCGGGATAAATATGATGCAATAGGATGTATACTTTGTGTTACATCAAACATCCCCACACTTGAACTTTGTTTGTCCTCAAGCATATGAAACAAACTCCACAATAGCAATAATAACCCGCAAGCAATAATCATTCAAATCTTTAATAGATCAAGCAAGCATTGTATATATGTCTAAACAAGCCTAATAAGAATGAAGACATAATCTAGAGAACATTACAAATTGTCATCACATTCCCACCTTGCAATCCTCACAATGTTCACTCATACACTCGGCTATATTTAGTGATCATGCGTGTAATAGTGCATGTTGAGAACACTCGATGCCAAGACGATGGCTAAGCAAGGCATAGGCTTATTTAAGGGTCAAATCAAACCGACACATACATGGCATAAAACACTAGTACTTGAGGGTTGAAATTTGGCTTAGGGTTAGGGTGAGGAATTTTTGGGAAAAATGGCTAAACGGCTAGAGAATCCGGAACTAAGTTAGCTACAAAACAAAATCTAACTAACTAAACCAAATGGTTTAAACAGGCCGAGAGCTAACGAACCAAAAATTGCTCTTTGAAATCAAGTTTATCTAATATACGATGAACTAACTTCATACTTCTCTTCTTTTCTTAAAAGGATGCTTTTTTTTTTGCATAGATAATAAATATTTACACACAAACTTTTCACTTTGGGAGAAAGCATTGTGCTTCTAAAGTTCCCAAGTGAATAAAATACAACAAAAATGAAATAAAAAAAATAACTAACTTAGTCGAACCTTATTTCTAACAAAAAATGGGTGAAAAGATAACAGGCTATATGGCTAAGTGGCGATAAAAATAGGGCGAAATAATAAAAACACGGGAAAAAGCCAAACATGGGCTACTAAGCGGATAATGTGTGTAAGGAAAATATAAGTGGAAAAATGGCTAGACAAAGGGTTTATCCTAAATTCCTCAATGGTTTATGCCATGTATATGCATATGGTTTTAAAATGCAATCCCAAAAACAAGTTCTACCTTACAATAATCACCCAGCTCACTCAATTTCCCACAAAAACATGAGAAAAAATAATGATGAGGCCAACTCACGGAAACAGGCGGAATGGGTAACATTTGCAAGGTAAGAATGTGAATCTTGTTTGTCATGCTTAAAGGTATGTCTTTTTAAAGATTTTCGGCTTGAATGTCTTAAAGATTTATGCTTTGACAAAACAATTAAAGTTGAATTAAAATTGCTTAGTGGTTATTATTTGCTACAAAAATTTTCTTAGGAGTTTTGCAAAAAATTTTACATTTGGACAAACAAAATTCATAAAATTCCCAAAATTCCCTCCCCACACTTGAATTGTGAAATGCCCTCGTTACACAACAAACAACTATAAAAGTAAGTGCAAAAGAGAAAACAGAAAACTCCCCTGAAAAACGCAAGGCTGCCAGACAAGAGACCCGGGAGGGTCAGCAGGGAAGACCCAGCAACTCCAACTGTGCAAATAAACATCCACAACATGCACCTGCAATAGAGCAAGACAAAACAAGCCACACCAAACAACATAATACATAAAAACAATCCATATTATCATTCCAAATAACATCCATCACAAACCAAAGTCATGAACAAAAGTCTACACAAATCAAACATAAATAAAATCACAAAATCTACAAAGATAGCTTAACTCTTCGAAAACAAACAAAAACAAAACAAAACACGCAAAAATCTACAAAGTCCTAAACATGCTAAATTTTTACGGAGTCGATAGCTAGACTCACACTCTCCACACTAGATCATGGGGTGGAGGTCAACAACCTCCAAACCGTCTCAACCGGCTTACCCAAATAGTGTTTCAAACGGTGACCGTTCACCTTGAAGATGCGTCCATCCTCATGGCCAATCTCAACGGTACCGTAGTCAAACACCTGTCTCACACTAAAGGGGCTGGACCATCGGGATTTCAACTTCCCGGGGAATAAACGAAGGCAAGAATTATAGAGCAACACACGATCGCCCGCTTGGAATTGTTTGTGGTCCTTCAACCGGGCGTCATGAAGCTTTTTGATCCTCTCCTTGTAAATCCGTGAATTCTCATAAGCTTGGCCTCTCAACTCCTCAAGCTCATGCAACTGACCCATCCTGTTTTTTCCCGCGCATGCAAGATCAAGATTCACACTTTTCAATGCCCAATATGTCTTATGCTTGAGTTCAACAGGGAGATGACACGCTTTTCCGTACACCAATTTAAATGGTGTCGTACCAATCAGTGTTTTGTAGGCGGTACGGAAAGCCCACAGTGCGTCATCCAATTTCTCGAACCAATCCTTACGGTTCTGACTAACCGTTTTCTCCAAGATCCTCTTGATGCCCTGATTCGTGACCTCGATCTGCCCGTTCGTCTGCGGGTAATATGGTGTAGAGAAGCGATGATGGACACCATACCGGGACAATGCCTTCTCCAACTGGGCATTACAGAAATGTGTCCCTCGGTCACTAATCAGTGCTTTGGGGGCACCAAAGCGGGAGAACAACTTCTTCAAGAATTTCACCACCGACCTTGCATCATTTGTGGGCAAGGCTTGCGCCTCGGCCCATTTCGAAACATAATCAACGGCTACTAGGATGTACCGGTAGCTGAAAGAAGTTGGAAAAGGTCCTATGAAGTCGATGCCCCACACATCGAAAACCTCGCAGACCTGAATCAGTCGCTGGGGCATCTCGTCTCGTGATGAGATGTTGCTCGCCCTCTGGCAAGCATCACAAGACTGCACCATGTCATGAGCATCACGGAAGATGGGTGGCCAGAAAAAACCGGCATCAAAGACCTTCTTCGCCGTAGATGTGGCTCCATGGTGTCCTCCGGTCGGGCCCTCGTGGCAGTGTTTCAAGATCTTTCGAGCCTCGTCACCATACACACACCTATGCACGAGCTGATCGGCACCAACACGGAACAAGTAAGGATCCTCCCAAAAGTAGTGCTTAACATCGGAAAAGAATTTCTTCTGTTTTTGGTGAGTCAGACCCTTAAGTACGATCCCACTAGCAAGAAAATTCGCAATGTCAGCGAACCAAGGATGATCCTCATCCCGTGTCTCGATATGCATGAGGAACTCATGGGGGAAATTGTCATTTATGTGGACCCCCACTTGTTCCGATGAAGCTGAGCACTCAAGACGGGAGAGATGGTCGGCCGTGGCATTCTCAGCACCCTTTTTGTCACGGATCTCAATGTCAAACTCCTGCAGAAACAAAATCCATCGAATAAGTCTTGGCTTCGCATCTTGTTTGCTGAACAGATATCAAAGGGCTGCATGATCCGTGAACACAATGGTCTTAGAAAAGACAAGATAAGACCGGAATTTATCGAATGCGAAGACAACAGCATGGAGCTCCTTTTTAGTGGTTGTGTAGTGCTCCTACGCATCATTCAGTGTCCTACTCGCATAATAAATTGGGTGAAAGTGCATATCCCGCCTTTGACCTAAAACCGCCCCGACTGCAAAGTCACTCGCATCGCACATCAACTCGAAAGGCAAGGACCAGTCGGGGGCAACCATGATAGGGGTATTCACCAATTTCTCCTTCAACAACTCAAACGCCGAAAGGCATTCGAAGGAGAAAACAAACGGGGCATCTTTCTCAAGGAGTTTCGTCATCGGGCGGGCGATTTGGGAAAAGTCCTTTATGAATCGCCGATAAAATCCCACGTGACCGAGAAAACTCCTAACAAACTTCACCGAATTGGGTGGCGGAAGCTTCGAAATGGTATCAATTTTGGCTCGATCAACCTCAAGCCCCGCCTGTGAAATCTTATGCCCTAACACAATGCCTTCCTTCACCATGAAGTGGCATTTCTCCCAGTTAAGAACAAGGTTGGTCTCCTCACATCGGGCCAACATTCTCTCCAAATTTCTCAAACAATGATCAAAGGAACTCCCAAAAACAGAAAAATCATCCATGAAAACCTCCATGGAGTCCTCGATCATATCATGAAAAATCTCCACCATACATCTCTGAAACGTGGCTGGGGCATTACACAGTCCAAAGGGCATCCGCCGGTAAGCGAATGTGCCATAGGGACATGTGAATGTCGTCTTCTCCTGATCCTCAGGAGAGATGGGGATCTAAAAGTATCCTTAGAAACCGTCAAGAAAGCAATAGTACATCTTTCCCGACAATCGCTCCAACATCTGGTCAATGAAGGGGAGTGGAAAATGGTCTTTCCTCGTGGCATCGTTGAGTTTGTGGTAGTCAATGCAAACTCTCCATCCCGTGACGGTACGCGTAGGAATCAACTCGTTCTTCTCATTCACAACAACCGTCATACCGCCCTTTTCGGGACGACCTGCACCGGGCTCACCCATGGGGAATCAGAGATCGGATAAATCAATCCAGCATCGAGAAGCTTGATGACCTCTTTCTTCACAATGTCTTGCATATTAGGGTTGAGACGCCGTTGGTGCTGCACACGGGTTTGTACTTCTCCTCCATCAAGATCTTATGGGTACAAAAGGATGGACTGATCCCTTTTATATCCATGATCTTCCAGGCAATCGCGTGCTTATGCCTCTTCAGAACCGCGAGCAACTTCACCTTCTCCTCGCTCAACAAACTAGCAGAAATGATAACAGGAAGGCGGGACCCATCCTCTAAGAAGGCATACTCCAAATGGGACAGGAGCTCCTTAAGCTTAATAGATGGTGGTCCACAACAGAAGGTTTTACCTTAGGCTCGGCAACGCGATCAACATCCTCAATCGTCTCTAAACACTCAGGAGGCTCGTGGTCCACACCACAGACCAACTCCTCAAATAGAGGTCCACTCACCAAGTCAGAAATCCCTCTAACACACAACTGAGTATCCAAAGAGTACTCCTCACACATGTCCTGTATGTTCTCACAAACGCAAGATTCGACAGTATCAATGTATAGCACGTCATCATGATCATGTGGGTGGCGCACGGATCTCCCAATATCAAAGGTCACCTCCTCGTCTCCAACTCTATGAGTGAGTCTTCCGGTGCAGACATCAATGAGAGCTCTAGCAGTGGCTAGGAAAGGTCGACCTAGGATGAGTGGTACATTTTTATCCTCATCCATGTCCAAGATCACAAAGTCAACAGGAAACACAAATTTGTCAATTTTCACAAGAATATTCTCAACTATACCCCTCGGGTATTTCACCGAGCGGCCGGCAAGCTGAATGCTCATGCAAGTAGGCTTAGGCTCACCTAGGTCTAGCTTTACAAAAACATAATAAGGCATCAAGTTTATGCTAGCACCTAGATCGGCTAAAGCGTTACTAACCGACAAACTACCGATCAAACATGGAATGGTAAAACTGTCCGGAACGGTCATTTTTTTGGGCAGTTTATTCTGAAGAACCACTGAACACTCCTCATTCAAAGTCACACAAGAAAGTTCCTCTAATTTCTTCTTATTCAAGAGGACCTCTTTTAGAAACTTAGCATACTTAGGCATTTCTATCAATGCATCGAGAAACGGAAGATTAATGTGAAGCTGTTTAAAAAGTTCTAAGAATTTCCCGTACTGCTCTTCCATCTTCTGCTTCTTCAAACGGCCTGGGTATGGAATAGGAGGAACATAAGTCCTAACCGGCTCACTGGTTTGTGTGGTACTTTCTGGGATTAACCTTGGTTGCACCTCACTAGGAGTCTCAGTCTCGATCTCATCGGCAATCGGTTTTGGTGTGGAAACCGATGCATCAACAGGAATGGTGGATCTACCACTCCTCAGGGTAATCGCCTTAGCCTCGGCTCGTGGATTAGTTTCGGTATTACTCGGAAGGCTACCCTGTGGTCTCGCAGAGAAGAGCTGAGCAATCTGTCCAACCTGATTCTCAATGGTCTGAATGGACGCTTTCTAATTCCTCAACTAGAGATCGTGTCTCTGGAGAGTCTCATCAATCTTCAGGTTCCTCTGTTCAGCCAGTTTGTTTGAGGTCTCGGTTTTAGCCAAAAGCTGAGTCAAAAGATTTTCAACACTAGACCCACCACTAGACTGACCACTACTGCTGGAACCCTGAAACTGAGGCTTTTGCTGGTAAGATTGGTTATGGGGTTGATTCTGGTAATTTGAATTTCGGTCAAACCCCGGTGGCTTTTAATTATGATTTTGACTGCCACCACCATCTTTCCAACTGAAATTTGGGTGGTTTCTCCATCCCGGGTTATAGGAGTTGCTGTAGGCATTGTTTTGGCGGCCCACAAAGTCAACATCCTCCACCACCATGGCCTACTGGCACTGACTGGTCTGGTGTTTCCAGTCACATACCCCACAATAAAAGCTAGACTTAGCCAGACCAGATTGCATCTGGTCAAATCTTTTGGTCAAGGCTTCTAACTGAGCGGAAACAAGGGTATTAGAATCGACATGAAGAACGCCCTTAGTGGAAGGAATACTACGAGGTAGATTATATGCAAAACTCTTCTTAGCAGCTCGCTCCAAGACATCCAACACCTCATTGGGAGTACACCTACCGAAATCTCCTCCCGCAACCTGATCAACGGCCTGCTTCTGTGCTCCGGATAAAGCATCAAAGAACGTACGACACTGAAGACCGCGACTCAAACCGTGATGAGGGCATTTTCTCAACAAGCCCTTGAACCCCTCCCATCCAGCGTGAAGTGACTTGTAATCATCAGCACAAAAACCAGTGATTTTTGCCCGGTATCTTGCAGTTTTATCGGGTGGGAAGTACTGAAGAAGAAACTACTCAACCAATTGGTTCCAAGTGGTGATGGAACCGGAAGGGAGTGCCTCTAACCACTCCAAGGCAGCCCCGCGAAGTGAGAACGGAAAAAGTCGGAGTCTCACGGCATCGTCCGTACACCCTTGAATTTTGAATGTCGCACATAATCGAAGGAAATGCGCAACATGAGAATGAGGGTCCTCGTTCGAGAGGCCATGGAAAGAAACGGAATTTTCGACCATTTGAATAATACTCGACTTGATCTCGAAACTCACGGTAATCTAGGGCTCCGTGACATCGCTTCCATAGCCATCGTGGGAGGGCGTGGCGAAGTCATCCATGCGACCTTGATTGTTCGGGTCCGCCATCTCTTCAACCTCGAGGTTCGCGTTGACCTCCACAACTTCGTTTTCAATTACCTTGGCTATCTCGCATGCTCTCCTCCTCAAACCTTCTCGAAGATGTCGCTCGGGTTCAGAAAGGGGGGAAACAAGATCAGGACCAGGTGTGGTGGACATGCATCACCCAAAAGAAACGCAGAATGGAAACAAACAAGAGACGGAAAACTACCTAAAAATATAACTAATAAAATAAAATAAAACAAGATGAATAAAAATGAAATAGAATAAAATAACACAGAGCAAAAATATCAACAAGGAAAATCAATTATCGTTTTCAAAAGCAAAACACCATGTCCCCGGCAACGGCGCCAAAAAAATTGATGTGTGCGAATATATATATAAAAATTGGAATAAAAGCTTCACACAAATCGGGTTTTAAAAATGGTTTTCACCAACAACCAAACCACACACGAAAGGCAAGTGTACCTATCGTTTGTAGCGAAGTATCAGTAAGAACCGAGTGTCAATCCATGGACACGGCTAACTTTTGATACTAAATCTTTGTAATTAATTAACCGAACAAACAATCTAATTGGGTTTTCAAACTAACATATAACAACAACAAAGCAAACAAACTATAACTAACAATCAATCCAAACAAGACTACTTAGGTGCTGTTTGTTTTTCCTCAGAAGGACTTCTCCACCTCTTTTGTCTGCACTGAGAAGAGGGCGCGCAGACGTTGGGCTCTGCAGTGTGTTTGTTTTTTCGAAGACGTTTCATTAAAAAACGTCTGCGCGCCCTCTTCTCCCAGAAGTGTTGGTATTATTACTTCTTTAACCTCTTCTACACATTTTATCGAGACCGATCATCATCCTCCTCCTAACCCTAACTCCACTCCTCCTCCTCTCCACTGCCGCCGGCCGCTCCACTCACCAAGCCGGCTACCTCCACACCGTCGGCCGCAACCCGCCGGCTACCTCCACACCGCCGACGCTCCACTCACACGCCGCCGCCGCTCCATTCACCACGCTGCCGCCGCTGCTCCGACATCTTCTTGAAGGTAATGATTCATTTTAGGGTTATGCTTTCTTTCTATTTTTTTCATTTTAGGGTTTCTATATACGTGTTGTGAATTTTGTTGTTGAGTTGATATTGGATTGATTGTTGGTTGTTGAGTTGATTTTAGGGTTTCTTAGGTAAAATTTGGTTATTGAATTTGGTTGTTGAGTTGATATTGGATTGATATTGGATTGATATTGGATTGATTGTTGGTTATTGAATTTGGTTGTTGAGTTTCTATATACCTCTTCTGTCACAAACAATTCAACATGAATGAGATACTATATACACAATTAAACAGTTTATTGATTAATTAAAGTAAATGAAATACTATAAACAGAGTGGAGGATGAAGGATTGATTAATTAAACAGAGAGGATGAAGGATTGGTTAAATACAATTCAACTGCATTTTCTCAAATAATATGTTTTTGTTTTGTTGATCTGATTCATTTGACAATTTGCTCGGTGAAGTTCTGTTATTTGCTTTGAATTCATAGGTTTTGTTGATTTTCGTTTGATATTGTGATTTTCCTTATAGTGTTGCCTACTTTCCATTGAGTACTTGAGTTTCTATTGGCTGAATTGGTAACATTTGAAAACTATCAAGATTTTAGTTATTGGTTATTTTTATGCAGATTCATTACCAGTGGATGGTTACTTGTGGTGGTTACGTTTATTCTGTGTGGCGTTTTTGTTATCATCAATAAGTAAGTTAATTTTATTGATTTCAAGCTTAATTTTAAAATATAATTTATTATAAATCTTTTTACCTGTTAGGGTGTTATAATATTATGGCTAAAGTAGTATTGTTGATTTGAATGCATAATGTATGTTAGATATTTTACAAATAGTTGAAATAGATTTTATAAACTTTTAGATTTCATGGGATGGAGGGAGTACAGATTATGAAACAGGAAAATTCCCAAACTAACCATTTTGACCAATAAGTTTGACAAAATAGTTACGACTCTTTTATTTTACAAAAGGATCAGTTGACTTTTGTGTTTTTAGTTAAGAAGTGTTTCAGCCAACTAGAAACTTTCACATGGCACACCTTGTTGTGTCAGCGCAGCGCAACAGATTTGACCTGGTGCAACAGGTTTTCATTTGGCGCAGGAGAATGGATCCACCGTGCCAGATGGAAATCTGTTGTGCCAAGGAACATTTGTCAAGCACCGGTTGAACAGGGATTTTTTTAAAGTCAAGGTTATTTTGTCAAACTCGTTGGTTAAGTTGCGGTTTACCTGGTCCCACTGGTTGGTTAGCAAGGTATTGGTTAGCGTTTAAATGGTCTCCATTGAACTTCCCCATAGGGTATAATCATGAATGAGAATTGATAAATATCTGGTTTTTATTCATTAGTTGGGAATGCTAGTTTGTTAGGATCATTGATTGTTTACATGGCCATCCTTGTTTTCACAATACTGTTTCCTATACGTATGAAATTTGTCAATCATATTTAAACTTTAAAGGACAACTAACGGTTCTTTTATTAGACACAAACTATTTTAGCTTTGAACTTTTGGTCTAACAGGAATATAATTAACATAGTAATTGTTTTGGTGCTAAAATTTTCTAATCATTGTAAAGAAGTAGAGATGGTAGCTTTTTTTAAATATCGGTCCATAATATCAGGTTAACATGTCGGTCCATAATATCGGTCCATAAATATCGGTTATCAGTCATAGGTTAACATATCGGTCCATAATATCAGGTTAACATGAGAATTGTTGTTTCTTGTTAGTTGATCATAAAAATGGTAGAGAAACAACATTGGTCGGATGAGCAAATAAAATGTTTATTACAAACATGCATTGAAGAGAAAAACGCTGTGGGTAAAAAAGGGTTGAGTTTGCACAAAGAATCGTGGGCTAAGGTAATACGGGTTCTTAAGGAAAAGTTTGGATTGGATTTGAGTCAAAAACAAGTCAAAAACGCCTATGATAATCTTAAAGCCAAATACATAGGATGGTTGTATTTGAAAAACAAAACCGGCAACATCTACAACCCTCAAACAAATACCTTTACCTTAACGAACGAGGAATGGGAAGACTTTAAGAAGGTATGTTCATATATTTTTATTTTTTAACATCTACCTCTACCTTAAAGTCCACCCCTAGTTTATTTTTTAACATCTACCATTATTTTTTTAGGGGCATTCGAAAGCGGCATCCTTAAAAACAACTCCATTAGCATTTCCTGAACTTCATGCACAACTGTTTGATGAGAACATTGCCACGGGGAATCGCAAGTGGACCTCAACCCAAACATCAGTGGTTGGATCATCCTCTTGTCATCGGCTCCAATCGGTCCAACAACTGATGATTATAGACAACACAGAAGATGATGCCTGCACTAGTCCTACTACCGGGCCTACTACCGAGCCTACTTTTGAGCCTACTTTTGAGCCTACTCCTGAGCCTACTCCTGAGCCTACCCCCAAAAGGGCTAAAACCTCAAAACCATCATCATCCGTCACTTTTGAGGATTTAGCACTTCACATGAAAAATGCTTTGTTACATTTGACTAGGGAAAAACCTGAAAAAAAACGCCCGGTAGTTACAACAGTTGTTGAGTGTTCTGAGAAGTTAAGTTTGGTTGGGTTAGAGCCGACGGACCCTCTATATTTGGTTGCTTTTCATATTTTTAGAATGTCCACGGACATGAGAGAGGCGTGGATGGCATTGCCAAATGTTCCCGTCGTGTTAAAAGGGTGGATCGAGATGACGGCTAAAAATTTAGGACTTTTGAAGTAGTTTTTGTTTTGTTGAAAACATTATTTGTTTTTGGTGTATGTTTTTTTAGTTATGTTGAAAACATTCTATGCTTTTTGGTTAAGTTTAACACATTGTATGTTATTTTATGGCTATGTGACATGGTTGTTTATGCTTTATGATAATGGTTGTTTATGCTTTATGACATGGTTGTTTATGTTTTATTAACAGGTTCATAATGAATAATGATGAGAAAATACTTCTGATAGTTGTTATGTACTTGTATATCCGCTTTTTTTGGAAGAGGGGTTTGAAACGAAAACGAGACAATGATTCGTCAATGACGGGACATAAATACACGTTAGAGTTATTGCAAGGAAATCCCAAACAATGCATTGAATTGTTACGCATGTCCCGTGAATCATTTGTTCGACTATGTGCACATTTTAGAACAAATTATTCGTTAAAGGATAGTAAACATGTTTCGGTTGAGGAAAAGATGGCTATGTTTTTTATGATAATCGGCCATAACCAACGTTACGTGGTTATCAAGCGTAGATTTCAACACTCAAAGCAAACAATTCATAAATTCTTTCATGAAGTGTTGGATAAAATGATGCTTTTCGCCAAAGATATGATAGTACCAACTTCTTTCAATCCGAATCCAAACATTCCGGGACATAACAAGAGGCTACGAAAGATTTTTAAAGGAGCGGTTGGTGCACTTGATGGGACCTTGATACATGCTGTTGTTCCTACTAGGCAACAAGATTTATATAGAGGAAGGGGAAAGGGTGATTGTTATCAAAACGTATTAGCAATTTGTGATTTTAACATGATTTTTACTTTTCTTGTGGCCGGATGGGAAGGGGTAGCACATGATTCTAGAATATTATCAGAGGCATTATTAGATCCACACACGCCATTCCCATTTCCACCATCAGGTATTTTTATTGTTTGTTAATTATTTCTATGTTAGTTTAATATTGTAATTAATTGAAAATATTTATTGAGAAATACTATTTTTGTGACGCCGCGTATGCACACATACGAGGATTTATGGCTCCATATCGTAATGTGAGGTATTGGCTTGGAGATTTTCGTCGGAGACGTGCGTTAACCAATAAAGAAAAATTTAATCATGCACATGCAAAACTTCGAAACGTCATTGAGCGTGCTTTTGGTGTCTTGAAAGCAAGATTCCCTATATTGAAGAGGATGGCACCATTTCCATTGGAAACACAAAGGAACGTTACCGTTGCATGTTTCGCACTACATAATTTTATTAGGAAACAAGGTTTGGACGATGAGTTGTTTACACAATACGATCAACCCAATGTGTCGATTAGAAATAGTCGTGGGCAAATTGATGCTGATGAAGACGAGGTTGAAGCACTTGGCACTGCATCAGATCGGGAATATATGACTCAGTTAAGAGATGAAATTGCTGAGCAGTTAATGCAAAATACAGAATAAATGATTTAAAAAATGTTTGTGGTATTATGAATATTATTTCAGTGTTGTTGACTATTATTTAAATTTTGATGTTGAAGACCTTTTTTATTTATATTTCAGTTTATTTAAATTTCAGCTTATTTTAGCAGTCTGCAGATGTTAAAAAACAAACAGTCTTCTTGTTGCAGACTGCAGAGTTTTGGTCCACCTCTTCTGCTACAGATGGTGGCAGATGTGGTTTCGCAGTCTTCTGACATTTTACCTCTGAAAAACAAACAGCACCTTAGACTATGCATCCACTTAAACTTAGTGACAAAATGACAATGATAATGGAAAACATCATGTATTAATCATCAATATCAAAGTCCAATCAAGACAACCTAATACTAACAACACAACATCATGATGGGTGTTTTTCAAGATAATAACCATAGATTAGTAAGTTTGTCAAAACTACTTAATCTCATAATTAAAGGAAAGCTAGCATGAACACAACAAACTAACCACCTAAAATCATGTAAAATAGACAAGTTCAAGAACACTATTTAAACACATGAATATTTTAAATTAGCAAAATATAAACTACGGATTATGGCCTTAATCTCTAGCAAACATCAACCAACTCAAAGAATCATGTTATCACTATACAATTTTCCAATATCAAGTGATAGGTTTCATGCTTGTTAAAATTCATAACCAAGTTAATTTCCACTAGTCATTCCTAACTTAGTGATATGAACAAAGTATGCATACACAAATTAAGTTCATAAAAAAATACTCAACACATAGTTTTCCAACATATTATGGCCAAGTATCTATCAAACTATCAAGACTAGGAATTAAAACAAGCATTCAACCATTAAACTCTATTCAAGAACATATCATAAACTTGAAGAAACCAACTTGCCAAAATCATGCATAGATAAAATATCACATAAGTAGAAGTTTCAACATAATCTAAGTAGTAAAAGTATTAGCCCATAAGGTTTGATACAACAAACAAAATCAAAGTAGTCTTACAAAGCATTGTTAGGAAGAAGAAATTGCAAACTAAGATGAATGATGAATGCTACTTGCAATGATGATCATACAAGATGGAAGCCTTGAATTCTCTCTATCAAACACACAATAATTTTCCGGCAATTTTAGAGAATTCCCCTAAGGCTCCACACTTTAAATAAGGATAATGGAGGTGTATTTATGCATTCTGGACGTTTGGCACGGGCAGGTGCACGGGCCCGCATGGCCGTGCACTAATGTGAAAAGTTAACCCATTGCTTTAGTCTGACCAAAAAGTCAGATTTCTCTGTTCGGGCACGGGCTGGTTATTTTGAACTTTCTCAGCTATAGAACATGCACTGGCTTGCATGGCACATTTCCAGGTTGGCACGGGCCCATGCACGGGCTGGCATGGGCGTGCAGGTCTGGCAGATTGCTTGTTTTTGTCCACGAAACACCATCTTTTCATGTTTTCTTTGTCAGGCGGGCGCTCGGACCTGCAAATTCACAAATAATTCAAATAAGTACCTAAAACAATGAATTTGCATGGAGTTCGGGATAAATATGAAGGTAATTTGATGCAATAAGATGCACACTTTGTGTTACAACACCATGCCATGCCCACTTCTATTATTTAGAGCCCAATGGGCTCAGGCTACGTGGGCTCGGGCCCAAACATACAAAACAAATCTCAGAACAAACTAAATACATCGTGAATACAACGAAATTGTACGAAAAACTATACAACAAAATAGGGTCTAACAATCTCCCTCTAGTCTTTAATATTATCTTTAACGTTCTTCTTCAATCGGTCTCATACTCAAAGGGGGGGGGGGGAGGGGGTCATAATCAAACGGTTGATTGTCAACAAGATAATGAACAAACTTGTTGAAAACAGAGGAGAATTGTAAAGCTTTAAAATTCCTCCTTGTTGAGACCCGTAAGTTCATGCTCGTCAAATAAGCGAGCGTGTGCATGGTCTCTTAGTGAATGACCACCTCTCCTGTTCTGTTTAGGGATGAGAAAATTCGATACCGGTACCGAATCGTACCATAGTTTTGAGTTTCAGGATCGGTACGGTACGGTATTGGTAATTCCTGATTTTTTACCTTCAATACCAGTACCGTCCCGATACCAAATATTTCAGTATCGGTACTGGTACCAAGATTTTGTGATTTTCAGGATCGGTATTTTCGGTACCGCCTAGTGTTGTTTTCGAACTCCCATGCAACAAAGTCATAAAGCATGTTGGGGGTGAACGACTCACCTTGGTATATAAGCTCCCCATGATCCTTTGGCATCTTCTACCTCCATGCTTTTCTTCTCTTGTTGGTCACCGGATCGATTTCGATAGGATGAAAGTAAGATCTACCCTTGTTAAGTGTGAAGTTGGGGTAGTCTTTCTTCCATTCTTTTCTCAAGAAACGGTTAAACCAGCCCTCCAATTTGTCTTCATAAGCCCATAATTCTTCGAAAATAATTCATGCCAAGTTAAGACAATGAATGCATTTTTGTGTAGTTCATGTATGTAGGATCCTCATTTGCATGTTTGTGATCCCACGTCTTGCTGTCATCATGCCATTTGCAGTAGAGAATGGGAGAGTCATCGTGGTACGAGTAGTTTCGGCATTTGACGCTGGCATTTATCTCAATACTGTACCACGTTTTCTTTTTGGGCTTAGGCGGTTGAGAAGCTTTAACAGCAAGAAGAGCAACAACTGTGGCAGTTTCTTGTTCTGAAGCTTTGTCATCACAAACCGGCGTATCCGGATTCGGAGACTAATTAATGCCATCATCATCAGGCTCTTCTTAAATTGGATATAGGGTACCTGCATGTTTAGCAACATTATAAATGGACCTAAACTTATCGTCCAAGCCTGCATCTCTTTCCCTGGTTTCTGAGCAGCATTCCCGGTCATGGGATCATCACGTGGTGTATCATCATGTGGAGAAGTTTGTTTGTTGCTCCATTACCACCACTAACTCTTGCACCACCACCATTATTTCCACCATCATTATTATTATCGGAGTCATCATGACCATCTGTAATGCCCCTCACTTTCGGTTTAATGATTTAGATCATGTAAAGTATGTACATCTCTCGGGGTTTATCCGACATGCCTCGGTGACTTTCTCATCTTTCCGGTACGTTAATTTCCTTTACTTTTCATACAACTTGCTTCCTTTTTCCAACTCGAGGGACTAGAATGTAACATTTTTATAACATAACAAAAAAACCCTAGCTCCCCTCCCTTACCACCTGCGATCGGACAAAGGAGCAGCAGCCACACCCCTCTTTTTCTTTTTTTGCAGCCAATTCCAATTTCAAAACTCCAATTCAAGGTTAGTCCCACATCCCCACTAGTCTTTTACGCCCTAATTAACCTTTATATCTCGCGTATTGATCGTTTAATCGCTTGTTTTAGGCTTACCGGGTGGCTGTCCAATTGATCAATTTCGGGACTGTTTTGGTTGAGGTTTTTGCACCACAATCTTCCTAGGTATGTCCCATATAACATACTTTAAAATCATGTGCATTGGTGTTCATTTGATTGGTCAACTAGTTGTAGCTTGAAAGCTAGTATTCGGTTGACTAGTTTGTGAATTGTGATGTCTAGCGCGTTGTTTGAGGGAACTAACAACCAATTCGAATGTTGTAGCCTCGGTATGAGTTGTGGTCAGTAAGAAACTGATTTTTGAAGGTAATGGGGCTGAATTGGTTGTCGGTTACTCAAACGGGTCGGTACAACGCGAATTCGCGTTTATTGAATGGTTGGTGCGTTGTGCATGCGGGTTACCGACCCATCCAACACGTGTAGCGTCATGTGGACTTGTTGGCTGTGAATTTATCATATTTGGTCCACACGGGGCTGAGTTGGATGTTAATTGCCTAAACAACTCTTAAACGCGCATGTTAGTACCTAGTGCTTCCGGGGGTAATTTGGGAGTTCTTTGTTCTCGGGAGTAACTATGGGTCGTTTTGGTAAATATAAGGCCCCGGGGGCTGTTTTAATCAAACGTGGTGAGGTCGAGGCTTTAGGTAACTTGAACCATATTAGAACGCCTTGTAGGATAAACGAGTCCATTCGGTGTCGTTAGTAATGATTGTATGTAAACCGACAGGCGTTTGAGTTGTGGGGATACTTAGGGGTTCTCTAGCTCATGGTGATTTCATGCCTTATGTCAGGTGAGTTCATGATGCCCCTTTTCACTCTTTTCAATTTTTGGGCTAGCATACACACCTACTTGTTTTACCCGTTAAACTGTTAAATAATTGCTCATATGTTGACTAGTAGTAATTGTATTTCAAATGCATCATACATATTACTTCTGACTTATATTTGTGGAAATATTAATAGTTTGTCCGGATTAAGTCTTAGTACATGTATTTATACGTATACCTATTGATGTGTGCACTTGATGAACTTACGTGTAATTGTGCCAATGGGTGTGTATTTGTATGGGTTGTGGCCGGGTCTAATATATTACTCAAGTGAGGACTCATGGTGAGAGGCTCATGTTGCATACCCATGGGTCCAATATATTACTCGAATTACGACTTGTGGTGAGAGGCCGTATTGTGTGGATTTCTGTTTTTGGGTCCAATATATTACTCGAGTTATGACTCGTGGTGAGAGGCCTGTATTACTTATGGTTGTTGCTACCGGCTCCAATATATTACTCGAGTCATGACTCGTGGTGAGAGGCCCGTGTTAGCATAAACATTTTAAAGGAAGGCAATTATTTATTTTATTATGATTCCCAAGGCTGTTGTACTTTAAACCGATTAATAAATATTGAATTATATATAAAAACTTGAACTCACTCAGGTTTAGCTGACTTTGTGTGTATGTTAGTTTGAGTTTCAGGTTAAGTAGAGGATGATTACCGCCTGGACGTGCTCGAGACTACTTGGTCGGTTGAAGACATTATCTAGTCGGGGACATCAATAATGAAGACCTTTTTTTTTACTTTTAAATTATTCTTAAACGCATTTAAACTGGTTTTGGGCATACTTCTCGGTTTTGGGAATTCGTTTTGACACTTATGATTTCCGCTGATTTTATACTCTGAACGGGTTTTAATAAAATGAACTTGCCTTTGGTTTTAAATTTTTATGAATTTTGGTCATGAATACCAATTGTGGGATTCCCGGGATTCGGGGTCTTACACCATCTGACTCTTCATCGGATCTATCCATAACATCATCATTTTCATCCTCATCACTTTCTTCATCATCGCCGGCTTTAGTCACTCCAACAGTTGGAGTTATAATGGGAACACTTCCTGAACCATCAACACTAGCACCAACAATCATGCCCACTACCAAGGAATCACTACTAGTAAGATCTACACCAGTACCACTAGCACCACCACTAGGACTAGCCGTAGCTAACTGTCCTTTCTTTATTTTATTCCCTTCATCTACATCGTCGGATCACCCAACCTCTGAACACTGACCTCTGACAGTTCTTCAGATCATCAATGTCTTGATCCATCATCTTCATTATTTCCGAGGCTGCAAGATATTTGCTGGCCAGGTCTTCATCGATCTTCAGTTAAGCTTCATTTAAGCGATCCCGTTCCTCCAACTTGATCTTTAATTTTTCAATCTCAGATGTCAGCTCAACTTTTTCTGTAATAAGAGTACCAACTGTAACATCCAGCCCCTCGCACCACCAATATTGTCCTCTTTGCCCACGAAGAACCCACGGATTTGTTTTTGGTTGCCCAGGTGGAGACTTCCCAGGAGGTCACCCATCCTGGTACTACTCCCACCTGACCACGCTTAACTGTGGAGCTTTCCTCTCGTCCACTACCATTAAGCCCTAAACGCATTGGTGATTTAAGAGGCGGGGCATTTACTTATGAACCAAGGATCTCTCATGTCCACGGACGATGTGGGATTTGCCTAGGGTGTTACAAACACCCCCCCCCTTTTGGACTCATCGTCCTCGATGAGGTTTGCCCCCACCATCCAATCCAGGATGTGGGATTCGCCTAACGTGTACCTCGCGACACCTCGGGGACTCGCCGTCTCTGATGAGGTTTTCCCCACCATCCCGAACGTCACAGAAGTGTCTCTTATACCACTTGTAACATCCAGCCCCTCGCACCACCAATATTGTCCGCTTTGCCCACGAAGAACACACAGATTTGTTTTTGGTTGCCCAGGTAGAGACTTCCCAGGGGGTCACCCATCCTGGTATTACTCCCACCTGACCACGCTTAATTGTGGAGCTCTCCTCTCGTCCACTACTATTATCCAAGTCCTCGAATGGAAATCATAATACGTACAATTGTGTGTCAGAATCTAGAACTGAAGATAGTTTGAGTAACGGTACGAATGTTGAGATGATAAGGACATGGTGGATACGCCGCTGGTACATCCTATATATAAGTGCCCTTATCGGATTGTCATTTGAAGTGTTGCTTCAATTATTGAAAGTTCTATGTTATGATATTTTCCTTAAAAGTTCAATTATTTTCAAAACGATGATGTTTTGGTTTTCCTTATTTTCGGGACGAAATTCCCTAAAGTAGGGGAGACCGTAACATTTTGGATTTTCTAAACCCATTTTCGTTTACGTTTAACCCGACCCGGGAACACTTTTAGACCTTTATTATTCATCAAGTAATTAATATTTATAAGCATTAAAGATTACAAGTTAAATTTATACCCTTATACTTTCAAGAATGTTCAAAATCTTATTTATATCATAAAAAGTTCAATATTTGACCAAATAACAAACTTGAAGGACTAATTATGTCAAAATGAAAATTTCCACCATTTTTGGCCGGAACTTCACGTGACCAACACCCCTTCCCCCACCGCGCGACGCCTTGGAGTCCCTGTACAGATCGTTAAACTTATTTTCTTTCCTAGTTCGTTTTTAGCATGTAAATCACTTATTTTAGGATATAATCGAGTGAATTAAGCCTTAAGAAATCCCCCAAAGCCTAGATACATGTCTATGTTCATTACTTATTGTCCAAGAATGAAATCTACAAATTATTTCATTGATTCGGTCATTAAATGCTTATTCGGTTTCCTTAAACGGGTGAATTTACTAAATATAGTTCGTTTTAGTGTTTTCTATATAAATAATCCTTATAATCTCAGTCATAAACTTTTCTCATACCCTAATATACTAATCCCAGCCTTCACATGCCTCTGCTCCTCATAAATCCTTCGGTTTTTGCATTATTGTTGAAGATACACGCTTATTCGGCTGACTTTGCTTAGGTTGTTATATATATTTATTTGAATTATTTTGTTATATTTGGATATTGTGTGTACATTTGAAAAAAAATAATTAAATAGATATTGTCACATTTATATTATGATAGTATATTCGAGATGTGACCAATCGGATCCCGCCCCGGCATTTCCGCCTTAGGTTGGGGTGTGTCACCAACTTTCCTAGAAGATCCTTGATCACTCTCAAGCAGAGCAATTCTAGCCTCAAGATGCTTAGTCTCAAGCAACACTATGCCAGTCTCCTTCTCCAAATCATCTTTCAGACTTTTTGCTAAACGAGAGGATGAAGGTAATTCACTTTCAAGGTAAGAGACTCTTGACTCTAGTCTCACACCTTCCTCATGGCATTGAGCGAGTGACAAAGATTGTTCATTCAATAGACTTTGTTGATTGTCAACTCGCTTTTGAAGGACCTCAATTATATTTGTTGACTTGTAATGAGAGCTCTGCCAGCCACTCGGTCATTTTCCAACTTGGACATCCTCTTTGCCAACGCGGTCTTCTCCTTTTCCATTCTGCACCCTTCCTTTTTTAATCTTTCACAAACTCAAGTAACACTTTCTCACGATTAGCTCGCTTTGTGTTTGATTCCTTTAGTGCAATAATCCTATCGAGGATAGGATTAGTGTATACCAGAGCTTTCTTGTACTTCCACCAGACACAGGTGTAGGGGTTAGAATTGGGGATTTTGTAGTTGTGGGAGGAGTGAAGGATTGTGTAGGTCGGGCAGTTGTTTGTAGAGGTATAGTTTGGGTAGGGAAGGTGGTTGTTAAGGCTAAAGGTATAGTTCGTGTTGTTATGAGAGAGAGAGAGATATCAGGGGAAGTTGCAGGTGAGTCGTGGAGTTTTCTTGGGGTGTGTTTTATTTCAGGTTTTGGTTGAGGAACTTTGGCTTGATTTCCTTTTAATGCAGCCAAATTTCAGACAAGGTAGTGGGTGAGACAATGTAGGGGTCAGGTTGGGTTGATTGTGGAGGTAGGGTGGTGGTTTCTATAACATTCGTTACATTTCAAACCCGAAAATCTGAACCGTTTTAAATTTTAGGTTTTGTTTATATATATATATAGGGGAGGGATATTTTGAGAACCATGTTGAGTTTTAAGAACTTAAGAACTCAATTTTAGGCCACACATTTAATTAAATGGATTGGAATATGTGATTGAGATTAAATCTGGCAAAAAAGTCAAAGTGTGAGAGAGAATAAATATGTAAGTGGTTACACTAACTTTTACGTCCGTTACACATGTGTAAAAAGTCGACTCGGTGCGTAAAAAATTCTGTAATTTTTTTACGTGTATGTAACTTACATATATTACGCATGTGTAAAAAAAATTCGAAAAAAAAAAATCGTTACACTGAGTTCTTTCGAGTTCTTAAAACTCAAAGGGGTTCTTAATTGAAATCTCTCGTATATATATATATATATATATATATATCTTGATTTTTATTTTATTGATATTCGTCGATTTTTATTTGTATTCCTATTTGTATTTGAATTCGTTAACCTGACCCGTTGGGCCGTTTTGACATATTATCATTTATTATTTATCATTAATAAAATAGTCCCGACGATTGTAGTTCATCATACAATCATTTTATATTATTTCGATCCATTTATAAAACTTCGGGAATTAATGTTTACGGGTTTAATTCAAAATTTATCAAAGTATATTAATTTTTGTTCACTCATATAACATTTCAAAGTTCGAGGTCTATTTTGTAAATTTACTTAAAAATCTGATTTAAAAGAACTTCATACTTGATGGACCAAAGTTATAAAATAGTTTCAATCTCCCTGCTAATAAACCAGTGGGTTTTTCACCAAATGTCTTCTTCAAATTGTCAGATGGGATTTTCTAATTTTTTTAATTATTTTTTTTCCAAAATCAAATTTTCACGGGTCTAACCCGTTTTCTCCAATTCGACCCGTTCTCAAAAACATCCATTCTCAGCTTATTCAACATGTATTCTTAAAAAAAAACCCTAAATTCGTCCACATGATTTTGCTAAGCTCTGAAGATGAAATCATCCATGCTTCAAACATCATCAACCTTCAAATCATCCCTAATTTCATTTCTCATTGTTCATCGTCGTTTTCAGGAAGCTTAAAGCCAAATAGGATAATAAGGTTTGCATTCAATTTTTCATATAATTGTCGCAATTCGTCATATCTTTTATATGCTTTATGTGAATTTAGTTTTCAATTGCTTTGATTCGTTGCCTTCTGCAAACCCTAATTTGTTTTTCCATTCATCATTTGTCTTCTTCGTCTCTTCCATTATTCTCATTGTTGTCTCAATCAAGGTTAGTTTCAGTTTTTCAATATATTTTAAAACATTTCTGTTTCGAATATGTTTTGTAGTCCTTGATTGCTTCAGATTATATTACCTTGGATGTTTACAATCTGTACGTTATTGATTGTTGTGTAGGCACGTTATAGTACTTGATTGCTGTTTTGACAGATTATATCACAAGAAGTGAACTTATGCATCTCATTTGATGAATTAGGATATTAGGTTTGAAGTTATTTGTCAAATCGGTCATTGCTTATCCTTTAATTTGCTTTAACAGTTACAAATTAACTTTCATTATCTGTTTTTTTTTAAATCGTTGTTACCAAATCGATATTAAGTTATTATTTAGTTTTACAAAAATGTTTAGATCCACAAAATTCACTGTCTATTTAGATTTACAAAAAAACTTGCATTATCAGTTTGTCCATTTTTTTTATTGGTTATAAAATATAATTTTATTTTTTTTATTGAAACCTTTTCATTTTTGTTTCTTAAAATATTTTATAGGTTAACAGTTAACATGGAAGGGATATCATTGAAAGCCTAATAATCTTGAAGTGTTTTGCAGTCTCTTTTTGTAATCAAGGTTGCTATGTCTATCTCCATGAACAATGCTGCATATGGCAACATTTCCGAGTAAGTTTAACATATTGTGTTATAATTGTTTTATGTATTTTTTGTCTTCAAATCTAAATCTTTAATGAGTTTGTTGTTCAACCAACTTGATTTATCAAAAGATTTTATTACTATCAAGATTCGTTTTCTTTGATTGTCGCAACAAATGGACTTGAAAACTTGTTAGGTCCCGTTTTGTGTTAGTAGTCTTTTGTATTGGTTCGTTTATGTATTTGGGCCATTTGGTCACTTTTGTATGTATTGGGCTTAGTTGTTTACTTTGTATGTATTAGGCCCAAGGAAAACTTGTAAAGAAGCCCATTGGGCATTGATGATATGACATGTTTCTCATGCATAGTTCCCTATAAATAGGAAGCATGGCATAAGAGAAACAACCTTTTTTGCCAAAATCTCTAACTCTCATTTCTTACTTTCTCTCTAGCTTTCTCTCTCTCTCTCTACCCGAAATAATCTCTCAAGATCCAAGACCCCTTAGGTGACTTAATGTGATTTCCGCTAGCACTAAGTTTGGTTGATCCAAGACACGTTAGATCCACCCACACCTTGGGACCTACAAAACCCCATACCAAATATGGTCCATGGAAATGGTTTTGGTGAACAGACATGTCATTTAAACTGACTAAATACGTTATTAAAAATTATAAATATTTTTACGTATTTAGTTAACATGTATTAGTAATTTCCCATCAATATATTTGATTTTTTTTTTATTTTTGGCTACGGTTTGCTTTTCGGTTTTCGGTTTCAAAATTTGTATTAAAAATCAAAATTTGTTATCCAATTTAGTTAACAAAATTTAGTTAACAAAATTTATTAAAAATCAAAATTTGTATTAAAAATCAAAATTTTTTTTTTACGTATTTAGTTAACATGTATTAAAAATCAAAATTTGTTAACCAATTTTCGGTTTCATGCCCCCCTACTTTTAACTCATTATTTGATATTTATTTATTTATATGCACAACTAATTTAGAGAATTGGCAGATACTGTGATCTACATAATTCGGCCCATTATCAATATTATATAACTCGAACCGACCCGTTCCGGTATAAATGGGTATTGCCACATCTGTTTGTCAGTGTTAATAGATTTTGCAACTTTTGTGTTCACCCAACAGTTACCCATTATTTCAAACTACTATTTTATGGAGAAAAAAAACATGTTTACTCCTGTAGGGCTTATGATGTGGGAGCCTCAACATTTTTAACATCACTAGAGTTTCTTATGCATGTTCAGGGGGCAGGATGTGGAATATGTGAGACAAATTGAAGATAATGTGTAAGCATGCATGTAGTATGTGATATATTAACTTATGTTTTGTGATTGAATAGGCAAGTGAACATGTGATTTGGTTTCCCAAAAATTACTAATTTGCTTTACATATAGTTTAGCTACAAGGAAATGGAGGCATGCGTAACTCTCTACACTAAAGAAATTCCAAGCAAGGTTGCATGCACTGCCATTGCAATGATCTAAAGGACTTCGAAAATTTATGTTGAGACTTGAGTCTTATCAAGATAGTAATATCTGAAGAAAGTATGTTGGTACTTACAAGAGTGCGACCTTTTAATAATCAAGCTTGTGTAATACACGTGTTTCTAACCTATAGTATGTTTATTTTTGAAGGAACTGGTTTCAAGCATAGGCGGCCGCCTGAAAACAACTACAAATGATGTATACAATAAGGTATTTATTTAGAGGATTTTAAATTGTATATTTATGTTATCTATGTATTATTTATATTAATGTTATATGTGGATTTTTGTTTTATTTATTAGTTATTATTATGTATATCTTAATTTTTTGTGGTATGAATAAAAAATTTTGTAATTATTAAGCATTAATATTATTATATTTATTTGGTTTTTTTTTGTTTTTGTTTTAAGATCAACCCGTGTATTACACGGGTTCTAACCTAGTTATTATAATATATTATATAAATCAAAATTCTCACCCAACCCACCGTCCCCATCCCGTCTTTCCGGCAGTAAGAAGTCCGGCGAACGGAAACGAACTCCGGCAGCTCTAAAACTCCTTAATCTTGCAAAATTAACACAATTAAAATCTCGTATCGGCCATAGACCGTAACGAAAGACCTTAATCAACAATATTAATGCTTAATAACGGCTTGTAACAACCCATTTAATCCCATAAACTTACAGAGACTGCCGGCCTAATATTAAATCACAATAACACTGATTTATCGAGTTTACGTTTCAATTGGTACTATAAAATGAATCAAAGCCTTCAACTAAACCTGCGATAACCATCTTTTTGACATAAAACACTCTCTATATCAATAATTTAATCCGTCAAGGTTCTTACTCCGGCTACCTTGGTTCCACGTCAATCCGAAACATCTAGAGGTGATCTTTATATGGTTTTAATTAGTTTTTATGTGATTAATAAAACCCCCAACTCAATTTAAGCATTCATGGAGCCATTTAACATAATTGAAATCTAGGGTGTAATGAATGAGGATGAAGTTTGATATTTATATACGTATATATATAACTGTTTTTGGTTCTAATAACGTCCAGTGTGTTAGTCCAGTTGGTTAGTATTTGTTAGTGTGTAAATCAAGACCCGGGTACGAACCCTCGGGTCAGCAGTTTGGATTTTTTATTTTTTCCTAGCTTTTGATTCTTTAGTTTTATAACATATAAATTATGTATTAAGTCAAATTAAATTATTAAAAATCAAATAAAATTATTGTAAGTTAAACAAATTTCATTTAATCGTTTTCTAAAAAACAATCTTTTAAACCCGTCGAGTTTCGTTAAAACTCGTAAAACATTTATATATATTTATTCATTGGTTGCTAAACTTTATAACGCTTTCTTTTTCAAAATAAAATAAACGTTATAACATTCAAACTTAGTAATAATCTTGAAATTAAGAAATATTTATAAATCGTTAACTCGTTAATATTAATTCGTTCGTTAACTTTAAAATTCTTTAACTATAATTCATTAGATTTTAATTCGTTGATTTTATTGAAATAACATAATTAATCTTGCGAGATAAAATATATGTCTTGTAAATACCACAAGTCTTTTAAAAGCATTAACTATAATATTTAAATAATATAAATAATTAAAATGCCGGTAAAGATTAAATATAATATTATAATACAATGCCTTAAAATAATATTAAAACAATACAAAATCCCGTTAACCAAATATTTATAACTTTTTCAATCCTGATAGTTAGACTTTGATTTTGTTTTAATTATAGTTCGAGAAGTCCAATTGTTTCGGTTCCTTTGACGCATTTTGGTTTTATCTTTATTTCCGCTTCGATTTTAAAGGTGAGTTTTCATAACCCCATTTTATTTTTACATATTTTGGGGTGTAGCACGTCCAAACTTGGTTTTCTTGTGCCAAACTAAAATTCACATGCGTGTCTTGTATGTATTTGTTTTGTATCATATTGCTTGTAAACCGTGTGATTATGTGCTAGTTGTTTACTGTTTTTGTTGGTGGATACACATACTCATAGTGGGAGGGTCCGACGGGACGTGTCTGCGCCGTGCATTTGTTAATAGCGGTATTATACACATACTCATAGTGGGAGGGTCCGACGGGACGTACCTGCGCCGTCCATTTTAAATGGCGGTATCATTATCATTATTCTATACTCCAAGTAGCTCGGCGAACGGGGATTCCTTAATAGATTTGACTTATGTCAAACGAACGAGAATATAATGTATTTACTTTTCGTTTGCTATATGATTGAGACTATAGATCTTGACTTATGAATTTTACACTTCTCGTATTATATATATACAAACCTTTACGAATTCTCACCAACATTATTGTTGACAAAATATATTATTTTAAAAGTGCTGCAGGTTGAAGTTTAAGGATTAAAGACCAGAGTAGTTGGACCATTAGGTTATTAGAAACGAAATTCAAAGTTTATTGTATTGTTATTCGATTGTGTATTTGTGATGTATTGAAATGAAATAAATATAATTATTGTCGCTTTAATAGCGTTACGAGCTTATGAGTGATCTGTACGTCACACCCGGGCGTATTCCGCTTTAGCCGGGGTGTTACAGTTTGTGTCCATCTGGTGGAAAGTTTGATGATCAAGGGTGGGTCCTTATTGGAGTCCCTGACCTTTCTCAAGCGCTTCAGTGGCTGCTCGGGTTCTTTTTCCTCTTCTGTCTGTTGGGAATAGCTACCAGTAAAAGGCTTACTGGGAACCTTCTTTTTCTTTTAGGTTTTATTTTTCATCCTTCTCTCGACCTCAACCTCGGGCTCAGTCTCTGTAGCGTCGTCGTCCTCATCATCATCTGGTGGTAATGCAAATAAACTGCTACAGATCTAGTCCACAATGAATTGTGATGACGAAGTCCTAGAAAATTATTGAATACAGAATATCAACAGAAAACCAAAGTTAATATCTAAAAGATACATCCAAAATAGCACTGAGATAAAAGTAAATCACATACAGCAAGAAATATTCATTTTCTTAGCATAAGGATCAGCTAAATCAGAACTACCCTTTCTTGAAACATTAACAAGACACGAAATAACTTTCGGTGAAATAATCGCAGCCAAGTGCATATTATTTGTAAACTGATCAAAAGCAGTCACCGACGTTTGAATAATCATTAACGAAGCCCATCGAGGTGTCACATATTGCCCCTGCCCTTAACTAATACATGTATTCGAAGAAGCGATAGCCCATAAATGATAACAGAAGACCATAACTCAGTTTAAAACTCTAATTCAACCAAGGTATTTATATATATATGACATCAAATTTATAGTACAAAATGAAAACTAAAATAACAAACTCAAATGCGGAAAACATTGTTGAGATTCTATTTCATTGGCTAATGAATCTTCAGAACCTCCAATTCCACCAGCAATTTGTTTGAGAGCAGCCTACATATATCTCAACGGCCCGTAAAAGCCACGTATCCACACACTACAAACAAATGACCCAAGTTAAATTTGACTTACAACCGAAGGTGACCCGTATACACTACAAACAAAATACCCAAATATTAATTATAACTTCTAGCCGTAGCTGACCTGTTAACAACCAAAAGAAGGACTTGACCTGCTAGATTTACCCTTTGACTGAGTGGCTCATTTTTGTTTAGTCACACGAAAAAGTAACGCTTTCGACCTGTTTGCGAAATCAGTGTGCCGAGCCCATAATCGTATTCGCAATTCAGTAAATCCTTGGATCGGTCGAACCGGATAAAAAAAATTAATGTAAATATATAAATATGTTTGCTGTAATTATTTTATTAAAATAAGATATTTCTAGGTTCACCTTAAACTAATAGTGTGAACTAAGCCATTCGTCTTTCAAAAAATAGCAGACCTTACAATAATCAAACAAATAATAACAAAAAAGATAACTTAAGGTTCATAGGACATGAAGAAACAGACCTTACAAAGTAGCAAGTTCGTAAGATTATTCCTAGAACACATTAGCTCCATGCTTCAACAGAAACTATTCAAAAAACAAAATAAACATAAGATAAATGCATTTCTTTCATGATGGGAAGATAAACGCAAGTGACACATAATAAATAGAAGAAAATACAAAATAAAGAAACATAAGTTAAGTAGCCTGTAGTTGAGTTTAATGAGGATGGTTTCCCAACCGTTGAATGTTGGAGGTAGCTGCGATAATACTTTTACAATCCAAATCCACTGTCTTCCTCCAGTTCTTAGCATATCCTATTTCCTACTGAATCAAATATAATTTCATCACTGCCAAAAAAATTATAATTTCATAATATATAATCGAAAGGGTAAAGATATTGCCATATGATCGATCAAACGGACTGAATAATACAAACTGTGTGAAATTCAGTAACCAAATGAACTGTAAATCAACTTTCAAAACCTGATTTCTAGCATATATAGTGAATGTTGTACCAATTTGTTCTATAATACGAAGAACACAAATTTTCAGATCTGAACCAGAACATAACAAAGATTCATCAAACCAAGAAAGGTGTAACAATAAACAGAAACACAACAAGACAAAGTTTTAATTAATGTACACAAACACTATCAGGCGCACGTAAGAAAAAGACCATAAAAAAAACCTAAATTTCATTCAGACACATTATCAAACACTTAATGTGCATGAACGAGAACATTATATAACTGGATGCAATAAACACTGAACAATTACTATGAAACTAAATTTAGAACTACAAACACATAACAAAATCCATCTACCATACCTTTTGGAAAACGATGTAATCATTGGTCGGCTGAAGGAATAACGATGACCAGGGCAAAATCAGTACACTGCAAATATGAAGGGATAATGGACGTTAGCGACACAATACCTTAATATATTGAACGAAGGGGATCATATAAAATTGAAGGAATAGGTCCCAGCAGAGCCCAGTTGGACCCGCAAGACTCACCTTGAAAAGGGACGTCTGCGCAGTTGAACCCGCAAGACTCCTTAACGGACGTCTGCGCGGTTGAACCCGCCTGCGCAGAGACCAACTGGATCCGCAGGACCCACCATGCTCAGAGACGTGACGTCCTTACGCGCAGTACGCTAGCTGTTCCCGCAGGAAACGCCTCCCAATGGTTTCCAAGTACTCCGCCTGTTCCCGCAGTTACGGATACCAGCCATCAGGGAAGGCTACCCGCGCAGCAAGGCTACACGCACAAGGCTTAACTCTCATAATAATTCAGTAGTCACCTGAAGAAGGAATGAGCAAGCCGGGAATACTCCCGCCCAAATGAGCCAGTCCGTACGATACTGGAAGATCTTTTGTACTGTACCTGACGAGGTATGGGCAAAAGATCTGACCAAAGATACGACAGCTCATTGACAACAGTATGGCGAGCAGCATGCTCTTGTACTGTATGTCACTATTAGCCGCTACCTACTCACCAACTCCTGTCATACCACGTGCATAGCCTGTAGTTGGTGGAAAAGGAATAGTACACAGCAGGCCTGGTCACTGTCAGCCGCTGCCTACCCACCAACTACCAGCATGGCACGTGCGTAGGCCACAGTTGGTAGAACAGGAATACTATTCAACCGGCTATACCCTCTTGGAAACCTACCTTCGGCTATAAATACCCCAAATGGTATGATCATCTAATCTTATCTTGTATCTTACATCTTATACCTGATATCTGCTCTAGCAATCTCTTAATATACACTTATATTCAAGAGCAATCTAGTCTGATTCTCACGCCGGAGGGTGGTCACAAGGAGGAACCCCCCCCCCTTCTCAGTGACGAGCTCACGGTGTCTGTTTTGCAGGTTATCAGAAGAACCATCTTTGCCGGATCTAACCCCTCTTGGGAAACATCTATTTAACCCCCAGATTATCCGTAATCTGCCCGGGGTCGATTAGTGTTTCTTCATTGGCGCCATCCGTGCATAAAAGCTAGAACTAATTTTTCTCCAGTTTTTTCAAAACTTCTGGAAAGATGGTTAACGTTACTCCGGTCCCAAGGCCAACGAGTTACCAGGAAGACCCGGTAACCACAACCCCAGCTACTGGGGGGAACACCGGCGAGCACACAAATTTTACGAACACTACCCCGGTTACCCAAGCCGAGGCAAGTGCAGTAAATTTTACGAACACTACCCCGGTTACCCAATCCAGGGCAAGTGCAGTAAACAACCATCCCCTGGGATTCAGTAATACCCAGGCGGAAGGACAACAGACGAGACTCCCCCGCCAAACACTTGAACAAGTTAAAGCGTGGGCGGAGGCACGTCAGAAGGAATTCCAAGCTGAGTTGGACGAACGCTTGCGTTCCGTCCAACAGGCTGACGAATTTGGAAGCACTCGACAACAGCTCAACATAAGTAGTGAGTGCGAGTCCTCGGACGATGATCGGGAGGAATCCGACACCGACGCAAACCCTTGCCTTAGGGCGAAAGGGAAGCGTAAGGAAACGGACTTCCAAACGAGAAGGAATTTCGGAGAAACCTTCAAACAAAGGAACACGGGGGGAAACCCAAGTGACTTCTCCAAAACCTTCAGACCAACTGCTGCAAACGCGGGAACATCCAAGTTTGCAAGGGACATTGCGGAAGCAATCGCCCCGAAAAGTGCCAAGCAGATGCCCAACATCGGCACTTATGATGGTATATCCGACCCAGATGATCACCTGAACAGATTCATAGCGGGGGCAACCGTCAGCAACTGAACGGAACCCACGTGGTGTTATATGTTCCAGATGACACTGGTTGGAGCGGCTAGAGCGTGGTTTGACCGTTTACCGGTCCACCACATCTATGATTGGGCGGACTTCCAACACAAGTTCAGCCAACACTTCAGTCAACAGAGGAAATATATTGAAGAACAGTGGACGATCCTCAACTGCGTTAGAGATAAGGATGAACCTTTACTAGACTTCATCACTCGCTTTAACTCGAAAAAGCTGAGTCTGGGCGTTATAAGCGAAGACCTTGTTCGCGCCGCTTTCATCCAAGGCGCCGAATACCCAGAGCTTATCCGCACGTTGACGGGTAAAGATGGCATGCCATCCACATGGGATGCCATCATGACGGCAGCCAAGCGCTTTGCCGAAACAGAGAAGCAATTGGGTGGGGATCTGCCCCAGACTACAAACTTCTACACGCAGAGGACTAGAGAAAACAACGTCCAGACCGCCCGGCAAAACAAAAGGAAGAAGCCAAGCATGTGGCAGTCAAGGGTAAACTTTGACACCTCATCCGGCTCTCGCTCCCTAGTAGGCGGAAGGGGTAATACACACCCATCAAGCCGACACCCCAGGTGGACGCCGCTCACCAAAAGCGTCACGGAGATATTTGCCACTGACAAACTCCCATGGCCAAAAGCTCCAACGGTCCGGCAACGACCTGACGCGGATCAGAGCAAATACTGTGACTTCCACGGCACAAAGGGTCACACCACTGAGAAGTGTTCATCCTTGAGGGATATTATTGAAACATTCGTCAAGGAGGGCAAACTTACACACCTGGTGGCATCAATCAGGAATGGAGGGAAGAATGACAACTGATACAAAAGCAACGGACGAAATCCCGTTGACATCAGCATTCACATGGTTCGTGGTAACATCAGAGGAAGAAAAAGACGGACAGAACCATGCGCATGGAAAGAAGCTGAGGTGCGCTTCCCGCGAGTGCCAGGAGGACCCAGCAAAGAAGGCCCTATCGTCATCAAAAGCCAGCTGGGGCACTACATCACTTCCCGCACTCTTGTTGACAACGGCGCCTCGTCAACGGTTATGTACAGGCAGTTCTTCGACAAGCTAGATGACGAAGACAAGGAACGCCTGGAAACGGTCTACGCCTCGATGGAAGGGTTCGACGGCAGCACAAACACCCCTCTAGGTATCCTATCTTTCCCCGTCACTCTCACAGACGGAAAACACTCCCGCACAGAGGATGTGGACTTTGTCGTAATGAGGAAGCCACACCACACGTACGACATTCTCTTAGGGAGAGACGGGATGGCAAGATTCAATGCCGTGGTATCTTCAGTCCACGGCATGATGGGATGGCCAACAGCTGAGGGCGTGGCGATGGTCACCGGTATTCCCCAGGTATGCATCGCATCTGTCTCATCAACACCCAAACCAAAGATGGCTAAACCCACCATCACCGAACCAGAAGAATGGGCTTTCAATGGCAAATACCCCGACCAGGCGGTTACCATTGGCCCAACAATCACTGATCCTACGCGCACCTTACTCAAACGCTTACTACAGAAAAACGCTGACATCTTCGCATGGAAACCAGCAGACATGACTGGTGTACCTCGAAGTAAAGCAGAGCATAAGCTCAAATGTGACCCGGCTTTTACGCCGGTCGTACAAAAGCGTAGAGTAATGGGGGCGGAACAAGCTAACGCGTGTAGAACCCAAGTCAAGGAACTCCTTGACGCGGGCATCGTACGCGTTAGCAGATATCAAACTTGGGTTGCAAATCCCGTTATGGTACCGAAGTCTAACAAGCAATGGCGCATGTGCATAGATTTCAAAGACTTGAACAAAGCATGCCCCAAAGATTGTTACCCGTTACCCGAAATTGATCTTAAGGTAGATTCGTTAGCACCGTTTCGCCTTAAATGCTTCCTTGATGCGTATAAAGGGTACCATCAAATCCACATGGCCATTGACGATCAGGACAAAACAGCATTTCGGACGCCCGATTGCACATTTTGTTATCAAATGATGCCATTCGGACTTAAGAATGCCGGGTCCACGTACCAACGCCTGATGGACAAAGAGTTTCATGCCCAAATTGGGAGGAACTTGGAAGTATACATGGATGACCTGGTCATCAAAAGCCTTGACCCAGAAGCGATGTTGAAAGACATCGAAGAAACATTCAACACACTCAGAAGGATAAACATGAAGCTCAACCCGAGCAAGTGTTCCTTTGGGATGGAAGAAGGGAAGTTCTTAGGAGTCATTGTTACAAAAGATGGCTTCAGAGCGAACCCTGAAAAGGTCGAAGCCATTATCAAAATGGAATCACCTACTACCATCAAGCAAGCTCAGACACTGAACGGACGCCTAGTTGCACTTAACCGCTTCTTGGCAAATCATGCGGATAGGTCGTTCCCATTCGTGTCGACGCTGAGAAACTGTCTAAAGAAAACGCACTTCCGCTGGACACCAGAAGCGGAAGCAGCTTTTCAGGAATTCGGTCACGCTTGATCGAACTCCCAACGCTCACAGCACCAGAAGCGGGAGAGGAATTAATCCTATACCTCTCCGCCACAGATAGAGCAACCGGGGCCGTCCTGTTAGTCGAGCGAGAAGGCATCCAGATGCCAATCTACTATATTAGCCGTCTCCTAACAGACGTCGAAACTCGGTACTCTACCCTGGAAAAATTAGTCTTAGCACTTGTACAGGCTTCACGCAGGCTAAGACGATATTTCCAAGGTCACCCAATCACTATTCTCACCAACTTCAAACTTGCAAACGTTTTAGGCAAACCCGAACTTTCGGGACACCTAGCCAAATGGGCAATAGAATTGGGAGAATACGCGATAAAGTACAAGCCAAGGCCAGCCATAAAAGGCCAGGTCTTGGCCGACTTTATTGCCGAAGTCCCCGCATCGCGGGAGAAAGAGTGCCAGGACGAGGCTCAACCCTCTCCAGCACAAGACATCGATGATGTCTGGCGACTTTACACTGATGGAGCGGCCAGCAACGAGGGCTCAGGCGCAGGGTTAAAACTTACCAACCCAGTAGGCCAAGAATACACTTACGCTATTCGACTAGACTTTCCAAGTACGAATAACGAAGCTGAGTATGAAGCATTCTTGGCCGGGTTAAGGATTGCGCGTAAAATGGGAGTAAAGAACTTGGGAGCCCATGTGGATTCCATGTTACTAGCCAATCAGATAAACGGGACGTACACGGCCGTGAACGACACAATGGCCCTGTACCTCGCTCAAGCAAAAACCCTCATGCGCGATTTTAATGATTGTAAAGTCATACACGTCAAGCGTAGCGAAAACAAATCTGCGGATGCGTTAAGCAAGCTTGCGTCATTGGCTTTCACCCACTTGGGAAAGGACATCCGCATTGAACTCCTTGGAGCACCATCAGTCCCACACAAGGAAGTCTGTGTCATCCAAACCGGCACAGAAACGTGGATGACACCAATAATAAATTACCTTGCGGTGGGTATACTACCAGAGTCAAAAACACAGGCAAGAAAACTACGCTGTAAAGCACTGAACTATCAACTCATCGATGACATCCTTTACAGACGTAACTTTCTTGGCCCCCTCCTCAGATGCGTTGACGACCAAGATGCCAACTACCTCCTAAGGGAAGTACACGAAGGCATCTGTGGGATACATGCAGGTCCACGCGCAGTTGTAGCTAAGCTAAACAACGCGGGATACTTTTGGCCGGGGATGCATACGGATGCGCTGGCGTACATCAGAAAGTGCAGGTCTTGTCAGCTCTACGCACCCAACACGCATCGCCCGAAGAATGAACTTGTTCCAGTCACCTCTGCATGGCCATTTCAGAAGTGGGCCATCGACGTGACAGGCCCATTTCCCACAGCAGCAGGGAACGTCCAATTTCTAGTGGTCGCCATCGACTACTTCACCAAGTGGATAGAGGCAAAACCCTTAGCCCAAACGACCGCAAAACATATCAAAAAATTCATTTGGGAATTTATTATTTGTCGTTTCGGGCTTCCACAGAATTTGGTGAGCGATAACGGCACCAACTTTGCTGACAAGAAGCTACAACAGTGGCTTAAAGAACTTCAAATCACCCACACCTTTACCTCGGTGGCGCACCCGCAGGGTAATGGTGAGGTGGAAAGAGCAAATAGGAGCATCGTCGACGGCATAAAGAGAAGACTATTGGAACACAGATCCGGCTGGGTGGACGAAGTTCCACACGTACTTTGGGCACACAGAACGATGAAAAAGGCAAGTACGGGAGAAACCCCGTTCAGCCTCACTTATGGCACTGAAGCCATGGTCCCGGTCGAAATTGGTCTACCCTCACCAAGGGTCATGATTCAACCAGAGGACAATGATGCGGAAAGACGGTTAGACCTTATGCTAACCGAGGAACGCAGAGACTTAGCCGCAGCGCGTGAAGAGAACTACAAACGACAAATGCAAAGTACTACAACACGCGGGTAAAACTCTGCAACTTCAATGTAGGAGACTACATATTGCGTAACAACGAGGCTTCGAACCAAGAGCGCCCAGGAAAGCTGACCCCTGTCTGGGAAGGTCCGTACGTTATCAAAGAAGTACTGGGAAAGGGCACATACCGGCTCGAAAGGCTCGATGGCACTCCCGTCCCACGAACATGGAACGGAGCTCAATTACGCAAATGTTACATGTAGATCAATTCCAAATTTGTAAAGAAAAGGCCCAGAGCCACTTCTAATGGAAATGATTCTCCTTAGAACATCGACGCTGATTTTACATTTATACTTTTAACTTTCCACACGGATATGCCGGTTTTCACCGCATAGATAAGTGTGAAAGAAAGCCGTTGCGTGGGGAAGGCGGCAAAACCCGCATAAACCCAAAAAACGGCAAACCTTCACGCAGGTCAGTTAAAGGTAAAGTTCAGTCATCCCACTAAATGAAAGTGCCGGTCTATCCGCACGAATCATGATAAGAGGAAACTGAACACTAACCTATTAACAACCGCGCGTCGAACGGTAAATTTATTCAACACTGATATGCCGGTACTCACCGCATAATTACATGAAAAGTCGTTGCGTGGGGAAGGCGGCAAAACCCGCATAAACCCAAAAAAAAAAAAAAAAAAACGATAAACCATCACGCAGGTCAGTCATAGGTAAACTTTGGTCATCCCACTAAATGAAAGTGCCGGTCCTAACCGCACAAATCATGAGAGGAAACCGAACCTATTGACAACCGCGCGTCGAACGGTTAACTTATCCAAAACACTGGGAAAATTGCTAAAATAAACTAAAATATGCATGCGCAAGTCATGTAACGTTTATAACGCAAGTCCCAAAGATTCAAAAGTAAGCGGGAAAATACCCCTTACCTTGGCAACCAAGTAACTATAAGACGGGTGCGGGTACAGTGTCAAGGCAAAACCCTTCACATACCTAGCACCTGCAGGGAATTGACGCCAGGAATACCTTGGAAGTAAAGTAACTATAAGACGAGTGCGGGTACAGTGTCAAGGCAAAACCCTTCACATACCTAGCACTCCGCAGGGAAATGAAACCAAGAAGGATCTTCTGGGCCATGCTTGCGGAAACGGGAATAACATCCCCGCATAGCGGGAACGTCGAGAACTAGATTGTTTGAAGCTTCAAGATGGAATTGGTGGTTCTAACATAATTGATCACTATGTTCAAAACTACCAAAACCTCATGGAGAATCTACACAAGAGGTACTCAACGCTCCTGACTTGCGAGGAGGTTACAGACCTACCCGCATCATACCCACATTAGGACTTCCGCGGGAAGAATCCCCATGGAAAACCTTAAAACTAAACCCTTTTCAAAAACCCTTTGCTTAAGTCCAAAAGTTCACCTCACTTATTAAACACTCATGAGAAGAACATTGGACTGGGGGGACTTGAAGAGGTAGGTCCCAGCAGAGCCCAGTTGGACCCGCAAGACTCACCTTGAAAAGGGACGTCTGCGCAGTTGAACCCGCAAGACTCCTTAACGGACGTTTGCGCGGTTGAACCCGCCTGCGCAGAGACCAACTGGATCCGCAGGACCCACCATGCTCAGAGACGTGACGTCCTTACGCGCAGTACGCTAGCTGTTCCCGCAGGAAACGCCTCCCAATGGTTTCCAAGTACTCCGCCTGTTCCCGCAGTTACGGATACCAGCCATCAGGGAAGGCTACCCGCGCAGCAAGGCTACACGCACAAGGCTTAACTCTCATAATAATTCAGTAGTCACCTGAAGAAGGAATGAGCAAGCCGGGAATACTCCCGCCCAAATGAGCCAGTCCGTACGATACTGGAAGATCTTTTGTACTGTACCTGACGAGGTATGGGCAAAAGATCTGACCAAAGATACGACAGCTCATTGACAACAGTATGGCGAGCAGTATGCTCTTGTACTGTATGTCACTATTAGCCGCTACCTACTCACCAACTCCTGTCATACCACGTGCATAGCCTGTAGTTGGTGGAAAAGGAATAGTACACAGCAGGCCCGGTCACTGTCAGCCGCTGCCTACCCACCAACTACCAGCATGGCACGTGCGTAGGCCACAGTTGGTAGAACAGGAATACTATTCAACCGGCTATACCCTCTTGGAAACCTACCTTCGGCTATAAATACCCCAAATGGTATGATCATCTAATCTTATCTTGTATCTTACATCTTATACATGATATCTGCTCTAGCAATCTCTTAATATACACTTATATTCAAGAGCAATCTAGTCTGATTCTCACGCCGGAGGGTGGTCACAAGGAGGAACCCCCCCCTATCAGTGACGAGCTCACGGTGTCTGTTTTGCAGGTTATCAGAAAACCATCTTTGCCGGATCTAACCCCTCGTGGGAAACATCTATTTAACCCCCAGATTATCCGTAATCTGCCCGGGGTCGATTAGTGTTTCTTCAAATACCTTTTTAAAATCCACTGCCAATCATATAGATGAACAGTAAATGGATATAATGGTTGTTGAAATAATCTTGATGCTGTAAGTTAAACAATGGAGATTGCAAGCGAAAAATTCGATGGGTAGTCACCGGTAGAGAGATGATTTTGAGATCGAGAGCAAAGGGACGTTTGAATTGAGATAATGTAGATAATCAGAGATGATTGTAACGATGATTGGGAGTTCAATTGAAACTGCTCACTGGCTTAACAGCGTGATGATTTCAAAACCCTAACCGTCAATTTTAAAGCTATTAATGAGGGGCGACGCTGAAGAGTATGAATTAAAGGATGTTTATGGTGACAATTGAAGGAGCAATCAAACCTCGTCGGAGGAAGATCTCTACCGGTGAAGGAATCATAAATATTACGGCGAGAGAGAAACATGACGGTGAAAGGTTGCTTGTAACTATTATAACGTGACTAGAAGGTGTGCCCGCGCGTTGCGACGGGGACACAACACATATTCAGTCGGTATGATCTAGTTTGGGGTGGAGATGCTATAGAAATTCGATGACACCAGTATGGTTCATGACTGTATCGTAGTTCGCTATAGGTCAATGCAAGAGATCTTAGTGGAGGTTTAGTAAAAACAAGACAAATGAGACAAAGAGAGTGAGAAGTGTTTAAGGTCAACACAAGACAATTTGCAAGACGTTATTCATTTATGTCAATCATATTGCGATATACTATAGAGTAATATGTTAGTTTCCTTATTTATTTATTTATTTTATAGTTTTATTTAAATTGAAGTTTTCGAGTTAATAGCATTAGTTGTCATAAGATACTTAATCAAATAACAATAATAATAATAATAATATTTAAAATAATTATATTAATTATACTAATACTATTGATTACAATGAAAACAATAATAGAAATATCATAAGTTGTAAATAATCAAAATACTATTAATAATAATTTTAACCAATAATAACATACACTTAACTAAGTTTTAATTAATAACAAATATTATAAATAAATTCTAATGAAAACAACAACAAAAAATCTAAATATTTATAAACTAGCAGAATTACCCGCGCGTTGCGGCGGAAGTCCGGTTGGTATTGACTCAGTTCAGTTCATTGGCATAGTATCAATATTCATATAGCAACCAAAAAAAATCGTGATGCAGTCTGCTCTTATAACCGAAAGATGAAACAATGGATTTGGAATGTATGATAAATAAGATAGTTGAGACTTAATATGACCAAAACATAAATAGCGTAATCAAAACATAAGACGGGATCTCGGGGTGTTGGTTAAAGTTTATTCGAAATTTATTTAAACCATGGCATTAACTCTGTACTATATAATCTAAACTTTTACTTAGGAAAAGACATACAAATAATTTCAGTTAATACAATAACTTAGAAATATAAAATAAAATATATAAAATAGATCAAAACTGTACAAATTAGATTAAATATTATATAATAAATCCAATTGTCAAGTAAAAAAAATAGATGCCGGTAAAATAAATGTAAAAATATAGATCATCCTTGTTTCTTTGTCTGACGAAGATGGAAATTAAACTCATTCTCATTTTAAACACTTGAATTTATTATGTAGAATTACAGACTTTTACACATCTGTTGGTGCATAGATGTCAGTAGTTCATATGTATAAAGTCTGTAATCGAGTCTGTAATATTGTTTATGTAATTGTTTGTTTAGAAGCGAAGTTGTTGACAAGTTCGCTTAGGCGAACTTGTTAACCAAGCGAAGTTGTTGACAAGTTCGCCTAGGCGAACTTGTTCAACGAGCGAAGTTATTGACAACTTCGCCTGAGGCGAAGTTGTCGTGTATTTATATTGTTAACTGTTTACGGTTTTAGGTTAATAATCGTTTTAATCAGTTGTTAGTAAGTTCAGTTTACGTGAGTCTATTGACGTGAGTCTGTAAGTAACACGGTTCGGGTTATCAATATAACGTGAGTTTTGTTCGTATCGTGTGTACGTGTGTTTGTGTGATTATATTCTACGTTCGTAACGATCTACACAGGGATTCCGCACCTGTGTATATCGAGATATCTCGTGTGATCTGTCCAGGGAACCTACAATTGGTATCAGAGCATTTGCTCGATTGTGAGGTTCGGGATATTCACGCGGGTGTAGAATTCGTTTCATTTCGGGTGTTACCGGGACTAGTTTTTGGTGTTTATGCTCATTCTAGCTTCCTACCAGTGTTTTTGAGCCTTCAAACCGTCAAAATCGTCGTTAAAATCCGTTTTTCAGATCTGCAGAAAGTTCAAGTTCGTCAGGCGAAGTTGCTGTTCATCAGGCGAAGTTGCCGTCAAGATTCGTAGGGTTTCAGCGAAGATATAAGGAGAAGCGAAGTTATTCACAACTTCGCCTAACTCAGCGAAGTTCTTCTCAAGTTCGCCTAGTTCAGCGAAGTTCTCTTCAAGTTTGCTTACTTTCAAGTTATTCTCAACTTCGCCCATTTACGCGAATTTACGAAGGATCCGGCGAAGTTATTACTCAAGCGAAGTAATCCTTAACTTCGCCTACAGTACTGTTTCGAAGAAATTTTTCTAACTTCGCCCTTTTCAGAATTTTTCGAGTTTCTTAGTCTTCAAGAAGGATGTCGTCAATCAACATTTCAGAGCTTGTCAAGATGGAAGTTGAAGCGGGGTCGGCTACAAAGGCCCCAAGATTGCTGAAGGGAACCGACTTTGTTGCGTGGAAGGATCGGTTCATACAGTATGTTAAGTACCAGGATGCGAAAATATGGGTATGCATCCAAGATGGATATATTCCACCGATCATGGAGTATGAGGGTCGAGACCAAATCAAGAAATACAGTAAAATGGAAGAAGAGGAGAAGAAGATGTATGAAGCCGAAAGCAAGGCTCATGCTGCAATCACAATGGCTCTTCCACAGGAGATCCTCCATACTTTCAGAAAGTATACATCAGCTAGAGAGCTTTGGGAAGCTCTTGAGAGCAGATTCGAAGGAAATGTAGGCATTCGGGCCTCAAAGATTAAGTTGCTCAAGACTCAATTTTCAGTCTTTAAGTATTTAAAGAACGAATCTCTTGATGATATTATCACTCGATATTATCATCTAATGACTGAATTGAGTAACTACTCCATTTCCTACCGAGAAGAAGAGATTGTGGAAAAACTTCTCGATGCTCTCCCACCAAAATGGGAGATGTATACTGTACTGATGAGGGAAGACAAGGACTTCCCTACTTATGATCTTGAAACCGCTGTCAACAAGCTCAGAACTTTTGAGCTTAATATGGTAAGGAAAGAAACATCTATGGATCAGGTTCAATATCCAGGCATGTACGGAGCGAAAGTAAACTCCAATACAAATTCAAAGACTGATTCTGCCGCCTACTACTCGAAGGGTGAGTCGGGTGCCAATTCTTCACAGGAGGGGCAAGTGTCAGTAAACTCGAATGGGGATGTTTGCTTTGTTGCGGGTGGATCAAGTGGTACTCAACAGTCAGCAAGCAAGATTAGTGGATCTTCAAGTTCCTCAAGCAATAATTACTCAAAGATGCCAATGAGCGTCAAATCTGCTGAAGAGCAGTTTGGCCTCTATGCTTCATTTATTGCTTCTTATGAAAATTATATTCAAGGAAAGGTGGTTGATCCGGCGATGCTAGATGAAGACTACGACCAGATCGATGCTGATGATCTGGAGGAGATTGATTTACAATGGCAGATGGCCATGATAGTGAGGAGAGTGAAGAAGTTCATGAGAAAGACGGGGAGAAAGTTTGTTGGAGGCAGGCCAGGATTTGACAAGTCTAAGGTGAGGTGCTATAACTGTCAACAAAACGGGCACTTTGCCAAAGATTGCAGAAACGAGAGAGTTGAACGTGGTCAAGGCCGGCCTGCTCAGCACACTGGAAGTACTAAAGATGTCAATGCCATGCTGTCTAGAGAAGCAGGTGAATACAACTGGAACCTGCATTTGAATGAAAATAATGAACATGCTAATATGGCTAAGGTTGAGAGTGAAGAACGTGAAAAGACTACCGGAGAAGAGAAAGCTACTGGTAAGGAAAAAGCTTTCATGGCAGATAACAATGATCAAATCTCCGAGGTAAGTTCTAAATCTGTTTGTACTAAATGCGAGAATTTGTCTGAGCAACTTGCTACCATAACTGATCAGTATGTTCGTTTAGATGCTGAATTTAAAACTCTTAAAGAAGATCATCACTTCACAAAAGCAAAAGAAAACAGTTACAAAGTTAAAATTAAAGCATGTGAAAAAGATGTTAAAAGCTTAAAAACTAAACTTGCTGAAAAAATTGAAGTAATTGATCTAAGTTATGAGGTTTTAGAATAAAAAACTAAACTTATTGCTGAACGAGAAAAGTAGATTGCTGACCACCAGGTGAAAGTGGTGGAACTGAACCGAAAACTAGAACAGTTCAGAAATTCCTCAGCTATTCTTGATCACCTTGTTAGTGATCAAGGTACCTCTACAAAGAGAGGAGGAATTGGTTATCACGAGGTTCCACCACCGTATAACCACAATTACACTTTTAACCCTAGTGTACAGAAATCTGCTGATTTTGAAGTTCCTCAGACAGTTCCAATCAAGGTTACAAGTAAAGAATCAAATGTTAGTAGTGGCGAAACGAGTTCGCCTGTTCCAAGTGTAAACATTTCTGTTACAAGTCCTGTCTCATCGGATTCGGATAAGTTGTCCGAATCAGGTAATACAAAAGAGAAGGTAGTGTTACCCACTGGTGGAGATAAGATAAAACTTCTAAAAAGAGTACTCCACTCAACCCGTACGTCCCACCTTATGTGAGACGAACGGCTGGTAACACTGCCTCTACATCCAAAACAACATTCGAAAAGAAAATGGAGTATAGGTGTTGTTTTAGATGTAACAAGGTAGGACATCTTGTTGCAGATTGTCCTCTGACGTCGAAATTCAGAGGCGTGAGGCCTGTTAAAACTGAGCATAAGATTAATGGAAATTTTAATAATGCTAAAACTGAAAACCATTCAAAGTTTCGAAATGTAACTAATTCAGGTTTTCACAGAAATAGACCTCAGTTTTACAATGCTAATAACCAAACTGTTAGATATAATACTTTCAATACTCATAGGTTTGGAAGGCCTCACACGCAATTTCCAAAGAGATTTCCTAATTGGACTGACAGGAATTATCCAAATGCTAACTTTGGAAAGCAGAAGTACGGGATGTATAGATCCAAGACCAATTGGTCTTGGGTCCCTAGATTCTAATCATTTGCTTTATTGTGCAGGAACAGTTGAACAGGGCTGCCCACAGTCTTTGGATTGTAGATAGCGGCTGTTCCCGGCACATGACGAGTAACAAATTTTTGTTACACGACTTAAAACCTGTTCAGGGAGCCAGAGTTAGTTTTGCTGGTGAAAGTGGAGGAAGAATAACTGGTAAAGGAACAGTGTCCAATGGGAAAATGACACTTGAGAATGTGAATTTTGTGGAAGAGCTGAAGCACAATCTGCTGAGTGTGTCGCAGATTTGTGATAAGGAGTATACTGTTCACTTCACGAAGAATGAGGCGATCGTGTTGAAGCCTGGTTTTCAAATACCAGACGAGTGGATAGTGATGACAGCTCCACGTGATACAAATACGTATGTGATGGATATGAGGTCTACTGAAATGGCCACGGGAGAATCATGTTTAATGACGAAGGCAAGCGAATCAGAATCCGAACTATGGCACAGAAGGATGGGGCACATTCATCTTCGGAAGATGAACCACATTGTCAAAAATGGGCTTGTGATGGGCGTTCCCTTGAAAAGTTTTAACTTTGAAGACAAATGTATTGCATGCAAGAAGGGAAAGCAACACAAGAAATCCCATCTCACCAAGAAGGTCAACTCTATTGCCAGTACTCTAGAACTGCTTCACATGGATCTCTTCGGTCCAGTGAATGTACAAAGTCTAGGTGGTACTTCTTACTGCTTGGTGATCACTGATGATTACTCGCGATATTCGTGGGTATATTTTCTGAAATCGAAAGATGAGACGGCTCAAATGGTGAAGAATTTGATTACCAAAGTTGAGAACGTCATGAGTAAATCAGTAAAGTTCATCAGAAGTGACAATGGGACAGAGTTCAAGAACTTTGAAATGGAGATCTTCTGTCTTCAGAAAGGAATTGAACATCAATACAGCGCTCCGTATACTCCGCAACAGAATGGAGTGGCTGAAAGGAAGAACCGAACTTTAATTGAAGGGGCCAGGACTATGCTGGCAGATTCGAAGCTTCCTGTGATGTTCTAGGCTGAAGCAGTTGCTACAGCCTGCTATGTTCTGAATAGGGTGTTAACCGTTAAGAGACTTGGTAAAACTTGCTACGAGCTTATGCATGGAAGGAAGCCCAACTTGAGTGGTCTTGAACCATTCGGGTCCCCTTGTTCGATCTTGAAGAAAAATTCTAAATTTGGGAAAGTAGCCGATGAAGGAATATTAGTCGGTTATGTTGTTGGTACACCCAACAGACGGGTCTTCAATACTTCGACTTGCAAGGTGGAGGTGGTGTGTAACACTGACATCACAAGTTACCAACTGCCAAAACCTAGCAATGGACCTGCTGAGCTTTTCGACTATGTTAAGCTTTTTAAGTCGTTTAACGTACCGGATTTGGAGATTTCTGAAGAAGAAGAAGAAAGAGCTGCGACGAAGATGATACTCGATGAGGAAGAAAATCTATTGCAAAGACAGCTGATTGAAAAATGTCAACCTTCCTCATCAAACACTATCGATACCCCTGCTGCCTCAACTGAAGAAGAATTTATCAATCCTTTTCACTCTCAGCATGAAACAACCATTGATGAGATCTCTTCTAATTTGGAAGATAATTTGCATGTCGGTTCTGTTCCGACCACGAGAATTCATAAAGATCACCCTTTGGATAATGTGATTGGTGATGTGTCCTCAGGTGTACAAACGAGAAGTAGCTTGAATGAACATACCTGTGTTTATACAAGCATTAAGGAGACAGGAATAATCGATGAATGCATGTATACCTGTTTTATAAGCCAAATTGAACCGAAAAATTATCAAATGGCTTTAAAGGACAGCTCGTGGGTCGAGGCCATGCAAGAAGAGTTGGCTCAGTTCGAGAAGATGGAAGTTTGGACTTTGGTTGAAAAACCAAAGAATGTGCATGCGATAGGCACAAAATGGGTGTTCAAGTGCAAGAGAGATGATAAGGGGATCATTATAAGAAACAAGGCGAGGCTAGTAGTCAAAGGTTTTAATCAACAAGAGGGGATTGATTATAACGAAGTATTTGCTCCTGTCGCCAGGTTGGAAGCCATAAGATTGTTTTTGGCATTTGCTGCTCATGAAAAGATGAAGGTGTTTCAGCTAGATGTGAAGAGTGCGTTCTTGAACGGGAAAGTTGATGAGGTTGTGTATGTTGAGCAACCTCCGGGTTTTCCTGACCCAGACTATCCAGATCACGTGTACAAGTTGAGCAAGGCACTGTATGGATTACATCAGGCACCTCGTGCCTGGTATGCAACTTTATCGGATTACTTGCTCGAGAATGGTTTTGAAAGAGGGAAAATTGATAGCACGTTGTTCTTCAAAAGAGATGGAAGCGACATCCTTCTAGTTCATGTCTACGTGGATGACATTATATTTGCTGCATCAAAAGTCTCCATGTGTCAGGAGTTTGAAGCCGTCATGAAGAAAAGGTTTGAAATGAGTGCTATGGGTGAACTAACTTTCTTTCTAGGATTGCAGGTTGATCAGAGGAAGGACGGGATGTTCATTCATCAGACGAAGTATGTTCATGATGTGCTCAAGCGCTTCAAGATGGAGGACAGTTCTCCATATGATACTCCAATCTGCGTCAATCACAAATTGGGTGCTGAAGTAGACGGTGATGCAGATGTGGACCCAACTCAATATCGGGCGATAATAGGTTCTTTAATGTACTTAACTGCATCTAGGCCTGATATATGTTTGTTGTTTGTCTTTGTGCACGTTTTCAGGCAAATCCAAAAGAATCTCATTTGAAAGGTGCAAAGAGGATACTGCGGTATCTCAAGGGCAAGCCGAAGCTGGGGTTGTGGTACCCGAGAGGAGGAGACTTGGAGCTGGTCGCTTACACAGACTCTGATTATGGAGGGTGCAATCAGAGTCGGAAGTCAACAACTGGAGGTTGTCAGTTTCTTGGTGGCAGATTGGTGTCGTGGCAATGCAAGAAGCAGACTTCAGTTGCAATCTCAACCTGTGAGGCAGAATACATGGCTGCATCCAACTGCTGCTCTCAGGTTCTTTGGATACAACAACAGCTGCGCGACTATGGTCTGAATTTCTTACTTACTCCTATTTGCATTGATAACACAGCCGCTATCTCAGTAACTAACAATCCCGTGAAACATAGTAAAACTAAACACATTGACATACGTCATCATTTCATACGGGATTGTGCTGAGAAGAAACTGATAATTCTTGAAAAGGTGGATACGCTTGATAATTTTGCTGATTTATACACTAAAGCGTTTGACAAATCCAGATTTCAAACCTTATTGAATTGAATGGGATGATCAATCCCGAGTAACCATGCTTTTCTTGTGTTATTTAAAAAAAAAAACGTCACTAATCGCTTAAAATTATGTTGGTTACATTAGTTTGAAGGACTTGTCTTCGGATATGTTTTGGTCCTCATTCTCTACTTGTAGATTTTGAGGATAGCCATTAACCAGATTACTGATAGTGACCGGGGCGGTTTATGATGAGTTTTTCGTTCTTTCGCTTAAAATGAGTCGATCATACTTAGTTAGAAGGACACATACTAGCATGTGGTCGGTCCAGCTGATCCATTGGATCTTCGGGATAGCCGTTTACCTGAAGACCTTGTTTTGGTCGGGGCAATTTTTGCTAAAATTTTGAAAAACAAAAGAAGGGAAATGAAATTATTTTTCAAGTCTGTTACTTCGTAAGAAGTTCGTTAGCTATGTTAAACGGAAAATTGATCCAACCTTGGAAAATGATAGTATACTAATTCTGTGTGCTTAGCTAGTGAAGTTATTAGGCTTAAAAGGATTTAGGACAGCCATTGTATGTCATGGTAACTTTTTATGGTGCGTAAAAGTAGATGTGATACAAATTAAATTTACTTGATTTTATGTGGAAACTCCTTAAGAGTTTTGCGTGTCTTCATGTATATCTTTCCGAATGATAGGCAGAAAAGCGATTACCCAGTCATACACGAACCCATGTGTGTTCTGATTCCCGTGAAGATAGCGTTTCAAGATACTGCAGTGATCCAGATTCGGGACTTGCAGTAATTTACTACTTTGAAGTCTATATTTGTTAAAATATATATATATATATATATATATATATATATATTTAGTGTTATTGATGACAATATCAAGACTTCTCAATCTTAGAGTAAGAAGAAGAACGGGAACCAGATGAAGAGTACTTACATGTTTAATCAGACACTATGGGTCGAAGTCAATTCGGGGTGACTTGGGGAAAGCCAAATACGCTTTGAGGATAGATAGGAGGCATCAATATTTCTGAGTAGTTGCCCACTTAAATTTTAAGGATTAATTGAACCTAACTCGTATCACAGAAACGATGAAAACCATCTTAAGTATTTTACCTGCTTACAATCTGACTCTATATGTCATAATACAGCTAAACACGGATCTATGTGGCAGTCACGTAGTTAGTATGATTCCTGTTCGGATCTTTTCTAAAACGTAGCAGTCCCTATCGAGACTGAAATTTGATCCCTTATACTTTAAATTTTTAAGTTTTTTTTTGTACTTAGATAATTTTATGATTTTTCAACTGGTTACTTAGAATTGATCATGTTATTTATTTCTTCTTGGAAAGTTTTATAACTTAATTGGAAAATTGTTAAAATTATAAGGTTTGATTTTGTAAATATATAGGCGATGTTGTTGAACAGGCGAAGTTGTGGATAACTTCGCCTAGGCGAAGTTATCTGTAACTCCGCCTGTACAACAGATCCCCTATATAAGGGATACTTAAGGTCAAAACTGTTCATCAGTTTATTATTATCAGCGAACTTATCCACTGTCACTTTATTCTCCGGCGAACTTGATTTTATCTCGTTTACGTGTTATTTATTCCGACTTTCACACCGATCAAAGGTTCGGATGTTGTTTTAACATATATTATAAGGTCGTTCATGCTAATCAAGGGTCGTTTCGACCCGGTTATTAACCTCGAACCAATCGGTTTTTGAAACCGATTCTCTTAACTTGTGTTTTTACGTGTTAATCACCATACCGATCGTCAACATGTCCTTAAAAAGCTTGTTTTAAGGGTTCTTAATCGTCTAAACTAGCCGAAAACATCAACTGCACGTTGTTCCATGAATCTCACTGTCGCCGATTCAGATTCAGGCGAAGTTAGGGTTTAGGCGAAGTTATCCGTAACTTCGCCTGGAGCTTAAGTTCGCCTGAGGCGAAGTTATCCGTAACTTCGCCCGAAGCTTAAGTTCGCCTGATGCGAAGTTATCCGTAACTTCGCCCAGAACTTAAATTCGCCTGAGGCGATGTTGTGATGAGGCGAAGTTAACTTTAACTTCGCCTAGATCATTTTTACTTATATTAATTAGACGAACTTAAAGCTGAAGCGAAGTTGTTCCCAACTTCGCCTCAACTTTAACTTCGCCTATACAGAGTTTATCACAACTTCGCTCATGGTAACAAAGCGAACTTGTGCTATGTCTTTTTGTCATTCTAACTTGGTTAGTTTGTTGCAGATATGGCTGCGATAGCGGGTGCTGGAGGTGCAGGAGGCGATGACGGTGACAATCAAAGACAGTTTTTCCCGGGTCATAATATGTACATCACTCTTGACCCGGAGGAGAGCGGTGTGGACGACTACCGTGAGATTATCTCGTTCCTCCTGCGCTCGAGGATCTTTCATGCGATCACAAACACGCTGCCGATATCTCTGCCAAATATTGAAGACTTCTGGCAGTCGGTAGAATATGATTGCCGTGTGGAGCCCCCGGTGATGAGAGCAACAGTGAACAATCAAGTAGTTCAGTTCAATTCTGAACAGATCCGGGTGGCACTACGTTTCGGAGACGAAACTCGAGACGATCCTACAGAGTTCGTCGCTCCTTTTCGTGATGGAGCATTTCTTCGAATGGGCTACTCTGGTCCATTAGGAGACACCCAGAGGAGGAAGGGTTTCCTTCTAGACCAGTGGCGCTTCCTCATGCACGTTATGATCGTGTGCATGTCGGGGAGGAAGGCGGGCACAGACGGTATGGGTGCGACCATGCAGTCTGCCATGACTGCACTGACCTATAACAAACGTTATAGTTTCAGTCAAATGGTCTTTTACGAGCTTGATAGACAAAGACGGGCGATGTCTCGGGAGCGGTTCATCATGTACCCACGCTTTTTACAGATGATATTGAACCATGTGGCTCCGGCTCTACCTCAGAGACGCCCGATCAGATACGTAGAATCAGTGAGCAAGCGTATCTTTGCTCAGTGCCGCACGTCAAGTGCGAGGAGCAATCCTGAACGTCGTCCCAGGCATACTCCTCTATTTGGGTTTTTAATCAACCCAGAGTATGTTCCTGCTGGCGGGGACGAGTTCAGAGATCCTCAACCGCAACAGGCAAGAGCAACTCAAGCGGTTCCTGCTCCTGCTGTGCCTGTTGCATCGACTGCTGAGGATATAGACCTTGACGCTGTTTTTGGAGGTCAATGCTACGTTGACATGGATCAAGTGGAAGAGGTGCAAGTCTCAGCTGCACAGAGTTCGGGTGTAAGTGTTACTAGAGCAGCAACTTCGATGGCTGACTCATACTTGGATGAGATTATGGATGAGGGGAGACGGTTGATGGTGTCTCGGGAAAGAACGATTGGGAAGAGGAAGAGAACAGAGGATGATGATGAGTCGGAAGAAGAAGAAGACATACATAAGCTGATTAGAAGATCAAGACGGGAGAGGACAGGTGCTGGCATGGGAGCTGGAGAGACATCAAGGACTGTACGATTTGCTCCGGCCGCACTGTCTGGTATGTCCATTGTTCCTTCTTCTATACAGGTGACGAGAACAAGCGCTGCGGATGTTCCCGTGGTGGCTACATCAACGGCTGGCATTCCATCCACCACTACCATCCAGACGTCGGCTCCGGAGATCGTGTCACTATCACCGCCAACGCTTACTCAATCGGTGGTAGCTGCTCGGTTTGTGGAATCAACGGTCGTCACAGCTGCAGGGTTATCAGGTATGATACCACCTGCGGTTACGCCTGCTTCTGGAGTCTCGCCTTCGCCAATGTCAGACACAGAAAGGATTGCTTCACTAGAGCGGATCGTGGCAGAACATTCGAAGACTATTCAAAGCCTAGTGGAAGCAAATCAACTACAGGCATCCCTCCTGGTTGAGCACGGGAAAATCATAGATGTCTTGAAGGAGTTCTTGGCATCTCAGGGGGAGATGAGCTGTAAGGGCGACGAGCTCAGAACGAAGAAGAGGAATGACCGTGACGATGATCCCAATGCATCGAAAGATGCAGGTGGTGAGCTGCCAAGAACTTTTGAAGCTCTTGGTACTTCCACAGCTGAGGGGGAGTCTACTGACGTGGCTGGTGGTTCTGGTGATGATGTGGTGTTAGTTGAAGATGATGTGATAGATGCGCTGAAAGAGCTGGATGATGACATGTTCAGTGATGAGGTGTTGTTCGATGAAGATGTGCTGCCGAGTGACATGATTGAGAAGATCGGTGAGCAGATTGTGATTGAAGATGGAATAGAAGAGGGGGAGATAGTAGAAGAAAACATTGAACACGAGATCCCTGAGGTTGAGAAAGCCGATGTGAGTGTTGAGATGGATGAGACTGAGTGGGAGGAGCAGCCTAGGTGGAAGGAAGGCTGTGCTCATTGGTTTATTAAGACCAAGAAGCCTGCTGTTCCTGCCATGTTCAAGAAAAGTTATAACATCAAAGGCTATGCTGAGTCGAAGAAGGGAATCATCTGTTGGATTTATGACGAACAGATCAAGTTGTTTGTGGTGAAGCGTTATGATGGCATTCAATACTTCAAGAGAATGTTGAGATCTCTCAATACGTTGCCGGAATGCGAGGTGAAAGATTTGGGCAGGTTGGGCCTGATAAACAGAAGTGACAACAATATGGCGAGAATGATTGAGAAGATTGTGTGGAAAGAAGGAGTAAAAGAAAAGAAGTTTGAGCTATTAAAGCCGCAGAAGGGAAAGCTCGTGGAGGATACAGAGAGGGGATTGAGAGCAGATGGCAAGCCATGGATGGTGATGAAGTACAAGCCGATCCGATGCATCAAGGAGGTTCCAATGAAGAATATGCCTCAAGATGTGTTGAAGAATCTGAAATGGTGGTACGTTGATTGCCAGACTGCTGAAGCCGTGATGGAAGACGAAGATGAACAAGAAGTGCTGAGGGTGTATGACCCGATGCATCTTGTTAACTTATCGAAAGCTGATTTGCAAGCGTAGAACGAAAAGAAGATATTCTACATTCCTGCTTGGAAGGATGAAGCAAGGAAATATCAGCGAGTAGTCACGGTGTGTGTTAGAGAAGGATTGCACGCATGAAGATACAGGATTACGAAACAAGAGCTGAAAGATCAAGATATGAAGCTACTGCCAAGGGGGAGTCTGTTGGTGCATAGATGTCAGTAGTTCATATGTATAAAGTCTGTAATCGAGTCTGTAATATTGTTTATGTAATTGTTTGTTTAGAAGCGAAGTTGTTGACAAGTTCGCCTAGGCGAACTTGTTCAACGAGCGAAGTTATTGACAACTTCGCCTGAGGCGAAGTTGTCGTGTATTTATATTGTTAACTGTTTACGGTTTTAGGTTAATAATCGTTTTAATCAGTTGTTAGTAAGTTCAGTTTACGTGAGTCTATTGACGTGAGTCTGTAAGTAACACGGTTCGGGTTATCAATATAACGTGAGTTTTGTTCGTATCGTGTGTACGTGTGTTTGTGTGATTATATTCTACGTCCGTAACGATCTACACAGGGATTCCGCACCTGTGTATATCGAGATATCTCGTGTGATCCGTCCAGGGAACCTACAACATCACTTGCTAATTTGATATAAGCGTGAGTACAATGCAACTCTTTAAAAAATCTCCACATACAACCTATTGAGTCATCATGTCTATTAGCGTGTCCATCATCAATTTTAATAATAAATCCACACATTAGTGTTGGGGGGTTTGAAATACAAGTCGTCATGTCTTTATCTTTTTTATTTTGTTTATTTAGGAATTACATTCAAATAAAAGAGCAAAATGTAGATGGTAATATAACGTGTTACATATAATATTTAAATTTAAACATTGTTGTAACAATTCAAGAAATTAGTACTAAATTCCCTTAAAATATTGGTTAATATGTTTGTTACAGTTTTGGGAAAAAAACATCAAAGTGCATACACAATCATAATTAACAAAAGCATATCCATACTATAATTAATATTTATACAAAAACAAAATATAATTCCTACATAACTACAAACAAATCATTTATCTGAAAAGAAAACTTTAGCTAGACAATAAAATAAAAAAACATCTAAAATTAAAAGTTATAGAACAATATGGTAAATATTTTTATCCTCGTCAATTAAATTTCATATTTTTTTATCTTGACTTTGATCATTAATTTCCAAATGAACCACAAACTATTTATGAAGATAATTAAATTCAATCATCAATTTAATTATAAACGCATGATCTGTGGATTTATTTGAATTGCTTTTCACAAAACAACAAATTAAAATCAATCAAAATTTATTTATTTATTGACTGCTAATGGTAAATTGTAAAACAATTAAGTGGCCATTATTTGAGGAACAAAATTAATCAAAACTCAACCTAAGGCCTCTATTTGTATCATTGTTTTTAAACATGTTTGTAAATTCCAAAGGTAGGTGGAGCATTATATGAAAAACACACTTTCTTCCACGTTCACCGTCGTCTTTTTGGCATAAGTATCCCGGCCACGTCCATCTTTTCCGGTGACAGCGACGCGTAAATCATTGAAATCAATCAACGAAAATTATGCCATTTCGAAATTGCAGACCGTGAATCACGCGGTCAAACTTGCAGTACATTTTCATTCATGACAGATCGGATCGATCCGTAAGCGGAATTCTAAACGGGACCGTTCGTTTGATTCAGGATGTCCGTTCGCATCCACATGTTATCGAATGATAATGATATAGTGTATGTTGCAGTGGTATATATAGGGTATGAAACGGTGGGGGAAGTGGTGGTGACGGTTAAAGGAGACGTGTTGGAAGTTGGAAATTATAACAGTATTGATTAATTGTGACTTGTTACAGTACTAAAATATGATAACCGTCGGTGTTTCGTTTAATGTTGCGCTTTTAATTCGGCTAAATATTATATATTGCTTTAACTTTAATTCTATTGTAAGAATTATAACAAAATAATAACCGTTGATATGTTATTTAATTTGTTAATAACAGTGGTGGTTCAAATCTAACTATTTAATAGAGAGAATTTGTGTAAAATAAGAAAAAAAAATATGCAACGGTTATTTGTTTTAATATATAGCAATTAAATAAATAAAAAATAAAAAGAAACTAAACATTTTGGAACTTCATGTAGCGGTTATATGTTTTATTCTATTAACAATTAAATAAATAAAAAATAAAAGGAAACTAAACATTTTGACATCAATTCTAAATGTAGTATAGATAATATAAACTAATTTAATTAATATTCAAATAATGCATTCCCTGATATTTTTGGTATTCCGAAACTTTTTACCACTATTGATTATTTAACTTGTTTTAACCATCAAAAAGTCAGTATTGTAGCCAATTCCACTACTAAAGAGGTGAAAGTTGAAAAAAAAAAGTAAACTATGATAGGTTGTTTCTAAGATAAATATATTAACAAATGCTTAGAATTATAAGAAAAGATAACGGTCTATTATGGTACTTTAAAAAAACAACCCATTTCAACCATCTATCCTGGCTATAACATGTTTTGACCCTGAGTTAAATTGATACCTTTTTAAGACGGTCGCGTGTTGCAGTGGGGATACAAATGGGAATTTGGTTTGTGGCACATCGATCTGAGTTTTAATTAAAATGACAAGAGATTAGATTACTAAAAAGTCATGGTATAGAGTCCACCTAGCGGCGGGTAAACTTGGTTTTGAATAAACTTCATATAAGATTATAGATATTTAGGGTCGCAACGGGGGTCGTTAGGGGCTTGGTTCGTTGTGGTACGTTATTATTGTATATAAAATTGTGGTAATAAGTAAAAAAAATATATTGTGTTATATATTAATTATTGAGCTGAGGTCACGAGTTAAACATAGAGTTGTGCAAAAAAAACCAGAAAAATGCGAAAATCAAACTTGAAAAAACCGAATCAAATGGTAAATTCGGTTATCTGGTTATCTGATCGATTTCTAATCGTATCTATATTGTGAATTCAGTTCTGTTCGGTGACTGGTTACACAAATCTTTGTGCCCGGTTTAATTAAATAACCAAAATATAACCGGTTTAAGCGGCAAATGAACCAAATAAATCTAATCAAATGAAACAAAAAGTGCCGAACAAACCGATATCTTGTTTATAGAAGTCCTTAACTTGCTAACACTTTGTTCCTCATAAAGACATAGTCATCTAGTCTCGGGCATGTGGTGATGACCCTGACGAAAAAAAAAATGAAAACTTAAAAAGAATGAACTTACATATACATACAAAATGAAAGCAAATAATATTTATATTACATTTGTTTCTCCATCCATGGCCTCATTGCGGCAACTTGCCAACCTTTACCCGCCTATGCTCTTTAGGCTAAAGCCCCACATCATAATCATAGCAAATGAATGCATTAAGTTATCAAGTTAGCAATTTATCACGGGTATCCAAATTAAGTCGCTAAAAAAATTTAAAAAAAAACATTACAATTAATTGCTAAAATTACGAACCATGAAATTATGTATACAATTGATACAATTTGGTAATTTGGAACGTGAATTTGATGCGAAATTGAATACCTGGATAATGGCGGTTGTAGAAGAAAGCGATTAGAGGTCAAATGAACGACAATTGGGAGGTGAAATAGGGGTTGCGACCTGAAAGGTGTAGGGATTGAAACGGAAGGTAGGCTTATAAAGTGACACTGGTGGTTCGCATTCATCTTGACACGTCTAAGAACGGAATTGATTGCTTGGACCGTCTTATTACAATACGTAACCGAAGTGAAATTGATGGTCGCCGGATTAAAATCGATAACATGCATTAGGTCTTTGCCGGAGCGTTAATATACATTTAATTTTATGGTGTCTTAAAGAGAGATAATGGGGGAGTTAAAAAGGTGATTGTATGCATTATAATGTATAATATAAATAATATAGATATAGATATAGATATAGATATAGATATAGATATAGATAATATGCTAATATCATCTTCTACAATTACAAACCCGAAGGTTCAATTCTCTGATTTGGTTCCTTGAATGATTGTTTTATGTTGGGCTTCTTTTAAACAGATGAGAACGAGTACAAAACATATAATAACTACGCGCCGGAAAAACGTTTCTTGGCTGGAATTAAGATTATTTAGAGATAAATTTAGAGAAATTCGTGGATATGAGCAAGTTGGGTTGATGATTTAAGGTCTATTTATAATCACAATTGAGCCGTTGGATCTTAATTGCTCGTTAATACATTTTTATCAATTTCCAGCCGTTAGGGGTCATAAATCCGTCATTATTTGATGTTAATACCCATTTTAAAGGCTTGCTAATGATTTATATTAACGGAGAAACGAATTATAGTCATTAATCACTGTTAAATTTGGCGTTTTTGGTGGTTATTATACCTCGCTGGAAATTTTAACAGGTCACCTGAAAAAAAGTTGCATCGCCGGCCGGAGGCTCGCCGGGAAAACGGGGTAGGGAAGGTGAGGGTTGGGCGACTAGGTTGTTTTATATTATTATATTATAATTTAAAAATCACATTACAAGTTTGGTCCCTCCATTTTCTATTTGTATTAACTTTTAAATTAGAGTATATTTTCGATGATAACCTTGAACTTTTGAGTTATGTTGAAAGTAATAAAATTTATAATATTTGAATATCTTTTAAATTATACCCGACACATTAACGAATTAAATTGTTTAAGCTTTAAAACTTTACATTCCGGGTTTCGTTAATTGAACAAGAGTAATATAAAATGAACGAACGATGACTTCACTTGTCGGAAATAATTTATTAATGATAAATAATAATAAAGATACATCGAAACGACCCAATAGGTCGGGTTAACGAATGCAAAAATAAAATCCAAATACGAATCAAAATTGAAGAATGTCACAAATGAGGAATAGAAACTTCCAATAAGGCGGAAAATGTTTCTTCTCAAACGTTGTCCACTTTGTATCATAACCACTTTTTGTAACAAATTCTTGTGAGTCCCCTTTCTTCATTCGTTAAAAGTAATGACGTGAGGCATCTTTTGATGTGTAGGGCTCATCTAATGTCTGCCTCAGTTATTCTAGATGTGCTAAAAACGGCCTATGAAAACTTAACCTAATCTAGACACTCTAGTTTTAAATTTATAAATCTAGACTATCCTAATGCTAGACCACTAGACAGGCAAGTGTACCTATCGACTGTAGTAAAGCCTAATGAACTCAGGATATCGAACCCAAAGGACACTAGCGACACCTAAAACTAGATTGCGACTTAAAACTTAATGATTGTACTTATTTGACAATTAACTAATTAAACTAAAAACTGACACTAACCGACACAGACTTAAACTCGATTATCTAGACGAACTCAAAGATAGGAGAAGCACTACCTAGGTTTAGAATCCTACTTGTGAATCTTGGATCTCTCTCGCCTATGGAAACTATGATGGAACCGGAATCTTAAAATACGGCACCCTTAGACAACCTAGTGGATCCCTGATAATTCTCCTGGTGTCACCTAAAAGGAAACACTAAGGGGAGTTTAAACTTACCGATTAGTTGGATTACCTGTCAGTCTCTCTAACAATACTAAAGTACCCTAAAAGATAGATTACTTGTCAGTCTCACTATCTCAATACACCCTAAAGTGCAAGGGGTAACCTAAGAACAATCGATAAGACACGGAATTACAATGAAACAAAGGGAAATATAGGGAAACCTCTTGTCAGAGCTTTATAGCCTAAACACCTAATCCTAAGGACAACCCGACTATCTATTACCTCTCAGTCTCTAGATAGATAGAATATAAAATTTTAATAAATCACCAACCAACGTTCCTATGGATTACTACGCCTAGCAAAACCATAAAATAATCACAAACATATAGTAAGCGCCCTAAATATGCGTCTATAACTGAAAGACTTTCAACAAGACACATGCGGAACAAAGATCAATAATAAATAAAAACTATATATGCAAACACATCAAATCAATTGTAAAAAGATTCTTTACTTTAGTATTAATCCAACAATAAAAACCATAAACCAATAAAAATCCTCCAAATCATAAAGTATTCATCAAAAACCTAGGTAGTTAGGGGGTTTAGCTAACAACCAAGCTCAAAACAAAAATGAAGAGGTATGTACCCGCCTCAACACCAAGCAAGGCGGGTCAACCCACAAGATAAAGACATTATGAAGGCACAAAGCCAAAACCTATGCGCATGGCGCATACAAAACATGCTCAGGCATCATATGCCCAGGCACACACATGCTCGCGCATCACATATGCGCGCAGCGCATCAGCGCGCGGCGCATATCACATGCTCGTGCATATCACATCTGCGCATGAAATATCTGCGCGTGAGAATAAAGAGAAGACCCCGCGCATCCTCAGGGTGAGCGCATATCATACGTGCACATAATCAACCTCGTCCTTATCCAAATCAGGATTAGGGCAACCTTGATTGTGCACATCAGACAACCTTCCAGAAGGAATCTTTTTAAGGAGAAAGAATATGCTGATGTTGATAGCTGCCGAATGAAAGGTCGACAACTCAGCATGACACATGTGTTACCACGTGATTACAACCAACGAGAAAGCGCCAGGTGTCCCAGAGGACACGTGGCGCAGTGCGATTGGAGGAAGCCAACGAGGTTGAGCCCAACCGGTGGTAACCCTAGCACTATAAATACAGCATCAACTCCACTTTGATGACACATTCACACTCAATCATTGACAGTTACAAGCAGTGATATCACATTCAATCATATTGAATTACATTCACTCACAGTCAGTTACAGAAAACACACAGTCACACAATCAAGAGTATTCAGCGATTCAGCAATACTCTTGAGATTGACTGACTCACACATTATCATCTTCTCCACAAAAATACTGATTCTCACGCCGGAGGGTTACCCCAAAGAGGACCCCTCTGTCCCTTTCTGAGGGGTAAGTAACGGCGCTGTTCATTTTGTAGGTGGAAGAACACGGATTCAGAGGAACCATCGGTGAAACAGTTTAATCATACCCGAGGAAAGTAGATCTGCTACCAGTTTAATCATCCAGATCTACAAAAAAATCAATCACCATGGTTTCTGGAGTTCGTAACGTTGATCAAGCTCTGGAGGATATTAAACGTGAGGGTGTTAACGACGGACAGCAGGTTCTGAGGGTTCCGCGTGATTCTACGCGTACCACCAGCAACCGTCCCTTCGTCACAACCCCTCACGGCCAGACTGAAACTCCTCCAGACGATCTCACGTTACAAAATATGGCCGGCGCGAAGCTGAAAGGACCAATGGGTCCAGAAGATGAAGCAAATGATCCGAATGAATGGCTCATAAACGAGCAGCGACGTCTGATTGAAAAGTACAACGAAATGGTCAAGCAGAAGAAGCAGGCCGACCAAACACAAAGGCAAGCTTTTGATAAGCAGACTACAAAGAGGCCGCGCGCGCCGGAAGAAGGACATTCTGTTCACACTGCACACACTGAGTTCAGTGATGAAGAAGTGCATAGCATGAGGAAGACACGGGATACTCATGCAGGAGGCTCACAGCTCCGCGCGCCTGTGAACATGGCGCCTGGAGCCAGAGCAGATCTGGATCTGCACATGCCTTACAGCCCACCGGTCAGAGGGCAAGTAGACGTAACCACGCCCTACAGACCAGCCATCCTGGTAAAACACTCAAAGTTTACTGCGCGCATCGCGCAGGCTCCCATCCAGCACAAGACAAAGATGCCAAGTGGTCTGGGCAAATATGATGGCACAACAGATCCAGATGACTTTTTGCAAGGTTTCTATAACACGGGAAACCTAGAGAGCTGGACAATGCCAACATGGTGTCATATGTTTGCTCGCTGCCTCACGGGCGCAGCGCGGGTATGGTTCGAGAGCTTGCCGACAGGGCAGATTGATGGGTTTGAGGAACTATTAGAAAAGTTCCAAGCCCACTTCGTACAGCAGCGCAGGCACACGCGCGATCCTGATGACATCATGCACTGCATACGCAGGAATGATGAAACGATTGAAGATTACATCACTCGTTTCAATCAGGAATCCCTGGCAATCGGGGGTATAACTGAGCAGCTCCTGCGCGTGGCCTTTATACAAGGCGCGCGCAGTGATCAACTCCGCCGGGCACTCGTAAGCAAAGATGGTATGCCCACCACGTGGGCCAAGTTAATGGAGGCATCGCGAGTTTTCGCGAGAAATGAGAAACAGATTGCCCAAGATAGGGCAAGAGAAAGAGCGCATCAGGCAGAATCACCGCGCAGCAAAGAGAAGAGGGCCAAACAGAACTCTGTATGGTCCAGGTTGCAGCCAACAAGTTTTTCTTCCGCGGAAAAACAAGCGCAACCAACCTCACCACAGCCCCAAAAAGAAGTTCGTAATCGCGGGGAGGGTGACAAGAGGGAGGGCGGCAGAGATCCTAGCAGACCTCTGCCAAGAATATGGACGCCCCTCACTAAAACACCTTCACAGGTGTTAAGTACTGAGAATGTCCAATTCAAGCCCCCCAAGCAACTACACTACAAGGGACCGCAAAACAGTGGCAAATATTGTGAATTTCACAGGTCCCCGGGCCACAACACCGATGCATGCCATCATTTAAAGGATGCGATCGAGAAGGATGTAAAGTCAGGCAGGCTGGCTCACTTGGTAAAAAACCAAAGAATAGAAGATGAGCAACCGGAAGGAGCCTCTGCCAACAAGAAATATAAAAGAATCTGTGTGGCTGAGGGGGGACGACAACGGCAGACGTCATAAAAAAGAAGCGCGCAAATCCACGGAGATTGGCGCGAGGAGCAAGTCATCTTCCCAAGAATCAGGGGAGGCCCTTCAATAAGCAGTCCTCTCGTCATCACCACACACATTGCTCATTACGAAGTGTCAAAGGTCCTGGTGGACACTGGAAGCGAATCTGACATTATGTATGAGCAGTGTTTCAGAAAGTTAGACCCGGCAGACCAAGCGCGGCTCGAAATTGTGAACGCACCAATCTGTGGTGTCTCAAATGAAATCATACATCCCCTAGGCCAGATTCAGTTTGAACTAACTATGGGGGATGATGAGCACAAGCGAGCCGAAGTTGTCAACTTCTTGGTCTTGCCCACCACGTCATGCCACAATATGATCCTGGGTAGGGGAACGATTGCCCAATTTAATGCTGTACCGTCGCCAGCGCACGGCGCATTGGGGATCCCTACACCAACAGGCGTAACATTTGTTTACCGCGATCATTTGTGCGCAGTGACAAGCACGCCGCGGGAAGGGAGAATGAAACTTCCAATGGCTGACAATGCGCCAGAGAAGTGGATTTTAAACCCAAAATTCCCAGAGCAAACGGTCACAATTGGCGCTACCATTTCAGACGAAACGAGATTGAGAATGAAAAAGTTGCTCACAAAATACACGTCGGTTTTCGCGTGGCAACACTCCGATATGACGGGAGTCCCGCGAGACTTGGCGCAACATTCTCTTAACACGTTCAAGTCGGTGGAGCCAATTGCTCAGAAAAAGAGAATCATGGGGGATGAAAAGGCGAAGGCCATGAATGAGCAAGTGGAGGACCTGTTGCGCGCAAACATCATCCGCCCGATCCGATACCAGACATGGGTAGCCAATCCTGTGATGGTAAAGAAAAGCAACGGGTCATGGAGAATGTGTATTGACTTCAAGGACCTCAACAAAGCATGTCCGAAAGACTGTTACCCCCTCCCAAACATCGACGCAAAGGTGGACTCCGTGGCGCCATTCAAGCTCAAATGTTTCCTGGATGCCTACAAAGGCTATCACCAGATTCAAATGGCACCACAGGATGAAGACAAGACTGCCTTCAGAACCGACAAGGGTGTTTTTTGTTACACAAAAATGCCCTTTGGTTTAAAGAATGCGGGCGCAACCTATCAGAGACTTATGGATTCGGTTTTCAGTGAACAAATCGGAAGAAATCTAGAAGTCTACGTTGATGATTTGGTGATCAAGAGCAGGGAGGAGAGACAAATGCTCAAAGACATCGAGGAAACTCTTCAGCGCCTAACGGAAGTTAACATGAAGCTCAACCCGAGCAAATGTACTTTCGGCGCAGAAGAGGGGAAATTTCTTGGTGTAATGGTCACTAAGGATGGTTTCAAGGTGAACCCTGAAAAGGTGGAAGCCATCCTTGACATGCCTTCACCATCCACCATGAAAGAGGTTCAGAAGCTGAATGGTAGATTGGTGTCAATCAACAGGTTCCTAGCGAACCACGCCAGCAAATCTACTCCATTCGTTAACACCTTGAGGAACTGTTTGAAGAAGAGCCAATTCAAGTGGACGCCTGAGGCTGAGCAAGCTTTCACTGAGATAAAAGAATGTCTCATAAAGTTGCCAGCGCTCACAGCTCCACTTCCTGGCGAAACCCTTACATTGTACCTGTCAGCCGGAGACCGCGCGATCGGCGCAGTATTATTGGTGGATCGCAAGGGGATCCAAACGCCAATATACTATGTGAGTCGGGTGCTCACAGACCCTGAGACGCGCTATTCCATCATGGAAAAGTTAGTTTTGTCACTAACACACGCGTCGCGCAAGCTCCATAGATACTTCAATTGTCATCCTATTGAAGTTCTGACTGATTACAACATCCAGCAAGTCTTGCGACGCCCCGCGCTCTCCGGAAGGCTGACAAAGTGGGCGCTGGAATTAGGTGAACACACGATCACTTATAAGCCCCGTCCAGCGATAAAGGGTCAAGTTTTGGCGGATTTCATCACGGAAATCCCAGAGGGAAAGATTGAAGAAGCTCAGCGCGAGGTAGACCCTCCGCGAGCAAATGATGAAGAAGATGTTTGGAGGCTATTCACTGATGGAGCCTCCAACAGCGAAGGGTCCGGCGCAGGCCTCAAACTGGTGGACCCTGATAATCATGCATATACTTATGCTATTAGGTTGGACTTCAAGAGTACCAACAATGAGGCTGAGTATGAAGCCCTGCTGGCTGGTCTGCGCATTGCGCGCAAGTTTGGAGTTAAAAGGCTAGAGGCCCATGTGGATTCTTACTTGGTAGCTGCTCAGGTCAACGGCCTATATGACGCCAAGGAGAACACAATGCCTCTATATCTAGAGCAGGCAAAAAAGTTCGTTGAGCAGTTTGACTTCTTCAGAATCATACACATCTCGCGCAGCGAAAACAAGTCCGCTGACGCGTTGAGTAAGATGGCATCAACTAATTTTGATCACTTTGGCAAAGATGTCAGGGTGGAAGTGATGAGCAACCCGTCAGTACAAACGCAATCGGTCCTTGTAATTCATACAACCCCTTCATCCTGGATAACTCCAATAATGGAATTCCTGAAGGAGGGGACGTTACCGGATGATCGCGCACAGGCGAGAAAGATAAGACACAAGGCGCAGAACTATGAACTACTTGATGGTACATTATATCGGCGCTCTTATCTTGGACCGCTCATGAAATGCCTGGATGCTGAAGAAGCAAGCTATGTGATTAGGGAGATTCATGAAGGAATCTGTGGAATACACGCTGGTCCGCGCATGGTGGTTGCCAAGGCAATGAGTTCAGGCTACTATTGGCCAGGCATGTACTTGGATGCGCTAAAAGAAATCCAAAAATGCAAGGCATGTCAGAGCTACGCGCCAAACACCATGCGTCCAAAGAACAACTTGATTCCAGTGACCTCCGCATGGCCTTTCCACAAATGGGCCATTGATATTGTGGGGCCCTTGCCGCAAGCGCAAGGGCGGGTGAAATTTTTGGTAGTGGCGATAGACTATTTCACAAAATGGGTTGAGGCCAAGCCACTAGCAAAAATCACAGCTGAGGCGATGAAGCAATTTATCTGGAGCCACATCATTTGCCGTTTTGGACTTCCTATGGAAATTGTGAGCGACAATGGAAAACAATTCACTGACAGGAAGATATCAAGCTGGCTCAAAGAATTGCACATCAACCAAATCTTCACGTCCGTCTACCACCCTCAGGGGAATGGCCAAGTGGAGCGCGCGAATCAAAGTTTGCTAAATGGGCTGAAGAAAAGGTTGGAGGGAGAATCCCATTCTTGGGTCGAAGAGTTACCTAATGTCCTGTGGGCGCACAGGACATTAAGCAAAACTAGCAATGGCGAATCCCCGTTCAGCCTAACCTATGGGACAGAGGCTATGATCCCAGCAGAAATTGGATGCCCATCCCATAGGGTACTCATGATGAGCAAAACTGATAACGAGCGCGAAAGAAGATTGGACCTTAACTTGCTTGAAGGGCGCAGAGAAACGGCTATCATTAATGAAGCCAGATACAAGAAAAAACTGGAAAAATATTATAATCAGCGCGTTAAAGAGTGCCACTTCAAGAAAAATGATTTTGTCCTTCGAAACAATGAAGCTAGTCGCGCAATACCCCCAGGAAAATTGTCCCCCAATTGGGAGGGACCTTATCAAATTTCAGAAGATTTGGGGAAAGGCGCGTACACTTTAAAAGATTTGAATGGAAAAAAGATACCGCGCGCGTGGAACGCGGCACAACTTAGAAAATGCTTCATGTAAAAAGTTCAAATATGTAATCAAGGCTTTTAAGCCATCATGAATGATGATTCGCGCTATCTTTCAATATTTGTCGCGCTATCTTTCAATATTTGTTCTATCACCTTTGCATACATGTTTCACACTTCCTTTATTAATTTGGAACAATATGACAACACTATATTGACTTCAAAGCAAAATAAAGCGAAGTAAAACATACATGCGCGAGCCTTAGCTCAAACGCGTTAACGAGTCTTAACTCTAAAACGCCAGGGCCTTAGCCCAAACTTACGAGCCTTAGCTCAAACACGTTAATGAGTCTTAACTCTAAAAACGTCAGGGCCTTAGCCCAAAACAAAGAGCCTTAGCTCAAAACACTCACAAACATCCATCTTACATCCCGCGCAGCCTGATCATAAAAATCCTTAAACACAACTAAGGCAAAGTACATGCCATATCATGTTAAGGTCTCAGGTCGAGGTCGCGCGCGGAATCATAGTGGATATCTGACTAACACACGCTGACATGTAATGGCTAAACTCATACTTCCATATAAATACCGCGCGACAACGACGCGCAAAAAAGAAATAATGAAAAGTTAGCGCGCATGTCAGCATGAGCAACATACTGCGAAACCACAAACAAAATAGAACAGAGGTTAAGTGAATAATTTCCTTACAACCTTGTTCTTATTTTAACGTGCAAGCATATCTTATATCTACAAGCAAACATGAAGAGATGAATGGAAATGCGCAAGATGTGAAAAAGAGAAAACAAGTTTCATTCCATTGGTTTGAAATTTACAAGTATGATGAGTTACAAATTACAAGTATAAAAAATTAAATATGTAAAATTTGATGAAGGGCTTCTCAAGTCTCCACGTCGACGTCAGCCACTTCATCACCTTCATCATCCCCCGCAGCATCTGACGCGGCCTGCTCTTCATCTCCGAACTGACCGTAGTCAAGTTCTTCCTCCTCATTGGAGTCTTCTATCACGACGGTGGCAGGAGCAGATTTATTCGCAGCGCCAGAGCCGCTGGCAGGGGCAACATCCCCCGCGCCACCATCATCGCCACCAGCCCTCTCGCAATCATCAAGCAACTTCTTTAGCGCGCCGAGGTCGGGCTGGTCAGCAAGCGCAGCTATCTGTAAATCATTAGAAAAGTAATGAGTACAAAACACTTAGAAAAGTTAGTCAAGTAAAACTCATTAAGATCAAGGTACCTGCATAAGGATGGGGATGGGAGTATTCATATACTTTTCCCCCACCGCGGCCATGTCCGCGCAGGCCGCATCGCTCTTGTAAGGGTACTCGGATGGGTTCTTCCTCAACATGCCATACTCATACCCATCCGTAAACCCTTCAGCTCGGCCCACCAAACGCGCGGCGGCATTGCAGTCCATCACAAGGGCTTGAAACTCGGCGGAATATTTCATCGCCAAAGCGCAGCGAGCCATGCCCTGTGACACCAGCCATTGGCGATCCTGCGCGAGGCCAGCAACAGACGTCTCGAGGGCAGGAACCTGAGAGTTTAATAACTCTACAGTTTCCTTAGTCTTTTTTAGTTCCTCCTTATCAGACGCTGCTGCCGCCAAAATTTTTTCTTTCTCCGCCTGCGCAGCACCAAGTGCTTCCTGGCTAGACGCCGCCGTCGCCAAGGCCTCATCTCTATCGGCCTGCGCGGCCGCCAAATCCCTTTTCAGGCGCGCAACCTCGCTCTCCAGTGATGATTTCTCAGTGATACTCTGGACGATAGCTTGGTCACGCGCCTCGGCCTGCTGTTCCAAGACACGCACTCTGCGCGCGTACTTGGCAACTTCGGCCTCCGCCAACTGCTGCTTCTCCCGCGCAGCTTGGAGCTCATGCCCGCGCTTGATGTATGCGGTGTTGGCACTTGCTCGGTTTTCACTGAGCTCCGCCTGGAGTTTCTCAGCTCGCGCGCGGGCATCGGACAGGTTCCAGGCGGCCACCTTAGCCTCTCGCTGGGCTTCCACAAGAGCGTCGCGTACTTTAATATAATCACGACGAAGCTCTTGGGAAGCAGCGAAGAAAGCCGACCCAGCGAAAACATGGTCGTTCAGCAAGTCCGCGCGGGTGCGCTCCTCCTGATACCTCCTTTCAGTAGGAGGCACGGCATGAGCCCAGAAGTCCTCGCATACGCCCATGGATTGAAAGGAACTCTCTTCATTAATATTCCATCTCGGGCGGTAAACGTGGTCACCTTCCTGCAAAACACAAGAAAAGTTCTAAGTCATAAAACATACTTATATGGAGGTACGCGCAGCGGACCAACAAATCAATACATACCTGCGGGGATGAAGCAGGAAAGTCAGCGCCAGCCCCACCAGAAGTCTGCGCTGCGAACACTTGCGGCATCGCAGGGCTGGCGCGGTCTCCCAAGGAGTCTTCAACTTGAACCCCCTCGTCCTCCTCATCTTCTTCAACAGGCCTCTTCTCCTGCGACCTGGAAGGCTCCAAACCAGCCTCGCGGGGAGGGCTGCGTGCAGGAGGAGGCGAGGGAGGTCTCGACGCCGCCAGTTCGGCGCGCAATACGGTTTCCTGCTCCTTGGTAATCCCAATAAGGGGAGACTCAGCACTAGCAGGAGCAGGACCAGAACCAGCGGCGCCGGCAGCGGCGCCAGGAGTATCATCAGCAACTGTTGCGCCAGCTACAACTCCTATGAACAAATAAACAAGGAAAAATGGTTTATGACTGACTCCGAAGGGAAAAATTCAGAAGACATATGTGCAAAACTTACCTTGGCGCAATTCTGTTCGCGCATCGAACATCGCCATAAAATCCATTCTACCCTTTTCAGAGGGTAGAACAGGGGACTCCGATGGAGTCCCCGGCGCAGCCGTGGCACCTTGTGGCGCCTGCGGCTGATCTGTTACCGTCGCTGCCTCTGCAAACATTTAAAGGAGCAAAGGTTTAATAACAATTCAGCCAGATGAAGATAAATAAAGTATACCTGTTGCAGGCGCGGCACTGCTTCTCTCTTCAGCCGCGCGAAAGGAGGAGGCGACGCCACCATACCTCAAGTGGACAGGAGGTCTGCCCACTCTCACAGGCAGAGAAGCTAAAGAAACCTTTGTGGTAAACACCTGGGTTTCCTTAGGTCCCTTCGTTTGAGCATGGGGATGAGCGACAGGGGTGTCATCTTTCTTCTGTTTCTTACTGGCCCCTGCGCCAGATTTCCCCTTAGCTTTGCGCTTTAGTAGGGGCGCCTCCTCTTCCTCCTCCTCCTCTTCCGCGAGCTCTAGCTCGTAGTTTTCAAGCGCATCTACAAAAACAACCAACAGAACTGTTAATAAACTTGGATATTCTATAGGAATGAGCATAAGTGCGAAGGCTTACCAGGCGCGTCACTGTCAAAGTCAAATTCCAGATCCACTGGGATGAACATGTCATCGAAGCGATCTGGGAAACCAACTTCCCCAGCGCCAAGCGCGACGGAGCCACCCTCCACTTGTTCATCATAAGCGGCAAGGACATAATCCTTGGTGACTGCGCAAAAACAAATCAAGTGATATCAGCAAAAGAATTATGTTCGCGCAGAAAAAATAAATAAACCAATGAAATTAACTTACACAACCCGTCGACTTGGATAACGGGCTCAAGCGCGCTATCGGCCCAAAGCTTACTCATGCCGACCCCAACCAGCGCCTCCTCGCAAATTTTCTTCGCGGGGGATGGTTCGGCGGTCAGTTTCTTAACCCAGGCGCCAGTTGGGTTCTTGAGGACACCCTCATCCGCAGGCGCAGAAGTGATAGAGCGCATGGTCATACGGATGGGGATCACACCGGCCCTAATGTAAAAAAACCTCTCAGACCAGTCATGAAGGCTCTTGAATGAAACAGTGGAGCACTTCACCTTCTGACTGCGAGGAATAAAAGAGATCCAATTGTCTTGGATCTTGGCCTTATAAAAATACTGAAAGCGCCGAGGAGTGGGTTCCTCGCGCTGGGATTTGCACATGAACTCAAAGTGAGTCACGCGCACGAGTCCAAACGGATGGACTTGGGATATATGAATCCCATAGAACTTCAGCAGTGCACCCACAAACCTTGTCATCGGGAGACGAAGGTTGCAGTGGGTGAAAAAGTGGCTATATAGGGATATATAGCCGGCAGGCGGGTCCGCCGCCGTTTGCCCGGACCTAGGCAACATGCAGCCAAACAGGGTGGGAAAGCCCTGAGAGGTGATGAGGTTGTCGAGATCTGCCTGCTTCAATTTGCAGGGGATTTCATTCCACCTTTTGGTGGCCTTGGTCCTCCCTACTTCCTCCGATGTGGTCTCAACAACCTTCTTCCCCTTCCCCTTTTGCTTCAATGTCGACATCACCACAGATTTCACACGGCGTCTTCGAGAGGCAACAGAGGTGATTGAGGGGCTAGACGAGTCTGAACTATCAGACATACAACTGCAGCAGCAGATAATCAAGAAATCGAAAAGATGAAAACACTCAATTCAGAATATGAAAGGCAGAAACAAGAAAATTATCAACAATGAAGATGAAGATAAAAATTTCCTAAGGGCCTCCTTTTATAGGCCCAGAAGAGAGAAATGTGGCAGCTGATCGGATTTCACGCGCCCCCACTCGCGGGTCCAAGCCAACGAGGGCGCGACACGTGTCCCTAACACTGTTGAGGGGACATAAAATTGTAACCGACCTGCCACGGAGCAGAGACGCGCCCCCACTCGCAGGTGCTAACCAATGCGAGCGCGACACGTGTTCAAGACAGCTGTGTGAAGGGACGTGAAAGGCAACTGTAGCACCTCGAGCACACGAAACGTCTGACATGTTTACGGCGCACGTCACCACCAACTAACCACGTGTTTGGACCCTTCCTTTTCATCCAAATGGATAGAACTTCGCGCAACGATGGAAGCAACCAGGAAAACGACAAAACCCCATTAAAAGACAAAAATCAGTAAGTCTAATATCCATCTTACCGCGCTCGCGCGAGATAAGACACACATTAGACTGGGGGGGCTTGAAGAGGTATGTACCCGCCTCAACACCAAGCAAGGCGGGTCAACCCACAAGATAAAGACATTATGAAGGCACAAAGCCAAAACCTATGCGCATGGCGCATACAAAACATGCTCAGGCATCATATGCCCAGGCACACATATGCTCGCGCATCACATATGCGCGCAGCGCATCAGCGCGCGGCGCATATCACATGCTCGTGCATATCACATCTGCGCATGAAATATCTGCGCGTGAGAATAAAGAGAAGACCCCGCGCATCCTCAGGGTGAGCGCATATCATACGTGCACATAATCAACCTCGTCCTTATCCAAATCAGGATTAGGGCAACCTTGATTGTGCACATCAGACAACCTTCCAGAAGGAATCTTTTTAAGGAGAAAGAATATGCTGATGTTGATAGCTGCCGAATGAAAGGTCGACAACTCAGCATGACACATGTGTTACCACGTGATTACAACCAACGAGAAAGCGCCAGGTGTCCCAGAGGACACGTGGCGCAGTGCGATTGGAGGAAGCCAACGAGGTTGAGCCCAACCGGTGGTAACCCTAGCACTATAAATACAGCATCAACTCCACTTTGATGACACATTCACACTCAATCATTGACAGTTACAAGCAGTGATATCACATTCAATCATATTGAATTACATTCACTCACAGTCAGTTACAGAAAACACACAGTCACACAATCAAGAGTATTCAGCGATTCAGCAATACTCTTGAGATTGACTGACTCACACATTATCATCTTCTCCACAAAAATACTGATTCTCACGCCGGAGGGTTACCCCAAAGAGGACCCCTCTGTCCCTTTCTGAGGGGTAAGTAACGGCGCTGTTCATTTTGTAGGTGGAAGAACACGGATTCAGAGGAACCATCGGTGAAACAGTTTAATCATACCCGAGGAAAGTAGATCTGCTACCAGTGAGTAGATCCACGTTTCTTCAAATATATATAAATCAAAGTATGAAAACCTCTAAATTACAACAGACAAAATCAAAACAAAGAAAAAATAAATAAATAAATAAATAAAGATGTATATCAAGTTATTAGTTTTCCTCATCATTATGATAAGTAATAATAAAAATAAAACAAGAATATTAATGGAAGGAATGAATATTTTAAAGTCTGTTTCCAAATTACAATTTTAGATAAATTACCATAAATTCCGTTCTCAAATTTTGAAGTAGGCAACTTTGATTTTGGGATTTCAAATTAACAACCAGTCAATAGTATTAAACAATAAACTTTGTCTTTTCCCTCTTGTTTGAAGCCCCTGTTCATCTTCAACCCCATCGGACAAACCGCCACCGATACTCGTATGGTCGTTGTCCAGCTAATGCCGCCTTTTTCGTGCAACCAAACGCCTTCATCCTCGTGCTTCTGTTCGAGTTTCGTCAAGCCGCAAGCCATGACTCCCGTTCCGTCCCGAGGTTCAGGTAACGAGCCACCCTACCTCAATGCCGTCGTCAGACCATCATCGCGCCACATCGCCACCAGTAAATCAGCCCCCATCACACATCCGGTTATTATCGTTAGGCTGCGCCTCGACTGCTGGAAGTACCACCCGTCATTACCGTGCCGCTGCCGGGTTATATACCGACAGCCGGAGTTCTCCTGTTCGTATCCGTTTGTCGCTCACTGGAAGTCCGAAACCAAACCCAAAAGGTAGTTTGCGTTCATCTTGGTTCAAGGTAATGTTACATGTTTAATTAGATTGTTAACAAATAGTTTTGAACCAGTAAAATACATATTCGTGTGGTCTTATGTTAGCTTGGGAGACAACTGGTGTGTATTGGTTAAAATAGTAGGTAAATTTTGGAAGAGACAATCTGCTATAAGAGGTTATTGGAAAATAAAACGGGTTGTTTTTTTTCTTTTTTTAACAAATAAGTTCAATACTCCACTTGTTGGAACCTTACTTTACAACCAAATTGCTTTATGTTATGTTTTGGTTTAAAATGGATTTTACGTAACAAAACAATAATAATGCTATGTTCAAGTTATAATTTTAACTAAAGGATATTTTCTTTTGGTTTTTATTTAGAATTATAACGTATGATATTATTTTGTGGTCAAACATGAAAAAGGAGACAATTAATGTGTTAACACCAACTATGAACGTAAATGTCAAAATATAATTTAAGTTATAATAATATTGTAGGTTCTCGTTTACGTTTAATCAAAGCTTAAGTCTTCATACGGTTATAACTATTTGCTTTTAAGGTACGGATTCTGTGGTATTTAAATTATAGCGTAAATATTTTTTCATCGATCTCATAGTGTACGGGTTTCGTCGCCTTACACTGGTAGCGTTATATTGTGTCGTTGATTTCGTAATATGTCGGTTCTTGAGTTGTTAGTCGTATCATAGTTTTTATCCGTTTCATAGTATTGTGTCGCCGTCACCCTTATTAAGTTGTTTCATTATATATTGCAAATTGTTAGATTGCTATTGATAAATTGATAATTGAAATGCATGCGATAAAATATATTTTATTGCACTCATTATCGCATGTTCCAAATAGACCATTGTTTATTGACTTATTGTTATTGAGACATATTATATCGATATTGACCATTGTTATTGACTTTTATTTGACCTTAATACCCGAGCATTTATCTACCTATGGGGACATAGGGCGTCAATTGAGGCACCTTTGACGTGCTCTATTTATATTATTGTGCGACGAGAGCACTTATTGATTTACTGATTATTGAGAGGCGTATGGATCGATCCTAGGTAAATTGTTACTGGAGTGAGATGGTTAAGTGTGTGTGCCCGCATTCCTATCTCACTTAATTATTGGTGCATTAGTCTGCAGCTAATGTACATACTGCACTGTTACTGGCTCACATGGGTATTTCCATAGATATATATTGTTATTGTACTGATTCATAACTGATTGTTCAGCGTATTGTTACTGGCTCGCGTACTTTATTGATTTCTCATTTGATCGTTCATTGTATCGTATTGTTCTTCATCGTCTATTGTTATTGCTATTGTTTCCTCCATTACTGGGCAATTTTTGGCTCAGTCGTGTTTCTTTGTTTTGTGTTTTCTTTTATTTGTTTCAGGTACTCAAGGGAACCGGGGAAATGTGTGATAAGAGAGTAAAAGGAAAAAGGCTAGACGTTGGAAAACAAGGGAACTTAATAAAAGATCTTTTGAGTGAAACAACTTTAATTTTTGTCGTTTTGTCGAGCACTTTAATTTGAATGTTTTTGGACCGTTGTGCGGTTTTAAAATTAGGGTTAAGATTTTATTGAAAACATTTTTAATATCTATTATTACCGTATCGAGTGACACGTTAGCCCTTACCGGGCCCGGGTGTTACAATAATAATAATAATAATTATTATTATTAGTAGCAGAAGACTTCTACGTTTCTTTCTTTCTCTTTTTCTTTATTTTCTTTTTTTCTTTAATCTCATATTATTATTATATTATTATTATTACTAATATTTTTAGTATTACTATTATTAGATAAATTATGTTAAACTTTTCAATCATCGGTCTCGTAATGAAATTGCCGTATTTTAGCTCATTGTCTCTTAAAACCATTAAACTTACACATGAACCAAATAATAATAATATTTCAATAAAAATTTGGCTCAAAAGTACTTAAAAGTATAGAGGATATTTATATAATACTATGTATAATTGAGACCATATCAATTCTTAACTTTTTCCCAGCTACTTCAGTTATAATAGAATCACCATCCTTGACAGCCTTTGCCTTTGTCTAAAATTCCTCAATTCAACAGGAGTGTATCTCGGGATTTGCAGAGATCGCATCCCTAAGAGCAGACTCCTTTAGCCCTTTTATCATGGACGCATATACTCGGTGTTTTCTCTTCTTATCTAATGGACAATACATGTTATGTTGCTGCAAAAGATCATCAAACAACCCATTAGAACTGATTAATAAAAGAAAAACAGTAAAGTATAAACAAGAGATCAAAGTAGAAAACTAAACAGTATGTAAACTATACAAAAATTGAAAATCTGCCAAGTTTAAACGAATCAAATCGAATTAAACAAATCGAATCAAAGATAAATTTTGAAGACTAAAATTTGAAAATTTGGCAAGTTAAAAAGAATCGAATCAAACTTACTGAAACGAAACGAATCGAACTAAAACGAATCGACTGGGAATTCGATTCGATTCAAATGTAAAACATGATTCGATTGGTTTCCAGAATTCTATTCGATTGATTCATAAAACTTGATTGGATTGGATTTGGACCTTGATTTGATTGTTTCATAAACTCGTTTCGATTCAATTTCCAAATTCGATTTGATTGGAATCAGTAATACGATTCGATTGAAAACTTAAGCTGGATTCAATTCAATTTCCAAATTTGATTCTATTGGAATCAGTAATACGATTCGATTGGAAACTAAAACTCGATTTGATTCAATTTCCAAACTCGATTCGATCCAAATCCAGTTCCACTGTAATCTCCAATCCATACATATCTGGGTTCGCCCAGATCTGATACAGCTTAATTTACAACTTTTATACACAGACTCAAACATAAGGAGCGCCAATCAGACTTGCAAAAGTCCGAAAAACCCTAAAAACCCAAAAACACAATAAATCTGTACTAAAATCAAATTAAATCAGTCCACGGGTTGATTATGATGTCCACAACAAGTTCTTAATATCGATTCTGACAACAACAAACATATTATGGTCCATGATTCTCCAACGATTCCGTTTTGAACCGTCAAGGACCAGGTCAAGAATCAAACAGAAACTGATGTAACACCGAGAATGAAGGATCCGTGATTGATGATTATCAAGTGTGATGCAATAAATACAAGCAGATTTGTGATTGTGTTTAGTAGATTAAAAGAGGCGGTGGTGGTGGTGGTGGTGTTTGAAGACAGAGAAAGTTGAGAGAAAATCTAGAGAAGTGCAAAGTGGACAATGGAAGAGATTTTGGGTTTACTCTATATATAGGGTCAGTCTATCTCGCGATAGGGTCAAAACCTCTCGAGTTTTAAATGATTTTATACTCTCAACCCCCGAACTCTAAAATTGTTTGCAAATTTAGACCCAAAAGATATTTATACACTGAACCCAAACACTCAAATATATAAGATATATATTTGCCGATCCATACATTTGACAACATTTGCATAGGGGACCTTTACATGAAGCCATTAAAACATAAAAAATAAACTTTAGATAAGTTTTCAAAGTTAAATAAAATAAAATTAAAAATAAAATAACTTAAAGTGAGATTTTCGAGTATAAAACATAAAACAAAACAAAATAAGACAGATTAAAAGTAAAGATGAAATTAATATTATATATTTTATAATGCATACAAAGTTTTCTAACTGCTTTAATATTTTTGCGAGAAAGATCATGACATGGAATAGCATTGATTCATAACATCCTAGATCCCATTTCTACTTTAACATCATTATGCCAAAAACCCAAAGTCGACTGTAGATATATTTTGTCCACTTTAAACTTAACAAGTATTTTTTATATCAAAGTGATACATTAAGATACATATTAGGCACAACATTTATGTGATCCCCATTTATTCCAACATGTTATTGCTTCGATCATATCTCGGGCATAGTTTGTGTTCACCAGATCGCCCCGAATTGACTCCGACCCTCTAATGATTGATCAACACATTTTAAGATTATTTGAAATTTTTGCAACCTTTTACAAACACATTAAAGGTTAAACTACATGCCACGCAAGTTGGACTTACATGCCTTCATTTAAGGTGTTTAGGGCTAACTGCTGTCAGACTTGTTGCCCCACCTTAAATGGTTCTAGATTCCCTTTTTGTTTGCTAATTATCAACAGTTTTGTTGACATTAAACACTTTAAGCACTTTTGAAGTTATCTGCCTTTTCTTTTAAACTTTTCAATATTAAGAGAAAAGCAAGAATTAATTTTATGGTGACCAATCACTAACGAACTCGTGTGTCACTTATTAATGATATTTTTGTCTTCATTGATATGACTTTGGAGACATGCAACTGTTTCATAAACGTGAAACCACTAGCATAAGTGGGTGTTTTAGTTTATATCACTCTGATACTTACTCATTTGTCAAGCCTATATACTCATCAAGCAATGATCTTGTTTGGCTTTTGATCTACTATTTTCATGTCCTAGGATCATTAAAGACAATTTCTTATCATTTTCCAAATGTTGGATCAATTTCTCAAAATTTTATAATTTTAAAAATTTTCTGACTCTTTCTAGACAGGAGCTCCCTCTTAACCAGAAAAAATTTTCGAATTGTTTTAGGATTTTCTTTAAAGGAAAATAAATCTTTTTGATAAGTCAAATGACTCAAATTTGTTTTTCTTAAAACAAACTAAAAATATTTTTGGTGAGCTAAGCTTAACTTATTTTCTCCCTCTAAAATAGTGACATATATATTTGAAAAGTATTTACAAATTTTATAAACAAAAAGATAGATTTTAATCAAAACAGATCATGCCGAGCGACTCTACAAGATATAGAAATCGGGCACGATCAAAGGCTTTAGTAAAAAGATATGAAAAGTTGTAGTCGGAGATGAACCTTTCAATGTTGACAAGTTTCTGGTCAAAACAATCACGAATGAAATGCATTCGGATAAGTTTCGTCTTAGAATGTTGGACCGGGTTTTTCACAATACAAAATGCTGCCTCATTGTCGCACTTGATAAGGGTATTAAATAAATTCAAACCGTAATCCAGCAGGTGATGCTGGATCCATATCACTTGCGAACAACAGCTGGAGGCAGCGATGCATTTTGCTTCGGCGGTGGAGGTGGACACAGTGACTTGCTTCTTGCACTGCCAAGAAATCAACTGATCGCCTAGGAATTGCATCCACCTGACGTTGAATTTCTGTTTAAATTGTATCCCCCGTAATCACTGTCGGTGTACGCAAGCAGCAATAAGAAGAATCTTTAGGATACCAAAGACCCAAACGAGGCTCTCCTTTGAGATACCGAAAGATGCGTTTGACAACAGTTAGATGGGATTCCTTTGGGTCTGACTGATATCTGGCACTTTGGCAAACAGGGAGCATGATGTCTGACCTACTTGCTGTGAGATACATCAGGGAGCCAATCATGGACCTTTAAAGGTGTTGATTGACTGGGTTTCTTGATGGATCCGGAGCCAACACAGGTCTTGTAGCAATCGGAGTAACATAGGAAGTGACATCCTTGAACCCAAACTTCTGAACAATTTCGTGGACGTATTTTTCTTGATGAATTAAAATCTTGCCCGTCTTCCGCTCAACTTGTAGGCCCAGAAAGAATGTCATTTCTCCCAACGAACTCATCTCAAACCGATGCTGCATCACATACGAGAATTCTCTACACAAATCATCACTCTTTGACCCAAAGATAATGTCGTCGCCATACACTTGGACTAGGATAAGATTATTGCCAACTCTCTTAACAAAGAGTGTTTGATCGATAACACCTCTCCGATAGCCATTCTCTAATAGATGTTCTGCCAAAGTAGCATTCCAAGCATGAGGTGCTTGTTGAAGGCCATAGATAAATTTATCAAGTCGGTAGACATGATTTGGATGATCTGGATCCTCAAAACCTGGCGGTTGCTTGACATAGATTTATTCTTTTACTGTCCCGTACAAGAAGACAGTCTTTACGTCCTTTTGATACACTTTGAAGTTCATATACGATGCATAGACTAAGAAGATACGAATAGCCTCAAGCCAAGTAACGAAAGCATAAACTTCATCGTAATCGAGACCTTCACGCTGAGAGAAGCCTTATATCACCAACCTGGCTTTATTCCTGATAGTAACCCCTTTATCATCCTTTTTATTTCTAAACACCCACTTGGTTCCAATTGGTCTCTTGTTCTCTGGCTTCTTCACCAACTTCCAGACATTAAGCTTCTTAAACCGCAACAACTCTTCTTGCATTGCTTCAACCCAGGAGTTCTCGTTGACAGCTACACGGTAGTCCTTAGGTTCGAACCGAGAAATAAAACAAGAAAAAAGACATTTGTTAATAGCTCCTGATTGGCTTCTTGTCTGAATGTCGATAGAATGAGAGCCGATTATGTTCTCTGTTGAATGAGATTGGCAGACAGGCATCTGAGAAATCGAATCAACTTGTTTAATGGGAACCGCTTGAAATTCAACAGTTAGGCTTTCCACAGGATGGATGATGTGATTTAAAATATACATATTATTACATAAATATTTCTTAAACTTTTAAGACTTTTGAGCCAGGTTTTATTGAATAATATTCTTAATGAGTTTATATGTGGGTTTTTAAGGTTTATGGAGACAATGAGCTAAAATGGAACACTTTGAATAAAGTTGAAACCGACAAATGAAGGGTCAAGCATATGCTATATATTACTAATTATTATTATAATGCATTAACAATTAAATTGAAAAATTAATAAAAAGAAGAAAAAAAAAAGATTTACATAGTTGGAAAAAAAGGAAAAAAGAAAGTTTTGTCTAGATAAGTTAGCAAAAGATTTTCTAATATTATTATCATTATTACTTTTCTAAAAAAACCTACAACACAAAAAGGAACATATTTATATGAAAATATTTTTTTCGGTGGAGTGCACAGGGGGTCACGGGTCTTTAGAAGACGCCATTGGAAGAATAAATTAATTGGAAGAAAGGCAAACGGTGACAGGGGGCTTGAGAGGAGAGAGCTGAACAGAAGTCCAAAGTAGCCAAAGTGTTTTTTATTGAGAGCAATTGCTGCCGCGAGTCAAATATTTTAGGGGCGCTTGGGTTCTCTTATTTTTAATTTTATTACTTTATAACGAACCCGGGTGTTGAACCTATTTATTTTCTTTTGGCCTTGAGTATGGTTGTTGGCTAAACCCGTAGACCGCCTAGGCTTATGATGAACCTACTTTGACGTTGTGTTTTGATTTGGGACTTATTTATCGTTATGGTTTTATGATTTAGTAAAATGTTTACTTATATTAAATTGATGCGTATGGATATTTAGGATTGTTTGATTAATTGTTATTATTCTATAGTTGCCTTGATTATTGTTTGTCATTATGATAGGTTGCTATTAGGTCAATTACTTTGTGTTCTTGATTAGTTTATGATTTATTTGCAATAAGATCATAGGAATAATAATTATTAATTAAATAAACCTAAGTGTACTGCTAACCTAAATCTGTAAAGTGCTCGGTTATTGATAGGTCTTTATTATTTGATCTTGCTAGATTCAGTTTTTCGTAAGGAGTCCGTCTAGGTTTGATTATTTAATTATTGTCTATTAAATCAATTAAATGTTTTAAGCTGCCTTTGATTTCCGTGCCGTAAGGTAGGATTTCGTATAAAGGAACTAAGTCATAAATAATTAGGTGACCGTAAGGAAACTTGATTTTTAATACTGGTGTGCGTTAAAACTTATTAGAAACCCATAGGTGTCTCTTGAGAAGGGTCAGGGGTCGTGTTCGGGTTTTCTCTTAGGTATCTATTTTACGATCCCAGTCCATGACTAAATATTTTCCCAATTAAGTAACAACTGAAATTTAGGGGATTCTAGCCTAGGTAGTTATCTCGTCATCATCTGAAATAAGTATAGGGTATAGTCGTTTTTAAGTGTTTAGTTTTATTAATTAGTTTAATTTTAGTTTTTAGTAAACCCCCCTTTTATGAAATAATAATAAGTAAATAGTCGTGTTTGTAGTTGAGTCTAATTTAGGTAGTTAACGTAATTTAAAGAGTCTCGTGGGTTTGATATCCGGACTTACTTAGCTGTACTAGAGTCGACCGGTTCACTTGCCGGTTAGTAGTTTTAGTTATGTTAAGAGTCTAGAATTTATTACTTAGTGTCTAGATTAGCGTGTTTTTATATAACTACTTTTAGCACATCAAGTTTTTGGCGCCGTTGCCGGGGACTCTTGGCGATTGCGTTATTAGTTTTGATTAGACTTATTTGCTATATACGTGCTATTTGTATTTTGTTTTGTCTTTGAGCCGTAGGAGTCTAAGTAGTTTTTATTTTATTTTATTTTTCTTTTTGTTTTTTTGAGGTTTTTTGAGTCGTAGGAGTTAGGTTAATATAGTTTAGTTTAATTGCTTTAAATTAGTTTAGTTTTTTTTTTGTAATATATAGTTTATTTCACTACTATCTGGTGCCCGTGATCCTTTTCTGTTTAAGTTTATCTTTGCAGTGATCGTCATGGAGTGCTACTATGAGCCCAAATTTTGCCTGATATACGATAGGATAGGGAATGTTGTTGGTTTGTTAGGACTCATCTGGTGCAATGATGGATTAAATACCACATCCAGAAGAGATATTCATTGATTTCATGCGTGTCGTCCATAGCATTAATCCAAGTACACCGCTTTGGAATTTTATGGATGAGTTTCGGTCAAGCTTAAAGAGTCTAATACAATTTAGTGAGCCGGTGATCGAGTTTGAGGATGTTGGTTTGCAAAATAAGATAGAGGAGTGTATTCCTTCTTGAGAGGACGAGTTTCAAGGTGAATTTGGTGAAGAGTTAGTGGATTTAACCGTCATGGATGAAAGAGATTTTAACCCCGAAAGAGATCTTGAGGAGCTTGAAAAATTGTTATTCGGGGAGCCGGTTGAGAAGCTAATTGTCAAAGAGGAATCACATGAGATATCCGAAGAGTTGAAGAATAAAGAATTGCATCTCATTGTGAAACATCATCCGCGTGTGTGCGGTCAAACTAGCAGGTTTTTAGAGATACTCGTTCGTGGATCGCTACGTAAATCAAAAGTCCCAAGAAGGAGGATATCTGGACTTTGGAATCAAATTGTGCCGAATTTGTCACATCCTCAGACTTTCAATAATTGGTTGATCGAGCTGAATGCTTATTATTGGGCCCACATGAATTTGAAAACTAGCTTCTTCCCAACTAGTTGTAAAAGGAGAGTCTTGAAGAGCACTGATGGGAAGAGGATAAAGGAGAAGCCTCCTGATTGAGGTTTTAGGAACGAGTCCGGCTGAATACTCTTTTGTAAACTTAGCTCTTCACGGGAGGCAACCCGGTACTATGTTTTCATTTTATTTTTATTTCTATTTTGGTTTTACTTCTTTGCTCTGTCGGGTGTTGCTTCTCTTACTTGCAGGTTGCTCCAGGGTTGCTTATGAGATGTTTGATGAGCTATGGTTTTAAATAAGTGTGGGGATGCCACTTGCTTCAGGATTATTGTTTTTGTTCATGAGAGATGACGTTATTTGAAGATAGTTTGCTAATCGCGTTTGAATTGGAGGGCACAGAATACGACTCACGAGGCATATCGTCAATTTACTAGGGGAGTCTGTTCCAATTCATTAATTTATTTTTATTTTTTGCATAATTTTATTTGTAATTTCCTTTTTCTCACATTGAGGGCAATGTGACAAACAAGTGTGGGATGGGAAATTGATATTTTTCGGCAAAAATAAAAATATGAAAAAAAAGCCTAAAAAATATGAAAAATGTCCCAAGAATTTAACGCATATTTTTTTACACTATAATGGAAAATGATAGTATAATCGGAAAATGGTTTTTCAAACTACTAATAATATGAGATAATATAAAAGAAAACGTACTAAGCTTGGGATGTGTCGGTAGGCCCAACTAGTCTTGAAAGGTTTCCCATTGTATATTCTTAATAAACCTAATTAATCTTAGATTTTGTGGGTTCTCATCCTAGGGGGGATAGTGAAGCTGAAATTCGATAAGGCATAGAGAGTATTACCATAAGCTGATTACCCTAAGGTGGTGAGAATTGAATGCACTTTAAAATTAGCACGCCACTCCGTTTTATGAAAATAAATAAAGAGTGGTGGTGCCCGCCATGTCCAATTTTTATACGAGCTTAGAAATTAGTTATATATTTAGGGTAAAAGATGCCTAAGTGCACAATAAAAGAAAAAGAAAAAGAAAAAAAATGTTAAAAAAAAGAGGGTAACAAATTATTCCAAGAATTGGTCCAAAAACAAAATGAAAAAGAGAAAAGTTATGTAATGAAAAAAAGCCAAAGAAGCATTGTCAAAAATAGAAAAAAGAGGCCAAAGTGCACATACTAGACGAGACTGAGAGTTTACATGTTACCAAAGGGATGGCGACTCTGAGGATACACTATTGGGGCTCGAAGTTTCTAGTCAATAAATATTTTCTTAGGGAATACATAGGACGAAGTCCAATAATATTTAGGATATGCTCGTACGACCTCACTTGACCAATCATCCATAATTCCATCTAAGTGTATTTTCTTCTTACCATTAAGGGTTCTTATCTTACGGTGATATGTTGAACCAGTTTGCTTCAACTCAATTTTAATTACTTTTACCAAAGGTTTTTGATATAACTTAAACATAATTGCTAAATGTGCTTGGGGGCTTGATAGGCTGGTGTCTGGGTTTAAGTAGGACAACAATATCGGCAATCGCGGTTTTTGCGTTTATCTGAGCTTTAAAATAACCTATATGTTTTTAAGACCAGTTTTTTCGATTATGATTTCATTGCAATTAGACTTTTTCAGAGACGAAAAAGGTTTAAGTGTGGGGATATTTGATGTGATCTAAAATATACATATTATTACATAAATATTTCTTAAACTTTTAAGACTTTTGAGCCAGGTTTTATTGAATAATATTCTTAATGATTTTATATGTGGGTTTTTAAGGTTTATGGAGACAATGAGCTAAAATGGAACACTTTGAATAAAGTTGAAACCGACAAATGAAGGGTCAAGCATATGCTATATATTACTAATTATTATTATAATGCATTAACAATTAAATTGAAAAATTAATAAAAAGAAGAAAAAAAAAAGATTTACATAGTTGGAAAAAAAAGGAAAAAAGAAAGTTTTGTCTAGATAAGTTAGCAAAAGATTTTCTAATATTATTATCATTATTACTTTTCTAAAAAAACCTACAACACAAAAAAGAACATATTTATATGAAAATATTTTTTTCGGTGGAGTGCACAGGGGGTCACGGGTCTTTAGAAGACGCCATTGGAAGAATAAATTAATTGGAAGAAAGGCAAACGGTGACAGGGGGCTTGAGAGGAGAGAGCTGAACAGAAGTCCAAAGTAGCCAAAGTGTTTTTTATTGAGAGCAATTGCTGCCGCGAGTCAAATATTTTAGGGGCGCTTGGGTTCTCTTATTTTTAATTTTATTACTTTTATAACGAACCCGGGTGTTGAACCTATTTATTTTCTTTTGGCCTTGAGTATGGTTGTTGGCTAAACCCGTAGACCGCCTAGGCTTATGATGAACCTACTTTGACGTTGTGTTTTGATTTGGGACTTATTTATCGTTATGGTTTTATGATTTAGTAAAATGTTTACTTATATTAAATTGATGCGTATGGATATTTAGGATTGTTTGATTAATTGTTATTATTCTATAGTTGCCTTGATTATTGTTTGTCATTATGATAGGTTGCTATTAGGTCAATTACTTTGTGTTCTTGATTAGTTTATGATTTATTTGCAATAAGATCATAGGAATAATAATTATTAATTAAATAAACCTAAGTGTACTGCTAACCTAAATCTGTAAAGTGCTCGGTTATTGATAGGTCTTTATTATTTGATCTTGCTAGATTCAGTTTTTCGTAAGGAGTCCGTCTAGGTTTGATTATTTAATTATTGTCTATTAAATCAATTAAATGTTTTAAGCTGCCTTTGATTTCCGTGCCGTAAGGTAGGATTTCGTATAAAGGAACTAAGTCATAAATAATTAGGTGACCGTAAGGAAACTTGATTTTTAATACTGGTGTGCGTTAAAACTTATTAGAAACCCATAGGTGTCTCTTGAGAAGGGTCAGGGGTCGTGTTCGGGTTTTCTCTTAGGTATCTATTTTACGATCCCAGTCCATGACTAAATATTTTCCCAATTAAGTAACAACTGAAATTTAGGGGATTCTAGCCTAGGTAGTTATCTCGTCATCATCTGAAATAAGTATAGGGTATAGTCGTTTTTAAGTGTTTAGTTTTATTAATTAGTTTAATTTTAGTTTTTAGTAAACCCCCCTTTTATGAAATAATAATAAGTAAATAGTCGTGTTTGTAGTTGAGTCTAATTTAGGTAGTTAACGTAATTTAAAGAGTCTCGTGGGTTTGATATCCGGACTTACTTAGCTGTACTAGAGTCGACCGGTTCACTTGCCGGTTAGTAGTTTTAGTTATGTTAAGAGTCTAGAATTTATTACTTAGTGTCTAGATTAGCGTGTTTTTATATAACTACTTTTAGCACATCAAGTTTTTGGCGCCGTTGCCGGGGACTCTTGGCGATTGCGTTATTAGTTTTGATTAGACTTATTTGCTATATACGTGCTATTTGTATTTTGTTTTGTCTTTGAGCCGTAGGAGTCTAAGTAGTTTTTATTTTATTTTATTTTTCTTTTTGTTTTTTTGAGGTTTTTTGAGTCGTAGGAGTTAGGTTAATATAGTTTAGTTTAATTGCTTTAAATTAGTTTAGTTTTTTTTTTGTAATATATAGTTTATTTCACTACTATCTGGTGCCCGTGATCCTTTTCTGTTTAAGTTTATCTTTGCAGTGATCGTCATGGAGTGCTACTATGAGCCCAAATTTTGCCTGATATACGATAGGATAGGGAATGTTGTTGGTTTGTTAGGACTCATCTGGTGCAATGATGGATTAAATACCACATCCAGAAGAGATATTCATTGATTTCATGCGTGTCGTCCATAGCATTAATCCAAGTACACCGCTTTGGAATTTTATGGATGAGTTTCGGTCAAGCTTAAAGAGTCTAATACAATTTAGTGAGCCGGTGATCGAGTTTGAGGATGTTGGTTTGCAAAATAAGATAGAGGAGTGTATTCCTTCTTGAGAGGACGAGTTTCAAGGTGAATTTGGTGAAGAGTTAGTGGATTTAACCGTCATGGATGAAAGAGATTTTAACCCCGAAAGAGATCTTGAGGAGCTTGAAAAATTGTTATTCGGGGAGCCGGTTGAGAAGCTAATTGTCAAAGAGGAATCACATGAGATATCCGAAGAGTTGAAGAATAAAGAATTGCATCTCATTGTGAAACATCATCCGCGTGTGTGCGGTCAAACTAGCAGGTTTTTAGAGATACTCGTTCGTGGATCGCTACGTAAATCAAAAGTCCCAAGAAGGAGGATATCTGGACTTTGGAATCAAATTGTGCCGAATTTGTCACATCCTCAGACTTTCAATAATTGGTTGATCGAGCTGAATGCTTATTATTGGGCCCACATGAATTTGAAAACTAGCTTCTTCCCAACTAGTTGTAAAAGGAGAGTCTTGAAGAGCACTGATGGGAAGAGGATAAAGGAGAAGCCTCCTGATTGAGGTTTTAGGAACGAGTCCGGCTGAATACTCTTTTGTAAACTTAGCTCTTCACGGGAGGCAACCCGGTACTATGTTTTCATTTTATTTTTATTTCTATTTTGGTTTTACTTCTTTGCTCTGTCGGGTGTTGCTTCTCTTACTTGCAGGTTGCTCCAGGGTTGCTTATGAGATGTTTGATGAGCTATGGTTTTAAATAAGTGTGGGGATGCCACTTGCTTCAGGATTATTGTTTTTGTTCATGAGAGATGACGTTATTTGAAGATAGTTTGCTGATCGCGTTTGAATTGGAGGGCACAGAATACGACTCACGAGGCATATCGTCAATTTACTAGGGGAGTCTGTTCCAATTCATTAATTTATTTTTATTTTTTGCATAATTTTATTTGTAATTTCCTTTTTCTCACATTGAGGGCAATGTGACAAACAAGTGTGGGATGGGAAATTGATATTTTTCGGCAAAAATAAAAATATGAAAAAAAAGCCTAAAAAATATGAAAAATGTCCCAAGAATTTAAAGCATATTTTTTTACACTATAATGGAAAATGATAGTATAATCGGAAAATGGTTTTTCAAACTACTAATAATATGAGATAATATAAAAGAAAACGTACTAAGCTTGGGATGTGTCGGTAGGCCCAACTAGTCTTGAAAGGTTTCCCATTGTATATTCTTAATAAACCTAATTAATCTTAGATTTTGTGGGTTCTCATCCTAGGGGGGATAGTGAAGCTGAAATTCGATAAGGCATAGAGAGTATTACCATAAGCTGATTACCCTAAGGTGGTGAGAATTGAATGCACTTTAAAATTAGCACGCCACTCCATTTTATGAAAATAAATAAAGAGTGGTGGTGCCCGCCATGTCCAATTTTTATACGAGCTTAGAAATTAGTTATATATTTAGGGTAAAAGATGCCTAAGTGCACAATAAAAGAAAAAGAAAAAGAAAAAAAATGTTAAAAAAAAAGAGGGTAACAAATTATTCCAAGAATTGGTCCAAAAACAAAATGAAAAAGAGAAAAGTTATGTAATGAAAAAAAGCCAAAGAAGCATTCTCAAAAATAGAAAAAAGAGGCCAAAGTGCACATACTAGACGAGACTGAGAGTTTACATGTTACCAAAGGGATGGCGACTCTGAGGATACACTATTGGGGCTCGAAGTTTCTAATCAATAAATATTTTCTTAGGGAATACATAGGACGAAGTCCAATAATATTTAGGATATGCTCGTACGACCTCACTTGACCAATCATCCATAATTCCATCTAAGTGTATTTTCTTCTTACCATTAAGGGTTCTTATCTTACGGTGATATGTTGAACCAGTTTGCTTCAACTCAATTTTAATTACTTTTACCAAAGGTTTTTGATATAACTTAAACATAATTGCTAAATGTGCTTGGGGGCTTGATAGGCTGGTGTCTGGGTTTAAGTAGGACAACAATATCGGCAATCGCGGTTTTTGCGTTTATCTGAGCTTTAAAATAACCTATATGTTTTTAAGACCAGTTTTTTCGATTATGATTTCAATGCAATTAGACTTTTTCAGAGACGAAAAAGGTTTAAGTGTGGGGATATTTGATGTGATCTAAAATATACATATTATTACATAAATATTTCTTAAACTTTTAAGACTTTTGAGCCAGGTTTTATTGAATAATATTCTTAATGATTTTATATGTGGGTTTTTAAGGTTTATGGAGACAATGAGCTAAAATGGAACACTTTGAATAAAGTTGAAACCGACAAATGAAGGGTCAAGCATATGCTATATATTACTAATTATTATTATAATGCATTAACAATTAAATTGAAAAATTAATAAAAAGAAGAAAAAAAAAAAAGATTTACATAGTTGGAAAAAAAAGGAAAAAAGAAAGTTTTGTCTAGATAAGTTAGCAAAAGATTTTCTAATATTATTATCATTATTACTTTTCTAAAAAAAACCTACAACACAAAAAGGAACATACTTATATGAAAATATTTTTTTCGGTGGAGTGAACAGGGGGTCACGGGTCTTTAGAAGACGCCATTGGAAGAATATAGTAATTGGAAGAAAGGCAAACGGTGACAGGGGGCTTGAGAGGAGAGAGCTGAACAGAAGTCCAAAGTAGCCAAAGTTTTTTTTATTGAGAGCAATTGCTGCCGCGAGTCAAATATTTTAGGGGCGCTTGGGTTCTCTTATTTTTAATTTTATTACTTTTATAATGAACCTGGGTGTTGAACCTATTTATTTTCTTTTGGCCTTGAGTATGGTTGTTGGCTAAACCCGTAGACCGCCTAGGCTTATGATGAACCTACTTTGACGTTGTGTTTTGATTTGGGACTTATTTATCATTATGGTTTTATGATTTAGTAAAATGTTTACTTATATTAAATTGATGCGTATGGATATTTAGGATTGTTTGATTAATTGTTATTATTCTATAGTTGCCTTGATTATTGTTTGTCATTATGATAGGTTGCTATTAGGTCAATTACTTTGTGTTCTTGATTAGTTTATGATTTATTTGCAATAAGATCATAGGAATAATAATTATTAATTAAATAAACCTAAGTGTACTGCTAACCTAAATCTGTAAAGTGCTCGGTTATTGATAGGTCTTTATTATTTGATCTTGCTAGATTCAGTTTTTCGTAAGGAGTCCGTCTAGGTTTGATTATTTAATTATTGTCTATTAAATCAATTAAATGTTTTAAGCTGCCTTTGATTTCCGCGCCGTAAGGTAGGATTTCGTATAAAGGAACTAAGTCATAAATAATTAGGTGACCGTAAGGAAACTTGATTTTTAATACTGGTGTGCGTTAAAACTTATTAGAAACCCATATGTGTCTCTTGAGAAGGGTCAGGGGTCGTGTTCGGGTTTTCTCTTAGGTATCTATTTTACGATCCCAGTCCATAACTAAATATTTTCCCAATTAAGTAACAACTGAAATTTAGGGGATTCTAGCCTAGGTAGTTATCTCGTCATCATCTGAAATAAGTATAGGGTATAGTCGTTTTTAAGTGTTTAGTTTTATTAATTAGTTTAATTTTAGTTTTTAGTAAACCCCCCTTTTATGAAATAATAATAAGTAAATAGTCGTGTTTGTAGTTGAGTCTAATTTAGGTAGTTAACGTAATTAAAAGAGAATCGTGGGTTTGATATCCGGACTTACTTAGCTGTACTAGAGTCGACCGGTTCACTTGCCGGTTAGTAGTTTTAGTTAAGTTAAGTGTCTAGAATTTATTACTTAGTGTCTAGATTAGCGTGTTTTTATATAACTACTTTTAGCACATCAATGGAAGATACTCAGAGCATTGACGAGGACGTTTGTGGCCGATTGAATGGTGTCTTGCTGATCAACCACATGCTCCGATGCAATGGGGCCGTCCCACAAGTTTTCCATGAATGGTATGACAATCGCGGGAACCGTTGTAGAATCTTAGTGTTGGAAGCATCAGCAGAAACTTCATCAACAATAGTCTCTTCAGCAACAACTTGAATGTTTTCATCCTTTGAGGAGGTGTAGGTATAGAATCAACCACACTTGGTTCTGGTTGAAGATTCATTATAGGCTCAGTATGATTTTGATCAATGTTATCAGTTGACTTGAAAGAAGAATATGAATAAAAAACATCTTCAACAACCACAACGTCGGTTGTATCTGCTGGCTGTGGCATAGGGTTTGCTTGAGCCACACAGGGAGCTGTGGGTAATGCATTTCTGTTTGATGGGCCAACAAATAACCTGACATCATCCAAACTATTTGATATAGCTTGAATCAACATAGACTGAGAAATTGGAGTGGAGACTGGAGCAGCTGTAACACGAGGGCCGGGTAGATAGACCACGAAACTGATTGAACATATAGTCATAATCAAAGATCTAGTTTGGAATCGTGTGAGCATCTGTCGGATTAAGCTCTTGCTAGCCAGCATTGAATGACTCCATGATCACTTTTGCTCTCTTATTATAAACTCGATAAGAATTTTTGTTGGCAACGTATCCAACAAAGTAACACTCATCGGCCTTCTCAGCAAATTTTGGACCTGAATTAGCATTAGTGTGGAGCAAGGTGCATGGACATCCAAATGTCTTAAAATAGTTTACCTGCGGCTTTGTCTTTTAATAGATTTCATACGGAGTCTTCTTCAGACGCTTGCTTAGTAAGACACGTTTCTAGATGAAACACGCAGTATTGATTACTTTGCCCCAGAAGAACAGAGGAAACTTTAAGTTTGACAGCGTTGCTTTGACAACTTCAATCAATGTTCAATTGCGTCATTAGCAATCCCATTTGGTGTGGAGTATATGAGGCACTGAATTGATGGCTGATCCCCTTCAAATGACAAAAGTTATTAACAGCTTTGTTGCAGAATTGGGTTTCATTATCGCTTCGTATACACTTCACCTTTTTGTCAGTTTGGTTCTCCACGAGAGTCATAAACTTGATCAGAAACTGTGCGGTTTCATCGTTATGCCCTAAAAGGAAAGTCAATCTGCAATGGGAAAAGTCATCAATAACAACAAGACAATAGGCTTTTCGGCCTATTTCCTAAGGATGAATTGGACCAAACAAATCCATATGTAACAGCTGAAGAATGGAATCAATCGAATTAACAGTTTTGGGCATGTGAGGGAGCTTGTGTTGCTTGCATTTAGTGCATGAAAGACATTTTTCAATGCAAGAAAATGTTTTAATAGGCAAGCCCCTCACATGCTCACCTTTTACAAGTCTATTCAAATTCTTGAAGTTGACATGATCGAGACGTCGATGCTAAAGTGATGAGTCGTTCTCCAAGGATTTAGATATACGGCATGAAGCAGTTCGTTGTGAGTATGGACTTCTCATATCTAAAATATAAGCATCATTATGCCGTGGATTACGCATCATTATCCATTCTTCGGGGACTTTGAAACCTGGTTTCAAGATCATACATTCATGCTCAGTGAAAAGAGTGGAGTATTGTTTGTCTCAGATTTGTGACACACTGAGTAGATTGTGGTTGGGTTGCTTAACGAGGTTGACGTCATCAAATGTTAAGGTCCCATTTTAAACCTTTCCATGCTTTGTTATTTTCCCTCCTATGTCTCCAGCAAAAGAAACGGATCCGCCATCAGACGGTTGAACGTCGAACAGCAAGGACTCGTCTCTTGTCATGTGTCGGGTACAGCCACTGTCTAAGTACCACATACTATTGACAGATTTTCTTGACTGACCCTACACACATAAAAACTAATTAGTCATGGATTCTCGAGATAAAGCTATCTCCAAAATATTAATAAGAAAATCACCAAACTTAATTTTAGTTCCATAAATTGTGTGACTTGTTGGTGAATGTGAATATAAAGAACAGTCCTTAGGAATCCATACAGAAACATGTTTCCTAGTTTTAGAGGATCTTCTGGACCGTCTTCTCTTTGTTTTCATAATAAGATCTTCGGATTTTTCAAACTTTGGATCTCTTTGCTTACTTGTTTTTTGGTGAGTTCTTGAGCTTTCTAGTCTTTGAACCCATTTTCATTCTTTCCTTTTTGGTTATCCAAAAATGTTTTCTTATTTTCTGATTTTTGTTGAATCTCACATCCATTTTACTAGCAGGTTGATCAGTCCTTGATCCCGACCTGCTAGCAGCCTTGGATCGTTGCCACACACGTAACAACATTTTCTATAATAAACAGTAGAATGATCATCAGAATTATAATACGGTTGATGTGGTGGAAAATATGATCCTTGGAAAGGAACATGACTATGAAAGTCATTTTGTTTGTGACCTTGATTATCCAAAGCATTGGTATAATATGAGTTAAAATGATTTTGTTGATGATGATCATAGTAGTAGTCATCAGAGAAGTTGTATGACTGAGGATTTCTTAAAAAATTGTTTGTTGTGAAAATGATCTCTTACTTGGCGGAACACATTTACACGAATTACTTGTTTTTTCATTTCCAAAAACTCTATTTTTACTTGAATTGTCCTCAAACTTACAACTTGATGATGAACAACTAGTTATGTTCACCTCAACACCCCTTTTCACATTTACATAATTTTCAACAAAAGTTTCATCATAAGCAGTTTCATAATCACTATCCGAAATAACATCAACATTTTCATTCAAAATATTGTGAGAAGTGCCAACATTAACACTATCACAAGTTACACTATTATCCAAAGATGAATTCAATGTATTTTGTGTGGAAATAGAATTGTTATCATTATAGACAGAGTTGGTAAATGATGATTTTAAATTCACATTAGAAACAAAAAGTGATTTGACACTCTTTTCTTGCCACAACCCATGTCACTTTCCACTGACTCACTTTCTTCTACACAACATGCCGTACAAGATGAGTCACTGTTAGAACGAACAGGCACAAGAATTGGATCAACAGTTTTGGAACCTTAGGAATGAATATCTTAGGTTTTGGAACATGACCAATACCACAGACCATTTCGTCTTCAGGTGGGGTGTTGTAACTAAAATGGGTAGGATGTATAATTATCGTAAAAGGTGGTGGAATTGCACCATGTTCATATCCCAAACCCGTCTTTTGTTTCACACCTGTTACAATTCTTAATATACATAAATCCCGTGTACATTTTATTAAGTTTTGTTCGGTTTTATGTAAGATTTATATACTACTAACATGTTTTTATATTTTAGGTTCCGGGTTTCAATTGTGGTGAAAGACGGCGAAAAACAAGCGAAAACGATCTAAATTGAAGAACCGGAGGATCAAGATATGAACCAGACCGAACCAGGAATGAACCAGACTGGACCAGGAATGAACCAGACCGGACCAGGCCGGTCCCCCCTCACCTTTGCTAGAGCGCCGCGCGACAGGGAGGAGGCGGCGTGCTGGGTATTGTTCGAGAATCTTCCAACGAAAATTAGAGTTTTGGGCTTGAATTTCCTATATATAGACCCCTAAACTCAACCTTAAACATAACCAGAAGAGCCATCCGAATTTGTGGAGTTCCAAGGCTTAGGATTACAACTTTTGAAGGCTTTGAAGGTAAAGAATCATTCGGTGAAGCGCTCCTAGTTTGAAGACGAAGAGCACGGGTTCTATCTTTTATTTTCTTTCGTTTTCTAATATTTCCACCATGAATTCTTGCATGATTGTTTTGTTTAAATTTAAGATGTTTGGCTAAATTGCATAAACTACTTAGGCTTATGATGAACCTAGTTTGACGTTGTGATTCGACTTGGGATTATTTATCATTATGGTTTTTATGATTTAGTATAAGGTTTAATTATGTTAAATTGATGCATATGGATGCTAAGGATTGTTTAATGAGTTTTATTCCATAGTTTCCTTTATCATTGTTTGTTATATGATTGGTTGCTATTAGGTCAATTACTTTGTGTGTTTGATTATTTTATGATTGATTTTCAATAAGATCATAGGAATAATATTATCAAATAAATCTAAGTGTGCTGCTAACCTAAATAACTGTAAGGTGCTAGGTTATTGATGGGTCTTTGTTATTTAATCTTGCTAAATTTAGTTTTTCGTAAGGAGTCCGTCTAGGTTTGATTATTTAATATTGTCTATTGAGTCAATTAAATATATTAAATTGCCTTTGATTTCCGCGTTGTAAGGTAGGATTTCGTTTAAAGGAACTAAGTCATAATTAATTAGGTGACCGTAAGGAAACTTGATTTTTAATACTAGTGTGCGTTAAAACTTATTAGAAATCCATGGGTGTCTTCTTGAGAAGGGTCAGGGGTCCTGTTCGGGTTTTATCTTAAGTGTCTATTTTATGATCCCAGTCCATAACTACATATTTTCCCAGTTAATTAACAACTGAAATTTGGGGGATTCTAGCCTAGGTAGTTTTACATTGTCATCTGATTTAATCTACAAACTTGTGCTTTCTTTTAATTTACTTGTTTTCTTAAATTAGCTTTTAATAATAGTTTTAAATTAGTATTTTAATAAAAACCCCCTTAAACAAATATAAATAAATAAGTCGTGTCTGTAGTTGAGTCTAATTAACTAATAAACGTAATTTAAAGGGTCTCGTGGATTCGATATCCGAACTCACTTAGCTTTACTAGAGTCGATCAGTTCACTTGCCGGTTAGTAGTTTAGTCGAGTTTTAGAGAGTCTAGAGTATTACTTAGTGTCTATTTTAAGTTAAATTAGTTAATAAATATCAAACTACTTTTAGCACACCAACACCCATTTGTGCCATAATAATACCATTTAACTTATCATACGCCATTTCAAACTTATCTACCACTATTTTCCTTTGTGACAGATCTAATTCTTGAGTCTCAATATTATCATTTAATTCAACTATTCGTTTTTCATGAAACTCAACTAGCAAAGTAGACTGATACAGTTTTAGATTCAAGTTTGCCATGTCATCATGATGAGTTTTAATTCTAGTAGCGTATGTCTTATCATTATCATCTTGCCAGTATTCATCATTTTGATATTTAATGCCAAGGTTTTCTCTAATTAAGGAAACACTATGAGTTCTATAGCTTTCTACCTTATCAATGCATGCTTGAGAGCAAAGATGCGTGTGTACTCGGGAGTGTCAGGAATGTCTTGGTTGTCTCATGGTGCAGAGCTTGAAGAAGCTTGATCACCATCCACAAATGACGTCCCAGCATAGTTCACGGGTTCAACAGCTCACTAAATTGACCTTCCCAGTCTTGCTCAGATGTTTCAGCAGACCGGGTAATTAGGGCCCTAGTGCTTGAGTTCCCTTTGCTTGAGTTTCCTTAACCAATTTGTAGAGCCCTTTGAGCGGCCTGAGGAACTGTTTTGACCCATCAGCCTTTTCTCACTCTTCTTCCCACCACCTTCACCATTTGACACTTCAGTGATCTTGACATCATTAGCAGGTTGTGCCGGGTTCGTGCATTCTCTCACAAAGTGTCCCATTTTGTTGCAATTATAGCAACGGGGCTTGTGTTTGTTTAACCTAATGCTTTTGCTGTTATAGTCTCTGAAGCTATCTTTACCGTATTTCTTCATGAACTTAGTTGCCCTTAACTTTCGTAGCTAACTGGTACCTGATATCCATCTTTTCAAGATCGTTTTCGTTGATCTCAGGGATGCCACCTTGCTGAAAAGATGGGGGCAACAGGTTTCCTTTTATTATTTCTTCATGGATAGCGATAAAGGCATGAAAGAGTGCAATGTAAGAGTCATCAACATGAGTGGTGGAGTAGCTTGAACTATTTGAGCTGTAGCTTGCAGACTTGTTGATTCCTTGAGTCTTGAGAGCTTGTTCAACGGATTTGTTGACTGCGTCTTGAAATGAGTTTGATGAAGATCCCGGATGACTTACTGAAGACTTGTAAGCATTGTTTTTCTCAGGCTAAGTACCATACAATTTAACTCCATCGACGGGATGAACAATCGGATGTGATTGACTAAGGTGCTGTTTGTTTTTTAAGATGTAAAATGTCTGTAGACTACGGACCACATATGCAGACATCTTTTGAAGCAACCCTCTGCAGCTTGCAAAAAGAAGACTGTTTGTTTTTTAACGTCTGCAGACTGCTAAATAAACTTAAATTTAAATAAATCGATTTTTTTTAAACTTAAACATGCCAAAATTATGATCCCAATACAACTTCATATACGTTAATAATTATTATATCATTCAACTACTTAAATTAACTAATAACCAAACACATATAAGCAACACATTACTTAACATAAGAAGCAAAATTGTTATCTTATCACTTCTAATCGTTATGCTATAAAAAAGAGACATTTTCCGAAAGAAAACCAAAATTCACTGAAACTCAAATCTCATTCTTTATTAAAAAGAAATTTGAAGCAGGTAACGTCATACATGATTTATCAAATCTCATTAGCGTAATACCACTGCTCTAGCCTCAGGGACGCCACCCGTCCTTTGATAAACAACCATCGAGTTGTAAACAACATCCGTCTCTTTAAACTTCACATCATACTCCTCTTTCTCGTCTAATTGATTATCATTCAGCCGTAATGGAAAATAAAAAACGATTCTTGTTTAAGGTTAACACAAACCTGGATTAGTGGCAGGGGCAGCGGCGGACCTGTGCGGGAGCGGCGGAGGAGTAGCGGGGTGGCCGGCGTAGGTATGCGGCTGCGTGGAGCTGTGTGGTGCCCAGCAGAACCGGGGTGGAGGGGCATCGGCGTGTAACGGGAGGAGAGGGTGGAAGACAAGGGGTGGTTGTATTTGCTGGGGTTTGAAAATAATGAAATAGAAAATGAGAAGAGGTAGAAGATGTGATAAGAGGATGGTCCATGTCTTCCAGGATAAGAGGGAGCAAAGACGTTTTTTTAATGAAATGTCTTAAAAAAAACAAACAGTCTGCAAGCCTAAAGGTCTGCGCGTGGTCTTTGCGGTGCAGACATAAGAGGCCAGGAAGATCTTCAGATAAAAAACATACACCAGCTAAGGAAGGCTGAGCTTATTCCATAACCAGTATAAACCCTAACATGATTCAAAGAGCTGACATGGTTGTTCAATCCGAGCTAATCATCCATTTCAAATGACTTAATGGTGGAGGTCAGGTCACTCAAAGTTGTGTTCAAATTTGTGGTTCTCTTTATAGTAGTCACACTACTGTTCCACATGTAAAGCATTTGTAGGTCCCGAAACCGAATCCAACATTGAAAGGATTTTGTTCTTGATAAACGATCGAGACGGGTGCGATATAAACAAACGATCGAACAAATAATATAAAGATAATATTGAACGACTCCGCAATCGGTAATAAAAGATTGATAATATTAAACGAACCGATCCCACCCAAGGTGAGCTCCCTTTGGGTGGTTGATTAAACCTTAAAAAACACCCACAAAACTAACAATACAAGTCCCTATTTATAGCAAAAACATATTCCTTCTAGAAGATCTCTTCATGTTGAAGCTAAACTCATGTCCGGATTTCTCGCCCACTTTAATTATTTTCTTGACCATAATATATTTAATGGGTTTCATGCTTTTGATATAATAAGTCACATTTTTGGCCTTGCAATCACCCCCTTGACTTGTTATATCCATTTTTTTATTATTTTCGACGAAAAACCCGATCAATATTGACTTTCTTCAGTTTGGTCAATCCGAAAAACACTGTAAAAAATAATTGTTGGACCAAAATCATGACTAGCCCAAAGCATGACAAGCCTAACGCAGAGTCAGCCTGGCTTCTATTTTAATCAGGTCCAACACAACAAACCCTAACCCTAGGAGCAGCTCATTCAGCAGCCGTCATCCATTTGTGACCCACCGAAAAATTTGCCGAAGCTCAACGGAAAACGGATAAGGTTGCTGGAACATCCACTCAACATATAGCCCTCTTTAAAAAGGTTCCATGAAAGTCCATAACCTTCTTTATCATGACCCCTCAATCTAACATCAGGTTCTCAGGAACCTCCTTTATAATCTAAAGGTTGCTTTATGGAGTTAAACACATAAACTTCATGGTTTTTGCTGCAATGATTGATGGAACCTGTGGCATGCGCCATGCACGGTTCACCTCTTCATCAACATGTATTTTCTGAACAACCTCTACCTTAGGGAATCTCTGATTCTTCAAATTAGTTTCAAGCGCCACTACAGGATTGACTGGCAAGTGAGTTTCCGCCACTTGAAGAAAATTAGGGAAATCATCGGTAGTGTGGGTCCCGAGTATCAGTTTATGAACGGAGAACGAACTGTCGGAGTACAACGACCAGAGCCATTGGACGGTGAGAGAAAGCCACTCGAGGGAGTGAGAAATGACGAGATCGTACAAAAACGGAGTGTTCTTCCTCCAGACGCCAAATTCTTCTTCCATTTGGTAATCTTCGCCACCGCTGGTGCCTTCACCGAAATACCGACCTCCCACAACAATCAGAGATAACTGACACTCATTGGATACAAACTGAATATCGAAGTTTGGTTAGTACATCTTCAATCTCTGAAATCGTTACCGGAGAAGAACCTTAGGCTTGCCGGAATTTCGGCGCATGACCGAACGGTCCCGAAACACCTGATCTACAAACACGAACTGCTAGCACGATTATTTCCAACTTTATTTCCTGGATCTTCAAACTTCATTTTCAAAACTTCAACAGGTCTTCAAGAAATTAACATCTCGAGTTGCGTAATCATGGAAATAAAACCCAAATATCAAGAACAAAGTTGAATCAACTGATTCAAACCCACTTTGATGCCAAGTGTAGGTCCTGAAACCGGATCCAACATCGAATGGATTTTGTTCCTAATAAACGACCGAGACGGGCGCGGTATAAACAAATGATCGAACATATAATATAAAGATAATATTGAACGACTCCGTAATCGGAAATAAAATATTGATAATATTAAACGAACCAATCCCACCCAAGGTGAGTTCCCTTGGGTGGTTGATTATACCTTACAAAACACCCACAAAACTAACAATACAAGTCCCTATTTATAGTAAAAACATATTCTTTCTAGAAGATCTCTTCCCGTTGAAGCTAAACTCATGCACCGAAGCTCTTGTCTCATGTTCGAATTTCTCGCCGGCTTTAATTATTTTCTTGACCATAATATATTTAACGTGTTTCGCCCTTTTGATATAATAAGTCACATTTTTAGCCTTACAGCATTGAGTTTATGAACTTCTAGTTGACCTCCGAGTAGTTATAGATCAAACCAGCACTTCTCATTTTGATATTTAGGGTGTCAAATATGTGAATGAGGGATAGATTCTCCTTGAATGTGATTGAACATGTTGAAATCTCATTTCAACATTTCCCTTCTACTTTCCCTCATGTCCAAATTACCCTCAAACTTCTCAACCAAAGGCATCCCAATGGTCTTTTGCAATAGTGCACTCCCTTAGAGTTTGAGCAATGTCAATTGATAAGCATACACTCAAAACACCATAAGCCTTTTCATCATCAAGGATCAACTTCTTATCATTGTCAGTGAAACTTTCAACAGGTACAGCAACTGGTCCAGCGGGGAAATGTGTGGTAGGTCTATGAGGTCCATTCTCAATGGATCTTGGAAGAGCAAAGTCATTTATTTTTATATAGTTCTTAAACCTCCACTTGAATTCCTCAAAGTTACTTTCCCATTGAGCAATTTAGGTGGTTTGTTTTTTGTACCGGTTTCATTCTCAAACATTAAGTAATTTTTCAAATCAGGATCGTGAGACATTTTGGCAGTTGGAAGATCAAATCTAAGCAGTCTTGAAAGGCTAAAAATTCTGCTGAAAACACAAAGTCCTAATGAATTGAGTTGAGTAAAAGGAATCGAATCGAACACAATGAATAGAATCGAATAATGAACACTCAATTCGATTCATTGATAACTCGATTCGATTGAATTATAAAATGTGATTCGATTGAGTTGGGAAACTCGATTCGATTGGTTTCAAAACCCGATTCAGTTAGTTTTGAAAACCCGATTCGATTGGTTTTCAAAACTCGATTCGATTGGATTTTAGTAATATGATTCAATTCAAAATTTCTAGAAAGTACAATTTCCACTTTTTACGTACGGATCTCCAAACAAGCGCACTTTTCACCACTTTTGAATCTTCAAAAACACTAAAATAAACCCGAAGCACACTTTAACAACTTCAAACACAACTTTTAACCGATTTTCAAGCTTGCAAGTACACTCTCTAGGCTAAAAACCCACTTGTAACACTTGAACACACTTTGTTTTACAAAAACACACCTCACAAACACTTAAGCAAGACCAAAATCCAAGGTTATGACTCAAGAACCTCAACTAGTAGAACCGAAAGCTCTGATACCAATTGTAGGCCCCTAGAACGGATCAAACAACTATGTTCTTGGATCAATCTCACTTGTGAGTTAGCGGAAATCACTCACAAGGAACCGAGATCTCGGATCTTATTGTGTTCAGTTTTTTACCGAAAAAGGAAAGGAAAGAGGGAGAGTAGGGAGAGTTGGTGAACTATGGATAAGGTTTTCCTAAAAAGTTAGTTTAGCATATGCATGCTTCATCTTTTATAGGAGAAGCCATGCCATGCCTTTTTTTTATTATTTACGGCCCAATGGGCTCAGACTACATGGCATCGGGCCCAAACATATAAACCAAAGATGAGAACAAACAAAATACATCATGAATACAATGAAATAATACGAAAGACTATACAACAAAACAGGGTCTAATAACGATGCTGGTAGCAAGCTATTGTCGCTCGCCTGATGAGTCCAAGGCGGGACGAAACCAGCAGACCCCCATCATGAGCGGACCTATTCGCTGTCCTTCTAGCGCCACACGGAGTTTGAGGAGTAACTCCGTGACATAATGCACACAATAAGAAAATCCAAAAAGAATTAAACTGCAACATTACATGAACTTAGAATACAGGTTCTAAAAAAGTCCCAATGACAGGTGCAGCACTTATTAATATTTGTAAACAGCATCCCCTCATTCTTTAAAGCTCATTTGTTAACATTATATATATATATAACATCATATAAGCATTTAATCAAACACTTTACACCCACAGTTTGGAAAAAGGAACTAACCAAGTAAATTACTTTATATAAGCATATAAACATAGAATTAGATATAAGCATCCCTCCACTTCAAAACAAATCACAGAATTAGATATTAATTAACATAGTAATTAATCATATATTACTTGGGAGATAGAGTTTCCAAGTTGGTGTATGTGACAAATTGACAACATATATGACTAGGGGTGTTCATCGAATCAAATAACGAATTTTCAAGTTAAATCGAATCGAATAATCCAAATAATTATTTTTTTGCCGGTATTCGTATTCGATTAAAAGTTGAACTATTCAATTCATGTTCGTATTCTTGTTATAAGCCCAATTCGAAATTCGATTCGAATTCGTATTTGAAACTCGAATTCGAATCGAATTCGATTTTAATTCGAATAAATACAATCTAATTCAAGTTTACCTGTGCCAAAAATACAAAAACCATCATCATAATTGAAAAGAAACATATAAATTTAAAGTAGCTACAATACCACATGGGGTATGTTTGGCAAAACTAGCTGGTAGCTGTTAGCTGGAAGCTGGTGGCTGGTAGCTGGCAGCTTTTTACATATATTTAGGTGTTTGGCAGAGTAACTGGAGCTTTTAATAAAACTAGTTAGGCACCCGCGCGGTACAGCTGAGTGCGCACACAACCTGACATCAACCACATAATCAGTGTCGGTATGTGATTCACTTGATAATAGTGTACACATAACCTGAATGCAGACGCTTAATTCGTGAAAGGCAGTAAGTATGTAATCGATGGCGAAAATCAAGAAACAAAACTGAAATATACAATAATTTCAAATAGAGAATTTTTTAAACCAACCTCTTTTGATCTGAAACCCTTTCCGACCCGGCACCGTTTTAATCTAAAACATGTTATGACCTGGCCCCTTTCAACTTAAAACCATACCGACACGAACCGAACTAAATTAACCCTTTTTGTGTCGACTCGTTCTAACCCTTATTTGGTCTTACACATGACACGAGCTCGTCCGACTCGACTTGTTGTCAATCATAACCGGTAATTATGTAGTATACTAATTTTTAAAATTAAAAAAATATAGCAATATGATACTCAAATTAAAGAGAATAAAATGCTCTTTTTTATGATGCAATTTGTTCAGAAAAAAATATTAACGTGTGAAAAAGTTATAGTCTTTTAAAAAGTCATAGGGTAGTTAGTTTTGAATAAGGGTAAAAATATGTAACTATTATAAAAATTAACAAAAGTTGTTAAAAGTTCAGGTACCAAACTTGTAAATTCAATTGTAAAAGTTTCTAGCTTTTCTCAAACGCTACTACTAGTGGCGTTTAAACATGGAGCTTTTTCTCCAAAGTTCAAAGCTTGAAGCTAGAAGCTCCTAAAAGCTCGTTGCCAAACATACCCATGATAATAAATTCAAAACTAAACTACAAATAGTATAAAGTTCAAAATATTCAAAACGAGAAGTAAATAACACTCATATCAGTATATGCTAGGAAACAATAATATGGCATATTGGGTTTAATAATTAGTAATGGAGATTTATTATTTATGGATTTGACACAAATAAAAAAATAATTATATATATACATATATATGTATATATAATTTGAATTCAAATTTCGAATCGAATAATAATCATAAATTCGTATTCGATTAATATACTCGAATACGAATCGAATCGAATTCGAATTTTTTAAAAGACTAGTAGCTACCATGCATGTTGTTGAACTGGGATTTGAAACACAGATTTAATTTTGTTGCTGACAAAACTTTTCAAGAGTTGTTTTGTTACAAATTTGGTTTAACTATAGCAAAAGAATAATATGTTTTAGAAAGCGTCATTTTGAATTTCAAAGCACCTTTTAAGTGTTAGGGTTTTGGTCAATGATAGGCTTTCAATTATAAAGATTCTAGTCAAAAAGTTGACTTATATTTGCTACAGTTACTTGTTTTATTAATTTATTTATATTTATATTTTTTTGGTATATTTTAACTTTAAACTTTAAAGTTATTTGGTTGATTTAAATATGATTTAGGAAAAGAAGAAAAGATGAATAAGGGCAAGGTATATTATTTACCAGAAAAGAGCAACCTCGAGCTCATAACCCAGTCACAAATTCAAACCTTAGACCCAAAGTTTCTAACTTTCAAATTTCAACTATATTCCGCACCTCATGCAGAAATCTATGCACACATCGTTACCAAATTATTATGTTATACGCATAAATTAGTGACATCTTAGTCTGTTAGACGTATTAATTAAGTTGTGTCGTGTTTGATTATGTTTTTTTTCCTGTTTGAACGTACGTAAATTGCAATGTGAGACGCACTATGGATGACCACAGGCATCTTCGTGTGAAGGAACGAGGGGTGTGGGAAGATGAGCCTAGGGGCTCTTTTATATTTTACTAGTTTTTATCCCGGTATTACGGGGGTTGTTTAAATTTTTCGTTTTTAATATTGTGATTGTATTTTTTTGAATTTTAGTTTATTTATTGTAAAAAGTTAATAATATACTTGAACTTATTTTGATTAATTTATGTTGGGTTATGTTCATTTTTTAATGAAACGTTGAATGAATTATCTACTTAATTTTTATATTTATTTGTTTATGTTCATTTCTTAAAATTTGGATATTATTTTGGGAAATTTTGATTTAAGTTAAACTTAAAAGAAAAAAGAATTACATTAAATTGCTAATATAACTAAATCCATATTGAGAAATTAAATTAGGGTTTGATTATGGGGTTTGTTTTACATTTTACGTTTCTAATATTATATATTTTTTTTGTATATTAATTTTATTTATTGTAAGGAAATTAATAATATATTTATGGCTAGATGATAAAAGAGTTTCACAAATAAATAAGATGTTATAACTATTGAAAAGCTATCTGGGTTTGATGAGACCCATAGCCCGCTAATTATTTACTATAAATAATATCCTTTCTTTTAAAAAAATCGGATATTAAATTTAGTATATTCATATTTTATAGTATTTTCATATCAAATATTTGGTGAGATTAATTTTAATATAATGAGATGTTACAATCCGTTTAATGACTATCTGGGTTTGGTGAGATCCATACCTATGAATTCGGGTCAAATACATAAGGAACCACCATTTACAAATAAAACAATCTGATGGTTTTGTTGTAATATCTCGGATTTTTCGTTTACGTTTAAACCGACCGGGAATAATTTAGATTTTCATTATTAAATAACAATAATATATTTAAGTTTCTAATGTTCAATTTATACCCCTCATACTTTATATAATATCTAAATCCTTATTTAAAACATAAAAAGTTCAACAATTGACAAAATATCAAACTACAGGGACTAAAAATGCAAAACAATGAAAATTTCCCTATTGTGGCCTGGGGCGCTGCGCGACGGGACCACCCTAGGTGGCCGCACAGCGCGACGGGGTACCTACACAGATTGTTTAAGCCTTAGTTCGTTTTCTAGTTCGTTTAAGGTATAAAATCGTTTATTTTAGGCATATTAGAGTGAATTAAGGTCCAAGTAAACATCATACAACTAAAATACCATTCCTAATTAGTTTTCCCTTGTCCAAGATCAGATCTTTGTGAATAAATCGAAGATTCTTTCCTTAAATCGCATATACTTGCTTAAACGGGCCAAAAAGCTCATATTTGGTTCGTTTTAGCTATTCTTATATAAACACATCATAATTCCCTGCTGTAAACCTTAATCTAACCTTACTACATCTCCTCCAGCCGTCACCTACCTCTGCTCATTCTCAAACCCTTCGGTTTTTGCATATTCGTTAAAGACACAAGCCTTGACGTTTGACTTTGCTTATACGTTGATCTTTGACTCGTCATATCTCTTGATCCTTTCACTTTCCGGGTAAGTTGTAAACTGTAAAATTGTTCATAAATATTCCTTAGTCAATAACCTTCAATCAATTTCTGAGATTGAAGGGTATTGACTGGTCAATTGCTTTAAAACCCGATAAAGGGTAAAATAGTCAACAACTTTGACTTCTCATTTTCTCATACTTCTGGTAGGATTCAATGTTCGGTCCAGAAGAATTTTCTTCTCGTAATTAAATTTTAAGGGTTCTTCCCAAAACCCGACTCCCTAATCGAAGTTCAGATTCTGGTTAGACTCGACTCGTTTAAACAAATCAACATAACTAGAGTTCTACTCATCCGTTTGGATTGATTCCAGCGGCATTAAGTTCGTTTTTATTTATAGTTTCATATCACAAAGTTTTAGGTTCTGATTAGTTATCTCTTTTGACGCGTTAGTGGATGACTCGCTTAACCATTACTCGTTTATCGTATTTATTAATCACTTGCCTTCCATCTAAGGTGAGTTTGATCATTCCCCTTTTTATACATTGTTTTCTAACGTTTTGAGGACATATGCGTACTTACTCATATTTTCTATTCTATATATATACACAAAATCGCAAACATAATCATTGTGTGATTATCAATTGAATGCTATTTGCTAATTGCTACACGTTTAATTGTTTATTTGATAACGTTTCGGAGAGGTCCAACATATCCCCTTTTGTATAGGGTTCTCATTAGTATGATCATACGATCGTCTTAGTAACCAGAGCCCGATTCGCTTGGCAAAGGTAAAACGACAACCTTAGTCATCGCTTGGCAACGATTTCATTGGCACACACGATTTGGTTATATGCATGTTTGTTATGATTCGATTGATTATTATCACATGGTTGGTTTGCGCATTTATCATTTATCAACTATATATATATATATATATATATATATATATATATATATATATATATATGCTATTATTTAATGTTTCAAAATTGTTGATCATCTCACTCAACATGTGTTGTTGACAAACTCCATTTTCTACGCATATGCAGGTTGCTTAGATTGAAGTATGGATATGTAGTCAAGACCATAGATTGTATTGAAGACAAACTTAAATTTAATTGATTGTATTTATTTAATTGAATTGTTTTGTTGTATTTGATTATTGTGTGTACATTTGAATTAAAATAATTAATTAGATATTGTCACATTTTATTTATGACAGTATCTTCGAGTTGTGAGCAATCGGATCACGCCCCGGCGTTTCCGCCTTAAGTTGGGGTGTGACATTCGTTTTATATATTTAAAATAACATAACATGACTATATCTTTTATAAAATTGATAACATGTTGAATTGGTTTTGGACATTTCTTAATTCAATTTCATATTAACAAATATTAAATCATATTCAAAAATATTAAATCAAAATAAACCCTTCGGGGATGTTTGATATTTCTTATGAAAGCTCCTTGTAATTTTTCAATAAATTAATAAGTCATAACAGTGTGACTTAATTATTAACCTTTCCACTTTACGCCAAATGTTGTTTAAGTTGCGTACCTGATGATGTATTCAATCGAATATTCAAACCTGTGATCTTGATTTCAATCCTCATAAACAATAAGCAGCCTGGATTAATCTCTAAATCGTGTGAGAACTTTCAGATAAACCTATTTCGTCGGTTACACGCGATTGATTTATCGGATAAGACAGAGATTTCTCTTTTATTGGAATTGGATTTGTAAGTTTTCTGTGAATTCATTGAAGAACAGAACATGGTAACCGACGTTCTGTTCTCTGTATAATCGATCCATTCATCTCTCTCTATGTGGCCTCCATCATCTTATCATAAATAAGATTGATGTCATTGGGTTTAACCCAAAACCCAACTAATTAGTTGCCCACTAATAATAAATTAAGGCTCATGTTATTATTTCAATAACAAAGTCTAAATAATAAGACCCAAATAACATCTAGAATTAAATCGAGCACGCATTCCCGCGTCACCCAACTCGTTTAATATTTAACGTTATTTACTTGATCTACAAGTTAATCCAATATACTAAAATACACATTGATAACACTAAAATTACCAACACCAAAGCAATCTCAAACACCTTATTACTTTTTAAAAAGTTAATAAGTTATAAGCTGACAAAATAAGCAATCCCAAACACCCCGAAAACCCTAGAGTCGGGTTAATTTTCAAACTCAAGAATCATGAATTTCATTTGAATTAATAAAAATAAGTTTGAATATTAATTATTTAACAGTGTGTATAATAAGCAGTAATTTGATATAAAATTTAATGTATGATGATAAAACCAAGAAAAAATGTGAAAAGATCGAACGTAAATTTTGTCATTAAAAGATTAAAGCAAGGAAATGCATGCATCTCTAATGCATTTTCTTTCCATTTTAGGCTACAAACAATACAAAAGGAGTTCAATATATAACAGTAACAATAACAAAAAAAATGAAAGTAGTAATAATAATAATAACAATAATAAGTTGATGATCTTTGTATCTATCATCTTCAAGGTCTCGGTGGCGGGAAAAATTGCGTACCGGCAACGAAAGCACAAAGAGGAGTTGGATAAATGGAAGAAGGGTCAATAATGGTGACAGCTTGATAAATGCTGCTACTACTGGTGGCCGCTGAGCCGCCGGACGTTATAACATTAACGCCTTGATGTTGATTATTACCAGTGGCGGATGAACTTTCTGCTACGGAATGCAGGTTGTATTCACCTGGATCAGGGCCATGATCATAAAGAATTCCGTTGAAAACATGTCCTCCCACGCTAATGGCTGTCTGATAAGCCATCTGCTCGTTGGTTTCGTCCATCCCGCTAACTCTAACACGACGAAACAACGCTGGTGAACTCAGTTCCGCCGGGAATGGAAACCCTGGCTCTAAAAACAAAAGTTATAAAATATGTATTTGACCGGTCAATGTTGATAAAAATGTCTATTTGATAAATCAATTCCTGTAAATTTCCATCATAAAACTCAGCAACTCAATCGCCTTTTAATCATAATTCGACTAGAATTTTGAACCAGCATCTTCTACTTGTCCAAAAAATCTCTTCGAATTCATAATAAATCTCGTCGAAAGCCAAAATAAATATCGTCAGACGTCTAAATAATTATGTTGGCTCTGACGATTTAAAAGAAAACTAGTGCTTGACGGTTTCATGGCTCGTGAAAGAATGTGGTTGGTTAAAGTCTTAACGATCCTGTCAAGTAATGACTTAAAAGTGACCGGTCAACGAGTTTTAGGGCGAACATTTCGAGAATTGGTTGGTAAAATGAACATTTTTTCGACATTTACCGATAAACATTTTCGTCATCACTCCATAAACAGATCATACAAGTTAAAACAGTTAATTACCTGAAGAAGTATTTTGAAGATTTGCCGTAGGACGATCTTCTCTAAATCTCTTTGGATTATGTTGAGAACCACCGCCACTCGTAATCATGAGACTGAGTTGCTGGTTACTTGAGTTTTGTTGTTGAGGTGACAACGAGAGTTGTTGACGCCGTTCACGGCGTTTAGCTGCCGGAACCCAAGTGCTTTGGACGTGGGTTTCACACGGGAACCCGCGGCTCCGACAGCAAGTTCTACATCTCATATGCTGGCAGTCTTTCTTGGCTTGGTTCCCACAATCTTGGCAGCTTACTCCACCACTACCAGTGTCTCTTCCACCACCATCTCCTCCGTAATCTCCACCAATCATGTAGCCTGTTTGCCTCATTAGGTTAACCCTAGGGATGTCCCGGTGATGGTGTGGAGATGGTTGTTGTAAAGATCATTTACAATGCACCGGTACTTGTTCGTAAATCTTCATGCTACTTCTACTGGCGCGTATGCTGTCGATAATGCGGGTGTTATTAACGATAGCGGAGCTCTAACAATCGGGCTGCCAGCGCTCAAATGTCCTGACTGGAATCCGGCCACATTGTTACACTCCGACTTCCTAGTTTGTTTTACAAATGTTAGGTGGATATATATGATATATATAGAAGTGGTTTATGAAAATTGTAGGAGGGGCTGATGGGGGATCATCTACTACTTAAAGATCTAGCGCTAGGGTACTGGTTGTTACAATTTCATTGAGTAAACAAATAGACGTAGCTAGTTAAATCCAACTCGTATGGTAGGTTTTAGAAGAATAGGATGGGAGTAACTAGACGGAGACAGATATAGGCTGCTTTTATTGTGACCATGACAAAAAAACTTTATACTAATAACATATAAGAGTAAAGTGTTATTTTCGTTCTTATGGTTTGGCAAATAATGCGAATTTAGTTCAAAAAGTTTAAGTTTTGCATATGGACCATACACGTTTTTCAGTTCTTACCAATTACATCCAAATCACTAACCCCGTTAAATTTAATAGTTAAGTCAGGGATAGACTTGTCTTTTTACTCTTTCTTTATTATATGAGCAAGTGCCAAAATTGCCCTGACGTTTGATCACATTTGCGAATTTCATCCAAAAATACTTTTTTTCGCAATTAGACCATTGATTTTTCCCAACCGTTGCCAATTTCGTCCAAATTATTAAGTCGGTCTAAATTCAACGCTAACTCAGAATGCTACTGTCCTTTTACATGTTTGTTTATATTATTATTATTATTATTATTATTATTATTATTATTATTATTATTATTATTATTATGTGTTTGTTCGATGGCTTATATAACATCTCCATATTTCTATGTTTGAATCCAATATAGTATACGATTGTTTGTTCTTCTTTATTTTTAGTCATATAAAGGGTTTAGCTTAGTGTAATAATAATAATAATAATAATAATAATAATAAGAAGAAGAAGAAGAAGAAGAAGAAGAAGAAGAAGAAGAAGAAAAATTGGTTTTAAATACTTCCAACTATGTCCTATTGGCAAATAACATGCCCAACTTTGCACTTGGCTAATGGCAGTCCCAATTAAAGGGGTGTTTGTTTTTAACGGTTCGCGACTAACAGATGACTACCTCTGTTAGTTTGTTGCTGAGTTGGCACGCCTAGTTGTAAAAAAATTGCTTATGTTGCAGCTTACGTGGCACGGTCTCTTCTCTCTCTCTCTCTCTCCCGAATTAACGTGTTTATAGACGCCGGCCACCACCATTCGCTACCACCACTGTTGCCTCTAATCCGTCATCACCATGTCTTCAAGATGAAGTTCAGGTCAATTTTAGTTCTAGTCCAATGGTGGGGTTTTTCATTAGAACTCTAGAAACAAACTCCAATTCGAACCCAAAATTTATGTTAGTTGATTACAGGTTGCAATTAAAATCTTAGGGCTTTTATCTTGTTGATAAAAACGAATTGAATGATATATTTATCACTTCGAATGGTGTTTGAATTGATAGCCCACAGAGCCTTGCCGGAATTCAAACAACCCACAGGAAAAACGATTCTGATTTTTTGGATTCAAATAACCCATTGGTGGTGGTGATTCGTTTATTCGCCGGAAAAACGTGGGTGCAGGTAGGGATATGTAGTGGGAGGAGCCGGAGCACCTGCAAACCTGCAGCACCACCATAGCCGCATCCAACATGTCTTCGTACTCTAACTTTAAAAACATACCCCCAGGCCTTAATCTTCTCCACTGGTAAGAAAATCCTAATGCCAGCCACCGAAAAATCGAACAAGCTCGCTGTCACCACCACCCATGATCTTCTCCACCCGGTGAACCATTATTGTCTTATAGAACGATTTCATTTTCCAATGTTTTCAGCGATGGTTACAGGTGATGATGATGGCGATGGCTGCTAGTGGCAATGGCACGGTGTTGTAGTGGTCGCTCTTAGAAATAAACAGGGAGGAGGAAGACAATACACATGTATGCATACATATTATATTACTTATTATATATTATATATTACTTTGATTGTCGCATAAGCTGCCACATAAGCAATATTTTGACAACTAGGCGTGCCAACTCAGTAATAGACTAACAGAGTTAGTCATCCGTTAGTTGTGGACCGTTAAAAACAAATACCCCTTTAGTTGGGACAAGTGCAAAATTGGGTCTGTTATTTGCCAATAGGGCATAGTTGGGAGTATTTAAAACCAATTTTCCTAATAATAATATTGCAAACAAACATGTAAAAGAATAGTAGCACCCCCTGAGTTAACATTGAATTTAGACCGAGTTAACAATTTAGACGAAATTGGCAATGGTTAGGAAACATCGAGGGTCTAATTGCGAAAAAAAAAACTATTTTTGGACGAAATTCGCAGATGTGACCAAACTTCAGGAACGAATTTGGCACCATATTCATATAATAAAGAAAGTGAAAAGACATGTCTACCCCTGACTTAACGATTTAATTTAACGGGGTTAGTGATTTGGGCGTAACTGGCAAGAAGTGGGACACGTGGAGGGCCCATATGCAAAAAATGAACTTTTTGGACTAAATTCACATTATTTGCCAAATCACAAGGATGAAAATAGCACTTTACTCAACATATAATAAAGTATAGTATTCAGGTAACATACGGTGTGACTCATGAAATCGAAAGTCCAACATAACAATTAAGTATTAAAAATAATAGCATTAAAACCGGTGAATAAACAAGCTAGAAAGAGCCTTGTCTACCGCAGAGGTGCCCGGCACGCCCTGGTAGTGCTGATAATTGATAAGGCTAGGGAGGTGACGTGGTCGATTGGCAGAGCCTATCAGGTACCTCTGGGGGTATGGCAAACAAGGCACCGTCTTAGCCTGATTATTTACGTTTAGGCATTTGTGGCCTGGTTTTTATGTGTCATGATAAATGAGATGTCAGCATATTTTTGAATAGATTTTTGTACGGATTTATTTGGTATATAGTAAGGGGGTTATGATTATGCAGTAAAATTCTATTAGCTATGTCTATTTGGTTGAGTTTTTTATACGTCTGTTTGAAATTTTTTTATATGCCTATTTTGATAATCTTTCCAAAAATAATTTGTGTAACTGTTATATTTATATATTATAGGATTTGAATATTAGAGTGTGTTCGCTGATATCTAAGTCAAATACTTTCTTATCTGAAAATTATCGGAGATAATAAGACTTGACTTACGACATGTCATTATGTCATGTATATATAAAAGGAAGATATGAGTGTCAATGTGTGTCCATCTTTCTATTTCTTGTCACTTTAATCTGCATGAATGGCAAACCTCTAAGTCCCTAGAATTTATCATCTAGCTATCATTTAGATAAGGGAAACATGAGAAACAGAGACTTTTGTCTCCAAGATGTGAGTGCAGCGAGCAAGGCTATTTTCAAGATTTCGAATCTCCTATACAAGTAGTGAAAATGAGCTCTTAAAAGTTAAAATGGATATATGTATATTTTTTTGTAAAAAAAAGTGGGGCCTAAAAAGGGGATGAGAAGTGAGAAAAAAAGAAAGAGAAGTTGCCGAATCTAAAACATATGAGTTTACCTATGTTATGAAAAAGGTCTTCTTGTCTTTTATATCCTTACATTTGTGTTTAAATCCTCAATATAATAACTAAATATTATTATATATGTCAAACAAGTGAAATTCTTTTATTGACCTCTCAAAACTTCGGGCCTCATGCGGGTGCACCTCTTGCACATGCCCAACCCTCACCCTGGCAACGAGACAAAAAAAGAAAAAGACTAGGAAGAAATACTAAAAAGAACACAGAGATGGACTTACGACAAATTATTTTAAGTTTTTAACCACATAAGATAAATAAATGATTAGATCAAAGATTTTCATAATCTAAATCTAAACTTGTTATCGATTACTTGATGAATAAAATAGGTTACAATAGTCCCTGTATATAGCTCGCTAATCCTTAACCCATTGCAAACCATTATCAAACTAAACTAGAAAAGAGAAAACATCTCATCTCGTTAATCTTTAGTCGTGGCATGGCTTTCGTGAGGATGTTGCCTAGTTGCAAATCCCTGCTAACATATTCCACTTTAACTTGCACTCATAATAAGCTTTTGACATTCAAATTCGCTTGTTTCTTGATTTAATAAACTAATCATCCTTTTAACTACAGAATCAAACGACCTTGACAAGGAATCATGTTGTGAGCTAATCTGAACCTGATTCTAACATGTTGAGCCCGCCATAATGCTAAACTGTTGATATGTAACATTTGGGTCGTTAAAAGTTTGTTGTGTCGCCGAATCATATGATTGGTCGCTAATTCTTTTAGTTGACTCTCAATATTCGACACCCTACTGAAGCCTGCTGCAGTAAGCATGTAATTCTAATCGATTGCCTCCCTTGCCGGATTTCGTTCTTGGTCAATGGTCTTGAATGCCTTTTTTTATCTGAACCTTAGCCTTACGCTCTTGAGATCAATTAAAAGTAACAAACGATTAGATAAGAGATTTTCATAACCTAAACTTGTTATTGATAATTGGTTAAATAAAATAGGTTACAATAATCCCTATATATAACCCAATGATCCTTAACTTGTTTCAAACCCTTGTTAGATTACAACAAGTAGAAAAACTATAACTTGAAAAAACCTTATTTTTGTGATTACGACATTTAACCCCTCGTACACACACAAGATTTACACTAACAAAAAGCCTTACTATATTCTAACTAGGAGAAAAACTAACTAAAAAACCTCTAGGTTTGTAAGTACAACGTACATTTAACTCCCGGTACTTACACAAGATGACACTTAACACATTTGAAAACAATCAATAAGATTCATTTAACAATCTTCATGTTTAAAGTAGAGGTTTAAGTGGTTTTAAAATTTCAAATGTGATTTATTTATTTATATTTTAAGTTAGAGTGAACATGACATCACTTGTGTTAAGAAATTATGATAAAGGATTATTAGAACTTGTTAATAAAGCTTAATTTTTATTATTAACACTACAAAGAATTAGGATATATGAATTTGTTTGTGAATATTGACAAATTTTGTGCTAGAGTAAAATTTTGTGTAAATTTACGTGATGACCAAAGTGTTTGATGAAAAATAATTAAAATCACAATTAAACTTGATTTGGATGTAATGCAAGGTTAAATAGTAAAAATGTGACTTTTACTATTTTTACACAAAATGATTAACCAAATTGCTGCAAATGGTTTAAAATGATTAAACATAGTTCTATACACGTGCATTTGAACTTAAAAACTGATGTAAAATATGACCAAACACAATTTGTAGGATTTTGTAACAAACGATCAACTCGGTTGGATTACAAATAATCTACAGAAGCTGAATCCCACTCTTCAAATGCTCATGACCACGTTGAGGCCAATAGGTTGATTGAAGACTAATTATAATAGGAGAGAAAAAGAAGTATGATATGTTAGTTAAAATAAATAAAATTGTAGGCGGGCCTTTCCTGAGATCTTGTGTTCAATTTTCACAAGTCCAAAAGGTCCGTAAATATGGTGAGCACACTATAAAAGGATTTGAACTTGGATAAAGAGATATTACCGGACTAGCAGTAAGCAAGTGAGCCATTGTTTTGATGTAGTTTAAAAAAGTTGATTAGTTTTAAAACAACACCATTTAATAAATAAGTTTATGATCGGACACTCTTTTGACCTTTTTTTTCCCCTAAAAGCAGCCCATTCTACTATTCTAGGGGGTCTTAACAAACCACCCGGGTATACACTTAGATGCTCGGCTACATCGTCGCGGGCATTGCAGGCATTTCGGGCGGCTTTCTTCTTGGTTATATGTTGCCGAGTGAACGATGATGAGTTTGAGATATGTGGTCGTTGGTAACAGCTATCAAGCCGCTGGAAATAAATAAATAAAATACTTTTTATATATTTAATTTGATGCACGCCATATTAATTTTTTTCTTCAACAAAACTTGAATATTAACCTATCAAATTTCTATATACACAAACAAAATGGAAGAATCACCTTCTTTGGGATAATAGGTTGCCTTGACTGTGCATATCTTACATGAAGAAGTAGTCCCATGGAATTGTGAGGCCATTATATGAGAGGTGATCACCAATACTAGACGGTCATGTTTGAGGCTGTGGCTTCAAATGATTTGTGGTCGTTGCATGTGTTTTGTGTCCACCTTATTTCATGCCGAACAGAATGGAACCACGCCTAAGTGTCCATTCCATGTAAACGAACAAGAATACAAATGCGGATACTATCCTACCGAATCTACCCTGCTTGGTTGGCATTTGTGAAAGTGTTTTCATATCCCCACTTGAGGAACGAAAGAGTTCAAGAAGGTCTAAGAGCCAGCAAGAAAAAATGTGGAGTTTGCTTTCAGCGCTCTAAAGGAAAAATGGTGTATACTTAGGCGACCCATGCGAGCTATGTCCGTAGAAAAGATTAGGAACGAGAATTATGCGTGCATTATATTGCCCAGCATGATGACAAAAGACGACGAAAATGTGATATTGTAGGTTTTAGGGGTGACAATCTTAACCCAAACCATTTCAAATAGGTTAATTTGGGTTGTTTTAAAATGTATTGGTTTGAGTCAGATATTTTAACTAAATTGGTCAAAATAGGTCGTACATCTTGCTATTTTGGGTTAAAATGGGTCGACATTCAAAGAAATGGGTCGATGTGGGAGTGTCCTAAGAAAATGTGGCAGATTTCGGATCGGAACGATTTCCACACGAGACAGGTTTCGGCGTGAGACAGGTTTCGGCACGAAACGGGTTTGAGATTAGAACGGGTTCGGTTCAGGATTCAAGACAACACAAGTTTTCACACATGACGGGTTGGGTGTTGGTTTTTTTTTGGTCGATTCTGGACGCGTTTTTGGTTTTTGTTTCGTTTTTTTTTCCATTTTTTTAGTTTCATTTTTGTTCGGTTTCAATTTTTTTAGTTTCATTTTGATCGATTTTTTTGATTTCGATTGATTTGGTTCAGTTTTGGCTTTTTGTTTCATTTCCGTTGATTTTTCGGTTTCGGTTCGATTTCTCAGTGGGGTTTTTTTTTATGGAGCGAGGACAACGGAGGAAACATTTTAGTTTTTTTTACTTTTTATTTATATTTTGAGTTATGATTTTTTTTATTATTATTTTTGAATATTTTTTTGAGGGGTTTTGATGTTAGTATAAAAAAAATTAAAAATAATAATAAATTTATATCTCAAAATATAAATAAAAAACAAAAAATCTAAAAATACTAAAATGTTTCCGCCGCTATTCTCGTTCCAAAAAAAAAAGACCATTCTGACTCGTTCCGACCCTAACCTATTCTGACCCAAACCAACAACCCTTTTTAAGTTGACTCGTTCTGACCATAACCCATTCAAACCCAAACTCGTTTCGCCCCATGACTCATTTCAACCTATGACCCGTTCGACCTAACCCAACTCATTTGCTACCTCTAGTCGGTCTATATGTTGGATCCTCCGATTTTAACTATTATGTCCTTGTGAGTTGCAAGATGGAAACACATTTATGAATTCGATTTGATCTTGTAAATTTAAATTTACTGCTCCTAAACACGGACATAGTGTAGTTTAATTTTGTATTCATGTAATCTTTTATTGTTAGTTTTGATTTTTTAGGTATAATTTATGTTTAATTAAAAAAAATAAATAAATGATTTAGGATAGTTGAAAGGTGAGTGGCATTGTGCCACTAAAGAAAATGTCGAGTAAAAATGAGGTGAAAACAGATAATGTATGTCATGTCTCTTAAAACACTTCTCAATAAAATTAAGTTATTGGATTTTAATAATCTCTATTGACGAGTATTGGCTAATAATAATCCCTATTCATTTTATTACTACTGACGGTCCCAAATTTAAAAAGCTGGCCGCCATTGGTCATCCGTTAAAAAGGGCTTAACGTCGTTATAAATTTTTTGGATTTCAAACTAATGTTTTATGGCTTTTGATCGGAAGGAGGATACGAGTCGATCGATGTAAAACTTAGCTCGAAACGGTAATCCAAACGACTTGATTTTTGTTAATTGAAAGTTCAAACACCCGATTTGAATCATTGTTTCAGCGTTCTAGAACGCCATTTCGAACTAAGTTTTATATCAATCGAATCGTATCCTCCTTCCAATCAGAAGCCCTAAAACATTAGTTTGAAATTTGGAAAAAAAGTTTAACGCCGTTAAGTCCTTTTTAATGGGGGACCATTGGCAATCAATTTGTTTAAAATTAGGACCGTCAGTGACGATAAAATAAATAAGGATTATTATCGACCAGTACCAGTTAATAAAGATTATTAAAATCCAATAAACCATAAAATTACAATGTAATTTGTTTTTTCTGTAGTTTAAGATAAAACTATGAACACAATATTAAAAATGCTAAAGGTCATGAGTCATGACAAGAGCGAATTAAGAAATACAAATAATCATATAGCCTAAGCAAAAGAATAATGAAAAAGGCCTAACCCCACTAAGTTTAGGTTATCATTCATAGCTTTTGCCTGTGCTTCGGTTAGGACCGGGCCGGGACTAGGCATGTAGCCATGTATTCACTAAAAATTGGGATGTGCATGTTTTTGATATAATACATTAATACCGTTAGTGGTATATAGAATGAAAACTTATTTTAGTTGAGAAAGCCCGTAAAAACTTTATGTAACATCGTTTTTTTTATTTGTTTACATATATAATATATATTGTTACAATTAATACAAAACATTGAAAAATTAAAATGAATTTTGTTTCGTATTTTTTTAACTTTTAAACATATTTTTGAAAAAAGAGAAAATATAACTTTACTTTTACATTTTTTATTAGTTTTAATTGTGGACTATAAGATTCAAACTCTAATTACAAACTGTGATTAAGAATGAGTTTCTAAAGTTTTCTCAACTTAAGTGAACTTTTATTTATACTAACCCTTAACTTTTGTTATTGTAGTTACTATATAACTATCATTAATGTATTTAGTTTTACTTATTGTTATATCTTGGTTTGGAAGGTTATGTATTTTTATCTTGTTTTACATGTTATGAATACCTTTAGGATTCAATTCTAACACCATAGATTCTTTTATCATTAGTAGTAGTTCTAGAAATTATTTATTTATTTATTTTGCATCATCTTTTAAAAAAGTCTATTAAATCAGTGTCATTTAAAATTTCAAATCCGTCTGTTAAAAAATATATGGAGTATGGGATGAATACATAAAAGGCAACAATTTACCTCGCAATTCCTTAGTAGATCCACACCCAACTAATCACTTTCTGTTCATATCTAGGTCACATATTAAGGTAATTGTTGATGAAAACCTTATCAAACTCGATATTTATTCTAGATCAAAAGATGTTAATGTTGGTTCTTATTTACTACTCTAAATAGGGATGACAATGAAACCCGAACTCGATGGGAAAACCCGAAATCCGACATAAATGGGACGACTAATATCCGACCCATTAGGGTTTGGGACGGGTTTCGAAATTTTTCGCGGGTTTGGGACGGGTTCGGGATTTCTAATATACCCGATTACCCGATAGCATAGACCCATTTACCTGATTATATATCTGATGTACCCGATATAGCTTATTATATTACACACACACACACTATATTCCAAATAGAGTAAACTGCTATTTTCGTCCTTATGGTTTGGTAAATAATGCGAATTTAGTCCAAAAAGTTTATTTTTTCTATATGGACCCTCCACGTTTGTCAATTCTTGTCAATTACATCCAAATCACTAACCTCGTTAAATTTAATCGTTAAGTCAGCGGTAGACATGTCTTTTCACTATTTATTTATTTATTATATGAGTAAAGTACCAAAATCGTCCCTGAGGTTTGGTCATATTTGCGAATTTCATACAAACATATTTTTTTTCGCAAGTAGACCCTCAATTTTTCCCAACCATTGCCAATTTCGTCTAAATTGTTAACTCGGTCTGAATTCAACGTTAACTTATGGGTGTTACTGTCCTTTACATGTTTGTTTACATTATTATTATTATTATTATTATTATTATTATTATTATTATTATTATTATGTGTTTGTTCGATGACATATATAACACTTCACGATTCTTATGTTTGAATCCAATATAGTACACGTTTGTTTATTCTTCTTTATTTTTAGTCATATAAGGGGTTTAGCTCAGCGTAATAATAATAACAATGTAAACAAATATGTAAAAGGACAGTAACACCCCTGAGTTAATATTGAATTTAGACCGAGTTAACAAATTGGACGAAATTGGCAACAGTTGGGAAACATCGAGGGTCTATTTACGAAAAAAAATATTTTTGGACGAAATTCGCAAATGTGACCAAATTTCAGGGACGATTTTGGCACTGTACTCATGTAATAAAGAAAGAGTGAAAAGACATGTCTATCCCTGAGTTAACGATTCAATTTAACGGAGTTAGTGATTTGGATGTAATTGGCAAGAATTGAGAAACGTGGAAGGTCTATATGCAAAAAATAAACTTTTTGGACTAAATTCGCATTATTTGCCAAACCATAAGGACGAAAATGACACTTTATTCTTCCAAATATATTATTTGTAAAAACTTGTTTGTGCCAACTATTTAAAATATTTTATATTTATGGTAACCATCTTTGTAATCGATTAGTTATATTTTGTCAAAACCCGGTAGAAACCCGATGGGTTTTGAGTCAGATATACCCGATGGCTATTTTATCAAAACCCTATGGGAAACCCGAAACCCAACGGGTAATTACCCGATTAAAACCCGGCGGGTTTGGGACGGACTTTAATAACCGGGTATGGGTTTGGAATACCTAAACCCGGCCCAAACCCGACCGATTGACATCCCTAATTCTAAAGGAACGAAATATGTAGTTTGGTTGGATTAATCCATTACGTGAATGTACGAGGACCAATATGAGGTCAAAAGTTAAAAGATCTAGAAGAAGTTTTAATAATTTACGGTTGTTAAGATTTTTAACCAAACAAGTTAAATTCTAGATCTTATCATTTGTGATCTCACACGCACCCTTTTGGCATTGACGCGTATGATGGCCCAATAGGGGGAGTAACCCACCTTCTAGGGTCTCCAACAACCGGTCCCATGACTATTATGGACAATGTAAATCGTACAAACTTAGCCAATGGATAGTCGACTCAACTTTGAACTCTTGAGTCCTTCACCTTACGTTTCATGTGCATAGATGCTATGCCTCTAACGAGGCTATAACTTGTACAATAAAGCATATACATTTCCCTAATAAGGTGCTAAACATTAGTTTTGTTTATTCAAATTACATATGATAGCCTATTTTACCATTTTGATCTTTACGAATCCTCTTTCAACTAGATGCATAGGTTAATAGGTTTGGTCCCAAAGTTAGGATCACATGCTTGTTATGGCAAACTATATCATTGTCAACTATAGTAAATATCATTTAACTTAACACCAAATATATATCATTTAACTTAACAACTATAAATGGATACAATCATACAAATAAAATTTAGTCAAGGTGAAATTATGATACTATATTTCTTTAATTTTAATAAATTGTTAAAAATTGATTGATGTGATACAGAACAGATAAAGTTTATATTTCTTTTTTTAACATCGTTTAAATATTTGTCTTTCCATGTTCGATTGGTTCTTCTGTATTCTAGGTTTCTTTGTATTTACTATATTTCACATAGGGATGAAAACCCAAATCCAATGAGAAAACCCGAAACATTTGAGACTAGTAATATTTGTTTCTTAGGATATCAGACGAGTTTGAGATTATTTTTGAAATTTTTCACGGGTTTGGAACGGGTATAATATTTGTAGTATGCCCGATTACCGGGTTCGAGATTATTTTTGAAATTTTTCACGGGTTTAAGACGGGTATAATATTTGTATTATGCCCGATTACCTTACTCAATTTACCGATAACATAGCCTCTTTTATCTAATTATATACACAAATAACCCAACATATAGTATAGATGTATACATTAAAAATGAGTATTTACTTTTGATGAAAATGTTTTGTTCTTTTGTTTTCTTTTTTAGAATTAAATGTATCATCAAACTTGAAGCATTATTAATTTGTTAAAACTTGCTTATAACAAATACTTTTTATAATTGTATAGTTACTACAGACATTGATGGTAACAGCTTTTATTTTTAATTAACTAATATTTACCTGCCCGATGTAACTGACTACTTATATTTTGTCAAAACCTAACTAATATTTTATTGGTTTTTGCTAGGGTGTGCCTGACCATTTTTGTAATAAACTAATGGGTATGCCTGAAACCCACGAGTTTGCTCGATATCTGACGGGTTTGGGACGAGCTTTAATAATCGAGTATGGATTTGGAAATACCTAACCCCGTCTCAAACTCGATCGGTTAAGAAATTTAATTTCACCCGATTTTTTGCATATGGTAACTAGTAAAAGATGATTAACCTAATACACGACATCCAATTATTGTTGCCATAGGCCATAGCAATAGATGTACTCATAAAAGGTGTTTGTTAGGGTATATAATTTCTCAAAACTTTCAAAAGAATAAAACCTATGGATGGCAGTCAGGGAAAATTTAACGCAATTACAACAATAAAATACTACGTATTGTAGAATACAAAACTTTATTAGAGATTATTTAATTGATTTGTATTCGACATCTTTGGCATTTTTAAGGTCACTAGTCGTGGATCATAATCTAACCTCCGTACAACTGATTCAAGCACGCTGAGGACCATTAGTCAAACGTATTTAAGGACTAATATAGAATCAGGACCACTTTGCCTATGCATGTATCATCAAAGCATCTATAAAGCAATTAATCTTCATTCTTCATAGATATATGGTATTGCGAAACATAGGATTCCAACTTTACAAATAAGAAAGGTTATCGAATTCAAGCATATTCGATCCATAAGCATAGTCAAACACTACAATCAATATTACGCTAGCTACACGTTGTGGGGCCGTACGGTGACCGGCTTAAACCCGCATGGCCATCGACAGTGGCGGATCTAGACCATAATCCCAGGGGTAATGTTCAAAAAAAAAATTTTCTCGTATTTTATACAATGAAAACGAAATTTTTTTACCGTATTTCGTAAAATAACCGAATTTTTTTACGATATTTCGTACAATAGTTTTTTTTAACTTGTCTTTGGACCGATATTATCATTTTCTTTTAATTTTCGTTTAAAAGGATTGCTAATAAGACTTTGTTGTTTCATCTTCCAAGTTCCCTAATTTTAGAAGGGATAAAATTTAAACCATAAATTTATAATCAATTTCAATTTACACATAAGCCCTAAATCCCTAATCAATTACAATTTCCAAATATTATCCGAATATCCAACAAATCATAATCAATCATTCAATTGCTACCAATGGGGTGGTGCTCTATTGCCAAAGACAAAGCCTTTAAAACACATGAGTTTGAGATGGGATGTTTTGGATTCAAATCCTAAAGACAACAAAAATTAAAAGAAGTTCACTGTTACATTTAATTGCTCATAAACACTTCCAAATTAACAATTTATATAAACAAATAAACAATTACAATTTTAAGTGGAAGAATACCTAAATTAAACAAGTAGAATTCAAATCGTTGACGAGGGAGCACCGAGCATTGGTTACTCGGTTGCAGCATGCAGGGGGTTAGGGCAATGTGGGATGGAAGCCACGACTGAATGAAACAATGCTTATTGAATGTTGATGTCTGACCTAAAACAAGCGTTTAAGCATAAAGGAAAAACAAATTAATGGTTTTATTTAGTTTGTGCTTAAATTTGGTTGGGCTTTAAACAAACAGGGGTAACATTATATTTTTTCAGGGGTAGCGAAATACGAAAACCGACCAAAACGTATAAAATTTGTACTACCACAAAAAATTGAGGGGTAGCAGAGGCTATCCCTGACTATATGCTAGGTCCGCCCCTGGCCACCGATGTGGCACGCTTTTGCAGAGATGGTGGCATTGAACACTGCCGGAAGAGCGGTAAAAAAACATACTTGTGAATACTCCAACAAATCGCATGTACACCTTGCTCTCCACCTCTAAGATAGAGATGGGGACACCCAACCATGTCTGCTGAGGACACATTTTAAATCTGCTAGTCTTATTTTTTATTTAATTTTTTTGACAGCCACATCATGCTTTCAATAATGAGTTGACATGGATTATTAGATTATACTTAGTTTTCAATGCACATTTGAACCAATACCAAAAGAAACAAAATTATGGTAAAGGCGTTTAATTTGTAAGTCAAACTGATTTTTTTTTTTATGTTTACTCAGTCTTGTTTGTTTCTTTGGTTTTGTCATGAGGTTTTTTGCTAGTTTTCACGCTAGCTTTTTTATAAAATTTACCGTTCAAAAAAACTCAAATCAGTGTATTTTACATACGTTTTAATGCATATTAATTATTTTAAAATGTGTAGTTTATAATATATATTATACTCTCACTGTTCTTCTTCTTCCTCTTCTTCTTTTTTTTGGGTGGTATTTTGAGAAAAGAGTTAAAACGAAAATAAGATGATTAATATCTATACTATATATAATACATGAGACAAGGGTAAATTAAAACACTTGATTTTAAGAGTTTTAAAAATACTAATTTATAAAGTAGATGTGTAAAACACAATTCACCTAACTTACAAGTTTGCCCCCTCATCTTTAACCATATTATGTTTTTAATTTTAATCTTAAACTAACTTCCCACCACGATTTTTAAACGACCATAATTTTTTCGTACGCTAATATTTTATAAAAAAGTGCAATCAAATCGAGCATTTTATTCTCTTTAATTTGAGTATGATATTGTTATAATTTTTTCAATTTTTTAAAAAATTAATAAGTTATGTAGGGGTGCTCGATGCCGGTTTTTGATGGTTTGTAAGTTGAACTTGTGAGCCCAACCATTAGTATCGATTTGTCGTCGTCCAAACCGAAATTGAATCATTGAAAATTGAAACCGAATCGTTACCAACTCTCTTATATATAACAAAATAGGAAAAATGATAATTTTAGCAACATGAATGTCAAAGATTAATGGAACACCTAGGATGCGAAATTATAACAAGAACGAAGATTATAAAAAATCATACTGAAATTAGGTTAATTTAAAGTTGTAATAGTCATGTTTACTTGTAGTAAAAAAGACTTTGTTCAACATATCTTAACTATATCTAATTTATATAACAAAACTTGTCAAATACTAAATAATAAAAGAGATTAAAATGCATACAATATTTAAGTTTGGTCTGATTTCATATGGCCGGTTTTCAACATAAGCCGTGAACCAAACCCTTAGCTACGGTTTGAAAATCTTGAAACCAACCAACCGAGTGAAAGTAAAAAAAAAAATAAACCGACCGTGCAACCAAACTGATGACCAGTTTAAAAGGTTTAAAGGCTTTAAACCAAACAATGAACACTCTTAATTGTTATGTGATTCGTAGGGTTTGCGTTCGGACACCCGCCGCAACGAGCGGGCACCCGCCTAGTTCTAGCTGATATAATTGAATCAAATGTAGTGGGCTTATTAATTAACATAAAAGTTTTAGTTAGGCCACGATAAGAGTTACTTCTAGTGGGCTCAAAATAGATGAATTTAATTGAAACGGGCCACAGTCATTGATCTTGGGCTGCCAATGGAAATAAATAGAGGTTCACACATCGGCCGGTCTGTTGGAGTTGGAGGTAGTTTCCACGGCCACAGAGGACACAGTTTGTCAATCAAGTAATGCTTATGTAACTAAACAAATATTTATATCTAACGTCGAGCTAACGAGTTGTAACCCACTTAGTTGAATGATAATTATGCTTAAACATTTAAACGAGCATTAATCGTATGTATGGGATATGCATTCAATTTGGTGTGATTGCTTCTTGAGTTAATTTGGTACCTGGTAGACTATATATGCCACACGGGGCCCGCAAGATACCTAAATAAGAGGTGTGCAATCTAGGTTAATCATGAGGCCTAAATAAGTTGTGTCTACCATAAGTTATGTCTATGAAGCCGGTTAAATAATCACATGGTAATTATGAATACAATTTACCTTAGTTGTCTAACTATTTAGGTAATTTTAGCATAATTTGGCGATGATAATTGGCCTCTAAGGGAAATAAAGATAGTAATTTTAGCTAATTTTGGATGATTTTCAACAATTAATTGATTTACAATAAGTTACATGTTACTTGAATTTGATTATATTAATTTTGTAAAAAAAAAACAATTTTAACAAGTACTAAGAAGTAAGAAATTAACTGCTGCTATCACTTTAAGTTGTAATAATTTATCATATCACAGCCAAGCACCCACTTAATGAAGAATAATTGGTGGGTACACATGCAAATGTCCTATGTGCAATAATATGTGGCTTTCAAAACTTGACTTGTGCATGCCACCTATTGTTAATACTTCACTTTAAAAAATTAGTAGCAAAAATGGCATTCCAATTGTCATATCGTACGTATAATAAGGCAGGATATATAAAAGGCAGAACTAGCAAAACATTAAGACAAGAAAATAATTACATGTGTGGTAATGGGTTCTTAAGACATTCAATTCTAAAAATTTTGTATTTTTTATTTTTACTATCATACCAAAGAAAATGCAAAATATCATCAAAGATCGTTTGTTTGTTTGTTTGTTGTGAAGAATCTTCTCAAATACCAAGTCGTTCCTGAATCGCCATAAAGCACACTAAGAGACAAATATCATCAACCCAATCATGTCTTATTTATGATTTTGAAATTTCTAAGCTTCTAACCACATCATCATCTTGCTTGGTGTAATAGACATCACTTATGGAAGGCCAAGCCACGATACAATGAGACCCGAAATCCAGTCAGCAATCGAAAACATACCTAAAACATGATCATTAGTCTCTTCATAATCATTACACACCGGACATAAAACGTTTGGAATATGTATACCATTTCCCACTAAATTTGCTCTAATAGGAAGCCTATTGATCAAAAACCGTCAAGCATATATGTGTTAACTTTTCTAACTAGAAATTTAAACCAAATGGTCTTTTAAATCCCAATCGGAAGAATATAATCATCAATAACCTTTCTAATGTATTTAACTGAGAATTTTGTCATATCTTCAAGCTTTCCAAACCCAGTTGTCTTGATCTCTACCCCAACTAACTTGATTAAATACTTTTAATTGTAATTTCGCATTAAATTGGTATATTACCAGAAAACTTTACATATGTGTTTAGGTTTATAGCCTAAACTTATGTAATATACGTACTTAAAAAAATGAGTTCACATCTAACCAATCAACATTTATCTGCATAAAAACAATACGCTTGTTACACATACAATATAGCATAATTTTGTATATGTAAGCAATCGAAAATTGATGAGGTAGTACTATTTGACGTTAGTAAATGCGTGTACATGATATCCACGTCGGTTAAATATCATCTACACAACTTTCACATATCTAATGAGTGTTAACATAAATTTGGTATTTTACATAAGTTTAATTAATATTATACCTTTCTATTAATTTTCAAAGTAACTTGGTTTGAGGAGATGTCGACACTTAAACTACTAAAGAGACGTATCGATTGGGATCATATGCTTGAAGCACCAACTTATATAATATATATGCACTTGTAAAGAATAAACCATGGCCTGTCACACTTAAACCAATCAAAATTTTAGTAAAGCCATGCATGTAAAAACAATAAGCTTTTTCGTTATATAATAAAGAATAATTTTGTATACATAAGGCAATGAGATATCAAGGAGACGGTGTTTCACTTTAATAAAAGAATGTAAATAATATCCGTATCAGTAAAATGTCGTCTACGAAACCTTCATATATCTAGTGAGTGTACACATAGATTTCGTTTTTTTAAATTAGCTGAATGAATGATCTACCTTTTATAAATTTTCGAGGTAACTTGTTTGTGAAGATGGCAACACTTAATGTTAATGAAGAGACTATGGTATGGAACTACGTTATTATGAAATCACAACACCTGCAACCTTGTAATATCATAATCTCTACCTTCTACTTTTACACTCCATTGTCCATTACCACTAGGGGCTGTTTGTTTTTTCTGAAAGGCTCTGTCTGGCCTCTTTTATATGCACTGCGCAAACTACGCGCAGACGTTGTGGTCTGCAGCGTGTTTGTTTTTCGGAATACATTTCATTAAAAAAGGTTCGTGCGTCCTCTTCTTGGAGAAGACTTGGACCATTAGCTTCTAACATCTTCCCACATCTGTTCTTGATATAATGCTAAATATATATAAATCCCTTGTATATTTTATTTAATATTTTATTAGTTTTTGTTCGGTTTTTATTAGAATTTGTATATTACTAACATATTTATATATTATAGGTCCCGGGACTTGTTCATGGTTGAAAAGGGAGAAAAACGAGCTAAAATAAGCCAAATCGGATAACCGGAGGATAATCTATGAATTTTAAGTCTATGAGCTCAAATTTCCAGAATCTTCTATGAATTTTAAGTTTATGGGCCCAGATTTCTAGAATCTTTTACTAATTTTAAGTTTTAGGCATTGAAAGTCTATATGAGCACCCCTTTACTTAACCCTAATCATAACTTGAATACCCTAGCCGATTTGGACGAATTTGGGAGCTCAAGAGGTGATATTTTGGAGGGTTTGAAGGCCAGGAATTAGCCGGTGACGTGCTTATCATTCAAGAACGAAGACCACGAGTTTTATCACCTTTAATCTCCCGTTCTTATTTATTTTCGCCATGATTTCTTTTATCATTGTTTTGTTTGACTTTATAATGCTAGGCTAAACATTATAGGCTGCCTAGGCTTATGATGAATCTATTTTGACGTTGTGATTTGATTTGGGATCTATTTATCATTACGGTTTTATAATTTAGTAAAAGGTTTAATCATATTAAATTGATGCATATGGATATTTAGGATTGTTTGATTGATTGTTATTATTCCATAGTTGCCTTGATTATTCTTTGTCATTATGATAGGTTGCTATTAGGTTATTTACTTTGTGTTCTTGATTATTTTATGATTGATTTGCAATAAGATCATAGGAATAATAATTATTAATTAATTAACCTAAGTGTGCTGCTAACCTAAAATCTGTAAAGTGCTAGGTTATCGATAGATCTTTATTATTTAATCTTGCTAGATTTAGTTCTTCGTAAGGAGTCCGTCTATGTTTGATTATTTATTATTGTCTATTGAATCAATTAAATATATTAAACTGCCTTTGATTTCCGCGCTGTAAGGTATGATTTCGTATAAAGCAACTAAGTTATAATTAACAAGTATAAAAGTCTTAATTAATACATTATCCATAACATATTTGAGCAAAAGAAAAGGCAAGTCGAAAGCATATTTAAAACAAAAAACCACAAATTCAAAACATACTTGAAACAAATAAACAATGAAGCAAATCATAACAACTGTTAAAAATATAATATCAGGTTCTGACGTGCATGAATGAAATGTCGTATGTAAATATGACTTTAGGTTTAGGACTTTAGGAATATATATTTAATTATTTATTTAATTAAAAATCTGCACAGATTACTAACATGTTAACAAGTCTTTTAACCTGTTAGGACACGAATTTAACCATGTCTTAAACAAGTCGATCTGTTTAAGACACGAAACCTGTTAAGCTCAAACACAAACCAGTTAAAACCTATTCGTTTTACACGACCAAACTCAAGCCAAACTTTAGCTCGTTTAAGGTAATGCATACGAGCTCGACTCGATCGGAGCTTAAGTTATAAAATATATAAAATAAAGAATTAGGTGACAATAAGAGAACTTGATTTTTAATACTGATGTGCGTTAAAACTTATTAGAAACCCATAGGTGTCTCTTGAGAAGGGTCAAGGGTCCTGTTCGGGTTTTCTTTTAAGTGTCTATTTTACGATCCCAGTCCATAACTAAATATTTTTCTAGTTAATTAACAACTGAAATTTAGGGGATTCTAGCATAGGCAGTTTTCTCATCATCATCTAATTTAATCAAACTTGTGTTTTCGTTTATTTTACTTGTTTTTCTTAATTAGTTTTAATTTAGTATTTTAAACACCCCCCCTTTTAAACAAACAAATAGTCGTGTCAGTATTAGTTGAGTCTAATTAGCTAGTTACGTAATTTAAAGAGTCTTGTGGGTTCGATATCTGGACTTACTTAGCTGTACTAGAGTCGACCGGTTCACTTGTTGGTTAGTAGTTTTAGTTAAGTTAAGAGTCTAGAATTTATTACTTAGTGTCTAGATTAGCGTGTTTTTATATAACTACTTTTAGCACGTTAGTTCTCATCAAACCCTTCCATCAACCCTAGAAACTACTCCACCCCTATCCTCTCTTCTCTACCGCCGTCCCTCCCATGCTGCCACCCCCTCTCCAGCCACCCCACACCACCGTCGCCCCTCCCTGCCTCCGCCGCCCCTCGCCTTTCGCAAATCCGCCACCTCCATCGCCCACTGCCACACATCCACAATTCCGGGTATTATTATTTTGTTGATTTGTGTTCCTTACCTATATTTGTATGATATGTGATGCAATCCGTTTGAATTTGTGTATTGGATTATAATATTCAGAGTTTATAAGATCGGAATTTTTTGAAATCAGGTTTAATTGATGTTCGAAGACTGATTATTGATGTCGTGTTTATCAATTTAGGTTTATTTTGTGTAAACGAGCTTGAGCTTGGCTCGTTTTGGACTTATGAGAGCTCGAGAGTTGCTTTTCAAGCACGAGTTGTATAAAGCTTAAGTTTAATGATGATCTTGTTCCATTAGGTTTGCATAAAGTTTAAGTTTGAAGACATTTTTTATGTTTAAAAATAAATTTCTGTTTATTTTATCAGTTTGCAAACATGTTAAAAAACAGTCTTCTTCTTGCAGACTGCAAAGGTTTGATCCACCTCTTCTTAAAAAACAAACAACACCTAGGCCCCAGGACAAATCACTTTCTCTCCAAAATATATATTTTATCCTTAAAATTTATAAATAATCTAACATATAACAATTATATTAAAGCAAGATAATGTATCCACATGGCATTCAACTAACCCATCCACCTAGGTTGCCATTTCATCAATTTTCCTAAAATACAATTTCCACATAATTATCTTTTATATTTTATTCAAAACTCCTTGAAACATCCTAGGAAACATGGACCCAGATTTTTTTTATAACCCGGATTAGTCACTGAATATATTCTGACCTGTTTCCATTTTTAATTCCATCTCCATCAACCCTAATCTCACGCACTCTGATTTCCATCGTTGACGATCTAAATCGCCGATCATCTCAATCGTAAACATTGTAGTTCCGAACCTACATCTTAATTCTATGTGAAGATTACTCAAAAAGTCAAAATCCACCAATATGTTTATGATTATTTAAGTTTTGTAGATTCTGTTGATTAAATCTTAAATAGAAGGAATATTGATTCAAGACGGGTTATAGTCGCTATGTTGTTTATGTTTTGTATCAATTTATAAACACGATTTTGTAGGTCCCTATTCGGGTGGATCTAACAACGTCTTTGGATCAACCTAACTTAGTGCTAGCGGAAATCACACTAAGCAACCAAGAGGTCTCGGATCTAGAGATTGTTTTCGGATGAAGAAAGATTAGTGAGAGAGAAAAGGCCAAGAGATGAGAATTGTTAGAGAGATAGAATTTTTTTCCTCAAAAAGGTTGTTTTTTTCATGGCATGCTCCCTATTTATAGAGTGGCATGCATGAGAAGCATGAGTTATATTCATTAAGGCCCAATGGGCTTCTTTACAATGGACCGTGGCCCAATACATACAAAATGACCAATCGGCCTCAAATACATAACCGAACCAATACAAAAGACTAAAACATACAAAAGTGACCTAACAATTTCCCTCTAGTCTTTAGTATTGGAACCAGTCGGTGTCGTAATCAAGTCAGCCGTCCTCGGGTAGTGGAAGTTCAACAACTCTTCTAACAAATTTGTTGAAGGCTTCCACTATCCGGTCTGTGTTCTGACGACCAATGTCCTCGACGGTTCCCATGGGTGAATTGTAGAGCTTCTTGATATCTTCTATATGCAGCCCCATTAGCTCATGCTCGTCAAATACGCGAATCTCAGGCAGATCTTTGCAGCGTATGAAGGCCTCCCCTGTTGTGTTGTCAAATTCCCAGTCTGTGAAGTCTCGGAGGATGTTGGGAATAAAGGGCTCTCCATGGTAGATGATAAGACAATTCTTTGGTGCCATGTATCTCCACATGGTTCGTGGCTCTCCGGTGGCTGGGTCTATTTCTCTTGGGTTCTTGTACTTCTGACCCTTATTTGGCTCAAACTCCTTGTAATCGACCTTCGACTGTCGATGAAGATAATCTGGGATCCAACTATCCAGAGTGCTCCCAACCGCACCATGACCTAGAGCTTTTCGAAGATAATTAAGGTCAAGCTCTGGTAGTGACTTCAGCTCATGATGGTTGAGATATATCATATCACCACTGTATCGCCTAATCGCCCAACACGCGTTTTCCTTGTTATACTTTGCATATACGATCAGCGAATCATCGTGGTAAGGATAGATGAGATCGCGGGCGCATGCACGACTTGACACTATATGATTCTTTCGCTTTCTCTTTAGTGGTTCCTGTGTCAAGTCATCAGTTGGAGTAGAGACAGGATCAGCAGCAGGAGTCTCTGTAGTCTGAACTTGAGCAGGAGGAGTGTCGAGATTTGGTGAGTAATCTTCCTCAACCCTCGCTTCTGTATTTTGATCAATAAGTTGCTCCAAGTTATTTCCTGCTTTGATAAAGTCATCCATAGCACCTGCAAAGTCATTAGGAAATAAATCTTTTTACATGTCAGTAATCTGTGTGTCGTGTTCCCTGATTTTGCTAGCCGAGTCGTGAGCAGCAAGTTCTTGAATGTCATGTTGAGCTGGTGGAGGTGATTGAGTGTTATCTCCACCTCCACCTCCTGCTGCCCCGGCCCCTCCGTCTCCACCTGCTCCACCTTCATCACTAGCATCGTTATCATCATCAAAACTATCATGAACTTCATCATCGTCGTCATCTTCTTCCTCATCATCATCTTCTTTATCACCATCATCATCACCATCATATCCACCACCAACACCGCTAGATTGGCTGCCCTGTTGTACTAACCGACCAACAGTCGCCTCTCCTTCTGACACAACAGCCTGAACTCCTCGCACGGTCACAGAAGGACCTGCGGTAGGCTGTAAACCACCGACTTGAGAAGTCTCACCAGACCTTTTCCAAGTCCTAAATACAAAGTCAAGCCTATCCTCCAGACCATGAAATTCATCTTCTTGAATTCCCATGAGATTTGAGGCCGCCTGGTACTTACTCACCGTGTCTTCATTCGTCTTGAGCTGTAGCTCATTCAGACGATCTTGTTCCTTGATCTTTTCTTTTATGGCCTCCATTTCTACTCTGAGCGTATCGAGAGAGGCGGAGGAAGCAAGCTGATTCTCCAAATTTGCAACTCTTGAGTTTGTAGCTTCCTTTTCAACATCCCACCTTCTTGTTGCATCTTCTATTTTCTTTTTTACACTAGATCTGAGAGCACTAGCACTTGGTAAGTCTCTTTCAAGTGTAGTCAGTCTATCTCCAAGTCTTGTGTGATCTGCTCTCAGATTAGCGTTCTCAGAGGCCTCTCGGTTCATCAATGCTTGTAAATTCTGGATTCGGGTGTGGAAGGTGTTTGTCAGCAATCTTTGATTTTCAGCAAGAGCGTCACTTGCTTCCTTCTGCTCTTCCAACACCCTTATCCTTTCCCTTAGAGCCGCCTTTTCTTCCTCATCTTCCAACGCCTTTTGTTTCATTTCCTTGATGAACTTGAGGAGCACAATTTCTCTTTCCGCCCTCTTAGCGTTGGATAAATTCCTCCAGTGCGACGATCCTATCGAGGATAGGATCGGCATACACTGGAGGTGTCGAAGACATCCCTCGGGAGATGGGTTTGGGTGAGATAATGGTGGATGGTGGGGTGGTGGTCATTATGGGAGGTGAGGTTGTTGGAAAAGGTAGGGTGATGGCTGGGTAAGGATTGGTGAAGTTATAGTGGTGGGTTGTGTTGGTTGTGTTGTAGATGGTGTGACGGTTTGGGTTAGGGAAGTAAGGATGGTTTTGCTCCATAAGCTTGTTGTTTGTATTGGTGAGCTGAAAACTGATGAAGTGAATATGGATGAGGTTGGTTGGGTAGGTGGTGTTGAGGCTTGAGAAGGTTCGGGTTGGGTTTGTTGTTGGGGTGGTGAGTGTGGTAAGGAAGGTATTTGGGGTAAGAATGTTGAAATTGGTTGGTCTGTTGGTGAGGGTTCAGGTGAGGATTCTGGTGAGTCATGAAGTAGGGTCTTGGTTTTCTTGGCTTTGGTTTTCTTTCTGGTTTTTGGTGTCTTGTAGCAGGGATTTGTATCTTGGTTACGTCTAGTGTCTTGAGGGCTTGGGCCAGGGCTTCTTTAGTGATTTTTGGTTGGTCGGAGGGTTTGTCTTGTGAGGGAGACTTGACAAGAGACTTGGTTAACTTCTGGGAGTCTCCAAGACTCCTCAAGCGCTTCAAGGGCGGCTGGTCTTCTTCTTCTTCCTCAAGTTCTATCACTTTGCCCTATTCAGCCACTTTCCTCTTCAAGTCATGTTTGGCCTTTGTTCGATCCTTGGCCGGCTTATCTGCTGAATCTTGTTCACCTTCAACTTCGGGTTCATCATCATCTTCACCCTCAGCTGACGCCTCTTCCCCAGCAGGCTCTGTCTCCTCAAATAAACCAAACTTAGGACCCGGCCTTGGTTTTTGATACTGATGCCCCCTTCCCTTGGTGCTCAGCAACACACCGAAAACCGAAGCTTTAATCTCATTTATATGGTACGGCTTGGGAAGTGACTTCTTGTCTTTGGCCTTCATGGTCCCCGGTCGTAGAACATCTGGAATTAAATCGTCTAATAGCAGCTGCACGAATCTAGGGTACATGAGCCATGTAGCACCACTCTTGATGTTTCCCAGCATGCACAAGAATATCCTTCGAGAGTAGTTGAACTTCTCTCGAGTCGTCAAAGCAGACATAATACGAACCCAGTCGGAACTCATACTATCGAATCCTCCACGAATATCAGTCAGACAATGGGTGACTATGTGGAATAAAAACCTCCAGTATGGTGGAAGATGACTCTTTTCGAGGCTCCTCCATTCCGTGTCGTATCCCATCTGTTCAACAAAACCAACCAGCTTCTTCTTGTTTCCCCTTTCATATGTATGATCTGGCTGGTCAGCAATCTTCAATACCCGTCTAATGTCTGTTTCTGAAATAGTCAACTCTTGTCTTGCCACAGTTGTTGTGAAGGATAGAGAATCATCGGCAACCTTGGCAAACGCCCAGAAGTCCAGGATCCATTTATAGTAAACAGCTGGGCTGGCAGTGATAGAATAGGCAAGGGGTGATTGCTTGAGCCCCTTAACCATGGAGGTAAATACTTTGTCTGCCTTTGCCTTTGGCAACCCAAGGGCACAAAAATTATTATGACCCTGAAAGTTAAACCAAGAGATCATGAGAATCATCATTGAGAAACAAACAAAATAAATAAGATATATACATAAGCATTAAGTATTTACATATTAAAAAAAATTATACATTTTAGTTTAAACAAGGTGATAAGTTAGTGTTAGTATGTTCACAAGTCAATTTGTCTACAATGTACAAAGATTAAGTCCAAAACAGTCCAAACAGTTCATTGGTTCAATAACAGTCCAGTAGCATCAGGTTTAAGATTCTGAAAATTTTGCTAAGTGTTGGTTTTTCGCATGAGGCCTTATTTCGCTTCGCATGGAGTCAAGCGAAGTGAAACAAACAATCCATCGCTTTGCATGAGGTCAAGCAAAACAGAAATACGTTTCGTTTCGCATGAGGTCAAACAAAGCGAAACAGAAACATGTTTCGCTTCGCATGAGATCAAGCGAAGCGAAACAGAAACATGTTTCGCTTCGCATCACCAGGCGAAGCGAAAAACCCATCCATGCGAAAATCTGTACTTAGCCCTTTTTGATCCTCCCTTTTTTTTTCACATGGTCGCCTAGATGCGAATTGAGTTCCTGGAAAGTTTGAGCCTGAACCTCCTTTGTTTACTTGGTCAATTTATCCTTAGAACATCTGAACGAAAAATTAAATCTACAAACTTTACATAAACAACCCTAAATCTAATAATTAATGATGATAATCAAGATCAATAAGTCCAACAACATATTATACACAATATGTTAATCAATCTCATATGAAGATCAGCCGTAAATCTAGTCGACGGTTCATCTGAACCGTCGTCTCGATCCACGAGAACCCAGAAACATGAAGATGAAATGATTTATGGTGTTCTGATGTTATACCGAGGGTGGATACTCAGGATTCAACGACATGTTTGTGATTATGAGGGCCAGATTCATTTAAAAATAGAAGAAGATTAGGGTTTGAAGGTTTGAAGATGAGAGAGAGAAGAGAGTAAAAGATAAAAGTGTTTGGTGAATAGTGAAAGATATTTTAGGTTTCCCTTATATATAGGGTCAGCCTATCTCGCGATAAGGTCAAAACATCGCGAATATTCACCGAAAATACACTCTCAGTTCTCGGTCTTTAAAACAATTTGCATTTTCAAACCCGAAAAACATTTACCCACCGAATCCACACACTTGATTGTTTATAATATTTTCTTTTGTTGGTCCATAAGCGTTAACATTTGCACAATCGATCTCTTTTGTCAAAACAAAACATAATAAAGGAAGACACTAAAATAAAATTAAAATTAAAATTAAAGATAAAATAAAATAAAATAAATAGAAATAAAAATAAAATTTAAAATATTAAATATGCAAATACTTAATATTTTAGAAAACAAAAACAAAATAAAAAATTTAAAACATTTTAAAGTTAAAAACAATAATATTAAATTAATTTACATAGTTCTTTTCTTTAGTTAATTTACAAAGAACGATCACGACATGGAATCATATTGATTTGCAAAGCCCTAGATCGCGTTTCCATTTTGAAATTATTGTGACACAAGTTCATCATTGACTGTAGATATTGTCTTCCTTTTTAACTTGACAAGTGTTTTGATGCCAAAAATGATACGTTTAAAGTACAATTAGGCAAGGTGCTTATATGGTCCCCACTTAATCAGACATGTTACTGATTCCATCATATCTCGGGCCTACTTTGTGTTAACATATCACCTCAACTTGACTTAAACCTTTCTTAGTTGATCACAGTATTCTTATTGACAAACTTGACTTATTGTACACTGTACACATGACACTTTGTGCTTTGCACACTTGACTCGATCTAGAAAGATTAAAATAAAGCAGAAGTTCAGGCCATAACAATCAGGTCGGATAATACCATATTATCGCGCAGAGAAAGTCCAAGGCTTGAACAAAAGAAAGAAAATAAAACAAAGCAGAAAGCCCAGGGCCTTAACAATCAGATCTTGTATGACTACAAACGTAGAAAGTCCAAGGCTTGAGTCGAAAATAAATGAAGAAATAAAGCAGAAGTTAAAATTCCTATGACTGACTCCGTTTTTTACTCCTTTTCTTTTGTTTTTCTGACTCTTTTGTTTTCTTTTTCTTGCTTTTTACTTGACTCTTTTCTTGACTCAATAAAAATTAAAATGACACTGACTTTCATAAGACTACTTTGATTAGGTAAAGAGAGGCTTGGGTATGACATGTATAGTTACATTTTTGCCTTCATGAATATGATTTCACGGAATCATGCAACCGCTTCTTAAACGTATATCCACTAGTACTGGCAGGAATTTAGGTTTATATCATCTGACACTTACTTGTTTGTCAAGCCTACCTACACATATATGAATTACCTTGTAGCCTTTTGTTCTATTCTTTTAACGCGCTAGAATCATTACAAACCAATGTACTATCACTTTCCAAAAGGTCGAATCTAATTCTTAATTGAAAAGTTTAAAATAACCGACTCCCTCTACGAAGGAGCTCCCTCTAAGCGGGACTCCACTTTTTGAATTTTCTTAAGTTTTTCTTAAATAGGAGTAAGGAAGAAATTAATATTATATAAATAATTAAAATCTTTTTGTTAAGTCAAGTGACTTGATTTTTGTTTTTCTAAAAGTAAATTTAAAATCTTTTTGGTGAGTTAAAGTTAACTCATTTTCTCCCTCTAAAAGTATGACATATTTAAAAAACTATTTACAGTTTTAAAAAAAAAACTAAAAGATAAGGTTTACTCAAAAGAAATCATGCCCAATGACTCAACGAGAAACAAAAATCGAGCACGACTGAAAGCTTTAGTAAAGAGATCTGCAAAGTTATAGTCCGTATGGACCCTTTTTATGTCGACAAGCTTACGATCATAACAATCACGAATAAAATGTATTCGGATGTCAATGTGCTTGGTCTTTGAGTGCTGGACCGGGTTTTTAACAATTGCAACGGCCGCCTCATTATCACATTTGATCGTTGATCCATAGAAATTCAAACCGTAATCCAGCAGCTGATGCTGGATCCATATCACTTGAGAGCAGCAGCTGGATGCAGCAATGTACTCGGCTTTTGATGTGGAGGTGGACACGGTGACTTGTTTCTTGCACTACCATGAGATCAACTGATCTCCCAGGAATTGACATCCATCAGATGTAGATTTTCTGTCCAAGTTGCATTCCCCATAATCACTGTCGGTGTAAGCATGAAGTTCCAAGGGAGACTCCTTTGGATACCAAAGACCCAAACATGGTCTACCTTTCAAGTATCTGAAAATACGCTTGACAGCCGTCATGTGGGATTCTCTCGGTCTGACTGATATCTGGCACACTGACAAACAGAGAACATGATGTCCGGTCTGATTGCAGTGAGATACATCAGGGAACCAATCATTGACCTGTAAAGGTGTTGATCGACTGGTTTTCCCGATGGATCAGGAGCTAGAACAGGTCTTGGTGTCATGAATGATGATGAGTCCTTGAAACCAAATTTCTGAACATGTCTTGAACGTATTTTTCTTGGTGAATCAAAGTCCTGTCCTTCTTTTGCTCAACTTGTAAGCCCAGGAAGAAAGTCATCTCCCCTAAGGAACTCATCTCAAATCGCTGTTGCATAACCTCAGAGAACTCCTTGCACAAATCCTGATTCATGGACCCGAAGATAATGTCATCAACATAAACTTGAACTAGAATCAAATCACTGTTGACCTTCTTGACAAAGAGAATTTGATAGATGACTCTTCTCTTGTAACCATTCTTCACTAAATGATCAGCCAGTGTGGCATATCATGCACGAGGTGCTTCGTGAAGACCATATAGTGCTTTGTCAAGGCGGTAAACATGATCAGGATGAGTTGGATCCTCAAAACCTGGAGGTTGACTGACATAGATCTCTTATTTTACTTTTCCGTATAAGAAAGCAGTTTTCACGTCCATTTGATACGCTTTGAAGCTCATGTACGAGGCGTATGCCAGAAAGACACGATTGCTTCCAGTCTGGCCACCGGTGCATAGACTTCATCGTAATCAAGACCTTCACGTTGTCAAAACCCTTGTACAACAAGCCGAGCTTTATTTCTGATGATCACCCCCTTGTCATCACTTTTATTTCGGAACACCCATTTCGTTCCAATCAGCCTTTTATTTTCTGGTTTCTTTACTCGCCTCTAAACATTCAGCTTCTTAAACTGTAACAACTCTTCTTGCATGGCCTCTACCCAGGAGTTGTCTTTCAGTGCGACTCGGTCGTCCTTGGGTTCCACCTGAGAAATAAAACAAGCAAAAAGACATCTGTTAATGTTACCGGAAGTACTGCATGTTTGGATGCCAGCGGACGGATCTCCGATGATGTTCTCAGTCGGATGTCGACGGTGAATTGGCAGCTGTGGAATTTTGTCAACATGCTCGACTGGTGTGGCCTCAAGTTGGATGGTCAGGCTCTCTATGGGATGGAAGACAGTGGTCACAGGTACAGAAACATTCAGTTGAGGATTAGTTTCATCTTCTTGTGGTTCAACCAAATGTTCTGCAGCAATGGGACCTTCCCATAGGTTGTCAAAGAATGGAACAGCAACAGCTGGAACAGAAGTTGTGTTGGTGTTATCAGAGTTTCATTCGAACTTGGTTCAACCTGTATACTTGATGCATCCACCTCCATTGCAAGACCTTGATTGTCTTCTTCTGGGGGAGGTGTGGGGATCGATTCCACCACACTTGGTTCTGTAGGAGGCAGATATGCTTGATCGACTTGAACATTTTGGTTGTTGTCGGCTGACATGTATGAGTCTGAATCTGAATCAGTCATGTCTTCAACAGCTTGCATTTCAGTGATGTCGGCAGAGGGCTGCTCATCACCAACCATGGCTTGTTAGTTAGCCATTGGTTGTACATTCAGTATGGGTGCAGCGGCAGCTATGTCAACATGTACAAGATCTTTCAAAACAACATGCATCAGGATAGACTAATCATCATCAGGTTGAACAATTTTAGAAACAACAGAAGAAAGTATTGGTGCGGCGGGTTTCATGTACATTCCAAGAAACTGCATGAACAGTCCTTCATAATCAAACATCCAGTCCGGACCATTACATGCATCAGTAGGGTTTAACTCTTGCCAGTCAATGTTGAAGGACTCCAAGATTACTCTTGATTTCTTGTTATACATGTGATAAGCACTTTTATCAGCAGAATAGCCAACAAAGTAGCACTCATCCGCCTTTTCAGCAAACTTGGAGGTTGTCCCAAAATTTGTTTGGAGTATGGTACAGGGACATCCAAACGTTCTGAAGAAATTTACCCTTGGCTTCGTTCCATAGAAGACTTCATATGGAGTTTTATTCAGTCTTTTGTTCAGAAGCACACGATTCTGGGTAAAGCAAGCAGCGTTGATAGCTTCAACCCAGAAAATCAATGGTAGTTTGAAATATGAGAGCATTGTTCTAGCAGCTTCCATGTCACACCCAACTAGCACAATGCGGAAGCGTAAAACGGGAATATAACAGACACCTCTAGTATCAATACATTGTTTATAAAAAAACATCACAAACTAATTTTACAATATAGTACATTTCATCGCTCTATCATTGTTTTACGGTCTAGGTGATACAACAAAACTAGTTTGTTAACTATACGATCTTATTACGAACACCCTTGCTTCTATTCACATAGCATCAACCACACACCTTGGGCAAGTAACAGATCACCAAATCATTCCGATTTAGGTACACCTGAAAAGCAGTTAAAACGGGTCAACTACTAGAGTTGGTGAGTTTCACGAGTTTCAAGAAAACAGTTATGAGGATTCATAAGTTAACACTTATAATCATGATATAGGTATGTATGTATGTAAATGATGTAATTATGCTAAGCTACAGTGAAGCCTTGACTGTTTGTGATGCATGCATCCATTTCCCACACCCAATCAACCACTGTGGCCCCCTTTACGCCCACAGTATGGCCCAAATAGCTATGTCTAACACTACATAGCGTGTTTGTATAATTATGGTCAAGTGCAAACGGGATAAATTCTCAGCAACACATGCCGGATCCGTTTGGGTTTGTCAAACCAATAGTACTATTCACAAGCCACCGGCTTGAAGTTAATCACTGTGTTAGTGGGGACTTTCGGGTGTTAGCACTTAGATAATTCACATCAATACATGTTTCAGGTATGTATATGTAATCAAACATGCTTTTCACCCCAAAAGTTCGTAAAACAGTTTAGAAGTGGGGTCATGAAACTCACTGTTTAGTAGATAATCAGTAGCACGTCGGTTCAAGGTTTGTGTAACTTGTAATCACGGTTCCAATAATCAATATTATAATAATATTAATATTTTAATATTATTATAATCTCAATACTAAACTGGGCTGTATAACTAATATGGGTATAGCTGGAACGCCCAAAAAGTGGCAATAGGCTTAGGTTGTTATGTTGTTCAATGTCTAATACTTAAAACCGAACTTGGCTCAGATTCCCGTTTTTCCAGCTGGGCCAAGTTGTTCGTTTACGCATTCAGAAAACAGTTATGGGGAAGTAAGCTTGGGTAAATGTATTGGTTAATAAAATGATTAAGTTATAAAGAAGGATCACATACTGGGGTCCCGGATTAGCCACGGGGCCCTTTTCCGTTTATTCAGTTTGATATAAGAAAAAAACGAGCACAATCTATTCAGCTTGTCCAGGTTTCTCATAGAAAAGTTCGTTTTTACTTAATTAATCCAAAAATATGATTTTTGATCACTCTTGGTGTTTTGATATTCCCGCAGGTTCGTTAGTCGCGAACTTGCCGGTTTTTATAAAAACTGAATTTGTTTAATCTTCAAATTAGCACAATTAATTAACCGTTAATCATTAAATTATGAAAATTTAGCCACTTATCAGTTAAAATATGTAGATTTTTATAAAAATATTTCTGGAATTATTTACTGATTTATTAATTGATAAAAATTCATTTTATCAGCTATATTTCACCTGAGAATCGTCCGTTTATCCCAAACAATTTCCAAAAATTCCACAAAAATTCCTGAATACTCAAGTTATGTCCCAAAACAACCTGTATCAATTCCAGAATGTAAAAAGCTCGTGCGGTATTCTTTTCGCCCCAATTTCGGCTATAAAAATTCACACGGACGCATATGCACAAAACACCCTTAGACTTCTCCAAATGGTCCCAAAATTCATAAGTGATCAAAATACATTAAATCTGAGTTCCCATAAAAATTTCATAATTTTCGAAGCATTTTTAATTATTTATCTCCATTAAACGTCCCAATTCGGTAATAAATTCACCAAATATTCTCGGATGGTCGAAAAATTACCAAATTTGAACAGGGACTCAATGACATGGTCCCTGATGTCCCTGCAAAATTCGGCATTACCTTAGCGGTTTTGGTTCGTTTCCGCCTTTCTAATCAACTTTTCAAGCTCTTGTGGTTCTATGTAGGCTAGATACAAGTCCTATATCACAAACCACGCAATTTTTCATCAACATAACAGCCCTTGAATTAGGGTTTCGGCTAGGATCTAAAAACGAACTTTTGAACCGTAATAATGCCGTTTCAACCCTCTAATCCGTGTTTATGGCAAAAAAAACTATCAAAACAGGTTCCTCACCATGTGTATGATCAAAACATGTTTTTGGACCATTTTTGGGATTTTTACATGGTTAGGAATGATTTTTAGCAATTAAGACATGTTTTTATGGTATTAATCAAGGTTAACCAAGTATAAAAGTTGCTTATTTAAATTGTTTACCTTAGGGTTGAAGAGTTTCTGGAAAAAACTGATTTGTAGCTGATTGGACTTTAGTTTTTTGCTAAATTGGATGTATAACCAAGCTTACATAACAAGTTTTATACAAATAAATGGGGGTGGGACATGGTTTCGGCCGGAAGGCTCGGTGGGCCCATTTTTGGGCTCTTTTGGCCCAATGTTCTGGTTATACAAGCCCAAAAACGAAAAGCCCAGTCCAACTTTAGTTCGGGTTCGGTTTTGACGCGAAAACTATATCGGGTGCGTCAAATAGTGCGAAAACGAGTGTTTTTCAACTAGTTTGTGTAAATTTATAAAAACATACTATACGTTTGTAAAAATCAAAAATATTTTCACGGATCGCTTAAAACATTTCAAATAAGTGTTTGGTAAGTCTTTTTCGACTTAACGGACGATACTATGCTTGGTTTGTAACTATCTTTCGTGTTTAAATCTATAGCGGGTAGTTACACGAGCATGTTTTCGTTTGACTTGTTTGCTATCGAACTAGGGCCATATTACTAATATTTTAGCTTATATTAAACGTATATCACTTATAGATGGCCCCCCCCCCCCCGGGATTTCTGGGTCATAACCCGACCCGTTCGGTTAATCGTTCGTTTGTTAAGCAAAAGGCGTTTATTAGCTTAATCGATAAATACGTTCTGAGGTCTGCCTTGTTTTGGCTCAAATGTCACATTCTCCCCCGTCAGAAAATTCGTCCCCGAAATTTGATTATTCAACTTTGTCTTTATTTGGAAACAGATGCGGGTATTTCTTTTTAAATTCGGATTTCCGCTCCCACGTGAATTCGGGTCCCCGTTCTGAATTCCACCGTACTTTGACCAGAGAGATTTTGTTGTGTCTTAATTGTTTTATTTTTCCCTCTAATATTTCCACCAGTTCTTCAACGAAATTCAGTTTTTCGTTTATGTTTAAGTCTTTTAATGGCACAATTTCAGTTTCGTCAGTAAGACACTTTTCAGGTTTGATACATGAAAGACATCGTGAATAGAACTCAACTCCAAAGGTAACTTCAGTCGGTAGGCTACAGGACTGATCTAGAAATTACTTCATACGGTCCAATGTATCGCGGAGCTAGTTTACCGGTTTTACCGAATCAAATGACGCCTTTCCACGGGGATACCTTGAGGAATACTTTATCACCTATTTCAAAGGATAACGGCTTTCTGCGAACATTAGCGTAGCTTTTCTGTCGATCTCGGGTGATTCTCAATTTATTAGAAATTGTACAGATTTTATCGGTGGTTTCTTGAATCAAGTCAGATCGTGTAATTTGGGTATCTTCAACCTCAGTCCAGCACAAGGGTGATCTACATTTCCGCCCGTACAGTGCTTCATATGGTGCCGCTTGAATGCTACTGTGATAGCTATTGTTGTACGAAAATTCGACCAGTGGAAGATGTTGATCCCAATTCCCACCGAAGTCTAGTACACAAGCGCGAAACAAATCTTCTAAGGTTTGAATGGTTCGCTCGGATTGACCGTTGGTTTGGGGATGGTAGGCGGTACTTAGGTCAATTCAGGTTCCCAAAGCTTCTTGTACGACTTGCCAGAAACGAGAGGTGAAATGGCTATCACGATCAAAAATAATTGAAACGGGTACGCCGTGTCGGGATACGATTTCATTTATGTAAATGTGAGCAAGTTTTTCAGTTGTGAAAGTGGTTCGGATTGGAAGGAAGTGTGCGGATTTGGTTAATTGGTCAACTATCACCCATATTGTATCGTTTCCTCGGGAGGTTTTGGGAAGGTGCGTTACAAAATCCATGGTAATTTATTCCTATTTCCATTGCGGTATTTCCGGTTGATGCAACATTCCTGAAGGCTTTTGATATTCGGCTTTAACCCTCGCACAGGTTAAACATTTACTGACATACGTGGCTATATCCTTCTTCATACCGGGCCACCAATAATACTCCTTCAAGTCCTTGTACATCTTATCTGTTCCAGGGTGAATGGAGTATTTGGATTTATGGGCTCCATCCATGATCAAGTCATGCAGATTGCTGAGAGTGGGAATCCAAACTAGGTTTTTGTAGTATAAAATTTCGTCGGTTCTTTCTTCAAAGCTTTGTTCGGTCCCATGTAAGTTCTCATTCTCCAAATGATCTCCTTGCAGAGCTTCGTTTTGAGCAATACGGATTTGTTTAGTGAGACTGGTGTGGACAATCATTTCAAGTGCTCGGACCTGTAGTGGTTTGATCCTGTCTTTTCTACTCAAAGCATCTGCTACTATATTAGCCTTGCCTGGATGGTATCGAATCTCACAGTCATAATCGTTCAACAGCTCTACCCATCTCCTCTGCCTCATGTTTAGTTCTTTCTGGTCGAAAATGTGCTGTAGGCTTTTGTGGTCGGTGTATACTGTACATTTGGTGCCATACAAATAATGCCTCCAGATCTTGAGTGCAAAGATAACTACGCCCAGTTCCAAGTCATGGGTGGTGTAATTCTTCTCGTGCACCTTTAATTGTCGAGAAGCATATGCTATGACTTTGTTTCTTTGCATAAGTACGCATCCTAAACCTTTTCGGGAAGCGTCACAGTAAACTACTAGATCATCAGTTCCTTCTGGAAGACTCAGTATCGGGGCTTGGCATAACTTCTGCTTCAATAATTGAAAAGACGCTTCTTGTTCTTCTCCCCAAACATAAACACGATCTTTTTGAGTCAAAACAGTTAAAGGTTGGGCTATGCTGGAAAAATTAGTAATAAAGCGTCGGTAATACCCAACTTATCCAAAAAATTGGCGGATCTCTTTCGGTGACTTTGGGGTTTGCCAATTTTTAATGGCTTCAATTTTGCTCGGGTCTACATGAATACCGTGCCGGTTAACAACATGCCCTAGAAATTGTACCTCTTGTAGCCAAAATTCACATTTTGATAATTTGGCATACAACTTTTCCTGCCTCAACAACTCTAAAATGGTTCGTAAGTGCTGATCGTGGTCCTCTTTGGTTTTTCGAATATATCAAAATGTCATCAATAAACACGATAACGAATTTGTCGAGGTACGATTTGCAAACTCGATTCATAAGATCCATGAAAATTGCGGGAGCATTAGTCAGTCCGAACGGCATTACTAAGAATTCGTAGTGACCATAACGAGTTCGGAACGCCGTTTTAAACACATCTTCCTCTTGAATTTTAACTTGATGGTAACCGGATCGAAGGTCAATTTTCGAGAAATAGTTTGCCCCTTGAAGTTGATCAAATAAGTCGTCTATTCGTGGAAGAGGGTATCGGTTTTTGATGGTAACTTTGTTTAATTCCCGGTAATCGATGCACATTCTAAAACTTCCATCTTTCTTCTTCACAAACAATACCAGTGCTCCCCAAGGAGAATAACTAGGACGTATGAAACCTTTATCTAACAACTCCTGTAACTGGTTGGATAATTCTTGTATTTCAGAGGGTGCCAGTCGATAAGGTGCCTTAGCAATAGGGGCTGATCCTGGAATTAAGTCAATACAGAATTCAACATGTTGGTTTGGTGGTAATCCAGGTAGATCATCGGGAAAGACATCGGGGTATTCACGTACAACGGAAAATCTCTTCTATGCGTTTCTCATCAAGGTTCTTTATAGTCACGTTTGCCAAAAATGCCATACAACCTTGGCGTAAACATTTCAACACTTTGAGATGAGACATGAGAGGTAATATCGAACCGGACTTCTTTCCTTGTACCACAATCATCTCACCATTCGAAAAGGGAATTTTAACTGTCTTGTCGTTACACACAATCTCTGCCTTATTCTTGGTTAACCAGTCCATGCCGACAATAACATCAAAACTTCCTAACTCTACCGGGAGTAGGTCAATAAGAAATGGGTGGTCATTAAGAATAATGAAACAGTTTTGGACTATTTGGTTGACAGTTATAAGTTACCGTTTGCGAGTTCTATAGTATAGGGATTTGTTAGTTCACTAACTGGCATATTACCCAGGGATACAAAACTAGTGGAAACAAAGCTTCTATCGGCACCCGTGTCAAATTATACAGAAGCATATTGATCAGAAACAACAAATGTACCTGTTACTACGTTCGGGTCTTGTCGTGCTTCTCCAGACCCGATAACGAATGCGCGTCCCCTATGCGCCCCAGAAGTCGATGCTTGGTTCCGACCGGTGACTGCTCCTTGATTCAGCTTGGGGCAGTCCTTTCTAAAATGCTCCGTGCTACAACATTTGTAGCAAGAACGGCGGGTTACTGATGCTGTGATTTGTTGGATAGGTTATTGACGAATCGGTTGCGGTCTAGGTGGTTGCGGACGGCGAGTTTGAGTTGCTTGGGTTGGTTGGTTGACAATTCCCATACTGACTCTACAACTAGGGCCATTATGCCCCGTTCTCCCACACTTCTGACAAATTAACGGTCTGCACTCACCCACGTGATGAAAACTACAGATATCACATTTTGGCCATGGTCCCTTGTACCTGTCTCGTTTCACCTCAGAGCTGCTCATGACATAATTTGGTATTGTCGGGCGTGCATCTTTATTTGCTTGCCTTCTTTGTGATCCTGATCCATAATTTGTTCGCTTCATACCTGATGATTCCCCGGCCATTCTCAACACTCAACTTCTTACCAAGTCAAAAGTCACAATGCCGGCTTGAGTCACGGCATTCTCGAACGATGTGTGATCCACGTAGTTTACCAAACTCCTCACCTCTGGGTCTAAACCCCAAATATAACGTTCAACTCGTTTGTCTTCGGGAGTTACTAACCAGGGTACTAGGCGAGCCAGTTTATTGAAGCGGTTGGTATACCCCAGATGATCCGCTCCTTTCATTTCTAAACTCCATAGTTCGTGTTCTAACCTTTGTATATCGTTCTTTGGACAGAAATGATCAAGCATTAATGTTTTGAGTTCCGCCCATGTCATGCGGTTAACCGTATCTTGCCCTTTTATCTGAACTGTAGTATTCCACCACATTAATGTGTGGTCAGTAAATGTAGAGGCAACATACGATGTTTTCGGGTGGACAATTGCTGATATTAAGGACCGATTCAGTCTTTTCGATCCATTTGATTAACCCATTTGGCCATTCAGTGCCCTTGAAATTAATCGTTTTATAGGCCATAAAGTTTTTAATCGAATATTCTCTTCGAGGGGGATTAGGGTTGTTATTGTTTGGGTTCAGTGGAGGATTATTTTTGTTGACATTATTTGTATTCGGTGGGAGATTATTGGCATTGGGAAGGGCATTTGTATTAGGTGGGGGATTATTATTTGTGACTGTTTTATTGTTGGTTGGGGGAGCATTATTGATTTATTGCTGGTTTGTTTGTATATTGGCATTAACACCGGCAGTTACTTGTGTTACAATAAGTGGTATTGCTGCCTGCATTTGCCGAGCAATCATCTCGGCTATTTCTGCTTCAGTCATGGGGCTTGCTTTCTTTAGGGACATTCTATAATGATAAACAAATATAAGCCAATTAATACTAATTCCAATGTGACATTTGAGCCAAAACAAGGTACACCTCAGTACGTATTTACCGATTAAGCAAATAAACGCCTTTTGCGTAACAAACGAACGATTAACCGAACGAGTCGGGTTATGACCCAGAAATCCCGGGGGGCCATATATAAGTGATATACATTTAATACAAGCTAAAATATTAGTAATATGGCCTTATTTCGATAGCAAACAAGTTAAACGAAAACATGCTCGTTTAACTACCCGCTATAGATTTAAACGCGAAAGATAGTTACAAACCAAGCATTGTATCATCTGTTAAGCCGAAAAGACTTACCAAACACTTATCTGAAATGTTTTAAGCGATTCGTGAAAATATTTTTGATTTTTACAAACATATAGTATGTTTTTATAATTTTACACAAAACTAGCCGAAAAACACTCGTTTTCGCGCTGTTTAACGCACCCGATAAGTTTTTCGAGCCAAAAACCGAACCCGAACTAAATTTGGACTGGGCTTTTCATTTTTGGGCCTTTAGAATCAGAAACTAGGGCCAAAATGGGCCCAAAATGGGCCCATGAAGCTTCCGATCGCAGCAGCCCACCCCACCCCCATTTTATTTATAAAACTTGTTATCTAAGCTCGTTTATTCATTTCACTTGATAAAAACTGAAGTCCAAGCAGCTGCAAGTCATTTTTCCAGAAATATTCCAAAACCCTAAGGTAATAACTTAAATAAGTAACTTTTAAACTTGTTTAACCTTGATTAATACCATAAAAACATGTTTTAATTGCTAAAAATCATTCCTAACCATGTAAAAATCCTAAAAATGGTCCATAAACATTTTTTGATCATACACATGGTAAGGAACCTGTTTTGATAGTTTTTTTTGGCCATAAACACGGATTAAAGGGTTGAAACGGCGTTTTTACGGTTTAAAAGTTCGTTTTTGTGCACTAGCCGAAACCCTAAGTTAAAGGCCTGTTCTATTGATGAAACCTGCTTGGTTTGTGATATAGGACTTGTATCAAGCCTACATACGAGCACAAGATCTTGAAAAGTTGATTAGAAAGTCGGAAATGAACCAAAATCGCTAAGGTAATGCCGAAACACTCGCTTACGGGCTGTTTAGAATAAGGTTGTGATGTGCATATTTTTAGGTTTTGAAAATTTTTAGGGACATCATGGACCATGTCATTGAGTCCCTGTTCAAATTTGGTAATTTTTCGACCACCCAAGAATATTTGGCGAATTTATTACCGAATTAGGACGTTTATTTGGGAAAAATATCTAAAATATTTCAAAAATTATGAATATTTTCTGGGAACTCATATTTGATGTATTTTGATCACATATGAATTTTGGGATCATTTGAAGAAGTCTAAAGGTGTTTTGTATGTATGCGTTCGTGTGAATTTTTATAGCCGAATTTGAGCCGAAAAGAATAATGCAAGAGCTTTTTACATTCTAGAATTGATACAGGTTGTTTTGGGATATGATTTGAGTATTCAGTAATTTTTGTGGAATTTTTGGAAATTGTTTGGGATAAACGGACGATTTTTAGGCGAAATATAGCAGATAAAATGAATTTTTATAAATTAATAAATCAGTAAATAATTCCAGAAATATTTTTATAAAAATATACATATTTTAATTGATAAGTGGCTAAATTTTCATAATTTAATGATTAACGGTTAATTAATTATGCTAATTTGAAGATTAAACAAATTCAGTTTTTATAAAATCGGCAAGTTCGCGATTAACGAACCTGCGGGAATATCAAAACACCAAGAGTGATCAAAAATCATATTTTTGGACTAATTAAGTAAAAACGAACTTTTCTATGAGAAACCTGGACAATCCGGGTGGATTGTGCGCGTTTCTTCTTAAATCAAACTGAATAAACGGAAACTGGCCCCGTGGCTAATCCGGGACCCCAGTATGTGATCCTTCTTTATAACTTAATCATTTTATTAACCAATACATTTAACCCAAGCTTATTTCCCCATAACTTTTTTCTGAACGTGTAAACGAACAACTTAACCCAGCTGGGAAAACAGGATCTGAGCCAAGTTTGGTTTTAAGTATTAGACATTGAACAAATCACAACCTAAGCCTATTGCCACTTTCTGGGCGTTCCAGCTATACCCAGATTAGTTATACAACCCAGTTTAGTATTGAGATTATAATAATATTAAAATATTAATATTATTATAATATTGATTATAGGATACCGTGATTGCAAGTTATACAAACCTCGAACTGACGTGCTACTGATTATCTACTAAACAGTGAGTTTCATGACCCCACTCTTTAAACAGTTTTACGAACTTTTGGGGTGAAAAGCATGTTTAATTACATATACATACCTGAAACATGTATTGATGTGAATTATCTAAGTGCTAACACACGAAAGTTCCGCGACTTCTCCCCGAATTCCCTCGTACAAGCAAGTCTGTTATTATGTTCCGGACCACAATAACTCACTTGCCCAACAAGTTCATCCTGGCATCCATCAGTATATAGTATTAAATTATTATTTAAATATTTTCCCAGAGTTAATCGAGCCTACGGTTACATTTTAGGTACCTTGAGGGATAACCTAATCCTTTATAACCAATGGCTCTGATACCAACTTCTGTCACACCCAACTAGCACGATGCGGAAGCGTAAAATGGGAATATAACAGACACCTCTGGTATCAACACATTGTTTATAAAAAAACATCACAAACTAATTTTACAATATAGTACATTTCATCGCTCTATCATTGTTTTACGGTCTAGGTGATACAACAAAACTAGTTTGTTAACTATACGATCTTATTACGAACACCCTTGATTCTATTCACATAGCATCAACCACACACCTTGGGCAAGTAACAGATCACCAAATCATTCCGATTTAGGTACACCTGAAAAGCAGTTAAAAACGGGTCAACTACTAGAGTTGGTGAGTTTCACGAGTTTCAAAAAAACAGTTATGAGGATTCATAAGTTAACACTTATAATCATGATATAAGTATGTATGTATGTATGTAAATGATGTAATTATGCTAAGCTACAGTGAAGCCTTGACTGTTTGTGCTGCGTGCATCCATTTCCCACATCCAATCAACCACTGTGGCCCCCTTTACGCCCACAGTATGGCCCAAATAGCTATGTCTAACACTACATAGCGTGTTTGTATAATTATGGTCAAGTGCAAACGGGATAAAGTCTCAGCAACACATGCCGGCTCCGTTTGGGTTTGTCAAACCAATAGTACTATTCACAAGCAACCGGCTCGAAGTTAATCACTGTGTTAGTGGGGACTTTCGGGTGTTAGCACTTAGATAATTCACATCAATACATGTTTCAGGTATGTATATGTAATCAAACATGCTTTTCACCCCAAAAGTTCGTAAAACAGCTTAGAAGTGGGGTCATGAAACTCACTGTTTAGTAGATAATCAGTAGCACGTCGGTTCAAGGTTTGTGTAACTTGTAATCACGGTTCCCTATAATCAATATTATAATAATATTAATATTTTAATATTATTATAATCTCAATACTAAACTGGGCTGTATAACTAATATGGGTATAGCTAGAACGCCCAGAAAGTGGCAATAGGCTTAGGTTGTGATGTTGTTCAATGTCTAATACTTAAAACCGAACTTGGCACAGATTCCCGTTTTTCCAGCTGGGCCAAGTTGTTCGTTTACGCATTCAGAAAACAGTTATGGGGAAATCAGCTTGGGTAAATGTATTGGTTAATAAATTGATTAAGTTATAAAGAAGGATCACATACTGGGTCCCGGATTAGCCACGGGGCCCTTTTCCGTTTATTCAGTTTGATATAAGAAAAAAACGAGCACAATCTATTCAGCTTGTCCAGGTTTCTCATAGAAAAGTTCGTTTTTACTTAATTAATCCAAAAATATGATTTTTGATCACTCTTGGTGTTTTGATATTCCCGCAGGTTCGTTAGTCGCGAACTTGCCGGTTTTTATAAAAACTGAATTTGTTTAATCTTCAAATTAGCACAATTAATTAACCGTTAATCATTAAATTATGAAAATTTAGCCACTTATCAGTTAAAATATGTAGATTTTTATTAAAATATTTCTGGATTTATTTACTGATTTATTAATTGATAAAAATTCATTTTATCAGCTATATTTCGCCTGAGAATCGTCCGTTTATCCCAAACAATTTCCAAAAATTCCACAAAAATTCCTGAATACTCAAGTTATGTCCCAAAACAACCTGTATCAATTCCAGAATGTAAAAAGCTCGTGCGATATTCTTTTCGCCCCAATTTCGGCTATAAAAATTCACACGGACGCATATGCACAAAACACCCTTAGACTTCTCCAAATTGTCCCAAAATTCATAAGTGATCAAAATACATTAAATCTGAGTTCCCATAAAAATTTCATAATTTTCGAAGCATTTTTAATTATTTTTCTCCATTAAACGTCCCAATTCGGTAATAAATTCACCAAATATTCTCGGATGGTTGAAAAATTACCAAATTTGAACAGGGACTCAATGACATGGTCCCTGATGTCCCTGACAAGCTTAGGCCTATGAGGGAGTTTGTGCTGTATGCATTTAGAGCAAGATAAGCATTTTTCAGCACAGTGAAAAGATTTTACTGGCAGACCCCTCACATGGTCACCTTTAACCAACTTGTTCAAGTTCTTAAAGTTGACGTGACCCAACCGTCGATGCCATAAGGATGAATCGTTCTCCGAGGCCTTGGACATCAAGCAAGAAGCAGACCGCATGGAGTAATTGCTTCTCATTTCCAGAATGTAGGCATCGTTGTGCCTCGGAGTACGCATCATAATCCATTCTTTAGGGACTTTAAAGCCTGGTTTCAGAATGAGACATTCATTTTCAGTAAATAGGGTTGAAAATTTCTTATCACAGATTTGAGAGACGCTGAGCAGGTTGTGGTTGAGCTGTTCCACCAGATTGAATTCATCGAATGTTAAAGTGCCATTCGAGACCTTCCCTTGTTTCGTTACTCTCCTCCAATATCACCGGCAAAGGAAACGTGACCAGTATTGAATGGTTTGATGCCGAACAACAGCGATTCGTCTTCTGTCATGTGTCGGGTGCAGCCACTGTCCAAATACCAAATGCTGTTGACAGGCCGTCCAGGCTGACCCTGCACACACGAAGAACCAGTTAGTGGAGGGTTTCTCGAGACACACTTGTCTTAGGAAGGTTAAACACAAAATCACCAAGTTTAATTTTATGATTTCAAAAAATATAATCCTTTGGTGAATCAGAATCTGAAAAACAATCCCTCGAGGAACTTAAATTATGGTTTCCTCGGTTTTTAAAAGGTTTTCTGGATTGCCTTCGTTTTGGTTTAGGTTTAACCACAAAATCTTCGTGATTAGCCTTTGAGAAAACCTTTGAAGGGTTCTTGGGCTTTTCAGCTTCAGAACCCTTAGCTAACCTCTTTCTTTCTCTCTGGGTTAGCCAAAATGGTTTCTTCAGTTTTTCGGTACTTTTGGATCTTAAATTTGTTTCACTGGCTGAAGGGTAAGTTTGGTGAGGCATTTTCTTGGTTTGAGCATTATACCTAGGAAATGTCTGACCAAACTCACTGTTGAAGTCTCTTTGTTGTTTGTGCCAGTTCTTGCAATGTCTTGCAAGATGAAACGGATTTCCACAAATGAAGCAACATTTTCTTTGGTTGCATTTATAGACATCTTGCTCGCTGAGATATGAGGGATGAGGTGATGTTGTTTGGTTAACATGTTGGTGACCTATATCTGACTGATAATTGTAAGCATTTGAATAATGAGTTGCAAAATAATTTGACTGCCTAGGTTTCTGTAGAGAGTAGTAAAACTCACTATCAAATTGATCATAATATTGAGAACTATTGTTATAATTTGTATTTTGAAAAAATGAAGTTTTCTTGGGTGGCATATATTTGCATGAAGTGCTTGGGTTTTCATTTTCAAAACTAACTTTCTCTTTTATTAAGTTCTTAATTTTATTATCAGTTGATGAGCAGCCTTGACTAGTCTGTTCATTAACCTTGACTTTGACAGTTTCATCAAATACAGTTTCACATTCTGAATCAGAAGAGGAAAATTCACTTTCATTGCAAACATTTATACAACTGTCATCACTTGATGATTCACAAAATACATCATTTGATCTAGACATTAAACTTCCTATCATTGATTCACACACTTTGTTACAAACAGGATTGTTAATTGTTTTTGTTTAACCCACACAGGATTCAAAACGTGGTTCTAACTCTCCTTTTGGTTTACAACCCTGGTTAACCTTCCCACCATTTACATCACCTGCTACACAAGACATGTTGACGTTAGAGTTATCAGATGACGAAATTTGAGCTGTTGATGGAGAGGCGGCTGAAACAAATTTCACTGGTTTTGGTAGTTTACCAATACCATAGGCCATCTCTTCATCAGGAGAAGTATTATAGCTAAAATGGGGTAGGCAAGTGTAATTATCATTCATTGGTGGAGGCACCGCTGAATAATCACAACCCAGTCCCGATTTAACTTTAGTACTTCTCTGAGCTCTGATAAGATCATCTAATTGTTCAGATGATGCTTCAAATCTTTCAACCTGTTTTTCCTTTTCTTGTTTATCAGAAAGATCAAGTTTTAACTTTTCAATTTCATCTTTTAATTTGTTTACAATGTCCTTGTAATAGATGACATTGTGCTCTCCTTGAAAGATTTTAAGTTTAAGATTTGCAACATCATCGTGATGTGTTTTAATCTTTTCAACATATATCTTGTCAGCCTTAACATATTCAGCATTTAGTTGATGAAGTTTCGCGTTTTCTTTCAAAACTTCATCCTGAAGATATATATAACATGTAACTTTATTTACGCAAGCTTCAGTGTATAGATTTCTTTTTACCTCGTCTGATGGTGACGCATCAGAACTTGCAGCAGCAGATGAAGAAGCTTCATTGTTTGTGAGAGCCATGCCAGCCATGTTAAGTGGATTCTGCAGCTCTTGGAATTGATCATCCCAATCCACACCAACTTGGACCTCCGATTGGGAGACAAGGGCCTTTGAGTTTGAGCTTGAGTTGCCCTTGTGTGGATGACCTCCAATTCTTTGTGATGAGCTGCTTGGTTTCTGCATCTCATGCCTTTTTTCTGCAGCCTTGTTGTTCTCTTCCTCTATCACCTCAGTCACACGAATATCATTGGCAGGTTTTGATGGATTCGTGCATTCTTGGGAAAAGTGACCCATCTCACCACAGTTGTAGCAACGCAGCTTTGATTTATCAAACCTGATCCTTTTCCTGTCTAAATCATTAAAGCTATCCTTCCCGTACGTCTTCATGAAGTTGGTAGCCCTTTGCACTGCCATTGCCATCTGGTACTTGATATCCATCTTCTCAAGATCCTTCTGATTTATATCCCTTAAGTCTCCAGCTTCAAACTGTGGTGGTAATAGATTTCCTTGCATCAACTCTTCATGGCTTGACAGAAAAGCGTGAACTATTGCGATGTTGGAATTATTTAACATGGGTAGTGCTTCACAGAAACTTGAAGGTTTGCTTGGTTGAGGTTTTGAAGATGATGAAATCCCTTGAGCTTTTAGGGCTTGGGCAACCGCACTGTCGATCGCCTTTTGAAACGAACTTGTATTGGAAGAATCTGATTGACTAGTTGTTGAGATGAAAGCTGTTGGATGTGAAGGTACACTTGGGGAGTACTTGGGAGTGTTCACGGGATACACATTCCGTTGAGTTTTGCTTATGAAAGCAATTGGTATTGAAGAAGCAGAACTTACTCCAGCTTGATTCAGAGAACTTAGATGATTGTTCATTCTCATCTGCTCATCCATTTCAAATGACTTGATAGTGGATATCAAGTCAGTGTTTGACATCATATTTAGATTGGTAGTTCTCTTGATTGTGACAGTATTGGTACTCCAGCTGTATGGCAATGAATTCATCAACTTGTGGTTGACCTCAGCATTTGCAATGTTGACACTTGCAGCCCTAATTCTAACCATCAACTTCTCAAATCTCTTTACCAACTCTAAAACAGCTTCACTTTGACGATGATTAAACATATTGAACTCTTCTTTTAACAGGGCCTTTTTGTTTTCCCTAATTTCGGCATTGCCCTCAACCTTTTCAACAAGTGCTTCCCACAGACCCTTGGCACTTGTGTGTTCACGAAGAATTTCAGAGATTTCGTTTGAAAGACAGACAGTCAATATGAGATAGGCTTTCTTATCTTGCGCCAACAGGTCCCTGTTTGCTTGATCATAGTTTTATGGAGTCTTAAGTTGTTCCCCAGCATCAATGCGAGTCACGGAAACATGAGGACCTTGTTCAAAACATCTCATTAAATCGGTCTCAGTCAATGAGATATAATTCATAAATCTCCATTTGAAATCTGCAAAGTTATCTTCCAAGGTCATATATTTTGGAGGCTTTGTAGGTGTTCCCACTTGGTTTTCCAAAAGCAAATAACCCTTCAACAACTCTGAATCAGTGCTAGCAATGGTCTAAGCAGTTACAAGCCTTTAACAAAGCTTAATCTTCAAAACAGTCAACTTTTTCGCACAAAACTGCTTCAAGCGAAGCAGATCTAAGCGTAGCGAAACAGATCTAAGCGAAGCTAAACAGATTTAAGCGAAGCTAAACAGATTTAAGCGAAGCGAAACGGATCCAAGCGAAGCGAAATGAATCCAAGCGAAGCGCAATGAATCCAACCTTCTAGAAGAAATCTTCATCGGGATCTGTTTTCACCTAACCTTATCAGTACAAGGTCAAAGGTTGTTTGCACAAACTTTCATGCCATGAGAAGCGAAATTGTTTCTAATTAATTTTGACCAGCTTTTTGAACCCATAACCCAAGCTTTAACACCTTTTAACCCAAAACTTCTTAGATCTAGACTTGATATTTTTACCAGGAACACTTTCTAAGACATTTTTATGAAGTTTTTGCCCAATTCTTTTTGTATTTTTCTTGTTTTTGAGGTTTTTGTGAACCTTCTTGTAAAGAGCACTTGTTTTCTTCTTCTCAAGAACAACACCCAAGGTTGTGATCCAAAAACCCTCAACTAGTGAGCCGAAGCTCTGATACCAATTGTAGGTCCCTATTCGGGTGGATCTAACAACGTCTTTTGATCAACCTAACTTAGTGCTAGCGGAAATCACACTAAGCAACCAAGAGGTCTCGGATCTAGAGATTATTTTCGGATGAAGAAATATTAGTGAGAGAGAAAAGGCCAAGAGATGAGAATTGTTAGAGAGAGAGAATTTTTTTTTTTTTTTGCAAAAAGGTTGTTTTTCTCATGGCATGCTCCCTATTTATTGGGTGGCATGCATGAGAAGCATGAGTTATATTCATTAAGGCCCAATGGTCATCTTTACAATGGACCGTGGCCCAATACATACAAAATGACCAATCGGCCTCAAATACATAACCGAACCAATACAAAAGACTAAAACATACAAAAGTGACCTAACATATTTCGTGTATGTTAACATAACTGTATAACCATCAATCTTTTTAGGTTAATTTAGAGTTTGTAGATTGAATCAATTTAGGGTTTTTAAGTTTTGAGTTTTTTTTTCTTCAGAAAAATAGGTTTTTTACTTATTAACTCATTTGGCACTAAGGTTTTTAGAGGAATCACCATACAATTGCTGTTTAAGATTATAACAAATAAATCCATCGCTTTGTTTATCATAATTTAGAGATTGTATATTCAATGGATTTTGTTTTCCTTTTTTTTCCTAGTTAAAACAGAGGCCATTTTTGTGCTTTAAGTTAAACTTTATTTTGTTATTATATTTGTATATTTTATGTTTATAACTTGGGGATGGTGAATATGGGGCTGTTATATACCCAAGTTAGATGCAAAACTATCAAAACTATGTAGTTTTGATTAAATCTAATTAAATCCCTTATTTCCCATTTTTCCTTTTATCATTCCAACCCTAATTTTCCCCATCGATGATGTTTCTTCTATACGGTGGCCATCTTCTTCTTCTCTGATCCTCCTCTGCGTTTATGATTAAGGTTAGTGAAAAACAAATTCTAAATTAATTATGTATGTGTAAACAGAACTACAAAACAGTTTTGTTGATTTGCATTTGAATAGAGTTTTTTTCGTCATTACTAGAATATCAATTTTATGCATGTTGGATTGTGAAGAATATGGTTCACTTTCTTCTGAATAGTTTTGTCATCATTATTATCATTTTTAAATAATATTCACTTTCTTGTTTCTAGTTGGATGTGAAGAATATGGTTCTTCAATTATAGATATCAATTTTCTTTGCTTATTTTTTCATACTATTAATTCGTTTCACACCAACTAAATATCAGTTTTATCTTTTGTTAATGTATGATAGATACAAATCAATGGATTTAGAAGTCCATGAGGAAGCTTTTGAAACAAATCTAATTGATTGTATTGATTCAGAAGGGCTTTTGGTCATTAATAGCGATTCAAATGTTGAAAGAGACATTGATTCTAGGCATGAGGAAGAGGCTAATGATGCAAAGGAAATGGTTTTCGATACTCCTGATGATGCTTATGATTTTTACAATCGCTATGCGTTTTCACATGGATTTGGAATACGTATTCATACGGTTTATAAAAATAAGACAACAAATGAGCATTACCGAAAATACTATGTATGCAACAAAGAAGGTTTTAAAGATTTGAAGTGTAAAAGTTCCATGGAAAATGCTAAAAAACGTCGTAGGGATTTAAGGACCGGATGCAAAGCATGCATTCAGATTTCAAAAGGTAAATATGGGAAATGGTTCGTGGATATTTTTAACGATTCACACAATCATGAACTGACTATTACTCCAACTAAAGTAATGAAACACCGGTCTCAGGGGAAATTTCACCGCTCATTGGTTTGCAAATCTCTAATGGCGGAACTAAGTCAATTCGGGTTGAAACCTTGTCAAATCAAGAAAGTCATAAATACCATGAAAAATCCAGATGAAAATGATGTTACATCAAAGCAATGTTCCGACGTCTTAGCCGATCAACGAAAACAATACAAAGGTAAGGAGTTTTACGGGCTTATTAAACATTTTCAAGATAAATTACTAGAAGATCCTAACCTTTATTTTGTAGTGGATTTATTTGATGATGGGTCTCCACGAAATATTTTCTGCGCTGACGGGAGATCAAGAGACTCGTATATAAAATTTAGAGACGTTGTGGTTTTTGATGTCACATACATGACTAACAAATTTAAGATGCCATTTGCACCATTTGTCAGGGTTAATCATCATGGCTAGTCTATACTTTTTGGTGGTGCACTATTGGAAAACGAAAAACAAGATACTTTTGAATGGTTATTTCAAACTTTCATAAAGTGCATGTTTGATAAGCATCCATTAGCGATAATTACAGATTAAGATAAAGCTATTTGCAATGCAATCAAAACAGTTTTTCCAAACACTCGGCATCGTTATTGTTCATGGCATATTAAGAAACATGAGACCGAACATCTTTGAGGTCTTGAAGTTCATTATAGTGACTTTGAGGAAGATCACAAACAATGGAAAAAAAAAGTGATACAATTGAAGAATTTGAAACTCGTTGAGAATCTTTATGTGCTAAATATAATTTTGAAAGTGGAAGTTGGTTAACAGAGATGTATAAGCAACGCAAATTATGGGCTAAAGCCTTCTTGAAAGATTGTTTTTTTGCTGGCATGACATCAAGTGGAAGAAGCGAGAGCATTCATTCTTTCTTTGATGGTTATGTGAATTCAAATACCATGTTGAATGAGTTTGTAGTACAATATGATAAAGTTGTTGAGGCTCGAAGGGCTACCGAAGAAGATGAAGACTTTAGGTGCATGAATTCTAAGCCGAATTTTTCATCTGTGAATCCGATAGAGGCAAAAGCAGGTTCACGTTACACTAAACAGCGCTTTAAAGTATTCATGAATGAATGGACCCAAGCTACCTTCAATTTAACTCATGAGACAATAAGCAAGAGTTTAGAAGAAATCAACTATAAGGTTGGACAACTGAATATTGATAAAATATATTGGAGGAATGTTAAGTTCCGTCTCTCAGATAAGTTAGATGTTACTTGTTCATGTTCAAAGTTTGAAACATATGGGATGTTATGCAAACATATCTTATATGTATTGAAGAAAAAAAAAATGTCCAAACCCTTCCTGATTATTATATTTTACCTAGGTGGACACTTGATACTAGATATAAGTTGACTGATTGCACTATTGGGATCGAAGACAGACATAGTGGGAATGAGGTCAGTGCATTAACTTTATGGCGTGGTCAATCAAATTTAGAAAAGCGACCGAACAAGCAAAAGACTCTCTGTCTGAGATACGAAAACTAAATACCATGTTGTTGAAGTTTTTAGAAGAACAAAGCATTCGAGCAAATTCAATACAGTCTGAGATTGCTTCACTGGATTCTAATGTGGAAAGTTCACAAGTAAACATGATGCCTCAAATTTCTATTCGTGATCCACTAGTTAATACTAAAACTAAAGGTCGTCCTAAAAGTACAACTAGAATCAAATCATCCCTAGAAGATTCCAATGTGGGAAGTTCGCAAGTGAATTCGATGCCTCAAATTTCTGTTCGTGATCCACCATTTAATACTAAAACTAAAGGCCGTCTCAAAAATGCAACTAGAATCAAATCATCCCTAGAAGCACCAAAAAAGAGAAAATGTTCTTACTGCAAGGAACTGGGCAATTACATTAGCGGATGCTCGAAAAGGAAGGTAAGATCCGCGTTTGTTAATAATTAGTGACCAATTTTTTAGTTAATATAATTCACGTAATTTATTTTTTCTTTTAGGAGAAGGAATCTTTACTAGAAAGAGAAGGATGATTTATGAATAGGCTTGAAGATGCATCTAACGTTTATGGTTATTTGAGTACTCTACTGTTTAATTATAAGTTGAGTAGTACTAAGATTTTGGTTTTTTTTCAGTATGGTGGATCTATTTTTATTTCAGTAAAAATGCAGCACTTTGAATTTAAACTGGTCAATACGAAGCAACTTTAAATTTAAGCAGGTCGATATGCAGCAACTTCTAATTTAAATAGGTCAGAAGGGAGCAAAAATTACAGGTGAAAATGACCAATTTAATTTGAAAAAGGTCAAAATATAGGAATTAGTGAAACAGGTCAAAGTATAGAGGTTAAATATTAAACGGGCCAAAATATAGTAATTTAGATAAAACGGATCTGTGATATAGAAATTTAGAAGAAAACGGGCCTGTAATATACAGAATAAGTATGAAACGGGCCATAAACGATAACCTGCTTGAATGGCCAAAACTGCATTTTCAAGCTTAATATGCCACGATAATGAAGTTAATCAGAATATTATGGATCATGATGTGATATCAATGATGTTTATATATGCTTATACACTATATTTTGACAAGTTATGGGCCAATTATACACAGTGGAATGTTGTTGTTATGCCCTACAAAAATGAGAAGGAATATATATAACAGACTTGAATATGTATTCAAGTAGCTGTTAACAAGGCATATAATGAAAATGGTGTTATATTAGACAAGCGTCTCAAGACTCAAAAACAACTACAAGTAAATTTCATATAATTCAGATTTAGGATGAACAACAAGATATTCAGATTCATCCCTTTTTTGGCCGTGTTGGTTTTAATCTCATCAATTTATCCCTTTTTTGTGTGACTAAACAGTAATGCTAAAGAACATGTAATTGGGATGAACAAATTCGGTATCTGTACCGGTACCGATTGGTGCCGTTGGTACCGAATCGGTACCAAAGTTTTGAATTTTGGGATCGGTACGGTACCGTACGGTATCGATACCGAAGCGAATATTTCGGTGCTGGTACCAAGAATTTGTGATTTTCGGGATCGGTATATTCGTTATCGGTACCGGTCGGTACCAAGCTCATCCCTACATGTAAGTGCTTTCTTTAAACTGTACATGGTAATGGGCTATTGTTGGAGGTATTAAATTTATGGTGTTTGTGTAAACAAATGTTACCAGAATCAATGTACACCAGTTGAACATTGCCTGCTCTCGTCATGTTTTGAGTCGAGCTTGTTTGTTTAGCCTCGCTCGTTAAGATAATTGGTAATGTTTTGCATGGTTGTATTCATTGTTGCAGCTGTCATGTCCTTAAGCATTGAGGTGTAAAAGAAGTTATTTTTCCATACCAGTTCGTTATAACAATATAAAAACAGAAACAAAACATAACACAAAGTATACTGTTGGTGCATTAAAAGTTAAAATCATAAGTATGCAAATGTAAGAAAAACAAAGAAGTTATGACATTTCTTATCAAATTCTAGACTCCCGTTAGGTCTGTATGTGGTCAACTTTGACACAAGAAAAAAAAGGTCAGTTTGGACTCTTTTTTATCCAAATTCCACTTTAGCTATCACCGAACTCAACTCATTAGACCCAACCCAAGCAACGTTACTGCAAACAGGTGGTAGGTTTTCTTCTAATATCCATAGCTTTATGATTTAATCTCTGAAATTAAGTAACTTCAATTTTGGCATAATTTGTCTTACATAACTGCTGCAACAACAATTTGAAGAAACAAAAGAATAAGTATGGACTCGAATTTCAATATAAACAAGTAGCAAATACACAATTAAAAAACAAAAGTTTAAATAAAAAAATTTTGAACTAAATAATAAAATAAAAAAGAGTGTTCTAACCTAATATAAAGCCGACCCTGATTGAATCAATTTGGGAAACAGAACGAACTTGGATGTAGGAGATAGATTGTTAGCTAATCGACGGATTGAATAACATTGATCTAATTAGGTTGTTAGCAAACCATCGCGTTCCTTAGAGGATCGATTTTGATGGGGAGGAATAAGGGAAATAAGGGTTTAGTCATATATTTAGAATTCGTTATTCACTAACCTTAATCATAAACGCAGAGGAGGATCAGAGAAGAAGAAGATGGCCACCGTGTAGAAGAAACATCATCGATGGGGAAAATTAGGGTTGGAATGATAAAAGGAAAAATGGGAAATAAGGAATTTAATTAGATTTAATCAAAACTACGTAGTTTTGATAGTTTTGCATCTAACTTGGGTATATAACGGCCCCATATTCACTATCCCCTTATAACTTATTTCTGTAATTAATTATCTCATATTAGGACATCCCAAAAATTAAGTTATAAAAATAATGTTGATCAATATATCCGAATTCATTAAAGATCTTATTATAGTATGTTAAAGGTTATCTTTATACTATTTAAATATATGAAAATTTATTTAAAATAACAAGCTTTGGATATATTTAATTTTAATGATTTGAAATTTGAAAATACTATTTCTCCTAAAAATAACAGGCGCTGACTTTTAAATTTCCTTAAGTTTTGCGTATAATTATTCTTCAAATTATTATGACATTTAAACTCTTTCTATTTTTACAAAGTTTACTATTTAATATATAAGATACATGCAAAGATAGATTTTTTGCATTGTTTTCAGTATCTGCATCTTAAGTTACTCTCTTCAAAGCAATGTAAGTTCTTCATTCAAAATTTCTTTACCTAACATATAATTACATCTCATTGTTATGTATATTTATGGTCCAAACACTATGTTTTCACCTTTCAATTAATATATGTGTTTTCTTTAGACTCATGATATGATTTAGGTGGTTCTTTTTATGCTTCAGATAACTGAGTATGAAGCTATTAGTGTTTTTTTTAATTTTAATTTTATCATTATTATTATTATTATTATTATTACATCTGTATATATGGTGTTACCATATTTAGCATGTAGAATTTGTGAAAAGTGAAATTTCTTTTTGTTGTTCAGATAAAGTTGACTAAAACCTATTTGCGTGAGCATTAAGATTGTTATAATGATGTTTTAAAATTTTATTTCAATTTTTATTAATATTCAGTGTTAATTTTGCCTCCTTTTACATTTTAATTAATAATTAACATGTAATTTTGGATGAAAGTATCAATTTTGTGCAGGGGCAAAACATTAATTTAAGTGTTGATTAAATTAGTAGTTTATGTTAAGGTCAAAATGCTAATTTATGAAAATGCATTGTATATATGTGCAGATCAAAATCTGTATGTATGTGTAGTATATGTATGTTGCAGGTGAGTGTATTCATATGTGTAGGTGTGTGAAAGGATAATTTTTTTATGTCCATACGTGTTGCTTGACACGGTTTTTTTTTTAAACAAATGCTTATGTAATGATGATAAGTTTTGGTTTATAGGTTGGATCAACAATTAAAGAAGGGTTGGTGTGCATCATATTTGACGAACGACAAAGTAAAACATTCACATTTAAGTACCACTAAGAAGAAATACGATCTATGCAGTCAAATCTCTTTTTGTCCTGTAAGATGTCTTTTTTTTAATCCTACTTATTGTTATGAATAACAGTATACAATAAATCTAGGGAGGACAAAAATATCATGTGTAATCTTATTGTATATTATATTATCAGTTTATCACATAATTTTATCACTTTTTTTTTCGTAGCACTAAATCATAAAACATATTTTGAACTAAAATGCGTAATGTATATTTAGGTGTCATCTCATGTATTAATGGGTATCCCGAAAGATGGGTCCGCCATGCCTTTAACCACACTCATAGAAGCATGTTTAAGAACCGATTTAACATCTATTCATGGAGTTTTGGTGAAAGTACTATACAGATGATGAAGATGCTGCAATTGCAGTCTGATTCATTGACTTTTTTTGGTATTTTGACTTACTGGTATGCTTTACTTTCACTTTTAAAATCAAACTTTTAATGAGTATATGATTCATCGGTTTGGATTTGGGGTGTGGTTTGGCTCCCTCAGTTTTGTAATGCATTAAATGTTTAATGCATTTTATATTATCAGTTGAATGTGCTCTTTATAAAGTAAATGGCATCTCTGCATTCATGAAATGCAGAGGATTTCAAATGGATACATGTTAGCTTCAATAAGTGGGATCTGGTGAGCCAACACTTAACAATAAGGAAGTTAATTCAACCACAATATTTGGAAACAAATACTACATTCAATGGTAAATCCGATATATACTTTTTTCAATATGATTGTTGGTCGATCGATAGTATTATCTTTTGCTAATTATGTCTTGCATTACCATGAGAGAATTTAGAATTGATTTAAATTTATTTTATTTTAACCTAGAGTTTGAGGAAAGAATGCATGATGTATAAACGAAGCCCGAGTCATTTGATAAATGGCGATTTTCTTGAAAGCCATAAACAAAAGGTGGTTCTTGTGTTAAAATGAATGGAGAACTGGAATTTGTGTGTTAATTCTTACGATGTATATAATATTATTTGAACATTTATAGTGGTTTTCTCTTACTGTGATTATTTGTCAAATTTAATCTCACTACATGAGCTTCAAATATTGTCCGAACATCTGAATCGAAACAACACTAAATCATATTTCCCATAATACCTCCTGTAGCAAACAAACTCAGCGTTGACTGTAAGAAGTCAAACCGTATCTACCATCTTGCAAATATTGATTAAAAACCCAAACACATTATGTGACCCGCAAGACTTGTAACTTTTCTTTGACCCGGGATATTTTCTGTGAATAAAAATTGTCTGTCAACTATAACCAATAAAACCAGTTATTTGGTTTTTGGCAATGCACTGGATATCTTACTTTTTTGCATAATTCTACTTTATGACTATAAACTAAAAAACTAAATGCCGTACTATATAGATTTTGAAGAATTTCAATCTGGAAGTGCACTTTACTTTTAGCTGGTCGCATTAATTTGACCGTCTGGTTATGTGATGTATTATATTAATAGGTAAAATTTTGAAACATATATAAATTGTTCAAATTGTATTTTGGTATTGGAAAAATGACACACTAATCACTCAAATAAACATTAGTTATTTTGGACCATAACTGTTTTAAACTGACTTGGTCTATTTTGTACAAACGTAACTCTTTTGATAAATTTGTATATGTTTTGTTGGATGCAGGCATGAGGAATAATAAATTTTTTATGATTCTTAGTTTTATAAAACATAAACTCTGGTGCCTAGATAATATATTCACTAATTATTTTTCTTCTTAATACGTTGACAATTGATAAATAACAAATAGCTATTATTAACAATATTGTTCTGCTGATACCTGGTTAAAAATCAAAGATCATTCAATTTTTAAACATCTTTTTTATTCACGTTTAAATATTTTCCACCCATGCAGCGCACGGGTCTATATCCTAGTAATAATAATAATTTTAAATGTACACCGATGGCACTACACTTTATTGTATTCATATATTACCTATTACCAAATTATTATTTCAATCATTAAATTATTATTTGGATGATAAAGAAAGGAGATAAGACACCTGTGATTAACTATTAAGCTTATCAACATTCACGATGGTTTCTCGATATTATGTGAGCAGGGGTGTAAACGAGCCGAGCTGAGCCCGAGCTTAACTAGGCTCGAGCTCGGCTCGTTTAAATTACACAGAGCTCGAGCTCGGCTCGTTTCGAGCTCTAATTTCAAAGCTCGAGCTCAGCTCGTTAGTAGATTTTCAAGCTCGAGCTCAGCTCGGGCTCGACTCGTTTACTATTTATTAATTATTTTTTATATAATTATAATTATTTTTATATATATTTTTCCATTATAAGTTTATGTATAAAATAATATATATATTATTTAGTTATTTTTATTTATTTTTTCATAACATTATATATATATATATATATATTAATAGTTATTAAAAACATATTCTAAAAGATCATATAAATGACGGGATCGTTTATGCTAGCGACCCGGCTCTAGCTCGGTAAGTGAAGCTCGGGCTCGTTTATTAAACGAGCTTAATTTTGGGCTCGAACTCGGGCTCGGGCTTGACTAAGCTCGGCTCGATCGAGCTTGTTAACGAGCCGATCTCAAGTAGCTCGCGAGCAGCTCAGCTCGTTTGCACCCCTATATGTGAGTGTATTCTTCATTTTTTTAGGGTGTGATTAACGTGGTTGTGAGTAAAGGAAAGAAAAAATATGTTATGGTTCATAGTTAAATTCGGAGACCACTGTTCATCCTCAATAACTTTTTAATATTTTTTTAAAGTGATTGTGAATAAAAGAGAGAGAAAAGTAATAATAAATGCATAAAAAACATTATTTAATTGAACATGAGAGAAAAATAGTGATTTTTAATGTAATTTTAGATTTGAACATGGAGAACCCATTGAGAATGCTCTAGCATATAGTGGTAAAGTGGAATAACAGAAAGGTTATTAAGAAATTTCACTTGAGTTGAGAAAATTCTTGAAAACTCAGTGTAATAATAAATTTTTTAACACAATGTAATATATGTTATTATCATCATGTACGTAAAACAAAAAGAAAACACATCTAGATCCACGGGTTGGTCCAGATCCGAACCAAACCGAAACCCATATGGTATACTTTTGATGTAAAGGGCAAGTTTTAGACCTCGGTCTTAAGATTTGATATGAAGGCAAATCGAACCTTGCAGTGGTAGAAAAACATAAACTCGATGAAAAACGAGTTCACGGTCGTGATTCGAGTAACAATTGGGTCATGTAAAAGCAAGTGGACAAAGTTTCTACGACCCAGAACTCATTAGGATAGTAAAATGGGTCATAAAGGTTGGTTAAAGGGCAAAATAGCTTAAAGAATGGTAACATGAAGACAACAACAAAATCCGGAATGCAAAGAACAGAATCGCATCGCATAGAAATGCGATGCGATTCATTAAAGAATGCGATGCGATTGGATTATAAACCGTGCGAGACGATTTGATTGCATTCGTGCGATGTGATTGGATTGCTCCATGCGATGCGATTGGATTGCATCCATGCAATTAGTTTCATATGCGATCAGACTGGTTGTACAACTTAACTTAACTCGACCCCAGCCAGGGGCTCTGCTCCTTGGACCCTGCTAGGAGCTGCCGCCCCTAGAACCCCGCTGCTAGGGGCGCTGCCCCCAGACCCTCGTTTGTTAGGGGCTTCCCTACCCTAGAATTATGATATAGTTAGAGTAATTAAGTGATGCTTGTAATTTGTACACAGTTAGCCGTGCCCAGCTGAAGAGAGACATCACAATCAATTCCAAAAGAGGATTTAGGTGACTTTCTAGCCCCTTTCCTCTGTTATGTTTTTCGGGTTGTGTATATACTCATATGTGTTTAAGTTAATACACTTATCCCTAAGTGGTAAGTGTATGCTATATGAATGTCTGTGATATATTAATGATGTTGAAGTGATGAATGAATGTAATAAGGATTAGTAGTACACTAGTAAACGTATATGAATATATGTGTATCTAATGTATGGTCGTATGGTTATTCGATGCAAAAAAGGGAACCGGACTCTAATGATATCCGAGGTAGACGTATAGTTGTATGGTTATTCGATGAAAAAGGGAACCGGAGTCTAATAATATCCGAGGCAGAAAGAAACTGGACCCTAACAATATCCGAGGCAGAAGGGAAACAGACCCTAAAATTTTCCAAGGTAGAAGGGAACCGGGCCTTAATAATACTCGAGGAAATAGGGCGAAATGCTCTTTATAACGTAGAGATAGTTATGTATGAGTTAGTAAGTATTAGAACAAGAAAGTATGAAAGTATAAACATGAATTATGAAAATATGAAAGAATATAAATGTGAAAGGTATATCTCCGGATACGTATATGCAAGTGTGGAAATGTAATGTATGTTGCCTGATTAACTAAAACTCACTCAATGTAGCTAACTTTTAGTATGCACAAGGAGTTGGCTGAGGATGGCACATGGTATGGACTAAGTGGCTGGCATCTAGAAAAAGAAGACCCGATGCTCTATTTAATGTTTTAAGTTAAGACAATTGGATGTTTTAAACACAAATGTTTAGTTATGTAATGAATGATTGACTTTTTATTATTCCGCGAAAAAATTTTAATTAACTCTGACATTTATAACTGTGTTTATGAGTAAATCCAACGCCAAAGTAGGGCACCTGGGACCGGGGCTTTACATTCATTTAGAGCTTAACATCCATTAATTCAAAAGACTTGATGGTAGAAGTCAATTCTGAGAGTGTTATGGTATTCAGGTTTGTGGTTCTCTTGACGGTGTCCACACTACTGTTCCATGCGTAAGGCATGAATCCAACAGCTTCTTGTTAATCTCAGACAAGCCATTTATGATATAAACACTTCTCATTTTAGTGATTAGTGACTTAAATCTGTTGATGAAAGAGGCAACCAATTCTCCTTAAATATGTTTAAACATGTCAAATTCTCCTTTTAACATTTCTTTGCGGCTTTCTCCCATATCCAGATTTCCTTCAAGCTCAAGATCGTAAGATTTTTTTTTTAACTCGATTTAAAAAAATTGAGTCGGCCTTTTTTTTCGACTTAAAATATTTTCGACTAAAAAAAATTTGAGTCAATTTTTTTCTTTTAATTTAAAAAAATTGATTAGAAAAAATTTGAGTTGATTTTTTTTTAATTCGAGTCAAACTTCGTTTTCTCTTTTTTTCTTTTTTTTTTTGTTTTTTGCTACAATAACGCTATAGTAATTTGCTATAGTAACGCTACATTATTGCTATAGTAATTTGACTCGGGTTGCTACAGTAGCTCGACTCGACTCGATTGCTACGGTACTCGACTCGACTACTACAATACTCGACTCGACTGCTACATTACTCGACTCGACTCGATTTGCTGCAGTATTTTTTTTTCTTTTTTTTTTAAGATAACACCTAAACTACCAATAAAGTCAAAAAGATCGACTTTAGTCTAAAAACCACCAAATCGGCTTATATCTGAGTTTTTCAACCAAATTTGATGATTTTCGTGTATTTCTGAGGTGTAAAGTACCCCAAAGAAGTTGATAACACGAGAAACAACCTCAAATCCAACAAAAACAAAGATCAAAATCCGAAAAATTTGATCCGAAAACCACAAAAAATCGAGCCGAAAGCTCAGATACCACTTATAGGTCCTCTAGATGAATCCAGTGGCGTAGCCACATTACTCCCACCGGGTTCGGCCGAACCCGATATTTTTTCGGTTTTATATATAACATATAGTGCCGAATTAACGAGCAAACCCATTCGTTTTCGATGAGCGAACCCAAAATCATTCTAAAAAGATATATTCGAACTCATTGTTTGTGAAAAATGTAGTTATATTCTTTTAGTAATGAATATTCTTTTTGTAAATGACAAAGCTTTTAAAGAAACTATAAATTTTGTTAACAAACATCATATATGGGCCAATAATAATCCATATATAGATTATTAAAAAGCCCAAAATTACGCATATAATGGGTCAATAAACCCAACCCAATTAACATTTTTAGACATAATACATAAATAATAAATAAATAAATACACAAACAAAAACAGTGGCCATCATCTCAGCAACCAATCAACTTCTTTTTGTCGACCAAACGACCATTGCCTCATCGTCTTTGCCGGTTCACCTCAAGGTTTCAACAATCGCCAACAACCAATATCCGTTGGTCTATCATTTGTGATATATTTTTTTTCAATGAAGCACGTGAAGACGGATTTACGTAATTATTTGGGTGACAATTATATGAATAATACTTATATTTGTTATATTAAAAATGAGTTCTTTTCTAAAGTCAAGATTAAAGATATCGTTTTCAAAACATAAAACACATAGAGAATTATGATATGTAATATCTTTTTATTTAATATGACTTTTTAATTTATTGATTGTTAACGATGTATTTTTGTTATGATAGTGATATTATATTTTATTTATCGGACCCAATGATCGACCCAACCCGACCGAACCATTTGGGCCCGAAACTTTGACACTGGAAAAAAAATCAAACACTAAAAAATTCCCAAACCCATAAGAAAAAATTCCTGGCTCTGCCACTAGATGAATCTCACAACTTAACTCGGATCCATTCGTGTTGTTAGTTAGCGAAAATCACCAACAACACTCAGATCTTGAATCTTAGTTTGTAAATATAAAAGAGAGAAAAAGATGAAGTGAGGAAAGAAACTTTATTTTCAATTAGAGAGTTGTGTCTTTTAGTGTTATATGAAGAAATGGGTAAAATGTCTCTTTTATAAGGTCTTAATTTTTCTAAGACTTACAAAATAAACATACTGAGAATGTAATACACCAACTAAAAACATACGTTATCCTATTAATAATATATAATATTAGCCCTACAAATCGAACCTAATACAATCATGGAATTTGAATAGTAGAAGAAGGCACAATATTTTGTTGTTTAATTTATTTTTCTTTTTACCTTTATTAATTCGATCAATAATAATAATAAAATGTTAAAACCAAAGTGACAAAAGAGAAAAGTAAGCTTTTTCACCTTTGTCTGACTCTTTCACGTTTCCAGTAATACTTCCCATTTCTGGAAACGCTTCCTCTTCACTTTCTTTCTTATGTCCTTTCCCTTCTCTCTCTTATCTTCCATATCTCTTCAATCTTTTGCTTCTTCATATCACAGCTACACAAACAACCACTATAGCAAACATGGCTAGAGGCAAGATCCAGATCAAGAAGATTGAGAACTCAACCAACAGGCAGGTAACATACTCCAAGAGAAGAAATGGATTGTTCAAGAAGGCTAATGAACTCACGTGTTGTGTGATGCTAAAGTCTCCATTATTATGGTGTCTTGCACTGAGAAGCTTCATGAGTACATAAGCCCTTCGGTTACGTACGTTATAATTCTCTCTCTAGAAACCCTAGTTTGCTTCTTAATTAATCTAGGTTTATGTTTGGTAATTAGTTATTTGATTTTGTTATGTTTTGTTTTTTTATTAGGACGAAGCAGTTCTTTGATCAGTATCAGAAAGCGTCTGGAATAGATCTTTGGAGCTCACATTATGAGGTTGTTTATTTTATTGTTACACGTATCTTTAATTTAGGGTTTCTGGTTGTTCCTTATGGACAAAACACATTGCTTCATGTTAAAGCTTTGCTCATAAAAATCATGAATATATATACTTTGATTTAAGAGCTTTTTTACATAAATTAAGTTATAGTGAAAGAATGAATTAATTCATTTGTCTTAATTTTTACCTCTATTTCTATGTGTCTTGAATCTCAATATAGATAGTAGTTCACTAGAAAAAAAAAAGTTCTAGAATAAAGAACCCTAAAGTAGATAATCTATAACTGGAAGAGTGTAAGATATAGGTACCATTTCTTAGTTAAGTCTGAAAATATAGATTATAACTTGTAAGACTATTAGAGGATTTGGATCTTTTACGGATGGAGCTCATAAGTAGTGGACGGAAAGGTCTCGATAACTAGGATAATATGGAATGCCTAATTGGCGAACCCAAAATTCCATCATTTAAGGCTCGAATTTCAGCACTTAAATTTTTTACCAAATTTTAGCAATTTCTAAATTATTCCCCTTTAGTGTAAGCCAACCAGCTAGTGGTGGAATGGTAATGGTAAGGAAGAGACTTAGTATTCCTTGTTACCCCGGTTCGATTCCTGCCCCATCATTTAGTTTTGGTGGCACCGGATGGTGGTGGGAAACTCGGCGAATATGCGGCGTTCACTAATTGGATCCTTGAACGGATTTTACCTCAACACACTGTCGTGCCTTCACAGGCATTGGCCTTATGTGAGGGTTTTCTCCTAATCGAAAGTCGAGTGTATCCCGATGTAAATAATTTAGCCAGTATCCCATTTAAAATATTCGTGGGCGTTCCACAAAAAATCTCCTTCAGAGTAAAACGCGCAAATTACTGATTACCTTAACTTGCGTGTTTATTTATGTCTTTAGTTTAAGTATTTAATGATCTGCTTTTAATTTCAAAGTGTCTCATTTAAGTTTTCTTCGGGCCTGTTCGTTTCACGGACTTTTTTTAAAGGATTTGGAATTGGAATGGAATGGATTGTTTGAGAATCACAATCATGTGTTTGGTTGGTTAATATGTATTGGAATTGGAATCTTCTTCATTCTATTCATTTCCCTTCAAACTACTAACATATAAATAATAAAATAACAAAAAGAAAGTAATAATTTAAAAAAATCTAAAAAATAAATATAAAAATTTTGATTAAAAAACAAAAATTTATTTAAAAATAAAAAAAAATATATATATAAAAATCAAAAAGATAATAATAATAAACATAAAAATATATATAAAAAATCCAAAAATAATTTTAAAAAAAAATAAAACTAATATAAAAATATAGAACTATTAAAAAAATTTAACAAAATAATAAAAAAAAAGAATATATATGTTTTTATGCTTATCACACAATAAAACATCATAACAACACCATAAATAAACATTTGATTCGATTAAGTCCAAAAACCCTTATCACCCATCTTCATCATACATGTCTAGACCAATAATAATTTTGCATATTGTTGCATCTACTAATTAAAACATATCATACTAAAACCAATATTCAAACATACGATTAGAAAGTTTTTAAAATGCGGATAAAAGTCGTTCTAACATATGATGACAAGTTGTAAACGCCACTAATAAAAGTACCAAAATACGAACATATGACATCACCAAACTTTCACTTAGACAACAAAAACCTTACCCAATCCTCTCTTTCTTCTTCACCCAAATCCCAAAAGGTCGACACCCTATTATAGTCACTTTTGATTTCTTCAATAGCTTTAAACTTTTCCAATTGAGACAAAGATGTCATTTTTTTAATCTCGGAAGTGATCATTGTTGTTTTCTTTTCTTTCTCAAGTTCATACTTTATCCCTTCACTCAATTCGGTCGACGTTTCCTTAAGACGATCACCAAATAAAACAACCGCATCATTGAAATTTTGAAACAAAGAATTAGCTTGGCTTGCACGTTTCCTCTTCTTACCTCGACCACTTGAAATTTCTTCAACTTGAACACTTGCATTAGTGCCTTCATTATGACTAAACTCATCAAATTCATCATCCCTTTGGTCCTCTAGTTCTTCCCTATTCGCCTCTTCTTCCATCTCGGCCACACTTTTGGCTCTATTACCTTGAGCTCGATCATTTCCAAAAATAACACACATTTCTTCATAATGAGGAAGAATTTTACGTTTCCATTTATCTGCCGTTGGATGTTTCTATTGACAAGATAATATTATAATAACAAAACATCAATACATTTTATGATTAACCAAATAAAAAATGTTAATAACATTAAAATGTAACATATACCTCAACATAAGCTTCCCACATAGGAGCTTCAGCGGTTACACAATTATGTTCTTTATCATAACCAAATCCACTAGTGTTTAGCATCTCATGAACGACTGCCCAATCTCTTTCCATTGTTTTGACTCTTGATTCGATGTGCGGTCTAGCCAAAAGGTCCGTTCTGGGAAGTGATTCTTTCAATGATGATTCAAGATGTTGCAAGTACCCGGTTCTAAAGCCATTGTCGGATTTAAATCCCTTCGTGTTAATCATGTCTACAAAGGCCTCAATAAATTTTGCATCTTCTTCAACACTCCACCCTCGATATTTTCGACCACTGCTCTTCATTTCTATAGAAAAACATTAACTAAAACATATATATATATATAGTATTTAAAATTAGCACAAACAATACAATAACACAATAATATAAGCATCACATAAATATCATAAAAAGCTAAACAAAAAAAAACATTACAAAAAAGTATTTAATCATCCAATACCACCAAAATAGCATAATCAACACAAAATATCATAAGCAAGTGTTTAATAATTCAACATCACCAAATAACATAATCAACACAAAAATAGCATAAGCAATTGATTTCTAAGACATTCTTAATCAATTGGTAGCACTCCAAGAGTCAAACATGCTTTGGGCAAGATTGTTTCTAAATGTTGTCCACTCATTTGAAGTTCTAATATAAGTTATATTATCTTCGTCTTCCCCACCATCTTCTTCCGCAATTACGTTCGACCTCGGTCTCTTCCTCGTCATCGTTATCGTCCTCATTACCAAATGGATCTATTGGCATTTCTCTCCTTATAAAGTTATGAAGCAAACAACATGCCATTATGATCCTATTCTTTTGGTAATGGGATAGTACGAGTGATCTCTCAAAATTGCCCACCTTGCCTTTAAAATACCAAAACATCTTTCTATAACATTTTTTGCTGACGAATGTTTCATGTTAAACAATTCTTTTGGATTAGTGGGTTGGTGTCCATCACGCCAATCATTTAAATGATATCTTTGGCATCTATAAGGGGCAAGGAAACCTTCTCCATTTGTGTATCCCTCATCCACCAAATAATAACCTAAAATACATTATAGTTAATAAACACCAAAGCTACCTCAATTTACTATATATATTCTATACACCTAAATAATATCTATATTGTTACATACCCGGCCTTGAAACTTTCAATCCATGTGGCCTGTCAAGAGCATCTCGAAGAACTCTACCATCAGCCGTCGACCCTTCCCAGCCGGGTAACACAAATATAAATTGCATATCTTGTGAACACACGCCTAACACATTCATAGCAATCTCTCCTTTTCTTGTTCTATATTTAGGTTTTTCTTCACTAGGCACTAAACATTTTATGTATGTTCCATCCAAAGCCCCTAAACAATTCTAAAATCAAAACGTACAAAAAAGGTGTTACTATACATATCTAATCCCTAATGCAAGTTATCAAAAAAAAAAGTATAATGATTGCATAATACCTTGAACCATTTCCACTTATGATCAGTAGAATTCTCAGGAACAGGTTCGGGCTTCTTCAGCAAACGTGAATGCAATCTAATCATTGCATTACAAACTCTAGAAACACATCTACTAATTGTGTCTCCCGACCGATGAAAACGACATATCATGACCCGATTCTTAACATTATGAGCTATGGTGTGAAGAAAGATGGCTACTTGTTCATCAATGTCTATATTCCTATTTGCTTTTAATCCTCCAAATGTTTTAAGCATGTCGCACAATTTACTAAAACAAGCTCGATTCATCCTAATTTGAGATATAGACATAATGTCACTCTCATAAACATACCTATACAATATGGAATATCGATCTGTTTTTGTTGTAAAGTGTCGAATGCGTGGTTTATCCATTTTGTATTTGACTATCAACATGTAAAGTGAAAGTACAAGCAAAGAAACTGTTGTAATAAGTTGGTTCCACCATGCCATAGTCAGTGTCATATTCCTTTGGATACGTTTGCGAGTTTGTAAACTAAGTCGAGCCATTTCCTATTTACACATTACAAACAAAAATGTAGTGTAAATAGAAGTACAAATTGAAGTGCATTTCAAACCTTTTTAAGCTATTCATTAAACCGTGAAACCGAACCGGACCAAACCGTTAGTAACGGTTCGGTTTTGATTGTTATGGTTTGGTTTCGATTTTCAATTACCAAAAACCGGTACTAACAGTTTGGTCACGGTTTAACCCAAAAACCGTTCAAACCGGACCGTGAACACCCCTACAAAATACTATTTTCTACCAAAGGTTAATCAAAGCATTATAACAAACAGTGTATCTACCAAATTTTTTTACATCAAACCACAAGATACTACAAAAATCAATGAATCAGAAATTATACTGTAGCTCATCACCTCTTCACATAAAATCCATATAATTTTAGTGACATGAATGCACTGATTGATAAAAGAAATTAAAAAAATAAATAGATAATAATAATAATTACCAGAATCAAAGAATCAAAGAACCCATATCAGATTTGGTATTTTAGAAATAAAAGAAAGGAAAAACCTGTGGAAGAAGTTGATTGTGGATGAGAACGGCAGCGGTGCATCACGGAGGCGGAGCACGGCGGTGGAGAACGGCGCGGAGCACCGCATGACGGCGGAGCACGGCGGCCGGGAGTAGACGGTGGTGGAGGCTGAGATGTGAAGAAGCTGTATGCATTGTCCGCGAACGCAAGGTCACTTTCTTTTAATTTCTTTATAATCTTCTAACCATTGTCTTTTGTTGCAAAATTCGCAATAGAATTTGCAACATTGCTAGCCGATGTTATCTGTTATATTTATTTTCTCTTCTTTAAGAATTAGGATATTTAGTGACGTTTTAATATTATTATTAGTAGTTGGTTAGCTTTATCATTATTCTTTTATTAATTGTAACTTGCGACCTAACGTCTCAAATAAAATTTTCACGATTCCGTCATGTAAGCGTTGATATTAATATTAGCATTTGATATTTTCATCGAAAGGGAAATTCTGTAATAGTTAAAGCTGATAGCGAACTTTTATTGGAACAAAAAAATGCAGCTCAAAGTGATTGGTAATAAGTTGGAGACTTGCAAGAAGAAGGTAACTTTGTACACCATATCAAAAATACTTGGATTAAGTTTCTATTATAAAACTCTTTCCAAATCATGCATTTTTCTTTCTTTGTTTCTTTCTTTCTTTCAGGTGAGAAGTGCTCAAGATGTATACAAAAAGCTAATGCATGAATTTGTAAGCTCTCAAAACTTCAACTCTTTCAAATGTTGAACATTAAATGAATTGCTTAAGCCTGTTACTTTACTAGTTTACAAGCATGACTCGATAAATATAGGTTCCTTAGGGTTATATAATCAGTTTATTGAAATGAATGTTAATTAGGATATAAGAGGAGAGGATCCGCAATACGGGATGATAGAAGATGCAGGAGAGTATGAAGCCTTGTATGGATACCCGCCACATATGGCTGTTGCATCACGCATCCTCACTCTGCGACTGCAGCCTAATCATCCTAATGATCTTCATGCTGCTGCATCGGATCTGACCACCTATTCCTTGCATGGCTAGCATGTACCAAATCTATCCTTCTATAAGCTTTTAAAGACATTAATTAGTTGTATCCAAGCACCCCTCCACTTTTTTTGTGTTGTGATTGATGATGTGTGTGGTTAATTAATACTTAACTAGTTGGTGGTTTTCTATTATAATTTTGGGTGAAGCCTAAACAAGTGAAGAAACTAGATTTGAGTACTTGACTTAATAGGGTTAAGAGACTGCTCTCAACAACTGGACTAGCCAAAGAATTTTAACTCAAAACAGACTATGAACTCTAACGGACATTGATTATTAACTATGGTATATAATAGGGGCGACACGAGTGCAGAAGAAAATAAGTTGAAACTCAAGGTCCCCAGTTTTTTGGGTTTTGATTATGTCTTGCATTTGATTCTTCATGTTCATATACAACTCACACATACATTCTCTCAATCTCTCCAATTTTAAGTTGGAATTATGTAATTTTGTGTCTTTTAAAATTTGTAAAAAAATTTACTATGATCATATTCCCACGTGTTATGTTTCTAAGTAAAAAAAAATCTTTTTTACAAAAAAATCTCTCATTTTACTATTTGCTTTAGGCCCCTAAATTAAGCCGGTGATAGTATTTAATTGAACTGAATACATGTATAGCTAAGCAAGTGTAAGCAATTAAAAGAAATAAACACAACGATTAATTTGCTTCAACAAGTGAACAAACTCGATCAACAAATAATTTGTTGGAATTTACATGGCGGATGTATATTATTGCTCAAATGCAACCGAGCATATCAAGATAGCTCTATATGAATCAAGAATGGATCTAAAGGCCGGTGGTTCGTGATACTGGTAACGTTTTGATATGAGATATATGTATCAAGTAGCTAGCATCCTATATATTTGGATGATGGCGTCAGCATAAGGAGAAATATGTGTTTATGTTTAAATTAACCACTTGTGATTTATCATAAAAGTTGGATAATCACAAAAGTTGGAACTACATCATCGAGTATGACTCATATGAGAATGCCTTTTGAGTTTTGTTGAATTTTTATGTGCTTCTGTAAGAAAGTTTCAAACTATGTAATATATCTTTGGGTGGGGGATTTGAAGTTGAAGGTTTCTAGCATGAAATGAATCAAAATATCATTATATAACTATCATATGTACTTGTTAATAAAAAATTTGAAAATTCCCAAAATAAGTATTTATGACAAAAATTTCTAGTTTCAGGTAACATTTGCAAAATATTCTAGAAATATGTATTATAAACTAGTCGTGACGAGAAGTTTGTTGAAACCAATTAGAATTTGCCACGTTCCTTTAAACTAACCGTAACGAACACGTTCACTAATCATTTACTCGTCACGACTAAATAAGTTGCATGCCTCGTAATCAACGCCCATGAATAATTCATAAGTCCTTTAGTCGCGACGACTAGTTTACCTGGTTTATATTCCCTACACGAGTAGTTCATTAGTAGTTAACTCGTCGCGACTAGTTTAACTTTATAATCTACTCGTCAAGACTAAAGGACTTATGAATTGCTCGTGGGCGTTGATTACGATGCATTAAACTTATTTAGTCGTGACGAGTAAATGATTGGTGAATGTGCTCGTTACGGTTAGTTTAAGGACACGCGACAAGTTTTAATTGGTTCTACAAACTACTCGTCACGACTAGTTTATAGTATCTATTTCTGAAATTTTTTGCAAATGATACCTAAAATTAGAAATTTGTTTTCATAAATGTTTATTTTGGGAATTTTCCCATAAAAAATTATGCATTATTATTGAATCTTTAGTCAATTTGTGTGAGTCACTGCCTATGATCCAAGTCCAAGTGGTTAAGATTAAACGCTCAAAAACTTCAATTTAAAAAGAGGGATGTACTGGGTTCACTCTCACACATGACTAAAAAAAACAAGAAAAAAAAAACAAAGAGTTGAGTCAAAGATTTTTTCACCTATGAGAGGTTTCTGTCTACGAGTGAAACCGAGATAATCGGATAAGTCAGTAGCCCGTCGGTGTTTCAAATCACATTAAAAAAATATACTTAGAAAACCCACTCCACCCCTAGAACCAGAACATGGTAATGACGAAAAAATAATTCCACAATTCAGCACGGAAACTTTGCCACTAACGGCAAACTGAAGCTAAATAAAATAGCATAACCACCATGAAAAGCTCAAAATGGTTCAACAATAAAACGAGAAATACATTTGGTTGTGTTTAATTGGAAGCTTCAATGAGCACAATTTCCAAGCTTAATGTAATGATCTCTCTCACTTTCCTTCAAATCCCAGCAAATTATGTTTGACCACCACCAAAAAGTGAAAGCCCAAGTTGACTTAAATCGGGTATTTTCAGTCCAAAGGCTATAGAAACTTTCAGTTCTTCGACTTTGGCCACATAACCTTTACATATTAAATTGTTACGCTCTTTCACTCCATAATCAGCAAAACTATATTACTCTTAACATGAGTATTGTATCAAAGAATATGGGTGGCACGTAAACAACATTCTATAAAGTTATAAAAAAAATAACAAACATATTTTCATTTCATCAACCATACTAAGGAATCATGAATTTTATCCCAACATGAACAACAAAAAGAACCATGAATTTCATCTCAGTATAAAAATCATGGGCGGAATTATAAAGGGGCGAGGACTCGAGGAGGGGTCCGGCCTCTCCTGTTTTTGAGCTCAGAATATCTAAATTCAGCTCATATATATTTGATAAATATAGCCCATATATTTTCACTAATATTTTTGGGCTCGGAATGGTAATATATGATTTTTGATAGCCCAAACCAAACCAACTAAAAAAATTGGTTATTATTATTATTATTTGATAGCCCAGACCGGAATAATAATAATATTATTATTATTATTTATTGAGGATTTATGATATTATTTGGTGAAAAATTTTGGTTTTTATGTGTACAAACTTAATATCTAGTTCTAATATTTTCGTCCTTTTTAATATGGTGTAGTGCTAAAAAGCTTGAGTTTCACAATAGAGACTCATGGTTAATCCCCACCGGCAACACTTTGAGGAGGACATGGGTGGCTCAATGAAGAAAGACCGGGATCTTTGTGATCTCCAGTTCGATCCTAAGGGCGTCTGGGTTTTATAACCAGTGGGTCTTCATTCGGGTGGGTTTTCCTCGGAACTGGAGATAACTTGGAGGCGGTTAAGGGCTCCGTATGGCGGGGTTGGGCCAGCTGGCAGTAAAAGAAGATAGTACAATGTAAATATTGTAAGTTAGTTTGTAATGTTTCTTTATAAACAATGTGTTTGATACCAGAGGTGTCTGTTACATTCTCGTTTTACGCTTCCACATTTGTTAGTCGTGGTGTGACAGATACCAACTTCTGTCGCACCCCGACTAGAAAATACGGAAGCATAAAACGGGAATATAACAGACACCTCTGGTATCAATCACATTGTTTTATAGAGAAACATTACAAACTAATTTACATTATGTTATATTGTTCTATCTTCGTTTACAAGCTAGGTGATACAAAACAAAAACAGTCTACTAAATTGTTCCACTCCTTACTAATACACTTGTATCTATTCACACAGCATTGATCATAATCCGTAACACGTAGCACATCATCAATTTATTCCAATTTCGGTACACCTTAAAAGCATGTTAAAACAGGTCAACTACAAATAGTTGGTGAGTTTCATGAGTTTTAATAAATCACTTACGCGTAACCATAAAATCATAGTTTGTATGTACGTACGTATGTATGTATATTTGTATGCATGTGATAAATTTACGGCAAGTTACGGGTGAAACCTCGACTGTTCGTTCGTACCACGTGGCCTCCACTGCCCACGTTAATCTCGTGGCCTCCACTGCCTACGTTATTCCCATGGCCATCACAAACCACGTTATTCCCATGGCCATCACAGGCCACGTTATTCTCATGGCCATCATAGACCACGTTATTCCCTAATTTGCTATGCCTAACACTACATAGCGTGTTTATATAAACATGTAGGCATGTATAGTTTCATAGTTTCGGCATTCGTGCCATCTCAATCTAACTTATCAATCAGGGGACTTCTCATGTATTAGCACTTACATAATTCACATTATAACATGTTTTCAGATAGATAGGTGTACATAAACATGCTTTTCACCCAAAAGTTCGTAAACAGTTTAAAAGATGGGTCATGAAACTCACGGTTTAGTAGGTACTCAGTACGATATCAACTAGTGGTTCGTTTCACTTGCTATCACTTAGTCCCTATAATCAATATTATATAATTTTAATATTTTATTATTATTATAGTCTACAAACTAAACCGGGCTGTATATCTAGTCTGGGTATAGCTGTCATGCCCAAAACATGTCAATAGTCTTAGTTTGTGACGTTGTTCAATGTCTAATGTTGAAAATCAAACTTGGCTTTGTTTCACCTACTGAGCCAAGTTGATCGTTTCACTCGGTTTTATTTAATTAACCCAAAAATATGATATTTGATCACGGTTGATGTTCTGACATTCCAACAAGTTTGTTATTCACAAACCTGTCGGTTTTTATCAGAATTGAATTTGTTTAGCTTTCAAATTAGCACATTATCCATTTATCGTTTAATCACAAAAATTTATACACTTACCAATTAAAATATTTAGATTTTTATAAAAATATTTTTGGGAATTTTTACTTATTTATTAATTTATAAAAAATCATTTTATATGCTATTTTTAACCTGTAAATCATCCGTTTATACCAAACGACTTCCGAAAAATCCTATAATTTTTTTTAGTGATCCAAATGACTTCTAAAATAGCCTGTAAAATTTTTAGAACTTAAAAATTTTGCCAATTTACCTTTTTGAGCCAAAAAACGATCATTAAAACTCGAATAAAAGCGAATCCAGAAACCATAGCTAGGGTTCTCCAATTGACTCCAAATTTTATATGTAATCATATTATGAAATACCGGAGTTCTCCACAAAATTTCATAATTTTTCAAGCAGTTTAAGTTTTTTTTGTTTTCAAACAAACGTCCCTAAACGGTAATAAAATCACCAAATATTCTCGAATTGTTGAAAAATAACCAAATTTGGACATGGACTCATTCATATGGTCCCTGATGTGCGAACAAATTTTCACAAGCTAAACACAAGCACGTTACAATCTAATCCTAAACATCCCATAAACGAGTACTTTAGTAATACCTTTGCGGTTTTCGACTGTTTCAACCCTTTTCTCACTTGTCCGGGTTCTTGGCATTCTAGCTAGAGTAACTACAGGTCCTATGTTACAAAACCAAGCATGTATTATCAATAAATCAGCCTTCAAGCAAAGGGTTTCGGTTAAGGTTTCAAACCAAACTTTTGAACCGTAAAAACACGATTTAAACCTCCTAATCCATGTTTATGGCCAAAAAAAGTGTTTGATTCTGATTTCTAACTATGTTTAGGATCAAAATATATTTTTGGATCATTTTTAAGGTTTTTGCATGGTTAGAAGTAATTTTTGGTAATCAAACTATGTTTTATGTGCATAAACATGTTTAAATCAAGTTAGTTTTGATCAAAAGTGAGCTTTACCTTTAGGTTTTTGCTGGATATTGGAAGAACAGAGGTTTAAGCAGCTTCTTGGGTCTGGATATTTTGCAAATGACTTAATATTGAAGCTAAAATTTTTAACACCCCGGCTAAAGCGAAAACGCCTGAGTGTGACGTACAGATTGCTCAAACACACGTGACACTATTAGATGACCATAATAGCATTATTTTATTCAAATCATCATGTAACACAAGTTTATCAAATAATACAAGTTGAAACAATAAATAAATAAATGATAAGTTGTTATTTGAATATCCTATAGGCATACTATGTGTCTTCTAACTTTCATCCTCGTATCTTTACACCTGTAACATATGTATAAAATAAAGTCAGCTATGAACATAGCTGGTGAGTTCCCACAGTTTTTATATACATATATAAAAATCATACAATTCATGGATAAGTGATAAACGCGCAAGTAAGTCCTTTCCAGTTGGTAACAACCAACGTACTTGGGTAATCGCGCAAGTAGGGTCCTTCCCAATTGGTAACAACCAACGTACTTGGATAATGAGGCCCTTTTCCACTCGATACAAATGGACCGGAGTACAAAGGGGGGCGTATGATCATACTTAATAAGGCTTCCCAACGTGCAAGTAATATTCGTGCAAATAATACAAGTAACACACATGTCCATATACGAATTGTAGTTTTGTAATAGAAGAAATCAATACTTGAATTTTAATATTGATACATATGCTACCCCAAAACAATAAAACATTAAAAAGGGGTGGTGAAAAACTCACCTCGAAATCGAAGACAAACTTGTAATAAAAGCCGAAAGCACAATAACGAAACCGAAGCAACCGAAAGTGCATTAAAGAATCCGAAACGATTGAACTTCTCGAACTATAAATAAAATAAAATCGCATATTTAAAGACTATCTAACGGGAGTATTAAAGTTAATTATTGTCTAATTTTATTGGAAATATATTATTGTTTTATTTAGCTTTTATTATTTTAAGGCATGAATTAATTTAATATTATTTTTAGGCTTTAACGGAATTTTAACGAACTAAGAATTGTTTTAATATTATAATCTTAACACTACTATGTGAGTTACAATGTACGGATTTTAAACGAGAAATTTATCTAGTACAATTATTAATTTAGCGTTTAAAAATATCTAACGAAAAGGAATATAAAGTCGATGCAATAAGCTAACGGTTTATAAACTAACTTTAACGATTTAAAAATATTTTCAGCTAACTAATTGAATTATAGTTTACCAAATTATCTTTACCGAATCAAAGTTTAACGGATTAAAACTAACGAATTAAACTCAAAAGAATCATGGTTAACGAAATAAAGTTAACAAACCAATTAATATTAACGGATTAATGAAATATAAGCTTAATAAATTTTAAGGTTAATGAATTGAATCTAATGTAACGAAATTTAAACTCATTTTTTTAACGTTTTAACGGGTTTGGAAGTTGGTTTTTACATGGAAAATGGTGAGATAAAACTTATACTTATTTATAAAAAAAAATTGTATAGTTTAAAAGTGGTTTTATTGATTTATAATGATTTTTAAATACATAAATCATTTAATTAATATAACTAAACAAGCTGTTAAAAGAAAATACAAAAAAAAGGCCTGACCCCGGGTCCTTATGTCCATATGCAGACAGACCAACCAACTGCTCCAGCTTATATCTTGAACTTAGAACAGAAAAAAAAATTATATATTTTAACATGAAGTTCATCTTCTTCCCATAGAAACCCTAATTCAAATTCGATTAATCTGTTCATTGTTTGCCCAATTAAGTTTAGGGGTTTTGTTTGTTGGATCAAAACTAATCAATTGCATATAATAATTAGCTTAAAGGATGTTAATTTGACTGAGAACGAGACGTTGCCGGAGCCGAAACCTCGCCGGAATAATATGGTTATTATAGAGAAAATTATTGAGAAAGAGAGGTGTGAGCGGGTTACAAAGAAGGTCCGGGTCCTATTTATACTAGTTGTAGGAACGTATGCGCGCTAATTACATTAATTTTGATATTCGAATAATCCGGCGAGCATCACGGGATGATTCGCGGTGTTTAGACGCAATTAATCAGTTAATCATGGTATAATATCGACAAAATATGCGTTAAATAACAAATCTCGGGTCAACGTATGAGGTTTAGGGGTGTTTTGGGACCTCCGGCGCCGCCACCGGCGATGGTGGCCGGAAAAACGGGGAAAGGGACGGGGTGGGTTGGGACTGTTTTTAAATTTTTAGCATTTTACACAACCAGCCCCTGAAGATTTATAATTCTTTAAAACTGAATTAAACTTTAATTTTACATAAAGGCCCTTGGACTTTTAAAATAGATTTTATATTTATGTTCTAATGATTTGTAAGTTTAATCTGTAAGGCTCGGTTAACGATATGACTCGGGATTTTTGTAAATGAATAAACGTACCAATCATTTAATGAGCATTGAACATCAAAGGTTGACGAACATAAATACATCTATTTAAATACTTGAAAAAAAAGTTCAAAAATTCGAATCGGGTCGGGTTTTCGGGTTTGAAAAGTAACGAATGTTACAAAATTGTTAATTATATAAAGGGGGATTTGTTCCAAGTTGGCGGCCGAAACCTTTTTGGGCCCCACTTTGGCCCATTTGTCTCGTTATACTTGCCTGAACGTGAAATCCCGAGTCTAAGTTTATTTTAGGTTCGGTTTTTGGCGAGAAAAATATATCGAGTACGACAAACAACGCAAAAACGAGTGTTTTTCAGTCAATTTCTTGTAATTTTAGAAAAACATACTATTTGGTTGTAAAAATTCAAAATATTTTTACGGATCGCTTAAAACATCTCAAATAAATATTTTGTAAGTCTTTTTTAGATTAATGGATGATACAATACTTGTTTCGGAACTAACTTTTGCGTTTAAAGTTATAGGGAGTAGTTAAGCGAGTATCTTTTCGTTTAACTAGTTTGCTATTGTACTAAGGCCATAATATCAATATATTAGCTTATAACATATGTAAATCACTTATAGATTCCCCACGGGATATCTGGGTCGTTACCAGACTCATTTGGTTATTCGTTTGTTCGTTAATCTAAGACTACTGGCATGTTCTAGGCGTGACAGCTATACCCATACTAGATATGCAGCGCAGTTTAGTATGAAGATTATAATAATATTATAATATTGATTATAGGATTTGAGTGATAGCAAGCAAAACGAACTACGAGCTGACACCATACTGAATACCTTCTAAACAGTGAGTTTCATGACCCCTCTTTCTAAACTGTTTTACGAACTTTTGGGGTGAAAAGCATGTTTGTTAATATCCATATACCTGAAACATATGATGATGTGAATTATCTAAATGCTAACACATGAAAGTCCCCACTAACACAGTGATTAACTTCGAGCCGGTGGCTTGTGAATAGTGCTATTGGTTTGACAAACCCAAACGGAATCGGCCTGGTTGCCGTGTCACACATAACGCCGTTTGCACATGACCATAATTATACAAACATGCTATGTAGTGTTAGACATAGCTAATTGGGGCATGTTGTGGACAGATGGGGGGGCAGTGGTTGATTGTGCGTGGGAAATGGAGGCACGCAGCTCGAACGAACAGTCAAGGTTTCACTATAGCTTAACATAATTACATCACATACATACATGCATACATAAATATATACGAACTACGATTTTTATGGTTACGCATAATTGATTTACTGAAACTCGTGAAACTCACCAACTATTTGTAGTTGGCTCGTTTTAAACTGTTTTTCAGGTATACCAAAATTGGAATAACTTGATGATGTGCTACGTGTATAGAATGTGGTTGATGCTGCGTGAATAGAAGCAAGTGTATTTAAGTAAATAGTATAGCAGACTGGTTGTGATTTTACCACCTAGTTTGTAACCGAAGATAGAACAATGCAATATATTATAAATTAGTTTGTAAAGTTTCTTTATAAACAATGTGGTTGATACCAGATGTGTCTGTTACATTCTCGTTTTACGCTTCCGTGGTTGGTAGTCGAGATGTGACAGAAGTGCATTGGGTCACCTGCACGGAGTTCAAAAAAAGTTCTAATATTTTCGGGCCCTCCTATTTAAAAATTCAAGCCCCTAAAGAAATCAAGCATCTTGCTCAATCCATCACGTCGTTGTTCTATATACTTCATATGATTCCGTTGTCAAATATGTAAAGCCAAAATTTAAGCTAAATCAAATAAAATGTGTGCAATCATCTGCTTTAGTAGAAAATTCAATGACATGAAGATATCCCTACATAAAACGATTTCAAACTTTTTCTTTCATTTAGTCATTTCATGGAACACATAGTCTGCATGAAACAAAGACACTTTCAAAATCAACTATCAACATAACATTTCGTTTCTTTAATATAAGTACAAAAAAAACTAAAATCAAAATGTACTAAAAGAGGTGGGGACATAATGTATCTACCAAATAAATTGTGTCATCGCTGACGAAGTATTTACTTCATTTGGAGGTTGTCTAAAGCAACATTAACATCATCGGTGAGACCAAAAAAATAATATCAAATATAACTTTTTCTAAAACTTAAAATTTTATATTTATCCATTTCATTAACTATCATCTTTGGCAAAGAAAAAACAAGATTTAGACATGAGGTTAGAAGAGTGGCGAGCAACTTTAAAAACGGAAGGTTTAAGAATTAGTCGCTCTAAGACCGAGTATCTTAATTGTGACTTTGGCGGGTTAAACGATGATGAGGAGATCCAGATCACCATTGAAGACCAAGTTGTTCCGCAGGTAAAGAAGTTCAAGTTTCTAAGATCGTTTGTCTAGAGTGATGGGGAAATAGTTAGTGGCGTGGTCCACCGTGTCCAAGTAGGATGGAGTAATTGGAGGGCAGCTACAGCAGTTTTGTGCAACAGGCGATTCCCAACTAGTCTAAAGGGTAAATTTTGTAGGATCGCAGTTAGACCTGCGATGCTATATAAAACAGATTGTTGGGCTATCAAGAAGTAAAATGCACGTAAGCTAGAGGTATTAGAGATGAGAATGCTAAGGTGGATGCGTGGGCACACAATATTGGACCGAATAAGATATGGTGTTTTTCGAGAGAGATTAGGGGTGACTAACATATCAGATAAATAAGATATGGGAGATTGAGATGGTGTGGACATGTGAAGAGAAGACAAACGACGGCTCCTGTTAGATCCGTAGAAACTATTAATATAGAGTGGAAGAGGGATAGAGGACGTCCCAAATTGACTTGGGCCGAGATAATTAAGCATGATTAGCTAGATTTGCACATCTCTAAGGGCATTGTTGAGGATAGGAATTCTTGTAGACATAGAATCAATGTTAAGGATTTGTAGGAGAAATGTAGGCTTTTGATTATAATTATATCATGGGGGCTTTTATTCACCTTATTTCGAGTGACAAATGATATATTTTTATAATATCGTATTCTTAAATTAGTATTTTATAACATATATTTATTATTCATTACTAATATCACTATTTTTATTTATCTATTTTTAATCCGGCTACTTTAATTATTTTACTTTTACTGATTTATTTATTTATCTATTATAGGTATATGTTTTTCCTTTATGGTCTAAAGTTTTAATGTTGAACTTGTTTCTTATTTGGTCTCATGCATATGGTTTTGGAGTCGGAGGTGAGGTCTCTCTGAAAGCAGACTCTTTATTCTTTGGGATGGAGGTATGGTTTGCTTATATCTCACTCTCTCCATACCCTGCTAACAGTTTAACTATTAGTGAGATTTTACTAGGTATGATCGTTGTTTTATCTTTACACTTTGAAACTCTTGTAATCTAATATAAAGAGAAAGATATAAACTCACACGCATACATCTTATAATTAAAACTAGGTATAATTGATACCGTTTTAAATAAATAAAATGTAATAGAAAATGTTGGTGCAAAATTCTATGAAGCATCGCATTTATTTTGATGGGAACATATTTTTAAATTCTATTTAAACTTAAAACAGTTAAATAATTTGATTTTCATATTAGAATGAAAAGTTTGGCTCAATTAACAATTAAGTGCCGAATTAAGAAGGTTTTAGAGAAACTTCTGAGTTCCGACTCTAGTTTCATTGCCGAAGAGGAATATAGCCGCTAATTAGATTGCTTACATGGCGTTATTTCTCTTTAGTGCAAGGTTCCTTCTATTTATGTTTTTAGTATTAGAGATCTTCTGTAGCTTTTTAGGTATTCCAGCTTCTCTAAAAAGAAGGCGAAGGTGTTCCACGCTGTTATCCTTGTTATGTTTTGGTGCTTATGTATGGCTCGAAATTACCTGGTGTTTAATAATAAATCAAGTATTTTCGCTAATTTAACCTGGTGGGTGGCATCAAAAACTCTTGTATTTCTTTGGGTGCGCAATAGAGCTAAATCACAAATTTGATCATGGAAGGATTGATAGGGATTTAACTTGAAATTGTTGTGTTGCCTGGGATCTACTATCTAGCATTGCTTGGCTTATGTTTCTTTTCATAATAAAAGCTATAAAACATCGTTATTTGAAAACAAAGCAAAATAAAATAGAATAAAATAAAATAGTGCATGGTTGTAGTTCCAATATTCAGGAATTGGCCACTACTCAGGACGCACATGGACATGGATGATGGTAACCCATTTCTCCATAAAATAGGGTAACATGTTACATTCAGCCCCCTGGCTTAACTAAAAGTTATGTTAAAAGTTAAAAGATATTTCCAAATACGTCCCACCCACATGTCCAGGATAAGACTCCCATCATCGTCCCAAATTCCAGATCCCTACAAAATAAATAATCAAATACTGTTTCCTGTGAACATATTATTTTTATAAGTTACATTTTTATCCATAACTCATTAAAAGTTTTGTTAAAATTATCAGCTTTCAAAAATGGTTTATGACGGACATCTGATGTAAACGTTATAAAACGGATGTTTTAACTTTAAGCCTTTGAAAGTTACACTTTTAATTCCTTTATTTTATAAATATTTCTGTTTTTATCCGGTTTTAAAAAAACCCTAAAAATGAGCCACTAAAAAGAATGTTGTTGTTAAATGAACTAAGGTATTCTTTCGAAACCTTTCGACAACAAAATGGGTTTCTTGAAATAATCGAGCAATTCATGGGTAGCAATATTCACTAAAAAATCACAAACAACATTAATAATACCAAACTTCTGATGAAGTGGGAATATTTGAGCAAATTAATCATAAGTAATCCCCACCCAAAAGCAATGAACACTATGAAAAAGACCAAACTTCCTTCGAACTGAGTTTCTTGTCAAAATCGGACTTCTTTGAATCGTTGTAAATGCGTGGTGTGTCAAGGGGGAAGATGATTGCCAGATTGTGTTCAGGGGTTGGGGTTTTTGACCAAAAGTATATTGTGCTTGCAATTGCAATGACCAAAATACCTATAAAAAGTATGTGACTAAATTAATGCCATATATTAAACCAATACACGTATTTGAAAGTATATAATGCTCAAATAGACTAAATCAATCAACGCCATGATCCAAACGCGATATTTAACTTTAATTCAACCTAAACCAAAAAGAAAATTACTTTAATATTTGTGAATATTTAAAGAATAAGAAATTCAATTCATGTCAAATTTTTAAATACTTCTATTCACCACTAACAAAAACTAAATATAGATTAGTTGTACTTAAAGTTTCTCATAATTTTATAGTGATTATAAAATGTAGCATGAGATATCTACAGGACATGATGAGAGGGGCATTTGTGTAATTTTGCCGTCCGATATCCACTTATAAAGATTGGTCTCCGCATGTGTTACAGTAGTAAAATGAAGATCAACTGCGACGTCTGTAACAAAGACGAAGCGTCCGTGTTCTGTCCGGCCGACGACGCCGCCCTTTGCGCCGCCTGCGACCACCGCGTTCACCATGCCAACACCCTCGCCGGAAAACACCACCGTTGCTCCCTCCTCCCTCCTTCCCCTAACAACTCCCCACTATGTGATATCTGCCAGGTAAACTTAACATCTAGTTTTAGGGTCAGGGTCAGTCTAATCCCATGCTGACGGCCGCTTTGAAAGAAGAATTCAAAGTTTGACCTTGTGTGGTTAGTACGGACGTCTGGATATTTTTATAAGGCTGAGGGGTGTGGGGGGCTTTAGTGGGGGCTCCAACCAATAATATTATGACTTGTGGCAGAGAGAGAAACTGGATAAGGGGGTTGTTGGAGCCCCCGTTGGAGCCCTGGCCCCTGGTGTGGAGGGGCTCCAGCGAAAATTTTTTTTTTTATTTTTTTATAAACATATTCAAACAACGACATTTTTTTTGTGTTAGTTTTGAGAGGATTTTAGGAGGAAAGGTGTATAATTGTGAAATGAAGTATATTTTATAAAGGTATATATTTATAGTTTAAGAAAATATTTTTTTTTTAATTTAATATGAGCTCAACGGCTCTTTTCCGTAAACCTATATAGAAAATATATTTTTTTTTTGTTTTTTTCGGCTCCCAACGGTCCAAAATACCTCAAAAGGTGTGCTCCTCTCTCTCTTCTCCCGCTAACCAGCTCACGCCTGCATGTTTTTTCGCGCTAGCGCCCCGTTAGCGCCCCCGCTAGCGCCCCGGTGGTGTGGTGTTAGCGCCTGGGGACGCGAGCGGAGGGGCTCTAGCGCCCCCGTTGAAGCCCCACACCCCTCAACCTAACAAAGAGACTTGTAAATATGGTAGGCCGTTTTAACCAAAACTTTTTGAAGTTTGACCGCCTGGACACAGAACGGCCGTACAGATATTTTCCAAATGGGGGTTCTAACAAAAAGTTTTTAAATATGGTAGGTCGTTTTAACCAAAAGTTTCAATGTTGGATCATCTGGGATCAGAGCAGCCGTCCGTATATTATCTAGACAGCAGTTCTAACAAAAAGCTTTCAAATTTGGTCGGCCCTTTTAACCAAAACCTTTTGAAGTTTGACCGTTTGGGATCAGGACGTCTTTTCGGATATTGTTCAAACGGACGTTCTGACAAAAGGCTTTCAAATATGTTCGCCGTTTTAACCAAAAATTTTTAAAGCTTGACCATCTAGGATCAGGACGTGTATCCGGATATTATCCAAACGGAGGTTCTTAACAAAAAATAAATATTGTTGTCGTACAAATTCATCCAAAGGACCATTTTAAGTTTTAACTAATAATTTTCAAAGCTCAACCTCTATGTCTGAACAATCGTCCGGATATTGCTCAAGATGTTTGATTTTAAAAGTTTGACACCTTTTTATCATCACGTCTGCCGAGTGTTTTATGAATAGTCATTTGATGGTGTGAAATCAGATGTTTTTTTTTGTTTTAAATTCCAATCGAAGCTATTATTATTATTATTATTATTTGATTAAAATTTAACAGGAGGAGAAAGCTTTGTTATTCTGTCAACAGGACAGAGCAATCCTATGCAAAAACTGTGATGTAGCAATTCATAAAGTCAACGAGCACACGATGAACCACTGCCGGTTTCTTCTCACCGGCGTTAAGCTTTCTTCTGTGGCCTTAACACCCACCACCACAAACGGCGTCGTTCCTGACCAAAAACCCAAGTCGCGTGAACGAGAACCGGTTAGTATTAATAAGCCTGTTGCTGTCTCTGCTCCGGTCGTAAACCAAACCCAAAAGATAAACGGGTCGGGTCATGGATCTACTACAGCGAGTAGCATATCGGACTACTTGATTGAGACACTACCCGGTTGGCATGTTGAGGATTTTCTTGATTCTGCTCCTAATAATTTTTCAAAGGTCAGTAATTATTTAGAAATCTTTTTATTATTAAATTAAAAAAACATAGGTTTTTGGTTAATTGGTTTATGTTAATCCGATAAATCGATAATCGTGAAATTATTTATTTTAGAGAAATTGTTAAATAATTATCATAAGTCCATAACTATAAGACATGATTTGGTTAGATTTATGGGTAATCATATTTATTATCTACTTGTATAAATAATTATAAATGGCCATCAATAATGTTATCGGTAACATACAATACTTGCGGGGTTTTCTTTATCATAATGCTTATGGGTTTTGTTTATCTTATAACTTATAGATTGATGACGACGATTTGGCGGTGTTTTGGGACAACAAGGTTTTTAAAGGAAGCTTGAATGATTGCTTATCGCCCGAAACAATAGGGATTTGGGTTCCACAAGCGCCGCCGCCGCCAGCAGCTCCTCCTCCGCCACAACCACTGCTTCAAAATCCGTATCAGCTTCAACCTTTTACAAATATGTATTTTGGAAGTCAGATGATTAACGAGTCGTCGCCTTTTTTTGCTCCGATTAATATCAATAAGCCCATGAAATCAAACGAGAAAAGGGAATTAGAAGACGGTAATTGCTTTACTGTTCCTCAGATCGGCCCTCCGATGACGACGAACTTCAAAAGATCAAGAATTTATAGATAGTAAACCGTAAACGCATCGTGATCGGTTCGTGTTTTGTATCATATTTTTGTTTTTGTCTAAGTGAGTTTTGTTTCATCGCTAATTTAGCAAGAAAATAATAATGCATCAAGGGGCTTGTTAATATTGTACTTCCTTTATAGATAGAAACAGTTATTTTAACTTTTTCTTACGTTTTATCCGTTTGACAGATAAAAAAATTACATCTTAAAAAATTCATCCGAATCCTATTCTCAAGTTTACTATATGATTCCCAAAACATTTATTATTTTATCTTCTCATAGTCAATGAATGTAGTAGTCATGTACCGTTTACTACATGTCTAATCTACACAACTTCAAATCACATAATCTACAAGACTCCAAGTCATTTGGAACAAAACTTCCATTTTTCTTTCCTTTCCTTAATTTGTTTTCTAAATGAAACTCAAAACTCAAGAGCACATCTTTTTATTTCTCCATTTTCTTAAATAAAATTCAAGAAAACAAACCTCTTTTTATTTCCTTTCATGTCCTTCCTTAAGTGAAACTTGAGAGCATACAAACCTTTTTAGCCGGTTGTTAACCGAAGTATAAAATTAGTCATATTTTATAATGATAACATTTATAGATCTAATTTATACTATTTTATATATTTACACGATATTAAAATTAACTTCTATGAATAATTGTATTGTTGAGAGCCTAGCTTACTATTACTAAAAAACCAGTCAAGTAAGGTTGCTGAACTACTTGTTTTAAAAACAATACACGTAAAACGGTTTTTTGGAAACATACATTTTGCACGTGGTGGGCGCATCTAGTACTCTTAACACTGAGTATTCATAAAAGTACGTCATGATTTTAAAAATGGATTACCATGTGTCCATGTCCAAGAACCGTATATAATTAGTTATATATATGTAGGTATCTAAAATTATCTGTTTATTTTCTATTTTCTAATAAGCATGCCCAACCATATCGTCTCCTCCTACATTTATTACCCTAGTTAACACATTTCCATTTGATGTTCTATAATCATATTCAATCCATCATCTTTCAAAGACTATAAGGTCTTCATATGTTTTTGCACATGTAATGAGTTAATCTAAAAAACTAATAGAGTTAGTGTTTTTAAACATTAACGATCGATGTAACCTAAAAGTAGTGAAAAAAACATCTATAATTTTGTCTATTATCTTTTTTTTCTTTTGAACGACCAACGAATAAGCTAGGCTACCATCTGTTGTTCAGAGGTAATTATCCAATGACAAAAGATGACCTCATAGGCTCGCGATCGCAGACAACGCTGGGTAGCCCAAGCCTACCATCTCCTGTTCCGAGGAAATCTCATCGCCCAAAGACCTATTGCAGTAAAACCAGGTTGCGATTTTTGGCCTCCAACCCAAATCTTCACATAATTCTCCTCCAATGTAAATTAAGCTAAAGTTCATTTGCTTAGTTTTGTCTATTATCAATAGGTATGTGAATAACTTTAGATCTCATATAACGTTAAAAATAGAAAGATAAAAGCAGGATGATACACAAGTTAAATAAAAGATACGTATTTTAATTTAAGGAAGCATTTAAGACTTTAAAAGTACTAAACTTCAGAAAGACGTTAAATCTGAAAAGCACAATTTCAGTTGTTTTAAGTCTTGTTCAAATTTCATTCTATCTATTTTTTGGCCCGCTTTCAATAATGTAATTTGCATTTATTTAATTTGGTTTTTGCATGATTCGTTTTCAAATTGAAATAAAAATTTCTAGAAACGTCATTGTTGTAACAACTATAATTAATAGTTAAAAGATTTTAGTGTTAGAAGTATAAGGAATATTTTATGATGAATGATTGAAAAGATGAGGAAAGACAGTGTGGCATACAGCATGGGTTCATGTTATATGTGTGTATCTTTTCATGCGAATATATTCTACCTGAGAAGTTGATATGGATATTTTGAGAATAAGCTTTGACTTTAATGTTGACCACAAAAGGTGAGCATCCCACATGCAACTGTCTAGATTTACCAAATCATAATGTTAGTTTTTCTATCTTTTGAGTTGTGGTGGTGTGGTATACATGTATACCGTGACATAGTGTATATGTGACAGTTTTTACATCCTATTTTTCACACCACCACAGCCTAATCATATAGCAGTTGACTAGCTGTGATGTAGGTACTAATTACGTTTTCTAAAACGGTGAGATTAATGTGATTTTTTTATAGTGTATTAGGAGCTAAAGATCGAGAATGTTTTACATAAATCTCATGACATTATAAAAATGAAATTACACTTGTTACTTCACTCAATGATGAAATTATCAATCTATTCTTGAATGTGGATATTGGTTGATTGTTAAATATCGTCGTTCATGTTTCTCAAATACAACAACATGTTATCGTAACTACCACAAGTATTGCCTTCTTTTTAGAGAGTCGATGATTTCAAGTGCTTTATAAAATCATAACTTGAATGAGTGATTAACAATCAACAACATGAAGCCTACACCTACTATTGTGTATTGGAGTACGTAACGGAAATTGGATAGTGCTATGGCTACCTTTGGGATACAGATTCACCACCCAAGATAATGGTAGGGCTACGTGTCTAGTTGTTGGATGTAGATACACCACCAATAACCGGAACCACGGTGCCTTAGATCACCTTCTCGATCGGCCAAAATCGAGTTAGCAAAGGCAGAATATTAATTCACCCAAAAAAATGAATTAACACATTTAAACTTTTCTCAAGCATAATTGAAGGGATATGTACCCGAATCCTAATATGAACGGGTCGGATCATGTCCACAAATAACCACAAAGGAGGGCAGAAAAGAACCCACCTAGGTTAAGGGCCCACGAGGCCCATAAACAAAGCCCCGAGGTTGCAATCATACAACCCGAAGAGCTCAACAAAGGCGTATGAGAATAAGAGAATAACATATAACTACGTTTGCTGCGCATAAAGGCACCAGCGCGCAGTTAAGTGCCAGCACGCTTGAGAGCGCCAGCACATATAAATGCATGCGTGCCCACATCGGCGCACGCAGCCCAAGTACATTTGGACCTTTTCTTGAAGAAAAGTCATAAAGCTACATTGGCAATAGGACACCTGTACGGGGTCTTAAGGCACCTAAAAGGACAGCCCAATCAGGGGTGCCACCTCGGCAGGTATGACACACTAGCCCATGAAACCCTAAACATTCTTCTATAAATAGGAGTGCTACCTCCACCTATGAGGTCAGAACACATATTCATCTCTATCCTGTCACTAAATCATCTTTTAGCTTTCTACAAGTTTTACTTATTCTCACGCCGGAGGGTGGTTACGGGAAGCACCCCCCCCCCACCTCGTCTTCCCGTAATGAGGCTTACTGGCGCTGTGTCTTTCTCTTGTGCAGGTTCTGAAGGCTTTCTCTGGTGAAACATCTCTAGACAAATAGAACAGTGGTGGGATCCGATTGAGATTCCGATCACTTGACTCTTCATTGGCACCATCCGCTCTTAGCTGAGCACAAACGGCATCATTTCCCGTTTTTTCTCCTCTGTTTCACCGTTTTTTCCTTCCTTCCGTTCTTTTGTAATGGCTGGTAACCAAGACCCTACCAACACACTGATCAACGAGGCCACTGATGAGGTTTCCGGCGCCCGCTTGCACCCACAGGGTCGGCGGACCACTCGGACCCCTTTTGGTAACACGTCAAAAAACGGCTAAAGCCATAGATCCAAACGTCACATTCCAGGAACCCTCTGCCACCAAGGATCCAGTTCACACGGAGGAGGCTCCATTGGATCCAGGTCTGTGGTTGCTCCAGCAACAGAAGGCATTAAAAATGCCAAATTTGAGGCGATGATTAAAGCTCAAAAACTTGCGCAGGTTACCACAAACCTGCAGTTCACCAACGACGTTTCTCGCCAGAGACCGATAGGCACCCCACCAGCTCTCGAGCTTGTGGAAAGGACCTTGAGGGGGGCGGGAGGACGTTCGAAGACATGGAGACCGATGATGAGGGTGATAGTTCTCATAGCAATTCTGAAGAAGAAGCTAGGAGCCCTCGGCGCACACCTAGCTCTCAGAAAACTATCAAGACGGCCAAACGGTCAGTCTCGAGAACTCCTCTCCCAAAAACTGGTGATGATGACTTGTATGCGCCGTATAATCCTAAGCAGCAGAAGCAGGTGGATCTTAATGCGCCATACAAACCAGCTGCTCTTTTACACCACTCCAAATTTACTAAGCGCATTGCTGAGGCTGTGATCCCAAAAACAAAAAACTCTTGCGGGTTTGGGCAAGTACGATGGTACTACTGATCCGGAGGATTTTTTGCAGAGTTTTTTTGGTGACAGGTGGATTACATCAGTGGTCATTACTAGTGTGGTGCCACATATTTGCGCAGAGTCTCACTGGCACTGCGCGTGTCTTGTTTGAAAGTCTACCGGCTGGCAAAATTGATGGCAATAATGAACTCACCGAGTTATTCTCTGAACACTTTCGCCAGCAAAGGCGTTATGATCGTGAGCCTGATGACATTATACATTGCGTCCGCAAACAGAATGAAGATCTTGAAGATTACATCACTCGCTTTACCAAGAGGCACTCACTATTGGTGGTATTAGTGAGCAGTTGATGCGCGTGGCCTTTTTACAAGACGCGCGCAGCGAGGAATTGCGCCGATGTCTTGTGAGAAAAGACGGCATGCCCAAAACTTGGTCCAGAATTATGGAGGCTGCGCGCATCTTCGCGCGCAACGAGAAGCTCATTGAGAAAGAAAATATCCAAAACAGGATTCAGGGGCAAGACAACTCCCGCCCTCAAGATCCCAAGAAAAACAAAAACAACTCTGTCTGGTCACGCATTCAACCACAGAGCTCTTCTGGTGACAAAACTTATCCTAGCAATTTCACTCCAAAGAATTCACGGGAGAAGTCCCAGGCACTGCCGCGCATATGGACACCGATTACCAAAACTCCTAGTCAGGTACTGGCCACTGAAAAGTTCGACTACAGGCAGCCAAGAAAAATTGAGCATCGCGGCAAGGTAGACAAGAATAAGTATTGTGACTTTCATAAAGCATACTGATGATTGCTACCATCTGAAGGATGAAATTGAAACGGCAGTCAGAAATGGCAAGTTGGCGCACCTAGCTAAGAATGCCAGATATAGTGATGCTAACCCTGAACGAGTGTCCGCTTTAAAGCGAATTAAAAATCTCAGCTGCATGATGCAAGGCATACCCGCACAGAAAAACTGGCATAAGAGGAGACACCTTTATGAGTCTTGGCGAGAAGCACCAGTGGTGTTCCCAGTTATTCCTGGCGGTCCCTCACATAATCGCCCGCTTGTCATTACTACAGTCATCGGTAAGTGTCGAACCCGTAATGCGCTGGTCGATACTGGGAGTACTTCTGAAATCATGTATGAGCACTACTTTTGGGAGCTTAGCCCGGAAGACCAAGCACGTTTGGTAGAAGTGAACACGCTTATTTCAGGAGTTTCAAATGAGGTGGTATATCCGTTGGGGCAAATACAATTCGAAGTAACCCTGACTGATGGGGTGCACTCTTGCTCTAAAGTTTTCGACTTCCTGGTACTCCCAACTACATCTACCTATAACATTATCTTGGGATGTGAGGCCATGGCGGCCTTCAACGCCATTCCGTCCCCGCCACATGGCGCCATTGGTTTCCCCACACCAACCGGTGTCGCGTTTATAAAGTCTGACCGACGATGCGCCGTTGCTAGCCATCCACGTACCGGTCAACTTCCACCACCTCCAGCGACGCGCGACAGACTAGTCAAGTGGATTCTCAATCCAAAATTTTCGGATCAAACAATTACCATCGGCAGCGCTATCTCTGACGCGACATGCCAGCGCTTAAAGCAGCTTTTGACAGAATACATAGATGTATTAGCATGGCAACCATATGATATGACTGGCGTGCCACACCACATGTCGCAGCATAGTTTGAATACTTACAGAAACGCTGAGCCTGTAGTACAAAAACGCTGAACCATGGGTTAAGAGCGCGTTTATGCCATAAATGAACAAGTGCAAGACCTTCTAAAGGCTGGCATTATCCATCCTATCCGATACCAAACCTGGGTTGCCAACCCGGTCATGGTCAAGAAGAGTAACGGCGCTTGGTGTATGTGCATTGATTTCAAGGATTTGAACAAAGCATGTCCAAAGGATTGTTATCCTCTGCCGGAGATCGACCTCAAGATTGACTCCCTCGTGCCGTACCGCATCAAGTGTTTTCTGGATGTGTACAAAGGTTATCACCAGATTAAGATGGCCCCGCATGACGAAGATAAGACTGCCTTCCGCACTGATACAAACATTTATTGCTACACCAAGATGCATTTCGGCCTCAAAAATGCGGGCGCTACCTGCCAGCGGCTAATGGACGGGGCATTCAAAAAACAAATTGGAAAAAATTTGGAAATTTACGTGGATGACATTGTTATCAAAAGCAAAGAGGAAGATGATATGCTGCGCGACATCCACAAACTTTCGATCGGTTGGGCGAAGTCAATATGAAGCTTAATCCTGGCAAATGCACTTTTGGCGCAGGGGATGGCAAGTTTATGGGTGTTATCGTCACCAAGAACGGGATGCAGGTAAACCCGGAAAAGGTTCAGGCCATCCTGGACATGTCGTCACCAACGAAGATCAAAGATGTGCAAACGTTGAATGGTCGCCTAGTGGCCATCAATCGTTTCTTATCGCACCATGCTTCCAAGTCAACACCCTTTGTTGACGCCCTGCGCAACTGCCTCAAAAAATCAAAGTTTAAATGGACGCCAGAGGCGGAAGCAGCATTTCAGGATATCAAGCAATGCCTTATCAGTCTCCCTACGTTAACATCGCCTCTCCCAGAGGAGCCTCTGATCTTGTTAGGGGTGTTCACGGTTTGGTTTCAAACCGTGAAACCGTCCAAACCGGTCATCGGTTTGGTTTCACGGTCGGTTTTTTCTTTTAACTTCTGGTCGGTCGGTTTCAAAAATTTCAAACCGTGGCGAACGGTTTGGTTTACGGTTTATACCGGAAACCGGCCGTATAAAATCGAACCGAACCGTAAGATTTGACACTATATGTTTAAGTCTTATATATATATATATATATTTTTATATAACAATATTTTAGAATATGTATTGAAGTTTTTAATAGAAGTTTTTATGGGCTTCCAATCTAATCCCATATTCCATGAACTTTTTTAATCTACTTCCAGGTTCATATAGAAATTGTTAATAACATTGCTGCATAACTGCTTCACAGTAATGTAACATCCGAACATTAATATCATTACTGCCTATTAATTCCAAAACTCCATCCACATGTTAACATATGCGTACACATATATATATTGTTCTTCCACTTCTATACATTAAGTCCATTTTGAATAAGCTTTGAATTTTATATTTTCTAAAGGCTTGGCAAGTCCAAACCGTGAAACCAAACCTGAACCAAACCGTTAGTAACGGTTCGGTTTGGTTCGGTTTTAATTTTCTACGGTTCGGTTTTGGTTTTCGATAATAAAAACCGTTACTAACGGTTTGGCTAGCGGTTTGACCTAAAAACCGTCAAAACCGGACCGTGAACACCCCTAGATCTTGTATCTTTCGGCGAACGCGCGCGCCATTGGTGCCGACTTAATGGTTGAACGTGATCACCTTCAGACGCCGATTTACTACATCAGCAGGGTCTTAACATATCCAGAGTCTAGGTATTCGATCTTGGAAAAGCTAATACTAGCGCTAGTCCACGCCTCACGCCTGCTATGCCGATATTTTAATGGACACCCGATAACAGTTCTCACAGGCTACAATATCCAACAGGTGTTGCTGACCGAAATTATCGGGCAGACTAGCGCGCTGGGCCATTGCATTGGGTGAACATACCATCACGTACAAGCCACGCCCAACCATTAAAGGTCAAGTACTAGCCGACTTTCTAACGGAAATTCCAGAGGACATGGTTGAGGACGCACAGAGAGAAATCACTGGACTCCCAGTAGGCATCTCGGAAGACACATGGTTTTTATTAGGGGTGGCAAATGGGTTGGGTTGGGTCGAAACGAGTCAAGGGTCGAAACGGGTTAGGGTCGGAATGGGTCAACTAAAAAAAGGGTTGTTTTGGTTCGGGTCGGAACGGGTTTGGGTCAAAAGGTTTGGGTCAGAACGGGTCCGGGTCGGAATGGGTCAAGGTCGGAACGGGTCAAAACGGGTCAAATCGGTTTTTTATTATTTTATTTTATTTTTACTTTTTTTTAAGAACGAGGGTAAAGACGCAAACGTTTTAGTTTTTTTACATTTTTCGTTTTTGATTTATATTTTGAGTTATGGTTTTTTTTTTTGAATTGTTTTGAATAAAAAACCCCTCCCAAAAAAATTAATAAAAAAAGCATAACTCAAAATACAAATAAAAAACGAAAAATGTAAAAAAACTAAAACGTTTGCGTCGTTGTCCTCGTTCTTAAAAAATAAAAAAAAACCCAAGAAATGAACTGAAACCGAAAGCCGACGGAAACGAAACATAAACCAAAAATGAACCGAATTAATCAAAACCGAAAAAATCGACCTAAACGAAACTAAAAACTGAAACAGAACAGAAATGAAACTGAAATAACAGACAAGAACGAAACAAAAAGCCGAAAACGAATCCGAAACCGACCAAAAACAAACAAAAGAAACCGAAACTCAACCCGTCCAGTGCTCCGAAACCGACCAAAAAGAAACAAAGGATATCAAAACCCAACCCGTCCAGTGCGAAAGCTCATGTCGGCTCGAAACCTAAACCGAACTCGTTCCAATCCAAAAGCCGTTTCAAACCAAGCTTGCCACATTTCCTTAAAACACTAACCCAAATGGACCCATTTATTTAAATTTGTCGACCCATTTTGACCCGAAAATAAGAAGGTGGAACTTTAAGTGACCCATTTTGACCCATCTTATTAAAATCTATGACCCAAACCAACCCATATGATTTTTAAAACAATCCAAATTGACCCATTTGAAACGGTTTTGGTCAAAATTGCCACCCAAGTTTTTATACACAGATGGCGCTTCCTGTAATGAAGGCGCAGGCGCCGGTTTGAAACTAATCGCGCCAGATAAACAAGAATATACTTATGCGATTCGCCATCTACAACCATCATCCATTAGAGTCCGATTATACAGAGAATAATGAAAATAAAACCACCCACGTTCCTAATCTTTAGGATATAAAATCTAGCCACTGCTTGCTAATAATTTAATAAAAGTGAAACAAACAAAAACTAAATTAAAATAATAAAATAACAACTTGCATGGAGATAAACATGGGTAGAATGAGATGCATGGATTTATCCTTAGCTACTTTCACGGGTATCGAAATAGGTAGTTGAACCGACCCGACCGACCCGCATATTTACTTCGTCCCTAACTGCTAATGGCTCATCACACATGTGGTTGCTAACACCTAGGCATACATGAGCCTATATTTTATGTTTTTATTATTAATCAAGTTCGGCTAAATCAATATTATTCCGACACTTAGATTTATATTAAGGTTTTGGTTCGAGTATTTACGTGAAACGATTATGTGATCAATTTAACCATATGGCAGCATGGAACGTTCTAAAAAATCATCCAGTCAGTCAACCCATGCGATTTAACGATCCGACACCGGCACTTCAGATGTAGTGCCGGATGTTGAGGGAATTAATTTTTTTTTCTTCATTTTAGTATTTTTATTTAATGTTTTAATAAATTTAATTTTTTCTTTCAAATGAACTCGATATTTAAATGATAGTTTAATAAAAATAATTAAAACGAAAATGAAATGGTATAGGGTGTTTGAAAGAAGAGTGGTGTCACTAAAATTGTAGTTCAAGCGTAAATCAGGGTAGTAGACAAGTAAAAATGAGCCGAGACTCTGAGGTAGGGATGGCAATGGGCGGGGTTCGGGCCAGGAACAGCTAATCCCATACTGTACCTGTCACACCCCAACCTAAGGCGGAAGTGTCAGGATGCGAAACGTGGTTACAAGGTACTATCATACATATATGAAATATGATAATATCTATTTAATTTATTCATTTCAATTTCAAATAAAGTGCACAAGTTTGAAAATATAAAAATAGCAATTCGAAACAAATAAATAATTCCAAACTAAATAATAGAGTAGTAAAACTTTATTTTTATTTCCTAAGGTCTTTCTATGTGTTCTTCAACTTAACTTCAAATCAACTAGTAAATGATAGGAAATGAAAATACATCGAGAAATACTTATAAATGTTTGATTTTATTAATAATAAAGATCCGAATAACGTTCCCGAATCGGGTTAAATGTAAATGAATACAAATATGGAAAGTCCGAGATGTTGCAGTACTCGGTTATAAAATTTAGACATATACCAAGCCCATTACCCGTCGGGTATCGGGTATACCCGCTAGTTTGTTAAAAAAATTTCGTTAGAATTTTCAAATATAATTTTTACCATTATATTGTATATATATGATATAACTATTAATTTGAAAGTTGCTGCTCTCTCACAATTTGCTACTGTTCTATCCCTATCTATTTTTATGCATGAGTTACAATCACTTAAAGCAAACTGGTGTTGCCAGCTTTTGGTACACGTGTCCTTCTCAGCAAGATTCTAACCTTTTTGTTTATCAATCTCTCATCTTCATTCCTATTTACATGTTGAAGCTTTCGCTCTCTCTCTCTAAAAACTTAAGGCTCTAGCTTTATCTTTTATTCCTTTCTTTTCCGGCGACTCCATGGCTGCCGTCGATGATCTGTGACTGCATGTACAGAGAGAAAGTGAAACACTGAAAGAGAGAGAGCAATTGTGGGTTTTACATTTGTCACACCCCGACCAAAGGCGGCGGAACATGCCGAGGTGTAACGATTGTCCATAAGCACATGACACTAATTAAAGTGACAGTATTTAATAAACTCATTTCATTTCACAACATCGAAAATGTCACATAACAATTATCCATAAAATAACCATAAACAAGATATCACAAAATATGGCAAATTGATATTGTTCATTTTTACTAATATCCTAAGGTCTTTGATGTCGTTTTCTTCACAATCATAAATCAACCAAGATGCAAACCTGCAACATTTCATAAAATAAAGTTTGTCAACACAAAGGTCGGTGAGCAATTCATAAGTTTAATCATATTAGTATATAATAAAGATAGCCACAAAACTTGCATACGAAACGATAAATAAAAGTGGTAATTTGGATAAATAGATACGCTAAACACATTAGCGACACCTAGCTATAAGGGGATGCCAAATAGTCTAGGATTTTATAGTTATCGTTAATTGCATTACGTTAACGACACCTTGCTATAAGGGGATGCCAAATAGTCTAGGATTTTATAGTTCCACCAACCAAAAGCGATAAACACATAGGCATATAAGCACAGAACACCAAATCTAGCAATTATTTAGGTAAAGTATACAACTACGTTTGTGGTTTAAGATTCAAATATAAAGCATTTTGTTGAATAAGTATGAAATGTCACCCCCAAAATAAAAGATGGAAAATGGGGTATGAAGTACTCACCTTCAAGTGGTAAACTTGAAAGATGATAATTTGGAGATTTGTCGGAACGACGAGTTTAACGCACAATGCCTAAAAAGAAAAGAAGTCTTGAATTTAGAAAGGTTGTCTTGAAGGTCTTTAAACAAAATAAATGTTGAGAAATGTAAATAATTAAAGTTCAAGGTTTAAAATGTGACTATTTAAGAATTTATAATAATAACCCTTTAAAAATGTAAGTTTGCTCGAAACCGGGTTAAAGTATCTAACCTTAATATTTACTCAACCTATGTTAAGTAATAAGGTGGGTAAAATGAAAGAATGCAAATCCCTTTGGAATAAAGATACTAAAACGGGTTTTTTTTATCGAGTGTTCGGGTTGTCGGTTCGGGTCTTGATAACTGGTCAAACCCAAAGTCAACTTTCCAAAATATTGAATGTTATGAGATAACTCAATAAAATTTAATAAGACTTAACCAGGTATGTAGTTCCATTGTTTTAGAACTAACAACGCACGTTAAGCGAGTGTTCGGTTTTGTCGGTCCAAACTTTGTTATGAGATCAAGTTGGATCCAACATTTCCAAGTACTTAAGAAAATATTTAAAAATCAATTTGTAACTATTTTTAAAAAAATATACAAGTCTTGATGGCTTAAAAAAACACACTTGTGTGTCTTAAGCGAGCAAGAATCGGTTTGGTTCGGTTTCCATCTCACCACAAGTTCATAGATGGTTTCCACATGTCCAAACACTAAAGAACTTGTATAATAATGTACAAATAAAAAAATACCAAAAGTTAACAATAAAGTCTTTAAACAAAAGTTCGGTTTTCGGTTCGGATCGTGTTTCGGGTTAAGACCGAGGTAAGATTCTACAAACCCATAACCATAGAATTTGTAAAAATGATTTTAGAAACTTAGATCTAACACTAAGTATGTTTAAACAAACAAAACTAGTAACAAAGTTCGGTTTACGGTTTAGAGCTATTTACGGTTAAACCGAAGCATAGACTTTTAAAATCCCATAACCATGGAACTTGTAAACATGACCAACAAACTAAAATAAGCAAGATTAATATGTATGAACAAGTTATATATATGTATATATATCAAGGACACGAAGTCCTCCATGAAGCCTTGCCTTATGGGGTCCGAAACCTCACCGACCGGAATCGGAGAAGTAACTACCAAAGGTAAACAAGGGGTGTATATTATATATATGTTGCACAACCATAAACAAGTATTAATAAGGCTACATAAACTAATTAAGATGAAAGACCAAAATCCTTCAAGAACACTTAAGAAGATAACCTTGAATCTTTGATGTTTGAGAGAGTTTTTTTTTTTTGGAGTTGTAGCAAGGGAAAATGAAGAGGAAAGGTGGTGTATATATAGGGTAATGTTGGTGGTCAAATATGGGTGTGAGACACAAGAGTTTTCATGCAAAATGGATCAAGACAAAAACACAAAAAAAAAATAAATAAATAAATAAATAATAAATAAATAAAAATAAAAATATGATGTTTTCAAGACCCAACAAGTGTGAAACAATATTGTAACATAAATCCATCATTTTGATTATAACATAAGCTTCGGTTTACAAATCGGGTCGGTTTACATAATAAACAAATACAAAAACGAATACAAACAAGACTCGAAATTGACGAATGTCACAGTATCCCCTACTTTAGGAAATTTCGTCCCGAAATTAAGACGAAGACGATGCTGCGAACAAATGTGGATACTTCTCTTTCATTTTGTCTTCTCGCTCCCAAGTGAATTCCGCGCCGCGCCGTGATTCCCATCGAACTTTGACTAACCGAATACGGCTACGCTTGGTTCTCTTCTCGTTGCGATCCATGATCTCAACGGGTCGTTCAACCAAGACCATCGACTCATCGACATGTACTTCGTCGAGAGGTATATGGAGATTACCCTCGGCTAAGCACTTTTTAAGATTTGAAACATGAAATGTCGGATGAATACCGGTAAGTTCTTTCGGTAGTTCGAGTCGATAAGCTACTTTTCCAACACGCTCAAGGATTTTAAAAGGACCAACGAAACGGGAGCTAGTTTACCCTTCTTTCCAAAACGGGCTACCCCCTTCCAAGGAGATACTTTTAGAAGGACAAGATCGCCAACATTAAATTCGATCGGTTTTCGTCGTTTGTCGGCGTAACTCTTTTGACGACTTCTAGCGGCTAGGAGGTTCTTACGGATTCGATCAATAACGTCGGTGGCTTCTTGAACCATTTCGGGTCCCGTGATTTGAGCTTCACCGACTTCGTTCCAACTTATCGGAGAACGACATTTACGACCGTAAAGAGCTTCGAAAGGAGCCATCTCAATGCTCGAATGGTAGCTATTGTTATAAGAAAACTCAATGAACGGAATGTGAGAATCCCAATTCCCACCGAAATCAAGAACACATGCTCGTAGCATATCCTCGAGAGTTTGTATTGTACGTTCGGATTGACCGTCCGTTTGAGGATGATAAGCGGTGCTAGGATCGAGACGTGTTCCCAAAACTTCTTGAAGTGAACGCCAAAAATGAGAGGTATAATGAGCATCACGGTCAAAGATAATAGTCAATGGTAAACCGTGTCGGCACACGATTTCTCGAACATAGATTTGAGCAAGCTGCTCGACAGAATACTTCTCGCGGATCGGAATGAAATGAGCAGATTTGGTCAAACGATCGATGATCACCCAAATGCTATCGTTGCCCTTTTGGGTGTTGGGTAATTTAGTGATAAAGTCCATAGCAATGTCTTCCCATTTCCAAACGGGAATCGGTGGTTGCTCGAGTAGACCAAAAGGTTTTGATGTTCGGCTTTAACTTTTGAGCAAGTAAGACATTTAGATACGAATAACGCTACGTCCTTTTTCATACCCGGCCACCAAAAGGTAGCACGAAGATCGAAATACATCTTATCCGCACCGGGATGAACGGAATACCGCGAATTGTGAGATTCGTCGAGTATACAAGTACGAAGGTCATCGCGATTTGGAACCCACAAACGATTGAGAAAGTACAAAAGACCATCGGGTTTGGTTTCGAGTTGAAGTTCGGCTCCACATGACATTTCGTCATACATGTTACCTTCTTCAACGGAGGTACGTTGAGCTTGGAAGATTCAAATTTGAAGATCGGTTTGAATGACAACGCTTAGAAGCAGAACGGATTTAACATTAACCTTTCAACTTAGGGCGTCGGCGACAACATTCGCTTTACCGGGATGGTAACGAATTTCGCAATCGTAATCACTAAGTAATTCGGCCCATCGTCGTTGTCTCATATTGAGATCTTTTTGGTCAAAACTGTGTTGAAGGCTTTTATGATCGGTAAAAACCACACATTTCGTACCATAAAGCTAATGTCTCCAGATTTTTAGAGCGAAAACAACGGCACCAAGTTTGAGATCATGAGTCGTGTAGTTCTTCTCGTTGACCTTAAGTTGCCTTGATGCGTAAGCGATGACTTGACCTCGTTGCATGAGGACACAACCAAGACCTTGATGAGAGGCATCGCAAAATATCACGAAATCGTCGTTTCCATCGGGAAGGGTTAAAATGGGAGCATTGCAAGCATGTCCTTGAGAGTACAAAAGGCTTTTTCTTGCTTCGAACCCCAATCAAATTGTTTTCCTTTATGAGTAAGGGAGGTAAGAGGCAAAGAGATCTTGGAAAAGTTTCGAATGAAACGTCGATAATATCCGGCTAAACCGAGGAAGGATCGAATTTCCGTGGGAGTCGTTGGAGTTTTCCAATCCTTAACGGCCTCAATTTTAGCGGGATCAACATGAATACCTTTGTTGTTTACGATATGTCCCAAAAATTGAACTTGCTCCAGCCAAAATTCGCATTTGGAGAACTTGGCATAAAGTCGTTCGTTTCTAAGAAGTTCGAGAATGGAACGCAAATGATGCTCATGTTCGGCTTTGGATTTGGAAAAGATGAGAATGTCATCAATAAAGACAATAACGAATTTATCGATGAATGGTTTGCAAACGCAGTTCATGAGGTCTATAAACACCGCAGGTGCATTTGTTAACCCGAAGGGCATAACCAAAAATTTGAAATGTCCATATCGAGTACGGAAAGCGGTTTTTGGAATGTCTTCTTCGTGAACACGCAATTGATGATAACCTGATCGAAGATCGATTTTGGAGAAGCAAGTTGCGCCTTGAAGTTGGTCGAACAGGTCGTCGATTCGTGGCAAGGGATAACGATTTTTAATGGTGAGTTTATTAAGTTCCCTATAATCGATGCACATACGAAACGAACCATCCTTCTTTTTCACGAAGAGAACAGGAGCGCCCCAAGGAGAAGAGCTAGGACGAATGAAACCTTTATTGGAAAGTTCTTCGAGTTGGTTCGATAATTCTTGCATTTCTGACGGGGCTAAACGGTAAAGAGCCTTGGCCACAGGCATCGCGCCGGGCACAAGTTCGATTCGAAATTCAATCGGACGAACGGGTGGAAAGCCGGTGACATCATCGGGAAAGACATCGAGGAAATCACGAACAATAGAAATATCTTGGATTTTCCTTTCCTTTTTGTCTTTTGTCGCCAAGAGAGCCAGGAGCGAAGCATACTTTTGGCGTAAGTATTTTTGCGATTGAGAGCACGACATGAGATTAAGCCTTCTCGAAGTAGCTTTTCCGAAGACCTTAAGGATTTTACCGTTAACAAGCGAAATGCGAATGAATTTATCGATGCAAACAACTTCGGCACGGTGCAAAGATAACCAATCCATGCCTACTATGACATCGAAACTTCCCATTTGCATCGGGATGAGATTGATGGAGAATTTATGGTTAGCAAGAACGAGAGTACAATCGCAGACGACGGAATTTATGGTGATGGAGTTCCCATTGGCGACTTCAACAGAAAACGACCGGGAAAGCTTGGTTCGAGACACGGCAATTTTTGACTCAAATTTCAAAGAAATGAAACTTCTATCGGCACCTGTATCGAATAAAATGGAAGCCAAATGTTGGTTCACTAAAAACATACCGTTCACAACATCGTTTGCCGCTTGAGCTTGATTAACATTCATCATGAAAGCTCGTCCTTGATTGCCTTGGTTGACTTGAGGTGCTTGCGGTGGTGGATGAGGTGGTGCTTGGATGGGTTGGATGAGTGGTGCATTGTGTTGGGAAAGTTAAGGTTGGTAGGTTTGAACTTGGTAAGCTTGAGTTTGGTAGTAAGGTGCGGTCATGGTTTGGTTAGTAAGGATGAGGCGAGGACAATTGTTGCGGAAATGGTTAGGGTCACCGCAATTGTAGCAAGCTCGGGGTTGTTGAGGTTGGTTTGGTGGGTAAGGTGCATATCGGTGTTGAGTATTTTGGGGAAAAGTTCTTGGTTGGTTAGGTTGGGTTCGTTGTGCGGATGGGCATGTGGTGTTGAGATGACCAAGTCGGTTACAAATGGTACAATGGCGACAAGGCATGTTTGGTGGGTGATGGAGTTGGCAAATGTTGCATAGTGGGGCGGTACCGGTATAGGGTTTTCGGGTTTGGGGTGGAATTTGGGTTTTTTGTTGAGGTTGGGGTTGGGTAACAGCATAGTTTCGGTAGTTGGTTTTGGGTTTCTTGTTGTTGTTGTTATTGTTGTGACGGGAAGAGTTGGAGTAGTTAATGGCTTGTGGTGCGGGTTCAACCTTGGCTTGTGGTGCGGGCTCGGGTTTGGCTTTTTCGTTTGGTTTCTTGAGGGTTAGGGTACCCGCTTTCACATGATTCTCCGATAGCGCACCGGCTAGAGTAATGGCATCCTCAAGATTCACGGGTTTGCTACTCATGACTGAGTCCCGGATTTGCATAGGTAAACCCCCAATGTATTTGTCAAGCTCACGCTCAGCCGGGGTAACCAAATGAGGGACAAGAATGCTCAACTCGTGGAAACGGAGTGAGTAAGCGGCGTTATCACCACTATCTTGCTTGAGGTTCCAAAATTCCTCTTCAAGCTTTTGAAGTTCGTGTTTGGGACAAAACTTCTTCATCATGAGTGCCTTGAGGTCGGACCATGGAAGAGCCATAGCCGTTTCCGACCCTTGGAGATGCATGACACTACCCCCACCATGTTAGAGCGGTTTTTCTAAGCATGCTTGAAGCGAAATTTGTCTTTTTCGCTTCGGGGCACTCGCTATATCTAAACACATTCTCCATAGACTCGAACCATTGCAAAAAGGTAGTCGCACAGTTCGTACCCCAGAATTCGGTTGGGTTGGCACTAGTAAATTGCTTATATGGGTAGGATACGGATTTGGGTTCAACGGGTGCAACAACGGGTGGAGGAGGTTGGGTAGCTTGGATTTGAGTTACAAGTTCGAGAATCACAGCGGCCATTTGCTTGATGATAAAAGCAGCCATACGTCGGTTGGTGCTCTTGCGCGGTCTTAGTGGAGGCATGCTAAAAGATTATAAAGAAATGGAATAAATTTTAGGTAAAAAAGAAATGGATATGAGAGTGTATAAAATAAGAATAAGGTGAAGTTAAATTTTCTTTTTGATTGTGAATCCTAGAGTTAGTGAGGAGTAGATGTTAGTGTTAGATAAAATATAAATCTTTGTATATAAACAACAAACTGGAAACAATCGTAAATGATTTTGAGATTTTGAGGGGTTAAAGCTTAAAAATTTGAGATTTTGAGGTTTATAGAGTCAGAAAATCGTACATGAACCACCATGATTTGATATTCCAACTCAAAAAAAAAAAATTATAAAACACAACGTTGGAGTCTAAACATGTGCACGAATCACCGCAATTTTTTTTTCATGTTTTCGACTCAAATAACGATAATAACACCATAAATCGGGATACAACGTCATGTCAAAGCACTAGTCCACGAATCACCGTAGTTCTATTGTTTTGACACCGAAAAATTAGGATGGCGACCGGAACGCTCGCATTCGACTACTTAAAGTATTGACATGTATAACATGGTTTGTGGCCTATAAAACGAGCACTATAATCCCACCATTCCAGGTAAGTAAATCACCTTCGATTCTTGGAATCTTTTTGTCAAATGGTCGTTTTATAATGTCTCGCTTCCTATGAGGGCTACGAACCCGATATAAATGCAACCTTTAAGGGATTATAAACAACGGGATCCAAGTTAATCTTGTAATCCATAAAACACAATGAAAATCTACTTTTTGCGTTTTAAGGTAAGGATACCTTGGAAATACTATGAAAGTGTGTGTATGTGAACATTTGGGATATTGGTGAATTTTAAACAAGTTTATAAAGAATATGCGATATGAACAATCAAAATAGAGTAAACACGTATGAGCACACATATAGGACCCTAAGCATAACAATACTAGGTCGTTACGTCTAACCACCTATCCTATTGTCATGGCTCTGATACCAATCTGTCACACCCCGACCAAAGGCGGCGGAACATGCCGAGGTGTAACGATTGTCCATAAGCACATGACACTAATTAAAGTGACAGTATTTAATAAACTCATTTCATTTCACAACATCGAAAATGTCACATAACAATTATCCATAAAATAACCATAAACAAGATATCACAAAATATGGCAAATTGATATTGTTCATTTTTACTAATATCCTAAGGTCTTTGATGTCGTTTTCTTCACAATCATAAATCAACCAAGATGCAAACCTGCAACATTTCATAAAATAAAGTTTGTCAACACAAAGGCCGGTGAGCAATTCATAAGTTTAATCATATTAGTATATAATAAAGATAGCCACAAAACTTGCATACGAAACGATAAATAAAAGTGGTAATTTGGATAAATAGATACGCTAAACACATTAGCGACACCTAGCTATAAGGGGATGCCAAATAGTCTAGGATTTTATAGTTATCGTTAATTGCATTACGTTAACGACACCTTGCTATAAGGGGATGCCAAATAGTCTAGGATTTTATAGTTCCACCAACCAAAAGCGATAAACACATAGGCATATAAGCATAGAACACCAAATCGAGCAATTATTTAGGTAAAGTATACAACTACGTTTGTGGTTTAAGATTCAAATATAAAGCATTTTGTTGAATAAGTATGAAATGTCACCCCCAAAATAAAAGATGGAAAATGGGGTATGAGTACTCACCTTCAAGTGGTAAACTTGAAAGATGATAATTTGGAGATTTGTCGGAACGACGAGTTTAACGCACAATGCCTAAAAAGAAAAGAAGTCTTGAATTTAGAAAGGTTGTCTTGAAGGTCTTTAAACAAAATAAATGTTGAGAAATGTAAATAATTAAAGTTCAAGGTTTAAAATGTGATTATTTAATAATTTATAATAATAACCCTTTAAAAATGTAAGTTTGCTCGAAACCGGGTTAAAGTATCTAACATTAATATTTAATCAACCTATGTTAAGTAATAAGGTGGGTAAAATGAAAGAATGCAAATCCCTTTGGAATAAAGATACTAAAACGGTTTTTTTTTATCGAGTGTTCGGGTTGTCGGTTCGGGTCTTGATAACTGGTCAAACCCAAAGTCAACTTTCCAAAATATTGAATGTTATGAGATAACTCAATAAAATTTAATAAGACCTAACCAGGTATGTAGTTCCATTGTTTTAGAACTAACAACGCACGTTAAGCGAGTGTTCGGTTTTGTCGGTCCAAACTTTGTTATGAGATCAAGTTGGATCCAACATTTCCAAGTACTTAAGAAAATATTTAAAAATCAATTTGTAACTATTTTTAAAGAAATATACAAGTCTTGATGGCTTAAAAAACACACTTGTGTGTCTTAAGCGAGCAAGAATCGGTTTGGTTCGGTTTCCATCTCACAACAAGTTCATAGATGGTTTCCACATGTCCAAACACTAAAGAACTTGTATAATAATGTACAAATAAAAAAATACCAAAAGTTAACAATAAAGTCTTTAAACAAAAGTTCGGTTTTCGGTTCGGATCGTGTTTCGGGTTAAGACCGAGGTAAGATTCTACAAACCCATAACCATAGAATTTGTAAAAATGATTTTAGAAACTTAGATCTAACACTAAGTATGTTTAAACAAACAAAACTAGTAACAAAGTTCGGTTTACGGTTTAGAGCTATTTACGGTTAAACCGAAGCATAGACTTTTAAAATCCCATAACCATGGAACTTGTAAACATGACCAACAAACTAAAATAAGCAAGATTAATATGTATGAACAAGTTATATAGATGTATATATATCAAGGACACGAAGTCCTTAATGAAGCCTTGCCTTATGGGGTCCGAAACCTCACCGACCGGAATCGGAGAAGTAACTACCAAAGGTAAACAAGGGGTGTATATTATATATATGTTGCACAACCATAAACAAGTATTAATAAGGCTACATAAACTAATTAAGATGAAAGACCAAAATCCTTCAAGAACACTTAAGAAGATAACCTTGAATCTTTGATGTTTGAGAGGGTTTTTTTTTTTTGAGTTGTAGCAAGGGAAAATGAAGAGGAAATGTGGTGTATATATAGGGTAATGTTGGTGGTCAAATATGGGTGTGAGACACAAGAGTTTTCATGCAAAATGGATCAAGACAAAAACACAAAACAACAAATAAATAAATAAATAATAAATAAATAAATAAATAAATAAAAATAAAAATAGGATGTTTTCATGACCCAACAAGTGTGAAACAATATTGTAACATAAATCCATCATTTTGATTATAACATAAGCTTCGGTTTACAAATCGGGTCGGTTTACATAATAAACGAATACAAACAAGACCAGTAATTGACGAATGTCACAACATTGAGAAACAAAAAGATGGTGTTGCCCCGTCGTTGCCGGCGGCTCCGGCTGTCTATGGCGGCGGCGGAAAGTGCGACGCTTTCTATTCTCCGTTTATCGCTTTGAACCTTTTGCTTTCATTCGATGGTGGTGAGAATCTGACTGGGTGCTGCCCAGTTGTTGCCGGGTTCTGGCCGTTTATTGCGGCTTGAGTAGTTGGTGTTCTCTCACATTTTGTTACTATTCTACAGCTATCGATAGTTAGCTAAGGCATACTAATGTTACCAGTTGTTGTTATACGTGTCGTTCCTCTTTCGTTTTTGCAACATCCGTAGCCAGGCATCTATGGCCACGGCGGAATTGCATGGCGGTGCTTTTGTTGTCCTTTGTTTCTGCCTTAGAACCTTTTTGGTTTGAGTCGAAGATGGTGACAGTGTGACTGGGCGTTGCGTTGCCGGCGGCTCTGGCCGTTTGTGGCGGCGACAGGCTATCTATCTTAATGAAGATAACTTTTGTATTTTGAAGGCGATGATGATACTTGTATACTTATCTGAGCCTTCTTAGCGACGGCAATAAGTCAATGATGATGAGCCTAGCTTCATCTGAGACCCGATATATACATTAAACAACATTGCATTTGTATGTTGTAATTTTCAGTGTAATTTGCATTTCTTTCAAAATTTTCATTTGTGTGTTTCTTGTAATTTTCATTGCATCTTTTTTGTTTCATTGTCATTTGGTTCGTCTCGATTTGTTTGTTTAAATTTTTACCAAGAGGTTAATTTTACTCTTAATATGGTGAAATAATAAGGAGATAAATTGGGACCGGTTGTAAGAAATAAAGAAGACATACAATAATAATGTTAGTAGTTATTGTTTGAAAATACACTACGGATTTGCGAAATTTAGTTACGGATGTAACCTAACGAACAAGCCAATAACATGTACCGATAACCGTCAATTTAGCGCCCAAGCCGCGAAGCGCGAGTAAACCCACTAGTTTTTATTTAAATATAAACTATCACAAATTAAAATATGACATTACATACATAGAAACGTTATCATAAATAAATAATTATAATTTTTATATCTTTATCTATAAGCTTGATAACATATCAAACATAAATAATATTTTTAAATACAAATCTTAAATATAAAATAAATTTTTTTCATATAGTGAACCTACGAAAATAAAGTGTTATTAAAGGTTAAGAAATAATGAAATTAATAATTAAAATTTTCGGGTATCACCAAATCCCGTACCTGGCCTGTATCAGCGAAATTTTTTCAAAACTAACCCCATATCATCCCAATACCTGTCGGTCTTCGGGCATACCCGTCCCAGATATTTCGAGTTTCGGGTATCCCGTCGGGCTTGGGTCATTTCCCCATCCCTACTATGAGAGTGAAGGATTGGTACTTTAGAGAAGCACTCGTAGTGCCTTAATAAATTTTATTTTACTTTTTGTTTGTTTGAATGACTAGGGTCTTAGGCTATGTATAGTGAAGGGCTACAAAATAGAGGGGGATTTTCGACACGTGGCATCACTTCAGTATAGGGACGCTTTTTATTTTAGTAGTATAGTGATGTTCAAGCCTAAAATCGCCCCCCTTTTAATTTATAATTATTATTATTTTCAACATGTAACTGGCGACAAATCTATATCGTCGGGCGGTGTTGTAGCCGAATGACGCCCAAAAAACTCCCACATGTTGCCCCATTACACAGAGATCTAATAAAGCATAATCGGGCACATTCGAGTATGGGTTGACACACTTGAACCAAAGCCGAGAGTCCGAGACTATAATTATAAACCCGACCCATGAGTTGGAGATAATAAGCCCAATTCATTTCCCTAAAACCCTAATTATACATACTCCTAAAATCTCCTCTTCTGCAAATCCACCAAATTCATCATGGGGAAGAAGAAGAAATTCATCGACAAGAAGAAAGCCGCCACCTTCCAACTGATCTCACGCGACTCCTCCGACCCCAATTACTCCGAATCACCCTCCGGCGACCGCGTATTCGTCAGAGTTGACGGCAACTCAGAGACACCCTTTTTCGACGAGCAGGCTGATGATGACGGTAACGGAATATTCGACGACGCTCCCGACGATTACAGCGGCGACGAAATTGACGGCCGGGCGGGTCGGTTGCCGGATGATGTGAGGCGTGAGATAGTGGAGTTAGGGTTTCCGGATGATGGGTATAATTATTTGGCTCATTTGAGGGAGATTAGGGTTGCTGGTGGTGGCTCTTCGTTTTATCAGAATCCTAAGGCCAGTTTGAACCAGCTGCCTCGTGATGTCAAGGTTTGTTTTTTATGCTAATTAAGAATTTATTTTGAATCCAAGTTTTTATTTTTATGTTAATTTAGACTATGGATTTTACTTGCAAGTTGCATAGCCAATAGGGATTATACTTATAGTTATACATACCCTTGCAAACATATACTTTGGGGGTGTTTGATAAGGTATGCATGTTTATAAAAGTTCTTTTAGGTTTATAAATAAGCAGTTAATGCTGAAAAATATCAGACCGATATCTGAGATATTGGTTGAGATACTGGTAATTTTAATATCATGTAAAATTCAAATATATAGCAATTTCACGCTAGTAATTTAGTATACTCTCCTACTATTAATAAATTAACCTTTTGCAACTTGCAAAACACTAACAATCCTAGCAAGTAGGAACTGATTAAGACTTAAAATACTAACATTGAACGCTAAAAAATTGATAATTAATACTTAAAACGGGAATATCGGTGATATAACGGTCCAATATCGCCAATATTATTGGTACCGATATTCTAACCAAGGGACTGAGTGCTTAGGTTTATAAAGTGTTTGGCAACCATAATGCTAGATTTTGACTTATCAACAAGGCTAAATAAGGAGTTTTTATAAGTGATGATCTTGTGACTTATTAACTTATGGGTTTGGTAATACCCATTGCATCGCTCAAACCCCCAAAACCCATTGCATTCCTTTTAAAAAAGAATGCCCTTTTCACCATGTTCACCTGTCTGCATGGATAGAGATCAGCTAGCATTAAGTTGAAAACTTTGTGGTATTAGATATAATGTTATGTTAATAATTAGGGTGTTGTATTTATTAATCTTGAATTTCCACTTTAGTAATATGGACATGTGGCAAACATAGAGAGAACTAGCATGGTGGAGGGTAGCATGATTGTGGACTTGTGGGTTATTTGTATCTGATGTGTTTGACACACAAAAGTAAGATACCATGAATAACATTACATATATAGAAGCCATGGGGAACAATACATACTTTGAAATTTGAATAACTTTATGTATAATCGGTTCGGTTGTGCCTCATAACTAAACCATAGCTTACAGTAATTGGTTATTGCTTAGTTGAACACTAGAACCATCGCTTAGTTTTTTTTGTTTGGTTAAGTTGGTTATGGTTTGGTTAATTGGTTATTTAATAATAGATTCACATTTTCCTAGAACTTTCTTGGTTTGCAAGCTGTGAGTATTCTTTTTTACGGAGGCAGCTTTGTTGGTATATTTTTCACTTATCGTTTGTTACATAGAAATATAGAAGGTAAGTTATTTTTTTTCCATTTCTAGGCATACGATGCATCTAGAGTCAATGTCTCTAAAGCAAATGATGAAGACGCAGTGAAAAATTCAATCTACGGAATTGCAGTCAATACTGTTCCTGTAAGAATTCAGAAAGCAATCGATCCCGAAGTGGATGCATTGCTAGACGATAGTGACCAGTCAGGTTTTGGCTCAGATGTTGAAGACTTTTTAGATAATTTTGCTATCAATGCAAATCTTCCAGATGCATCAGAAGATGTTCAACCCGTTAACAACTTAACTTCAGAATCCACAATTGCAAACAACAAAGAAGATGAATATTATGCAAAACACTCACATAATAACGGTTTTGTTGCTGCAAAGCCTAGAGAGCGTCGACCCTTGGATGAACAGTTCGATCTGGTGATATTTTCTTATATATTTTTCCTTTTTTATGGTATTTATTTTCATTTAAATATATAAACTTGCTGACTACCTTTTTTTTACAGCTCGAGCTTCAGGAATATGGTACAGATGATGAATCTGCATATGATAATGATGCAGCATCTGAATATGATGATGATGATTATGAGTGTCATGACGCTCTTGCAGAAAAGCTAAATCCTGTACCTTTAGAAATAGATGGAAAATATAAACTTCTTTCAAACGACAAAAACATAGAAGAGGAGCCCATTACACTAGAAACCGCAGCTGATCTGAGGCCTCGATGCATGCAATATGCAGAACAGTTTGAAAATGAAAATGACAATGACAAAGAGGACGTGCTACTAGAAGAAAGCAGTGACGAATCTGAAAAGTGGGATTGCGAGACTATTATAACTACTTACTCAAATCTTGATAACCACCCTGGGAAGATTGAGGCCCCGGGTGGTAGGAGAAAGAAGTTGACTGAAACGGTCAACAATGCGTTTAATAATCCAACTCATGTGATTGCTCTTAAAGGAAAAGAAAAGATCCCAGTTGACTTTTTGCCTCACAGTAAGACTTCTGCTAATGATAAGATTAAACCTAAGAATGTTCCACTTCCGAGGAAGAAACTTGGTCAAGAAACAAAGGAAGAAAAAAAAGAGCGAAAGGTATATATTTTTATTATTTAAATTGTTTGGTTTATACAAGTTTTATTGACATTCTATTGATACAGGCTGCAGTGAAGGAGGAAAAACGAGAGGCAAGACGGGCTAAAAAGGATTTGAAGGGGTTATACAAGAGTGAAGCTCAACAAGCTCAGAAAGTTGCTGCTTTTACTGGCCCATCTTCCATTCATCTTATGTAATATTTCATTTTCATATGCACTTTTAAATTTTGTACGATTTTAAATATGAACCGTTGAATAAGGCGCTGCATTACAAGCAAAATCTAAATATGTATTTAAAGACAAATACATGCATATGATGGATTCATTTTTTAGGGTGAAATATGCGTGAATACTGATAAATGGTAGAGGTGGGCACAAACCACTTCGGTTTTAAAATAGGTTCGGATTTGGTTCAAGGAAGTCAAATCTAGATCAGTCTAAACTGATTTAGGATTGATCAAGTAAAATTAAAACCGGATCATCCCAAATCGGTTTAGAATTGGTCTCAGGAAGTCAAAAACCTGCTCAGCCTAGGTTAAATTTGGTCAAAGTCAAAACCGCATCAACCCAAACCCGTTTAGATTTAAAACCGGTTTTTGAAGAAAATAATCTGGTTCAGTATTAGTTTGGTATTTCGGTTTTAAACGATTTAATTTGGTTTGGTGTCATACCTATTTCAACATATATTTTCCAAAATTGACAATTGGATTATGACCGGTTGCATTCAAACCGCTTTCTAAACTATTTTCAGACTAGGATGATGTGCCCTTCCAAAATGGTTGTGGTACTGGCTTGTGGCTTGTTGTCGGCAACCATGACAAGCAAATATGGACCCTTGTTACCATAAACAATCAATAATGGTAGGTTTAACATTTAAATAATGATTAATTAATCATAAAATGTTGTTATACAGCCCCATTAAATAGTGGGTCAGACTCTGTTTAAACTAATCAACTATCACCAACCAATGTAGATGATCATGATCATGATCATGCCAACCACCATGTTTAATCTTTATATATGATCCTGTGGTGCATCATGCAACCAAACTTGTACCATTCCCTACCAACAAGTCAACAATTCTTATTTTAAATGACCCAACCAAACCAACAGGAACAGGTTGTTATTTATCTTTGTTATTAATGCTCCTGTTTTTTCTTGGCTACCTAGTAACCTTCCCACTTGTACAACTTGCATTAAAAATTGTACTCCATCTAGACTGCTCTTTTCATTTATTGCATATGTCCTTAGTTATTTGGACCATATACAAATTGACAAGATATAACCACTTTAGTATGTCACCAAATGCCCTATTTTAAGTAGAAATTGTCACCTCTAACCAAAATTAAACACAAACCCTTTACACAAGTCATCCCTAACCCGACCCGGCCCGTTCCGTTATTCAAACTTTTATGGGTCAAAAACAAGAGAAAGAATATGTTAAAACTTGTTACACAAAGAATACAAGATTTATTATACATACACATGGCATTAGAGCATTATCAACACATTCCAAAGTTATAATATCACACACAAAACAACTAAAAGAATAATATACAGGCTTTTATACCTTAATCTGTAGTGGTACCTGAAGAGGTTTTACTAAACCACAAGCACTTATCTTTCACTGCATCACTCTCTTTCGCATACTCTTTAAATCGATACTCTTCGTTCTTGAAACTCGGCGGCACTTTCCCTTCACTATAACATTGACTACAAAGACTAAACTGCGATTTCATCTCTTTAAACCGTGACCCAATTATCGGGTACCGACACACACCACACGACTGTTTACCATGTCGGTTCCTATCACAAACTTCAAGCTTTAAAAGAGTTGACATGATACCGAAACCCCAATCGGGATCATCAAACATAACAACAAACTCGGTAAACGACACCATTGAAGTATCGACTTCTCCATGAATCTCCAACAGTTCACTTGCACCTTGTGTTGGGATGTAAATTGCACGCAATAACTTAACATAACGTAACGCGTCGATCTTTTTTATCTGGGCTGGCCCGCTAACCCCTTGTTGTTCAGGAACGGTCCGCCATAGAAGCGAATCGAACGCGACACGTTTTCGTTTATCTGGTGTACCACCACATAATGGAGCCAGAACCGCGAAAAATATACCCAAATCGACCCGGCCCGATTCCGACTCATCTAAAACCGTGAGGATTTTTAAATTAATCGCCTTCACCGCTCCTACAAACGTTTCGGGCTTTAGAAAACTAAGCAACCGCCTAAGCACAACCTCTAGAGACGCCTTACGTATAGCCTTTTCTGGTGGCCCGTTACCTGAATACGACAACGGGGTCTCGTTTTCGTTCATTTCCTTCTTTAAAAGGTCAACATCGCATCGGGTCAACCTTGTGGTTCTTTGAAACCCTCTAATGTTAAGCGCTGTAGCAAGTTCTTGCCTTAGTGTCGTCTTCTCACCTACGGTTTTAAACCGTGACAGTTCCACAACTACAAACGCGGCGTCCCCGTTCCCGCTCCCATTAGTTATTTTCTTTTTATGAAGCTGTTTCAAGTGAGAAATTGCATCATATAACTCAATCCTGTTAGTCATTTTCAATGCTTCTTTCAAAGCCTTTTTAGCCTCTTCGGTTTCACCCGCACCCAACAACGACACCCCCTTATTGAGCTGAGCCCGCCAATGATTTGGCCACACACCCAACACCCGCGTGTACACTTCTGAAGCCCGTTGATACCGACCCATATCCATATAAAGCCCACCAAGATTATACAAAGCATCAACATGGCCCGGTTTCAAATCAATCGCCTTTTGAAACTCCTTAATCGCATTCTCATCATCACCAATCGCGTGTAGAGCCGAAGCTAAATCGCAATGTGCGTCCGCGTAATCGTTTTTCATGTAAATCGCTTCTTCTAACGCTTTAACCGCTGCTTTATACTCCCCGACACCGAGTAACGCACTGCCTAAAAGCTTTAAAGCTCTAAAATGAGTTGGACAAAGAATTGCAGCCTCTCTGTAATGTTCACAGGCACTTATAACCATACCTTCAAATTCAAGTGCAATACCCAAATTCACATGAATTTGAGGAAGTAAATAACCCCATTGATTACCTCCAGCTTCGGCTGCATCAAGAGCCGAAACGAACTCGCTTTTCGCTTCCGTATGGTTACCAAGAACATGATAACAGTTCCCCGACCGAAAATGTGGACGAACATCCGTTGGTTGCAGCTCCGAGGCCCGTTTGAAACAAACCAACGCCTCTTTAAACAACTGCTGATCGTATAAAACCCGACCCAACGCCATATGCCCGTCAAACGCTTCCTCTCGTGATCTCGACCCATCAGCCCGAGACCTCAACCCGCTCAACTCCTTAACGAAAACCGCGTAATCATGCCCCGACTCCTCCCACACAACCCGTTTCTCAATCTCCGAAGACGGGCCAAGCTCTCGGGACCACCCGGGATCCGAATAAACATCCACATTTTCGCCTTTCGACTTCCCGTCCTTCGCCTGCTTCGACTTCAACCGCTTAATCAATATCTCCAAATCATCAACAAGCTTCCACGTATCATCAAAAATAATCCCGTGGTTAGGAGACGCGGCCCACGCGGCCGTCCGGTGTTTCTTCTGCGGGCCCGCACCCGCAGAAGAAACCCGGTCCACCGCGGACGAAGTCGAAGCTTCTTCCAACGCAACCGAAGCTTCGATATCGTCCTCGAGTTTTAAATGAATCCCCAAGGCTTCAAAATCGCGGTCGACGTCACCGGCACCGTCATCGTACGTACGCAACAAGCCGTCGAACGTAAGACCCTTGTCGCCGTCGATAAAGTCGGCGTACGTACGGAAAACCTCATCGAGTATGGCGGTAATCTGTTCGTCACTGAATTTAACCCTAGGGTTTACGGCGACAACTAGGGCAGACATTTCATCTCTGTTAAGACCACCATCTCGGTTGAAATCGAATTGATGGAAGATTTTTCTGACTTTATCGGATCTGACCCCTCTCGTGACCATAATTGAAATGGGTGGAACCCTTGAGAGGGGTTGATTGAATTGGGATTAAATTGGAATTGGAATTGGAATTGGAATTGAGAGGAAAGTGGGTTTGTTTGTTGAGATTATTATTATTATGGATTATTATTTGGGTGGTCTGCCTGTGTGCTGGGATGATGGTGATGGTGGGCCAAACCAGCCGCACGACACAGGACAGGACGGCATATTTTCTTTCCTTTCTTCTTCCTTAATATAACGGTAAAAACAGATATATCAACATAATATTATGTGTGTTCCTTATTATTAGGGAGGAGGATATTTAGTTTCATTCTATTTCTTTATTTTCTAAAGCTGCACAAACTAGTTTAAAACTCAAAATCGGTTTGGTTTGATCATCAACAAAAGTCAAAACCGGTTTATTATCGGTTTTGGTTCGGGTTGAAACCTGTTTCTGGACAAGGCTATGATCGGTTTTGGTCCAGGTTTTGGCCGATTTCCGTTCGGTTAACCGGTTTGGAACTGGTTTTGAACATATTGTTTCAATAGGTTCGAACCGATTTCTACATAATCGGTTTCAAACCGGTTCAGTTTCGGGTTAGTTCGGTTAACCTGTTTATTTGCCCACCTCTATTATTCTTGGAGTATATGAAATCAATGCTGGGTTGTTTTAAAATAAAGAGTTAAATGGCACGGAAACGTCTCATGGCTTACTGTTGTAGTTGTAGTGTAATCTCGGGTATGATCAGGTTTACTGATTTTGTCTTGCCTGGTGTTCATAAGGAGAATGGTCTACCTCCCGACTAGTGCGGTGTGAAGAAGTGTGTGTGTGTGCGTCTATTCTTAACTGTTGAGGCACTCGAAAGATATGCGGGAGTGGTTAGAATGAAGAGCCCGTGTGTTACATGTCAGATAAGTAAAGGGGGTTAAATGCAAATGCTGATTATTCTAGAGTTCTAGTGCATAGTCTAATCGTATGTATATGCACGCAAAGGTCGTTGGAGAGAATGATTATCGACGATTTGAGTAAAGTTCTTCTATCTAGCTCTATCTCTTAACCGATTATAATGACTTTGAACTATAACACCGTGTGTTGAGTTTAAAGCTTATGCATAAGAGAGACACAATTTTGTAATATATATTGGGTCTTTTTTGTGGTCCCTGATGCTGGTGTAGCTTTGTGTGAGATACAAGTTGAAGCTAAAGAGAACCACACTCTCAAAACATCACTACAACGCATGAAGACATGTTCAGTGCCAGAGCTTTTGAAAGGTAGCAGGTATGGGATTTGATATTAAGAATCTGCAACAAATATTTTTACCAATATTTAATATGAATCTTGATTTTTTGTTTTTTTTCCCTTTTTCTCCTTTTAACTTTTTTGTTCCAAAATTTTGTATGGGCATGAGATGGTATGGGCATGTGAAGAGACGACAATAAACAACGCTAACTAGAGCAGTGGAAACCTTCAATGTAGATGGAAGGAGGAGTAGAGGCCGAGCCAAATTGACTTGGGAGGAGCGGATTAGGCAGGATTTGCTAGAGTTGCACCTCATAATCCATGATAGGTGTTCATGGAGACGTAGAATTAAGGTTAAGGACTTTTAGAGAAGGTCATTTTTGTATCTTAGTTTTAGCGTATAGGCTTAGACCCTTCTACATTTTAGGCAGATTTTGCTTATATTTGTTCTTGCGTTGGTATAGCTATTTGGATTCTATGATTTCATATGTGTTGGTATTTGATTGTGCCACTTTATCACTATAAGTTTGTTATTGGTACTTGTGTGTTTATATGTTGCATGCTTTGGAGCCGAGGGTCTTTCTGGAAGCAGCCTCTCTATCCTTATGAATAGAGGTAAGGTATGCCTGCATCACACCCTTCCCAGACCCTACGAATAGCTTTTGCTATTTGTGGGATTTACTGGGTACGTTTGTTGTTGTTGTTCCAAAATTTTGTATCCATCTATGAATTCTGCTAAAAATTTATATTTTTTGTTCCAAAAAGTGCCAAAGGCCATGAATATAATTGGCAAATGCATAAACACCACCATAATGTCAGAAAATATATAACTCATCAGAAAGGATCAATCCTTACATTTGGAAATTAAGCTTTGATTTGTCACCCAAACGCAAACTTCCTAAGAGGTAATCCATCATAATGAGCTCAACAATTTGTTTTTGGTTGCACGAATGAAAATTTCCCTATTGTCACCCGTCCTGAATTGATTCCACCGAAACACATTAATCATAAGTTCTCCATTCATCAATAACTAATGACAGAAAAACACATTTATGGTATTTGAGGTTTGGCATTGGGACTTACCTAAGGTGCCATAATATCCCTAAATGTGACATGTATGTATCTATGATGATTGTTAATACTAAATAAACAAAAGTATATGTGGGTGACACTTCCACAAAATAAGTCTTATGAGGGAAAGAAATTGATTTTTCTTTCCTTGGTACCATTTACTGTAAGTAACTTTCTCAACTAATCATTCCATGTTAGATAATTATATTTGAAGCTAATAACTATTACTCCAGCAAGTATATTTGAATATGAGCAGACATGCACTGGGAAAACATACACGATTTAGGAATTACAACCCAAATGCTCGAGTATATATAATGATTACAAGACTTGATAAAAACGCTAATTCGATCACCATTACAATGCCTAAATTGACTAGGATTATATCTCACTAACTAATCAAAAACAAGTATATCATTATCGATTCAACCACGCGATATTGCGCTCCATTAAACCTGATCACGGCCCACCTATGGGCTCAGATGGGTCGGCCCAAACCCAAATGTGATTACGGGCTAACAAATTCATGCCACCACATACCATATTTGGATCTCTTTTATGTATTTCATCATTGTAATCAAAAGTGCACACACTTTTACTCTAACCCGAGAAAGAATAATGCTGAGTATGAACGTAGAAGGGTCCAAATTAATAGTATCCCAGTCTAGTATTGACCGAAAAAACGACATTGATCAAACATGTGCATTAGTTTAGTATGAACCAAAATAAATGACATTAATCAAATTTTAAAGGGTGTATCAAAATGGTTTTGATTTGTTCATGGGACCTAAGTTTCATAAGTCATAACCAGACCATGTTCCAGTGTCAAAAATCTTTTCATATAAACTGTAAAGTGTAAAGAAATTAATTGACTATTGATTTTAGTTTGTTCCCTACTTTAACCAAAGCAAACACTTGCCATCTATAAAGTTAATGTTGATCTTTTAACCCATAAACTAGATTGCTAACCAACCTTTTACCTTGCAATATGCTTTGATCAATTGAAAGTCTGCATTTATATATATACAATTATCAAGTGTTGTAAGCATATGTGTTTTTACATTGTGAATCTTAATTTATATCACTAATTTTGCTGGATTGCAAATAAAAATTAGTCAATTTTGTTTTTGTTCTTTTTAATCATTGCATTGTTTTTTATTTATTTTTTTAATAGCTCACATGTATACCTAAACAATTAACCGAACTTGTTATGCTTTTTGAGTTTTATCTTATCATTGGTACCTATAGTAGTGCGCGGGTTTGGTAGTGTGAGTTTGAATGTTACATTGCAAAATACAATGAAATGGACACGCTTCAATACCCTTTTGGTTGTAATACAACTATATTTTTGGATTTTTCACTTTCATTTGGTATAGCGAGCATATCGAAACATAAAAAATTTACGTCCACTGCAAAGCCCGGGTTTGATCTAGCTAGTTTCACTCTATTTAAAAAAAACTAAAACAATAAAAAATGTTATAGAAAATATATTTAATTTATCTTGTCTAATAGGATAGTTTAGTCATTTAGTTTATCTATTTATTTAAGATTTCAATTTCGTTGTAAAAGTAGTCAACCAAACACGTACCACATAAAATTTTTAAGGATTTCATTCCAAATCCAACTTCAATTCCAGTTTAATTTCTTTAAAAATATTTCGTAAACCAATCGTAGGGCTGGGCAAACAGGTAGTTGATGGCGAGATTGATACACGTATCAAATGTGAACACAACTCGTTTAACTACGTTATATTTCATATGTATAACATAATTGTGTGTTTCATGTGCATGGAAGGAGAAATTAAAGCTTAGCCTTTCAATTTGAATTATTTTTTAAATAAATGTAAAATTACATGGTTATTTTTCCTTAAATAGGTTTAATTGTGTTTTAAACAGGATAGGAAATGGCTAGGGTGCAAAAGAGCCAAGCTGAGCCCAAGCTCAACTAGTCTTGAGCTCGGCTCGTTTAACTTACACGGAGCTCGATCTTAAGTACGGCTATTGAGTAGATTTTCAAGCTCGAGCTCGACTCGTTTATTATTTATCAATTATTTTTTATATAATTATAATTGTTTTTATATATTCTTTTCTATATGATTTTATGTATAAATAATATATATTATTTAGTTATTTTTGTTTACTTTTTCAAAACATTATATACATACATACACACACACATATATATATATATAGGATCAGGATCAGGATCATGTGAGAACTTTTTGGGAATTGAGAACTATGAGAACCATTTTGGACCACAAAAAAACCCAAAAATAAAAAATCATAAACAAAAAAAAACAAAAATAAAAAAAGTAAAAAAAACCAAAATTCTTATTTATCATCCCGGTTTCTAAAAAAACGTAAAAAAAAATTTCTCGGTTTAGATAAATTATACATATACATATATGTATAATATGTATATATATGCACACACATGTTTTTTTCCTATACACATATATATAATTTAAGGTAAATGATAATGTATATATGTGTACATTACATAACTAAAGATTAAATGAAAATATACATATGTGTATAGGTATAATACGAATTAAAAAGAAAAAAAAATCGATTTTTTTTATTATACATATATGTATAATATGTACACACATGTTTTTTCCTAATACACATATGTATAATTTAAGGTAAATGATAATGTACATATGTGTATATCACGTAACTAGAGATTAAATGAAAGTATACATATGTGTATAGGTATAATACGAATTAAAAAGAAAAAAAAAATCAGTTTTTTTTTAATGAAACCGGATTGAAATATAAGAATTTTGGTTTTTTTACTTTTTTAAAATTTTTGGTTTTGTTTGTTTTATAATTTTTGTAGAAGGTTTTTTTAGTGGTTCAAAATGGGTCTTAAAGTTCTCAATTTGTCAATGGTTCTCTTAGGATCCTTATCCTATATATATATATATATATATATATATATATATATATATATATATATATATATATATATATATATATATATATATAATAATTATTAATTATATATTTTAAAATATTATATAAATAACATGCTTGTTTAGGCTCGCGTGCCGGCTCGAGCTCGATAAGTGAAGCTCGGGCTCGTGCTTGTTTATTAAGCGAGCTTACTTTTGAGCTTGAGTTCGAACTCGAACTCGATTAAGCTTGGCTCGATCAAGCTTTTTAAAAAGCCAATCTCGAATAATTCACAAGAAGCTCTGGTCATCTAAACCACTAAAAATGGCTGCAGGCCAATAGCCCCTTATTAATAGTCAAGTTATTTGATATTGATGATGGATTAAAAAGCTACTGCATACACGTGAAAGAACTAGAAGGTTAAAAATGTAAAAAATTAATATAATGTACCACGTACCAACATGTTATGTTGATATCCTGTCAACCCTGAGTCGTCCCTCTCTAGTGACCCCCATCAGATAGCGTATCTACAGTTGAATGCTATATTTAAAATCTCTTATATATTTCTACAAAATTACTATAAAATATATGTATAGTTAAAATTGTACTGGAAAGGATATGGATCAGATCAAACGTTTTCACATGTATATAACATTGTTTCATTTCATTCATCCATATTTGCATCCATTTGAAGAAATGCGAAAATGTATATAATTTACTAGATATCATAAAGTTATTTTAAAGACGATATCAACGAAAAATCTTTATTTGAACGACCAACGAATAAAATCTGACTATCCGAGGTAATCTAATTGTAAAAAAGAACCCCATATGCTTGCAATCGCAGATAATGATGGGTAGCCCAAATCCACTATTTTCAGAAAAAACCTACCGCCCAAATGTCACAGCAGTTGGTTGGATCCGAATTGAAACAAGAGGCCTTGCAATTAATTAACAACCCAAATCTTTACTTTTCTTTCTATACAAGTTGAGCTAAAACTTCAATGGCATGCATAAATTGTTGTTTGTTTAATAATGTAAATACAATTGAAAACCAAGTAACAATAAATAAAAATAAACTGTATTTGTTGTGTGGCTGGGATTGTATGTATCTCACCCACGATGAATGAACATATAAGAATTGTATGCTGCTCAATAAAAGGTGTACGTTAATTAATGGTCATAATGAGCAGTCAGGCTATACGAATGATACAGCAGCCTTTTCCATCCTCTTCAATGTATGACACGAGACCCCATACATGAAGTTTACTCCCTCCACTCATCATATATTATTCATGCTGCTCAATTTCGAAGGAAACATGCAATTGATATTTTTTTAACAGCAAACCTTTTTACCTTATTCCATTTAATTATATGTAACTAATTTTTTTACCTGGCGCAATGCGTCGGGGCAGCTGGCAAATCATCAGCATTGAAATCTGGGCGTCAATCTAACCTGAGTGTCACTACGGTGGGTTGACACGAATCTGATCGGTATCATATACGTTCGTTATAGCATACAAATCATTGGAAAAATTTGAGCGTTAAAACCCAAAAAAATTAATTCGTTAAATTAATATAAAACAACAAAATATTTGAAACGATGTTTATTTGGTCGGCAAATCCCGACGGTTCCCAAGTGTTGTCGGTTCCGGGCATTGAGGCAATAACTCGATACAAATTTGGTTGGTTTTGATTACGTGCGTTACGGTACCGGAGCTAAAAAACAAAAAAATATATAAAAATTGAGGTGGAACAATGACCAATTTGGGGGGTAGGGGGGTCGGTCGGTAAACTTGCGCTTTGGTAAAACCTGAGCGTTATCGATCACGGACATTAAGACGGCGAGTCTGCGTGAATTTAACGGCTTCTGTGAGTTTTTGTTATGCTATCAGAACTAAAACAAAAAATGACATTTGGCCAGTTTCCTTTACGTTCGTTAACTAAAAAAATAAAAAAACAAAAAACAAAATCACGAACCAATATGGTGATATATATAATTATGAACTTCGCAGCACCAAAGTTCATAATTATATATATACTAGTTTTTTACCCGGCGCGTTGCGCCGAGCAGTTTAGATAGCGTGCGGGATAGGTCATATTTTTTATGTACCCCTTGCGTTGCAGCTATGCATTACTATGGGTTCAATTATTAATATATAAAACATTAAAAATATGAAAAACAACATTTGTTTGGTTGGTAAAACCCGAGCATTGTTGGTTCCGGGAGGCTGCGACAATGAGTCGGTAAAACTCGAGCGTTGGTAAAACCTAAGCGGTTCCAGGCATTGTGGCGGCGAGTCGACACGAATTTAGTCAGTTTCGGTTACGGTCGTTACCAATCCGGAAGTAAACAAAAAGGTTGGTAAAAATCAAGCGTTGGTAAAAACCTAATGTTGTTTGTCCCGGGTGTTTAAATGGCGAGTCGAGGCGAATAACCGTAACACCACAAACTATGTAACTAATTTGATCTTGTTGAATAAGGAGATGATCATGAGATTTCATTTTTGCACCTTGTACATATAGTGCAATGTTTTAGACAATTCGAATATAGTGATTTTGTTCGAAGCAAATCCTTTACACTGCATTCTTGGGTTTAAAATACAAGGAAAAGAAATTGTAAGATTGGATAAGGGAAGAAAGGAAAAGAAATTATATATTTAAAAACCATTTTCGAGCTAAAATAAAATAAAAGAAAAGAAAGTGTTAATTACATTTTTGAGTTAGATAGGAAAAAAATTTGTAACTTTACAATTATGTCCTCATTATTGAGTTAGATAGGTAGGAAAAGATAGGATAAATTAGTAATATTGTACATGGCTATAAACTTTCCTTCCGAATCATGCCATATTTGGCTGGAAAGATTTGGAGGAAAAAAGCCCTAACTTTTCTTTTCATTCTCTTTCTTTTCTTTTAATGAAAAAACTCAAGAATGAAAAAAGAAAATTTTCCTATCTTTTCTTTTCCAAACCCTTAAATAAAAAACTCAAGAATGCAGTGTTATTGTTTTTGTAAGTTTATATTGGTTATTGTTACAGAAAGTATAAAAGACAGTAATCAACAAAGAAAAAGGATCATTAAGTGGTGTGTTGATCAGTGTCCTTAATAACCATTTTTTCTTCTCTCTTTCATCAAATCCTCAAAAGAACCTTACATACTTTCAAATAAAATGCAGTTAACATCCCGTATAAATTTATGTGGCTATGTATAGTTCATAAGCTATGTTTAGATTGTTCAAATATATATATATATATATATATAAGCCAAGTGAATGAAATATATAATATAATATACACAAACAATACCGCGTTGAGTTAGAAGAAGAAGAAAAAAAACCAACAGACCTAGACTTGCCTAAACAGTGACACAAATAACACCCACTATGATTCCACCATTGACGACTCGAACTTAGGCTGCCAGCCGGTATCAAACATACAACCTAAGACACCACCATCCCACCAAAGCTAAAGTTTTGTTTCAAACATTAAACAAATATTAAATATACAAAACTCAACAAAACCATTTGTGACACCAAATTTATCTTTTATACTAATTACATAATATGTCTTCTTTAAATACTGAACTTGGTTTTCATTAAGAAAAAAATAGTACCTCTTACCACTAAACCAAAACCTAAGTGGCATGCAATTGATCATATTTTAAATAAGTTGAGAAATGCCAAAACTCTATTTATACGTACATAAGAGCATTCCCAGCCCGTTTCCTACCCTATATCCATATATATCATATAATTACACTAAAAGACTGTATTTTCTCGCTCCTATTTAATTAAATAATATTTTTATACCTTCATCATCATATTTTCTCTCTCTTTCACTCACAACTACTTTATAAAAATATTAAAAAATTATACAGTATCTATAGTGAAACCTCAAATTTAACTTTTCCATATAACATTTTCTCTTTCCTCTACTCACAACCACTCATAACCATACTATTTAACTTACAAGTCTCCTCACATGTTTTTAGGAAACGGGCTGAGGATGCTCTAATACATTATATGTAATCAAAAGCTATCTTTGTCATGTAACTATCTTATACAATAAAGTCAATACATCTATTAGATGTAAGAAAGTTGAAAATCTACATGCATGTATTGAGTTTTTATTTTGACAAAATGGCAAAAAACATCCTTTACGTTTGAGCTGATTTTCATTAGACGTCCTTTAATGAAAGAAATAGCAAAAGGCATACTTCATGTTTCAAATTTGTTTCACGTTACGTCCTTTGTCACTAACCCAGTTAAATTTTTTTGTTAAATCTAGTAATGTGCCTTGCACATGAGGGTATATTTGTAATTTAAATATAATTTATTTTATAATTAAAGCAACAAATATAAAATACACAAAAGACAAAAACTCTCTCTCTCTCTCTCTCTCTCTCCGCTTCTTTCTTTTCTTTCTTTCCTTTCTATTACAACTCATCATCATCATCCACCACAATTAATCTCTATTCTCCTTCCAAAATCACCGGTCAAGGTCGCCGCCACCACCACCACGACCTCGAATCCACACAAAAGCAACGCATCTTTCTTCCAGAGCTACCCTGATTAGGTTCGAAAAACGAACCGGCAACTCCAACCCCAACACCCTACCAATCATTTTCCGGTGGTATTGTCAAAACCCACAAGCAAAGTTCGAACTCAGATCCAGCTTCACCTTGATTTGGGGCTATCAATTTGAAGGATTTCGAACTCAAATCTCTCTTTAGCTCGAAACCCTAGTCATCGGCGGAGAGGATTGTCAGAATTTAGGTAAATGGGTTTTCTTCAGGTCATTGGTGGTTGCCGTGGTGTTCGTCTGAGACGGTGGCGGTGGCCGTTCGTATGAGACAGTGGTGGCCGTTCGCCGTAGTTTTGTTCAGTTCGTTGTTCATATTGTTGTTTGTTTGGTCGGTGTCGGTGGGGCGACGAAGGATGGTTTGACGGTGAGACGTGAGAGGAAGACGGCGGCGATGGTGACGCCAATGATGAAGGTGGTTTCGAGGAAGGTTAATGGTGATGGGGAAGGATGATGATGTTGTATATATATATATATTATTTTTTTTTATTTTAATGGAAAATAGAAGTATCTATTAAGACCTAATCTTTAATCTAATAACACAAATAGTCCTTAAAAGATAAAATGACCACACTATCCTCGTGTGCAAGCACATGACCAGATTTAACAAAAAAAATTAACTGGGTTAGTGATAAAGGACGTAACGTGAAACAAATTTGAAACATGAAGTATGCTTTTTGCTATTTCTTTCATTAAAGGACGTCTAATGAAAATAAGGTCAAACGTAAAAGACGTCTTTTGCCATTTTGTCTTTTGTTTTTGTATTTCAATATAAGACTATGTGTTATAGGAAGTTGTGAACAAGGTGAAGATAAATAATTGGTTAACATGTTAATTAAAAATTTTATATATAACAAAAGAAACCACATGCCCTAACACCCACTATTGGACTCACAGTTGCCTCAAATGCGCCCTCTCGCAGCCCCATATTATGATATTTGGCGTCGAATCCTACCGCATGACTTTTGTTGCCTCTCTTTATCGCTCCATTACACATCACATAAGGAGTGCCAAATTTTGAATATACAATGAAATAAGTGCGAGTATTAAAACAAATAGCCGGTGGTATTCGAGTCAAGTGAAGTGCCACGTAAGAGAACTAGGAAGCAAACATGAATCAAGATGGATTAAACGTGTTTGTTGAGCATGAATATTGCGAATGTATTGAATGCACATCTTCTAGTTGTTGAGGCTGTATTTATAATATCTAAATTAAAGATTATTCTTGGTATTTAATACGATCACTATTCATGACCTATTTCAATATTAAACGTGTTTTTATGTCTACCTTTTTGAAGAAACACTAACCGGACCCCGAGCAGATTACGAGTAACCTGGGGGTTAGATAGATGTTTCCCACGAGGGGTTGGATCCGGCAAAGATGGTTCTTCTGATAACCTGAAAAACAGACACCGTGAGCTTGTCACTGAGAAGGGGGGGGGGGTTCCTCCTTGTGACCACCCTCCGGCGTGAGAATCAGACTAGATTGCTCTTTAAATATAAATGTATATTAAGAGATTGCTAGAGCAGATATCAGGTATAATATGATGATAATATGATAAGATATGATAAGATGAGATGATCATACCATTTGGGGTATTTATAGCCGAATGTAGGTTTCTAAGAAGGTGTGGCCTGCTGAATAGTATTCCTGTTCTACCAACTGTGGCCTACGAACGTGCCCTGCTGGTAGTTGGTGGGTAGGCAGCGGCTGATAGCGACCAGGCCTGCTGTGTACTATTCCTTTTCCACCAACTGCCGGCTATGCACGTGGTATGACAGGAGTTGGTGAGTAGGCAGCGGCTAATAGTGACATACAGTACAGGAGCATGTTGCTCGCCATACTGTTGTCAATAAGCTGTCGTATCTTTAATCAGATCTTTTGCCCATACCTCGTCAGGTACAGTACAGAAGATCTTCCCGTATCGTACGGACTGGCTTATGGGCAGGAGTATTCCCCCTCCCGCCTTTGTGCGGGATTGTCCCCGGCTTTGCTCATTCCTTCAAGTAACACTGAGTGATTGAGAGCTAAGTGCCTTGTGCGTGTAGCCTTGATGCGCGGGTGGCCTTCCCTGATGACTTGTATCCGCAGCTGCGGGAACAGGCAGAGCACCATTGGGAGGCATTTCCTGCGGGAACAGCTTGCGTACTGCGCGTAAGGACGTCACGTCTCTGAGCATGGTGGGTCATGCGGATCCAGTTGGTTTCTGCGCAGATGTCTCTTTTGAAGGTGAGTCTTGCGGGTCCAACTGGGCTCTGCTGGGACCTACCTCTTCAGTAGTGGAGCGGGTTGTTTGATTTGACGATTATTTTTAACACAAAAAAAAAGAGATTTAAATACTAAGAAAAAGAAAACATAGAATAAGCTCCATATATTATTTGTGTAGTTGTATTTCTAACTTTACAATAAGCTCCATATATTGTTAATACTGTGCGTTGAGTTAAAGGAGTCTGGTGCGGCTTAGCTTTTCAAATAAGTATTACCAAAGCAAGACCTTGAAAAGTGAAGAGGTAGGTCCCAGCAGAGCCTAGTTGGACCCGCAAGACTCACCTTCAAAAGAGACATCTGCGCAGAAACCAACTGGATCCGCAGAACCCACCATGCTCAGAGACGTGACGTCCTTACGCGCAGTACGCAAGCTGTTCCCGCAGGAAATGCCTCCCAATGGTGCTCTGCCTGTTCCCGCAGCTGCGGATACAAGCCATCAGGGAAGGCCACCCGCGCAGCAAGGCTACACGCACAAGGCACTTAGCTCTCAATCACTCAGTGTCACCTGAAGGAATGAGCAAAGCCGGGGACAATCCCGCACAAAGGCGGGAGGGGGAATACTCCCGCCCATAAGCCAGTCCGTACGATACGGAAAGATCTTCTGTACTGTACCTGACGAGGTATGGGCAAAAGATCTGACTAAAGATACAACAGCTTATTGACAACAGTATGGCGAGCAGCATGCTCCTGTACTGTATGTCACTATTAGCCGCTGCCTACTCACCAACTCCTGTCATACCACGTGCATAGCCGGCAGTTGGTGGAAAAGGAATAGTACACAGCAGGCATGGTCGCTATCAGCCGCTGCCTACCCACCAACTACCAGCAGGGCACGTGCGTAGGCCACAGTTGGTAGAACAGGAATACTATTCAGCCGGCCACACCTCCTTGGAAACCTACCTTCGGCTATAAATACCCCAAATGGTATGATCATCTCATCTTATCGTATCTTATCATATTATCATCATATTATACCTGATATCTGCTCTAGCAATCTCTTAATATACATTTATATTTAAAGAGCAATATAGTCTGATTCTCACGCCGGAGGGTGGTCACAAGGAGGAACCCCCCCTTCTCAGTGACAATCTCACGGTGTCTGTTTTGCATGTTATCAGAAGAACCATCTTTGCCGGATCCAACCCCTCGTGGGAAACATCTATCTAACCCCCAGGTTACTCGTAATCTGCTCGGGGTCCGGTTAGTGTTTCTTCATTGGCGCCATCCGTGCATAAAAGCTAGAACTTCATTTCTTTTCAGTTTTTTCAAACTTCTGGAAAGATGGTTAAAGAAACTCCGGTAACCACAACCCCAGCTACAGGGGGGAATACCGGCGACTACACAGTCTTTACAAACACTACCCTGGTCACCCAAGCCGGGGCAAGTGAAGTAAATTTTACGAACACTACCCTAGTTACCCAAGCTGGGGCAAGTGCAGTAAATAATCGCTCACTGGGATTCACCGATACCCAGTTAGAGAAACGAACAAGGCTCCCCCGCCAAACACTCGATGAAGTTAAGGCATGGGTGGAGGCACGATAGAAGGAATTCCAAGCTGAGTTGGACGAACACTTGCGTTCCGTCCAACAGGCCGACGAATTCGAAGAATACTTGGACGATGACTCGGAGGAATCCGACACCGACGCGAACCCTCGCCATAGGGCAAAAGGGAAGCGTAAGGAAACGGACTCCCAACCGAGAAGACGTTTTGGAGAAGCCTTCAAACCAAAAAACACACGTGGAAGCCCACGTGACTTCTCCAAAACATTTAGACCAACTGTTGCAAATGCGGGAACGTCCAAATTTGCAAGGGACATTGCGGAAGCAATCGCTCCGAAAAGTGCCAAACAGATGTCCAACATCGGCACTTACGATGGTATATCTGATCCAGACGATCATTTGAACAGATTCATAGCGGGGGCAACCGTCAGCAATTGGACGGAACCTACGTGGTGTTACATGTTCCAAATGACGCTTGTTGGGCCAGCTAGAGCGTGGTTCGATCGTCTACCGGTCAACCACATCTACGACTGGGCAGACTTCCAACAGAAGTTTAGCCAACACTTCAGCCAGCAAAGAAAGTATACCGAGGAGCAATGGACAATCCTCAAATGCATTCGAGAGGAAGATGAATCTTTGCTAGACTTCATCACTCGCTTCAACTCAAAGAAGCTTAGTCTGGGTAATATCAGCGAAGATCTTGTTCGCGCTGCTTTCATCCAGGGCGCGAACGACCCAGAGCTCATCCGCACCTTAACGGGTAAAGATGGCATGCCATCCACATGGGATGCCATCATGACAGCAGCTAAACGCTTTGTGGAAACGGAGAAGCAACTGGGTAGAGATCTCCCACAGAGCACAAACCTCTACACCCAGAAAACAAGAGAAGACAACGTCCTTACCGCCCGATTAAACAAAAAGCGGAAGCTAGGCATTTGGCAGTCAAGGGTAAACTTTGACACTTCATCCGGCTTGCAACATCGGCTAGGCGGAAGGGATAACGTACAGTCAAACCAGAACTCCAGATGGACGCCACTCACCAAAAGCGTCACCGAGATATTCGCCACTGAGGAGCTCCCATGGCCAAAGCCTCCAATAATCCGACATCGTCACAATGCTGATCGGAGCAAATACTGTGACTTTCACAGGACAAAAGGCCACAACACTGAAGAATGCATAGACGTGAAGGACATGGTCGAAGCATTTGTCAGAGATGGGACGCTCGCGCACCTCGTGGCGCAATGAACGGTGAGCAGGCTGATGCGTGTAGAACCCCAGCTGGGGAAAACACGAATAAAATTACAGCTTCAATGTTGGAGACTACATACTGCGCAAACAACGAGATCCCGAACCAGGTATCGGCTCGATGGCACTCCCATCCCAACAACATGGAAGGGAGCTCAATTACACAGTTTGCATGTAGATCAATTCCAAATTTGTAAAGGCCCAGAGCCACTTCTAATGGAAATGATTCTCCTTAGAACATCGACGCTGATGATTTTACATTTACTTTATGAACTTTCAACACGGATATGCCGGTTTTCACCGCATAATTACGTGAAAGTCGTTGCATGGGGAAGGCGGCACAACCCGCATAAACCCAAAAAACTGCAAACCTTCACGCAGGTCAGTTGAAGGGGAAAAGTTCAGTCATCCCACTAAATGAAAGTGCCGGTCTATCCGCATGAATCATGATAGAGGAAACTGAACACTAACCTATTAACAACCGCGCGTCGAACGGTTAATTTATTCAACACGGATATGCCGGTTTTCACCGCATAATTACGTGGAAAGTCGTTGCGTAGGGAAGGCGGCAAAACCCGCATAAACCCAAAAAACGGCAAACCTTCACGCAGGTCAGTTGAAGGGGAAAAGTTCAGTCATCCCACTAAATGAAAGTGCCGGTCTATCCGCATGAATCATGATAGAGGAAACTGAACACTAACCTATTAACAACCACGCGTCGAACGGTTAATTTATTCAACACGGATATGCCGGTTTTCACCGCATAATTGCGTGGAAAGTCGTTGCGTGGGGAAGGCGGCAAAACCCGCATAAACCCAAAAAACGGCAAACCTTCACGCAGGTCAGTTGAAGGGGAAAAGTTCAGTCATCCCACTAAATGAAAGTGCCGGTCTATCCGCATGAATCATGATAGAGGAAACTGAACACTAACCTATTAACAACCGCGCGTCGAACGGTTAATTTATTCAACACGGATATGCCGGTTTTCACCGCATAATTGCGTGGAAAGTCGTTGCGTGGGGAAGGCGGCAAAACCCGCATAAACCCAAAAAACGGCAAACCTTCACGCAGGTCAGTTGAAGGGGAAAAGTTCAGTCATCCAACTAAATGAAAGTGCCGGTCCTAACCGCACAAATCATGAGAGGAAACCAAACCTATTGACAACCGCGCGTCGAACGGTTAACTTATTCAAAACAGAGAATTTCTAACAAAAGGATGAGGAAAACCTACACGCAGGTCAGATATAGGTAAAGTTTAACCATCCTACTAAGTGCAAGTGACGGTCCTACCCGCACAATCACGAAAGAGGAAGCAAAACTTCAACCTATTATCTACCACGTTCAAAGGTTAACTTATCCTAAACACTTAGAAAATTTCTAAAAAGATGAGGAAAACCTACACGCAGGTTAGATGTAGGTAAAGTTTAGCCATCCTACTAAGTGCAAGTGACGCTCCTACCCGCACAATCACGAAAGAGGAAGCAAAACTTCAACCTATTATCTACCACGTTCAAAGGTTAACTTATTCTAAACACTTGGAAAATTGCTAATTTAAACTAAAGTATGCAAGTCATAACTTTTATAAAGCAAGGAATCCAGTGAAAATAGCGGTCTTACCCGCACAAAGATTTATATTTCATAATATTCATTACAAGAATGGCTGGGTAACTACCCGCCTACAAGAAAATAAATCTATACAAGATAAATCTATCCTAGCAGTGGGAAGGGATCTTCAGGATCAAGCTTCAGGGCCACTTCCACTTGGACCAGCACCATCAGTAGAGCGTGGCAGTTCAAGGAAAGCTTTAAGGATAGCTAGCCCATCATCAGTAGCAGCAACTTCGTTTACCTTCTCCACCACCGGATGCGGGAAGGCGGCATACTGATTCACTGCTTGGTCATAAACAGCTTCAGTATCAACATTATACAAAGGGAAGTTGGAAGGCGGGATGCCTTTCTCAACGAACCCTAGACCAAGCAGGAAGCCGGCATTTTCCCCATCCTCGTGAGAAGCGTTGAGGGCTGCGCTCATAGCATCATCATAAGACGTCTCCGTGAAGACTCGATGCACAACCTACAAAAAATAAAATATACAAGTATCAGAACCTTTTCTATTTACAAAGAAAAGCGTAAAGACATGAAAAGCATACCTGAGACAACGCTTCTCGAAGAAGCCATTCCTTGGCAACCAGAGCCTCCTGGAGGGCAGCTTGAGCTTCGTTACGGGCGCGTTCGGCTTCACTCTTGTTGAGGTTGGCAAGCAACACTTCTTTAGCCGCAGCCTCTTCGACGCCCTTTAGCTTCCGCTCAGTATGGTCAAGCACCCCCCTCTGGTCCAAGATTTCTTGGAGCTTTTTGGCGTCTTCCATCGCCAAGGCATCATGAGCCTGTTGGAGAGCCTCTAATTTGGCTTTAAGCTCTTCATTCTCCACGCGTAGAGGCTCAGCAACAGCTTCAGCCTTGGTGGCCCTTTCAGTTGCGTTCCTAGCAGTTTCCTTAGCCAGCCGAAGCTGTTCATTAACAGCTTGGGCAGCCTTGGAGCGAGCCTCGAGACGGGCCTGAACCTCAACTTCAAGGGCCTTGAACGCCTTCTCCTTCTCCGCCGTCGCGGCGGAGAGCCTCCTATTCTCCTCTCGGACAGCCCGCGCCTGAGCTACTTCTTGAATGCGAGCTGCTTTTAACTTGTCGTTTTCATGACAAAGCAGCTCGACGCGCGGCTGCATCCGGTCCAGGAGAACACGAAGCTCATTGGTTAGCCTACCCTCCTGGTAGCTAGCCATGGCTTCCTCCAACGCACCACTGGGAGCAGCGTGACGAGCCCACTCCACGCACTCCACAGGTGTGCGAAGGGTTGTTCCTCGGCGAATGTTCCATCGTGGAACATACACTTCATTGGAATCCGACACTGCAAAAAACATAAAGCAGTTAGGAAAAGATGATAAAAATATATATATAAAATAGGCCAAAAGAACCCTACGCACCTGTAGGGTCAATAACAGGCCGATAACCGCCAAACCCATCACCTGAACCCAAGGGAAATCCATCCAAGAGGTCAGGCAGATGGGAAGGAGGCAGAGGTTGGCGATAAGCCCCATGCATACCTGAAGGATCGGCCGTCGTTGCCGATGACGGAGGAGGCATGGTAACAGCCGCTGCGGTCGCCGCTGCGGAATCCGCAGCAAAAGTAACCGCCGGCTCAGTGAAAGATGCGGTAAAAATGGCACTGACAGCCGGCGGTGATGTCGTCACAGCTGGAACAGTCGGCTCAATGGAGTGAGCAACTGAACCAGCGGAAGCAGGCGCAGGCGCAGCCACCTAGGTCGTCGCCTCAGGTAGGCTGACCAAGCCTACCGTCATGGGCGGAGGGGTACTCCTCTGCGCTCCACCCTGGAATGCGTCAACATCCACGCCTGCATAAAGAAGATAAGTATTAATGATGGAAAACTATGAAGTTAAAGATAAAGGAAGTTTGTACTTACGGGTTTTCTTGAGCCTGAAAGTGCGGACGGGCGGGGATGAACCCGATGGAGCCGGCCTCTTCACGCCGGTCACCGTTGTCATCCTGGGCTCTCCGGAGGTGACAATCGTCGCAGCCTCCGGAGCGGTGGTCTTATCACCACCGGGATTCCCCGCCACCTATTCGCTCTCTGTCTCCGAATCAGACCGAGGCACCGGATCGGCAGTGTAGGCCACCTTCTCCTTCCCCTTCCCGCCGGCAGCCTTCTTCTTCCGCACCAACGGAGGACCACCTTGAATAGCGCCTTACCTGGCCGCCTGGCGCTCAGGATCTCGTGGCCTAACGGGTAGACCTCCACGAACCGATTCGCCGTTTGTTCTAGGATGGGCAACTCGTTCTCGTCTAGAGCGCGAGTACCCATCCGAGCGGGACCGTCAGCCTCCCGCGGATACAGGAGCGACTGCAAGTCGTTCCCCTCTGAAATAAACAGGAAAGAAGTTAGAAGAAATTATAAATCAACAAAAAGAAACAGAGCATACCGTAAGGAACAGAGTTCAAACCGTATTCGAGGACGATCGGGATCTTTCGCGCATCCGCATCCTTCCACACCCGGCTCATCCCGAGCATCACCATCCCGGACTCCGCAAACCGGTAAACCGGAGATTGGACTCGGGATATCTTCGAAAACCATTCCGCCTCCTCGTAGTTGGAGGCGTGAAGGCTGGGAAGTGCTTGCCCATTCTTGAACTTCATGGCAAGGGGGATGGCGCGAGCGGAGATGTAGAAGAACTCCCGCTTCCATGAGCGAAGACTGCGCTCGGTTGCGCTAATCTTCAAACCCTTGATCCGGGTTATCAACGTATACCACCCCTGGATGCACCTCCAAGAGTAGAAGGTCATCAGGCGGTCGACATATGGCTCAATGCCCAGAATCCGGCACACCCACTCGAAGTGGCGAATCTTCGCGATCGCCATCGGGTGCACCTCGGTCAGGTGCACACCGTGCCTTTCCAGGACACGGTACACAAACTTTGTCAATGGGAACCTAAGATTCCCATAAACAAAGAATGCAGCATATACCCCGATCTTGCCTCTGGGGGCATCATACACCGTCTGATGGGGTTCAGGAAACTCAGGCTCGATAGACTCGAGCATGAACTTCCTGACGATGTACTGATACAGATCGACAGGCAGAGCACACTGGCACTCGCCAGCAGTACTCTTGTCATCGGCTGTAGATTCGAGATCACGAGAAGACATCTTACAGATGAAAGAAGAAAACGATTTCAAGAGAATGCTTGCCTGAAAAGGTGAGTATTCGCCGGAAATCGCTTAGAAGATGAAGAGAAAAGTGAAAGTGTGGATTACAAAGAACCCTCTCCCCCTTTATATACTAATCGCAATTAATGCGATGTATTTAATGCGGAAGAGAGAGAAATCGAAGGTGCAATGAAACTATGACACGTGGCAAAAAGCAAGCTGGCAACAGCCGTTGAAAGGACGCGTACCATTAATTTCGCGGCCACGCGCCCGAAAAATCGCGCCCACGCTCCTGAAAAAGCGTCTGGAGTGACCATGTACTGTCACGTCACCATAACTTCCTGCACGTCCTGACACAGTCAGAAGAAACCGTCGCACGACGTTTCAGAGGTTTGGACTGTTCTTATCCTTTCACCAACTCTTCGAATTTCAAAATTCAAAGATTCAAAAGTAAGCGGGAAAATACCCCTTACCTTGGCAAACAAGTAACCATAAGACGGATGCGGGTACAGTGTTAAGGCAAAACCCTTCACATACCTAGCACCCGCAGGGAATTGAAGCCAAGAATACCTTGGCAAACAAGTAACCATAAGACGGATGCGGGTACAGTGTTAAGGCAAAACCCTTCACATACCTAGCACCCGCAGGGAATTGAAGCCAAGAATACCTCGGCAACCAAGTAACTATAAGACGGGTGCGGGTACAGTGTTAAGGCAAAACCCTTCACATACCTAGCACCCGCAGGGAATGGACGCCAGGAATACCTTGGAAGTAAAGTAACCGTAAGACGAGCGCGGGTACAGTGTTAAGGCAAAACCCTTCACATACCTAGCGCTCCGCAAGGAATTGAAACCAAGAAGGATCTTCTGGGCAATGCTTGCGGAAACGGAAATAACATCCCCGCATAGCGGGAACGTCGAGAACTACGTTGTTTGAAGCTCCAGGATGGAATTGGTGGTTTTAACATAAATGATCACTATGTTCAAAACTACCAAAACCTCATGGAAAGTCCACACAAGTGGGACTCAACGCTCCTGACTTGCGAGGAGGTTACAGACCTACCCGCATCATACCCAAAGATCAAGCAGGAAAGTCGGGAATTTCTGCAAGTGACAAGGACTTCCGCGGGAAGAATCCCCATGGAAAACCTTAAAAAACCCTTTTCAAAACCCTTTTGCTTAAGTCAAAAGTTCACCTCACTTTATTAAACATTCATGAGAAGAACATTGGAATGGGGGGACTTGAAGAGGTAGGTCCCAGCAGAGCCCAGTTGGACCCGCAAGACTCACCTTCAAAAGAGACATCTGCGCAGAAACCAACTGGATCCGCAGGACCCACCATGCTCAGAGACGTGACGTCCTTACGCGCAGTACGCAAGCTGTTCCCGCAGGAAATGCCTCCCAATGGTGCTCTGCCTGTTCCCGCAGCTGCGGATACAAGCCATCAGGGAAGGCCACCCGCGCAGCAAGGCTACACGCACAAGGCACTTAGCTCTCAATCACTCAGTGTCACCTGAAGGAATGAGCAAAGCCGAGGACAATCCCGCACAAAGGCGGGAGGGGGAATACTCCCGCCCATAAGCCAGTCCGTACGATACGGGAAGATCTTCTGTACTGTACCTGACGAGGTATGGGCAAAAGATCTGACTAAAGATACGACAGCTTATTGACAACAGTATGGCGAGCAGCATGCTCCTGTACTGTATGTCACTATTAGCCGCTGCCTACTCACCAACTCCTGTCATACCACGTGCATAGCCGGCAGTTGGTGGAAAAGGAATAGTACACAGCAGGCCTGGTCGCTATCAGCCGCTGCCTACCCACCAACTACCAGCAGGGCACGTGCGTAGGCCACAGTTGGTAGAACAGGAATACTATTCAGCCGGCCACACCTCCTTGGAAACCTACCTTCGGCTATAAATACCCCAAATGGTATGATCATCTCATCTTATCATATCTTATCATATTATCATCATATTATACCTGATATCTGCTCTAGCAATCTCTTAATATACATTTATATTTAAAGAGCAATCTAGTCTGATTCTCACGCCGGAGGGTGGTCACAAGGAGGAACCCCCCCTTCTCAGTGACAATCTCACGGTGTCTGTTTTGCAGGTTATCAGAAGAACCATCTTTGCCGGATCCAACCCCTCGTGGGAAACATCTATCTAACCCCCAGGTTACTCGTAATCTGCTCGGGGTCCGGTTAGTGTTTCTTCAACTACCAATTATAACTATTAATTTTTCAGTAAACACTAAACAACAATAACTATAAAATAAAAACAGTAACGTATATTAAAACACTAAACACCACACTACATCCAAAACGCACTCACACACCTACCTGAGAGAATCTGTTTATATATATATATTGTCACCACATATGCACCTTATACTCTTCCAATTTCACTTTCCTCCATTGTTTCTGCTGGCTGGCCCAGGCCATACGCTCCTTACTATCGTTAACAACCCATTCCCCATGCCAACGGCTACTTTCCTCTATCTTACGCTCATCACCACCCTGCTATCATGCACCACAACCATCTTAGCCACGCCGGCAGAAACACAAGCTTTATTCTCCTTCAAACAAAATGTACGCGACCCCCTCGGCGGGATGGACACGTGGAACACCTCATCTCCAGCCCCGCCGTGTGACTGGCGCGGCGTGCTATGCAGCGCCGGAAGAGTCCACGAGCTCAGCTTACCTCGGCTCGCTTTATCTGGTCGGCTCACCAGCCAAATATCCGAGCTAACCCGGTTACGTAAACTAAGCCTTCATAATAATAACTTCAACGGCTCGATTCCGTCGGCTCTCTCGCAATGCACTTTATTACGAGTTGTTTATTTGCAAAATAATCACTTCACCGGCGTATTACCGCCGGCCATCGGAAACCTAACTAACTTATTAGTATTCAACGTCGCTGATAACTTCCTCTCCGGCGAGGTTTCCGGTAACCTAATTTCTAACGTCCGGTACGTCGACGTTTCGTCCAATTCGTTCTCCGGTAACATTCCGGCGAACGTATCAGCATCATCTCAGATCCAGCTTCTTAACCTATCGTTCAATTCGTTCTCCGGCGAGATTCCGGCGGTCATCGGAAGCTTCCAGAGCCTTCAATACCTAATCCTCGACTCGAATCAGTTCTACGGAACGCTACCGTCGGCGATCGCTAACTGTTCGTCGCTAATTCAGTTCACCGCCGATGATAACCTGCTTCAAGGACTGATTCCGGCGAGTATCGGTGATCTACCGAAGCTTCAAGTGTTGTCACTCACCGGAAACTTGTTTTCAGGTTCAATTCCGTCGTCTCTGTTATCGAATTCGTTAAAAGTTGTAAAGCTAGGGTTTAATGCGTTCACGGGATTAATAAAACCGTCAAATGACTCAATAGCAATATTCTCTAAGTCTATTCTACAATTAGACCTTCACGAGAATCACATTAATGAAACGTTTCCTTTATGGTTAACAAATCTGCACACACTTACAGTATTGGATCTATCTGGAAACGCATTTCACGGAAACCTACCGGCGGAAATCGGAAACTTGTTAAGTTTAACGGAACTTAAACTAGCTAACAATTTAATAACCGGTGTACTTCCGGTTGAAATTGAGAAATGCAGCTTGTTGAATGTGGTTGAGCTTCAAGGAAACAGTTTTTCAGGTCCAATACCTGATGTTTTTGGGGGATTGTCGAATTTAAAGTTCGTATCACTCGGAAGTAATCGTTTCATTGGTGGGATACCTTCGAGTGTTACGGGCTTATCCGAGCTGGAAGTGTTGAACTTAAGCAATAATAAGTTAACCGGAGCTTTGCCGAGTGGATTATCCGAGCTTAGCAACTTAACTTCTTTGAATTTGAGTAATAATAAGTTTTCGGGCAATTTTTCGATCACTTTTTCGGGTTTAAAGGAGTTAAACATTAGTGGTTGCGGGTTTTCAGGGGAGTTTCCGGCTTCCGTAGCGAATTTGAGAAGTCTTAGTGTACTTGATTTAAGTAAACAGGGGTTTTCGGGCGAATTACCGGTTGAGCTCTTTGGATTACCGAATTTGAAAGTGGTTGCTTTGGAAGAAAATGAGTTCTCTGGTGATGTTCCTGAAGGGTTTAGCAGTTTGTCAAGTTTACAATATTTGAATCTGTCGTCCAACTCATTTTCCGGCGGTATTCCGGTTGAGTATGGTTTCCTTTCGTCCCTGGTGGTTCTGTCTCTTTCAGATAATAATATTACTAATTCCATTCCGGCAGCATTGGGGAATCTTACGAGTCTTGAAGTTTTAGAACTTGGTGGGAATGTTTTAACCGGGTCAATTCCGGAGACTGTTTCACAGCTTTCACATCTGAAAAGGATATATTTAAGTCATAACAGATTAACCAGTGAAATACCCGAATCGCTGTTGAGACTTTCGAACTTAACCGATTTGGATCTCTCTTCGAATAAGTTAACCGGTGAAATTCCGTCGAGTCTTTCCACCATTCCTAAATTACAGCATTTAAACCTTTCAAGGAATGATCTTGAAGGTGAGATACCGAAGACGTTAGGCTCTCGGTTTCCGGACCGTTCGGTGTTTGAGATGAACGTTCGGTTATGCGGGAAGCCGATAAGGAACTGCAAGAAAAAATGGTTGTCGGGTAAGAAGAAATTGATTTTACTGATTTGCTTGGCGGCCGGTGGCGGTTTGTTGTTATTGGTTTCGTGTTGCGGGTATGCTTTTTTGCTTTTCCGGTGGCGGAGAAAGTTGTTGAGCATGGGAAAGTCGGGTGAAGTGAAGAAACCGAGCCCAAACCGGGGAAGCTCTGGGAGAGACACGAGTAGTGGGGGCGAAAACGAGCCTCCAAAACTCGTGTTTTTCAAGAATAAAATAACTTATGCAGACGCTCTCGAGGCAACGAGACAGTTCGATGAAGAAAATGTTTTGAGTCGCGGGACATTCGGGCTTCTTTTCAAAGCCTCGTTTGCTGACGGGACGGTTCTATCCATCCGTCGGCTTCCAGACACTTCTGTTCCGGAAGCCACGTTTCAGAGAGAAGCCGAGTCGCTTGGAAAAGTCAAACACCGAAACTTGACCGTTCTTCGCGGGTACTTTGCAAGCCGATCGGATAATGTACGGTTACTTGTTTACGACTACATGCCGAACGGAAACCTAGCCACGTTACTTCAAGAAGCGTCACATCAAGACGGGCATGTTTTGAACTGGCCAATGAGGCATTTGATCGCGTTAGGTATCGCACGTGGGCTCGCTTTTGTACATTCGATCCCGATGGTTCACGGGGATATTAAACCGCAAAACATATTATTCGATGCCGACTTCGAAGCACACATATCGGATTTTGGTCTTAATAAGCTAACTGGGCCCACACAAGCCGAACCATCAACATCCACAGCCGCAAGCCCAGTCGGGTCACTCGGGTATGTAGCACCCGAAGCCACATTAGCCGGTGAAATGACAAAAGAAGCTGACGTGTATAGTTATGGGGTCGTTTTGCTAGAGATCCTAACGGGTAAAAACCCGGTAATGTTTAACGATGATGAGGATATTGTAAAATGGGTTAAGAGACAGTTACAACGGGGTCAAATTTCGGAGCTTCTTGAACCGGGTCTGTTGGAGCTTGACCCGGAATCATCCGAGTGGGAAGAGTTCTTATTAGGGTTAAAGGTTGGGTTGCTATGCACCACATCCAACCCAACTGACAGACCCTCAATGTCGGACGTGGTGTTCATGCTTGAAGGATGTCGGGTTGGGCCAGACATGCCTTCATCCGCTGACCCGACATCACTTCCTTCACCTATTTGAATAACAAGTGATTTCGTTTTTTTGTGTAATTGAAATCAAATTATTGTATTTTCTTATTGGTGGAATTAAAATTAAAAAAATGAAAATGTGATGGTTTGTAATGACTACCGTGGACTTTCTTCCTGGCTTTTGTGCTGATTTGGTGGAGTCAAACAAAGGAAAAGAAAGGCTTCTTTTGGTGTGGAATTGGCGCCAAATTAATGTGGAAATGATTCTTTATTTTGTATAAAATAAGGAAAAAAAATGATAATAAGATGATGAAAGTAGCCGTTAATGTGCATGAGGATGAACAGGTTTTAATAATCTTGGGAAACGGCGAAAAAGGGCACTTGTTTCGTGAACTTGTCGGGACTTCATTATCTTCTTTTGGTTCCTTGTGGTCCACGTGGCGGCTTCCACGTCAGATGTTGGTAGGGAATCTAGTTGAGGCCGGGTGGATCCTAAGTAATTATATGATTTATTAATGATTAATTTCCTTACTAATTGTACCATAACTCACTGCAATATGATCTTTATTAAAAAACTAATTTTTTTTCTATCTTTACAACCCAATCTAATTTTTTTTCTTACTATTACAACCCAACCTAAAATAATATTTTATTAAAGAAAAATGTTTCAGTTTTTAAAGTTCATATCAAAATGTTCAATATTTTTTTATAAATAAAACCGTGTCATTATATTTTTTTAAAAAGGGTTAAAAGTTGTAATTTTCATGGAAAAACCAAGTTATATGAAAAAGTTATGGGACTTGTAAGACCCCTGATCCGGGTGCCCTACTTTCTCGTGTAACACCCCGACCGATGGCGGATTATACATCGGGGCGCCACGTATTGTTTCATTACTCGTGACACTATTTGGGTGTCAATATTTAATAAATACATTTTCATTGCGCACGCGCAGAACACAAATCGTAAAGTAACATAAATCATATCATAACTTAAAATATTCAAATAACATAATTTGTCTTGTTACATTTTAATCTAGGTCCAAAGAAAAAGAAAACATCCTACGTGTCCTTGAGATTCCCAAAAGCAGCTACAGCAAACCTGAACATGTGTTAAAATAAAACGTCAACACTTGCGTGTCGGTGAGAAATCAAGTTTAATAGATATAAATAGATAATAACAAACACTGCACGCAACATGTGCATAACTGGGGTTTAACATAGGGTGTAATCAGATTGTGATCAAGCCTAAATAGATCATAGCTCATAGTTCAATCCGTGCTCCCAATCGAGCACAAAAACGAAAAATCATACGTGCATGTGTAAATAAAACAAGAAAACCGTAAACGATAGGTCTCCCGTGTTCATCTAATGGATCCATGAAAACTGCGGAATAGGCCGAACAAAGCGGTTAATGATTCATACATACAAATAAACAGTCAAGTAAACGTCCATAACACATGGGGTTTTGCGCACATAAATTTCATAAACAAGTTTAAGACTCAAGTTGTACGAACACATGAACATCCCAAAACGTTAAAAATAAAAGGGGATTAAGTACGAGATTACTCACCGACACGCAAGTGTTGACGTTTTATTTTAACACATGTTCAGGTTTGCTGTAGCTGCTTTTGGGAATCTCAAGGACACGTAGGATGTTTTCTTTTTCTTTGGACCTAGATTAAAATGTAACAAGACAAATTATGTTATTTGAATATTTTAAGTTATGATATGATTTATGTTACTTTACGATTTGTGTTCTGCGCTGTGCGCAATGAAAATGTATTTATTAAATATTGACACCCAAATAGTGTCACGAGTAATGAAACAATACGTGGCGCCCCGATGTATAATCCGCCATCGGTCGGGGTGTTACAGATTGGTATCAGAGCTCCGTGACTTTAGGATAGGTGGTTAGACGTAACGACCTAGAATACCTAAGAGTCCCTTTTTCGCGCATGAGAAATATCTCATGTTTGCGCGCTAATTGTTAATTACTCGATATTTATAAAATATGCTTGCGCATACGCAGCACATGGTTTCGTGTTTTATCCGCGATCTTTCGATTTTTATTGTTAAATTTCAATTTATTTCTTTACTTACATATTCGTTTGTTGTTGGGATTTAGCATTGAAAATCCGAAAAGTCATGGTGATACATGAATAGTTGATTTTCAATCCCCATTAACTTTATGTTTTAAATTGAAGATTTGAAAAGTCATGGTGATACATGAATTGTCAATCTCCAATATTCATTTACTTTATGTTTTAAATTGAAGATTTGAAAAGTCATGGTGATACATGAATTGTCAATCTCCAATATTCATTTACTCGATATTTTAAAATTGAGAATTCGGAAAGTCATGGTGATGCATGAATTGTCGATTTTCAATTCGAATTCATTACCTGTATTAAGTTTGCATTTAAATTCATATTTTACTTCAAAGTTTGATAGCATTTAACTCCGCGAAACAAGCTTTACGACGATATACCTTGCGCTAAAACGATTTCCCATACCAAGATATTAACAAAAACTAAAACTTTTATAGAATGCCTCCGCTATCAGCTCGCCGTCATCAGAGGAGAGAAGCCGCGCGCAGACGTATGCAGCGTCGTTCCCAGGAAATGGCCGCCGCAATAGCCCAAGCCTTGAACCCCTTTTCTCTTAACTCTTTGCTTGTCCTTTGGCTCTTCCCGCCTAAGGATGTCTGCGCAGCTCCACGCGCCAGACTCCTTACAAGGAAGCCTGCGCGAAGACCAACTGTTCCTGCGATACGCGAGGCGAACTGTTCCTGCGGCGAGCTAAGGATTAAAGTTCTTCCCGCGGCGCGCTAAGAATTGTATTTCTTCCCGCGATTCCCGCGACGCGCTAAGGATTACAGTTCTTCCCGCGGCGCGCTAAGAATAGTAGTTCTTCCCGCGGCGCGCTAAGAATTGTAGTTCTTCCAGCGACGCGCTAAGGATTGTTCTCTGTCTGCCTTCGCCCTCGCGCGCGCTCGAGTCTTCTCGCGCTAGACCTTAAGTCTTTTCTTCAGTTTTAGGTCAGCCTGTATGCTTTTGAAATATCTTATCTTTTGTTTGAGCACTGTAGGTCAGTTCCGACATCTGTCCGAAAAGCCACTTTCGGCGCAGCATGCGCACCAATCCTATTGGTTGACAGAAAAAGTGACTGACATAATCTTTTGAAATCTTCTTTTGCATGTCTTGAACAGTGCTTTATCTGACACCTCCCATGCTTTGATCTGTAACCTGTCAGCTTTTCCCCATCCCCTGCAGCTGCCGGCATATCTTTTGATATCTTTTGCTTTTGTTTTCTTGTGCTTTTTAATATCTTTTGCTTGATTTGTTAAAATCTTTTCCCCTTTTCAAGGGATTGTGTTCCATTGGGTTTTTCCTATAAATTAAGCTAATTTTATTTACACTACACTTAAAACACTCCCCTAATCTCTCTCCCTTTGCTCTCTGCCGAAGATCTTCAGCGACTCCTCCACTCCTCTCTTTGCCTCCGTCTTCTCTTCTGTTCTGCCCAGAATCTCGGTAAATATAAATATATAATTTTCTTTTTAAATAATTTGTTTAAGTAACTGCATATATTCAAAACATAAAAACCAATCGTTAAACCAATAACCTCTTATTTATAGGTTAACTTTCGCTTGTTTAAAAGTTGGTTCTTGCATTATCTTTCAACGCACCGTTTACAAGTGAGTAATCTCGTACTTAATCCCCTTTTATTTTTAACGTTTTGGGATGTTCATGTGTTCGTACAACTTGAGTCTTAAACTTGTTTATGAAATTTATGTGCGCAAAACCCCATGTGTTATGGACGTTTACTTGGCTGTTTATTTGTATGTGTGAATCATTAACCGCTTTGTTCGGCCTATTCCGCAGTTTTCATGGATCCATTAGATGAACACGGGAGACCTATCGTTTACGGTTTTCTTGTTTTATTTACACATGCACGTATGATTTTTCGTTTTTGTGCTCGATTGGGAGCACGGATTGAACTATGAGCTATGATCTATTTAGGCTTGATCACAATCTGATTACACCCTATGTTAAACCCCAGTTATGCACATGTTGCGCGCAGTGTTTGTTATTATCTATTTATATCTATTAAACTTGATTTCTCACCGACACGCAAGTGTGGACGTTTTATTTTAACACATGTTCAGGTTTGCTGTAGCTGCTTTTGGGAATCTCAAGGACACGTAGGATGTTTTCTTTTTCTTTGGACCTAGATTAAAATGTAACAAGACAAATTATGTTATTTGAATATTTTAAGTTATGATATGATTTATGTTACTTTACGATTTGTGTTCTGCGCGTGCGCAATGAAAATGTATTTATTAAATATTGACACCCAAATAGTGTCACGAGTAATGAAACAATACGTGGCGCCCCGATGTATAATCCGCCATCGGTCGGGGTGTTACATCTCGTTGGTTGGCTTTACTCAATCACATAATTCGGAAAATCAAAGTTAATTAAAACATTTCGCGGAATATAAAGTCAATCATTCTTACATAATTTAAATACTTTGTCCTTAAACTGAAATAACATAAGTTTTAACATAAATATAAATAACGTGTGATTCTTCTTTTCTTCGATGTCAGTCTTCTTTTATTTGCCAAGTGTCCCACTCAAAGAACCTGTCTCATTCCACTCACCTGCGTGCATTCTAAAAGTCAGCTACGCTAAGTGAGTTCTAGTTAATTAACATACATCGCATCCACTTATTAATATGCGTCCGAAGATACGTATTAATTAGTTACCTGTTCTTCTACATTCATACATACATACATACATACATACAATCTTTCATACTTTATCTGACTTTCTTTAATTAATACTTACGCGTCCCTTCTATATTTTAAAAGCCTTTCATCCTATAAACTTTGCAGATATTATTAGGGTCCGCCATCCTTTATTCTTAGCAGATATTAGTAGGGTCCGCAACCCTATATTCTTTGCAGATAATACTAGGGTCCGCAACCCTATATTTTTCGCAGATTATAGTAGGGTCCGCTGTAACACCCCGACCAAAGGCGGATTATACATCGGGGCGCCACATATTGTTTCACTACTCGTGACACTATTGGGTGTCAATATTTAATAAATATATTCATTCGCGCACGCGCAAAGTAACCATAAGATAACATAAATCATCATAAATCAATATATTATAAATCATAATATTCGAACAGCAATAACTTGTCTTGATACATTTTAATCTAGGTCCAAAATAAAGAAAACTTCCTACGTGTCCTCGAACTCCAAAACAGCTACTGCAAACCTGAACATGTGTTAAAATAAACGTCAAACACTTGCGTGTTGGTGAGAAATCAAGTTTAATACAGTACATAGATAACAATAAATCTGCGCGCAACATGTGTATGTCTGGTTTTCAACAAGGGTGTAATCTGATCGGGACCAACTCTAAGATTCATAGACTGCCAGTGCTCACAATTGAGCTCACAAACAAGAAAGACTGTGCAAGTGTAAACAAAAGAGAAAATCATAAACGATAGTTCTCCCGTGTTCATCTAATGGTACCATGAGAACTGCGGAATAGACCGACAAGACGGTTAATGATCCACACATACAAATAAACAGCCAAGTCTACGTCCTCAACACATGGGATACTGCGCGACTAAAGTTCATAAACAGTTTAAGACTCTAAATTTGTATGAACACATGAACATCCCAAAACATTAAAAGCAAAAAGGGATTAGGTACGAGATTACTCACTTGATAAACGATGCGGTGTAAGATAAAGCAAGAACCAACTTTAAACAAGCACAAGTTAACCTATAAATAAGATTATTGTTTTAATGATTTGTTTTAAGTCTTGATTATAAGTTAGCATAATTAGTAAGTAATTTATTATATATAATATATATTACCGGAAAAGCAGGGCAGAACAGGGAGGAAGACGGAGGCAGAGAGGAAGGCGGCAGAGAGAGCAAGGAGCAAGAGAGAACAGGAGAGATTAAGTGTTTTGTGTGTGTAGTGTTAGGAAAATAACATTATTATTTATAGAGAAACCCTAGGGAACACAATCCCTAGAAAAGGGGAAAAGATCTCCAAAAAGTAAAAGATTCCAAAAGCAAAAGATATCAAAAGATATGGCAGCTGCAGGGGGCAAGATAAAGCTGACAGGGAACAGTAAACAGGCATGGGCGGGTCAGATAAAGGTACTGGTCAAGCATGGAAAAAGCAGATCTCCAAAGATAATGTCAGTCACTTTTTCTGCCAACCAATGGGGTTGGTGCGCATGCTGCGCCGAAAGTAACTTTTCAGACATAAAGCAGATTAGGTCAACGGCTCAAAAGATAAGACATCACAAAAGCAAACGGCTAGATTAAACAGAAGAAAAGACTCAAGACATTGCGCGAGAAGGCTTGAGCGCACGTGCGAGGGCGAAGGCAGACAGAACAATCCTTAGCGCGCCGCGGGAAGGACTATTATCCTTAGCGCGCCGCGGGAAGAACTACCATTCTTAGCGCGCTGCGAGAACTAAAATTCTTAGCGCGTCGCGGGAAGAACTACCGTTCTTAGCGCGCTGCGAGAAGAACTACAATTCTTAGCGCGTCGCGGGAAGAACCACCGTTCTTAGCGCGCTGCGAGAAGGACTTCAATTCTTAGCGCGCTGCGAGAACAGTTCGCCTCGCGTAACGCAGGAACAACTGGTCTTCAAGCAGGCTTCCTTGTAAGGAGTCTGGCGCGTGGAGCTGCTCAGACAACCTTAGGCGGGAAGGAACAAAGGACAAGCAAAGAGTTGGAAGAAAAGAGGGAAATAAGGCGTAAGGGCGGGACGGCGACAAGAGGGAAAAGAAGGCGGAAAGAGAGAAGAAGAGGGACGGGACGGCGGAAAGAAAGAGAGAGAAAGAGGCGGGAAGGAAAATATATTATTATTATAAGTAAAATATAAGTATAAATAAATATTAAATCATAAAAGAAAGAGATCGGATAAGAGAAACGGGTACCTGGGTCGGGTCGGATCGGGGCAGATGTCACAGTCTCCCCTACTTTAAGAAATTTCGTCCCGAAATTTATCTCGAAGTAGGTTGCGCAGAGAACAGGTGCGGGTACTTGATCTTCATTTGATCTTCCCTTTCCCATGTAAACTCGGCTCCGCGCTTGGACTCCCAGCGAATTTTCACGATAGGGATGCGACTGCGCTTGGTTTGCTTAACCTCGCGATCCATAATCTCAACAGGCTTCTCAACGAAATGCATGGATTCATCAACTTGAACTTCATCAAGTGGAATGTGAAGGTTCTCGTCAGCTAAACACTTCTTGAGATTGGATACATGGAACGTTGGATGCACATTACTGAGCGCGAGCGGCAGGTCAAGTCTGTAGGCAACTTTCCCTACACGCGCGAGAATCTTAAATGGTCCAACATATCGAGGAGCAAGCTTACCTTTCTTCCCAAAGCGGACAACACCCTTCCAGGGCGACACTTTGAGGAGAACAAGATCACCAACTTGAAATTCGAGAGGCTTTCGCCTGCGATCTGCGTAACTCTTCTGTCGGCTTCTGGCAGTCAGCAGATGATCACGAATCTTGGCGATTTTATCGGTTGTCTCTTGAACAAGTTCGGGTCCTGTGATTTGAGCTTCACCCACTTCGCTCCAACAAATCGGGGAGCGGCACTTACGACCGTAAAGTGCTTCAAATGGGGCCATACCAATACTGGAATGATAGCTGTTATTATAAGAGAACTCGATCAAAGGCAGGTGTGAATCCCAATTACCTCCAAAATCAAGAACACAAGATCGGAGCATATCCTCAAGAGTTTGAATAGTTCGCTCAGACTGACCGTCAGTCTGAGGATGATATGCCGTACTCATGTCCAAGCGAGTTCCTAACGCAGATTGGAGAGATTTCCAAAAGCAAGATATAAAACGGCCATCGCGATCGGATATGATGCTCAAAGGAGTACCATGGCGGCAGACAATTTCCTTGACATAAAGCTGCGCGAGTTGCTCAACACGGTAGTTTTCACGAATGGGCAGAAAGTGAGCAGACTTAGTCAAACGATCCACTATTACCCAAATGCTATCATGTTTGCTTGCTGTCAAAGGTAACTTGGTAATGAAGTCCATCGCTACACATTCCCATTTCCACGTAGGAATTTCTGGTTGTTCGAGCAAACCAGATGGGCGTTGGTGTTCAGCTTTTACCTTAGAACAAGTCAGGCATCTAGCTACGAACACAGCAATATCCTTTTTCATACCGGGCCACCAATAAGTAATGCGCAAATCCTTGTACATCTTATCAGCGCCAGGATGAACAGAATACCGAGATTTATGCGCTTCACTCAGGATATCAGCGCGAAGATTCTCATCAAAGGGAATCCGGATGCGATTAAGATAGCAGAGAATTCCACTCAGATTAGGGACAAAGTGAGCTTCCGCGCCACACGCTAACTCGGCGCGAAGTTTACCATTACGGATGGATGCGCGCTGCGCGTCACGAATGCGCGATTCAAGGTTGCTTTGGATCGGCGCGAAGTGAAGCTGCGTGCGCGGCAAAATACAGTTAAGCTGGCAGGGTTTTCGGCTGAGCGCATCGGCTACCACATTAGCCTTACCAGGATGATACCGGATCTCACAATCGTAATCGCTGATGAGTTCGTTCCATCGGCGTTGCCTCATGTTAAGTTCCTTCTGATCAAAGATATGCTGAAGGCTTTTATGGTCAGTGTAAAGGATACACTTAGTACCATAGAGGTAGTGTCTCCAGATCTTCAAGGCAAAAACAACTGCGCCTAGCTCGAGGTCGTGAGTTGTATAATTCTTTTCATGAACCTTAAGTTGCCTTGATGCGTAAGCGATAACCTTGCCTCGTTGCATAAGAACACAACCGAGACCTTGGTTGGAGGCATCGCAGTACACGACAAAATCATCATTACCCTCAGGTAGCGCAAGGACAGGAGCTTCACACAACAAACGCTTGAGCGTTAGAAAGGCTTCTTCTTGCTTCGAGCCCCAAATATAAGGTTTACCTTTGTGCGTTAGAGCTGTTAAAGGCAAAGCGATTTTCGAGAAGTTCGAAATGAAGCGCCGGTAATAACCAGCTAAGCCCAGAAAGGAACGGATCTCGGAAGGAGTAGTCGGCGTAATCCAGTTCTTGATTGCTTCAATCTTGGATGGGTCGACATGAATACCCATCTTGTTCACAACATGGCCAAGAAACTGTACTTCATCAGACCAGAATTCACACTTGGAGAGCTTGGCAAAGAGCTGCTCGGCTCTAAGCTTTTGCAATACCAATCGGAGATGTTGCTCATGCTCGGCCTTGGTCTTAGAATAAATCAGAACGTCATCGATAAACACAATCACGAATTTATCCAAGAAAGGCCTACACACCCGATTCATTAGATCCATGAAAACGGCGGGTGCGTTGGTTAAACCGAAGGACATGACCAAGAATTCAAAGTGGCCATAACGAGTTCGAAAAGCAGTCTTCGGAACATCTTCATCGCGGATGCGCAACTGGTGATAGCCAGAGCGGAGATCGATCTTGGAAAAACAAGAGGCACCTTGGAGTTGATCAAAGAGGTCGTCAATACGCGGTAAGGGATACCGGTTTTTAATGGTGAGTTTGTTCAACTCGCGGTAATCAATACACATGCGAAACGATCCATCTTTCTTTTTAACGAACAACACCGGAGCACCCCAGGGCGAAGAGCTAGGGCGAATGAATCATTTAGCGGTCAACTCTTGAAGTTGACTTGCCAATTCTTGCATTTCAGCGGGTGCAAGACGATAAGGAGATTTAGCTACGGGGGAAGCACCAGGGACAAGATCAATACGGAACTCGACTTCACGAGCGGGAGGGATACCAGGAAGATCATCAGGAAAAACTTCAGGGAAATCACGCACAACAGGGATATCGCGAAGCTTCTTCTTTTCTTTAGCAGGTTTGACCACATGGGCTAAAAATGCAATACACTTCTTCCGCATGAGTCTTTGGGATTCGGCGCAAGACATAAGCTTAAGACCACTGGAGGGTTTCTCGCCGTAGATATGAAGATCACCATTTTCTCGAGGTATGCGAATCAACTTTTTGGCGCAAATAACTTCGGCGCGATTATGCGTAAGCCAGTCCATACCAATGATAACATCAAAGCTTCCAAGAGGCATGGCGATGAGGTCGATCAGAAAATCGTTTTCGTTAAGGTTAAGCGTGCAATCTTTAATCACTGAGTTAATTAAAACAGTTTCGCCATTAGCCAATTCAACTGAAAAATTTTCTTTTAAATCGTTGCGCGGTCGCGCAAGCTTCTGCTCAAACGCGCGAGAAATAAAACTTCGATCGGCGCCAGTATCAAAAAGTACAGAAGCATAAAATCCGTTAAGCAAAAATGTACCATTAACTACGTCATTATTCGCTTGCGCTTGGTGCGCGGTTATGTTAAAAGCTCGTCCGCGTGTCACTTGGTTCGAAATCTGGTTCACCGGATTCTCTTGCGTAATCTGAACTTGTAGTCTCGGGCATGCGTTCCGGAAATGACTGGGATCACCGCAGTTGAAGCACGATCTGGGTCATGGGTTTTGGTAGGTTGGTTGTGGGTTCTGCGGGTAGACTGCTGTTGGCGCAATTGGGTTGGCGGGAAGGACTCTACAGTTTTCTGCAAGGTGACCAGCGCGGCCACATCGGTTACAAAGTCGACATGGGACTTGAGGTGGGTGGTGAAGTCTACAGGTTGGGCAGAAGGGGTGGTTTCCTGTATAAGGTTTCTTAGGTGGCGGGGCAGGGAGTGCGGGATTGGTTAGGGCATAGTTGTGGACTATAGGGGGAGTTGGGTAGGCTGATAATGGGTTAGGCGTGTAAACTGGAGGTTGGTAGGTGGGTTGCTGGACTATGGGCGGGTTGGTAAGCTCGTAAGCTTGTCTGCGCCTACGTTTCTGGTTATGGTTTGAGGGTTCTGGTTTGGTTTCTGCGGGTTCAGGGACAGTTTTGGTGGGTTTGGTCTTCTCAGTTCCCCGCAGGAACAGGGTTCCTGCTCTGACATGGTTGTCGCTGAGCACAGCGGCCAACTCGATGGCGTCAGAGAGGGTTACTGGGTTTCTGGCCCATACAGAATCTTGAATTTCCATGGGGAGACCCCCAAGGAATTTCTCTATGGCTCGGCGAGAAGGGGTAACAAGGTGAGGGACAAGCAGGCTTAGTTCATGGAAACGCGTCGCGTACTCGCGCGCTTCACCGCTGTATTGCTTCAAGTTCCAGAATTCTTCCTCCAAGCGCTTAACTTCGTTGGGAGGGCAGAATTCTCGCGTCAGAATTTCCTTAAATTCCTCCCAGAGCATGCTGGAAGCAGCTTCTGCGCCACGCGCATGAGCTACTCCATTCCACCATGTAAGCGCTCTAGATTCCAGGACACTGGAAGCATATAGGGTTCGTCTGTCTGAGGGGCATTGGGTGTGGAGGAAAGTGTTTTCTATTTTCTCAAGCCACTGGAGCATCACGGTGGCTCCTTCAAGACCTGTGAACTTTGGAGGGTTACCCGCGTTAAAGGACTTAATGTTGTAACCAGAGGTGTTGGTATTGTTTTGGCTCAAAGCTTGGGCTATTGCGGCGGCCATTTCCTGGGAACGTTGCAGCGAACGTCTGCGCACGGCTTCTTTCTTCTTGAGATGGCGAGCTGATAGCGGAGGCATTCTATAAAAGTTTTAATTTTAGTTAATATCTTGGTTTTAGCGCAAAGTATAACCTCGAAAAGCTTGGTTTCGCGGAGTCAGTTACTGTCAAAAGTTAAAGTAAAATAAATGACCCTAAATGCAGACTTAATAAAGGTAACAAATTCGAATCAAGAATCGACAATTCATGTATCACCATGACTTTCCGAATTCCCAATTTAAAATATACGAGCAAACGAGTATTGGAGATTGACGATTCATGTATCACCATGACTTTTCAATCTTCAATATAAAATATACAAGAAAATGAGTATTGGAGGTTGACAATTCATGTATCACCATGACTTTTCAAGTCTCCAACCTCAGAACATAATCGTAAATAGAAATTGAAAATCAACTATTCATGTATCACCATGACTTTTCGGATTTTCAAATCCAACAAACGAATATGTAAGTAAAATCAATAAAAATCGAAATTCAACAAAAATCGAAATATCGCGGAATAAAACATAAAATCATATACTGTGTCTGCGCAAGCATATTTATAAATAACGAGTAATTAACAATAAGCGCGCAAACATGAGATTTCTCTCATGCGCGAGAAGGGACTCTTAGGTATTCTAGGCCGTTACGTCTAACCACCTATCCTAAAGTCAACGAGCTCTGATACCAATCTGTAACACCCCGACCAAAGGCGGATTATACATCGGGGCGCCACATATTGTTTCACTACTCGTGACACTATTGGGTGTCAATATTTAATAAATATATTCATTCGCGCACGCGCAAAGTAACCATAAGATAACATAAATCATCATAAATCAATATATTATAAATCATAATATTCGAACAGCAATAACTTGTCTTGATACATTTTAATCTAGGTCCCAAATAAAGAAAACTTCCTACGTGTCCTCGAACTCCAAAACAGCTACTGCAAACCTGAACTGTGTTAAAATAAACGTCAAACAATTGCGTGTTGGTGAGAAATCAAGTTTAATACAGTACATAGATAACAATAAATCTGCGCGCAACATGTGTATGTCTGGTTTTCAACAAGGGTGTAATCTGATCGGGACCAACTCTAAGATTCATAGACTGCCAGTGCTCACAATTGAGCTCACAAACAAGAAAGACTGTGCAAGTGTAAACAAAAGAGAAAATCATAAACGATAGTTCTCCCGTGTTCATCTAATGGTACCATGAGAACTGCGGAATAGACCGACAAGACGGTTAATGATCCACACATACAAATAAACAGCCAAGTCTACGTCCTCAACACATGGGATACTGCGCGACTAAAGTTCATAAACAGTTTAAGACTCTAAATTTGTATGAACACATGAACATCCCAAAACATTAAAAGCAAAAAGGGATTAGGTACGATACTCACTTGATAAACGATGCGGTGTAAGATAAAGCAAGAACCAACTTTAAACAAGCACAAGTTAACCTATAAATAAGATTATTGTTTTAATGATTTGTTTTAAGTCTTGATTATAAGTTAGCATAATTAGTAAGTAATTTATTATATATAATATATATTACCGGAAAAGCAGGGCAGAACAGGGAGGAAGACGGAGGCAGAGAGGAAGGCGGCAGAGAGAGCAAGGAGCAAGAGAGAACAGGAGAGATTAAGTGTTTTGTGTGTGTAGTGTTAGGAAAATAACATTATTATTTATAGAGAAACCCTAGGGAACACAATCCCTAGAAAAGGGGAAAAGATCTCCAAAAAGTAAAAGATTCCAAAAGCAAAAGATATCAAAAGATATGGCAGCTGCAGGGGGGCAAGATAAAGCTGACAGGGAACAGTAAACAGGCATGGGCGGGTCAGATAAAGGTACTGGTCAAGCATGGAAAAAGCAGATCTCCAAAGATAATGTCAGTCACTTTTTCTGCCAACCAATGGGGTTGGTGCGCATGCTGCGCCGAAAGTAACTTTTCAGACATAAAGCAGATTAGGTCAACGGCTCAAAAGATAAGACATCACAAAAGCAAACGGCTAGATTAAACAAAAGAAAAGACTCAAGACATAGCGCGAGAAGGCTTGAGCGCACGCGCGAGGGCGAAGGCAGACAGAACAATCCTTAGCGCGCCGCGGGAAGGACTATTATCCTTAGCGCGCCGCGGGAAGAACTACCATTCTTAGCGCGCTGCGAGAACTAAAATTCTTAGCGCGTCGCGGGAAGAACTACCGTTCTTAGCGCGCTGCGAGAATAACTACAATTCTTAGCGCGTCGCGGGAAGAACCACCGTTCTTAGCGCGCTGCGAGAAGGACTTCAATTCTTAGCGCGCTGCGAGAACAGTTCGCCTCGCGTAACGCAGGAACAACTGGTCTTCACGCAGGCTTCCTTGTAAGGAGTCTGGCGCGTGGAGCTGCGCAGACAACCTTAGGCGGGAAGGAACAAAGGACAAGCAAAGAGTTGGAAGAAAATAGGGAAACAAGGCGTAAGGGCGGGACGGCGACAAGAGGGAAAAGAAGGCGGAAAGAGAGAAGAAGAGGGACGGGACGGCGGAAAGAAAGAGAGAGAAAGAGGCGGGAAGGAAAATATATTATTATTATAAGTAAAATATAAGTATAAATAAATATTAAATCATAAAAGAAAGAGATCGGATAAGAGAAACGGGTACCTGGGTCGGGTCGGATCGGGGCAGATGTCACATCCGCAACCCTATATTCTTCGCAGATAATAGTAGGGGCCACAACTCTTTACTAACCGTTCAACCATACAATCATACATTCGTTTGTTTCATTCCTTTATCCTTCCATTATAATATACTTAATCATAACTGTGGGTATACTAAGTTATTCATTCAATAACGTTCACATACATACACAATTATATCTACTATACACTTACCATTCAAGGTAAGTGTATTAATCTAAACATCGTAGTATGCACACAGCCCCGAAAAACGTGACACAGAAAAAGGGCTAGAACTCACCTGGATCCTGTTGCGTTCACCGTTAATGGTAATTACTTTCTTCAACTGTGTCCGACTAACTGTTAATAACATACACGTGTTAACCTCTATAATCTCTTGTCATTCATTTCTTAGGTTAACGCGGTTAACTTTTAAGTTAACGGAACCGACATGTATTCTTCTTTAGCTGATTTTAGTAATTTATACACTTTAATTCCCGTTTATTAGGATCGTATATTTATATCATTTTAGCTTCGTTATTATTAATTCATGTATATCCATTATTATAGTATTTTATTACTAGCTTACGTCCTCAACTTACTTAAGCATTTCTGAACGGGTCCCATAAATCATTAGTTTGTAGTAAGACGGGTTACGGTTTCTAGATGAGTCGGGTCTTGAGTTCGGATCTCGTTTACTTCCTTGCCATCTTTCTTTTACAATTACTTTTATTATTATTATTATTATTATTATTAAACCTATTATATATATATACACACACTTCAACACCCAACCCCCCCCCCCCCCCACCCGTACCCACTCCCATCCTTCATCCCGTTCTTTCTTCTTCTCCACCCGCTAACCCTAGCCGCCGCCATCGCACTTCCCTTGTCCGGCCACCCACAGAAACCACTGCTTCCAGCCACGGCCACCGCCGCTTCCAACTCCGCCCATCACCACATGCACCTTCCTTCCTTCAATCATTCGCACAAGGTGCGAATCCATTGTTTCGCATAGATGGGTTCGCATGCCAGAGTTTCGCGTCGCACGGGTTTCACGTCGCACAGGCTTCGCTTCGCTCGGGATTTCGCGTCGTACGGCTTCGCTTCGCTCGGGATTTCGCGTCGCACGGCTTCGCTTCGAATAGGATTTCGCGTCGCACGGCTTTGCTTCGCATAGGATTCTGGTTCGCGCCGAGTTTTCGCTTCGCACTGTGACCTATTCGTGCGAAATGGGTTTGTCGCACAGGCTCAGGTGGGTTTAGATCTGGTTCACCTTTTGGTTCCGTCTGTGGCTACAGTCCATCGTACAAACAGGGGAACGGGTTTGGACTCGTGCACCCCGAACCTGTTTGGGTTCTGTTTGCGCTTTCAGGTTCGAGCCCTTTTTAACCCGGGCCGAACAACTTGGAAACTCGGGTCTCGTTGAGCCCCGTTTTCCTCCCGTTTATTACCATTACCATTTGTGTTTTACCAACTCTTATGCAATTATTATTAGATTTGTTTGAAGCTCGATTGTATCGGTTTGTTTACTTTGTTTTGACTTGGTTCATTTGATATTAAATTTTAAGATGGAATGAGATGAGAAAGATACACGAATATAAATTCTAAACATACATTAAAGGTTAGGTGTTGAATAAAGGTGTGTGTAGAATGATTGGAATGATGATGGTGGAATGATAAGGGAAATCTAGGGTTTAGGGGTTTAAATTAGGCAAAATCCAAAGGCTTTTAGGCCCAAATTATTTTCAAGTCCACTAACCTTCTATTAATATTATCCATATTCGATATATAATATAATTAATTTAATGACTTCACGTGGCACGATAACTAAAATAAAACTCGAAACTTTTATTTATTTATTTATCTGTTTATTGAAACGAGGACGTTACAGGACTACTCTAAACTGTTCCCATTACTATTTAAGTTGGGGCGTAAAAACGCTGCACAATTCGAGAGATGACGATTGAGGGATCATCAGTGGCTGGATGGAACTGGAATTGGTTGACTGAACCATCAAATCCGGCTGAAATACAGGAGTTATGGGACCGCTTGGAGGTGTTACCGGGCCGAGTTTTAAAAGAAAAACCTGTTAGGTGGACATGGAAACCTGAAGGTGATGACCGATTCACAACCAGCTCTTGTTGGAAATTATGTGCGACAAACTTTAATGTCCAGCGGCCGTTTGTAATGGAATGGAATCGGTGGGTCCCGATGAAAGTTAACCTCTTTGGGTGGAAAGCGGAGATGTGTCGGATTGCCACCTCGGATGAACCTTTTAAAAGAAACGTGGTTGACGAAATAAAGTGGTGCCCCCTATGTGAAGTGGAAAAGGAATCATCCGATCATATTTTTCTATCATGTTATGTAGCATTGGTACTTTGGCAGTTCATAAGTAGTTGGTGTAAGGTTCCTCCGGTGTATGCATTTGAGTTCCGTGATCTACTCACTACTCATCTTCATCTTGGGATTCCGAAAAATAAACAAAAGGCCATTCAATCAATTATTCTTATAGCAAGTTGGTGCATTTGGAAGGCAAGAAACATGGCGATCTTTGATAACAAGAAGTATCGGCCAACCACCTCAAAAAAGGAATAAAAGATATAGCTTCCTTTGGGTAAAAAATAGAAGAAAACTTGTAGGTTTGGATTGGGAAAAATGGTGTTTGTTCTAGTATTGTACTTGGTGTGGTTGCTTTTGGTGTTTTGTTGCCTCTAGTCTAGCTTCTTGCTAGGCTAGTTTTGAAGTTTCAATAAATTAGCTGTTTAAAAAAAATGCAAAAGTTTAGTTGCACACTTAGATTGATGGAACGACTTAGGTTCTAACCGGTTGCAGACAAAAAAGAATTTCTAATTTTTTAATTAAAATGTTTTTTTTATTGTTTCGTGCCACCTTCTAGTCGGTTGTGATAAATGGTCACCATAGTGGATAGTTTAACAGGACTTTAACATTGTGTTGGGATGTTAAAGTTTGAACGGTAAATAAGGAAATGACAGCGTCATAACAGGGCTTTAACAAAAAAAAAATAGTGGGTTTTTTACAAAGAATGGTAAGGCTTTAACGTGGTAACGAGGATTAAAACCACAACACGATGTTAAAGGGATATTCATTAAAGTCTCACGGTCTATGCAATAGTGACGTGGTGCTTTTAGCTTTAACTTGGCGTTTAAAGCCCCCACCCCAAGTAGCCACATCATTTTAGTTAACAATAATTAATATAAGTAATTTCGCTTTTTTCTGAAACGAGATATATGCTGTTTGACTAACAAATGTTACAATACTAATAAAAGAAAATGCTAACGCTTAGGTGTCAAGCCAACATTTCACCTAATTCATAATCTCTTATCTCATTCATTCTAGCTATTCATGGATCATGGGTTAAAACCATTTTGTCAAATGGGTTATAACATAGTGTGCATTATACTCATTATTGAATCAAGTGTCATTTTCATACCTATGGTTTGACTAACTACACAACTTTAGTATCTTTTTTTTAAATTTCTTGCAAAACAACACCTTGTGTTTCCAAAATCATGCTATTTTAGTACTTTTCGTTAACCCTATTTGTTTTTTCCATTAAGTCTACAATAAATTAATTCATAAGTATTTTGAGAATCACAACTAAATTAACAGACCTTATTTATCTTTATCATTTGACAAAACTCATATAATACACGGGTTCAATAGCTAGTAAATAAATAAATAAGAAGAAGCATTCAAACCAAAGTAATATCATAAATACTCGATTTTAAGTTCCTCCTTTTGGTAGACATGTTTTACTATTTTAAACAGTTCAATATAAAATTGTAGCTTTCAACTCTTTACATGATTACCTCAATGTAGATTTATTATTAACCATTACGGGCCTCCAAAGTGAGTGTGCTTTGTGCGGTTGCACATCCCGTACATAGGGTTGTGCCCCTGCTGACACTAGGTCAGTTGCGATTCGTCACAAAATTTATACCATAACATGAACACTTGTAATGGCTTTATAAATATGGAAAAATATAGTGAAGGAGTGAATTATTTTAGTGTTAAACCAAGAAAGTGACAAGTGTGTTTTAGTTTGATCTAAAATGAAGTCTTTTTATTTTCTGTATTTAATTTCTATACAAAGAAAAAGATATAAAACATGCAAATAACTAATGAAATAAAGTATTAAAGTGAAGAGGGGATGATTTAAAGACTATGCCCGTGACCGTGAAGAGGGGATTCTGCCATCTAGTCAGTCCTTACTGAAGGCTACCATAGCTGCCAGAATATCATCGTGACGGGAATCTTTTTTTTACCATACATCCAAACACAAGTTAAAATAATGCAATGTAAATTTTTTTAATAAATATATTAAGAGAAAAACTATAAGAAACTTGTGACAGGAAATAATAAAATGGCAAGAAATTTACTGTTGTTTTTTCTTTAAAAGATATAAAACAGTGTTTGACTACATCCCAAGTAGTCGAGTACGAGTGTATGACACATCTGAACGAACGTCAACACCAATAAAACACAATTTTGGACCACAATTAATTTACCAGAAACCTATAAATTCTAAGGACGCGTTCGTTTCACAGAATTTGTGGGAATTCAAAGGAATTAGAATTAAAATCCCATGACATGGCGTGTTCGTTTCGTTGGAATTAGAATCTTAATTTCCTTTTGATGCGTTCGGTTGTCAAGGAATTGGAATTTGAATTAGAATTCAATTCTTTCAAATTCCTTTAAATGATGGGATTCTAAATCCTTTCAAAATGTGGAGGATTTCAAGTGAATTCGTTGGAATCTTTTCTTGAGTTGTTCTTTTTTTTTCAACGAGAACAACGAATAGAATACTTTGGTTTTTTTACTTTTTTTGTTTTCGATTTATATTTTGAGTTATAATTTTTTTATTATTATTTTTGAATATTTTTTTAAGGGGTTTTTGATCTTGAAAACCCCTAAAAAATAATTAAAAATCATAAAAAAAATTATAACACAAAATATAAATAAAAAATCTAAAAAAACTAAAATGTTTCCGCCGTTATTCTTGTTAAAAAAAAAACTCGATTCCAACTCCCTTGTCAAACGAACACACCAAGAATGGAATTGGATTTCAATTCCTTTAAATTCCAATTCCTATTGGAATGTTCAGATTCCAAATCCTATTCCCTCCAATTTCAAATCCTATGCAAATTCCAATTCCAATTCCATTCCATTCCGTGACACGAACGCGCCCTTAAAAAGAGTGTCTTTATTTTGCGAAATTCAATAGTTGGAATTTGTATTCAAACTAGTGTTTTATCCGGCATGTTGCGTCGGGGAAGGTCGGTAAAACTCGGACGATGGTAAAACCTTAGCGTTGAGACGGTAAGTCAACGTGAATTCGGTTCATTTTAGTTACTCGCGTAATTGTGCCATGACAAAAACAAATAATTATAAAAATTGAGGTAGATCAATGAGGCAACATCGATAGGTAAAACTCTAACGTTGGTAAAACCCGACTGTTGGCGATCCTGGGTGTTGATGTGATCAGTCTACGCAATTTAGGTCGGTTCCCGTCACATTCTTTACGGCACTGAACTAAAACAAAAAAATGGCATTTGGTTTGTTTTCGTTACGTTCATATGGTACTGAAACTAAAACGAAACATAGTGAGTCTACGCAAAATTTGTTCAGTCACCGTCACGTCTATTACGATACTAGAAGTAAAACAAAAAAAGAAAAATAAAATTAAAAACAAACAAAAAATCCTTTGCCCCACTAAGATGCCGTCAAATGACCCAATAGGATCCTTGTAGCACCAAACAAAGTACTTAAATATACATATTAGTAATTCTATTTCTTAACATGTTCGGTACGCATAATTTGCTGGGAATATTGTGAATGCATTTGGTTGAAATACGAATTGGAATTTGCTCACTCAAATTTCTTCACATAAATCGATTCAATATTTCTACGAATGAATCCAACAAAAACAAATGAAATCTCCACCGCTAACAATTTGCAAGTCGTCGCATCTGCCTATATATGACTTCATAGTTTGTATTATATATTATATAAAATAGGCTTGCAAGCTTTAATCAAGCTCACATTATGAAGTTAGAACCCGAACTCGCACAAGTCGAATATCCAGTTGAGCAAGGCTCAAATTCTACCAAGCCAATATGGAATAGTTCACGAGTGGTAGAAATCATTTCACATCCTGTTTTTATATATCTAAAACGAGTAGTTTATTCATCTATAGCCATCTTGACTGGTTTGCTTTAGGATATTTGTAGAACTAGGCATAGTATGCCAATTGCATTTATTATTCACCTACAAACTGTCCCACCTCTGCAACACACCTGCAGTGGTGGGTCTGTTCAAACAGCTTATTTTCATACGTATACTTGAAATCTATTCAATACGAGTATATGATATCACTTGTAAAAACTTAAATAAGAAACACAAGTAAAAAGACGAATGCATCATAAGTTCATAAAGTACATGTGTGGTTGGTAAACAATAAATGTTATTCAGAAGTTCACACAGTAGTATAACAAATATTATTATCTATAGTTAAATATTGTGATCCACTTAACCGAGAAACAACTTAGAAACCAAACCGTGACAACTTTAACCAACTTTACTCGATCCAATAAAAGGACTTCTGTACATAATCTAAACAAATGATATTAAATGGAAATAACACCTTCCGATAAAGGATAACTATTAGGATCTGATGAGAGAAACCTGCGACAAGCGTGCAATACAGCCGAGTGAAATCCGCTTGCATTGTCTAGAAACACAAAATGACCAGCCTGCAATTACATTAGTCAAGCCCAAGTTAATATGGTCAAACCCAAAAAGTCAAAACGACCCATGAAAATGAGAAATACCTTTGGCACCCTTATAATTTCACAAGAAACAGGCATGTTTTTCCGTGCATCAACCGCCCCCTGATAATTCATCCAATCTTGAAAGCCGTAAATGAAAGTTGTTGGCACTTTCCATTCGGACGCTCTGCAAATATTTTATTTATTAACTTATATAAATATATGAAGTAGACCCTTTTCTTAACAAAACATTTGATGATAAAAAAAGGCTAAGCCTTTGTAATAGAGGGCTTTTGGCAAAGGCACCAAATGAAAAGATGTATTTCAAGCAGAGCTCTCCACTTGCCTTGGCAGCCAAAGTGTGGTATATGTAATCTTCACAAAAACCATTAATAATTAGAAAAAACTAATAAACTAAATTTTAGGCTCAATATTTTGGCTTTAACTTTAAAGTACCTGTAAGTAACTTCGTCTCTTCCTCATTCAACATGTCACCTTCACCAAATCTTGCACTTGTATACTTGCGTACCAAATTCGGACCCCACGGGCCTAACCCTCTACATCATTAAATTCCATGTCACATAATTAACGTTTTTAGTGAGTAAAAAAACAAATATTCAGCGATTAATGAAGATCATTGTACCTAAGAACTTTCATAGGAGTAAAATTAGACTCCCATAAATGGTTTGCAAGGGCTCCTTTCCATGTTGCTCTGAATTTAGTAAGACATTCTGGTTTATGATCAGTTTCTGACATAAATCCAGCAGATCCCACCAAAATCAGATGTTGCACACGCTCAGGATGCTTCATAAGTTAACAATAGTGGGAAATCATTAGAAGACTTGAAAGTCATTTACATTTTAACTGAAAAACATGATAAAAAACTTACTTTCAACGCGTATTTAGCTGCAACATATCCTCCAAAAGAATGCCCAAGCAGAACAAACTTATCAAGGTTTTTGGCCTTGCGCCATTCCTCAAGGGAATCAATAAACCAAGCCTCGGTTTCTGCATTACCAAATAATATTATACAATATTGAGAGCACATAATGGTAATCAATCATCTACACATTATACTTGAAAGATAGCTAACCTTCAGTACTTTTGCAAGTGAAGTCGGGTCTGCTTGATCCACCCCAACTGTCAACATAAAGAAGAGCATTATATGAAATAAGAAACACATGATACTGATATAATATAAAGATAGAAGATAATGAAATAACAAACTCACCCAAGTTGATCGATTGCAATGACCCTGAAATGTTTTGTAAGAGCATCAAAATTTCTGAAGAAAAATCCCTGTGCAGCTGCGTATCCATGTACCATTACAAGAGTGGGTGATTCCTTGTTGCTTTCAAATGTAACAGTGTTGATGTATCTCGGTTCATTGCTGGCAGACCGAAACCACCTGACTTTAGACCCTGGTGGTCCAGTGCCAATATTAACATGTTCTTGTGTGTATGGAGTCCTGGCATTTCATTCAAACGAATTGTAATTAGCAATCTTAACTTTACCAATAGTTAAAATCCTATCCTAATTGATAAGATCAAACCATCATAATCCACCCAAACAAGCCAGTTTCTAATTCTAATCACACTCGGTGTTGTAAAAATCGGCTCTAGGTGAAGATTAATCGCTGGGCTGCCGATGCGATTTCAACTAATCGTCCCTAAATTGGTGATCCAGTTTGGTGGATTTTGACCGAGGCAGTCAAAATTGGGCAACTTTTGGTCAAAATCCAACAAACTTGGTCAATTTAGTAAAAAATCAAGTATTTGAAAAATTATGCTTATTAATCCAATCCGATTAATAAGTTAAAAAAAGTTATACAGAAAATTTTGAAAATTTTTGTATGTATATATATAGTTTAAAAAATTACACATAAATTTCCAATCCGATTAATTGCTAGTCGGCTGACTGCCCAACCAGCTCCAAGCAAGTTTTACAACACTAATAACACTGTCTGTTCAAACCCTAACCCTTACATAGCAAATACAGAAAATTATAAATATTTAAACAGAGAATTCAGCAATTACAAATTGAAGTAAAGAATATTGGAGACACAAATCACATAAAAAGAAATGAATAGAAATTAAGAAACAAAAGCGGTGGTTACTTGACGATAGAAAGAAGGCGTTTTTCGGCGTCAATGATGTGATCAGTGGAGCTGGGTATCCACCGCAGAGCAGACGGCGGTTTCTTCGTCCTCAACGGCGCCGTAGCGGTTGAGTTGAATTCCTCAGCCATAATAGTATTTGAACTAAAACTCGAAACTGAGCGATTAAAGCAGAAACGTCTATAACGCATAAACCGAATTGGATGGAGCGTTGTGTGTGTGTGACTGATTGGTGATATTCAGGTTATGAGATGAGAGAATTGGCGAGCAAGTAAAGGAGGAGTTGAAATGAAGGAAGGAAGGAAGGGTTTGTTATATATGTGGGCTGTTGGAATTGGAGGGAATCGCTAGCCGACACAGAGCGTCAACGATTGATGGCGGTGATATAATCTAACGACTGATTTACAGGCTGACGTATGGAGTGACTCAATGGCTTCATATTCATGGATTCATACGAAAGCAATAATATAATGTTACTTAATTTAAATCATCATCTCTTTCTCTAGTCAAATTCATTATTTGATCCATAACCAAAAATAGTTCTTTAATCCCTGCTAGATCTCCAATGAAAAACCAACAATCAATGCGATGTTTAATTTGGGTTGTCACATTGGAAGACTAGAGAGAGAAGGTAAGGTATGTTGTAAAGACATACACCCTATAAAAAATTACAATGTAAGCTATCATCTATTTTTATGTAGTTAGCAGGAAGAAAAATGATGTACATTTACAAATCCTTGTAGTGGGAGGGCGGTGGTTACCTTTGGAGCCGGCTAGAGAGGGGGGGTTTTGTCTAAGCCAGGGCTTATGGAGTTTGCGTAGTACAAAGGATGCAAATAAAAAGAAATTACACTAGAGTTGCCATACTTCTTCGAAATTTGTCAACGGAAAAAGGGAGACGGAGTGAGCAAAATGAATGAGTTCTAAGTATTTTACACGCGTGGTCTTTTTTTATAGACAAAACTTTTTAGTGGAAGTGATAGAAATCAAAATTTTAGCAAAATGAGCACCAAATAACCTAAATATGCAACTTTTATATATTTTAACAAAATGAAAACCATATGACCGAAATAATTCAAGCCAAAATGTAAAACGGTAAAAATCAAAACCGAACAGTTTTCAAAATCTTAAGTCCGATTTATTTGTTTTAGGTTCGGTTTAACTTTGAAGCCCAAAATCAACTTGTGTAGTGCACACCCTCATAATATACAACGCCATAAAAGCCAGAGTTATGCTATACCAATAAAACATTTCTTAACATATACCACGATAAACTTTTAGGCTTATGTAATATCCAAAAGACAATGTGTATTATCATTATATATTGTTAAACCATATGAAAACCAAACCGAGCTGGCCCAAGTCGGTTCCAAACCGAACCGTCAAAACCAGAAAATCGCGAAAGTCAAACTGTAGGCATCTCAAACCAGTCAACTTGCTTCGGTTTGAACCGTTAGGTTGGTTTCAACGAGTGTTGACACCTTTAACCTAAACCCATGCCCACAAACACACCCTCAAACAAGAAAGTTCAAAAGGATACAAAAACCAGATGGCATACTTCCAAATGACTTCCATGCCTCATGTTTCTCCTGAGAACTCAAATGAAACAACAAGCACATGAAAACATAACCTTAAAAGACCCCTAAAACTATCACATTTCTAATGATCTCAACATGATCTGTAAGCTAAAAACAAACCTCCAAAGTAACTTTCTTTCTGATCATTCTATGCATCACTTGCTCATGACAGCTTCCTTGTACTCTACACCGCCCTTCTTTTTCTGCAGAAACTAGCAAAAGAGAAGGGAGACGCAAAAGGGGTTAAAGTCTCGCACTTTTTGCAAACCCGCAGCAACAAATGAAAGTTGGGGGAAAAAGATCACCAAAAAGAAGACCGAAATGGTACTTTGTTTCAAGAAAAAAAAAACTGTCATGTATAATCTTTGTTGCAACAAGGTCAACCTAACATGTACAGATTTGAAGAAAGATACGGGGAAAATTTATCCTACTGCTTCTGTAAAGGACAGAAATGGGTTTTCACTTCCTAACTAAATTACAGTTTTCAACTGCAAAAACCCCATACCAAAAGTCAACTAAAATTTCCATAATTCATGTTGTCTGTGACCATATCTCTAACTCAATCATCCTTAAATATAAAAACATTATACTTGTCTTTCACTCTTTTCCTTTTTTTTTCTTTTCTTTTCTTTTCTTTTCTTTTTTCCTTTCCCGAAAGCAAATCAGCATTTGAGTCCAACATAAACCCTGGTCTTCAAGAACCTCCAGATTTGGCTTCGGTCTTCATAGCCATATGCCTCTCAATTAACATGTCCACAAATGCTCGTATCTGCAACAAGAAAGTGCAAATAAAGTGATTAGTTTAAAAAATATCTAAAGTGAAGTTAACTGAAAACATACAAATGCACACCTTGTTTTTGCGCTTAGAATCAAGAAACTCGAATACAGCCATCGTTTTCTCTGCATCTGTGGTAGCCTCCATGACCTGAAAGTCAACCATTAACTTGTCAAAACAAATAATAAGATAAACTTCAAATTTATGGGATTTATTCAATTTGCTTTCTGTTAATAAAATTTCCAATTGATGTTTTATTTTTATCATAGCACTGACCTTTGCGGCTGTTTTCTTCATAATTGACTTGTAACTTTCTCTGTCAATTTTTCTTTCCTTATAAAGAGGCATAAGAAGAGACGCCACATAATCAACAACCGCTTGTTTAATCTTGTCTGCACCTCGATGCTGGTTACCCACCAACTCTTTGTTCACAGTAACTTGAGAAGCTGAGCTGTCATTTGCCAAACCGTCATGCCTGCGAATTGATGGTTTTAAATTTTTTGAATCCCCTTCATTAAGTGCACGCATACTCCTATTATAGAACTCCAAATCCGCAGCAGCTGCTTGAGATTGCCATCTGTCAATGGCACTATGGTCTTTTGTCCCTTCACTACCCTCACCATCAATCCACGCTTCTGTAAGTATGGTGTTTTCAACGCCCGTACTTTCACCCGAGTGCTCTATGTGACCAAGCGGGCCCGCGTTCTCATTCGAGTGGAGGCTCTGTTGTGAGCGATTATCCACCGACATCTTTGAACTCTCAGGGTTAACCCCAGCAGCAGAGAAGTCAACTGGCCAATCTCGCACTTTACAGTTTCTAGAATCTATTTCAGATATGCAATCTTGCCGCCCTGTAACACCGCCAGCCCATTTCTTATGGAACTCGGATTCATCCATTTGTGCATATTGCTCCCGTCTTGCAAATTTGTTAAAAGATGGTATCTTTGGAAGCTGCAATGGCGTGATGCTTTTGACACCAGATGATGCATATGCCTGCAAATTAATATCAATTAGTCTTCATTTTTTACAGAAAAAAGAGAATATAAATAAAAAAAGAAACAAACCTCAGCAGCGGCTAAAGCAGCAGCACGAGCTGCTTCTGCAGCATCAATAGCAGCTTGTTCTTCTTCAGTCAAGGGTAGATCTTTGTTATCTTCTTCTTCCTTGAGATGTTTTCCTGCTGAACCTTGAGAACTAGATGGTTTAGTTTCAAGCTTTGTCACACCTTTGTTCATATGATGGGACCTTAATGGCGGTTTCCCGGAAGCTAAATGAGATTTGCTTCTAGAACCATCTGCAGTACTAGCTTGCCTTAACAATTTCAACCCACCATTAGAAGCCTTCTCTTTTCTAAAAATCTCAATCCATACACTCACAAGCTGGCTTGCTATAGCACGTATGTCTCGGCTTGTATGTACACATACCTTTTCTTTCACAGTTTTCCCAATACCTAAATTCATAAAAAGTCAGTAATAAGATAATTATTATGAATCTTATCATGTCATGTGAAATATCATAAATACCTGAGAGACGAACTGCAAGCAGGTCGGTTGATACGAGCACAAGTAGGCGAACACACTGACGCAAAAGTTGGGTCCCATTCTTACCCATCGAATCCTGTTACAAAACGACATTAAATATGAAAGTGGTATATTTATTTCTAGGGTTTTATTTTGAAATCGGCTCTTACCAGAATCCATGAGTTGAGAATGGTAAGCCCTTCTTTAGTTCCAGCAAAAGATTTAAGAATATCAGAAGGAAGACACAATAATTCTTTAACAAGATGCAACCGCCCGGCTCGACTCTTTGCATTACGAAACATATTTTGCAACAGAGAGTTTTTATGAACATTTGTGAGGTCAATAGCATCAAGTCGCTTAATTATATCCCTCACTTCACTCCTTTCAGTGTTGGAATGCCTCTTTGCAGCAGCGATTGCTTCAACTTCTGCAGTGAAATCGTTTCCGGTAGTTAAAATATCAACAATGCGAACGGCTTCCCGTAACCCACTCATCATGGCCCCGCCTACGGTATCCGGGTGTTCTTTACATGTGGCTTCACCCGCAAAGAATAAACAGTTATTAACGGGCCGGCCCAGTGTGTCATAATCATCACCCGATGCTCCGACTGCAACATACGAGTATGCACCATAGCTAAACGGGTCTCGTCCCCAGTCAGTCACTACAGATGCAACGGGATCACGCACCACACCCTCACCGAAAAGCTTTCGAAGCACCACTAATGCGTGGTTTACATGATCGGACGAGGTTAAATTTTGGTCATTTATTGCGGATTTTCCGACCACTAATGCGATAAGAACCGGTGCGTTAACAGTTTTCTTAACATTCCAAAACATAAAGCACCAACCCCTTTGATCTGTTTGTTCTGATGTAGCTCCAAAGTAATCAACCGACTCATCCCAAAACACTTCAGGAAATTCCAAAATAACCTTGTTAAGTACACCAAAACCGAGTTGTTTGATGGAAGAATGTTTCCATTCAGGTAATAGCGGAGAAAACTTTATGGTTTCAGCTTTTAAACATCCGAGAGGAACCGTAATTAAAACCGCATCTCCAGTGAAAACCTTGCCATTTTGTGTGCAGATTTTGACTTTCTTTGATGACTCATCTTCTTGTTGATGGTCAATATCAGTAACTATACAGTTAAGATGGATATGAAGTCCATCCTTAAGGGAATCAACTACAGCACTATAACCACCTTTGATCATGCAGTGGGGCCCACCAAATCCTCCATAAATGTCATCTTGATTCCAATAAGGAAGTGACACTTGTTGAAGTGAAGCGGCACAACCGTATTCCAAATGAGCAAGATGCCAATCCATCACTCTCCTTTCAAGAGGACTCAACATCTCCTCTTCAGTATCCATTTTATCCGACCCGACCCGCCGGGTCTTAAGCCCATATTCTAGGCCCTCTTCAAGTGACATTTGCATTGCACGATCGCCTTTTTGGGCCACAACCAATTGCATGTCATCAAGTAAGCTATTGTATTCAGCCTCTACAGCTTCATCCAAATCAGCAGGAACTTTTTGGCCCGTAACAGTATCGTAAAGCGGACAGTCACTGTCCAAAACGGTCAGCTCAAGGCCCAACTGTGCACAGATCAACGAAGACGGGTCGGGCCTTCTTTGAGAAGTGAGATCAGCCTCAACACCTGTGATTATGCTAGCCCCGAGATCAACGGGCACAGAAAGAGACGAACAGTCTGTAAAAACTCGACCCCCGATTCTATCACGGGCCTCTAACACAGTCACATGGAAACCCAAACGAGTCAAATGTCGAGCAGCGGTTAATCCAGCCGGACCCGCTCCAATTACTATGATTTTCTTTCTTGTTTCTGAATCATCACACTGTGTACACACAGTCGGCTCCTTTTGATTAACCGAATCCTCCGCTTGAATATGAGGACAAGGTGAGCCTGACCTATCAAGATCCTTATCTTTTCTAATGTTGTCTGGACATTCTGTTACAGTATCAATTCCATCTGTCAAATTATCATGCTTTTTAGTTCCGCCCAAAATAAAAGAAACCCCATCTTCCAAATCGGTAACCGGGGCTCCCGATTTTCTACCATCATTTCCGTCTCCTGAAAGCCTGAAACTGGGCTTTATACTGGCATTTGATATCTCCTTTTTAGAAGCAACTCCAAAGTTTATGCAACTCTGTTAAAAAAAAGGTTTGTTATAAACCGAAATGTATAAACAACTTTGAGTAAAGTAATTTTCATTTTTCCATAACTTACGTATTGATCCAGAAATGAGTAAATATCCCTGATTAAAGAAGCCTGTGGATGTTCATCTGCAACAGCAGTCTCAGAAACTCCACATTCTGACAAAGGTAATATGCGAGTTACATCCTTGTTCCAAAGATATAAGATATGATTCCTGCAATGAGTAGAATGATGTTACTATAAAAACTGAATCACAAAAGAATTTGAAAGAGATATATAAGGACGCACCTGCACTCTATATATTCTTGAAGCCCACCTTTACGTTTCAGCAACTCCTTAAACTTCATCTTCTCAACTGGGCCCGCAGTACGAGCTTTAAGTCCGACTGAAACAGCTGCAACCCCGACACTTTCTGCATCCATAGCAGTCGTTTGCAAGAACTCTAGTTTTCCTTTTGTTTTAACTGACTGAACCTTTTCTTCATCTTGATCATGCACAAACAAGTTTTGTTCATGAATCAGTGTGTCCCAGTCTGCATCCCCCTCATATGCCATGTCATCATGCCTATGCCTTTTAGCTTGTCTCACAATTCGCTTGCCAACTGGCTTCTTGCTCGACTTTGTTTCAGGATCAAGCATAGATCCATTTTCACTTGCATAAGCTTCATTTTCATCTGCAAATTTATTGCATCCGCCTGATGAAACTGGAGATAACTGGCAGTCTGATGTTGATGCATTTGCCTTTTGTGAAGAAATTGAAACTGTTTCATTGTTAGGAACATCACAGTCACTAACAGGGTTTGGGTTCAAACCCTGGTTCACGATCTCGTGAACTAATGAGGCTGGGAAAATCTTCTGGTCTGTGGGTGATGTGGGGTCAGTTATGAACCCTGCAACTGGCACGGTATCAGGGATATTGCAGACACGGTCCATCTCTTTTTCTTGGACTTCAGTCTCAGAAACATCAATGGTCATCTTTGCTATTGCAGTGGATGAATGATTTACATCATCAAATGTCACTGAACCATCAGGCTTCTGATCCGCTCCATCATCACAAGCTTGCGCTTCCTTAACTTGCTTAAGTTTCAACATTTTTATAGATTTCTGAAGTGAACCAGATTTGGACTTGAGCAGAAAAGCAGATAAGGAATCTTCTAGATCGTTTTCTGTCAAATTCTCACCCAAAGTCTTCTTCTTTTCCGACTTACTTTTTAACTTCTTGCCTTTCTCTTTCTTGACACTCTCAACAATCACATCTTTCGACACACTCACCGTCTCTGGTTTCGCAGCCGGATCTTTGTTCTTCACATTGGTATCTAAATCCCCTCTCTTGGATTTCTTGTTTTTCTCTTTCTTGACACTCTCAACAATCACAGCTCCCGACACATTCACTTCTGCTATCGTCTCTAATTTTGCAACCAAATCTGTGTTCTTCACATTGGTATCCAAATCCCCTCTTCTGGATTTCTTATTTTTCTCTTTCTTGACACTCTTAACAATCACATCTCCTGACACATTCACTTTTGCTACCGTCTCTAACTTTGCAGTCAAATCTGAGTTCTTCACATCGGTATCCAAATCCCACCTTTTGGATCTCTTATTTTTCTCTGTCTTGACACTCTCAACAATCATATCTTCCGACACATTCACTTCTTCCGCTACACTCTCTAACTTCACACCCGAGTCAGTCTTCTTCACATCAGTATCCAAATCCCGTCTTTCGGATTTCTTGTTTTCCTCTTTCTTTTCACTCTCAACAACCACATCTCCTTCCGCATCCACTTCCTCCGCCAAAGTCTCCAACTTTGCATCCAAATCCGCACCCTTCCCATCGGCATCCAAATCCCCTCTTTTCGGTGCCCTAACCCTAGACCCCTTCTTCAACTTCTTCCTAAAAGTAGCCAATGTATCATCCAACCCACCATCACCTCCCACCTTAACCTTCTTAGCATTCTGTCTACTCTTAACCAACATCATCCCGATCGGTTCATTGTCCGACTCAAACCCGCTTTTCCTCTCAGCAGATCTTTTCTTTTTCCCCAATTTCTCCACATCCATATTCTTCTCAGCCCTAATTAGCCAAATTCACATCAAACCCTAGCCCAATCTGCAACAACCCTTAATTAATTCAATCCAAGATTGTTACTTTTGCATCACATTCCATTAATCAATCAAACCCACGTCCCATACTAACTTTCAATCAAAACCCATATAGCAATTCAATACTTATGCATTATGCAGTGATTAAACAACCGATAAAACACAATTCAATCACAATTGGTAACTAAAGGAGCAAAATCAGACCTGTATGACGTCACGAAGTGGCCCAGATTAGCAATCACCTCCCGCCTGAAGCAAATAAGACACTGAAAGACAATTTTTGAAAGACGAAAGCATATAATAATAATAATAATAATCTTTATTGGGTCTCGGCTATATTTATATTTGGACTCGGAGAAATTATTAATTTTTGATTTGCGGAGGGAGAAGGTTAATTTGGGGAAAATGGGTTATTGGGGTTTTGAGCTTTCATTTGATATACACAAATTTATAGGCATTCAATATTATGTTTTCCTATATGTTAACTAATTAATACTCTATTATTATTGATGACACAAGATATATTAAATTATGTATTTGTTGCGTGGATTTTTAAATTACCATTAGCATGACAACTGTTTTTCTCCCACGATTTTTTAAATTACCGTTAACATGGCAGTTGTTTTTCTCCCGCGGATTTTTGAATTGCCGTTAACATGGTAGATGATGTAGCAAATGACGTAACTTTGTAATACAAAAGAAATTGCAACATCTTCTTAATCGGTGTAAGATGTATATCTTAACGATAGATTTGATCTAAATGGCTAGTGTGTAATCACGAAATGAAATGTGAATAGATGGTAATTAGAAATTGTACATCGACCAAAAATCTTTAAACCAAATTTACGATTCGTTTAAATGTTTTGTTGATTAGCATTGTATCAGCGAATCTTCCTGGTATCTTGAATGTTTTAAACATAAAGGTGGAAATCTTCACTATGAATGGAGTAGAGCTTATATGTTAACCAATATGTCATGAGATTTTTCAAATATTAGATGATGGATGATTTAATTAAAATGTGTATCTGCTGGCTGACCTTTTAAATGATCGTTATTCACGGTCGCTTATGTCGCGCGGATTTTTGAATTTTTGTTGACATGATAGGTGATATAACAAACAACATAACTTGCTTACCAATTATATAAAGAAAATACAGGTTCAAAATAATTATTATATGATATAATGATAAATTTTACCAAATAGTTCGTGTAAAAACACACACACAAAACAAAAGGACACATTGAGCACAAATCTTTAAACCAAATGTAAAGCTTCTGAAATCAGTTTGATGAAACTTTTTATTGATTATCAATGTGTCGATGAGCCCTTTTGGCATCTTGAAATTTTCAAACATAGTGGTAAGTTCGGGCAACAAATCTTCATTGCGAACGGAGTGTGACTTTTATGTTAATTGGTACTGTCATTAGATTTTTCAAATATCTGTAACAAATGGTATAACTTGTGTAACTGATATTTCTATATAAAAAATATATTATAATTCTTAAAATTGTTTTTCCCACTAGAATTTCAAAATTTGTTAGCATGGTCGTTTATTTTGTCACTTTTTTTGAACGGCTAATGAATACTTTAAATAGACTACTGGTTAAATTCATTACATCAGGATACATTCGTCTTTCAATATGAGAAAAACATCACCTAAGGCCAACGCAAGCGAACACTTTTAATTTACAATTTACATAATCATCAAGTAATTTGATTTTTTTAGCTATGGGAAATATTATTATTATTATTAGGAAAATTGGAAATAAATAATCCCACCTTTTGTGTATTGGCCGATAATAATCCCACCTTTAAAAATCACTAGCAATGGTCCCACCTTTTAACTATTTTTGTCTCACTAGTCCTCCGTTATGTAACAGCCCAGCTATCGCCGCACCATAATATTGTCCGCTTTGGCTGGGACGTATCACCATCGCCTCACGGCGTTCCAGTGGGCGTTATTCACGTCTTACACAACAACCCCTTAAAGGAAGGGCCAAGAAAGGGGAGCAACGAGTAGGAGAAATGGAGGTTTGGGCTTTAGAGGGGTTTGGCGTTGCTTATATTTTACAAGAGATGCTTACTTATAAATCTGATCATATTAGAGCTCGCCAAGAAGTACTTGGTACTATAATCTTTGGAGGAAGAATACCGACTCCTAAAGATGCTCTAGAATCTTTTCGGTTGTTCGTTCGAGAACTACGATCTTTAGCTCTGGAACTGAATCATTTTCTTTGGTTGCCCAAGTGGAGACTTCCCAGGAGGTCACCCATCCTGCTACTACTCCCACCTGAGCATGCTTAACTGTGGAGTTCTCATTTCATCCACTACCATTAAGCGCCTAAAACGTGTTATGATGGGGAAAGTATATCCACCTCCTTATAAAGAAGGCTTAGTTCTCCTCCCCAACCGATGTAGGATGTTACAATCCACCCCCCTTAAGGGTCCAGCGTCCTCGCGGGACCTGGCACCACCGGTCCGGCCCTGACTCTGATACCATCTGCAACAGCCCAGCTACCGCCGCACCATAATATTGTCCGCATCGTCTCACGGATTTGCTTTTAGTTGCCCAAGTGGAGACTTCCCAGGAGGTCACCCATTCTGCCACTACTCCCACCTGAGCACGCTTAACTGTGGAATTCTCCTCTCATCCACTACCATTAAGCGCCCAAACCGCGTTATGATGGGGAAGGTATCCACCTCCTTATAAAGAAGGCTTAGTTCTCCTCCCCAACCTATGTGGGATGTTACACGTTAAAAAAATACTTAGCGTCGTTATGTTTTTTCCCTAGTTTCAAACCGATGTTTTAGGGCTTTTGATCGGAAGAATGATACGAGTCGACCGATGTAAAACTTATCTCGAAATGGTGATCCAAGCGACGAAAAAATGTTTCAATTCGAGTGCTTGAATTTCCAATTAACAAAAATTAAGCCATTTGAATCACCGTTTCGAAATAAGTTTTACGTCAGTCGACTCATATCGTTCTTCCGATCAAAAGCCCTAAAACATTGGTTTGAAACTAGGGAAAAAACATAACGACGTTAAGTATTTTTTAACGGAGGACCAGTGAGACAAAAATAGCTAAAAGGTGTGACCATTGCTAGTGATTTTTAAATGTGAGATTATTATTGGCCAATATACAAAATGTGAGATTATTTATTTCCATTCCTTATTATTATTATTATTATTATTATTTTATTGTTGTTGTTTTATTATTTTTTACGTGAAGAGAGGTAATAAGTAAATTTGTACTTACCAAATAACTTACGCAAAATTTAAACTCCAGTAATAGGTTGATTTTTTTTTCAGGTCTGTATATAAAAGAAATATTGATATGATTTATTTTTTTATCTATATGTTGATATAACTTTTATTTGAAATCAACCTTTATTTAAAATAACGTATTACGTTTTAATACTGTGAGACAAAAGAAAACATTATTATTTTAATATATTTTAAAAGTGGTTGTGAGTGAAAGAAAGATAAAAAATAATAATAAAGGTATATTATTTAATTGAAAATGAGAGAGAAAGTATACTGTGTTTTAGTGTAATTTTGAATTTGAAGATATGAACAAGAATGAGAATGCTCTAACATAACATAATATAACAATAACATAGCATAATATTAGGGGTCAGATTATTCTTAAAGTGGACAAAATTGAGAAGGATTTATAGCAAAAATAAAATAAAATAAAAACCTCTAAAAAATTAATAAAAAAATCATAATTCAAAGTTTAATAAAAAAAACAAAAAAAGTAAAAACACAAAAATGTTTCCATCGTATTCCTCGTGATAAAAAAAGACACAATGTCGGAGAAAAGGGATCACCGTATTTTTATTTATCATTGTGTTTTTTGTTTATTTTCTTGATATTGTGTTATATTACTCAACATTGTGCTATATTTTGTTTGGCATTTTGTTAAATTTTGCGATCTATTGTGTCTATTTTTATTTACTATCTGTTTTTTTTCGTCATTGTGTTTTCTTGTTTTTTTGGAACATGAATAATTGGGGAAACATTTTAGTTTTTTTATATTTTTTTATTTTTTATTTATATATAGAGTTGATTTGTTTTTTGTTTTTTGTTTTTTTTTTGCTACAAATCTTTCTCACACTTTTTATTTTTGTCTTTTTATACATTTTAACTTTTTCATATAATATTAATATGATATATCTTATATCCAAATAAAATTCATATTATACCTAAAAAAATATAGATGATATTGATTAGATTAACCTAACTAAAAGTTAATGATATTGAACGGCTTCTAAACTATGGGTTAAGTTATTCTACAAAGGTCAACAAAAATGAGAAGTGTGAGAAGGCATGGTTGCTTGACATGCGTCAAGTGGGGACCAAAGGTAAAAGGATATAAAAGTAATAGTACATATTTTCTCTCTCCACATGCAAGTCACATATCGATTCCCCCATCATTTTAAAACGTCCATAACTTTTCATATGATATTAGTTTTTAAAACAAAAATCACCATAATAACAAACATTTTTTTATTTTTAATATGAGTATGACTTTGTTATATAAAAATTAAAAAAAAAATTACGTCATTGTGTTTTTGTGTCTTTTCTTCACAGTGTCTTTTTGTTTGTCATTGGGTTTTTTTCGTCATTGTGTATTTCAAATCATCATTGTGTTTTTTTAAATACTAATAATACGGTTGTGTAATAATAATACGTAAATATTATGATAAAATAACAACAAAGTATATTATATATAAAACACAATGATGAATACATATTACACAATTACATGAAACGTAAAACACAATGGTGAATACATATAACACAATGATCTGAAACGTAAAACATAATGGTGGATACATATAACACAATGACTTGAAACGTAAAACACAATGGAAACTACATATTACGCAATGACATGAACGTGATACACAATGACTAAAACACAATGATAAGTAGAAAGACAGATGATGAGCACAAAGACACAATGACAAACAAAAAGACACTGTGAATAAAAACTCAATTAAAAAGAGTACCAATTGATAACACAATTACCAAAATCTATAACACAATGCATAGAAAAACTCAATTAAAAATCATAATGAACAACCAATGACACAATATAAAAAACCCACTAATTTTTTTAAATATTTATATAACAATATGATACTCATATTAAAGATAAAAAACGCTTGTTATTATGGTGAAAATTTAAAAAAAAAAAATAATGATGCATGAAAACGTTATGGACATTTAAAATGATGGGGAATTGGCATGTACCTTGCATGTGGAAAGAGAAAGTCAACAAAAGTGGGTTATTACCTTTATGCCTTTTTCATCAATTTATTTTTTTAAATTAATCTCCACCATTCAAATCTAAAATCAATGGATTAGATTCCTTCTCACCATTCTCATTTTTGTTGTCTTTTGTATTTTAACTTTACCCTCTAAACTATATATCTATTAAATCCACAAACCATCTAAGCGGTCGTGCCATATTGTTTTTGTCACATGTTTTTTTTCCTTCTGAAAATTAAATTTTTGTATCTCGCTTTTATACCATTTATCTATACTATATATAATATATGTAAGTGAAGAGTTCTCTAACTTATAATGCATAAGGTACATGTTTAAGTAGGGGCATGTTTGAATTGTATACAAATAATTATAACTATAGTACTTCAACTTTATTTAAATTTTATAAATTTAAAAATTAGTTACAACTTTAATCCCTTATGATTACCCATTTTTTACTTTAACTTTATTCTTTTTGGTTTTCTTCATATATGTTTACAAAAATATGGTTAACAAAAATCTAAACATACCTATTTAAACGAGCTTATTTTTGTCGACATTTCCTTATAATTTTTTTTTCAAAACAGATCGATGGTTTAAAATGTACAAGTCATTACTGCATAAATGTATAAGTTGCTTAAAGTACAAAGGTTTACAATCTCATGCTTTCATATAATTACAAACCTTTTATCTTTTTAACTTGTTACAATTCAAAGTTTAAGTAATACTTACAACTTTGATCCCTCAAGTTTATCCAAATAACTCAACTTTAAATTTTTTTTCCTTCTTATGTGTTTTATAAAAATGTGATTAAAAGTATTTAAGTTATATAAATGTTTAAAATGATTAAACGAACATGAGTCAGGCTCGGTATGAAGTTCGAGTCAAGCTAGAGCTAGCATTGGCTTGATGTGCTAACAATCTTTAAGTATTGTTCCCCGCTATATCATGTGAGCACCTGGCTAGTAGAAAAAAAAACCGTCAATAATTACCCACATATCCCAAGAAGTCCAAAGGAAAAGCTCATTTTTTGTCAAATAAAAAAGAAAAGAGAGAAAGTATTTTTATATTTTTATGGGATAAATTACCGATAGATTACAAACTAAATCCATAAATACATTAAAAAAATGTTTTCAGTTTTCGTTGGATAATTTACCGACGAAATGCAACTACAGTTCCAATAAAATCCCGCAAAACATTAGATGAACTTTAATGAAAAAATTCACAAAATCTCACATTTTAAAAAAATTCTAAATATGTCATTTCAAAATTCAAATTCTTTTTTTGTCTCCCTACTAACTCATCGTCGTCTCTACGTTAAGTTCGAGACGACATGTTTATGAACTCATCGTCTCCTCACCATGTTAGCTCAAAGCCTGATGCCTACCCGCCATGTTAGCTTAAAACTCATTGTCTTCCCGTCATGTTAGCTCAAAACTAGCCATATTCCCACCATGTTATCTAAAAAAATTCTAGCTTATCTTTACTACAAACATGGATCATAAACTAATTTAAAAACTATTTAAATATTTTTAATTTTATTGGTTTTTAAATTCTTGTATATTGAATTTTGGATAATAATAATAATACGATTAAGAAAACCTATGTATACCATCAAAATCATTTTATATGTACTCCGCTCAGATTTAATTTTTTAAATAACAAGATTTATTAAATTTAGTTTTTAAGCTATCATGGCGAGGTTGCGACAAGTTTGAGCTAACAGACGGGGAGGTAACGAGTTTTGAGCTAACATGACGGTGAGACGACGAGCTTTGAGCTAACATGACAGGGAAACGACGAGTTGAAAAACATGTCGTCTCGAACTCCTAACGTAGAGGTGACGACTCTGCACTTGGCTACCCAGCGTTTACCGTGGGCCCGATAACTGGTACACCAGAGGTGCGTCCTTCCCGGTCCTCATGTTAGTAAATGGATAAATATGGAATTTAAATTTTGAGAGAACATATTTAGAATCTACCTATAAAAAATTGGCATTTTGAGAATTTTTCCAACTTTAATTCTACATTTTATATATTAAAACAAAAACAACTTTTTACTTTTTATAAATTATTAGTTTACGTTTTAAAGTTTGTTAGTTTTTCTTCATAACCCTTCCGTTTCCTTGTAGTCTCTTCAATATTTTTGTACTTTGCTTTCTAAGGGGCTAAGGGCTATCCAAAGGATATAATTATAGAGATATATTCTCTAAAATTATGTGAGAAGGGTTTGTAAATTATAGGGTGGGGTTGTGAGTGTAAGTTATAGGGTGGAGAGAGAAAAGGTAGTGATTTTTTGTAAATTTGAGGAGAAGGCAGTGGCTTTTTTGTAAATTATAGGGTAGAGAGAAAACTGTAATGAAAAAGGTATAAAAAATATTATTTAATTGAACAGGAGAGAGAAATGTAGTGTTTTTTAGTGTAATTATATGATATATATGGATATAGGGATAGAGAACTGGATGAGAATGCTCTAAGTTAGGATACAGGTTACACCAATATCGTCACATCAGATATTATTAACTTAAGAGGAAAGATATAACAAATCTTACTATTTTTTTTATAAACTTATTAGTTTGAAGCCTATGTATTACACGAGTAATTGATGAAAATTTTAAACTTTAGCCATTAAGTGAAATTCAGTCAACAAAATGATCATATATTGTTAATACAATTACAATTTGCATTAAAATTGTAAAAATTGCATAACTAATGTTACACAAATATGTTACAAATAAGTAAAAAACTTCCTTGTACACTAATTTGTTGTTATATTGGTTGGTGTACATTATTTATCAAAAATCAAAATCTTTAGTCCATGTGCTCTTGTAACTATTGAAAATGTAACATATAGGTTTACTTGTAACTCTTGATGTAGCCACGTATAGTTGTCCGTGTGACAAATAAGGTTCGTTCAAATACATACCAACCCTAAATAATGATAAATATATCATTGAAACTAACAAAAAAATATTCATACACATAAAATATCGTACCTTTTAAACAATTAATATGATGTCATTTGAGATTATCTGTTCATGTTTATCCAAAAAACATAATTATTCCAAAAACCAGATTACTGAACTTTTATGATATAATCATCCTTAAAATCTTTAGAATTTAAAATTGATTGATCATGATAAATTTTGTTGTCATTAATAAATGCATGACAAATTTTTAATTGATTTTAGATTTTACAATTAAAAGTTGTATAATTAATCAACATATAATATCGAAAATTAAAATATAACAAAATGATTTCTTTCATTTCATATGAATGTAATTCATAGAAAAATGACAAAGACATACTAACCTTAAAGTCATTATTCAAATAACAGTGATTATTCTGAGTTAGAGGATATTAGAAGATTTAAATATGCATAAAGTGAAGGTAGTGATTTTTATTTACAATAGTTCAAAGTATTAGATAAGAAATATTTAAATTTTGAATATTAATACCGTATTATTAGTTAATGTTATGGAAAGTTGTTGAAGTACTTAATTAATCGATATATATATATATATATTTTAACAACTTATATAGAAAAGAGGAAGAAGAAGAAGCAAAGATTTAGGATTTTATGAAAGCATGGTAAATGATTTTAACTTAACTAACTTTTTTTTACAATTAATATGATAATAGAATATCCTTAAATGTAACGAAGAACATGATTAAGTTACAAATAATAAGAAAAATAAAAATAAAAATAATAAATATTTCTATTAAGTTACATTATAATTAAGGTGTGAATCTTAATGAATTTGTATAACATATTTTAATAATAAATGTTATAACTGTAATTTTGTAAAAAAATTTTGTGTATAGCTTTATTATTATGAATATAAACCATAATAAACGCTTTAATTATGTACTAACCAACAGAAAACACTAACATAACCTCAATTCATTGTATTTGTGTAAAAATAAAATTAATAAGTTAATAACTTAATATAATATTGAAATTATGTAAAAAAACCTAACGAAACAATATTTTATGAATCTAGGTTTCAATATCCTAAATGATTTTTGGGAAACGAAAATAGTGGGATGGGAGTTTGGGACTGAAAAAGATTTTTTGGCTTAAAATTTGGAATTTAAATGCTTTTAATTAAATAATTTGTCTTATAAGCCATATTAAATTAAATATATTTAAATGTATAAAAAGGTATAAATCAAGTCATAAAATATATGTTTTGAAGAATTTTGCTCTAAGCTATGGAAAAAATATTGAAAACTAAATATTGATCTTTTTATTACTAAACCCTTTATATTACATAAAAAGTCAAATAAATAAATGACATATAGTTCATATGGTAAATCGTTATACATATGGATTGTAATTATAATATTCAACTTTAATGAGTTAATTAAAGCTAAATACTAAGATTTATGTAATATATATATTTTCCATGTTTGCAATATTTATACAGAATGTTTAGAGAAAATTAAGAAAATACACATTTTCTTAAGTTTAAATGCATATGAGAAAATTTTAAGTCCAAATTTGAAACCAACCTTATATAAAATATTATGCACTGTTGCTCGAATCCCAGTTTAAAAACAATTTGTAGTTTATTACCATACATCTCCAATATACGCCTTTATTTTCCTTAATTTGCATTCATATATGACTTGAAAATTTTATTCTAAAGGTCTGCAATTTCAATGTTGAAATTTCCTTATTTTCTTATTTCACAATTAATCTTAATGAATGAATCGGTTTGTATTTACTTTTAATAAAAATAACTTGAATTCATATATTGAAATAGCTTAAAGATAATGGGCCATATATTAAAATAGGTTGAAAAAAAGATGAGGATAGCTATGAGATTAACAAGTGGCAAAATTGAGTAGTTTTTTTATTAGAATAGATAGATATGTTGAATTTAAGAAAACATCATATTATTACTATATATAATTAACATGTTTGGTGCCGCAAGTGGCCTATTGGGCCATTTGGCGGCACCGTATTGGTCCGTGATTTTTTAGTTCAGTTATCATAATAAACGTATTGGCCGATGATTTTTTTTAGTTCAATTACCATAATAAATGTAATGGAAACCGACCAAACATCAACCTTTTTTGCTTTAGTTTCGGGATCATGGCAAATCTAAAAGGAACCGACCGAGTTCGCGCAGACTCACGGTCTTATATAAAGCCCATGATCGAAAATGCTACCGACCCCCCCTCCAATTGGTCATTGGTCCACCTCAAGTTTTATATATTTTAGTTCCGGTACCGTAAGGTATGTAATCAAAACCGACTGAATTCGTGTTAAGTTACTGACTCAATGCTCGGGACTGACAATGCTTGGGTTTTACCACCGCCCGGGCTTGCCAGCCAAATAAACATTGTCTCAAATAATGTTTTTATATTTTAATTTGACGAATTAATTTTTTGGGTTTTAACCCTCAAATTTTACCAATGGTGTCTATATCGTAACGAACGCAGTCGGTACTAACCGAATTCGTGTCGACTCATCGTTGTAACGCTGGGTTTTACCAACGCCCAGATTTCAACGCTGGGGTTTGCCAGCTGCCCCGGGGCAACGTGCCGGGTAGAAAAACTAATTATATTATAAACAAATTGAAAAGGGAAAACGATGTAAACAAAACTAAACTAAGATATGAGGTAAATTTGATAGCATATGCGTTTGTGATTCACTTACATGTACATATTCCCAACTTACTTTTGTATAAAACTTGCATAGAGACGTAAAAAAAGTAATAACTTCTTAATGATATATATGGAAAATTTTAAAATACAATTTTCATTATTTTAAAATAGTGAAATTATATTATTTTATTATATTACTTAATAAAAAAAATACTTATTTATGTTTGTATTATTATAACTATTTTATATAAACTAGTTTTATTTTAGCCTGGCCGTATAGAAAAAATTTCCACCTAAATTCCAAGTACATACCCTTTTCCACTAAATATGGTCAATGACAATATCTAGGGACAATATTACTCAACTAGTGTCATTACTAGTCAATGATGGTTAGTAATGGTCAATGGTGATTAGCTAGGGTCAATATTAGTCATTGATGGTTACTTGGGGCTAATATTAGTCCACACTACTCCCAAACTATACCATTTTTTATAATCTAACTTCATGCCTAATGATTGGACTTGAACACGAGACTTTCCACCAAAAGACATAAACCTCTATCACTATGCCAACTACCCAAGGGACAATAATAGACAATTCAAATCAATGATAGTCAATTGGGATCATTATTGGTTAATGATGGTCAGTTAGGGTCGAATATGGACAATGATGGTAAACATTGATCAATGACGATCCGATATAACTCACCATAGCCCAATATAACTAATCTAATATGACTCACAGCGACATGATATAACCTTGTAAGACTTATATGGCATACCAAAGCCCGATAGATTATTGTTTGAATGGGCATTCAAAATCTCTGATCTGACGGTTGAACTTTGGAATGCAATAAGCGTAAATGTTTTCAAAGAGCGATGGTCGAGTACTTCATGTTGGAATTATGGACCGATTCGGGTAAGTCAATACGGCCAACCGGGTTATGACCCGTGAGAGTTACACCGTGAGTTAACGAGCCATTGACCCGCTTAAATTAGTTAACCGGGTTAGATACTTTAACGAGATGAAATTACATGGAGCGGGCTTTGGAACAAGAAGTGGACTTGTTGGTCCATTAGGTTTATAACTAACTAAGTTAGTTAAACCTAATTATAGGTTATATAAACACATGATGTTATGGACATAATCTTAACCCTAAGATAATCAACAAGTCCATCTCCCTTCTTCCTCCACCCCATCGCCGGCCAACCTGCACCACGGTCGTTGCCCGACCATCGGCGCTGTCCAGCCACCGCCGCTGCTTGCTGCAGCCGCCTGCCGGCGCCACTGACGCCAGCCGTCGCCGCCCGTCGCCACTCACAGCCGCCGCCGCCGCTGTCCGGATACCACCACCACCACTGCCGTTGCCGTCGTGCACCGCCACTGATTGGTCGTTGGATCTCGTTGTGTCACCTAGCTCGGTTCGTTAGCCTTCGGTGTCTCAACCGCTTAATTATTAACCGAGGTAAACTTAAATATATTGTTAGTTTATATTTAATGTTTTGACTCGTACTCATATTGTCTGTAACCGGATCCTGTCGGGTTTAGTTTTCGATGCTGATTAATATATATATTCCGCTGCGTATAACTATAATTAATAAGATTAATTATTATTAACCACATTTATTGAACCGGTTTTAATAAACAAAATTTTAACTGATCACCACTGAAACCCAGCAGTGGTATCAGAGCCTTGGTTACAATATACGAGTCGAATCCGGTATTTTCACCGGTTCTACATCATAAACTTCAAGTTAGTTGATGTTTTTGATCTAGATAGAATATTAGGGCAATTCTAGTTTGGTCAAAAATTTTATTTATTTGACCAAAATATTGCCTGACTTATTTTTCGTTGAAAATGTAAATCTGGCCCGACCTTTTTTGTTTGGTTGAATGATTTTTATTTTGGCCATATGGATGGTTCAAAAGTTGTATTTAGTTTATGGTTTTATTTTATGGTTTTTGGCCACCTTGATGGTTCAAAATTGTAATAGATAGGGTTTAGTTTTTCATTACTTGTATTAGTGTAATTTTGTAACGAAGAAGACCTGAAGGAAACCGAGGACGAGCTCATGGAGTTCTTGAAGTCAATGGGAGTTACCAAAGATGACGGGATGCACAAAGAGTCCATCCTTGTGGTTGTTTTGTGTTGTGACCCCTTGACCCGATTGATCTTGCTAATAGGCTCTAGCAAGATCAATCACTAATCATGGCCATTTAAGATTTACATATTCTGTTTGCTATTTTGGTTGCTTGCTTGATTATAATAGGATTATAATACCACCAACCTAATACCAAATATATTAAAATAAATTAACCAATCAAGTTTTGCAAAATTAAACTAAATTTAATTTTCCATAACTAATAACTTAATATGTAAAACCATTAACTTAAAATTGGTTGGTATTATCGAGGCAAACTTAGTTTTAATAGGTTATATAAAACTAAGTGTCCTGAGAGATGAAAGGGTTCATCAAGTTGTCTTAATCAATAAAGTAAAACTGGACTTTTACTCTATTCGGTAATATTTAAAATTAATCCCAATTTAAATAAATAGTCTATGCCATCCTACTATAAGTCACACTTGAGGCATACTGCGAAACTTCAAGTGTTTGGAGCTACAGCATCACACTTGATTTCCAGCCTATTGACGTGTGTGAACATATATATAAATTTGGATAAAAGTTCCACACAAATCGGGTTTTTAAAGATGGTTTTCACCAACAACCAAACCACACACGAAAGGCAAGTGTACCTATCGTTTGTAGCAAAGTATCGACAAGAACCGAGTGTCAATCCATGGACACGGCGAACTTTTGATAATAAATCTTTGTAATTAATTTAACCAAACAAGCAATCAAATTGATTTTTCAAATTACTAAACTAATATATAACAATAACAAAGGACCCAATTACAAATTTTGTCCTTTAAAAAAAGCCAAATTACGGTTCGTGTCCTTTCCTTGCAGGCGGTGTCCTTTAAACTTTTTTTTCCTACAAGTTTTGTCCTTTACGCTAACTGGGTTAGAAAAAGTCAGTTAAATCCCCTCACGTGAGACGCATGTGAGGGCATTTTTGTCTTTTCGTCTACCTGCAACTTCTTCTTCCTCTTTTCTTCTTCCCCCTATCTCTCCTCTCATATGCATCCACCATCACCACCCACCTTCTTCTTTCAACATCCAAAACCCCACCACCACCTGTTGCCGACTGCCACCACTACCCACCACCTACCGCCGCCACCATCACAACTGGTAATCGATGGCACCGTCCATGTTATCCATGGCAGCGGCGGCATCTTCTCGCTCAAGAAACGTGACAAAGCCAAAGGAGCGGTGCTTCTGTGTGGCCTGATCTAACGGTGTCTTGACATCCTTAATGTCTCCGAAGGGGATGAAGGCTGAATGGAGTATGGTTTCGTTTACTTCCTCCGCCAGCCCACCTAATCAAATATTCAATTACAGGTATGAGTATGAATATGAATATAGAACTAGGGAAAAGGGTGTGTTTCTTACCGACGTAGAGGGTGTTCTTCTGCACATGTTGGTTCATTCTTTTCTTGTCTGGAGGAACACCGTGACTCAAGTCTCCTACTAAATATTGACGAAACCCGGCCCGACTGAACAAACCTAGAGACGGCTGGCTAATCCAATGGAAGGGTTTTCTTCTTTCTTTCTTTTTTCCAGGTCAAAACAGGTTTCAGGTTGAAATTGAATCAGAGGGTTTCTTGACGGATTTGGAGCGATTAAGGGTGGAATTAGGTGAGGGTTTTAGTGGGTAATCGATGGCTGAGGTTGAATTGATGGTGTAAGATCGGTTGTAGATTGAGGGTTGTTGTTTGTGGTGATCGGAACCGATCATTTTTAGGGTTTTCGATTGAATTGAAATGAATTTGGATTGGGATTATGATGGTTTGATTTTGTGGGTGAGATTGAAGGTGATGGTGGCGGCGGTAGGTGGTGGGTAGTGGTGGCAGTCGGCAACACGTGGTGGTGGGGTTTTGGATGTTGAAAGAAGAAGGTGGGTGGTGATGGTGGATGCACATGAGAGGAGAGATAGGGGGAAGAAGAAAAGAGGAAGAAGAAGTTGCAGGTAGACGAAAAGACAAAAATGCCCTCACATGCGTCTCACGTGAGGGCATTTAACTGACTTTTTCTAACCCAGTTAGCGTAAAGGACAAAACTTGTAGGAAAAAAAAGTTTAAAGTACACCGCCTGCAAGGAAACTTAGAAAAGGACACGAACCGTAATTCGTCTTATTTTAAAGGACAAAATTTGTAATTCTGTCATAACAAAGCAAATAAAATACAACTAACAATCAATCCAAACAAGGCTACTTAGACTATGCATCCACTTAAACTTAGTGACAAAATGACAATGATAATGGCAAACATCATGTATTAAGCATCAATATCAAATTCCAATCAAGACAACCTAATACTAACAACACAACATGATGGGTGTTTTTCAAAATAGTAACCATAGATTAGTAAGTTTGTCAAAACTACCTAATCTCATAATCAAAGGAAAGCTAGCATGAAAATAACAAACTAACCACCTAAAATCATGTAAAGTAGACAAGTTCAAGAACACTAGTTAAACACATGAATCTTTTAAGTAGCAAAATATAAACTAAGGATTATGGCCTTAATCTCTAGCAAACATCAAACAACTCAAAGAATCATGTTATCACCATACAATTTTTCAATATCAAGTGATAGGTTTCATGCTTGTTAAAATTCATAACCAAGTTAGTTTTCATTAGTCATTCTAACTTAATGATATAAACAAAGTATGCAAAAACAAACTAAGTCTATAAAAAAATACTCAACACATAGTTTTCCAACATATTATGGTTAAGCATCTATCAAACTAACAAGATTAGGAATTAAAACAAGCATTCAACCATTAAACTCTACTCAAGAACATGTCATAAAATTAAAGAACACCAACTTGCCAAAATCATGCATATATAAGATATCACATAAATAAAAGTTTCAACATAATCTAAGTAGTAAAAGTATTAGCCCATAAGGCTTGATACAACAAACAAAATCAAAGTAGTCTTACAAAGCATTGTTAAGAACAAGAAATTTCAAACTAAGATGAATGATGATTGCTACTTGAAAGGATGATCACAGAAGATGGAAGCCTTGAATTCTCTCTAGCAAACACACAATAATTTTCCAGCAAGTTTTGAGAATTCCACTAAGGCTCCACACTTGAAATGATAACAATGGAAGTGTATTTATGCATTCTGGACGTCTGGCACGGGCAGGTGCACAGGCACACACGGCCGTGCACTAATGTGGAAAGTCAACCCATTGCTTTAGTCTGACCAAAAAGTCAGATTTCTCTGTTCGGGCACGGGCTTGCACGGGCTGGCACGGGCATGCATGGCCGTGCACGGGCTTGCATGGGCTTGTTATTTTGAACTTTCTCAGCTGTAGAACATGTACTGGCTTGCACTGGCATATTTCCAGGTTGGCACGGGCCCATGCACGGGCTGGCATGGGCGTGCAGGTCTGGCAGATTGCTTGTTTTTGTCCTCGAAACGACATCTTTTCATGTTTTCTTTGTCGGGCGGGTGCCCGGACCTGCAAATTGACAAATAACTCAAATAAGTACCTAAAACAATGAATTTGCATGGAGTTCGGGATAAATATGAAGGTAATTTGATGCAATAAGATGTATACTTTGTGTTACATCAAACATCCCCACACTTGAACTTTGCTTGTCCTCAAGCAAATGAAACAAACTCCACAATAGCAATAATAACCCGCAAGCAATAATCAATCAAATCTTTAATAGATCAAGCAAGCATTGTATATATGTCTAAACAAGCGTAATAAGAATGAAGACATAATCGAGAGAACATTACAAATTGTCATCACATTCCCACGTTGCAATCCTCATAGTGTTCACTCATACACTCGGCTATATTTAGTGATCATGCGTGTAATAGTGCATGTTGAGAACACTCGATGCCAAGACGATGACTAAGCAAGGCATAGGCTTATTTAAGGGTCAAATCAAACCGACACATACATGGCATAAAACACGAGTACTCGAGGGTTGTAACTTGGCTTAGGGTTAGGGTGAGGAATTTTTGGGAAAAGTGGCTAAACAGCTAGAAAATTCGGAACTAAGTTAGCTACAAAACGAAATCTAACTAACTAAACCAAATGGTTTAAACGGGCTGAGAGCTAACTAACCAAAAATTGCTCTTTGAAATCAAGTTTCACCTAATATATGATGAACTAACTTCATAACTTCTCTTCTTTTCTTACAAAGATTTTTTTTTTTTGCCATAAGTAATGAATATTTACATACAAATTTTTCACTTTGGGAGAAAGCATTGTGCTTCTAAAGTTCCCAAGTGAATAAAATACAACAAAAATGAAATACAAAAAATAACTAACTTAGCTGAACCGGATTTCTAACCAAAAATGGATGAAAATATAAAAGGCTATTTTGGGTAAGTGGCGATAAAAATAGGGCGAAATAATAAAAACACGGGAAAAGGCCAAACATGGGCTACTAAGCGATAATGTGTGTAAGGAAAATATAAGTGGAAAAATGGCTAGACAAAGGGTTTATCCTAAATTCCTCAATGGCTTATGCCATGTATATGTATATGGTTTTAAAATGCAATCCCAAAAACAAGTTCTACCTTACAATAATCACCCGGCTCACTCAATTACCCGCAAAAACATGGGAAAAAATAATGATGAGGCCAATTCACGGAAACGGACGGAATGGGTAACTTTTGCAAGGTAAGAATGTGAATCTTTTTTGTCATGCTTAAAGGTATGTCTTTTTAAAGATTTTTGGCTTGAATGTCTTAAAGATTGATGCTTTGACAAAACAATTAAAGTTGAATTAAAATTACCCGCGCATGCAAGATCAAGATTCACACTTTTCAATGCCCAATATGCCTTATGCTCGAGTTCAACAGAGAGATGACACGCTTTCCCGTACACCAATTTAAAAGGTGTCGTACCAATCGGTGTCTTGTAGGCTGTACGGAAAGCCCACAGTGCGTCATCTAATTTCTCGAACCAATCCTTACGGTTCTGACTAACCGTTTTCTCCAAGATCCTCTTGATGCTCCAATTCGTGACCTCGACCTGCCCGCTCGTCTGCGGGTGATATGGTGTAGAGAAGCAATGATGGACACCATACCGGGACAATGCCTTCTCCAACTAGGCATTACAAAAATGTGTCCCTTGGTCACTAATCATTGCTATGGGGGCACCAAAGCGGAAGAACAACTTCTTCAAGAATTTCACCACCGACCTAGCATCATTTGTGGGCAAGGCTTGCGCCTCGGCCAATTTTGAAACATAATCAACCGCCACTAGGATGTAACGGTAGCTGAAAGAAGTCGGGAAAGGTCCCATGAAGTCGATGCCCCACACATCGAAAACCTCGTAGACCTGAATCGGTCGCTGGGGCATCTCGTCTCGTGATTGAGATGTTGCTCACCCTTTGGCAAGCATCACAAGACTAAACCATATCATGAGCATCACGGAATATGGTTGGCCAGAAGAAACCGGCATCAAAGACCTTCTTCGCTGTGGATCTGGCTCCTTGGTGTCCTTCGGTCGGGCCATCGTGGCAGTGTCTCAAGATCTTTTGAGCCTCGTCACCATACACACACCTACGCATGAGCTGATCGGCACCAACACGAAACAAGTAAGGATCCTCCCAAAAGTAGTGCTTAACATCAGAAAAGAATTTCTTCTTTTTCTGGTGAGTCAGACGCTTAAGTACGATCCCACTAGCAAGAAAATTCGCAATGTCAGTGAACCAAGGATGATCCTCATCCCGTGTCTCGATATGCATGAGGAACTCGTGGGGGAAATTGTCATTTATGTGAACCCCCATTTGTTCCGATGAAGCTGAGCACTCAAGACGGGAGAGGTGGTCGGCCACGACATTCTCAGCACCCTTTTTGTCATGGATCTCAATGTCAAACTCCTGCAGCAACAAAATCCATCGAATAAGTCTCGGCTTCGCATCTTGTTTGCTGAACAGATAGCGAAGGGCTGCATGATCCGTGAACACAATGGTCTTAGAAAGGACAAGATAAGACCGAAATTTATCGAACGCGAAGACAACAGCAAGGAGCTCCTTTTCAGTCATCGTGTAGTGCTCCTGCGCATCATTCAGTGTCCTGCTCGCATAATAAATCGGATGAAAATGCTTATCCCGCCTTTGACCTAAAACCGCCCTGACTGCAAAGTCACTCGCATCGCACATCAACTCGAAAGGCAAGGACCAGTCGGGGGCAACCATGATTGGGGCATTCACCAATTTCTCCTTCAACTGCTCAAACGCCTGAAGACATTCAGAGGAGAAAACGAATGGGGCATCTTTCTCGAGGAGTTTCGTCATCGGGCGGGCGATTTGGGAAAAGTCCTTTATAAATCACCGACAAAATCCCACGTGACCGAGAAAACTCCTAATAGACGAATTTGGTGGAGGGAGCTTCGAAATGGTGTCAACTTTGGCTCGATCAACCTCAAGCCCCGCCTGTGAAATCTTATGCCCTAACACAATGCCCTCCTTCACCATGAAGTGGCATTTCTCCCAATTAAGAACAAAGTTGGCCTCCTCACAACGAGCCAACATTCTCTCCAAATTTTTCAACCAATGATCAAAAGAACTCCCAAAAACAGACAAATTATCCATGAAAACCTCCATGGAGTCCTTGATCATATCATGAAAAATCACCACCATACATCTCTGAAACGTGGCTGGGGCATTACACAGTCCAAAGGGCATCCGCCGGTAGGCGAATGTGCCATAGGGACATTTGAATGTCGTCTTCTCCTGATCCTCAGGAGAGATGGGGATCTGAAAGTATCCCGAGAAACCGTCAAGAAAGCAATAGAACATCTTTCCCGACAGTCGCTCCAATATCTGGTCAATGAAGGGGAGTGGAAAATGGTCTTTCCTCGTAGCGTCATTGATTTTGCGGTAGTCAATGCAAACTCTCCATCCCGTGACGGTACATGTATGAATCAACTCGTTCTTCTCATTAACAACAACCGTCATACCGCCCTTTTTCGGGAAGACCTGCACCGGGCTCACCCATGGGGAATCAGAGATCGGATAAATCAATCCAACATTGAGAAGCTTGATGACCTCTTTCTTCACAACGTCTTGCATATTAGGGTTGAGACGCCGTTGGTGCTGCCCCACGGGTTTGTACTCCTCCTCCATCAAGATCTTATGGGTACAAAAGGATGGACTGATCCCTTTTATATCTATGATCTTCCAGGCAATCACGTGCTTATGCCTCTTCAGAACCATGAGCAACTTCACCTTCTCCTCGCTCGACAAACTAGCAGAAATGATAACAGGAAGGCGTGACCCATCCTCTTAGAAGGCATACTTCAAATGGGACGGGAGCTCCTTAAGCTCAATAGATGGTGGGTCCACAACAAAAGGTTTTGCCTCAGGCTCGGCAACGCGATCAACATCCTCAATCCTATCTAAACACTCAGGAGGCTCGTGGTCCACACCACAGACCAACTCCTCAAATAGAGGTCCACTGACCAAGTCAGAAATCCCTCCAACGCACAACTGAGTATCCAAAGAGTACTCCTCACACGTGTCCTGTATGTGCTCACAAACGCAAGAATCGACAGTATCAATGTATAGCACGTCATCATGATCATGTGGGTGGCGCATGGATCTCCTAATATCAAAGGTCACCTCCTCGTCTCCAACTCTAAGAGTGAGTCTGCCAGTGCAGACATCAATGAGAGCTCTAGCATGCTAGGAAAGGTCGACCTAGGATGAGTGGTACATTTTTATCCTCATCCATGTCCAAGATCACAAAGTCAACAGGAAACACAAATTTGTCGATTTTCACAAGCATATTCTCAACTATACCCCTCGGGTATTTCACCTAGCGGTCGGCAAGCTGAATGCTCATGCGTGTAGGCTTAGGCTCACCTAGGTCTAGCTTTGTAAAAACAGAATAAGGCATCAAGTTTATGCTAGCACCTAGATCGGCTAAAGCGTTACTAACTGACAAACTACCGATCAAACATGGAATGGTAAAACTGCCCGGATCGGTCATTTTTTTGGGCAGTTTATTCTGAAGAACCGCTGAACACTCCTCATTCAAAGTCACACAAGAAAGCTCCTCTAATTTCTTCTTATTCGAGAGGACCTCTTTAAGAAACTTAGCATACTTAGGCATTTATTTCAATGCATCGAGAAATGGAAGATTAATGTGAAGCTGCTTAAAAAGTTCTAAGAATTTCCCGTACTGCTCTTCTATCTTCTGCTTCTTCAAACGGCCTGGGTATGGAATAGGAGGAACATAAGTCCTAACTGGTTCACTGGTTTGTGCGGTATTTTCTGGGATTAACCTTGGTTGCACCTCACCAGGAGTCTCAGTCTCGATCTCATCGGCAATCGGTTTTGGTGTGGAAACCGATGCATCAACAGGAATGGTGGATCTATCACTCCTCAGGTTAATCGCCTTAGCCTCGGCTCATGGATTAGTCTTGGTATTACTCGGAACGCCACCCTGTGGTCTCGCAGAGAGGAGCTGAGCAATATGTCCAGCCTGATTCTCAATGGTTTGAATGGACTCTTTCTGATTCCTCAACTCGAGATCGTGTCTCTGGAGAGTCTCATCAATCTTCTGGTTCCTCTGTTCAGCCAGTTTGTTTGAGGTCTCGGTTTTAGCCAAAAGTTGAGTCAAAAGATTTTCAACACTAGACCCCCCACTAGACTGACCACCACTGCTGGGACCCTGAAACTGAGGCTTTTGCTGGTAAGATTGGTTCTGGGGTTGACTTTGGTAATTTGGATTTCGTTCAACCCCGGTGGCTTTTGATTCTGATTTTGACTGCCACCACCATCTTTCCAATTGAAATTTGGGTGGTTTCTCCATCCCGGGTTATAGGAGTTGCTGTAGGCATTGTTTTGGCTGCCCACAAAGTCAACATCCTCCACCACCATGGCCTGCTGCCACTAACTGGTCTGGTGTTTCCCGTCACACACCCCACAACGAGAGCTAGACTTAGCCAAATTTGATTGCATCTGGTCAAATCTTTTGGTCAAGGCTTCTAACTGAGCGGAAACAAGGGTATTAGAATTGACATGAAGAACGCCCTTAGTGGAAGGAATACTACGAGGCGGATTATATGCAAAACTCTTCTTAGAAGCTCGCTCCAAGACATCCAACTCCTCATTGGGAGTACACCTACCGAAATCTCCTCCTGCAACCTGATCACCGGCCTGCTTCTGTGCTCCGGATAAAGCATCAAAGAACGTACGGCACTAAAGACCGCGACTCAAACCGTGATGAGGGCATTTTCTCAACAAGCCCTTGAACCTCTCCCATGCAGCATGAAGTGACTCATCATCATCAACACGAAAACCAGTGATTTTTGCCCGGTATCTTGCAGTTTAATCGGGTGGGAAGTACTGAAGAAGAAACTGTTCAACCAAGTGGTGATGGAACCGGAAGGGAGTGCCTCTAACCACTCCAAGGCAGCCCCGCGAAGTGAGAACGGAAAAAGTCGGAGTCTCACGACATCGTCCGTACACCCTTGAATTTTGAACGTCGCACATAATCGAAGGAAATGCGCAACATGAGAATGAGGGTCCTCGTTCGAGAGGCCATGGAAAGAAATGGAATTTTCAACCATATGAATAATACTCGACTTGATCTCGAAACTCACGGTCATCTCGGGCTCCGTAACACTGCTGCGGTAGCCATCGAGGGACGGCGTGGCGAAGTCATCCATGCGACCTTGATTGTTCGGATCCACCATCTCTTCAACCTCGGGGTTCGCGTCGTCCTCCACAACTTCGTTTTCAATGACCTCGGCAATCTCGTGTGCTCTCCTCCTCAAACCTTTTCGAAGATGTCGCTCGGGTTCGGAAAGGGGGGAAACAAGATCAGGACCGGGTGTGGTGGACATGCATCACCCGAAAGAAACGCGGAATGGAAACAAACAAGACACAGAAAACTACCTAAAAATATAACTAATAAAATAAAACAAGATGAATAAAAATGAAATAGACTAAAATAACACAGAGCAAAAATATCAACATGGCAAATCAATTACTCGTATCGTTTTCAAAAGTAAAACACCGCGTCCCCGGCAACGGCGCCAAAAACTTGATGTGTGTGAATATATATATAAATTTGGATAAAAGTTCCACATAAATCGGGTTTTTAAAAATGGTTTTCACCAACAACCAAACCACACACGAAAGGAAAGTGTACCTATCGTTTGTAGCAAAGTATCGGGAAGAACCGAGTGTTAATCCATGGACACGGCGAACTTTTGATAATAAATCTTTGTAATTAATTTAACCAAACAAGCAATCAAATTGATTTTTTCAAATTACTAAACTAACATATAACAATAACAAAGCAAATAAAATACAACTAACAATCAATCCAAACAAGGCTACTTAGACTATGCATTCACTTAAACTTAGTGACAAAATGACAATGATAATGGCAAACATCATGTATTAAGCATCAATATCAAATTCCAATCAAGGCAACCTAATACTAACAACACAACATGATGGGTGTTTTTCAAAATAGTAACCATAGATTAGTAAGTTTGTCAAAACTACCTAATCTCATAATCAAAGGAAAGCTAGCATGAAAATAACAAACTAACCACCTAAAATCATGTAAAGTAGACAAGTTCAAGAACACTAGTTAAACACATGAATCTTTTAAGTAGCAAAATATAAACTAAGGATTATAGCCTTAATCTCTAGCAAACATCAAACAACTCAAAGAATCATGTTATCACCATACAATTTTCCAATATCAAGTGATAGGTTTCATGCTTGTTAAAAATCATAACCAAGTTAGTTTTCATTAGTCATTCCTAACTTAATGATATAAACAAAGTATGCATAAACAAACTAAGTCTATAAACAAATACTCAACACTAGTTTTCCAACATATTATGGTTAAGCATCTATCAAACTAACAAGATTAGGAATTAAAACAAGCATTCAATCATTAAACTCTACTCAAGAACATGTCATAAAATTAAAGAACACCAACTTGTCAAAATCATGCATATATAAGATATCACATAAGTAAAAGTATTAGCCCATAAGGCTTGATACAACAAACAAAAATCAAAGTAGTCTTACAAAGCATTGTTAAGAACAAGAAATTGCAAACTAAGATGAATGATGATTGCTACTTGAAAGAATGATCACAGAAGATGGAAGCCTTGAATTCTCTCTAGCAAACACACAATAATTTTCCAGCAAGTTTAGATAATTCCCCTAAGGCTCCACACTTAAAATGAGGACAATGGAAGTATATTTATGCATTCTGGACGTTTGGCACGGGCAGGTGCACGGGCACGCACGGCCATGCACTAATGTGGAAAGTCAACCTATTGCTTTAGTCTGACCAAAAAGTCAGATTTCTCTGTTCGGGCACGGGCTGGCACGGGCATGCACAGCCGTGCACGGGCTTGCATGGGCTTGTTATTTTGAACTTTGTCAGCTGTAGAACTTGCACTGGCTTGCACCGGCACATTTCCAGGTTGGCATGGGCCCATGCACGGGCTGGCATGGGCGTGCAGGTCTGGCAGATTGCTTGTTTTTGTCCCCGAAACGCCATCTTTTCATGTTTTCTTTGTCGGGCGGGCGCCCGGACCTGCAAATTCATAAATAACTCAAATAAGTACATAAAACAATGAATTTGCATGGAGTTCGGGATAAATATGAAGGTAATTTGATGCAATAAGATGCACACTTTGTGTTACATCACCTATCCCTTCAAGGTGAAAGGGTTTCGTTGACATATCCGACTCTTTCACAAGTGACTATACTTGGGCGACTATTACTTTACTCTCTTGTTACGTGATACAGCTGTCTGGAGACTAAGGTGGACATAGATGAGGCTAAACATATCTACTTAGGCAAATGTTGTCTTAATATGCCTCGTAAACGAGAGTTGTGCTCTATCCACAATTGACAATCGTTGTCTGTCTGCCTAACCACTTACTAATGTTGTGTGCTATAGCTGCCATTAGTAACTGAAAGCCAGATTCTCAAGTTCCTATTTAATAATGTTATTGGGTCATTAATAATAGGATTAAAAACATCAAAAATACTAATAAAATTTACTTTTGCTTAATTCAACAGATGTCTACTGATAATAACTCCTCATTCACCCTCAAGGCTATCCTTGAGAAAGAAATGTTGAATGGCACCAACTTTCTTGAGTGGCACCACAACTTGGGACTTGTTCTCAAGATGGCAAAGAAGCACTATGTTCTCGATGGACCTGTTCCAACCGAGCCTGAAAACAATATTGCTGATGCTAGGAGGGTTCTTGACAAACATATGGACGAATCTGCTGAAGTCGCCTGTATCATGCTAGCCACCATGTCTTACGAGCTTGCTAAAGGCTTGGAAGATTTTGGTGCCTATGAGATGCTTGAGCAACTCAAGGGCATGCTCCAGAAACAAGCCCGTCAAGAACGCTATGACACCATGAAGTAGCTCATCAGTTGCAGAATGGAACAGGGATCACCTGTTAGTGCGCATGTCGTCAAGATGAAAGGGTACATCGAACAACTAAGGAAACTTGATTATCCACTGTCAGATGAAATGGCAGCGGATTTCATCCTGAACTCTTTTCCCAGCTCTTAAGACCAGTTCGTAATGAATTTCAATATGAATGGCTGGGTGAAGACAGTGCCGGAGCTTCTTGGAATGCTCAAGACGGCTGAGATGAATATTCCCGCTAAAACCAATCAAGTTCTTATGGTTCGATCTGCTGATGTCGTCAAGCCTAAACCCAAGAACCGGGGTCATAACGGTAAAGGCAAGAAGAAGGTTACTGTTGTTGCCAGGTCTGCCACCAACACTAACAAAGGTGTTGCAAAGGTACCATCGCCGCCCCCTGAGGAGCGCCAGCGCCACAAGTGCAACAAAATGGGACACTGGAAACATAACTGTCCCTATTACCTTGCTGAGCTGAAAAGGCAGAGTACCAATGGTGAAAGCTCCTCTAAAGGTATTTCTATTTACGTTATTGAGCTTTTCACTGTCTCTAGCAACACATAGGTATTTGATACCGGATGTGGTTACCACATCGTTAATGTCTTGCAGGAGCCTGGAAACTGGAAGAAACTGAAACAAGGTAGCATGGAACTCATCGCTGGTGATGGGAAGGGAGTCCCAGTTCTTGCAATTGGCACATATCGTTTTGCTTGTCCGTCTGGCCTTGTAGTTACTTTGGATAACTGTTTGTTTGCCCCTGGTTTGACCAGAAACATTATTTCAGTTTCTTTATTATTTGAACAAGGATTTAAGTACGTTTTTAATAGTATTGCTATTTCTGCCTACTTGAATGACTTTTATTTTGAGGCTAAACCTCGAAATGGTATTTATGAGGTTGATGTTCAAATAAACAATAATGTATATAATCTTTCTAAACGTATCAGATCTGGTATCAATGATACATTTCTATGGCATTGCCGACTTGGCCACATAAGCAAGGCACGAGTTAAGAGACTCCAATCCGAAGGGATTCTTGAATCCACAGGATCGGACTCTTTTGATGACTGCGAATCCTGCTTAACTGGCAAACTCGCCAAAGGTTCCTTCACTCATAAGAATGAACGAGCAAAGGATCTGTTGGGAATCATACATACTGATGTATGCGGTCCCTTCAGAACATGTCTAGGAATCATGAAAGATACTTCGTTTCTTTTATTGACGATTACAGTCGATGTGCCTATGTGTACCTCATGAAACACAAGCATGAAACCTTTGAAAAGTTCAAAGAGTTTCAAAACGAAGTAGAAAACCAACTCGGAAAAACTATTAAAATGCTTCGATCAGATCGAGGCGGAGAGTATCTCAGCTCAGAATTCATACATCATCTGAAAGAGCATGGAATTGTTTCACAGCTCACTCCACCCGGCACACCCCAACACAATGGCGTGAGCGAGAGGAGAAATCGAACCTTGCTAAACATGGTCCAATCAATGACGTGTAGAACTAACTTGCCTCACTCCTTTTGGAGCTTTGCCCTTTTGACCGCCGCCCGCATTGCCAATCTGGCTCCAACTAAAAAGGTAAGCAAAACCCCATATGAGATATGGCATGGGCGAAAATCAATTTATCTTTCCTTAGAGTATGGGGATGTGATGCTTATGTCACTAGTGATTCTGACGATAAGCTCGATCCTCGCGGCGTAAAAGTTGTTTTCGTCTGATACTATAACCAAAGTGGATATTATTTCTTCCATCCTGATACAAATGTGATTTTTATCAAAAGGAAGGGCCACTTTCTCGAGAAGGAAATTCTTGATCCAGGAACTGGAGATAATGTTGTCGATATTGAAGAAATTCAAGAACTACAAACTACCACTGAGGAAGTTGGAACGTCTGATCAACAAGTTGTTGCTGCTGATACATCGGACATGAACACAAGCGTTCACAGAAGTAACAGGACTCGCGTACCGAATTCTAAATACCTATGGCATTTAGATGGTCCCGAGGTCCTCTTAGTAGCCGAGTCAAGCGACGAACCTACTAATTACAAATCTGCTATCTTAGATCCAGAATCTGAGAAATGGCAAGATGCCATGAACGCCGAGATGCAATCTATGTGTGACAATTAAGTCTGGAACTTGGTTGAGCTACCCCCCGAGTGTCGGGCAGTAGGGAGCAAGTGGATTTTCAAGAAGAAAACCGACATGCATGGAAATGTACAGACTTATAAAGCACGGCTAGTCGCGAAAGGTTTTACTCAAACTCAGAGTATTGACTATGATGAAACCTTCTCGCCCGTTGCTATGACTAAGTCGATAAGGATATTACTTGCCGTAGCCGCATACTATGACTACAAGATATGGCAAATTGATGTCAAAACTGCTTTTCTTAATGGACATCTTTCTGAAGATGTCTATATGGTTCAGCCGAAAGGTTTTGTCGATCCTAAATATCCTAACAGGGTGTGAAAACCGAATAAGTCCATTTATGGACTTAAACATGCATCTCACAGCTGGAATCTTCATTTTGATGAGAAAATCAAAGAGTTTGGTTTTATAAAAAATGAAGATGAGCCTTGTGTTTATAGAAAGGCTAGTGGGAGCACTATATCATTCCTCATCATGTATGTGGATGATATACTGATCATTGGAAACAACATCCCTATGCTTAAGGAAGTTAAGAACTGGTTGGGCTCTTGTTTCGCAATGAAAGATCTTGGTGAAGCTGCTTATATTCTAGGAATTAAGATCTACCGAGATAGGTCTAAGCGGCTTCTAGGGCTGAGTCAAAGTACATACATAGAAAAGGTAATGGCATGCTTCTCTATGGATAACTCCAAGAAAGGAGCTCTCCCCATGGCTAAAGGAACAGTGTTGAACAAATCGCAATCTTCGGCAACGGACATTGAAACTAAGCACATGCAAGTGATTCCATATGCTTCAGAGATTGGTTCTATCATGTATGCTATGTTATGTACTAGACCTGACGTCTCGTATACGCTGAGCATGACTATTCGTTTTCAGCAGAACCCTGGCATTGCCCACTGGACTACTGTGAAGAACATTTTGAGGTACCTGAAAAGACATGTTCTTAATGTTTGGAGGAGTGGAAGAAGAGATCACTGTAAGGTGTTACACTGATGCTAGCTTCCAGAATGACTGAGATGTTACTCGTTCACAATCTGCTTGGATGAAGAAATTCATAGCCCACCTTGATCTGGTTCCAAGTTTTCTGAAACCGATCGACGTAATCTGTGACAACAAAGGAGCCATTGCTCAAGCCAAAGAGCTCAGATGTCATCACAGGGCCAAGCACATTCTAAGTAAGTTCCACTATATACAGGATATACTGGAATGGGGAGACATCATAATAAGCAAAGTAGACACAGATCAAAACCTAGCTGACTCGTTCACTAAACCGATGACTCAGGACAAGCATGATCATCATAGAGATGCTATCGGTCTTAGATTAGCTAGTAGTTTGTTTTGATTTAGTATTTGGATGTGTGAACATTTCAAACAGTTATACTTTAAGTTCTCTTTTGATTTAATGGTTAAATGCAAATGCTGAATAATATAACTGTGTTCGATTTTAATACGTTTAATCCATGAATATTGTATTCTAAATTATCCGTAGTCGGTCAGACTCGTGGGAACGACTCTGAATTAAGACTATTCTAACTTTGGACTCAAGGAGTTGACTTCCAAACTCACAGACCTCATTATGAATGACGTTGGATGTAACTCGCATCAAATCATCTTCATGGATCTTAGTCATAAGATGTTTTGATACTGGTATACTCATTTAGTATCCTCAGACCTGAGATACATATTAGAACTTTCGTTTACTAAAGGTTATTCTTTGATCAGTGTCAACCGCGGTCGCGTAACTGCCAGCTATAAAGACATTGGTTGGGAATAATCTGAAGTTCAGTGGGAGTTGTATGTATTCAAGATGGGATTCTGTACTCTTACATGATATGTAACAGTTAGACATCTTGGCGCCCTCGTTGATTCAAACTGGTAAAGTGTGAGGCCTCACCCAAACTAACTGTGTGTTTGATTGGACCATTTTGATTCTAGATCTAGAACTATAATGATTGAACGCTATATGAGATTGAACTTGATCCATGTCTCATTGTTCAATTGATGTCTTATACAGAAAGGATAGATGACAGCTATTACCATAAATTCGTTATCTTGCAATAGTGTATTCCAAGATTATTTTGGTTAATGAATTTAAAATGTTATAACCTGTTGGGGGCAGCTATGTGTAGCTAGAGCACCGCTGGCTGTCAGTATTGAGTAACTTAACCAGAAACTATCCAAGTGGGCGACTGTTGGAATTATAGACCGGTTTGGGTAAGTCAATACGGCCAACCGGGTTATGACCCGTGAGAGTTACACAGTGAGGTAACGAGCCATTGACCCGCTTAAGTTAGTTAACCGGGTTAGATACTTTAACGAGATGAAATTACATGGAGCGGGCTTTGGAGCAAGAAGTGGACTTGTTGGCCCATTAGGTTTATAACTAACTAAGTTAGTTAAACCTAATTATAGGTTATATAAACACATGATGTTATGGACATAACCTTAACCCTAAGCTAATCAACAAGTCCATCTCCCTTCTTCCTCCACCCCATTGCCGGCCAACCTGCACCACGGCCGCTGCCCGACCACCGGCGCTGTCCAGCCACCGCCGCAGGCGCCACCGACGCCAGTCGTCGCCGCCTGTCGCCACTCACAGCCGCCGCCACTGCTGTCCGGATACCACCACCACTGCCGTTGCCGTCGTGCACCGCCACTGATTGGTCGTTGGATCTCGTTGTGTCACCTAGCTCGGTTCGTTAGCCTTCGGTGTCTCAACCGCTTAATTATTAACCGAGGTAAACTTAGATATATTGTTAGTTTATATTTAATGTTTTGACTCGTACTCGTATTGTCTGTAATCGGATCCTGTCGGGTTTAGTTGTCGGTGCTGATTAATATATATATTCCGCTGCGTATAACTATAATTAATAAGATTAATTATTATTAACCACGTTTATTGAACCGGTTTTAATAAACAAAATTTTAACTGATCACCACTGAAACCCAACACTTCAATCAGTGAATGAGTATTTGATTTTACTGAAACAATAGATGGGTCATTAGTACTCTGATAAGTGATTATATATGTGTCTTTCCTCTATGTCCTTCTGACCTTTTTTACTTATGCATCATTCTTGAATTTTTGACTTGAGGTACATTTGGTAAACTGTAGTTGATGATATTGTTTTACTAGCTTCCTAGGACACCCCACTGACCCGTAATAACATTCCACTAGCAGTAGTAATTTCCAATTGCTCACTCATCACTTTTAATAATCGCAACCCTAAGAGTATTGCCAGAATGACAACAACTTAACATCATACGTACTATCAAAATCCGAAAACTAGCATATGAGTTGTATTTGAATTCACATTGGCATAGTCATGTCCGAGACCGAATATATGAATTTGCTGTTAATAAAAAGTTAGGTTAATCAATTCATTTTAGGTAGTAGTAGTAATTTTTAATGTAAAATCCAAATCTTATCTTATCTTACTTTACTAATAAACAAAATAAAGATGATGCGTCATAACCACATTAAATTATAATTTATAATCTTTATTCTCATTAATTCATGTTATTTATGGGTCATTGGTTAAAATCATTTTGGAATAGTCAATTTTCATTCTAATATTCTAATATTTCATCTCATTCATACTAACTATCAATGGATTATGGACCAAAATCATTTTGACAATTGAGTTATAAAATAATTACGAAATTAAAAGTAAAATATTAATTGAAGATCAAACAAGTAAAATTATGAAAAAGAAGTAGAAATAGCAAAGAACAATCTTTTTAATGTAGTTTTGTTCCTTCGAGATCCAGTTTTTTTTCATGAACATTATATGTTACATTATTCAGGGTAACTAGCAGAGATGGTTAAAATTTGTTTATATTGAATGTCGATCTGAATACTTGTGATAAAACAACAAATATTGTATATTAAGAGATGTTATCAAATTTATAAATTTGAGATTACAGACTTCTCATTGTTTGTACAATACGTTTTATTTCTTTTTTACCTTTAATTTCGTTCATTTAATTCAAATAGCAAAAACTTATTATTTTTATTATTTGATAAATCCCGTGTAATACACGGGTTCAAAAACTAGTGGTAGATATAAAATAGAAGGATCCAATTACAATAGAGAAGCAAGCAAGCAAGCAATAAGCTGCGCCGCCACCTCTTTTAAATGACAAATCCGATCATATTGAAAATAAAGTTATCGTTCTTCGGCGTCGATAAGTTACTGGCACGACTCGTTGAAATTTTTTCAGAAACGTAATAGCATCAGGGGAAGAGACCAAATGTACTAGTAGTTATATGTTAACTATTTATAAAATTCATTTATATTAGTACAAAATATATTTTTTGGTTGGTTTTTATATTTTATAGGTTATTAAGAAAATAAGTTTTAAATCAAATTAAGATGGAACATGGCGTTCTTTTTGAACGACCAATTTTTCTATATACTTTGTACGGGGTGACCTAATGACAAAAGGCCATCGCCAGCTGGCTTAACCCAGCCATACGGAGACTCACTGACGATAAAACCTAAGCGCCCTCAGGATTGAATCAGAGATCACAAAATTCTCGTCTTTCTCATTGGACTACTCATACAGTTTGGAAATTAAGTAAGTTAACTGAATGTTTTTGAAAAGTTCACAAAGCAATTACTTGAGTTATTATTGCAATTAATATGAAATAAATTTAGGAAAATTGGAAATAAATGTCACACCCCGACCAAAGGCGGCGGAACATGCCGAGGTGTAGCGATTGTCCATAAGCACATGACACTAATTAAAGTGACAATATTTAATAAACTCATTTCATTTCACAACATCGAAAATGTCACATAACAATTATCCATAAAATAACCATGAACAAGATATCACAAAATATGGCAAATTGATATTGTTCATTTTTACTAATATCCTAAGGTCTTTGATGTCGTTTTCTTCACAATCATAAATCAACCAAGATGCAAACCTGCAACATTTCATAAAATAAAGTTTGTCAACACAAAGGTCGGTGAGCAATTCATAAGTTTAATCATATTAGTATATAATAAAGATAGCCACAAAACTTGCATACGAAACGATAAATAAAAGTGGTAATTTGGATAAATAGATATCGCTAAACACATTAGCGACACCTAGCTATAAGGGGATGCCAAATAGTCTAGGATTTTATAGTTATCGTTAATTGCATTACGTTAACGACACTTTGCTATAAGGGGATGCCAAATAGTCTAGGATTTTATAGTTCCACCAACCAAAAGCGATAAACACATAGGCATATAAGCATAGAACACCAAATCTAGCAATTATTTAGGTAAAGTATACAACTACGTTTGTGGTTTAAGATTCAAATATAAAGCATTTTGTTGAATAAGTATGAAATGTCACCCCCAAAATAAAAGATGGAAAATGGGGTATGAAGTACTCACCTTCAAGTAGTAAACTTGAAAGATGATAATTTGGAGATTTGTCGGAACGACGAGTTTAACGCACAATGCCTAAAAAGAAAAGAAGTCTTGAATTTAGAAAGGTTGTCTTGAAGGTCTTTAAACAAAATAAATATTGAGAAATGTAAATAATTAAAGTTCAAGGTTTAAAATGTGATTATTTAAGAATTTATAATAATAACCCTTTAAAAATGTAAGTTTGCTCGAAACCGGGTTAAAGTATCTAACCTTAATATTTACTCAACCTATGTTAAGTAATAAGGTGGGTAAAATGCAAGAATGCAAATCCCTTTGGAATAAAGATACTAAAACGGGTTTTTTTATCGAGTGTTCGGGTTGTCGGTTCGGGTCTTGATAATTGGTCAAACCCAAAGTCAACTTTCCAAAATATTGAATGTTATGAGATAACTCAATAAAATTTAATGACTTAACCAAGTATGTAGTTCCATTGTTTTAGAACTAACAACGCACGTTAAGCGAGTGTTCGGTTTTGTCGGTCCAAACTTTGTTATGAGATCAAGTTGGATCCAACATTTCCAAGTACTTAAGAAAATATTTAAAAATCAATTTGTAACTATTTTTAAAGAAATATACAAGTCTTGATGGCTAAAAAAAACACTTGTGTGTCTTAAGCGAGCAATAATCGGTTTGGTTCGGTTTCCATCTCACAACAAGTTCATAGATGGTTTCCACATGTCCAAACCCTAAAGAACTTGTATAATAATGTACAAATAAAAAAATACCAAAAGTCAACAATAAAGTCTTTAAAAAAAAGTTCGGTTTTCGGTTCGGATCGTGTTTCGGGTTAAGATCGAGGTAAGATTCTACAAACCCATAACCATAGAATTTGTAAAAATGATTTTAGAAACTTAGATCTAACACTAAGTATGTTTAAACAAACAAAACTAGTAACAAAGTTCAGTTTACGGTTTAGAGCTATTTACGGTTAAGCCGAAGCGTAGACTTTTAAAAACCCATAACCATGGAACTTGTAAACATGACCAACAAACTAAAATAAGCAAGATTAATATGTATGAACAAGTTATATAGATGTATATATATCAAGGACACGAAGTCCTCCATGAAGCCTTGCCTTATGGGGTTCGAAACCTCACCGACCGGAATCGGAGAAGTAACTACCAAAGGTAAACAAGGGGTGTATATTATATATATGTTGCACAACCATAAACAAGTATTAATAAGGCTACATAAACTAATTAAGATGAAAGACCAAAATTCTTCAAGAACACTTAAGAAGATAACCTTGAATCTTTGATGTTTGAGAGAGTTTTTTTTTTTTTTGAGTTGTAGCGAGGGAAAATGAAGAGGAAAGGTGATGTATATATAGGGTAATGTTGGTGGTCAAATATGGGTGTGAGACACAAGAGTTTTCATGCAAAATGGATCAAGACAAAAACACATAACAACAAATAAATAAATAAATAATAAATAAATAAATAAATAAAAATAAAAATAAGATGTTTTCAAGACCCAACAAGTGTGAAACAATATTGTAACATAAATCCATCATTTTGATTATAACATAAGCTTCGGTTTACAAATCGGGTCGGTTTACATAATAAACAAATACAAAAACGAATACAAACAAGACCCGAAATTGACGAATGTCACAATAAATAATTCTACCTTTTGTGTATTGGCTGATAATAATCTTATTTTTAAAAATCACTAGCAACGGTCCCACCTTTCAACTATTTTTGTCTCAATGGTCCTCCGTTAAAAAATACTTAACGTCATTATGTTTTTTCCCTAGTTTCAAACCGATGTTTTAGGGCTTTTGATCGGAAGAACGATACGAGTCGACTGATGAAAAACTTATCTCGAAACTGTGATTTAGATGACTTGATTTTTGTTAATTGAAAATTCAAGCACCCAAATTGAAGCATTGTTTCGTCATCTGGATCACCGTTTCGAGATAAGTTTTACATCAGTCGACTCGTATCGTTCTTCCGATCAAAAGCCCTAAAACATCGGTTTGAAACTAGGGTGAAAACATAACGACGTTAAGTATTTTTTAACGGAGGACCATTGAGACAAAAGTAGTTGAAAAGTGGGACCGTTGCTAGTGATTTTTAAAGATAGGATTATTATCGGCTAATACACAAAAGGTGAGATTATTTTTTTCCAATATACCCTAAATTTATTAGTTATTGTGGAGTTTTGCACAAAATGAATGGCTATACAAATGAATATTGTGCAATTCAAGTTGGGCCTAAATTGGGCTGCAATAAAACAGAGAAAAAAATAAGCCCAAAAAACCAACAATTGAGTTGGGCGAATGCAAGAATACATTGTAGCCAGTAAGCCAAGGAATAAAAAGAAACAAAACAGTTCGCCGCGAGGGGCCGAGGGTTGGACGTAGAGTTGTACAAAACTGGTTTTTTCCCCAAACCAAACCTGGTTATAAATCAAACCGGCTTGGTCAAACCATGGTCCAAAACCATTTGACTCAAACCGGTTCGGTTTAGAAGCTTGACGTCCAAGTTGGTTTGGTTCGGTTTAGAACCGATTTAACCGGTTTTCCCTCAAAGTGGGCCCGGTTTTGATAGATCAGACGGGAAGCCAGTCCTTGAATCGGCGGTTTGGGTGAAGCTGGTTTTATTGTCAAACCGGTTCAGTTCAGTTTGCAAAGAACTAGTCCCAAACCGGTTTTTTGTACACCTCTGGTTGGATGTGGGCGGCAAGCCAGTAAGAAATCTACGATAAGCATTTTATGACTGTATTGTTTTTCTTAGGTCGTGTTCGTTTCACATAATGAAATGAAATGGAATTGAATTTGAATTGGATTTCGCGCAGATTTTGGAATTCAAAAGAATTGGAAGGAACTGGAATCCAATTTCATTTTGATGTGTTCATTTGACAAATGAATTGGAGTCTAACACCACAAATACCCCGCATCTCTAGTCAACCCACACGTTCAAGTCAAGAACTCAGGTTGCGTTTGGGCCAACATTCCGGTCGCGTTCAAGTCGACCGACCGAGTCTATGATTCGAGTCTACGTTTTGTGTCGCGTTCGGGTCTACGATTCGGGCCGAGGTCGATATTCCGGGGTTGCGATTAGGCCGGTGATTCGGATCGCGTTCGATTCGACGGTCGGTAACATGTTTAGGTTTTGTCCGCGTTGATGGTACATATCACATTCGTGGAATCGAACACGATTTGACGCGAAGCGTGGAAGCGAACACGCTTTGACGCGAAGCGTGGAACCGAATGCGAACTGATACGAAGCGTCGAACAGAACTGACCCAAAGTGTCAAACCGAACGTGAACTGACCCGGAACGTCGAACCAAACTGACCCAGAATGTCGAACCGAACGCAAACTGACCCGAAACATCAAACCAAACGCAAACTGACCCGAAATGTCAAACCTAATGCGTATTGAACCAGAGTGTTGAACCAAAGCGAAAACGTCGAACAAAAGGCAAGTTGACCCGGGGCGTCGAACCGTACGCGAACTGACCTGAATGGTCGAAATGAACGAGAACTAACCCGGAGCGTCGAAGCGGACGTGAACTGGCCCGGGGCGTCGAACCGAATGAGAACTGACACGTAACGTCGAACCGAACGCTAACGGACCCGGAGTGTTGAACTAAAGCGAAAGCGTCGAAATGAAAGCGAACTAATCCGAGGCGTCGAACCGAACGTGAGCTGACCGAACATGTAGAACTGAAGGCGAACTGACCCGGAGCGCCGACCTGAAAGTGCTATGAATCAGAGCGTCAACCCAAATGCGAACACACACGAACACGGCCATATTGTTCGATTAAATATTCCAACGGATTTACTTGAATTTCTCCACATTTTGGAAGGATTTTGATTTCGTTTATTTAGAGGAATTTGAAGGAATCGAATTCCAATTCCAATTCTTTGTCAACCGAACACACCAAAATGAAATTAAGATTTCAATTCCAATGAAACGAATACGCCATGTCGTGGGATTTTAATTTCAATTCCTTTGAATTTCTACGAATTCTATGATACGAACGCGCCTTAATATTAGCTCATATTTATGGTGAGTAGTTATTTTGTGATCACAATCTGGTGTAAGTTTTGGATATGCAAAAGTGTTCCATTTAATTTATTAATCGTGCTAACAACTTGAATGGGCGTTTATTATTGTGCTAGTGAATAATTTAAGTGTATTCATAGGGTTTGTGTGAACTTTTGTTTTTGAAGAGAAGATTGGACCTTGTTGATTCTATTGACAATCATGAGTATTTGGTTTCTAATGATCATTCACCTTTGATTGCTTTCTGGTTCTCATATTGCACAAATCGATTTTCATTTAGATGACATTCTTAGACATGCTCCTATTTGGTTACAGATCGTTAGGCCAGCACAACCGGATACTTTTGTCTTATGTTAATCCTCCTTTACAAAGTTTTATTTAAAATTATGTCCGTGCAGCTTTTAATCCAACCTTGAAACAAGTTATATCTACGCTGCTCTTTCAACTTGATAAAAACTAGGTTATACATAGTGCAACCAAATCGAAACTTGAAAGTGATTAATAAAACAACAACGGAGGGGGCTAGTGAATCTCTTGTAAGTTTCATTTTTTTTTAAAATGTGTGTTGTTAATAGTTATTACCTAAGGTATAAACATTATCTTTGTTCGAGTATATTGTAGAGATTATATAAGACCATGTCATGGAGAAATACAAAGATGGTGCTAGCAGAAACATAATATATGTATCAAACCAATGGGTCGGAGCTGTTGGACAGGGCAAAGAAAAAAGGCAGATTGCAAGGGTTAAGAATGTAAGAGATCGACATGTCATGATACACGTACACCATGTCAACGCCTAATAGTAGTACTTTGTATTTACCAGTAAACATAATATATGTATCAAACCAATGGGTCGGAGCTGTTGGACAGGGCAAAGAAAAAAGGCAGATTGCAAGGGTTAAGAATGTAAGAGATCGACATGTCATGATACACGTACACCATGTCAACGCCTAATAGTAGTACTTTGTATTTACCAGTAAGAAATGAAGAGGTATGTTCATTCAACATTAGATAAATTTTCTATATATAAGTTATAAAGTGGGGTTGCTTTGCAAGTACTAACCTATTAAGTGCTGAACCGGTAAGAGGTCTGAATGATCAAGAGATTCTGAACCAGTAAGTGCTAAACCAGTAAGTGTTGTTTGGTTGGATATCTTAATGACTATACAGAATGTCTATCTTACCGATGGTAAACTATTTCATGTAAAATGAACAATATAAATAAATACATATACCTAAAAATGAAAACAATATATAAAAAAGCTTCAAATATATAAAAAAATTCTAAGTACCACAAATATATATTTGTTTAAAAATGAAAGCTATATACAATAACTAAATCAACGTCTTCATTCTTGCAACATGAACCGGTGTCTTCATACCTGCAACCTAAACCGACGTCTTCATCCGAACAGTAAAATTTGTCTAACAAAACACAATTACATTAATAAAATGAAGCTTACCATATATATATATATATGAAAGTTTAAGTGTGCATGGAATAGGTTTGATTCGTGAAACCGCCCCGCAAAACCCATGAACTCCATTCGTGTACTTTAACTTAAACAGGTCAAGGTCTCTATTTTTCTTACCAAACGGTTCCAGTCCGGTTGAGGGTATACTTGGTGTAGCATTTCGAATTTTTCGTATTCGTTTACCTGACTCGGGAATGTAATTCGGACCTTTTGGACTACTTAAATATTATCACATTTATTAGTATTTAACTTGGTTTATCCTATTTTATATCTTCATAACTTTCAAACTTGTCAAACAACTCTTAGAAACCCTGTAGGTTCCCTGGACGGATCACACGAGATATCCCGATATACACAGGTGCGGAATCCCTGTGTAGATCGTTACGGACGTAGAATATAATCACACAAACACACGAACACGATACGAACAAACACACGTTATATTAATAACTCGAACCGTGTTACTTACAAACTCTCGACCTCACGTCAATAGACTCACTGAATTACACGTAAATAACCAACTCGATCAACCAAAACTCTAACCCGTAAACAGTAAACTGTAAACTATATAAATACACGACAACTTCGCCTCAGGCGAAGTTGTCTATAACTTCGCTCGTTCAACAAGTTCGCCTAGGCGAACTTGTCAACAACTTTGCTTGGTTAACAAGTTCGCCTAAGCGAACTTGTCAACAACTTCGCTTGTTCAAACAAATACACAAACAATATTACAGACTCGATTACAGACATTTGACATATGAACTACTGACATCTATGCACCAACAGACTCCCCCTTGGCAGTAGCTTCATATCTTGATCTTTCAGCTCTTGTCTCGTAATCCTGTATCTTCACGCGTGCACTCCTTCTCTAACACATACCGTCACAACTCGTTGATACTTTCTTGCTTCATCCTTCCAAGCTGGAATATAAAAGATCTTTTTCTCGTTGAGCATCTTCAGATCAGCTTGCGATAAGTTTACAAGATGCATCGGATCGTAAACTCTAAGGATCTCTTGTTCATCCTCATCTTCCATCACGGCTTCAGCAGTCTGGCAATCAACGTACCACCATTTTAGATTCTTCAACACATCTTGAGGCATAGTCTTCATTGGAACCTCCTTGATGCATCGGATCGGTTTGTACTTCATCACCATCCATGGCTTGCCATCTGCTCTCAATCCCCTCTCTGTATCCTCCACGAGCTTTCCCTTCTGTGGCTTTAATAGTTCAAACTTCTTTTCTTTTATGCTTTCTTTCCACACAATCTTCTCAATCACTCTTGCCATGTTGTTGTCACTTCTATTTATCAGGCCTAACCTGGCCAAATCCTTCACCTCACATTCCGGCAACGTATTGAGAGACCTCAACATTCTTTTGAAGTATTGAATACCATCATAACGCTTCACCACGAACAACTTCATCTGTTCATCATATATCCAACAGATAATTCCCTTCTTCGACTCAGCATAGCCTTTGATGTTATAACTCTTTTTGAACATGGCTGGAACAGCAGGCTTCTTGGTCTTGATAAACCAATGAGCACAGCCTTCCTTCCACCTAGGCTGCTCCTCCCACTCAGTCTCATCCATCTCAGCACCCATGTCGGCTTTCTCAACATCAGGGATCTCGTGTTCAACGTCTTCTTCTACTATCTCTCCCTCTTCTATTCCATCTTCAATCACAATCTGCTCACCGATCTTCTCAATCATATCACTCGGCAGCACATCTTCATCAAATAACACATCATCGCTGAACATATCATCGTCCAGTTCCTTCAGCGCATCAATCACGTCATCCTCAACTAACACCACATCATCACCACCAGTCGCGTCGGTAGACTCCCCCTCAGCTGTGGAAGTACTAAGAGCTTGAGAAGTTCTTGGCAGCTCACCACCTGCATCTTTCGATGCATTGGGATCATCGTCTCGGTCGTTTCTTTTCTTCGTTCTGAGCTCGTCGCCCTTACAGCTCATCTCCCCCTGAGATGCCAAGAACTCCTTCAAGGCATCTATAACTTTCCCATGCTCAACCAGGAGGGATGCCTGTAGTTGATTTGCTTCCACTAGGCTTTGAATAGTCTTAGATTGCCCTGCCACGATCCGCTCTAGTGAAGCTATTTTCTCTGAGTCTGAAGTAGGCGAAGGCGAGACACCAGAAGCAGGCGTAACCGCAGGTGGTACCATACCTGATAACCCTGCAGCAGTAACGACCGTTGACTCCACAAAACGTGCAGCTACCACCGACTGAGTAAGCGTTGGAGGCGGTAGAGACACGATCTCCGGAGTCGACGTCTGGATAGCAGTGATGGATGGAATGCCAGCCGTTGATGTAGCCACCACGGGAACATCCGCAGCGCTTGTACTTGTCACCTGTACAGAGGAAGGAACAATAGACATACCAGACAGTGCGGCCGGAGCAAAACGTACAGTCCTTGAAGTCTCTCCAGCTCCCATGCCAGCACCTGTCCTCTCCCGTCTTGATCTTCTTATCAGCTTATGTATGTCTTCTTCCTCTTCTGACTCATCATCATCCTCCGTTCTCTTTCTCTTCCCTATCGTTCTCTCTCGAGACACCATCAACCGTCTCCCCTCATTCATAATCTCATCCAAATCGGAGTCAGCCATCGACGTAGCTGCTCTAGTCATACTCACACCCGAACCTTGTGCAGCCGAGACCTGCACCTCTTCAACGTGATCCATATCAAAATAACCTTGACCTCCAAAAACAGCGTCAAGATCAATATCCTCAGTAGCAGACACAACAGGCACAGCAGGAGCAGGAACAGCTTGAGTTACTCTCGCCTGTCGCGGTTGAGGATCTCTGAACTCGTCCCCACTAGCAGGAACATACTCTGGGTTAATTAAAAACCCAAACAGTGGAGTATGCCTGGGACGACGTTCAGGGTTGCTCCTCGCACTCGAAGTGCGGCATTGAGCAAAGATACGTTTGCTCACCGATTCTACGTATCTGATCGGGCGTCTCTGAGGTAGACTCGGAGCCACATGGTTCAATATCATTTGGATGAACCGTGGGTACATAATGAACCGCTCCCGAGACATCGCCCTCCTTTGTCTGTCTATCTCGTAAAAGACCATTTGACTGAAGCTATAACGTTTGTTATAGGTCAGTGCAGTCATTGCAGACTGCATGGTCGCACCCATGCCGTCAGTGCCCGCCTTCCTCCCAGACATGCATACTATCATAACGTGCATGAGGAAGCGCCACTGATCTAGAAGGAAACCCTTCATCCTCTGGGTATCACCTAATGGACCAGAGTAGCCCATTCGGAGAAACGCTCCATCACGAAAAGGAGCGACAAACTCAGTTGGATCGTCTCGAGTCTCCTCTCCAAACCGTAGCGCCACCCGGATCTGTTCAGAATTGAACTGAACTTCTTGATTGTTCACCATTGCTCTCATGACCGGGGGCTCAACACGACAGTCGTATTCGACCGTCTGCCAGAAGTCTTCGATATTCGGTAGAGATATTGGTAGAGTGTTGGTGATGGCATGAAAAATCCTCGAGCGTAAGAGGAAAGTTATGATCTCGCGGTAGTCGTCCACACCGCTCGCCTCCGGGTCAAGTGTAATGTACATATTGTGACCCGGGAAGAATTGACGTTGGTTATCACCGTCGTCTCCTCCTGCACCTCCAGCACCAGCTACCGCAGCCATATCTGCAACAAACTAACCAAGTTAGAACGACACAAAGACATAGCACAAGTCCGCTTTGTTACCATGAGCGAAGTTGTGATAAACTCTGTATAGGTGAAGTTAAAGATGAGGCGAAGTTGGGAACAACTTCGCTTCAGCTTTAAGTTCGTCTAATTAAGATTAAGTAAAAATGATCTAAGCGAAGTTAATGTTAACTTCGCCTCATCACAACATCGCCTCAGGCGAAGTTACGGATAACTTCGCCTCAGGCGAACTTAAGCTTCAGGCGAAGTTACGGATAACTTCGCCTCAGGCAAACTTAAGTTTCAGGCGAAGTTGCTGATAACTTCGCCTAAACCCTAACTTCGCCTGAATCTGAAACGGCGACAGTAAGATACTGCAAACATCGAAATCCGATGTTTCGGCTAGTTTAGACGATTAAGGACCCTTAAAACGAGCTTTTTAAGGACATGTTGACGATCAGTATGGTTATTAACACGTAACAGCAAGTTTTTGAAAGATCGATTTGAAGGTCCGACGGTTCGAGGGTATTACACGGTTGTCGAAACAACCGTAGACTAATCAAAGAACATGTAGAATGTGATAAACGAACCCAAACAACCTTTAGATCGGTTTGAAATCGAAGAACAAGATAACAATATTGGATATGCTTGGATATAAGTTCGCTGAGAATCGGTTTGGATATATGTTCGCTGAATAATGAACAGTTTGACTCTAAGTATTCCTTATATAGGGGCAAAGTTATACAGGCGAAGTTACGGATAACTTCGCCTAGGCGAAGTTATTCACAACTTCGCCTGTTTAACAACATCGCCTATATTTACAAAATCAACCTTATAATTTGAACATTTTTCAATTAACTTTTTAAAACTTCCCTTTAAGGAATAAATGACATGATCAATTCTAAGTAACCATTTAAAATATCATAAAACTATCTAAGTACAAAAACTTAAAAAATTTACAGTATAAGGGATCAAATTTCAGTCTCGATAGGGACTGCTACGTTTTAGAAAAGATCCGAACAGGAATCATACTAAGTATGTGACTGTCAGATAGATCCGTGTTTAGCTGTATTATGACATATAGAGACAGGTTGTAAGCAGGTAATATACTTAAGATGGTTTTCATCGTTTCTGTGATACGAGTTAGGTTCAATTATGCCTCAAAATTTAAGTGGGCAACAACTCAGAAATATTGATGCCTCCTATCTATCCTCAAAGCGTATTTGGCTTTCCCCAAGTCACCCCGAATTGACTTCGACCCATAGTGTCTGATTAAGTTGTAAGTACTCTTCATCTGTTTCCCGTTCTTCTCTCTTACTCAATGAATGTGAAGTCTTTATCTTATCATCACTAATATGTTTCAATAACTTCAAATTTTTTTTTTTTTTTGAATAAACATAGACTTCATAGTAGAAATTAACTGCAAGTCCCGAATCTGGATCACTGCAGTATCTTGAGACGCTATCTTCACGGAAATCAGAACACACATGGGCTCGTGTATGACTGGGTAATCGCTTTTCTGCCTATCATTCGGAAAGATATATATGAAGACATGCAAAACTCTTAAGGAGTTTCCACGTAAAATCAAGTAAATTTAGTTTGTATCACGTCTACTTTTACGCACCATAAAAAGTTACCATGACATACAATGACTGCCCTAAAGCCTTTTAAGCCTAATAACTTCACTAGTTAAGCACACAGAATTAGTATATCTATCATTTTCCAAGGTTGGATCAATTTTCTGTTAAACATAGCTAACGAACTTCTTACGAAGTAACAGACTTGAAAAATAATTTCATTTCCCGTTTTCTTTCAAAATTTAAACATTATTCGCCCCGACCAAAACAAAGTCTTCAGGTAAACGGCTATCCCGAAGATCCAATGGATCAGCTGGACCGACCACATACTAGTATGTGTCCTTCTAACTAAGTATTATCGACTAATTTTAAGCGAAAGAATGAAAAACTCATCATAAACCGCCCCGGTCACTATCAGTAATCTGGTTAATGGCTATCCTCAAAATCTACAAGTAGAAAATGAGGACCAAAACATATCCGAAGACAAGTCCTTCAAACTGATGTAACCAACATATTTTTAAGCGATTAGTGACGTTTTTTTTTTTTTTTTTTTTTTTTTTTTTTTTTTTTTGTTAAATATCACAAGAAAAGCATGGTTACTCGGGATTGATCATCCCATTCAGTTCAATAAGGTTTTGAAATCTGGATTTGTCAAACGCTTTAGTGTATAAATCAGCGAAATTATCAAGCGTATCCACCTTTTCAAGAATTATCAGTTTCTTCTCAGCACAATCCCGTATGAAATGATGACGTATGTCAATGTGTTTAGTTTTACTATGTTTCACGGGATTGTTAGTTACTGAGATAGCAGCTGTGTTATCAATGCAAATAGGAGTAAGTAAGAAATTCAGACCATAGTCGCGCAATTGTTGTTGTATCCAAAGAACCTGAGAGCAGCAGTTGGATGCTGCCATGTATTCTGCCTCACAGGTTGAAATTGCGACTGAAGTCTGCTTCTTGCATTGCCACGACACCAATCTGCCACCAAGAAACTGACATCCTCCAGTTGTTGACTTCCGACTCTGATTGCACCCTCCATAATCAGAGTCTGTGTAAGCGACCAGCTCCAAGTCTCCTCCTCTCGGGTACCACAACCCCAGCTTCGGCTTGCCCTTGAGATACCGCAGTATCCTCTTTGCACCTTTCAAATGAGATTCTTTTGGATTTGCCTGAAAACGTGCACAAAGACAAACAGCAAACATTATATCAGGCCTAGATGCAGTTAAGTACATTAAAGAACCTATTATTGCCCGATATTGAGTTGGGTCCACATCTGCATCACCGTCTACTTCAGCACCCAATTTGTGATTGACGCAGATTGGAGTATCATATGGAGAACTGTCCTCCATCTTGAAGCGCTTGAGCACATCATGAACATACTTCGTCTGATGAATGAACATCCCGTCCTTCCTCTGATCAACCTGCAATCCTAGAAAGAAAGTTAGTTCACCCATAGCACTCATTTCAAACCTTTTCTTCATGACGGCTTCAAACTCCTGACACATGGAGACTTTTGACGCAGCAAATATAATGTCATCCACGTAGACTTGTACCAGCAGGAAGTCGCTTCCATCTCTTTTGAAGAACAACGTGCTATCAATTTTCCCTCTTTCAAAACCATTCTCGAGCAAGTAATCCGATAAAGTTGCATACCAGGCACGAGGTGCCTGATGTAATCCATACAACGCCTTGCTCAACCTGTACACGTGATCTGGATAGTCTGGGTCAGGAAAACCCGGAGGTTGCTCAACATACACAACCTCATCAACTTTCCCATTCAAAAACGCACTCTTCACATCTAGCTGAAACACCTTCATCTTTTCATGAGCAGCAAACGCCAAAAACAATATTATGGCTTCCAACCTAGCGACAGGAGCGAACACTTCGTTATAATCAATCCCCTCTTGTTGATTAAAACCTTTCACGACAAGCCTCGCCTTGTTTCTTATAATGATCCCCTTATCATCTCTCTTGCACTTGAACACCCATTTTGTGCCTATCGCATGCACATTCTTTGGTTTTTCAACCAAAGTCCAAACTTCCATCTTCTCGAATTGAGCCAACTCTTCTTGCATGGCTTCGACCCACGAGCTGTCCTTTAAAGCCATTTGATAATTCTTCGGTTCAATCTGGCTTATAAAGCAGGTATACAGGCATTCATTGATTATTCCTGTCTCCTTAATGCTTGTATAAACACAAGTATGTTCATTCAAGCTACTTCTCGTTTGTACACCTGAGGACACATCACCAATCACATTATCCAAAGGGTGATCTTTATGAATTCTCGTGGTCGGAACAGAACCGACATGCAAATTATCTTCCAAATTAGAAGAGATCTCATCAATGGTTGTTTCATGCTGAGAGTGAAAAGGATTGATAAATTCTTCTTCAGTTGAGGCAGCAGGGGTACCAATAGTGTTTGATGAGGAAGGTTGACATTTATCAATCAGCTGTCTTTGCAATAGATTTTCTTCCTCATCGAGTATCATCTTCGTCGCAGCTCTTTCTTCTTCTTCAGAAATTTCCAAATCCGGTACGTTAAACGACTTAAAAAGCTTAACATAGTCGAAAAGCTCAGCAGGTCCATTGCTTGGTTTTGGCGGTTGGTAACTTGTGATGTCAGTGTTACATACCACCTCCACCTTGCAGGTCGAAGTATTGAAGACACGTCTGTTGAGAGTCCCAACAACATAACCGACTAAGATTCCTTCATCGGCTACTTCGCCAAATTTAGAGTTTGTCTTCAAGATCGAACAAGGAGACCCGAATGGTTCAAGACCACTCAAGTTAGGCTTCCTTCCATGCATAAGCTCGTAACAAGTTTTACCAAGTCTCTTAACGGTTAACACTCTATTCATAACATAGCAGGCTGTAGCAACTGCTTCAGCCCAGAACATCACAGGAAGCTTCGAATCTGCCAGCATAGTCCTGGCTCCTTCAATTAAAGTTCGGTTCTTCCTTTCAGCCACTCCATTCTGTTGCGGAGTATACGGAGCGCTGTATTGATGTTCAATTCCTTTCTGAAGACAGGAGATCTCCATTTCAAAATTCTTGAACTCCGTTCCATTGTCACTTCTGATGAACTTAACTGTTTTACTCATGACGTTCTCAACTTTGGTAATCAAATTCTTCACCATTTGAGCCGTCTCATCTTTCGATTTCAGAAAATATACCCACGAATATCGCGAGTAGTCATCAGTGATCACCAAGCAGTAAGAAGTACCTCCTAGACTTTTTACATTCACTGGACCGAAGAGATCCATGTGAAGCAGTTCTAGAGTACTGGCAATAGAGTTGACCTTCTTGGTGAGATGGGATTTCTTGTGTTGCTTTCCCTTCTTGCATGCTATACATTTGTCTTCAAAGTTAAAACTTTTCAAGGGAACGCCCATCACAAGCCCATTTTTGACAATGTGGTTCATCTTTCGAAGATGAATGTGCCCCATCCTCCTGTGCCATAGTTCGGATTCCGATTCGCTTGCTTTCGTCATTAAACATGATTCTCCCGTGGCCATTTCAGTAGACCTCATATCCATCACATAGGTATTTGTATCACGTGGAGCTGTCATCACTATCCACTCGTCTGGTATCTGAAAACCAGGCTTCAACACGATCGCCTCATTCTTCGTGAAATGAACAGTGTACTCCTTATCACAAATCTGCGACACACTCAGCAGATTGTGCTTCAACTCTTCTACAAAATTCACATTCACAAGTGTCATTTTCCCATTGGACACCGTTCCTTTTCCAGTAATTCTTCCTCCACTTTCACCAGCAAAACTAACTCTCGCTCCTTGAACAAGTTTTAAGTCGTGCAACAAATATTTGTTACCCGTCATGTGCCGGGAACAGCCGCTATCTACAATCCAAAGACTGTGGGCAGCCCTGTTCAACTGTTCCTGCACAAAAAAGCAAAGGATTAGAATCTAGGGACCCAAGACCAATTGGTCTTGGATCTATACATCCCGTACTTCTGCTTTCCAAAGTTAGCATTTGGATAATTCCTGTCAGTCCTAGTAGGAAATCTCCTTGGAAATTGAGTGTGAGGCCTTCTAAACCTATGTACATTGAAAGTATTATATCTTGTGGTTTGGTTATTAGCATTGTTAAACTGAGGTTTGTTTCTGTGAAAACCTGAATTAGTTACATTTCGGAATTTTGAAGGGTTTTCATTTTTAGCAGTATTAAAATTACCGTTAGGCTTATGCTCAGTTTTAATAGGCCTCACGCCTCTGAATTTCGGCGTCAGAGGACAATCTGCAACAAGATGTCCTAACTTATTACACCTAAAACAACACCTATACTCCATTTTCTTTTCAAAGGTTGTTTTGGATGTCGAGGCAGTGTTACCGGCCGTTCGTCTCACATAAGGTGGGACGTACGGGTTGAGTGGAGTATTCTTTTTAGAAGTTTTATCTTTTTCTCCACCAGTGGGTAACACTACCTTCTCTTTTGTCTTACCCGATTCAGACAACTTATCCGAATCTGATGAGACTGGACTCGTAACATAAATTTTCTCACTTGAAACAGGCGAACTCGTTTCGCCACTACTAACACTTGGTTCTTTACTCGTAACCTTGATTGGAACTGTCTGAGGAACTTCAAAATCAACAGATTTCTGTACACTAGGGTTAAAAGTGTAATTGTGGTTATAAGGTGGTGGAACCTCGTGATAACCAATTCCTCCCCTCTTTGTAGAGGTACCTTGATCACTAACAAGGTGATCAAGAATAGCTGAGGAATTTCTGAACTGTTCAAGTTTTCGGTTCAGTTCCACCACTTTCACCTGGTGGTCAGCAATCTGCTTTTCTCGTTCAGCAATCAGTTTAGTCTTTTCTTCTAAAACCTCATAACTTAGATCAATTACTTCAATTTTTTCAGCAAGTTTTGTTTTTAAGCTTCTAACATCTTTTTCACTTGCTTTTATTTTAACTTTGTAACTGTTTTCTCTTGCTTTCGTAAAGTGATGATCTTCTTTAAGAGTTTTAAATTCAGCATCTAAACGAACATACTGATCAGTTATGGTAGCAAGTTGCTCAGACAAATTCTCACATTTAGTACAAAAAGATTTAGAACTTACCTCGGAGATTTGATCATTGTTATCTGCCATGAAAGCTTTTTCCTTACCAGTAGCTTTCTCTTCTCCGGTAGTCTTCTCACGTTCTTCATTCTCAACCTTAGCCATATTTGCCTGCTCACTAGTTTCATTTGAATGCAGGTTCCAGTTATATTCACCTGCTTCTCTGGACAGCATGGCATTGACTTCTTTAGTACTCCCAGTGTGCTGTGCAGACCGGCCCTGACCACGTTCAACTCGCTCGTTTCTGCAATCTTTGGCAAAGTGCCCATTTTGTTGACAGTTATAGCACCTCACCTTAGACTTGTCGAACCCTGGCCTGCCACCAACAAACTTTCTCCCCGTCTTTCTCATAAACTTCTTCACTCTCCTCACTATCATGGCCATCTGCCATTGTAAATTCATTTCCTCCAGATCATCAGCATCGATCTGGTCATAGTCTTCATCTAGCATCGCTGGATCAACCACCTTTCCTTGAATATAGTTTTCATATGAAGCAATAAATGAAGCATAGAGGCCAAACTGCTCTTCAGCAGATTTGACGCTCATTGGCATCTTAGTGTAATTATTGCTTGAGGAACTTGAAGATCCACTACTCTTGCTTGCTGTCTGTTGAGTACCACTTGATCCACCCGCAACAAAGCAAACATCCCCATTTGAGTTTACTGACACATGCCCCTCCTGTGAAGAATTGGCACTCGACTCACCCTTCGAGTAGTAGGCGGCAGAATCAGTCTTTGAACTTGTATTGGAGTTTACTTTAGCACCGTACATGCCTGGATCTTGAACCTGATCCATAGATGTTTCTTTTCTTACCATATTAAGCTCAAAAGTTCTGAGCTTGTTGACAGCGGTTTCAAGATCATAAGTAGAGAAGTCCTTGTCTTCCCTCATCAGTACAGTATACATCTCCCATTTTGGTGGGAGGGCATCGAGAAGCTTTTCCACAATCTCTTCTTCTCTGTAGGAAATGGAGTAGTTACTCAGTTCAGTCATTAGATGATAATATCGAGTGATAATATCATCAAGAGATTCGTTCTTCAAGTACTTGAAGACTGAAAATTGAGTTTTGAGCAACTTTATCTTTGAAGCCCGAATACCTACATTTCCTTCAAATCTGCTCTCAAGAGCTTCCCAAAGCTCTCTAGCTGATGTATACTTTCTGAATGTATGGAGGATCTCCTGTGGAAGAGCCATTGTGATTGCAGCATGAGCCTTGCTCTCGGCTTCATACATCTTTTTCTCATCCTCTTCCATTTTACTGTATTTCTTGATTTGGTCTCGACCCTCATACTCCATGATTGGTGGAATATATCCATCTTGGATGCATACCCACATTTTCGCATCCTGGTACTTAACATATTGTATGAACCGATCCTTCCACGCGACAAAATCGGTTCCCTTCAGCAACCTTGGGGCCTTTGTAGCTGACCCCGCTTCAACTTCCATCTTTACAAGCTCTGAAATGTTGATCGACGACATCCTTTTTGAAGACTAAGAAACCCGAAAAATTCTGAAAAGGGCGAAGTTAAAAAAATTTCTTCGAAACAGTACTGTAGGCGAAGTTAAGGATAACTTCGCTTAAGTAATAACTTCGCTGGATTCTTCTTAAATTCGCGTGACTGGGCGAAGTTGAAAATAACTTCGCTTAGGATAAGCGAACTTAGAAAGTAAGCGAACTTGAAGAGAACTTCGCTGAACTAGGCGAACTTGAGGAGAACTTCGCTGAGTTAGGCGAAGTTGAGGAGGTAGGCGAAGTTGTGAATAACTTCGCTTCTCCTTATATCCTCGCTGAAACCCTACGTATCCTGACGGCAACTTCGCCTGATGAACAGCAACTTCGCCTGACGAACTGAAACTTTCTGCAGATCTGAAAAACGGATTTTAACGACGTTTTCGACGGTTTGAAGGCTTAAACACACTGGTAGGAAGCTAGAATGAGCAAAAACACCAAAAACTCGTCCCGGTAATACCCGAAATGGAACGAATTCTACACCCGCGTGAATATCCCGAACCACACAATCGAGCAAATGCTCTGATACCAATTGTAGGTTCCCTGGACGGATCACACGAGATATCCCGATATACACATGTGCGGAATCCCTGTGTAGATCGTTACGGACGTAGAATATAATCACACAAACACACGAACACGATACGAACAAACACACGTTATATTAATAACTCGAACCGTGTTACTTACAAACTCTCGACCTCACATCAATAGACTCACTGAATTACACGTAAATAACCAACTCGATCAACCAAAACTCTAACCCGTAAACAGTAAACTGTAAACTATATAAATACACGACAACTTCGCCTCAGGCGAAGTTGTCTATAACTTCGCTCGTTCAACAAGTTCGCCTAGGCGAACTTGTCAACAACTTCGCTTGGTTAACAAGTTCGCCTAAGCGAACTTGTCAACAACTTCGCTTGTTCAAACAAATACACAAACAATATTACAGACTCGATTACAGACATTTGACATATGAACTACTGACATCTATGCACCAACAAACCCTTAAAAAAATTGCCTACTTTGGCTTAAAAATGCATTTTATAGAAGTTCAAGGACTAATATGACAAAATGGAAATCTGACCAACAACGCCCATCATGCTACGCGATGGGGTTGTGATGGTTGGGTAAACGTTAGTTAGTTTTATATATTAATTAGTTATATTTAGGTTAATAAATGGATGAACATTGGTACTTCAAGCATTGCTATGTGTTTTCAGGACACTGGAAGTTAAGGAGCTTAAACGAGCTAATTCAGAGCCATCCAGATGAAGATTAAGCAAGCCTCGAGAAGATGGAAGCATGGGGAAATATGTATTGAGGGTTAAGAAGGATCGGAAGGTTTGGATGAGAAACCTGAAGCCGAAGTGAAAACTGAACAAGATGGGTTACCAGGAAAGTATCTTTTAGTAACACGGGCATATCTCGGCCTAGAAAATGAGTTACGGAATCTATAATATATGAATTTCGGGTTTCACGACGAGAGGAATCTGAATATTAAGTCAGTTTGCACCTTCGCGCGAAGTGAATCGCCTTAAATACGAAAAAATATAGGTTTTTCTCTATATAAACCCATTAACCCCACCATTCGGTATATCACGACTTCCAGAGGAAAAAGAGGCTGCTTAGGGCGATTTTCCACCATTCCAAGGCTTTCGGTTCATCTTAGGTTTGCATGTCATCAAAGATAAGTTATTTAATCGATATGTCGATGTTCGGCTAAGTCCATTGTTCATTCTAGGCTAGGGTTTTGTGTAAATCCTCTTAAGACCAGATTTATTATGCTTAATGTTATGAACTTGATTTGACTTTATTGTGTTTATCTTGTTCAACTTAGTGCTTGATTGTTTAAACAATTTATATTTGCGATTATTGATTAGTGCATCACTTGTTTGGTTCTATTCATTAACATTTAGGGGTTAGGCTCTTGTGTCATTGAATTTATAAACATCAACTATTGTCACCTAATTAGTTTTCATAAAATATAAATTGGTAATTAGATAGACCGAGTTCAACCGTGTCAACAATTCGGTTAGGGTATCGTTTGTCATTACAATCAGACTACTAGGTCTAATAATTACTGCGCAATCAATACAAGTAAATCTGGGATTAAGTTGAATAACACATTACCTGAACCTAGAATGAATGCTTTTTATTAATATTTACAAATTCTTTTTAAGTAATCATTTAGTTTTAATTAATCTTCTATAAAAATTGCTTGACATCGTCTATCTGCTTTTGTTAATAATTTATTTAGTTAAATATTAAATTAGCACTTTCCTTGAGTTCCTATGGAGACGACCTTACTTACCCGTACTTATTATAGGTATTTAAGTCTTTAAATAATTGTTTTTGAGTAGACCGTAACAACCTACGTCAGAATGGGCCGTTGCTAGGGACTCAACGTGCTTAGTGCTAGTTTAGTCTTGTTCAGTTTAGTTTAAATTAGCATAATTTAGTTTAATTTTAGTTTATTTTCTTTTCTTTGTTGATTTACGCTGGGTGTGCTTGTTTGGTGTGTAGTTAATCTTTTAGGTTGATGCATACGAGATTTTCCCAAGATAACGAGGTATTGCAGTTTGATCCTGAGATTGAGAAAGCCACGATAAGAAATTGAGCAAATCAAAGAAAAGGTGAAACCTCAAGGCCGAAAGTAGAAGACATGAACCGTCAAGAACATTACCCATACCCAATGCCACCGGTGTTTCAACTTGAAAATCTTAACCCACCACCTCACCAAGAACAACCCGTTCCACAAAACGTTCCACAACATAGTCCACAAAACCCACCACTCAATGACCTACCACCACTCCACTAACACATTCACCAAAACCGAAACCCAAGAGCTCAAAGAAGATACCAAATGAGAGATGATCGTTCCATAAGGTCTGAACCGCCAAATAATCGGGTCGATTTTGAGTTTGAAAGAGTAGCTAATCGGCGGGGTTGTTCGATGAATTCGACGAGTTTGAGGATGAAGAAGAGATGGAGGATGCTCAAGGGGGTCGATATTATAGAAGAAAACAACCCCCCCAAAACCGAACACCTGAGCCCATTCAACAACCAAGAAACCGCCGAGCCCAAAGAAGACAAGAGATTTACGAGCCACAATCCCGAGTACGAGTTTGATGATGGGGTCCCGAGGGAATTTTTCCCACCGCCCGTTCGGGGAGTTCAAAGCCACTTCATTCCACAAGTGGCCACTAACCCGTTTCCCATTGTCATCCCGGTTAGACAAGGAAGAACGTTTTGGGTAAGACAAAGTAACCTAACCGGGATGCCTACTTTTCATGGGAAAGCATATGAAGAACCATACCTGCACTTGAGCGAGCTTAATGCTATTTGTGCCACCATCTCAAGTCAAGGGTTCACTGTCGAAGAAGTCAAGCTAGTTGTGTTTCAGTTCAATCTCAAAGATCTAGTGAAGCAGTGGTTTTTATCTTTACCGTCAGCAAGTATTTACATGTGGCAAGATTTGGCTAAGTATTTTTTTGGACGAGTATTACACACCACAAAGAACGTTCGAGGCCCGAACTTCGATCAGAAACTTTCAGCAAGGGTCGAGTAAAACATTCCATGAAGCTTTCACGAGACTAAGAGGTTATTGAGGACTTGCCCTCATCATGGGATAGCATTGTGGGAGTTGATTAAAGTGTTTCATGACGGGTTGTCGAGTGACGATGTGCGTGATCTTCAGTCGACCACAAATGGGTCGTTTTTTACGAATGATGAAAATGAAGATTGGCAACACTTAGAGCGGCATGCTATGAACTCGAAGAGACAAGCTCAGTCGAACCGCATGGTTAAAAGGGAGGTTGTGAAAGCCGTGGATAGTGGAGAGTCGGATGACCGAATGGACCGGTTGGAAAGAAAGCTAGATTAGTTGATGGGGCTAAGAGAGAAAGATAAAGGTAAGTCGGGAAAGGCGTATCCAGTTTGTGAGGGTTGTGGAGGAATAGGCCATGTAGTGGCGACGTGTGGAGTTGTGATGGAGGACGAAGAAGAGGAAGAAGAGGAGATGAATTTCGTTCAGGGTGAGAAGCGGTACAATAATGGGAATATGAATTCAAACATCTATCATCCAAGCCTCCGGAACCACCCCAATTTCAGTTATGGAAACCCGAACACACAGCAAAACCCGAACTTTCAAGGTAATTCCCAAAAAGCATGTTAGCAGTCAAATCAGCATCAATATGGGAACGAGAGGGGTAATGGTCAAAGCGGGTATAATCAAAGAGAGTCGGGGGGTTACAACAAGAGTTATCAGCAAAGTCAAGGGGCTGCTTAAGGTCAAGGAGGTTCTTCGGGTAACAAGGAAGAGTCGATTAAGGATGTGATGGACTTTTTGAAGCAGATGAAGACAGATCATGAAGCTCAGAATAAAAGCATGAATCAAAGATTAGAGCTCCAAGAGAAAGCTAATGCTTCGAGGGATAAACAGGTGAGCAAACTTGCAGAAGAAGTGGTTAGTTTGAAGAGAAATCCATCCAAATTACCAAGTGATACCGTGAAGAATCTGAGCCATCAGAGTAGCAGTTCATCAAATGGTAAAAACGTACACGTGAGTGCAATCACAATTGAAGATCATGGAATGAACGACACAGTTGAAGAATTTGAAACAGGGGCACCACTTATTCCTATTCAGACTGGCAAGTTCAAGACCACCAAGGCGCTAGTTGATTATGGTGCGAGTGTAAGTGTTCTACCGGGGAGTGTTTGTGACCGGTTTGGGTTTGGACCTTTACAAGAAGTTGAAACCACATTGGTGTTAGCTGATTTCACTCGAAGACGGTCCCGAGGGTAGTTGGTTGGAGTTGCAGTAAAGGTTAGTGATTTTTACTATCCTGTAGATTTTCTTGTTCTTGATTATACACCGGTAGAGAATGAAGAAGTGCCGAGAGTGATATTCGGGAGACCGTTTTTGGCAACATCAAATGCTCAAATCAATTGCCGAGACGGAACAGTGTGCATGGCCTTTGGTAATCGTAAGCTAGTTTTGCATATCTTTTCAAATTCATTTGATTATTCTTGTGAAAATAAATCTTTTAGGTCATGTGCTACTAACATGTGTCTTCCTCATATAAGTGAGGATGACACTAAAGAAGAAAGTTTTGTGTTTGATAGGTCGAAGTGGGAGAGAGAAAAAGAGGAGCTAAGTGCGGTAGAGATACGTGTTGCAGAGGAGGCAAAGTCAGGTGATGATTTCAAACATGCAAGAAAAAAGGTGGTTCATGATGAGACAAGTAAGACGAGTAAGGAGAAATCGCCAAAGAAGGAGAAGATGAGGAAGCCATCGGGGTTTGAAAATGAACAAAGAAGATTGGCATGCTTCGGGCCAAGATGGAGTGTTATGGACAGTGTACCACTATGTAGAGGAGTAATAAGAACGAGGTGGAGGAAGGTAAGCACTCCATTAGACCACCATAACCGCCAAATCAGGTAACGGTCCAGCTGAAGACCTTAACAAAAACTTAACACTAACCGGGAGGCAACCCGGCCTTGTATTCAGGTACTTGTATATTTTGTATTTGAACTTTGTGGGTGTAGTTCACTATAAACCTTCACGAGACCATACTCGTCCACCCGGGCTACCGGGGGGTTTAAAGGGCTTGTTGCATACGCTAAATGCAATCGTGATTTCTACGAAAGTGAGTTAGGTCTTTTAATATTTTTACTTGTTTAACAAATTTGGTTATGAATTTATTAAGCTCGGTTGGTAATTTAAAATTAATGGTTTTTCAAACGGTTTGAAAGACCTATATTTTTAACACTTGTGAGAAGCTTGCTTCTACATGTTTGAGAGTTTGCATATTTTATTTTGAGAGTTGAAGAGGTAAGTTCACCGAGAACATCCCCGAGGGCACGAGAGTTACACATGAGAGTTATATTTTTTATCAGGTGATTTCGTTTTCATAACTTTATTTGTTTTATTAGTTTTTGTGTTAAAAGTCTAATTGTATAAATGTATAACCACCATCACATTAGGCCCGGTTTTAAAACTGTCAAAGTGAAATTTTAACCCCGTTCCTATTTTAGTTGTCATATTTTTAAACATTGAGGACAATTTTTGCCTCAAGTGTGGGAATGGGGGAGAAATTAAAAATTTAAAACTTTTAATGTTCTTTGAATTAAGATTTTTTGCATAATAAATGGAAAATGATAGAAAAATCGGGGGTTATTTTTCAAAATTATGATATAATATGAGATAAATAAAATAGGAGCACACTTAATTTGGGATGTGTCGGTAGGCTCAGCCTTGAGAATGAAAGGATAGTTTGGTTGTAGACTTAATTGAACTTTAAAATGCTTGATTTTTAGTGGGAAACGCCTTCAGGGTTTTGTTTGTTTAGCTATGCCTGTGTAAGGACTGGAATGAAAGATTATGCCATACTCAAGCCTTTTATTAGATTTGATCACCAAAAATAAAATTTTAATATGAATAGCTATAGTACAATGGTTGGATAGGCTTAACATTAGAGTATGCTAGATGACTTGTGATATAAACATAAATGAAAATACTGCTAATTAAGTGGTTAACACTTCATAGGCGTATGGTTTTATGGCCTTAAATCCTGTGTCGATGGGATGCTCCGGGGTTCGGAGACCATGGGTCGGTATGCGGTTTATCATCTGGGTATGCGTATATCCTAAGTGGATTTATGTATATTAAATAAGCTTAAAAAGAACAAACCCGCAGTTTATCTGCCAATTCATAAGTTATTAAACATGATCACAAAAAGTGCTTTAAAAGTACAAATTCACTACTGACTTGATCATCACGCTGTTAGTCATATGGGGTCCCCGTGCTCGCGTCTCATTACCATTAAGAAACGGACCACACGGGACACGTCATATGTAAGCCCTACAGATGAATTCATGCCTACTCACCTATGGTGATGGACTTTGGGGTATTGCTTGATAACGGGAGTATGTCATGTAGTGGGGACTATTTGCTAGTTAGTTACTTAATTGCACCTTAATCATATCTAATGACCATTCTGGTAGACTTTGATGCTTAAGTTTAGGTTTTGGTTTCGATAAAAATATCCAAGATTGTCTTAGCTGTTACATATGGGCTTAAAAATTGTATACATGTGCAAAATTTTGATCATCTAATTTTAAGGTTTAAGTCAAGTTGGGGTGGTCTGGTTCGGTAAAACTATAATGAAGCATGGTAAGACGGCTTTAGGGCTTTGAAGTGTGGGTTCCATTTTAATCATATGAACTAATAAAACTGTCACACCTTATTTTTCCCGGTAAGTATTGAGGCATGGGTTTAAGTGGACAATAATATCGGAAATCGCGGTTTTTGTGTTCCTTGTGCTTAATGAAGATAACCGAAAAGTATTTTGAAAATAGTCTCTGATTTTGATTCCATTGCAAAATCTTTTTCGGGACTAAAAAGGATAAGTGTGGGGATGTGATGGTTGGGTAAAAGTTAGTTAGTTTATATATTAATTAGTTATATTTAGGTTAATAAATGGATGAACATTGGTACTTCAAGCATTGCTATGTGTTTTCAGGACATTAGAAGTTAAGAAGCTTAAACGAGCTAATTCAGAGCCATCCAGATGAAGATTAAGCAAGCCTCAAGAATATGGAAGCATAGGGAAACATGTATTGAGGGTTAAGAAGGATTCGGGAAAGGTTTGGATGAGAATCCTGAAGCCGAAGTGAAAACTGAACAAGATGGGTTACCAAGAAAGTGTCTTTAAATAAAACGGGCATATCTCGGCCTAGAAAATGAGTTACATAATCCATAATACATGAATTTTAGGTTTCACAACAAGAGGAATCTGAATATGAAGTTAGTTTGCACCTTCGCGTGATGCAAACCGCCTTAAATACGAAAAAATATAGGTTTTTCCATATGTAAACCCATTAACCACACCATTCGGTATATCACGACTTCCAGAGGCAAAATAGGCTACTTAGGGCGATTTTCTACCATTCCAAGGCTTCCGGTTCATCTTGGGTTTGCATGTCATCAAAGATAAGTCATTTAATCGATATGTCGATGTTCGGCTAAGTCCATTGTTCATTCTAGGTTAGGATTTTGTGTAAATCCTCTTAAGACCCGATTTATTATGCTTAATGTTATGAACTTGGTTTGACTTTATTGTGTTTATCTTGTTCAACTTAGTGCTTGATTGTTTAAACAATTTATATTTACGATTATTGATTAGTGCATCACTTGTTTGGTTCTATTCATCAACATTTAGGGTTAGGCTCTTGTGTCATTGAATTTATAATCATTAACTATGGTCACCTAATTAGTTTTCATAAAATATAAATTGGTAATTAGATAGATCAAGTTCAATTTGAGTCAACAATTCAGTTAGGGTATCGTTTGTCATCACAATCAAACTATTAGGTCTAATCAAGACAAGTAAATCTTGGATTAACTTGAATAACATATTACCTGAACCTAGAATGAATGCTTTTTATTAATATTTATAAAGTCTTTTAAGTAATCATTTAGTTTTAATTAATCTTCTATAAAAATTGCTTGACATCGTCTATCCGCTTTAGTTAATAATTAATTTAGTTAAATATTAAATTAGTACTTTCCTTGAGTTCCTGTGGAGACGACCTTACTTTTCCGTACTTATTATAGGTATTTAAGTCTTTAAATAATTGTTTTTGAGTAGACCACGACAGCCTACGTCATGTTGCCCACTCTCCATCGCGATACGTGATCCCCTTCAGATCAACATAATTTGATTTTGTTTGTTTATTCATTTTGGATCCTTTAAATCCTTCCTAAACCAACCCTAATCATGAAAATTAAGCCCCAAGTCATGTCATCTGATATTATAACATGCCTACATTCATTTTCTTGTTGTACAATCGAAATCTTTAGGTTAATTGACTCAATTTTGTCATCAATAACTTATTTCGTTTCTTAAATGAGTTGGTTATGCCACACCCCGACTTATGGCCTAGGTGTAACACCCATTAGTTGGTATATGTTTTGTAAATATATTAGAGTTGCGGGTTTGTTTTAGTGAAAATCTTTAAAATAATATTCTTTTATAAAAATATTGAGTTCGAATGCGCATTTCTTGTTATAAATTCAGCTTGACAAAATATGAATGGAAGTCTTTTGAATAAAATATTATTATATTGAAAACTCGGGATTTAAATATCTGTTTGATATTTCAAATACCTGTCTTTTGAAAATATGATTCTTTATAATATTCTGAATAAAATATCTGAGCCATCAGATAACGTCTAATAACTATATCTCTAATCTTCTAATCTGTCTTGATTGTATGTTTTAACATTAACTGTTTCCCTGAAATGCAGGGGAAAAAAATACGTCAGCACACAGGCGTTGAATGACGCTGACTCTGAATATTTTCAATACTATTGTGAAATCAACAATAATACCTTTGTGACTACTCATTAGGCACCCAACTCAATTGGGATAAAATTACTCTAAGTACATGTACAATTAATCATATACACAATATCATTTCTCTGAGCAGTCCCGTAGACTTCCAGAGGCATGTTTGATGATATGCATGGCCTCGGGTAACTCTGAGTTACCATGCATGAATGGATCCAGACACATGCATACTTTTAACTAGAGTATGCCCGTTTCTTATTATTGTAACACAAAGTTTTAAGGATTCGTAAATCCTATGCAAACAGTCTGACTCTAAAAGAGTTTGTAAAAGTTTAGGGGGTATCTTTTATTGCAATCAGTTTCTGACACTGGTTCCTGTTTATGATCAGTTTCGGTTACTGACCCCTGTCTGTAATCAGTTTCTGTCACTGATTTCTATTTCTGATTGGTTGATTGTTTTCTCGGACCTATAGTATGAGAATATCATTTGTATAAATATCTAGATCAACGATCTAGCTTCAGACCCGTAGTCTGTTTTGTATAGCTTTAACCTTGAAAAATCTTTTGTTTATATAAAACATTTGGACCTTTAGTCCCTTTGTTTATTCATCAATTATATGCTACGTTTCTTCTTTAGGAAGAAACATCAATACTAAGTTTCTTCTTCAAGAAAACATTATTTTAACTATAACCTTTGTGAATGAATAATATATTTCTTAATAATAAAGAAATACTATTTTAACTATACCCTTTTTTTGTGTGAATGCTTACGTTTCTTAATCGTGAAGAACAATAATTTGTTTTAACCTTTGCTTATGAAAAGTTATATTATGCTTATCTATAATCAAGGTTCGGGCTATACCCCCGACTATGGTCTAAGCCATTATAATAATAATAAAATAATACTTAAGCGAAACCCCTACCTCACATGGATATTCGGAGTTTAAACGCCTAAGACTGATAGAGCAGCACTTCTATTCTCTATTGCATTCTAAAGCTTAAATTGTCAGAACTTCAGAGCTTGGCACGCTCTACGAGATGCGGCACGCTTCCCGAGGTTAACTATGTGTGTAAAATATGTGTTGGTGTGTGAGATGGGAAGTGCCGTACACCTTTCTATTTATAGTCGTTTTTGGGTTCCTTCGCGTAGCGCGAAGGACAAATGGTTCAACCGTTCGCGCAACGCGAACTGACCTAATGTTTGCTGAGTCATCAAACAGCTTGCCACGTGGCACCACGTACTGCCACGTGTCCACACTTGTCATTCATGCAGAAGAGTTACTTCGCGTAGCGCAAAGGAATCATAAGTTGGTTCTTCGCGTAGCGCGAAGCCACTTAATATCGGTTTATGTATTTTGTCTTTCGCGTAGCGCAAAGACTTTAATTCCTGATCCGTTTGCGTAGCGTGAAGGATCCAAATTCAGATCTTTCACTTTTAGTCCTTCCACTTTCAAAAATACTAAAGGCGGCTCTTAAGCGGCTTACGGAGTGCAAAGTGCGCCATCAAAACGCCACATTACGCCCATCGTCCAAGCCCGTGCCTGTGCACGTCGGGTGCTTCGCACCCTCTGCTAGGCCTGCTGAGAGTGGTTAGCCACATAATAATATTAGTATGGAAATTCTCTTCCTTATAAGAAGCTTCCAAGTTTTATAATTTTCCAATGTGGGATGAAAATTCTCTTTCCTATTTATACCCATGTGGAATGCTTTCACTTTCTTCGTTCTTTCCATGTGGGATGGATTTTCTTACTTTTTTAACATGAGACGTCGTATCTCATTTTTTCCATTACTTACCTTGAGAATATTTTTGATACCTCATATTTCAAAGTTAACATATTTGGTCCAAAATAAATATGAGATTTTCTGGGATGTTACAAGTTACCTAATGAACCAACTATGACCTTTACTAATTAATCAAAAGTCAAAACACATCCCTAAACCCTAAAACTACCGCATCTCAGTCACTACCTCTGTATTACACGAAATCCCTCTCCTCAATTGTCAGTTTCTTCAAGAACTTTAAGCTTTAGTTTGACTTTGGTATTCAAGACCCCTTTGACCTCGATTATCTCCTAGTTCTAATCATCGTTAGGGTAAGTTGTCTTATGTGTTTTTGTGTACTTTCATTCACTTAACAAAAGCCCTTAGTTAATTTCAGTTATTGAGGGAGTTTTAATGGTCAATTTGATCCTGACCCGTTTAAGAGCATAAAAGTCAATTTTAATGGTTTTTCAATTACTTCTACTTCTGGTCGAAACTAGCTTACGAGCCAGAAGACTTTTTTGTTTATCGTGATATTTTGATTGTACTAGTCAGAACCTGACTCAAGATTCGAAGTTTGGGTTCTAAACAATATCAACTCGCTTAAAATATTAAATATTTAAATGTTTCATATCTTGAGTTTTATATGTTCGTTTAATCTGATTCTAGTTGCATTATTCTCGGTTTTAATTTGACTTTATGGTCTTCAAGTTCCAGGTTCATTTGTGTCGGTTCAGTCAACTTGTTAAAGTTCAAGTTTTGTTTTTACATTCTTATTATCGTTAAACTCATCTAATTAATAAGGTGAGTAATCACAACCCATATTTTTCTGTTTTCAAATTTTTGGGGACTTTATGCGTACCTATTATTATTTTCGTACTACATATTATTCGTTACTAGCAAATCATGATTTTGTGTGTTGAACAATTGAATACTCATATGCTACATGCTTACTTGCTTATTTGTTTATTTTATCGCACTTAGAAAGGTCTATCATTAAAGTCTTTCATTTGAGGTCTATCATACGCCGTATTAGAAGCCAAAGCCCGATTCGCAAGAGAATGGTCAAACGACACCAATTGTTTGCTCTTTCATTTAATTATTGATGCTCCCCAATAATGGTTTGTTTATTTCTTACATATTATATTATTTCAACAAAATCTAGTGATTACTTACTCTACCTGGTGTTGATAAACAAATTTTTGTACGCATATTGCAGGTTATTCTTTTGTTTGAAATGAAAGTTGAAGATCACATAGAATGGGATATGGGTTATAAATAAAAAAGACAAGTTGTTATTAAATTATTTTTTCGGTTTTATTTGTAACTGAAGGAGACAGACTTGTGTACTTGACTGAAATTCATAAAGTGATTTTAGATATTACCATTTATATTGTATGATAGTGTCTTGCGAGCTGTGAAACAACAGTTTTCTCCCCGACATTTTCCGCCGTATACGTAGGTTGGGGTGCGACACTTGGCAGAATCCTTCAAAAACAACAAACCCGTGATATAATGTTCCAACCCCGTGTAGACCTGGAACTAGCCGTATTAATGGTCCGGTTTACGGGTATTGAGTTTATGCCTTTTAATGTTCCGGTCCGATTCACAAGAAAACTTAACTGAATATCACAAAAGCCTTTACTTATTACTTAATTAAATGCCAAAACAAATCAAAGAAATACTCAAATAAAGTTAGAAGCAAAAAGCAACTCATTATGTGAAGTCTCCAAGCAACAAAAGTCTTACTTGTTTACCTTTCCGAACGACCCGATTTTAAACCACTGATTTCAAATTCACATGTTATAGTAATATAATGGGAAAATTCCCAAAATAAGCATTTATGAAAACAAATTTCTAGTTTTAAGTATCACTTGTAAAAAATACCAGAAATAGGTATTATAAACTAGTCGTGACGAGTAGTTTGTAGAAACCAATTAGAACTTGCCACGTGTCCTTAAACTAATCGTAACGAACACGTTCACTAATAATTTACTCGTCACGACTAAATAAGTTTCATGCCTCGTAATCAACGCCCATGAGTAATTCATAAGTCATTTAGTCGTCACGAGTAAATTATAAGGTTAAACTAGTCGCGACAAGTTAACTACGAATAAACTACTCGTGTAGGGAATGTAAACCAGGTAAACTAGTCGTTGCGACTAAAGACTTATGAATTACTTGTGGCGTTGATTACGAGGCATGAAACTTATTTAGTTGTGACGAGTAAATGATTAGTGAACGTGCTCGTTACGGTTAGCTTAAGGACACACGACAAGTTTTAATTGGTTCTGCAAACTACCCATCACGACTGGTTTATAATACCTATTTCTGGAATTTTTTGGCAAATGATACCTAAAACTAGAAATTTGTTTTCATAAATACTTATTTTGGGAATTTTCCCTAATATAATTTACAAAGAACGACCAATAATCAAAATATACATCTAAATAAAGTAGTTTCAATATGAACAATAAAAAGAATAATTATGTAAATAAACAAACAATAATTGATTTAGAATTATATATAACTAGTTTTAGAGCCCGTGTCACACACGGGATGATTCAAATTATAAAATTACAAGTAAAGCAAATAATTACATAACGTATATGAAAAACGGTATTACATGATTACATCTATGTTTGTATTTATAGTATATGTACGTAATTGATTTTTTTAAATGAACTTAATAAAAAAATGCACGTGCAAAAACGTACTCGAGAACACTCTTTCTATTGAAAATTTAATTCTCAGCATCATATATGTATAATTGAAAGAATTTTGGTTATCAACCAATTTTAGGAATACTAACCACCTAGCTTAAATACAGAAGTAGCTTTACCTTTATTGATATATTTATCAATTTACCACCTGTCAAAAGAAAGGAGAACATTAAATTGTAACGACGGATGTTCTTCAAGAACTATATTTTTCTTAGCTACACAATGAAAAGGATTTTGATAAGTTTCAGAGGGCTTTTCGACTTCATAAAAAAATAACATGTTAACCCATTCAATTTTGTGAATATTTTGCTTCATTTGAGCATAGTTTTCATGACATGCTTCCCATACACCGTTCTGATCACCACAGAATGAAAAGTTAATGCTTACACAAATATTTCAAATTTGATAAAAGTTAGAAGCATTGATAGGTCTAGGGGTGGCATGTCGAAAGTGTTTGCAATCTTTTCTTAAATTTTAATAGTCGAGGGAAAAATAGTCAATTTTCCAAATCCCGAGCCTTTTGATTATCTATAAAAATGCCTTTGAGAATAAATTTGAAACCCAAATCATGATTAAAATTCTAACTTTCATCCGTTTGACATTTTCAAGTCAATACTTTGAACCCGTAACAAATTTGACGATAAATCTATTTGCATTCTCAAACTTTTAGAAATACTCAGATTTTCCATTTTTGACTCGTAACAAATTTTGATCTAAATGTAGTTAACTTGTACCAAACAATCTATTTGCCAACTTTTGATACATAAAAATCAAATTTAGGTTCCACAAAAAACCCGAAACAACCTTTGATAAAAAAAACTAAGAAACTAAATATGATAAACTTTGCTATATCTGAAAGTGATTGGTATATATTATCCTTACATTTTAGCATATATATAGTTTACTAAATTTACCGAAATAACTGGATAGATTTAAAGCATATATTTATAATTTATAAATTTATATGACAATTTACAACAACAACAACAACAACAATAATAATAATAATAATAATATAACAATAGATAAATGGATTGATTTAAAAAAAAATGGATCGACTTTTAAGCATATATTTATAATTTAATGATTAAACAATTACGTTGTAAAATGAAAGCATATTCGAGTTTTGTTTTTGTTTACAATCTTCTACAATATACATAGTACAATATGTTAATGATAACATTTGAAATTATATTCTTTTCAATCTATGACAAACATGGTTTGTTGTTGACTTTTGGATTTCACCAATTATTTTGGAATATATAGTAAAATAATATGTTAATATTTATTTTTATAAAAGGGGCATTTACATATTTACCCCTCCTAAACTTTGAAATTACATATTTTCCCAAACCATGCTTAAAGAGCATTGTACATTTTGTATTAAAAACTTGTATTTTGGGGAAATATGTAATTTCAAAGGGTTAGGAAGGGGAAATATGTAAAAATCCCTTTATAAAATGTATAAATATAATATAAGTGTAAAAGGAAAGTGAATAAAGTGTTAATTAAGATTTTAGTTTTGGATGGAAAATAATTGTGAGAATTAACCAAAAGATGACAAGTGTTCACAATTATTTTACTTTATTAGAATAGGTAGATAGGTTATCAAATAGTGGGTTTTAATCTATCCGAACTCACCAAGATTCAGTCTCAGCCATTTACTATCATAAAAAAACAGTTTCTTCTTTTACTCACGTGTTCATCTTCCTTCTTCCTCAATTGTAGTATACAAAATTGTCTTCATCTTCTTCTTCCTCAATTGTACTATGCTAAACCCTTGATATGAACGATAACATCGTAACACCGAAACTAAGGGTGGCAAAACAAACCCAAATGGGTTGTTTTGGGTCAATTTGGATAACTTTTAAAATTGAGATGGGTCAGGATGGATCAAAAGAATTTTGTAAGAGGGTCAAGAAGGGTTGGGAAAATACTAGTGACTTTTGGTTATAGGTTAGAATGAGTTTGTTCGTGGGTTAGAATGGACTAAAACAAGCTTTATCCAATTTTATTTCAAACAAAACCCACGAAACCGAATAGAAACCGAGAAATCGAAACCGAAATCATTGAAACCGTTTATATACCGAAACTGATCGAAATGAAATAAAAGCAAAACCGAAGTGAAAAAACACTGAAAAAACCAAACCTGAACCGAGAAAAATCGAGTTTTTTTTTTTAATGAACGAGGAAGACCGGGGAAACATTTTAGTTATTTTACTTTTTGCGTTTTAGATTTATATTTTGAGTTATAATTTTTTTATTAATTTTTTTGAATATGTTTTTGAGGGGTTTTTGAAACCCTTCTTTATATTTTAACCTTTACTTAGTTCAAGATGGGTTAACTTTACCCATCTTGACCCATACCCATTCTAAACTGAGAAATCGAAACCGAACAAAAACCGGAAACATTGAAATCGAATAGATACTGAAACGAAAAAAAAAGCAAAAATGAACCGAAAAAAACTGAACTTAAACCGAGACGAAACCGAGTTTTTTTTAATGAACGAGGACGACGGGGGAGACATTTTAGTTATTTTAGTTTTTGCGTTTTTGATTTATATTTTGAGTTATTAATTTTTTATTAAATATTTTAAATATTTTTTGGAGGGTTTTTGAAACCTTTTGCATTTTAACCTTTACTTGGGTCAAGATGGATTAACTTTACCCATCTTGACTCATACCCATCCTAATGCTCTATTTTAAAAATCCATCCTGACCCATCACCCAAATCCAACCCAACCCACTCGTATTGCCACCTCTGACCGAAACTATTGTTATCGCAAGGACAACGAACCAGAAACTTTCCCTAATCTGAGCCCCTTAATTTCATTTCGCTTACGTAACCAGGCTCACAGGTCGTGGAATTTCGGCCTAAGGTGAATGCGATCTCGCTTCTCACAGTTAATAACAGCCAGTAAGTTGTTGATTTGACTGGTTTAGGATTGAATTGCTTGATTGATTTGTGTGATTTTGAAGAAATTAGGGCTAATTGATACCTAATTTAAGGAAAAATGGAATTGGGATGTGTGTGTTTGTTCTACTGATTCGGTGCGTGTGCTTAACAACTCCGAACCCTAAAAAGTTTTTTGTGACTAAATGCATGGATTAAAAGTTTTGATTTTGAAAGGTCATAAGAGTTGTTATCAATGATAAGAACTATTTGAACGAATTTTCTCAACTAATGAAATTACATTATGTGATAAAAAACTAGGGATTATCACCATTGGCTAAACTTGCACGTTTTTTTTAATAACAAGTAATCTTTGTTAGTGAATTTCTTGTATTTCATTTTATATCAAGTACTTTTTTTTAAATCAATATGCTGTTAGGATCTATTGTTTAATTCGACATTCTGCAAATTTCATCTAATAAATCATGATTTAGGTTTATTAATATTATGATGAATTCATCTGTTTTGGTTTTAGTTCTTCAATATGTTTAATTTGTGCTTCTGCAAGTCTTCATATATGACTTACATTTAGTTTTAGATTAAGTTAAGCTAGCTCCCATTTGCTACTGCATATGATGTAGGGGCTAATACTAATCAAGACAACATTATTATTATTGTTATTATTATTATTATTATTATCATCATGGATGTGATAATTATAACTCAAATTCACTTGACAATTGCAACTGATATGGCGTTGGTGGTGGGGGTGGTGAAATATTGAATCTTTATATACCTAAGAAGATAAGTGTGACATTTATAAGCCTTTTATTGATTTAATATAATTATGGGTCTTGTGCTATGATTTTAGGATTGGTTGGATATGGATTTTGGGATTGCAGAAGGTGTTGATTTTGTTGCAGGATCATTTTTCAAGGCTGTTGATACGTAAGAAATTATATATATAGGTTACCAAGAGTGTATTTTAGAAATGGGCATCGATACATTTTGGGTAAACGGGTTTTGGCCCAAATAGGTCATTTTAGAAACATGATAGCAGGGGCTCATTTGATTTATGGGAGCTAGAGCTTGGATCGTTTGTTAGTAATTAATTTATATACATTTTTAATCATTTTATATATCTCGAGAAAAAACTTAAACGAGCCTAAGCTTGGCTTGAGCTCGTGTCCGGTACCCTAAAACGAGCCAAAGCTCGGCTCAAGCTTGATTGTGCAGTGTGAAATTCATACATAGAAGTCCAAAATAGTTAAGGCTCAACGGGACTGCACGATCTTCCTGTGCAACTATGCAAGGCTTAAGCCCAACTTTGACTCATGTAAAAATGGCCATCAATACAGTTCGGGTAATGGGCCAAAAAATAACAAATGGATATATTAACGAACTTAAACTAACGAACATAAATGAATGGGCATGAACGAGATTAAACAAACGAACAAGATATGTGTTCATGTTCGTTTGTTTAACTAAATAAACAAATATTTTTGTTCATGATCATACAATTATTAAATAAATGAATTTCTTAAGAAATACTTCACAAACTATTCATTGGATCATACAATTTTCTTTTTTTTTGTTATTTGTTCCTTGCATTTTTTATGTTTAGATTTTGTTGTGGGGTACAATGGATCATAAATTTTGTTGACACTTCAGTCAAAAGTGTTCCCAGTGTGTTTGCTTCTTTTTTTAAACAAATACAGAAGGAATTGGTTTGTATTTCAATGTTCTTTTTTTAAATTTTTTTATAACTATTTCTTTTAAGAATTTATCTTTGGAGCATACCTTGAAGTGTGTTTGTGATTTTGGTTTTTGAAAAAAAATAATGTTTTTGTTTTTAACGGTATTTTCGGAATTGATGAATCTACGGGTTTGACATATTTGCAACCAAATGTGCAAGGTATCACTCAATTCCCTTTGCCATATAATCATTACTAGATTGATCTATACATATTCTACATGCTAACTATGGTTGTTAAAAGCGACCGCTTTTGGTGTTTAAGCGCATTTAATGGGCGAAGCGAATTAATTATGTTATTAATGCATCAGACATTTAAAGCGTGGAGTGAATTGTTTCCCATACATATTAAAAGTCATTTATCCCACATGTTCCTATTTTCAAGTAAAACCTAAAACAGACTATTTAAGGCCTTCAATAATCCAATCTTATACCACCAAAATCATCAACAATCTTAGAATTCACAGGTTAGTTTAGTAACAAAACCGTTCTTATTTTCGGATTTCTTTCTCTTTTCCTTATTTATTCTACATTTTGTGTTCCTTATTTCTTATCTAACTTTAATATTTGATTCAGCAAATGGTTTCTCAATCTTAGTTTGATGTTCTATGAACTATTTCATTCTACTTTAGTTAAAATTTTGTTTTTTTAATGTGCGTTATTTTTAAATCGGACGGTTTATTTGCGCTTATCGCCTGGGCGCTAGGCCCCACCTCAACGCTTTCGAGCGCTTATCGCATTTGATAACTACGATGCTAACCGTTTATAACTATACAGGGACGGTCCTTTCTTTGGGCCAAACCGGGCCGCGGTCCCACCATCTTTTTCGTTTAGTAATGTAATTTTACCGGAAAAATTCCAAAAAAATTTATATTTATTAAGTCCGGCCCAACCATGTTATTTGTGTCCGGTCCATCCATGTTATTTGAGTCTGGCCCATCCATATTATTTGAATCCGGGCCAGCCATGAAAGGTTAAAAAATAAAGTTCGGTACAAAAAATAAGCCTAGATTTTGTTGGATGTAATTTCCATCTTAATAGGTCTGTCATGTGTAGATAACCTGGTCGGACCTATTGGGCCCGAGAGATTCATTTTTATGTAATAAGTTTATGAGGTTGCAATAAGATTTTTATTATATTTGGTAATATCTTGGCTAGCAAGTTAGGTTAGTATATATAAACCAAGTTATGGTTAGACATTAGAAACACACACGAGATGCAACCGAGTTAGGGTTCATCTAGAGAAACACGAGCTATGTATAATAGGGGGTTTTGAGTTATATTTCCTCTATATAATATTGGGAGTTTTTCAATATTAATTATTCTGTGTTTACATTTTGGTGAATAATATCAATTCGTCATTGAGATTTGAGTCTGACTCATCCATATTATTTGTGTAAGAACGGTAATTTGAATGATTGAATGTAAATTTAAATTATTGAATTGGTATTTGAGTTGATTGATTGAATATAGTACGTTTTTATTGTTTGACTCGACCCGAAACATAGGAGTAGGGGAAAACAAAATATTTTGGCTCTCGTAAATTTCGGTCCATCCATACTAGATGTTCAAGATCCGCCACTGTAACTATATATATGCATATGTGTTTAAATTTGATTGAAAATACCCCTATGAGTCCTCATGTTTGTTTTACATTGTATGTAGGTGGAGCCATAGTTATCAAAGGCGCTAGGCGAACTTAAGGCGCATAGGCCTCACCTAGGACTAGGCGCAAGGCGTAAAAAAACGAGGGTCTGAAACAAACAAAGCGTACTTAAATGAAATTAAAATAAAATAAAGTATTCATTGAAAAAAAATTATAAATATATATTGCAAGTATATAAAATTAATCCTAATATAGTTAGATATTAAATCATATACCTAGTTATAAAATAAAATTAAATCTTTTAAGATAATCGGTGTAAAAAGAAATAGTACATATAATTGTGTACTTTCAATAATAGTTTCAAATATTTTAAAAGAAAAATTAATTTAGTTAACTACTGAAACAGTCTTTTCTGCAATGCACTGTCAAGGGTAAGCTTTTAAGCTAAAGTTTTGTTTTTCGTTCTCATCTTCTTCTTTCTCTTCTCTTCAACTTCTGCTCTCCGATGATGCAGCCACAGATCTGTCCCAGACAAAATTTGACAGTAATATGCAAAACTTCGCCAGAAACCGGCAAAACTGACCGGAAGAGTCACCGGAAAGTCATTTTTGGCCGGTAAACTTACCAGAAGAGTGCCTTTGACGGTGCAAGGCGGTATGGTTGCACCTTGCTTGAAATTGCGTCTAGGCGCACCAGGCGAGCGCTTTTGATAACTATGGGTGGATCACTGCTGTGGTATGCTGAATAAACTATTAAATCTTATCGACCATCTTTTCCAAGATTTTCCTTATGTTGTCATGAAAGCTAGGTGATTATACCATAATGTTTACGCTATAATATGTTTGATTTTAGCCGGTTTTTTTAGTAATTTGTTTGTTCTATATTTTTGTTCCGGGTCTTCAGCGAGATGCTTTAGCCAATGCAACTATCAGAAGGATAACAAATATATTGTAATAATTGGTGATATGCATAAATGTAAGTGTTTCTTATTATTTTTTCTTGCACCTGCACAAAGAAAACGTGCAGGTGGGTTACTCCTCTTACCGCTATGTTTGTATGGGCGAGTCTTCACTTGTTGAAATAAAATATTTGTTTATATATAGATTTGTTGGGTATTTTTGGCAATCAAAGACTCAATGATTAAACATTTGTTTTACAACAAAAACTCGATAAATTAATACTCGATTATTTAATAAACTTTCTAAGATAATATTTTTTGCCGGTCCCGACTTGGGGATAGGGTGCTAAATTAATAATTCGCTAAAATTATAAGATAATACATTTTTGATAATTTCCTTTAAACCCCATATAAAATATAAATTAATAATTCCTTATATATAGCATATTACATGAATGATTTATGAAGGTTTCTTGAAAAATGACTCAATTGTCTTTTATTTTTTGTTGAAATCAATTTCCCCTTGAATCTCGTCTCTAATTTTCCTTAGCATGGTAAGAACTTCTGGTGTTGTTTTCTCATAGCTCAACAAGAAATTGTTCAATGTGATTGCCGCTTTAATAGCTTCGTTTCGCGAAGGGGGCTCCATTGTAGAACTTTCATCATCTTCTTCATCAATATCATCTTTATTTAATTCCAATAACGCTTTCAATAATTTCTTCATCAATCAACAACTGTGCAACTACATTTTCTTCTGGGTGAGTCAGAACATTCTACTATAAATTAATAAAATATTAATTAATATATAAATTAATAATTATTAATTTATTGATTAATTAATAACTCTTTTAATTAATAAATTTTGGTGGTCCCAAATGTATTATTTTATAGAGTTTCTACTGTATATTGGGTCCTGCTAGGGACACCGCCCCACCACCATCCTAGGCGCCGCGTATAGGCCTATAAGCGGCGTTTTAGGGTACGATTTGACGTCCTAGCCTGGCCTGTCATAGGGTTGTCGGATCGTACGGGCTATACGCTGCGTATAGCCCTATACGCGGCATATTGGCTTTTGTATATTTTTGAAGCCCGGCTCCCTCCCCTCCCTCTCTACCATTTCTTTTTTCCTTTATTTATTTTTTCTTAACCCTCACCCACTTCATTCAACCAACACCAACAACCATATATGTTTCCGGAGTCGGACGAGGAGATGCCGGACGGCTAACGTTCAGTTGGAGTTGACCCATGTATATTTCCGGAGTCGGACGAGGAGATGCCAGACGGCGCTAACGGTCAGTCGGAGTTAAACCAAGTTTCGTTTTATCTTTATTTTTTACATGTTAGGACATAGTTGTAGATGTTAGGACAGAGATTTGGTGAATGGTTTACTTTAGAAATTTGTCTAGGCACCGACCGTTTGACGGTAACCCTAGTTCGCCGGGCCTTCTAAACTTTAAATGAGGATTTAAGTTAACCATGGTTGATTGAGATATGAACCAGTGTTAGTAAAAGTATGGTCAATCAGCTTTCACGTGGGTTAACATAAAAAGACAACAACATCTTTTCACTTTATTTAAAATTTAAAAGTACATATGTACAAATATACATAGTTGAATCACGTGGTTTTAACATAAGAAGACAACAAAAATGAAAGCATGAGCACTTTACTCTTTACGTTAGAGGCTAACATGCCGTGAAAGACGCACGTTGGAGGTTAACAGGCTCGACAACAGTAGCAGGCAGTGCCCGACAATAACATGCCTTTGTCCACATGTCGGTCGTCCTGCTAGGGACACCGCCCCACCACCACCCTAGGCGCCGACCGTTTGATGGTAACCCTAGTTCGCCGGACCTCCTAAACTTAAATTAGATTTCCCGTATTGTTACCGTTAGCGCTAAAATTTTTATTATATTATTACTATTAAAATATTAACATTATTATTAAGATATTGTTGTTATGAAAATATTAATGTTAGTAAAATAAAATACTATTATTGTATTTATTAAAATAGTATTATTATTATTATTAAAATAATAATATTTAAATACTATTTAAATATAAATTATTATATTTTTATTATTATTAAAATATTATTAAAATAATTATAGTAAAATACTATTAAAATATTAATTATTATATTATTATTATTTTTATTCTAAACATATAATTATTAGTATTAAAGCATTAGTTTTCTATTATTATTAGTACTAAAATATTATTATTATTAGGTACCTGATGTACGTCAGAGAGTCAGATGTCGGGGTTAGGCGGCGACGCAAGACTTTCGGAGGTACGTTTGTATAGCGTATTGTATAATATAATAATATTATTATATTATTATATTATATTATGTTATATTGTATTATGTTATATTTATGTTAGTGAGTTTTTCTAGAAAAACCCACAAGTGTTGTCTTATTATGGTCTTTTTTTCCTTTTTTTTATTTCTTTTCTTTTCTTTTGTTATTATTATTGTTATTTATGATTATTATTAATATTAATATATTTAATTATCAATAACATATTATTGTTGGAAATTCGATAAAGGGCGTTTAGTAGCAGGACTTATTTGGGAAAATTGACAGTGCGAAACGAACTTTTAAATTATTGGCTGCTTTCGTTATGGGCATCTTCAATCAGTTACAGTGGCTTACTTGGGAAAACTGGCATTTCCAAATGAACTTTCAATTTCTTGGCTGCTTTCGTTATCGACATCTCAAATCTGGCTCTTCGATTTCTTCGAACTCCAACGGTCTTGACCGCCGGTCACCACCGGCAACCATAGTTGTGTTCACTCGAACACATATCAGTCGTCACTAAGCTTAAGCTTAGACTTGTTATTAGTTTTATTTTTAGTTGGGGGTATTCTAAGTTGTTCATGTTGCATATATTAAAGAATTATCGGCTTTTATATATACGTATATATATATAGTAGATGTGAGGTATAAGAATTCATTGCGTCGAGATAACCAGCACCAGATTGAGACGCTAGTTTGATGAGTTTGAATCTCTCGGATCCGCGGTATCCGCTAACGGCAGCGAGAATGGGAGCCCCTACTTTGGACAGATAGGTGGAAATTCGGTCATTGCTCCAACATAATGAGCACCAGATTGAGATATTAGTTCGCACTTAGCTGAACCGGTTGACACGTATGCAGACGTGGGTTTAGGTTCGGTGCTGACCTGGATATTAACACGTATGTTTACAGCATTCATTGACATGTTTGCATAATACACAATGAAAGCACAAACTCAAACAACAATCCATACAATAGCAATTGTCTTCGTTATTTTTCTCTTATTCTTGTTTGACTGGTCGTTGAAAAGAATTGCTATTGTATGGATTGTTGTTTGAGTTTGTGCTTTCATTGTGTATTATGCAAACGTGTTAATATTAGCGCCAGCACGGAGCCTAAATCCACATCAGCATACGTGTCAACTGGTTCAGGTAGGTCCCGGCTAATATCTCAGTCTGGTGCTCGTTGAGCTGGAGCAATGACCGAATTTCCACTTATCTGTCCAAAGTATGGGCTCACGTTCTCGCTGCTGTTAACGTATACCGCGGATCCGAGAGATTGAAACTCGTCAAACTAGCGTCTCGATCTGGTGCTGGTTATCTCGACGCAATGAATTCTTATAACGCAAATCTACTATATATGTATACGTATATATAAAAGCCGATAATTCTTTAATATACGCAACATGACCAACTGAGAATACCCATAACTAAAAATAAAACTAATAACAAGCCTAAGCTTAAGCTTAGTGACGATTGATATGTGTTTGAGTGAACACAACTACGGTTGCCGGTGGTGGCCGAAGGTTAAGATCGTTGGAGTTTGAAGATATCGAAGAGGCGGATTTGAGGTGCCGATACCGAGAGCATCCAAGAAAGGGTTCATTTGGCACTGTCATTTTCCCCAAGGTAATCACCGTAACTGATTCAAGATGTCCATAACGATAGCAGCCAATAAATTGAAGGGTCGTTTTGCAATGTCAATTTTCCCATATAAGGCCTGCTACCGAACACGCTTTGCCGAATTGTGAATAATAATATATTATTCATAATTAAAATAATATTAATAATAATTATTATAAATAACAAAAAAAAGAAAAAAGAAAAGAAAAAAAAACATAACAAGACAAGCGGGTGGGTTTTTCTAGAAAAGCTCCCCTATCGGCCGCGTATAGACCTTTCCGCGGCGTCTTTTTATGACTAAGACGCCACGTATAGGCCTATACGTGGCGTCTTAGTTGGATTACAACCTGCCCTGTAAAGGCTGGGCTAGGCGTACCTTAGACGCCACGTATATGTCTATACGTGGCGTCTTGAAGTTGCTGAATTATTGGAGGCCAACTCCCCTCCTTTCCCTCATTTCCTTTCTTTATTATAAATGTTGTTGTTGGACACTATGTTTCATCGTTCAACGAAAAACAATACAACAATTGTACTATATATACCCAGAATGTCTTGGTTTAACCATTTATTTCCAGAGGAGGACCCGGGTTACGCTGCTAACGATCAGCCTGGCACGTCGTGGTTACCCGACTTGAACCAGGTTTCGTTATATATTTATTTAGTATGAATTTGGTAGTTTTTTTTTACTAACACATGCTGCATTAGTTTTGTTAGGAATATGTCGGGTATGATACCCATCCCGAACTGTTTTATGGTAACACTGGCTCGCCGGGCTTGCCAAACTTGAACCAGGTTTTGTTATACAGTCTTTCTGTAAATATACAGTTATCTTATTATTATTTTAATATTCTTATTTATTATTAAAATATTATATTTTATATTATTATAGGTATTATTATTATTAATAATTATTACCACTGGCACTTTTTTTGAATTTCTAATTTTTGTATGGTAGGAGTACTTCGTGTCGGATTACGGTAGACAGTTTTCGTACCCGTCATCTGTCTCCTGGTCGGATTATGGAGGTCAGGCTACGTCATCGTACCAGCCACCAGTAGCAAATGGTCCGTTTTATGGAACCGAGTCTTCATCGCACCACGGGCGAAATGATTATGCCGGGCCAAACCTAAATAACGAAGATGGGTACGATGACGACTACATACGCGAGGTGAAGGTTTCGTATAAAACAGATGCTGTAAGACACCGTGTGTTTTGTTTAAGTTAATATTATTTGTTTGTATGTTATTTAATAAACGGCTTAAGAATTAGCGTAAAACTGTTTCAGATTTTTGAGAGCCGCGAGGAGCTGGAGAAATGGGTAAAAGTTAGAGGACGAGAGCATGAGTTTGTTGTTGTGGTCCAGCGGTCAAGGAAAAACGCCGTGGACCTTGCATGCAATTGTGGAGGCGAACCCAAAATAAAGGCGACGGTGAAACGTACCGACAGCATCAAAAAATGTTGTCCGTTTAAGATCCTGGGCAGGTACGATTCGAGGGGTGCATGTTGGAGGGTTCAAGTGGTAAACGAGACTCACAACCACGATCCCGTTGAATTCGAGGAGGGGTGTGCGTCTTTTAGATAAATGAACACTGACCAGCTGGATATGGTTGAGAGTTTACACAGGGCCGGCGTGAAGCCGCAAGAAATCGAAGCAGCCCTCCACGAAAAGTTTCCCGGTGTGCAACCTGTATTAAAAGATATATACAACCACACCGCCAAGATTAGGAGGGATGGGATACTAGGCGACACCCCTATGAAGGTCGTTCAAAACACTTGTAGTTTTAATGTGTACTTGTCGTGCTTGTAATATTTAGCAAAGTTTTATTTCATCCAATGCAGGCGCTGGAAAACTTTCTCGCAGGCAACGGTTTCACGTTCTATACCCGGGAGAGTGTTACCGACGACAGGACGGAGGAAATTTTCTTCTGTCATAGTAAGTCGCATAAGATGTGGCGTGCATTCCCCGAGGTGCTGATGGTTGACACGACGTACAACACCAACATGTACGACTGGCCGTTGGTTCAGTTTATCCGTGTGACCTCGACATAACAGTCGTTTTGTATCGCCGCCGCGTTTGTGATCAGGGAATGGCAGAGGAACTTCGGCTGGGCTCTGGAGAAACTTAAACAAATGCTCTACGACTGCATGGAGCCACGCGTGATTCTGACTGATGCGGGCCAGGCCTTCATGAACGCATGCGACGCGGTCTTCCCTAATGCCACCAAAAATTTATGCAGGTGGCACATATCCGAGAATATAAGGAGAAAATTTAGGGGCCTATATAGCACGTAAATGGGGACGGACTTTGCGTACTGGTGGAAGGTCCTGTATCAGTCGCCGACGATTCAGGAGTACGACCTCCGTCGCCTCAACATGGAGCGTCATTTGATACGGGACGATAGAGCCGGTGAGTCCTTCGTATCACCTGACAGTTTTTAATAGCCTAAACATACGTGTTAATAACGTTTCCTTTTATTTTTCAGATGTCTGGCAATACATTCGCAAGAGCTGGATGGATCCATACAAACACAAGTTTGTAGCCTGCTGGATCGACGAACGCCGAAACTACGGCGAAACTACGACGAACCGAGTTGAGAGCCAGCACGCAAATCTGAAAAGGTACCTCAATGGAAGCAACAACTCGCTCGACACAATTGCCAGGCAAATCCTTAAAATGGTCAACTCGCAGATGAAAGAAATCGGTAAATCTTTTGAAGCCTCCCGCTCGAAGGTCATGGAAGGACATCGACAGCACGTCTGGTTGAAGAAGCTAATAAACAGGGTGTCGATTCACGCTCTGGGTCTACTTGTGAATGAGTATGGGTTGATGCACAAGATGCGTGACGGCGGCGCTTCATGCGACCACCATTTGTATTCGTCTTCTGGGCTGCCATGTGCCTGTCGAATCAGCCTATGAAGGTACCTGTGTAATATAATATAATATAATATAATATAATATAATATAATATAATATAATATAATATAATATAATATAATATAATATAATATAATATAATATAATATAATATAATATAATTATTTTTGTTAATAAATTATATTATCTTATATTACACAGGTACCTTCACAGGCTGATTGCGATGTCCATTGCGGGTCGCAATCAGGGCACGGATCACTGCAGCCTACGCGACCTGTTTTTTTTAGGTGTCTGCTGATTCACAGGCACTACAACCTCGCTAGGGGGTTTGCAGACTATTTTGTCGCCTACCAGTTCAGGCAGGGACGAGGGTCCTTAATGGGTGGCGGGTACGTAACCCAGCTTGCGATATCTCTGGGCCATGGAGACCTGGTGGACGGCCTGCGTATCACTCCGACCCCTCTCTGTCCGCTGGACCGCCAGCGTTGCGGCGGCATGCACATTGTGCGTTTGTTCCCCGGGCCCCACGGCCCGCGGGACCGACTGGTGGCCGGGGCGGGGGCACGTGCGCCTTACGTCCCGGTGCCTTTAGTCAAGCCTCCCCCGATCGCGGCACCGGAGGTGGAGCTTGTACATGAGCCTGTCGACGCGGGGGAGGGGCCGGCGGGGATCCTAACGATGGTGTTGCCGGACGTGAGGATCTGGGCGCATCTCAGGTGCGTTTTAATATATTATCGTTTTATCGTTTCTTTTAATTTGACTTAGTATTAAACGTATTTATGTGGTTTTGTTGTTAGGGGCCGACGCAGCACGTTCCACGCACATATCGCACGGTGCGTCTGGGTCCCGCCACCGACGCTAGGTTGGAGGCCTTAGAGTTGGAGATGAGGCGGATGTCGCGCCAGACGGACTGGCGGATGAGCCAGATGTCGCGCCAGATCGACTGGCTTGTTGCCAGTCGGGTTGCGGAGCTGTCTGGACAGAAGTACACCGTGCCACCGCCACCACCCCCCAGTTTGGACCACGAGGCGAGCACGTCTGGCGTGAGACGCGAACGGGGCGACGATGTGGATGCCCCGGACGGTTCAGGACCGAGGCGCATGGGAGAGGACGACGCCGACATTGGCGATGCGTTCGGGGGGCTCGTGGGCCACGACGACGACATGGGCATGGACATGGGGGACTTCACGTAGATTTTATGTTTTAGTTGTCGTATTTTCTTTTATTTGTACAGATTTAACAATGATTTTTGGTATATATATGTGTTAACTGTTTTTCACCGAAAGGATATTAAATAATAAATAAATAATTAATTAATATATAATGATGATGATAATAATAATAATAACAAAATAACAAAGAAAAAAATAAAAAAAACATAATAAGACAAAATTGGTTGGATTTTCTAAGAAAACCGGCCTATACGCCGCGTATAGACCTATACGCGGCGTATAGGTCGGTGTTTTAGCAATTGGGCGGTGTCCCTAGAAAATCAGTTTATATTTTCTAGCCAGAACTCAAATATGTATTAAATATTCTTTTTGCGTCTTGAATATGCATTTTTGTTCAAGCTTCACCAGAAATGTATAAAAAGGTTATCAAAACTAATTTTGACTAAAGCATATTAGATACCAATTTTGAACCAAAAAAAAGTGAAAGGTAACTTCTATAGGTGGATTGTTAAAAAAGTAGTTTGTTGACTTTGACTTTTGAACTAACCTATCTGCTTAAGATGCAATTTATAAGAATAGTTTGATACTGTTTTGTTGGGATGTCTTTCACCAATTGGGTTCCTTGACTTTCTTGGTCATAGAACGCCAAAGTTGTTTTTTTTTTCTATGGTTCGTTGACTTTCTTGGTCATCTAATCGGAGTTTGATTTTTGGGGTTTTGAGGTTCGCGGGGTGTTTTGTTAGGAGGAGGTGGTATGACCGGGGCTATTGATGAGGGTGTTTGGCCGTGTCCATTTAGAGGTTTTCACTGTTGCCCGGATGGATCACCGGGGTCCAAGGGGGTGCGATTGGTCGCGCATATTAAGCGACTCCATTTGTCATCGGATGACAAGAAAGAGACCTTGCTGGAGGCTATTTCCACGGACTTGGACTTGTTTGTTTCTGTTGTTGAGGCTCTAAAGGTCTCGCGCCAATGGGTGTTTGGGGTGTGTATGGAGTTACATGCTTTCAGCGGGGGGGGGGGGGGGGGGGTGCCATCATGATGGCGGGACAGTCTGGTTCAAGTGGGACGCGGGAGATGTGGAAGAGTTTATAGTGGGGATTGCTAAGCCGCATGTCAAGAGGGAAGCTGTCGCGACGGGAATGGTGGGGGGCTACAATGGTGGGGGTGGATGTAGCCCTCCTTGACCGTGTATTTGCTCTCCCTATCACGACTGTTAAAAGCATTCCTCATAGTTGTCGTATGGCTTTTTCCCAAGCCTTAGGGGCTGCTCTGGGTAAAGTGGCTGCTATGCCAGAGTCTGTTGAGGCGTGGGTGAAACTTTTGTTGTTACCGCGTTGCACCTTACGGATTTTTAGACCGTCTACTCGGCAGGAGCGCAGGTCTGGTAATAGGAAGTCTCTGTAATGCCATAGTATTCAGCGGGTGCTGGCAGCCTGGGGTGATAGTGACGATTTCCTTGACCTTATATTATCGTTTTTTGACCAACCCTTTGGGGGTGCTTCGGGGAGTGATACGTTCGTCCCCGAGTCTGGCAGTTCCGGGTTGTGCGCTAACATTAAACAATGTTTACGGAAAGTTGCGGATGGGCATTTCACTGCCGCGGTTAAAGTTTTATGCTCTTCAGGGGTGGCCCCTTTCGGTAAGGATACTTTGGACGCGTTGGTGTCTAAGCATCCCATCCTACCCCCTTCGAGTATGCCTGTTTCCTTGCTTTCCGATCCCCCCTTGTTGTGGACTTTGATTGTGTGCTCGGTTGCATTAAATCTTTCCTTAAAGGGACTTCGTGCGGGCGGGACGGATTGAGAGCCCAACACATTTTAGATGCGCTGTGTGGAGAGGGGTCTCCTATTGCGGATAGTTTGCTCAAGGCTATTTCTGTGGTTGTTAATTTATTTTTGGGGGGAAGGTGTCCTAGTGTGTTGGCAGAGTTTGTTGCGTCTGCCCCCCTTATGCCATTGCTTAAACCGGATAATGGTATTAAACCTATTGCTGTAGGGGCCATTTGGAGGAGATTGGTTTCTAAGGTGGCTATGAGGGGTGTCGGGAAGGAGATTGCTAAATACCTCTGTGACTTTCAGTTTGGGGTGGGAGTCCCTAGTGGGGCCGAGGCCGTGCTTCATAGCGCGAATAGGTTTTTAAATCAGTTTCACTCGGATGGGTCATTGGTTATGCTTACCGTTGATTTCTCTAATGCCTTCAACTTAGTCGATAGGACAGCCCTTCTACATGAGGTACGTAGTCGATGTCCTTTTATTTTCTTATGAGTAGATTTTTTATATGGGCAATCGGCTAGGTTATATGTGGGGGATGCTTACATTAGGTCCACCACTAGGGTTCAGCAGGGGGACCCTCTTGGGCCTCTTATCTTTGCCTTAGTTTTGCATCCACTTGTTCACCGAATCAGAGATCGTTGCAAGCTTCTTTTCCATGCTTGGTACTTGGATGATGGTACGATTATCGGGGACACTAAAGAGGTGGCTAATGCATTAGAGATTATCAAGGCCGAGGGTCCTCGGTTCAGTCTTGAATTAAACATTAAGAAAACATAATTATTTTGGCCAACGTGCAATGGGGAAAAGGTGCGGGAGGGGTTGTTCCCTTCCGGGATTGGAAGGCCAGTGCTTGGTGTGAAACTCCTTGGTGGCGCTGTAAGTCGGGATGCGGGGTTTATCAGTAGTTTGGCTGTGAAAAGGTCATCTAGTGCTGTGGAATTGATGAGTTATCTCCCAAGGCTTCGAGACCCTCAATGCGAGCTTCTTTTGCTTCGCTCATGTATGGGGGTCGCAAAGCTGTTGTTTGGCTTAAGAACGTGCCAACCTTTGTACGTGGAGGAAGCTGTTTCTATTTTTGATAATGGCCTTCGAGGGGCGATTAAGGACATCGTGGTTTGTCGGGGGCCGTTCTTCGGGGATTTCCAATGGAGGTTGGCATCTCTTCCGACCCGTTTTGGGGGGTTGGGTATATGTTCGGCTAGTGATGTATCTACATATGCTTTTGTGGCTTCGAGAGCACAATCATGGAGTTTGCAGGACCACATTCTTCGGGGATGTGGTTGATGGGTTGGACACTAATTACGGGTGTGCGATGGATCGTTTACGTACTTCACTTCCCGATTTTGATCTTAGCGGGTTCTCTAATAAGGACACCGCCCCCTAAAGCCCAACATGCTTTGGCGAGTGCCTTATTTAGTAGAATCGTCCAGAGTTTAGAAGCGAAGTTTGATCTATCTTCTCGCCAAAAAGCGGTGTTTGAATGCCTTCGAGCTCCTCGGGCCCAGGATTTTCTAACGGTCATCCCTACTGAAGGATTAGGCCAACACATGTCGGGGTTGGAATACCGGGCTATCCTTAAGTACTAGTTAATGATCCCTATGTTTCCGATTGATGAGCCTTGCCCAGTTTGCCGCAAAGTCTGTTTGGATTCCTTTGGAGACCATGCGGTGCGTTGCAAAGAATTACCCGGTTTTAAATATAGGCATGATTTGGTTAGGGATGTCCTGTGCGATGTTCTTAAATGGGCAGGGATTTCTGCATAAAAGGAGGCCCGAGTTACCTTTCTTACGGATCCGCTCGAAGGGAGGTCCACGTTACGACCAGCTGATATTCTTGTGTTTGGGTGGGCAGGGGGGAAACACGCTTGTGTGGACCTTACAGGAGTGTCTCCTCTTGTCGGGCTCAGGGACCGCAAATTTGTTGTGGGTCAGGCTGCCTTGAAGGCCGAATCGGGCAAAGTTGCCAAACACGAGAAAGTCTGTTTAGAAAATCAACATGTGTTTCTCCTTTTTGCTTTTGATACATTTGGGTTTCTGTCCCCGGAGGCCATGAATTTTCTAAACAGGGTTTAGCGTGTCGTTCATGGTACTTTGTCATCTCCAACGACCCAACGCTTTGTTTTTAGTAGAATTGGTTTTGTTATTCAAAAGGGGGGTTGCGGCGCAGCTTGTTGCCCGTTTGCCTGCCACTTTATTGTAATCGTTTTGATTTTAATGATAAATGAGCGTGTTAATAAAATTCTCAACCGGGTATTAGTTATTGTCCTCTACCTTGTTCTTCTAAACTTAAGCCAAATTCAAATGTTCTATTAAATATAAAGTAAATCAATTTTTAAAAAAAGTTATATTTAGACAGTTTTAGTTTTTCTTTTCAGCGGTTACTTCTCTCACAACACGATTACTATCTCCTACAAAGTTGGGAAATGGAGTTGCAACCGCTATGATAGTGGCTATGACTCTATATATTGGATTCTAGATACCACTTCTCAAGTGCATTGCTTATTGTGTTGCTAAGTGACTCTTATCATGGATAAAGAATATAATCATCACACAACTCTCTATGACGAGGAGGTATATCTATTAATATTTTTTCTATATTTGTAAGATATAATCAACCATTTATCTTTTTTTGCTGGTAGTTTACGTCTATTTTTGAAACTAGTAATATGGTTGATGTCATTCCTGTGAAGGTAGGCATGTTTAACTTATTTCAGTTTGTTTTTATTATTTTGTTATTACGATAATATAAAGCTGTGACATATGAAGTTTGCTAACCTAGCAATGCGTTTAAATATATGAAATTTTTGTTAAAGCTCCCAAACAGTACCAATAGGTTGATGTTTTTTTGGTTTCGTTAATTATTAGGATGTAAATGTAATTGGTAACGTAGGTTTTACAAGGATTTCCTGTTAAGTCTCGTTTTGTTTATTTAGTCTTTTGTATTGGTGTTTATGTAGTTGGGCTTGTAAAGTCTATTTTGTATGTATTTGGGCCCAAGGCCATTGTAAACAAGCCCATTGGGTACATGATGAATATAAACCTTCTCATGCATGCTCTCCTATAAATAGGGAGCATGCCATGAGAAGAAAGAATCATTTTTGCCAATTCTCTAACTTATCATTCTCTTACTTTCTCTCTTGTTCTCTCTCTATCACTCACTCTCCATCCGAAAATAAACTCTCAAGACCTGAGACCAAGGTGCTTGGTGTGATATTCTGCTAGCATCAAGTTTGGTTGATTCAAGACACGTTGTTAGATCCACCCACGTTGGGACCTACAATTGGTATCAGAGTTTTGGCTCACTAGTTGAGGTTTTTGGATCACAACCTTGGGTTTTGATCTTGAGAAAGAAGAAAAGAAAGTGTTCTTACAAGAAAAACCACAAAAATATAAAAAGTTTCAGGTTTCCAGTTCATAAAAATGACTTAGAAAGTGTTCTTGGTAAAATTAACAAGTATAAAAGTCTAGATCTAAAATTTTCGGGTTTAAAATTGTTAAAAACTAAAAAGTTAAAATTTCGCACCGCATGAAATGGGGTTGTTGTACTAACCCTAGACAAGATCTGACAAGTTAGGTGAAACAGATCCAAGAAAGATTGCTTCTGGAAGTTTGAGAAATTTCGCATCGCACAAGACTATTTTCGCTTCGCATAAACCTTCTTCGCTTCGCTTAGGTTTTTCGCATCGCTTGAAAGTTTTTCGCTTCGCTTGACTATTTCGCTTCGCATCACTGTTCACATTTCGCTTCGCATGAGTATTTAGCTTCGCTCCAGATCATTTCGCTTCGCACCAATCAGTTTCGCTTGGCTATGAACCTTTCGCCCCAAGTTGTTTCGCGCGAAAACCCTGTTTTTGTTGAAATTTAAACTGTTTAAGGACTGTTAGTGTTTGAGATTGTTGTAAACACGACAAGTACAGTTTTTGAGTTGTTGAAGGGGTACTTGTTGCTTGAGAACCAACTGGGAACCCCTACAAATCCTCCAAAATACATGACCTTAGATGACAACTTTGCTAACTTTAAATGGAGGTTCATGAACTTTATTTCGTTGACTGACTCTGAGTTGATGAGATGTTTTGAGATAGGTCCTCATGTTCCTATGGTAGTCACTGCAATTGGGGAACAAGCAAAAGCCGTTGAAAATTATGATCAAAATGACAGGACCTTGATAGAGCAAGACAAGAAAGCGTATCTCACTTTAACTGTTTGTCTTTCCAATGAAATTACTGAGACTTTACGTGAACACAAATGTGCCAAGGGTTTGTGGGATGCACTGGTTGAAAAAGTTGAAGGGAATGCTGAGATTAGAGAAAACAAGAAAGCCCTTTTAAAAGAAGAGTTCAACATGTTCAACCATCGTCAAGGTGAAAGTATAGGAGATTTGATAAAGATATTTGAGAAGTTGATGATAAGAATCAGAGCTACCAGTGTCAACATCATGAACTCTGAAATCAACCACAAGTTGATGAACTCTTTGCCATACAGTTGGAGTACAAACACCGTGACAATCAAGAGAACTACCAACTTGAATGCTATGTCAAATACTGATTTGATATCCACTATCAAGTCATTTTAAATGGACGAGCAAATGAGAATGAACAATCATCTGAGTTCTCTGAATCAAGCTGGGGTGAGTACTGCTTCATCCATGCCTACTACTTTCATAAGCAAAACTCAGCAAAACATGTACCCAGTAACCACTCCAAAGTTCTCTTCAGTTGTGCCTCCACAAGAAACAACATTTATCTCAACTGGCAATCAGTCTGTATCATCTGGTTCTAGCTCGTTTCAAAAGGCAGTTGATAGTGCGGTTGAACAAGCCTTAAAAGCTCATGGGGTTTCCTCTTCTTCAAAGACTTAGCAAAGTAAAATTTCCAGTTATTGTGAAGCACTTCCATTGTTGAATGATTCAAATGTATCACTGGTTCATGCATTTCTGTCAAGCCATGAAGAGTTAATGCAATGAAATCTATTGCCACCACAGTTTGAGAAAGGTGATCTCAAAGACATCAACCATAAGGATCTTGAGAAGATGGACATCAAGTACCAAATGGCTATGGTAGTTCATAGAGCCACAAATTTCATGAACACTTATGGAAAAGACAGTTTCAAGGATTCTGACAGGAAAATGATTGGGTTTGATAAAAAGAAGCTGAGGTGTTATAACTGTGGTGAGATGGGTCACTTTTCAAGAGAATGCACAAATCCACCCAAGCCAGCAAATGATATTTGTGTGACTGAAGTGACTGATGAAGAAACTAGCAAGTATGCTGGAAAGAAGCATGAGGTGCACAAGCCAAGCAGTTCAGCTCCAAGAATTGGAGGTCATTCACACAAGGGCAACTCAAGCTCAAACTCTAGAGCCCTTGTCTCTCAAGCAGAGGTCCAAACAACTGTGGATTGGGATGATCAATTTCAAGAGCTGAATAATCCTCTCAACGTGGCTGGCATGGCTTTCACTTCCAACAATGAAGCATCTTCATCTTCAAACACAGTTTCTGATGCATCACCAGTAGATGAGGTAAATCACAATCTATGTTCTCAAGCTTGCATTGACAAAGTTACATATTATAGATATCATCAAAATGAAGTCTTGAAAGAAAATGTAAAACTTCAAGAATTAAATGCTGAGTATGTAAAAGCTGACAAGATTTATGTTGAAAATATTGAAACTCATCGTGATGATATAGCAAATGTTGGACTAAAAATTTTTCAAGCTAAGCAAGAAGTAATTTATTATAAATAAATAGTTTCTGAATTAAAAGCTGAAATTGAACGTTTAAAACTTGATGCTTCTGATAAACAGAAACAAGAAAAAATAGTCAAAAGATTTGAAACATCATCTGAGAAATTAGATGATCTTATTGGAGCCCAGAGAAGTACTAAAGTAAAAGTGGGGCTGGGTACGATTATACTGCTGTACCTCCACCTTTAAATGACAACTACACCAGTTTGCCCCACTTTAGCTATAATACTTCTCCCGAGTAAGAAATGTCATATGGAGTTGGTAGAGTACCAAAACTAGTGAAATTTGTTCCTGCGGTGTCTCAAACTGCTGCTCCAGTCCCATAATTTGATAAATCTAACTTCAATGTGTCTTGTGAAGCAGGTGATTTCAACAATGGTGATTGTGGGAAGGTTAACTTGGGTTGTAAGCAAAAAGGAGAGTTAGAACCACGTTTTAAGTCTTGTGTGGATCTAACTAAATCAATTAACAATCCAGTTTGTAATAAAGTGTGTGAATCGATGTTAGGAAATTTAATGTCAAGATCAAATGATGTATTTTGTGAAAGCTCATGTGATGAAAGCTGTGAAAATATTTGTAATGAAAATGAATGTTCTTCATCTGATTCAGATTGTGAAACAATTTATGATGAAACAGTCAAGGACAAGGTTGATGGACAGAATGGTCCTAGCTGCTCATCAACTGATCATCATGTTGAGAATTTGAGAAAACAAAAATCTGGTTTTGAAAATGAAAAACCAAGCACATCCTGTAAATACGTGCCACCTAAGAAAACTTCTTTTTCTCAAAATACAAATTACAACAACAATTCTCAACACTATGATCAGTTTGATAGTGCCTATTACTACTCTCGACAGAAACCTAGGCATTCAAATTATTTTGGTAATCAACATTCAAATGATCGTAATTGTCAGTCAGATAGAGGTTACAAAATCTTAACCCGACTACACCACCATATCACACATACTTCAGTGAGCAAGATGTCTATAAATGCAATCAAAGAAAGTGCTGCTTTGTATGTGGGAATCCCTCTCATCTTGCAAGACATTGCAAGAACTAGCACAAGCAACAAAGAGATTTAAATAGTGGGTTTGGTCAGGCATTTCCTAAGGTTGATCCCAAACCTAAGAAAATGACTCACCAAATTCATTCTTCTGCCAGTGAGACCGATTCAAAACCCAAAAGAAGTGAGAAACCAAATAAACCATTTTGGCTAACCCAAAGAGAAAGAAAAAGGTTAGCAAAGGGTTCGGAAGCTGAAAAGCCAAAGGGCCCTTCAAATGTTTTCAACAAGAAACACAATGAGGACTTTGTTGTTAAGTCCAAACCAAAACGAAGGCAATCCAGAAAATCTTTTCAAAACCGAGGAAATCATAATTCAAGTTCCTCGAGGGATTGCTCTTCAGATTCTGATTCACCAAAAGATTATATTTTTAAGAATCATAAAATTAAACTTGGTGATTTTCTGTTTAATTTTCCCGAGACACATGTGTCTCGGGGCCCCTCTACTAACTAGCTGTTCATTTGTGCAGGGTCAGCCTGGAAGGCCGGTCAATAGTGTTTGATACTTGGACAGTGGCTGCACCCGACATATGACAGAAGATGAGTCCCTGCTGTTTGATGTGAAACCATTTGATGGCGGACATGTCTCCTTTGCTGGTGACGTAGGTGGAGAAATCACGAAACAAGAAACAGTCTCAAATGGTACTTTGACCTTCGGTGAAGTCAATCTTGTGGAAGAACTCAACCACAATCTGCTCAGTGTCTCCCAAATCTGTGATAAGCATTTCTCAACTCTTTTTACAGAAAATGAATGTCATATTCTTAAACCATGTTTTAAAGTCCCTGAAGAGTGTATTTTATTGCATACTTCGAGGCACAATGATTCTTACATTCTGGACATGAGAAGTAATTATTCAATGCGTACTACTTCTTGATTTTTGTCCAAGGCCTCGGAGAACGATTCATCTTTATGGCATCGACTATTGGGTCACGTCAACTTTAAAAACTTGAATAAGTTGGTTAAAGGTGATCACGTGAGGGGTTTGCCTGTAAAATCCTTTCATTGTATTGAAAAATGTTTATCTTGCTCTAAGTGCAAACATCACAAACTCCCTCACAGAACCAAGACAGTCAACTCCATAAACTCCACTCTTCAACTGTTACATATGGATCTTTTCGGTCCAATCCAACCATTAGAAACATGTCGAAAAGCCTATTGCCTGGTTATTACTGATGATTTCTCGCGTTTCAGTTGGACTTTTCTGCTAGGGCACAAGGATGAGTCATTTCAGTTTCTGCTCAGGTTCATTGTTTTGGTTGAGAATCAAATGGAGAAAAGAGTCAAGTGCATCAAAAGTGACAACGGAACAGAATTCTGCAACAAAGTGGTGAATGAGTTCTGTCACAACAAGGGAATCCTTCGTCAATTCAGCAAACCTTACACTCCCGAACAGAATGGGGCGGCTGAAAGGCGAAACCGTAAACTGGTAGAAGTAGCAAGAACAATGCTGTCATATTCAAAACTTACTTTGATTTTCTGGGGTGAAGCCATAAATGCTGCCTGCTTTACCCAGAACCGTGTGCTTCTGAACCAGATATTGAACAAGACTACATATGAAGTCTTCTATGGAACGAAGCCAAGGGTTAATTTCTTTAGAACGTTTGGATGTCCTTGTACAGTGCTCCAAACAAATGCCACTTCAACTTCCAAGTTTGCTGAGAAGGCGGATGAGTGCTACTTTGTAGGCTACTCAACCGACAAAAGTGCTTATCGTGTCTACAACAAGAAGAGCAGAGTAATCTTAGAATCGTTCAACATTGATTGTCAAGAATTAAACCCTACGGATGCACACAATGGTCCGGACTGGATGTTCGATTATGAAAGTTTATTCAAGCAATTTTGAGGGATGTACGTGACACCAGTTGTACCTCAGGTTTTCCATGTTATTTATGTTTTCGCTCAACCTGCAAATGATCAGTCAGTTTTAATGCAAGCCGTGTTAAGAGGTCTGGAAGACATTCAAGTAGATGTTCCTGCTCCCGTACTCAACGTTCCACCCGTGGCTAATCAACCAGCCCTGGTAAATGAAGTACAGCCAGCCGCAGACACTACTGAAATGCCCAATATCGAAGACACCACAGATTCAGATACAAATTCATACGTGTCCACCGATAATGTGGAGCATGACCAGACCACTCAAGTTGAACTTCCTCCAACTGAACCAAGTGTGGTGGAATCTGTTCCCGCACTTCCCTCAAAAGAAGAAAATCAAGGTGTAGCTGAGGAATCTAACACAGAGGCTGCTCAGGTTGAACAAGTTCAGAATGAAGCTTCTGGCCACACCGACTCAACTTCTGTTCCTACCATCGTTGTGCCTTTCTACGACAACCTATGGGATGGTCCCATTGCTCAAGAACATTTGGTTGATCAACAAGAAGATGCAAGTGATCCTCAACCAAATGTTCCTGTCAATGTGACTGCCGTTTTTTATCCTAAGAGAGCTTATCAGTGGAACTCGAGGCAACACCAGTCGAGCATGTCGAGCAAATTCCTCAATTACCGATCCACCATCGACATCCTACTGAGAATATAATTGGAGATCCATCAGCTGGCGTTTGAACACGCAGTACTTCTGGTGACATTAACAAATGTCTTTTTGCTTGTTTTATTTCAAAGGTTGAGCCCAAGGACTACCAAGTCGCATTGAAAGAGAATTCTTGGGTTGAAGCCATGCAAGAGGAGCTGTTATAGTTTAAGAAGCTGAATGTTTGGAGGCTAATAAAGAAACTAGAACATAAGAAACTTGTTGGAACGAAGTGGGTGTTCCAAAATAAAAAAGACGACAAGGGGGTTATCATCAGAAATAAAGCCCGGCTTGTTGTGCAAGGCTTTTGGCAACGTGAAGGACTTGATTACGACGAAGTTTATGCACCTGTAGCCAGATTAGAGGCAATTTGTATCTTTCTGGCCTACGCATCGTACATGAACTTCAAAGTATATCAAATGGACGTGAAGACTGCTTTCTTGTACCGAAAGGTGAAGGAAGATATCTATGTCAGCCAAACTCAAGGTTTTGAAGATCCATCTCATCTAATCATGTTTATCGACTTGACAAGGCACTGTATGGTCTTCACCACGCACCTTGTGCCTGGTATGCCACACTGGCTGTCCATTTGGTGAAGAACGGTTACAAAAGAGGAATTGTTGATCAAACACTCTTTGTCAAAAAATTTAAGGGAGATCTGATTCTGGTCCAAGTGTATGTTGATGATATTATCTTTGGGTCTACGAATGAGAATCCGTGCAAAGAGTTTTCAGAGGTTATGCAGAAGAGATTTGAGATGAGTTCCTTGGGAGAGATGACATTCTTCTTGGGCCTACAAGTTGAACAAAAGAAGGATGGGACTTTGATACACCAGGAGAAGTACGTTCATAACATTGTTCAGAAATTTGGATTCAAGGACTCAACCGCATTCATGACTCTAATCGCCACAAGACCTGTCCCTCGCTCCTGATCCATCAGGAAAGCCAGTCGATCAACACCTGTATAGGTCCATGATTGGCTCCCTGATGTATCTCACTGCAAGCAGACCGGACATCATGTTCCCTGTTTGTCAGTGCGCCAGATATCAGTCTGATCCACGAGAATCCCACATGACCGCTGTCAAGCGTATTTTCAGATGCCTGAAGGGAAAACCACGATTGGGACTCTGGTATCCAAAAGCGTGAGTCTCCCCTGGAACTTCACGCTTTTACAGACACTGATTATGGGGGATGCAATTTAGACAGAAAGTCAACATCGGGAGGATGCCAATTCCTGGGAAATCGGTTGATCTCATGGCAGTGCAAAAAGCAAGTCACCGTGTCCACCTCCACCGTGGAAGTCGAGTACATCGCCGCATCTAGTTGCTGCTCACAAGTCATTTGGATCCAGCATCAGCTGCTAGATTACGGTTTGAATTTCTATGATACAACGATCAAATGTGATAATGAGGCAGCCGTTGAGATTGTTAAAAACCCGGTCCAACACTCAAAGACAAAGCACATTGACATCTGAATGCATTTCATTCGCGGTTGTTTTGATCGTAAGCTTGCCAATATAAAAAGGGTCCATTCTGATTTTAACTTTGCTGATCTCTTTACAAAAGCTTTTAGTCGTGCCCGGTTTTTGTTTCTCGTTTAGTCTTTGGGCATGATTTCTTTTGAGTAAATTTTATCCTTTAATTTAAATTGTAAATATTTTTTAAATATGTCACAATTTTAGAAAGAGAAAATGAGTTAATGTTAACTCGCCAAAAAGATTTTCAGTTTACTTTAAGAAAAACCAAAATCGAGTCACTTGACTTAACAAAAAGATTTTAATTTTACATATAATATTAATTTCATCTTTACTCCTAATTAAGAAAATTTCAGAAAATTTAAAAAGGTTTATTCCGTTTAGAGGGAGCTCCTGCTTAAAGGGAGTCGGATATTTAAAATTTTCAATTAAGGATTGATCCGACCATGTGGAAAATGATAGTACATTGGCATGTAATGATCCTAGCGCATGAAAAGAGTAGATCAAAAGGCTACAAGGTCACTCATAGATGTGTAGATAGGCTTGACAAACAAGTAAGTGTTGGGTGATATAAACCTAAACTCTTGCCGGTGCTAGTGGTTACACATTTAAGAAGCGGTTGCATGATTCCGATAAAGTCATATCAATGAAGGATGAAATGTAATTACACATGTCATACCCAAGCCTCTCTCTACCTGATCACAGTAGTCCTTATGAAAATATATGTCATTTTTAATTTTTATTGAGTCAAGAAAAGCAAGAAAAAGAAAAACAAAATAGTCAGAAAAGAAAAGAAAACGAGTCAGTCCTAGGAATTTTAACTTTTGCTTTATTTCTTCATTTATTTTGACTCAAGCCTTGGACTTTCTATGTTTGTAGTCATACAAGATCTGATTGTTAAGGCCCTGAGTCTTCTGCTTTGTTTTATTTTCTTTCTTTTGCTCAAGCTTTGGACTTTCTCTGTGCGATAATATGGTATTATCCGACCTGATTGTTATGGCCTGAACTTCTGCTTTATTTTAATCTTTCTAGATCGATTCAAGTGTACAAAGAGTCAAGTATACAAAGTACAAAGTGTCCAAAGTGTTAATAAGTGTACTGTGATCAACTAAGAAAGGTTTAAGTCAAGTTGAGGTGATATGCCAACATAAACTAGGCCCGAGATATGATGGAATCAGTAACATGTCTGATTAAGTGGGGTCCACATAAGTACTGTGCATAATTGAACCTTAAATGTATCACGTTAACACCGAAACACTTGTCATGTTAAACAAGTGGACAATATCTACAGTCAATGATGGACTTGTGTCACAATAATATCAAAATGGAAATGCAATCTAGGGCTTTATAAATCAATATGATTCCATGTTGTGATCGTTCTTAACGAAATTATGTAAATTAATTCAATGTTAACTTTAATTTTGAAATTATTTTAATTTTTTTTTTAGTTTATTTTTGTTTTCTAAAATATTATGTACTTTGGTATTTTAAATATCTTATGTTTTATTTTTAATTTTTTTTTGTCTTTATTTTTAATTTTTACTTTTTTTAATTTTATTTTATTTTTTAATTGTATTTTATTATCTTTAATTAAGTTTTATTTTACTTTATTTTATTTTACGGACCGACAAAAGAAAATTCAAAAAAATAAACAAGTAGGTGGATTCAGTGGGTAAATATTTTTCGGGTTTTAATGTGTAAATGTTTTTAAAGACCGAGGACTGAAAGTGTATTTTCGGTGAATACTCGCGATGTTTTGACCTTATCGCGAGATAGGCTGACCCTATATATATGGGTCACCTAAAATATCTTTCACTATTCACCAAAAACTTTTCATCTTACTCTCTCACTTTCTCTCTCTTCCTTATCCTCTCAAACCCTAACTTTTCCTCTCAAATATTCAAGATCCGGTCCTTGTAATTACTTTTGATCATGAATATGGAACCCGGACCCATGGTATAACATCACAAATACCATCAATCGTTTGTTCTTCTTGTTTCTGGGTTTACGCAGATCTAGACGGCGGCTCTAATGAACCGTCAGCAAGATCTGAAGACAGACTGTCGTTTAGACTGTAGATCATGAATATCATCATTAGCTTTTAGTTTTAGGGTTGATTTTGTAAAGTTTGTAGAACTAGGGTTTGTTTGGACTTATTGGGGTCCGATTGACCAAGTAAACCAAAGGGGTTTTACTTCATTGTTTCCAGAACATCAATTCGGGTCCATGAGATCAAGTGGAAAGGAAAAAGGAAAAAAAAGGGGCTAAGTCAAGTTTTTTGCATAAGATTTCGCTTCACATAAGCATGCGAAGTGAAACATAATTCTGTTCGCTTCACATCATCATGCGAAGCGACTGGATTTCTGTTTCGCTTTTCACCCCATTCGAAGCGAATGGATTGTCTGTTTCGCTTGGCACCCCATGCGAAGTGAATGGATTGTCTGTTTCGCTTCGCATAGGCCATACGAAGCGAAATCGATGCCTATGAGAAATCAATGCCTATGCAAAAAATTCACACTTAGAAAATTTTTCAAGCTTCTGGACTGAGACCTGCTGGACTGTTTTGGACTCTAATGGACTGTTTGACCTTTGACTGTTATAGACATACAAACTTTGTATATACTGGACTTATTGACTTCTAAATAGATTGAAATCAACTTTTAACTTATTAAAACAAAATCTGTATATAATTAATTAACCATATATAATTAATTAAGTTAAGTAATTTGTATATACTTAATGCCTATGTCTATAACTTATCTTTAAGTTGTTTATAACTTTTAAATGATGATTCTCATAATGTTAATGTATGATTTCAGGGTCATAATTTATTTTGTGCTCTCGGGGAACCAAAGGCTAAAGAAGACAAAGTGTTCACATCCATGATTAAGGGGTTAAAGCAATCACCTGTCGGGTATGCCATCACTGCTAACCGGCCATCTACTTAAAATGGGTCATAGACTTTTGGGCTTTTGCAACACCTGCTGATGACGCTCTATCTATCAAGACAAAGGTTGTTGGGAAAGAGTTGTCCGTTACAGAAGGAGATATAAGACGTGCATTGAAGATAAAGGATGAGCCAGACTTTACGTATGAGAAAGGTGACAGAGCAAAATTGAGCGAGTTTGTGACGAATATGGCTTATGATACTGAGTGGAAGAGTTTGGAGAAGAAACACTTGCCACCATACTGGAGATTTATCTTTCATATTGTGATTCACTGTTTAGCAGACATACGTGGAGGGTTTAATAGCTTGAGAGTTGATTGGGTGCAGATTATGTTTGCACTGACACATCGGGAAAAGTTCAACTACTCTCGGAGGTTGTTCTTGTGCATGATGGCCAATGCAAAGAATGAGTCAACCTGGCTCATGTATCCAAGATTTGTGCAACTATTTCTTGATGATATGATTCTCGATGCTCCAAGGCCACCTCATAAGAAGGCCAAGGACAAGAAGTTACTGCTCGAGCCGTACCATGTTAATGAAATCAAGCAGTCGATCTTCGGGATTTTGTTGAGTACCAAGGGCAAAGGTCACCAGTATCAAGGACCGAGGCCTAGACCAAAATTTGGTCTGTTTGACGAGACCGAGTCTGCTGGGGATGAGGCTGAATTAGAGAGTGGAGAGCTGGTTCCTTCTGAGCCAGTGGTTGAAGCTGAACAAGATTCATCTGATGAACCTCTAGAAGATAGAACCAAAGCAAAGCATGACTTGAAGCGGAAGACCTCTGACAAGCCTTCTGTTGGTGGTACTTCGGGCAAGGGAAAAGAGGCTGAAGAAGAGGAAGAAGAAGAGCATCAGCCCCTTAAGCGTTTGAAGAAGCTTGGAGACTCCCAGAAGTTCTCTAAGCTTGTCGTCAAGCTTTCCTCAAACCCTAAACCATCCTCCACACCTGACCCACATATTGCTTCACCAAAAACCCTAGCCCAAACCCTCAAAGACCTAAACGTTGCCAAAATCAAAATACCCGTATACAAGAAACCTAAACCCAGAGTGAAAACCAAAGCCAAACCAACAAAAACCCTTCTACACGACTCGCCCGATGAATCACCTGAACCCTCACCGAAAGACCAACCGATTTCAACCTTCTTACCACAAATACCACCTTCACCACCTCAAGACCAACCACAATCAACCACACCACGCGAACAACCAACCCAAACTAAAGCCTTAACCACTTCACCATTCACCTCACCCGTCTTCAGCTCACCCATAAAATCAACAAGTTTATAGACACAAACCTTTATTTCCTCTCCACCAACACAACCATCATCATCAACCATTGAACCCAGACCCTACACACCTCTATTTTCAACACCACCTACCCAATCCATCACACTACCTTTCCAAACAACTTCACCACCCATCCTCTCTGACACTCCACCATCCACAATCATCTCACCCAAGCCCATAGCCAAATGAAAGTCTTCGACACCTCTGGTGTACACTGATCCTATCCTCCATAGGATCATCGCACTGGAGGAATCAAACGCCAAGAGGGTTGAGCGAGAGATTGTGCTACTTGAGTTCATCAAGACTAAAAAGAAGAAGGAGCGTGAAGACGCGGTTGCAAATGCTAAGTTGGTTTCAAGGGTCCAGATCTTGGATGAACAGAAGGAGCTGAATGTTGCTCTGATTGAAAGCCAACGACTCCTGATCAATCAACTCCAAACTCGCATTCAGAATCAACAAGAACTGCTCAACAAGAAAGCTCTAAACAATGCCAATCAACGAGCTGAGTACTTGAAGGTGTCTGATCGAGTTGAGACTCTTGAGAAAAACCTTCCCGCTGCAAATGTTCTTGAGGCTAACTTGTTCAAGAAAATTGAAGATGCTACTTCAAAGTGGGACATAGAGAAGGAGGCTACCAATTCGAGGGTGTCGATGCTCGAGGGCCAGCTAGCATCATCTACCTCTCTCAGTACACTTATTTCTGAAAACAATCAATTCAGAACTGAGATAGAGGCAATCAAAGTGAAGATTGCGGCCAAAGAGAGCCTCAATGAGCTGCAGTTGAAGATGAACGAGGAGTTGGTGAGCAAGTATCAAGCTGCCTCTGACCTCATAGTACAACCTCTGGCCCAAGCTGGTGGTAATGATGAAGGAGATGATGGTGACGATGAAGACAATGATGATGATGAAGAAGAGGATGACGAGGACGAAAATGTCCACGATAGTTATGATGAGGACGATGATGATGGTGATGGTGACGGAGGTGACGCTAGAGATGGAGGGGCCGGTGCAGCAGGAAGTGGAGGCGGAGTTAACACTCAATCACCTCCACATATTCAAGAAACACACCATGATCCTGCTGCACATGACTCCGCAGGCAAAGTCAGGCAAAACGACTCAAGAATTGCAGAAATATATAACGAGTTGTTTCCTGCAGGTGACATTGCAGGTTTAATGGATGCTTTTATTGAAGCTGGAAAGACCTTGGAGCCATTCATAACATAGGACACGGAGGAGGCAGTAGACAACGATGACATCAACTATTCGTCGAATCCTGACACACCACCGGCTCAAGCTCAAGTCGCTTCAGAAGCACCAGCCGATGATCCCGTTGCGGATCCAACCGCCGACTTGTCACAGGCAACACTGAAGAAAAAGAGAAGGACACACATTGTGTCAAGTCGTGCCAGTGCCCACTCGCTCAACTACCCTTATCACGACGACTCCTTGATTGTATATGTAAAATACAATCATGAGAACAGTTGTTGGGCCATCAGAAGATACAACGGAGATCTCATCTATCTCAACCACCAAGAGCTAAAGTCATTACCAGAACTTGACATCAACTATCTTCGAAAAGCTCTAGGCCGAGGAGAGTATGATGATACATTGGAAGGTTGGGTCACCACTCATCTACATCATCAGTCAAAAGTTGGTTACAAGGATTTTGAGCTTAAAAAGGGTCGTAAGTTCAAGAACCCGAAAGAAATCGACCCAGCTACCTAAGAGCCGCGAACCATGTGGAAGTATAAGGCGCCTAAAGACTGTCACATTATCTATCATGGCGAGCCCTACATTCCAAATACTCTCCGAGACTTCATTGGCTGGGAATTCGATAACCTGACAGGTGAGGCCTTCATCCACTTCCGGAATATGCACGAGATTCATGTATTCGACGAGCACGAGCTTATGGGTCTACACATAGAAGACGTGTTGAAGATCTACCACTCACCATTGCAAATCGTCGAGGACATTAGTCGCCAAAACACCGACCGGATAGTTGAAGCTTTCAACGAGTTCATCAAGAGACTTATTGAACTTCCACTCTCTGAGGATGAACTCTTGGTGTACAATACCGACGGGTTCCAATACTAAAGACTAGAGGGAGATTGTTAGGTCCCGTTTTGTTTATTTAGTCTTTTATATTGGTGTTTATGTAGTTGGGCTTGTAAAGTCTATTTTGTATGTATTTGGGCCCAAGACCATTGTAAACAAGCCCAATGGGCACATGATGAATATAAACCTTCTCATGCATGCTCTCCTATAAATAGGGAGCATGCTATGAGAAGAAAGAATCCTTTTTGCCAATTCTCTAACGTATCATTCTCTTACTTTCTCTCTTGTTCTCTCTCTCTCACTTACTCTCCATCCAAAAATAAACTCTCAAGATCCGAGACCAAGGTGTTTGATATTCCGCTAGCATCAAGTTTGGTTGATCCAAGACACGTTGTTAGATCCACCCGCGATGGGATCTACATTTCCTAACTGTTTTACTTTGTGTTTTTAGCTGCATCAAGCTATCAAGGCTGAAAGTGAACCGACCTTTCCTCAAAAGGTTATAATATAATCTGCTTATTTGTTAGTTAGGCTACTAAAATCAAATGCTAACATTTTGTTCCAACACATAAATATATAAATATGACATGAAGTAATACACTTATATTTGCAATTCTTATGAATTCGTATCTCCCAAAATGAATTTTACCACAACCAAACTGTCACATATGTTAATGAATTAATGTTAGTATCACATTATTGCGTTGAATTCCCGTCCACCGGACGGGTAAACTATTAGTTGGACTGATTTAAAAAAGTTACATATGCCTATAGTGAGTGGCATAACCATTGCATTACTCATTTATCAATTGATTTCACACTCTGAAAAAAACTAATTTAACCGTGAGTGTATAGTTCATTCACAATCACGCTAACAGTTACAAACAATACATTCGTTAATTAGTAGTCATATACTGAAGTGAGAATAATCATCATAGTTGATCTTATCACCGCCAATTATGGAAGAATCGGACATGGCAGAATTCTCCTCCAGGTTGGAGCCGTCGGTGCCCGGTGGCTACTTCTAAAACATATATTTGAGAAATGTATGATTGTATGTATGCAATTGATATGAATTAGTAATGAAATTTGATTATTGTACCTGTGTTCTATGTAACGATTGAAGGAGTCACAACTCAATCCTTGAGATATCATCTCACAAACCCTAATCGATGTTACCAACGCTATCGGCATCTTAATCGCTCCATCACCGCCATAGATTCCTGTATCAACATCGATAGAGATTCACACTACCTGAGGCATCGTTTACGTTTTGAAGAAATCAGATTATCGACGACGGTGATGGAGGCAAACAATTGTAGTAGTGGCGATGGTGATAGGAGGAGAAGGAAGGAACGGTGATGTTGAGCGTGAATGAGCATTTAGGTCTGCTTTTCATTCAGCGATGTATCAAGGTTGAATGGGCAAGAGGCAAACTGAATCATTCAGATGTGGTTTTTGAGTTAGCAAAACACTCGTATCTCTTAGCGACTCAGACCCTAACCTTTTAATGGGCTCATTCAGACCCAAACAAACAACCCCTTAGTGAGTCATATTTGGTCTTATGCAACAATAATAAGCATTAATTGGAACATTTGAAACGCCGTACTTAAATTAAATAACTTTCGCATGTAATGGGTCATAACATGTGCATTGTTGGGTTTTAATGTGTTATGATATGTCTTATCATGTGGTAATTGATTGTAAAGACTAAAGAGCAATCACGAGTATTACTCGGTTATGCTTACACAATCAATTTATACTCAGATTATAAAATATAACAGGTCGTAAATATTGTAAAGGAAAAATCTATTCATTTAATCAAACTAACATCATGTTTGCATATCAAATTAAAATCCCTTGAATAAATGAGCGTACAATAGAAGAATATGACCACATCGAAATAATGGTATTGTCATGAACTTTTTTTCACTGCATTCGAACCCAAATACCCGGACTTGGGATGTCTTTGTGAACTACAAACATAAGATAATTCCCCGCTGGAGCAATGTTACCAGAGGGTGGAGCCCTCACAACAACTTGGTATCTTGACAACCCTAAAATCTTGGAGGCGACGCCACCATCGAGTACTAGTAATCTTTGATTCATCGAAAAAGAATGCGTGTTAAATGAAGGTGCCACCATTCTCACCGAGATTGAGCTTGGGTCCACATCACCCGAAATAGTAAACACAATAACCAGTTGTTTGCCATATTGAATTTTACTATTTGTTACGGGTAAGATTATTCTGGGGCGTAATCCAGAAGAGTTTGAATCCAAGTAAGAAGGAGAGAATGTCTCTAAACTGAGTTCGGTCGGGTAAAGGACATTTGTGAATTCATATTTATCATGTGGGTTGCTTCCACCAACAAGAACACGCCCATCTCGTAATAGAACTGCCGTGGAATGGTAAACTCTAGGTATGGTGCTTGGATTTCGCACCTCGAATCGAGACCCCACTTGGTTATCGGGTAGGTATGCTACAGGGCTTAGAACTGGGTTCCTCCCAAGCTCCCACCCGGCAACCCCAGCTGATGCTCCATTGATGATCAAAACATGACCATTGGGCAGCAACAACATATCACCCATGACGCGAGCCAAAGGCATGGTCTCCATGAACCATTGTGGGTTAGGGTCAGATATTTTGATCCGCCCGCAAGTATCTAATGCGCCATCAAATATCCCCTTATTTGCATTAACGAACGCTCCTTTAGGGGCACCTCCACAAACCAATACTTCAACCTCATCCACGGTATCTCCTTTTATATGTAAAGGGAGTAACACCGCAGATCCCGTACTTGGATAATTCCTTGGTTGTCCACCCGGCATTGTCGGGTAGGTCTTCACAACTTGATTCTTAGAGTAGTCGAACAAAATAGTGCGATTGTTGGCAAAAACGAAGAGATTCCCATCAGGATAAAGAAATACAAATGGGTATAAATTATTCTCAACATTGGGGTCGTTCGTCTGAACCAAAAATGGAAAGCTTGGTGAGTTCTCGGTGGCTGACATCTTGGGGTAGAACTCATAGTTAAATGCCTGACGACCGCCAATGATAATTTGTCTCCCGTCTGGTAATAAGTGATTGGTCGCATACCACCTCTGTTTGCTCAACCCATTTGGAATCTCTTGCCAGTCACACGTGTCACACGATTTATAAGTTCTGACTCTGCGGTAACCATCATCCCATCCTCCAGTCTGGACTAAGGTGCCGTCAGGCATTAATGTTCCTGAAGAGCACCATACATTGGTGAGCACCATGAGTGGACGTATGGTATTGGAAGCAACATCATACTCGACGGAGTGGGCGGAGCAGTCAGTGGAGTTAGGGCGGCACGTGCCATTTGGAAGAGAGATGTTGGAGGTTCCGAAGTCGGTGCGATCATACATTACAACACGATCGTTGGGAAGTAGCTGCATGTGCATGGCTGAGATGCCTATGCTTGGGAGGAGGACAGACCATGATCCACCGGCAGCAGGACACGGTGGGGCATGTAAGAGCATTAGAACTAGAATGAGAAGATGCTGATTAAGGAGAGGGGTGGTGAAGGCCATGTTTTTTCCTTTTGGATTATTGGTCAGGTTATTGTGTGTGCTGAATGTGATGCATGGAGATTGCTTTAAATACTAAGTCATGTGCTTCAAAATCACAAAAGTCAATGAATTAAATATGGTTTCTTGTTCCATAGAAAAAGTTTTTCAAGTAGGTTTGTTTCTATTCTATGTTTTTAGGTGAGTAGCATTTAAATAAGATGTCAAACTAATTATTGACGTTGGAGAATGATTAATACAAAGTCAATTTGAGTATCGATTATATTGTTAATATCATCTGCAAATTCTACAAGAATAATATCAGAATTTGTTTGGTAATGTTAACATTCTTGACCCATAGGATGATATGTACTTCATTAAAGAGAAATTATATTTACTTTAACATTCTTGATCCAATATAAGGCATAAGCTAGCAAGGTGAAGTTAAAAGCAATTGTTTAATTGATGAATAAAAGAAACCGGGCCGGGCTGGGCTGGTTTGATTGATGTTATTAATGCCTCATGTTGCGTTCTTTTCAAATTTTGAAACTTGTTGAAAGGACTTAGACTTGGGATGATTCGACCCAACGTTTTGCTGATTTTAATAGAAAAAAACTCACTTAAATACTTCTTAGGCATACATCTTAAAGTATTAGGTGAAAGTTGATATATAATGAGATGCAAAAGCAGCAAAACGTAGAGAGCTCTAGGTTGGACATGGGTTTTCTCACATATGATGGGTACGTTTCCTTCTAAGAGTGGAATGTAGATGGTCGGGTGGGTTAGCGACTCGTCAGTGACGCAAATGGCAGTTAAAAAGAAAAAATAACCAGATGCATGTCTCGAATAAAGAGAATCAATTTATGATCATGCTTATTTGGGAGTTATTGGCAATTTAGCTGTGTTTGGCGTTTCGAACTATTGTTTTAGAATTCAAATCGTTTGTTAGTAATATTATACAAAATTAACGAGATTTTATGTATGCAATGAACAAGATTAAGAAAGCAATTATTATATATGAACCAGCAAAACCACGTGTATTTTTCAATATTCCTCAATAAGCCAATGATTAGATGTAGTTCTTGCTGCAATTAATCAAATTCCATCGTATAAGCACACATCATTAAATTATTAGATTTCTCTTTCTATGCATTGTAACTTGTCTATCAACAACCACCAATCATGCTTCATTCTTTCTTCTTTTTTTGTCTTCCATGTTTTTGAAGAAAGAACAAGCTGAAAAAGTACAGGACAGAACCAAAGGGAAAAAAAAGTAAATGTAATAAAATATTAATCAGATGTTTTTAATTTAACTTACGAAGCGTGGTAAAAACTTGAAGGGATGTTATTATTATTTAGTGAATAATTTGAGTGTGTTCATCTGATTACTTGTTTCTTATATCGTATAATGCTTGGATTTTGCACCTCGAATCGAGGCCCTACTAGGTTATTAGGTACTGGGTCTTGCCAATCTCCCACCTGACAACCCCTGCTGATGTTATATTGATGATCAGAACATGACCATTGGCCTGGTTAGAAGCAACATATCACCCATGACACAAGCCAAAGGCGAACATGGTCTCCATGAACCATTGTAGGTTAGGGTGTATGATATTTTGATCCGCCCACAGGTATCTAATGCATCAACAAACATCCCCTAATTCGCATTCACGGATGCTCCTTTTGGTGCACCCCGGCCCCCCGCAAACCAATACTTCCACCTCCTTCATGCTCTCTCCTTTTATTGCAAATGGAGTAGCACCATATACAATGCATTTGGATACTTCAATTCCTTGGTTGTCCACTTGACATTGTCGGGTAGATCTTCACAATTTGGTTCTTAGAGTAGTCGAACAAAATAATGCGATTATTGGCAAAAATGAAGATGTTCCCATTAGGATAGAGAAATACGAATGCGTATAAATTATTCTCAACATTGGGGTCATTCATCTGAACCAAAAATGAAAAGTTCGGTGAGGCTATCGTTGACATCTTGGGGAATAATTCATAGTTAAATGCCTAATAACCACAACAAAAATACCAAAAGCCGCATTAAAAATATTAAAAAACCGCTGTAAATACAACCATTTAGTGCAGTGTTGAACACTTTTCTAAATTTATGTTAAGTTTTATAATATTTGGTAGGATATAGTGCGAAAGGTAAACAAGCGCATCCTGTATGTGAAGATGTGATTAGCCAAGTTCGATATGGTTAAATAACTGCAAAAATAAAACCTTTATAGTGGCGATACCGTTCATAAATAACTACCACAAATAAGTCGGTATCAAAACTTGACACTAAAAAGCTTTTGAAAATTATATTTTATGATAAGAAGACAAGATTTATATTATTATTATTATTATTAGAGACTAAAATTTGCAAGTGCACTTTATTTTTATTTTTAATTTACTTTTTCTCTTAACTTGGTTTACGACAGATATTTACTTATTATTTAACTATTTTCCTTAAATTTTCGGCGACTTTATTGGGTCAAAATTAGATAAAGATCGCAAATTTTTGACCGGTTTCTCAACGAACTTAATTGGATCCAAATTTTGTGACTAATGTAATTCGGTCATAACTAATTGTAAGTTTGCATTCGGATTGTTCCTAGAAATTGTGTTATCCTACATTTAAAAGTAATTAAAATATAAGGATAATTAAGAAACCTTATATTAACTTTTTCTTTAAATATAACAGAACCACTTCTCTAAAGACCCGGTTTTACTATATTTAAAAAAATGGTATTAATGTTAAAATTTCAACATAGTTCGTGGAGTATGTAGCCAACAAAGGTATCGAATCGAATTCTTATCCACACCTAGCTAGTCCCACAAAGATTTAAGGATGGAGTGTTCATTTGTATTAGTTTGCATCAACTACCAAGGGTTGACATTACGGATCATTGGATGAGCTCTTACTAGTTTTTGTTCATATATAATATAGATTATAATCAAATAATATGATATATGCATATAACGTGTATTTTATTTATTAGTATGTGAACTCACTGAACTACGCGTAATAAACGTGCAGGGAACTAACAAAAATAACAGTCGAAATACATAGCGAAAGAATCTAGAAAGAATAAAATAGTTCATTACTATTATTAATTTTTTACTGAGTTGATAAACACTGGTTCTTGCATCACAATAATGCATTCAACACATCAATTGAATCGTAATAGATAAGGTTGAATCCCCAATTAATTTACCAAGTTATAACATTTTAAAATAAAAGAAAGGAACCATAAACAACCGCAGTAATCAAAACCAATAATGGTTTGGAATTTTATCGCTGCATTCGGACCCAAATTCCTGGGCTTGGAATTTCTTTATGAACCACAAATAGTAGATAATTACCGGACGGTGCATAGTTGCCCGATGGAGGTGTTGTCACACTTACTTTGTAAATAGATTTTCCGAGAGCTTTGGTGGAGTTACCGCTATCGAGAACCAACAATCGCTGATTCATTGAAAACGAGTGTGTGTTAAATGAAGGGGACACCATTGTCACGGTAACCAAATTCAGATCTACGCGTCCTGATACCTTAAATGTAATAGAAACTCGTTTTCCGTAGCATAACTTAGTTTTAGTCTTGGGTGATATTATCTTGGGACGTAAGGGAGAAGAGCTTGAATCCAAATAAGAAGGAGAAAACACCTCCAAGCTTAGTTCAGTTGGATAAAGCACGTTCGTGAACTCATATTTGTCGTGGGGGTTGCTTCCACCCACAAGAACCCGACCATCTCGCAGCAAAACGGCTGTGGAATGGTAGACTCTCGGTTTGGTGCTTGGATTTTGTACCTCAAATCGAGACCCGATTTGGTTATCAGGTCTATAAGTTATAGGGCTAAGAACCGGGTTCCTCCCAAGCTCCCACCCTGCAACCCCAGCTGATGCGCCGTTGATGATCAAAACATGTCCGTTAGGAAGCAACAACATGTCACCCATAACTCGAGCCAAAGGCATTGTCTCCATGACCCACTGAGGATTCAGGTCAGATATTTTAATCCGCCCACAAGTATCTAGAGCTCCATCAAATCTTCCATTATTTGCATTGGCGAATGCTCCTTTAAGTGCGCCCCCACAAACCATTACTTCAACGGTATCTACTATCCCCCCTTTTAAATGCAAAGGGAGTAGCACTGCAGAGCCAGTGCTCGGGTAGTTCCTTGGTTGTCCACCAGGCATTGTCGGGTAGGTCTTCACAACTTGGTTCTTAACGTAGTTGAATAAAATGGCACGATTATTGACAAAAACGAACAAATTTCCGTCAGGATAGAGAAATACAAATGGGTATAAGTTATTCTCAACATTCGGGTCATTCGTCTGAACCAAAAATGGAAAGCTAGGTGAGTTCTCTGTGGCTGACATCTTAGGATAGAATTCATAGTTAAATGCCTGACGACCACCAATGATAATTTGCCGCCCATCAGGTAATAAGTGGTTGGTCGCATACCACCGTTGTTGGTTCAACCCATTCGGTATCTCTTTCCAGTCACATGTGGCACACGACTTATATATTCTAACTCTACGATAACCGTCAGCCCATCCTCCAGTTTGGACTAAGCTGCCGTCTGGCATTAGTATTCCTGAAGAACACCAAACATTCGTGAGCACCATGAGTGGACGTATGGTATTGGAAGCAACATCATACTCGACAGAGTGGGCGGAGCAGTCAGTGGAGTTAGGGCGGCACATGCCATTTGGAAGAGAGATGTTGGAGGTTCCGAAGTCAGTACGATCATACATTACAACACGATCGTTGGGAAGTAGCTGCATGTGCATGGCTGAGATGCCTATGCTTGGGAGGAGGACAGACCATGATCCACCAGCAGCAACTGGACATGGTGGGGCATGTAAGAGTAGAATAACTAGAATGAGAAGAAGATGATAAAGGGGGGTTGTGAAGAATGCCATGATTCAGTTGGTATATGTTTTTAGTTTGGTTATTGTGTATGCTGAATGGCATGGGGATTGCTTTAAATACTAGTTCATATGCTACAAAATTACCTAAGTCAACGAGCTTAATATACCGTAAAAAAGGCTTTTGAGGTTTACAAATATTCCTGAAGAGGTATGCACCCGCCTTAACATCGAGCGGGGCGGGTCAACCCACAAGATATAGACAAGAGGCTTGAAATCAGGATGTCATGAAGACACAAAGCCAAAACCTATGCGCGTGGCGCATATCACATATGCTCACGCATATCACATATGTTCACGCATCACATATGCTCACGCGTATCACATATGCTCACGCATCATATATGCTCACGCATATCACATCTGCGCGTGGCGCATCTGCGCGTGGCGCATATCACATATGCTCACGCATATTACATATGCTTGCGCATATCACATCTGCGCATGAAACATCTGCGCGTGAGAATAAAGAGAAGACCTCGCGCATCCCCAGGATAGGCGCATATCACACATGCACATAATCAACCACGTCCTTATCCAAATCAGGATAAGGACAACCATGATTGTGCTCATCAGACAACCTTCCAGAAGGTATCCTGTAAGGAATAAAGAATATGCTGATGTTGACAGCTGCCAATGAAGGGTGGACAACTCAGCAAAGCCCATGTGCTACCACGTGATTGCACATGGGTCAGGTGAAATACCTTGGTCAGAGAATAATCAATGAAAAAGCACCAGGTGTCCTAAGGACACGTGGCGCGAAGCAATAGGAGGAGGCCAAAAAGGCCCTAATTGGGTCTGAGCCCAATCATTGGAAACCCTAATACTATAAATACCACACCACCTCCACAGTGGGAGGTAAGCAAGAAAATACATTCTAAGTCCTTACTCACTTTCAGATTATTATTATCTTCTCCTACAATATCTTATTCTCACACCGGAGGGTTACCCCAAAGAGGACCCCTCTGTCCCTTTCTGAGGGGTAAGTTCACGGTGCTGCTCGTTTTGTAGGTGGAAGAATTCATATTCCGGAAAACCATCGGCGATATAGCACACTCATACCCGAGGAAAGTTGATCGTATACTAGTAAGTCGATCCACGTTTCTTCATTGGCGCCATCACCTGTTACAACGGCAACAAAACCACTATCTCATCAGTTCTCTCTGAAAATCTTCACCATGGTTTCCGGTTTTCGAAACAGCGATCAAGTTCTGGAGGATAATGAGCTTGAGGATGTTAATGAGGGACATCAGTTTCTGAGGGCGCCGCGTGATACTGCGCGCACCACCAGTAACCATCCCTTCATCACAACACCTCATAGCCAGACTGAAACTCCTCCAGACGATCTCACGTTCCAAAATTTGACTGGTGCAAAACAAAAAGGACCAATGGGTCCGGAAGTTGAAACCAATGACCCTAAAGAATGGCTCATAAACGAACAACGGCGTTTAATGGACAAATACAATGAGCTGGTCAAACACAAAAAGTTAGCCGACTTAACACAAAGGCTCGCATTTGATAAACAAACCATTCAGGGAACAACAAAAAGGGCGCGCGCGCCGGAAGATGGTCACTCTGTTTACACCGAAAACGCTGATGTTAGTGATGAGGAAGAGGTGCACAGCATGAGGAAGACGCGAGATACTCATGCAGGAGGTTCACAGCTTCGCGCGCACATGAACATAGCGCCTGGAGCCAAAGTTGATATGGATCTATACACACCGTACAACCCACAAGCGAAAGGGCAAGTGGACGTAACCACACCATATAGGCCAGCCATCTTGGTGAAGCATTCAAAATTCACTGAGCGCATTGCGAAGGCTCCCATTCAACACAAAACCAAGATGCCAAGTGGTCTAGGCAAGTACGATGGTACAACAGATCCAGATGATTTCTTACAAGGTTTTTACAACACTGGAAACCTAGAAAGCTGGACGATGCCAACATGGTGTCACATGTTTGCTCGCTGCCTCACGGGCGCAGCGCGTGTCTGGTTCGAAAGCTTGCCGACAGGACAAATCGATGGGTTCGAAGAGCTATTGGAGAAGTTCCAGGCTCACTTTGTACAGCAGCGCAGACACACGCGCGACCCCGATGACATCATGCACTGCGTGCGCAGGAATGATGAAACCATTGAAGACTACATAACTCGTTTCAATCAGGAATCTCTTGCAATTGGAGGTATCACTGAACAACTCTTGCGCGTGGCCTTTATACAAGGTGCGCGCAGTGATCAACTCCACAGAGCTCTCGTGAGCAGAGATGGCATGCCAACCACTTGGGCTAAGCTTATGGAAGCATCGCGAGTCTTCTCGCGAAATGAAAAACAAATTGCCCAAGACAGAGCAAGAGATAGAGGGCATCAAACAGAAGCACCACGCAACAATGAAAGGAGGGGCAAACAAAACTCCGTATGGTCCAGGTTGCAACAAACCAGTTATTCTCCCGCAGAAAAGCAAGCGCAACAAAAAGTGTTAAGCACAGAGAATGTCCAGTTTAAAAGCCCCAAGCCATTACTCCATAAGGGACCACCAAACAGTGGCAAGTATTGTGAGTTTCACAAGTCCACATGGCACAACACCGATGCATGCCACCATTTGAAGGATGCGATTGAAAGAGATGTGAAATCAGGCAAGTTAGCTCACCTGGTGAAAAACCCAAGACTAGAGAATGAACAACCAGACGGAGCCTCAGCCAGTAAAAATTTCAAAAGAATCTGTGTAGCTGAAGGAGGAAGGCAAGGGCAAAGATCGAGGAAGAGAAGGGCGCAAGTCCAAGGGGATTGGTGCGAGCAACAAGTAATCTTCCCAAGAATCATATGAGGCCCGTCTATCAGCAGTCCTCTAGTCATCACCGCACACATCGCTCATTATGAGGTGTCAAAAGTCCTGGTGGACACCGGCAGTGAATCAGACATCATGTATGAGCAATGTTTCAGGAAGTTGGATCCAGCAGACCAAGCAAGGCTCGAAATTGTGAATGCACCAATCTCGGGTGTCTCAAACGAAATTATTCACCCCCTAGGTCAGATACAATTCGAACTAACTATGGGGATGAGAAACATAAGCGAGCTGAAATTGTCAACTTCTTGGTCTTGCCCACCACTTCATGCCATAATATGATCTTGGGTAGTGGAACGATTGCCCAATTCAACGCCATACCGTCACCAGCGCACGGCGCGTTGGGGTTCCCAACACCAACAGGAGTAACATTTGTATACCGAGATCATTTGTGCGCAGTAACAAGTATACCGCGAGAAGGGAGAATGAAGCTTCCAATGGCAAACAACGCGCCAGAGGAATGGATTCTCAACCCAAAATTCCCAGAACAAACAATCACAATTGGAGCTACGATATCAGATGACACAAGGGTGAAAATGAAAAGATTGCTCACAACGTATATATCGGTCTTCGCGTGGCAACATTCTGATATGACTGGGGTTCCGCGAGACCTGGCGCAGCATTCTCTCAACACATTCAAGTCTGTAGAGCCAATTGCTCAAAAGAAAAGAGTCATGGGGGATGAGAAGGTAAAGGCCATGAATGAGCAAGTAGAAGATCTACTGCGCGCAAATATCATCCGCCCAATACGATACCAAACATGGGTAGCCAATCCTGTGATGGTAAAGAAGAGCAATGGGTCATGGAGAATGTGCATTGATTTCAAGGACCTCAACAAAGCATGTCCAAAAGATTGTTACCCCCTCCCAAACATTGACGCGAAGGTGGACTCTGTGGCGCCATTTAAGCTCAAATGTTTCCTAGATGCCTATAAGGGCTATCACCAAATTCAAATGGCACCACAAGATGAGGACAAGACTGCCTTCAGAACTGACAAGGGTGTTTTCTGTTACACAAAAATGCCCTTTGGTTTGAAGAATGCAGGAGCCACTTACCAAAGACTCATGGATGCGGTTTTCAACGAGCAAATTGGAAGAAACTTAGAAGTCTACGTGGATGATTTGGTGATTAAAAGCAGGGAGGAAAAACAAATGCTCAAAGACATCGAAGAAACCCTTTGGCGCCTAAAGGAAGAAAACATGAAGCTCAACTCGAGCAAATGCACATTCGGCGTAGAAGAAGGGAAATTTCTCGGTGTAATGGTCACCAAGGATGGTTTCAAGGTGAACCCAGAGAAGGTAGAGGCTATCCTTGACATGCCCTCACCATCTACCATGAAGGAAGTTCAAAAGTTGAATGGCAGATTGGTATCAATTAACAGGTTCCTAGCAAACCATGCAAGCAAATCTACCCCATTCGTTAACACATTGAGAAATTGCTTAAAGAAAAGCCAATTCAAGTGGACGCCTGAGGCCGAGCAAGCTTTCAATGAGATAAAAGAATGTCTGATAAATCTGCCTACGCTCACAGCTCCATTTCCTGGTGAAACTTTAACGTTGTACCTGTCAGCAGGAGAGCGCGCCATTGGCGCAGTATTACTGGTGGATCGCAAAGGAATCCAAACACCAATTTATTATGTAAGTCGGGTGCTGAAAGATCCTGAGACGCGCTACACCATCATAGAAAAGTTAGTTTTATCACTAACGCATGCGTCGCGCAAGCTTCACAGATATTTCAATGGTCATCCTATTGAAGTCCTGACTGGTTACAACATCCAGCAAGTCTTGCGGCGTCCCGCGCTCTCAGGAAGGCTGACAAAATGGGCGCTGGAATTAGGAGAGCACACGATCGCCTATAAGCCTCGTCCAGCAATCAAGGGACAAGTCTTAGCTGATTTCATCGCAGAAATCCCTGAAGGAAAAGTTGAAGAGGCTCAGCGCGAATTAGACCCTCCGCAAGCCAATAATGAAGAAAACGTTTGGAGATTATTCACTGACGGAGCTTCAAACAACTAAGGGTCCGGCGCAGGCCTCAAGCTGGTGGATCCAGAAAATCATGAGTATACTTACGCAATCAGGTTGGATTTCAAGAGCACCAACAATGAAGCTGAGTATGAAGCCCTGCTGGCTGGTTTGCGCATCGCGCACAAGTTCGGAGTCAAAAAGCTATAGGCTCATGTAGATTCATACCTGGTAGCAGCGCAAGTCAATGGCCTTTATGATGCCAAGGAGAACACCATGCCTCTTTATCTAGAGCAGGCGAAAAAACTCATTGAACAATTTGAATCTTTCAGAATCATACACATTACGCGCAGTGAAAATAAGTCTGCCGACGCGCTGAGCAAGATGGCATCAACCAGCTTCGATCACTTTGGCAAAGATGTCAGGGTGGAAGTAATGAGCAACCCGTCGGTGGGAGCGAAGTCTGTCCTTGTAATTCATACAACACCTTCATCATGGATAACTCCAATAATGGAATTCTTGAAGGAGGGAAAGGTACCGGACGATCGCGCACAAGCGAGGAAGATAAGACACAAGTCGCAGAACTACGAACTGCTTGATGGTACGTTATATCGACGCTCTTATCTTGGACCGCTCATGAAATGCCTGGATGCTGAGGAAGCAAGCTATGTGATCAGAGAGATACACGAAGGAATCTGTGGAATACATGCTGGCCCGCGCATGGTGGTTGCCAAGGCAATAAACGCACGTTACTATTGGCCAGGCATGTACTTGGACGCGTTAAAAGAGATCCAAAAATGCAAAGCGTGTCAGAGCTATGCGCCAAACACCATGCGGCCAAAGAACAACTTGATTCCGGTGACCTCCGCATGGCCTTTCCACAAATGGGCAATCGATATTGTGGGTCCCTTACCACAAGCGCAAGGGCGGTTAAAATTTTTGGTAGTGGCAGTAGATTATTTCACAAAATGGGTTGAAGCCAAGCCACTGGCAAAAATCACAGCCGAGGCAATGAAGCAATTTATTTGGAGCCACATCATATGCCGTTTTGGCCTGCCAATGGAAATTGTGAGCGACAATGGCAAACAATTCACTGACAGGAAGATATCCAGTTGGCTCAAGGAATTGCGCATCAACCAAGTCTTCACTTCAGTATACCACCCTCAAGGGAATGGCCAAGTGGAGCGCGCGAACCAAAGCTTGCTGAATGGGCTGAAGAAAAGGTTGGAGGGAGAATCCCATGCATGGGTCGAGGAGTTACCTAACGTCCTGTGGGCGCACAGGACATTAAGCAAAACCAGCAATGGCGAGTCCCCGTTCAGCCTAACCTATGGAACGGAGGCTATGATTCCAGCAGAGATTGGATGCCCATCCTATAGAGTGCTCATGATGAGTAAAAAAGACAACGAGCAAGAAAGAAGGTTGGATCTCAACTTACTTGAAGGGCGCAGAGAGGCGGCTATCATCAGTGAAGCCAAATACAAGAAAAAACTAGAAAAATATTACAATCAGCGCGTGAAAGAATGCCACTTTAAGAAGAATGATTTTGTCCTTCGGAACAATGAAGCTAGTCGCGCAATACCCCCGGGAAAGATGTCTCCCAACTGGGAGGGACCTTATCAAGTCTCGGAAGAATTGGGAAAAGGCGTATACGCTTTAAAAGATTTGAATCGAAAGAAGATCCCGCGCACATGGAACGCAGCACAGCTTAGAAAATGTTTCATGTAAAAGTTGTCAAGTTTGTAATCAAGGCCCTTTAAGCCATTATGAATAATGATGCGCGCTATTTTCTCTTAATGTGTGTTCTATTACCTTTTGCATACATGTTTCACACTTCCCTTTATTAATTTTGAGCAATATGACAACATTGTATTGACATCAAACTAAAAATAAAACGAAGTAAAACATACATGCGCGAGCTTCAAGCTCAAACGCGTTAACGAGTTTTAACTCTAAAACGTCGGGGCCTTAGCCCAATAATATGAGCCTTAGCTCAAATCACTCGCAACATCCATCCTACATGCTGCGCAGCTAGACCATAAAAGTACCTAAGCACAACTAAGGCAAAGCACATGCCAAAACATAGTTGTTAAGGTCTCAGGTCGAGGTCGCGCATGGGAATATAATGGATATCAGAGTAACACATACTGACACGTAAAGGCTAAAAAACTCATTCATAATTCCCTATAATAAATGCGCGATAACGTCGCGCAAAGGAGGAATAATGAAGTGCCAAGGCACGTGTCAGCATATTCAGATTATTGCAAAATAACTTGAAATGTGACAACTGTTAAGGATTAAATAAAATAATTTCCTTACAGCCTTGTCCAAGTTTCAATGTGTAAGCATACCTTATATTCAACGAACACAAACATGCAATATAAAGAGATGAATTGGGAATGCGCAAGATGCGAATAAGGGAAAAACAAAATTTCATTCCAAAACATAGAAGTTTACAAATTTACAAAATGATGAGATAAAAACTACAAACAAAAAAAAACATGAAGGGCTTTTCAAGTCTCTATATCAACATCAGCCTCTTCATCGTCCTCATCATTACCTCCTCCCTCAGCATCTGGCGCAGCCCGCTCCTCGTCATCTCCAAACTTACCATAATCAAGCTGTTCGTCTTGAATGGAGTCGTCTTCTATCACGATAGTGTCAGGAGTAGGTCCTTTGGCCACGCCAGAGCCGCTAGCAGAGGCAGCATTGCCCGCGCCATCATCGCTGCCACCAGTCCCTTCACATTCGTCAAGTAATTTCTTTAGCGCGCCAAGATCGGGCTGGTCAGCAAGCGCGGCTATCTGCAAGTCACAAGGAAAAGTATGAGTACAAAAGATTAGGAAAATAAGTCAAGGTAAACTCATTAAGGTTAAAATAACTGCTCAAGGATGGGAATTGGAGTATTCAAGTACTTCTCCCCCACCTCGGCCATGTCAGCGCAGACAACGTCGAGCTAATAAGGGTAGTCGGATGGATTCTTCTTCAGCATGCCATATTCATAGCCATCCTTAAACCCTTCAGCTCGACCCACCAAGCGCGACGCAGCATTGCAATCCATCACAAGGGTCTGAAACTCGTCTGAGTATTTCATCGCATAAGCGCAACGAGTCACACCCTGTGAAACTTGCCATTGACGATCCTGCGCGAGGGAAGAAACAGACGTCTCAAGAGCAGGAATCTGAGAGTTTAACAACTCAACAGTTTCCTTGGTTTGTTTTAGCTCTTCTCTGTCAGACGCTGCTGCCGCCAAGGCTTCATTCTTTTCTGCTCGCGCAGCATCGAGCTCTTCTCTGTCAGACGCTGCTGCCGCCAAGGCTTCATTCTTTTCTGCTCGCGCAGCTTCGAGCTCTTTCTTCAGGCGCGCAACCTCACTCTCTAATAAAGATTTGTCAGTGTTAGCCTGCGCAAGAGTTTGATCACGCGCCTCTGCCTCCAACTCCAAGTCACGCGCTCGACGCGTGTACCTGGCCGCATCCGCTTCTGCCGCTTGCAGCTTCTCCCGCGCAGCCTGCAGCTCATGCCCGCGCTTCACAAAGGCAGCGTTGGCACTTGCTCGGTGCTCGCTAAGTTCTGCTTGGAGTTTCTCAGCTCTCTCTCGAGCGTCAGAAAGATTCCAAGCAGAAATCTTAGCCTCTTGCTTGGCCTCCACAAGGGCATCACGCACTTTTATATAATCATTGCGAAGCTCTTGGGAGGCAGCAAAGAACGCAGACCCAGCAAAAAGGTGGTCGTTGAGCAAGTCCACGCGAGCGCGGTCCTCCTGGAACCTCCTTTCAGCCGGAGGAACAGAGTGAGCCCAGAAGTCTTCACACACGCCCATGGATTGAAATGAGCTATCTTCAGTAATATTCCAGCTCGGGCGGTATATGTGATCGGCTTCCTGCAAACACAAAGCAACGCAAAAGAAACGTTTTAGTCATCTAAACACAAATCTGGAAGTCCGCACAGCGGAGGAAAACAAACTTATACCTGCGGAGAGCCGGCAGAAAAGTCAGCGCCAGCCCCACGAGAAGAAGGCTGCGCCACGAAATCTCGTGGCGCTACAGGGCTTGCGCGGCCACCATCAGAGCCTTCAGAATTGACCTCCTCATCATCCTCTGTAACAGGTCTCTTCTCCTGTGACTTGGAAAAATCAAAAACAGTCTCACGAGGGCTGCGCGCAGGAGGAGGCGAGGGAGGTCTTGACGCCGTTAGATCAGCGCGTAAAATAGTCTCCTGCTCCTTAGTAATCCCAATGAGAGGAGATTTAGTGCTTGTTGGAGCAGGAGCAGAACTAACGGCGCCGGCGCCGGCGCCGGCAGTGCCACCAGCAGCTTGTGTGCCAGCTATAATTCCTATGAAAAAACCAAGGAGAAATGATTCATGACTTGATCTAAAGGAAAAAATCAGAAAATCAAAGCGCAATAAATACCTTGGCGCACCACCGTCCGCGAATTGAGCATCGCCATGAAGTCCATTTTCCCCCTTTTCGAGGGTAAAGCAGGGGACTTCAAAGCAACCTTCGGCGCAGCCTCGGTACCTTGCCGCGCCTGAGGTTGAGCCACCAAAGTCGCTGGCTCTACAAACATTTGAGTGAGCAAAGCTTCATTAATAACTCTATCGGAATCACGCTCATAAAACCACAAAATATAAACAAAGAATACCTGTTGGAGAAGATGAAACAGCAGGCGCAGCGCCGCTTCCCTTGTCCGCCGCGTGAAGAGATGAGGTGGCAGCACCATACCTCGTGTGGACGGGAGGATTGCCCACACCTCGAGGCAAAGAAGACGAGGAAAACTTGGAGGTAAATCCCTTGGTTTTCTCAAGTCCCTTCGCTTGGGTAGGAGGAAGATTCTGGGCTACAGGGGCATCATTTTTCTTCTGTTTTTTACTGGCCCCTGCGCCAGTTTTACCTTTAGCTTTGCGCTTGAGTTGTGGCGCCTCAGCTTCTTCCTCCTCCACCTCCTCTTCCGCAAGCTCCAACTCATAATTCTCGAGCGCATCTACAATACGTGCAACAGAAATGTTAACCAAATTTGGTATTCTAAAGGCATAAGCATAAGTACAAAGGCTTACCAGGAGCATCGCTGTCAAAGCAAAATTCTAAATCGACAGGGATGAACATATCATCGAAGCGATCGGGGAAAGCAACTTCCCCAGCGCTCAGCGCGACAGAGCCGCCCTCCATATGCTCGTCATAGGCGGCGTGGACGTATTCCTTGCTTACTGCATAAAACAAGACAAATGATATCAGCAAAACGAATTATATTCGCGCAGATATAATGCAATGAGCAAATAACTCACCTAAGCCATCAACATGGATGACAGGCTCAGTCGCGCTGTCGGTCCACCTCTTGCTCATACCAACCCCCACCAGCGCCTCCTCGCAAATATTCTTGACGGGGGATGGTTCAGCAGATAACTTGTTAACCCATGTGCCCGTTGGGTTCTTAAGAACATTCTCATCCGCGGGCGCAGAAGTGATCGCGCGCATGGTCATGCGGATGGGAATCACACCAGCCTTAATATAAAAAAAATTTTCAGACCAGTCATGAAGGCTTTTGAAGGAAACAGTGCAGCACTTAACCTTCTGATTGCGCAGTGTGAATGAGAACCAAGAATCTTGGATTTTTGGCTTGTAAAAATATTGAAAGCGTCGAAGGGTAGGCTCCTCGCGCTGAGCTTTGCACATGAACTCAAAATGAGTCATGCGCACTAGTCCACAAGGATGGACTTGGGATATATGAATCCCATAAAACTGAAGGAGCGCACCCATAAACCTTGTCATCGATAGACGAAGGTTACAGTGAGTGAAAAAAGTGGGAGTATAAAGAGATATAGCCGGTGGGCAGATCTGCCGCCGTTTGCCCGGTCGCCGGGAGCAGACAGCTGTACTCAGGGAGAAAACCCTGAGAGGCGACGAGATTGTCGAAGTCAGACTGTTTCAATTTGCAGAGAATCTCATCCCATCTCTTCACTGTTTTGTTCTTCCCCACCTCCTCCGACGAGGCCTCGGCAGCCTGTTTACCCTTTCCGGTCTTCTTCAGAGTGGACATAACCAACGAATTTACACGGCGTTTGCTGGGGGAAATTGTGGTGTCTGGGTTATCAGACATACAATTGTGAATCAAACAGTATGGTTACTTTAAGCACAGAAATCTGGAAGCAAAGGATAAAGGCTCTTAATCGGAATGAAAATTGAAGAAGAAAGAGCTCTGAAAATAACAATGAAGATGAAGAAAAAACCACTCAAAAGGCTTGCTTTTATAGGCCCAGGAGAGAGAAAGAAACAGATAATGATCAGAGTTACGCTCACGCGCCCCCACTCGCATGTGCAGGCCAACATGAGCGCGACACGTGTTCCTGACACTGTATGAGGAGACATGAAAGGCCACTGTAGCACCTCGAGCACACGAAAAGTCTGACATATAACGTCTCCATCTCTAACGCATGTCAGCACCAACCAACCACGTCCATGGATGATTCATTTCAACCAAAAGGATAGAATTTCGCGCAACGCACTTGTGAGAAATGAAAAAGAAGATAAACCCTATTAAAAAAGCAAACCATTAAGTCTAATATCTATCTTACCTCGCTCACGCGAGACAAGACACACATTAGACTGGGGGGGCTTGAAGAGGTATGCACCCGCCTTAACATCGAGCGGGGCGGGTCAACCCACAAGATATTGTTGGTGCATTTTGTGACCGTCGCTATGCAATTCAGACCAGCGGAACGCCACAGGCGAAGTTAGCACAACTTCGCCGTTGGCGAAGTTAGAACAACTTCTGCCTTAGGCGAAGTTATCACAACTTCGCCATAGGCGAAGTTATGAACAACTTCGCCTACTGGCCCAAGCCCAAGCCCGAGAAGATGTTTTGTCTATATATATGTGTGTCTTGTTTAGGTTTTGTATCCAGAAATTAGAGTATTGTGTGTTACAGTTTATTTGTCTAGAGAGAGACCGAGAGTGAGAGTCGTGTGGGACGACCCGAGGTAGAGCTCACCTCGGGTCGGCCGTCATTTGTTTACGAGTTTGGTATGTAATTCGTTTTGATTATTATATAAGAATCTGCAGATTTGTTTATCCCGTTCTTGTATTTGTTCGTGTATTTGTTCGTGTACGTGTTTGTGTTCTTTATCTTTACACCAATAAACGAGTCTAGGAGGATTCCGCACTCCTAGACCTCGTGCGGATCTCGTATCGATCGGCAACGCCCCCGGGGGGGCCTACATGTGGTATCAGAGCCTTAGGCTCTTATGCTATGGTTCGAGATCTGCGTTTTGGTGTTTCTGGCACGTTTCTGTGCGTTTCTGGCCGAACAGCGCCGTAGGCGAAGTTATTGTTCATCAGGCGAAGTTGCCGTCACTGTTCGTAGGGTTTCAGCGAAGATATAAGGTCTGGCGAAGTTATGAACAGGCGAAGTTGACTTCTCGGCGAAGTTATAGCCAGGCGAAGTTATGGACAGACGAAATTAACTTTAGGCGAAGTTAACGAGAAAAAAAAAAAAAAAAAAAAAAAAAAAAGAGTATTTTGGTGTTTTCGTCTGTATGGCCAGGTGTACACGATTATTGTGAGACCGGAGATGTTGTTCCGTCAACGAGTGAAACTTGTTATCTCTGGGTCTTACGTGTGAACAAATACGTGTCAACTCTGGATATGGAGTTGAGTTTGTGAATGGGATATTGATTGAAACTGGATATTGACACATATTTGGGTGTTTGTGAGCAATGAAATTGTTGTTGTTCGAGGTGACCAATTGAAGAAAGTCAAATTGAACTGAAGGTTTTTGTCATTACTGGATTGCGGTCAGAGCATATTATTTATGTTACTTTCAAGGCGTTCGAGAATTGGATCCTGAAACGTGATGCTTATTTATTAGAGTGAAAATTCTGGAACAAGTTGGATTTAATCGGGAACTAAAGTGTTTATGTTCTTGATCGTTATCCCTGGTGATTGAAGATGCTTCGGATTAATTAATGGTCATGTGTTAGATTCTGTCAAGGTGGTTTTGTGATGAAATTGATCACTTGATGTTGAGTAGTTGAAGATTAAACCTTATCGTATGCCGACGAGTTGGTGAAGTTGTGGAGGAAGCCCAACTTCACGTGTTGGTGAAGTCAGATGGACTCACGTGATTGGTTGAGATGATCTATTGGCACGAGGATGCATGCATTTCAAAGACCTCAATCGTTATAGTCGGAGAAGCTTACACTGAAGGGGAGATCTGATATGGAAGACGCTGGGTGACTGGTAGATTTGTGAAGCTATAGGACAGTTTCAGACACGGCTGGTTGATGAGCAAACAGAAGATCATCAGTTAAGAGGGAGTCTGTTGGTGCATGTTTTGTAACAGATGATCTTTTGTGTTTGTTAGAATTGAGAGCAACGGTCAAAGGGGAGACTGTTGGTGCATTTTGTGACCGTCGCTATGCAATTCAGACCAGCGGAACGCCACAGGCGAAGTTAGCACAACTTCGCCTAGGCGAAGTTAGAACAACTTCGCCTACTGGCCCAAGCCCAAGCCCGAGAAGATGTTTTGTCTATATATATGTGTGTCTTGTTTAGGTTTTGTATCCAGAAATTAGAGTATTGTGTGTTACAGTTTATTTGTCTAGAGAGAGACCGAGAGTGAGAGTCGTGTGGGACGACCCGAGGTAGAGCTCACCTCGGGTCGGCCGTCATTTGTTTACGAGTTTGGTATGTAATTCGTTTTGATTATTATATAAGAATCTGCAGATTTGTTTATCCGTTCTTGTATTTGTTCGTGTATTTGTTCGTGTACGTGTTTGTGTTCTTTATCTTTACACCAATAAACGAGTCTAGGAGGATTCCGCACTCCTAGACCTCGTGCGGATCTCGTATCGATCGGCAACGCCCCCGGGGGGACTTACAGATATAGACAAGAGGCTTGAAATCAGGATGTCATGAAGACACAAAGCCAAAACCTATGCGCGTGGCGCATATCACATATGCTCACGCATATCACATATGCTCACGCATCACATATGCTCACGTGTATCACATATGCTCACGCATCATATATGCTCACGCATATCACATCTGCGCGTGGCGCATCTGCGCGTGGCGCATATCACATATGCTCACGCATATTATATGCTTGCGCATATCACATCCGCGCATGAAACATCTGCGCGTGGGAATAAAGAGAAGACCTCGCGCATCCCCAGGATAGGCGCATATCACACATGCACATAATCAACCACGTCCTTATCCAAATCAGGATAAGGACAACCATGATTGTGCTCATCAGACAACCTTCCAGAAGGTATCCTGTAAGGAATAAAGAATATGCTGATGTTGACAGCTGCCAATGAAGGGTGTACAACTCAGCAAAGCCCATGTGCTACCACGTGATTGCACATGGGTCAGGTGAAATACCTTGGTCAGAGAATAATCAATGAAAAAGCACCAGGTGTCCTAAGGACACGTGGCGCGAAGCAATAGGAGGAGGCCAAAAAGGCCCTAATTGGGTCTGAGCCCAATCATTGGAAACCCTAATACTATAAATACCACACCACCTCCACAGTGGGAGGTAAGCAAGAAAATACATTCTAAGTCCTTACTCACTTTCAGATTATTATTATCTTCTCCTACAATATCTTATTCTCACACCGGAGGGTTACCCCAAAGAGGACCCCTCTGTCCCTTTCTAAGGGGTAAGTTCACGGTGCTGCTCGTTTTGTAGGTGGAAGAATTCATATTCCGGAAAACCATCGGCGATATAGCACACTCATACCCGAGGAAAGTTGATCGTATACTAGTAAGTCGATCCACGTTTCTTCAATTCCTATCTTTCAACATTTTAGTTCGATCTATGTGTTTAGGTGTGTAGTATTAAAATGAGATGTTGGGTGGGATTCAACAACTTAATCATTGACATAATAAAAGTTTTTCCAAAGTCAATTCAGTTCAATTTTATATATAGTTAATACCCTCTGATTATTCCATAAGAATTAAAATCAGAATATGTAGGTAATGTTTACATTCTGCATCCACAAATCATAATCATATAATTAAAATGCAAATAAAATATATAGATACATACTACACACCTAAAAGGATTCGGTGTACGTCGTTTTGCTCTTTAATCATTCTCTATTCTTGGTATTCTGGCATTTATCGATCTTTCTTCGCCCCCTTACTTATATAGTCAACGATATAGAAGAAAATGAGCTTACAAAATCCTAGTGTTAATCTGGTGAGCCATAAAAATAATGATTTGGTAGTATTGGCTCAAATGATGCTTTGGTTGATTACTTACTGAAGTAGAGAGCGAGTATAATATTAGCTTTAAAGAAAAATAAAAAGTTTAAGGTCAAATGAGTTATTGGTTGTATATGATTTTACGGTAGTGTTAATGTTTTCCAATATTTCTTGGGACTTAACTTTCCTAGCATACCACATCTAAGTATAATATAATAAATCACGTGGTAAAAATAATAGGAAGACCGAATTTGTAATTTGTGATCAATAAAGCAAAAGGCAAAATTAATTATTTGGGGGTGAATTCTCCCTCATGTCAGCTAAAGCGAACAATTTATATATGTAATAATAATTTTCATTTAACTTTATGCATTAGGAGTTGTAACTTAGGCTTCATTGTTTGTACACTGCTGAGGTCGTTGTGCTTATTTGATTTATTGACACCTGTGGTGATACGTGTCATTTGTTTACAACCCTAGCCCACTTTCTCCACCGTCATGTTCTCCCACGTCGTTCTTAATTGATGTGTGGATGAGTTCCTACACAACAACTTCTACTGTTGCCGAGTTTTCGTTCCGCGATCATCGCACATTCGTGTCCACCTGCTTGGTGTTTTTCTTTACTTGGTTTTTCTTAATCTGAATGTATTTGTTTTTGCATCTATTAATTGATTTGTTCCTTTTAGGTGTTTCTTGGCAATTGATCGCTGTGAATATTTGATTGAAGGCAACGATGTTCTTTGAGCCTTTTTGATAAATTAGTCTATGACTGAGATACATTCACGTCTTTTAGACAAAGAAAGAAATAGAGAAAATAGGCTGTCATTGAAGTAGTTGGTTTATGCCCAATAGAATGCTAAACCAAGTGTTTTATGGATTATACATACGTGCTTGGTTTGTAGTCGTATTCGTCATCAAGAGGTAATGATGACTAAAGTCAAGATCGTTTCTTGGCGTGGTACAATCGGAGGACGGCAAGTGCGAGGCTCTCCACTTGCAACCTTTGTTGCCCATGACGATTTAATAGGCATTTATGAGCCAGATTGGTAATAATTTGCAAACAAGGTTAGAACCTGAGCCTACTCTTATGGCCTTTGGATTTGTTGTCTGTATGCACTGATGCTTGATAATGATGAGGCTACGCTCATCTGAGACATGCCTTATTTTGCTACGTTGGCTCAACAAATTTTTCAATGCTAATATGTGTAAACCCAAGTATTTTTGGGTGTTCAAGGCTGTGATGATGAGCCGTCAGCTAAGCCACAATGTCATTTGGAAACTGGTAGTGTGACTCGATGATGATGTGCATAGGCTTATTTTGTATGGGCTAATATGTTTGTTTAAGGTTGATAAGCATACGACCTAACATTTTTGGTATTTGAGGCTAAGATGATGAGCTCGGATTCATCTAAACAACGATCTCATTTGGAAAATGATATTTAACTCAATGATGATGGGGTGACCCTGGTCTAAGAGGTGCTATAAATGACCCTTTACGGTCTTGATAATTTACTTAGTATTCAATTGTTTAGAGATCATCTTATCGGACCAATTTGGTGCGATATTGGTTGAAATAATAGTTTTGAAGGAGGGTATTTATGGTATTTTGAAATATATATGCAGTTTGTCTTATTAGCAGTAACATCATCTACACTTTGGTCAAGAGGGATTTTGGCTTACAATTGTTTCATTTTGATATGCAGCTGGTAATTACAAAGGAGTGCAGCACATTAAGATACAGATTTGCAGCTACTGATTTCATGCTTGACCTACCCTTTTGTTATAAAAATTGAGTAATGAGTGAATCATTCGTTTCTGTAAATAATACGGTTGTTTGATTTTTGATATTTTTTTTTTACTTTTAAGCTTTTCAAAACATTTAAGATTAATAATTTATTTTGTCTGCAACCCACTAATCTTTTCTTTATTGTTTCAGTTGGTTATGGAGGTAGAAATTTATATCTTACCATCATACTGCTTCACATTTTCGACAACGACAAGCCTGTTGATATCCTTTTTATCCTTTCTGACCAGAGAAGGCATGCCTCATTGGAAATGAAAAGATACCTGGAGATATGATCGCCATGGCGTCAGCCTCGGTTACCGAGTTCAACGATTAGTAGTTCACATCATGTATTAGTCATTTACTTTAGTAATATATAAAAATAAGATTATAACAGCATTACCCTGAAAAGTACATATTTTCATAAGCCATATATTTTGCTAAAACTAAAATATTAAGTCATCATTGCCACTGAATTTTTACTCTTTGTTAATTGTGCATTTGTTAGAAGTGGACAATCAAATGAAACCCCTTGGTAAAAGAACAAAAATACATTTCTGTCTACAAAATATATATTCTTTGAATTAACTGAATTAAGGTGTTATACACATTGAAAGTACAACTCGGTTAAATTTCAACCCATAACCATTCTGACCCGTTAGAGATAATATGTTGTTCCTTAAATTGGTTTATATATGGTGTGTCCTGATTCAACGAGTCATTAATGTTTTACAAACATTGATCTGAGTTTCTCTTATGAGTACTTGGACTTTCATACAAGATTTGAAATAAAGCTATGTGGTTTTTAACCCAGCCATTGAGGCTGCAATATCTATGCGACTGAATGATCTGCAGCATCGGTAAAACTAATCTTATCAATCTTCATCGAGCAACTTTGCATTAAAACTACATCAAACTTGAAATGTTTTCAATGCATTCAACCAAGACGAAAACACGTGCATGACAACTAGCATCAATAGGTATGCTCTTAATGAAACCACTAATTCTATTCCTCAACAGATCTAAAGCAGCTGGAATCCACATATGCAAGTCACAACTTTGACAACCCAATGTTCCCCAACATCATCATTACATGCAAGCCAAGAAAAAAGGGTCAAGCAGTTGAACACCTTTGGTAGCAACCACGTTTTTTGGCTTCACATTGTGCAAGTAAATGCGCAATCCCACATAAAAAACTCTAACAAACATACAATTAATTAACAATTATTTGTCACCGCAGGTACATGCTCTTGGACAACATGTGTTTGCATCTAATATTAAAGACCATCACCAGATGTACAAAACATATTCCTATTGTGTTTTGTAAAAAAGAGATAGCAAAATGTATGACCTTTGTAGTTAAAACGAACACAATGATTGCTACATTTCTAGAAATTGTAGTAGAATAGGCTGGTAACAATGCTAGAACACCAAAAACATGCAAGTTTTGTACAATATAATACAACGTCAAATACTAAGACTTAAGTCACATTCACACTGTTGCAAGCACCCATACACAAAGAAATACAACAAAATTACGATGCGACGGTTCATCCAACTAGTATATATCTAATTTCAAGTTTATATGAATCACTGTGATTATGTCACATATACATAACCTCCACAAGTTTCCTAGTAACAACGGTAGATGCACACTTTGACGCACCATATAACAGCCAGAAGCAACTATGTTACCAAATAGCTTTCCAAACTCATTGATTACAATATGATTCAATAATCCATTTTTGGCTTTCGTTGACGCTTTGTTGCTCAATGCCCCAGAGACGTTTCATTTTCTATCTTTCCATGTGTTTGCACTTCCTATCGACTTTTTCTCCGTTTCTAAGCCTTCTAGCTAGTGACTCAACCTTGACATATCAGAACCAGGTAATTGTGTCATCCTTAAGTGTATGAACATCATACGTCATAAGATGTATATATACATGTATATGTATGTATGTGTCACACCCCGACCATGACGGAAGCGTCGGGGCGCAACCGATTCTTCATCGCACACGACACTATTAAGTGACAATATTTAATCAACTCATTTAAATTCATAAAAACATAAAGTCACATAACCTGTTCATACAATAACCGAATTCAAATCATAGTAAATAATATATTGTTCGTTTTGCTAATATCCTAATAGTCTCGATAACGTTTTTTTTTCTTCAAGTCCTCGAGTCAACCTAAAGTCAAACCTGTAACATTGCATAAATAGATTTTGTCAACACAAAGGTTGGTGAGCAATTTCATAGTTTTTGAACAATAGATATATAATATGAAATTCCACAACTTGTATACAAAACAATAAATAATAGCAACAATTTAGATAAATGAAATCGTTAATAAGAATACATTAACGACACCTTTCTATAAGGGGATGCCAGATATACTCGGATTTATGAATCAACCATCCAAAAGCGGTAAACACATTAGCACTTAAGCATATAAGCATGTAATCACCAAATCGAGCATTTATTTAAGTGAAGTATACAATAAAGTTTGTGGTTTAAGACTCAAGTATAAATCATTTGGATTTGAATAAATTTGCAATGTCACCCCCAAAATATAAAAGAGTGAAAACGGGGGATGAAAGTACTCACATTCAAGTAATAAACTTGAAAGATTTGATGATTTGGAGATTAACCGGAACGATGAGTTTAACGAACGAAGCCTAAAGGAGAAGAAGTCTTGTATTAGAAAAGTTGTCTTGGAAGTCTTTAAATGAAAATAAATGATAAGAAATATAAACAATTTAAAGTTTAAGGTTTAAAATGTAAATATTTAAGAAATTATAATAATAGTCCTTTAAAAATGTAAGTTTGCTCGAAACCGGGTTAAAGTATCTAGCCCTTAATTTTACTCAACCTATGTTAAGTAATAAGGTGGGTAAAAATGCAAGAAAACAAGTCCCTTTATAATATAGATACTAAAACGGGTTTTAACGAGTGTTCGGGTGGTCTGTTCGGGTCTTGGTGACTTGACCAAACCCAAAGTCAACTTTCCCAAAATAATAAATGTATGAGATAACTCAATAAATCTTAAAGAGACTTAACCAAGTATGTAGTTCTATTGTTTTAGAACTAACAACGTCCGTTAATCGAGTGTTCGGTTTAGTCGATCCAAACTTTGTTATAGGATCAAGTTGGATTCAACATTCCGAGTACTTTGTGAAAATAATTAAAATCAGTTTATAAAGTATTTTTAAAGAAATATATAAGCTTTAATGGTTAAAAACACACTTGTGTGTCTTAAGCGAGTAAACTTGGTTTAGTTCGGTTTGGCTCGGTTTTTTATCTTGGAATAAGGCCAAGAATTGTTACCACATGTCCAAACATCATAGAACTTGTAAAATAGTTTATAAATAATAATACCAAAGTTTTACATACAAAAAGTCAACAACAAAGTCTTTAAACAAAAGTTCGGTTTCCGGTTCGGATCTTGTTTCGGGATAAGACCGAGGTTAGATTCTACAAACCCATAACCATGGAACTAATTAAAATGATTTTAGAAACTCAAATCTTACATAAAACATGTTTATACAACTATTTAAACAAACTAGTAAACAAGAGTTCGGCTTCCGGTTTGGAGCTATTTACGGAATAACCGAGGCTAGTCTCTACAAACCCATAACCATGGAACTCAAAATGTAAAATAAAACTAAGATGAGCAGAAGTTAAACAAGTATAACTAGTTTGATAGTTAGATGCGGAAAATATATATAATCAAGGACTACTACGAGTCCTCCATGTAGCTTTGTCTTATGGGCCGGACACTTAACCGACCGAGACCGGAGAAATGCCCACCGAAGGTACAAAGGGTGCTATTATATATATGTTGTATAACAATCTTCAAGTATAAATAAGTGTTAACAAGTTGATTATAATGTAAGACTATGGTCAGTTTGACTTTGGAAAGTCAAACTGCCAAAAAAAAATATGAAGAACACCTTTGAATGCTTGAGAATTGGAAGAGAAAGAGATGAATGAGCAAGGATTAATGAAGGGGATTGGGGTTTATATATAGAGTGGGTTGAAAGGGTCAAGCATGGGGTGTGATATCAAGGTTTGCATGCAAGAGGGGTCAAGACAAGTCACAAAAAAACAAAAAAAATAAAAAATAAAAAAATGGGCTGCTGGTCTGCTGCTGATCTGCTGCTGGTCAGCACGTCGGTTCGCGTCCGGAAGTTCGTTTTTGATGTATCTTGAGCGTTTTAAGTCCGTTTTTGAATCCGTAAAAGGGGTTTTTCAAATTAGACAAGCGGGAATGTTTTAGTAACATAAAATCCAATATTTTATATATTTGAAATGTTCGGGATATAAATCGGGTCGGTTTACAACATAAAAACAAATACAAAATAAATACAATTTGACCCGAAATCGAGGATTGTCACAGTATGCATATGCGTATGTGTATGTGTATGCATGTATGTATGTATGTGTGCGTACATGTATGTATGTACGCCATATAGACGTACGTGCATGCGTCATTTTTTTACATATGTCGTCCCTTTTTAATTGATTATAAGTTGATCGAGTGAGTTTAGTTAACAAATTTAAATCTCAAAGTTTCTAGTTATTTATTTACACTTTCTTCCTTTTCTAATACAAATCTTTTTATTGAGTGGTAAATGCACGCTAACATTTGTTTATGGTTCTTTTATTATTATTTGTTTTTGTTATTACTAATTTGGTGAACTAGCTGTATTAGATATAAAATCTTAAATATTATGATTTTGTTACTAATATTTACGGGTTCATGCTGTTATCACTTCTCAATTATACTTCAATCTATCTATCTATAATATATATAAACGAAACCCCTAAAATCCTATATGTCGCGATGTGGTCGCTCCCTCCTTTTATGTAAGCCATCAGGTTGCTTAATTTTAAATGGAGGCCTCTCATTGATTTAACCCAAATTTATGGGTATGGGGCTTATCAAAACCAGATAGCTCTTAAACGGGTTATAACATCTCATTAAATAAAAAATTAATCTTAACAATTATTTGATATGAAAATCCTATAAAAAGGGATATATTAAATTTGATATCCAATTTAAAAAAGAAAAAGATATTATTTATAATTAATAAACAAATTTATAGTAAAAAACATAAGCGGGTCATAGGTCACCAAATCCAGATAGCTTATAATTAATAAACAAATTTATAGTAAAAAACATAAGCCGGTCATAGGTCACCAAATCCAGATAGCTTTTAAACGAGTTATAACATATCATTTACTTATTAAACTCTTTCATCATCAAACTCTAATTATATTATTAACTTTCATACAATAAAGAAAATTAAAATCCAAAAAATAAATATTAAAAAACGAAAAATGTAAAACAACCATTCTCTCAAGCCATCAGATTGCTTTATTTGTAAATTAAGGTTTCTCACGCATTTGACCCGAATTCACGGGTAAAGGTCTCACCAAACCCATATAACTATTAAACGGGTTATAACATCACATTATATTAAAAATTAATCTCATAAAATATTTGATATGAAAATTCTACAAAATAGGGATATACTAAAAATTAATATCCTATTTTATTTTAAAAAAAAAGTTATAATTTATAATTAAGAAATAATTTTATAATAAAGAAAATAAACAGGTAATGGGTATCACCAAACCCAGATAGCTTTTAAACCGTATTATAACATATCATTTATTTATGAAATCATTTTATCATCAAACCTCAAGTATATTAATTATTAACTTTCTTACTATAACTAAACTTAAAATCCAAATATACATATATAAATATTAAAAATGAATAATGTAAAACAACCCCCGTAATACGGGGGATAAAATCTAGTAATATATATAAACGAAACCCCTAAAATCCTTCGTATCACGATGTGGTCGCTCCCCTTTTTATGGAAGTCACCAGATTACTTGATTTTTAAATAGAGACCTCTCATTGATTTAACCTAAATTCATGGGTATGTGTCTTACCAAAACCAGATAGCTCTTAAACGGGTTATAACATCTCATTAAATTAAAAATTAATCTTACCAATTATTTGATATGAAAATCCTATAAAATATGGATATACTAAAATTTAATATCCAATTTAAAAAGAAAAAGATATTATTTATAATTAATAAACAATTTTATAGCAAAAAACATAAGTGGGTCATGGGGTCACCAAATCCAGATAGTTTTTAAATGGGTTATAACATATCATTTATTTATGAAACACTTTCATCATCAAACCCTAAGTATATTATTAACTTTCTTACAATAAAGAAAATTAAAATCTAAAAAATAAATTTTAAAAAATGAAAAATGTAAAACAACCATTATCTCAAGCCATCAGATTGCTTTATTTGTAAATTAAGGTTTCTCACGCATTTGACCCGAATTCACGGGTAAAGGTCTCACCAAACCCAGATAGTTCTTAAACAGGTTATAACATCTCATTATATTAAAAGTTAATCTCATAAAATATTTGATATGAAAATCCTATAAAATAGGGATATACTAAAAATTAATATCCTATTTTATTTAAAAAAAAGATATTATTTATAATTAAGAAACAATTTTATAATAAAGAAAATAAACGGGTAATGGGTATTGAAGAAACACTATGTGACCCCGGCGGATTATGGATAATCTTAGGGTTAAGTAGATGTTTCCCACGAGGGTTAGGTCTTGCAAAGATGGTTATTATTCTGATGACCTGCAAAACAGACACCGTGAGCTCGTTACTGAGAAGGGGGGGTTCCTCCTTGTGACCACCCTCCGGCGTGAGAATCAGACTAGATTGCTCTGAATATAAGTGTATATTGAGAGAAATAGCTAGGGAAGATAAGATAATATCAGATGATATATGATAATGTAAGATGATGATACCGTTCCAAGGTGTTGGAGTATTTATAGCTGAAGGTAGGTTTCCAAGCAGGTACAGCCAGCTGTATAATATTCCTTTTCCACCAACTGTGGGCTACGTACGTGCCATGCTGGTGGTTGGTGGGTAAGCAGCGGCTGATAGTGACATGGCCGGCTGTGTACTATTCCTTTTCCACCAACTACAGGCTATGTACGTGCCACGATGAGGGTTGGTGGGTAGGCAGCGACTGATAGTGACATTTTGTACTGGAGCATGCTCCTCCTCGTACTATTGTCGGTGAGCTGTCACCCTGTGATTGGTTTATGGGCTGCTTTGGTCAGATCTTGTCCATTTTGTCCATACCTTGGCAGGTATAGTACAAAAGATCTTCCAGAAGCATACGGACTGGCTCTTTTGGGCGGGAATATTCCCGCCTTGCTCATTCCTTCTTCAGGTGACATTACTGAAGTATTAAGAGTTAGTGCCTTATGATTGTAGCTTTACTGTTAGTGCGGGTGGCCTTCCTTCTCAGCTTGTACCCATAGCTGCGGGAACAGGCAAGGTACTGTACCAAGGGAGGCTTTCCTGCGGGAACAGCTGGCTTACTGCGTGTAAGGTCTTCATCTCTCTGAGCATGGTGGGTCTTGCGGAACCGGTTGGTCTTTGCGCAGACGTACCCCATCAAGGTGTGTCTTGCGGGTCCAACTGGGCTTTGCGGGGACCTACCTCTTCAAGTCCCCCCAAACCCAGATAGCTTATAAACCGGATTATAACATATCATTTATTTGTGAAACCATTTTATCAACAAACCTCAAGAATATTAATTATTAACTTTCTTACAATAAATAAAATTCAAATATATATATATATATATATATTAAAAACAAATAATGTAAAACAACCATCGTAATATAGGGGATAAAATCTAGTATTTCATATTTGTGAGAGAGTAATTAACTCCCCTGTTTTCTTTAATTAAAAAAATTCAATTCTTAAGTATTATGACTTTCTAATACAAATCTTTTTATTGAGTGGTAAATGCACGCTAACATTTGTTTATGGTTCTTTTATTATTATTTGTTTTTTGTTATTACTAATTGGTGAACTAGCTGTATTAGATATAAAATCTTAAATATTATTATTTTGTTTCTAATATTTACGGGTTCTTGTTGTTATCACTTCTCAGTTATACTTCAGTATTTCATATTTGTGAGAGTAATTAACTCCCCTGTTTTCTTTCATTAAAAAAAAAATTCAATTCTCCATTTTTGTAGGATGGAATTTTCTCCCTTATTTACATAATTTGTCCTTTCATCGAAAACATAGACAAGAAAGAATATACACGAATAAGAAAATTTAGTCAACGTGGTGGTTCATAGACAGGGTAAAATGCATGGAATGGAAAATATTTTAATTTATTTGTGTAGAACTAACAATAAGCATTGACTGAGGAAGCATCCCAAAATTTTAAATTATACGAATAATAGGATACGTTCTCTTGCTAGTTCATGTATTAATACTACTTTATTAATGTTGTTCTTTGGGCTTAGTATACATATACTTTACTTTTTTACAATATTAGAAGCAAATGATTATATGTTTAGCAAACTGTTCGGAATGTTCAATACCGAGAAAATTTGCCTTGATAATGGCCATGCATCTGGTTATATATCCGCTTTTAGTTGACATATTAAAATATAGCCCAACAAAAAATTATTAAAAAGAAATTAGTCCGTTATAAAACGTAAAAGGGAACTGAGGGTACATCGTTTGTTCACTTTGTTGCCAATTGGTTGTTAATATATATGTCGGAAAATACATGTGGACGACCCTGTAAAAGTTGTCAGTAATCAATCACTGTTAGTCTCATCGGTTAATCATCACTTGGTAAATTCCAATGACAGTATGCAGAAATTAGATTATCCATAATCAGATTTCTGGCAAAATATCACCAATAAGTTAACTTATAATTGACAGAATATCACCAATAAGTTAACTTATAATTGTCTATTGCATATTTCGTTACAAGATAAAGATATTCAAGTTGGAGCAAGACACAAAATATGTATAAAAAAATAATCCAATATACTAAAAGATTTCGTCAACTAGGTAGTTAACTAATTGTGATATTTATCTTATTATAGTTTGACATGTTGCAAGCATATGTTGTTACCATTAATAATTGGCATTAGAATATAAATAAATATTTGTTCATCGTATGCTTGTTTGTTCCCTGCACGTAGGTGTTAGACGGTACTCATTTGAATTGATAAATATAATAAGAGATCGAATGGAGATTAATAGAATGTCAAACACTACCAAACCAATTAGGAAGATGACTCATGGTATACATGTATAATAAGATCCATGCACTTCAGGAGATTTAAAAAGAAGCATATTAACTTATTAAATGGATCCATATAATATAAATAAATTCTATGCTAATCCGAAAGTTTAGAACTTTATTTTACTTTAGGGGTACCAAGGGCTATAATGAAGCTGCCCATGTTAGTGAATAAGAAGAAAGAAATTGTAAACTTCAAAGCACTTATAAAGAAAGTCTCTCATCCCGCATTGATAAATATCCATAAAACATGCCATGCTATCCCCCATTGTTAAAGCACTTATTGTGGGTTAACCAGGGAGCGGTTAAAGTATGTCGCATGGCTTGTTAACACTTTTAACACCAACACTGCGCTGCTTCAAACGAAGGAGACACCAAAAGCGTTTTTTCGTCTTCTTTGTTAGTGTGTTAGCACCCAAGAAAGCCAACCAAATGCACCAATCAATTTTTTTTTTCTCTTATTTAATTTTTGTTTACTTCATAATATAGTTAAAGGGTTGGTTAGTCAATGGCCAGGTCGCCTCCGTGAATTATAAAAAAATTTTGGGCCAAAGGCTAAAAACAATTTGAGACTTAAGTAAAAGAATTTTTATTGAGTTTAAATAATTAAATTTTTGAATGGACTTATTTGGTTATGATCTGGGTTGTGCATTTTTTTTATATAAAAATAGACTTAAATGAGTTTAGTAATTGGGTTTAAAAATTAAAATACATACTTTTTTGCATAAAAATTTATATAACTTTAAAAAAAAATGAGCCTACCGGGTGACTGGGCTAACCGTGACTGTTGGCCATCCTACCCTCCTTCAAAACCGGCACTGTAAAGGTTTCCAGTTTACTTGACGTTAACATTCCACTATGGAATTCTAGCTAGCCCATGGAGTAGAAAGTGGTGTGTGTAGCTGTTAGAAAAACTGTTAAAAAGGACCTCAAGTCCCCAAACCCAAATATTTTTTGGCATAAGAGCATTTTTAGCTTGTTGTCTTTAAATATTTGAGTGAGTTTTGTTAAAAATATAAGGTATATTTATGAGTGGTTGTGAGTACAGAAAAGAAAAAAAACATTATAAAGTTAAATTTGGGTTAGGATTGTTCACATCATATAATTTTTTTAATATTTTCTGAAAGTAGTCGTGAGTGAAAATAGTGAAAAATAATGATAAAGATATAAAAAAAAGGTATTATTTAATTAAAAATACAAAAAAATATAGTAATTTATAGTGTAAATGTGTAATTGTATTAATATTAAGTATTAACCAGGAATAAATTGAGAATGTTCCAAGTTTTGTTAAGCAAGCTTTGTTCTTAACGCTATAGATGTCTTCTCGCTAGAGATGATCAACAAAACCGGTTCCTGGAACCGAACCGGTGGACCTGAACCGGACCCGAACCGGTTCCTACCCGTTTTTTGTAGGAACCGGACCCTATCTGATCCAACCCGATGATCCGTGACCGGTTCTTGCATTTCTGAGTGGGGGCGGGTAGGAACCGGAACCGGTTCCTAACCGTTTTTTTTTGGCCGTTTTTTGACCGTTGGGGTCAAAAATAGCCGTTTTTTACCGGTTACGATACAGGAACCGGGTTAGGAACCGGTAAGAACCGGTTAGATATGTTAGGGGTCCGAGGGTGGGAGAACCGGTTCGGTTCCCTAACCGGTTCGAGCCTGGAACCGGTTTAAAAGGTGGTTTTGAATATAGGAACCGGTTAGGAACCGGTTCCGGTTCCTAGTCCCAAACCGTTTTGAACATCTCTACTTCTCACGGTCCACCCGGCACACCCAATGGGCCTTCAAACATTTGTTTTTGGGCCTACAGAAATTTTGTTTTTTGGGAAAGTTAACGGCGTTGTCTCCTTTGTCTACCCCAGTAAACCAAAGGCCGAAGGGCCCGCCCTGGTTGAATTCAACAACTCATCACAGATTAGTGTTAAAAAAAAATAAAAAAATAAAAACTCAACACAGATCCTCGGTGAAGGCACTACCATACAACTTACGAGTCCCTAACTATCTATATCTATGCATATACCTCCTCGGAATCCTCTTAGTTCAATACTATACCAAATCATTGGCCAAAGACAGTTTATACTTTATAGTAAACCATTCTGACATAAATCCCAATTGACTCTTTGTAATCTGTCTTTCCTGGTTTTTTTTTCCCTAACGGCAAACGAATAATTCAAATGAACTACTGGTTAAATTCATCACATCGGGATACACTCGTTTGAATGCACGACAGTGCAATGAGATAAAACCCCTTCAGTTACTAGATTATTTTAAAACCATTAATTAGATTCGTATTAAATATGGTAAACTTTACAATAGTTAGATCATTTTTAAATAATTAACTAGATTAAGTTTATCAACAGTAATTAAATTTCAATTGGGGAGTGCAGCGACCTAACACATAAAAAAGTCACCATTTCAAAAAAAAATTGTTAAAGTAGTCAAAGCGTAGTTCCTGGATATGGCAACAGTGCAAAGTATACTAGCAGGAGCTCTATGTTAAAATACACGACCCCTACGCAAATATTAAAGGCGACAACGACGCATAGCACACGACCTTTAATTAGCTTTTCGTCTTTGAACACATAAAGTTAACCACAACCACTCACCTGCACCCTTTATTGCTATGGCCACACATTCATCTCGCTGAAAGTTCACATCTATATATTTACACGCTGGCATATTTAATTTCCTACATTTTGATCACATCTTTTTATATCTTCTGTACAGATTACAAAATGAAATGGTATAAGTATCTATAGACTATGGTTAACAATTTTTAAAAAGTGAACGATAACTCAAGAAACTTTATCAATAAAAAAAATATATAAAGAATACAGAGAACTTGAAACTCATGGGATGTCCCTCATGGAAAAAAGCAACAATAAGTCCATTTTGAAAGGTGGTCGGCCAAATGGACAAAATGTGACTTTATTACTTTTTTCTTCTTGTTAACTTACATTAAGAGAGATTATAGTCGGCAGCTCATATGAAAAGTCCATTTTATAAGTAACTGGAAACACGTTCACCTTCAATTATTTGAAGAACATGCATACTCATCAACAAGAAAGGTGCATGGCTCGCCGTGAACATGGGTCTCGCTATCAGCCAGTGATTGATGGTTACTATGCACTAAGCGCGATTATCATATATTATCAGTTAAAATACCTAATATAACCAAATAACCAATATATACCTGAGTTTATATTCTGGGGAGACTGATAAACGTCATCAAATAACCTCAGTTTTACAATCAATAAGAAAAAAAGAATGCAGTTCCATATAACCTCAGTTAAAAAACTAATCTAGCAGAATTTAAGCAGGAAGAAAGAAATCCTAAATTAAATATATATATAGGTAAGGTCACAATCATGAACGTGTAGAATGGATGAAAAAATATATATAAAAGAAACTCAAATTGAAGAATAAATAATAAGGGTTAGTTTCAAATAAGAAGTTTGACTTTTCTAAAAGGGTTAGGAAGGAGGGTATTTTAGACATAACACTTAAATATCAAAACCCACTTAAATTAATTTCAAAAACCCACTTACATCTTCACTCATCTCCTACAACCACCACCACTCCACTGCCCACCGCCACCACAACCGTCACCCACCGCTGCCACCTCGCCGGAAAAGTCTATGGAAATTTCGCCGGAAATTTCACCGGAAAAGTTGTCGGAAAGTCACCGGAAAACAATCCTCGAGAAATTTCTCCGGAAAAATCGCCTATAAATTCACCGAAAAGTCGCCGAAAAAAGGTCATCGGAAAAAGGCCGCCGAAAAAAACACAATGGAAACACAATTTAAAAAACACAATGTAAAAAACACAATGGAAAAACACTATAAAAAAAATACAATGATAAAAAACACAATTGTATGGCACAAGGTAAAATACACAATGCAAAAAAACACAATGATAAATACCATTGTATAACACAATTTTGATAAAACACAATACGTGAAAAACCCACTAATTTTTTTTTAACAAATGTAGAGTAAGTACTACTTGAGCAAATCTTCATAGGCAAATCTTATGGTCAACATGCCTAAAATTAAATGGTTGGTTGGAGGACAAATTAAGTGATGAATAGAAACTTTATAATTTTGCGGACCAAGTACGTGGTTAATTTATTGTATTTATTATAAGTTTATAACCATAAGTCATGTTTAGGGATTGCTCCTACTTAACACTTAGAAAAAATCAGACTTCAATTAATTCACTAATTCATGGCCATAACCAGTATTTAAAGTGACATGCACCACCAATTCCTTGAACACTCCAAACTCATGGCTCTCTCCACTTCCATTGTTACTAATCATCTCATCATCTTCTTCCTCGTCCTCCTTCATGCTCCACCATGTCCCGCCGCTAGCGGATCATGGTCCATCCTCATCCCAAGCATAGGCATCTCAGCCATGCACATGCAACTACTACCCAACGACCGTGTTGTAATGTTTGATCGCACCGACTTTGGCCCCTCTCAAATCTCCCTCCCTAAAGGCAAATGCCGCCGCAACTCAACCGATTGCTCTGCTCATTCGGTTGAGTATGATGTTGCATCCAATTCTATACGTCCACTTACTGTACTCACGGATATTTGGTGCTCCTCGGGGTCTTTAATGCCAAACGGAAGGCTAACCCAAACCGGCGGTTGGGGTGAAGGTTTTCGTGTGGTTAGAAATTATAAACCATGTGATAGATGTGACTGGAAAGAAATACAAAATGGGTTGAATCAACCAAGATGGTACGCAACCAATCATATATTGCTTGACGGCCGACAAATTATCATTGGCGGTCGTCAGACATTTGACTACGAGTTCTATCCTAAGATGTCAGCCGCCGAAAATTCTCATAGTTTACCCTTCCTTGCACAAACAAACGACCCCAACATTGAAAACAATTTGTACCCATTTGTATTCCTCAATACTGATGGAAATCTCTTCATTTTCGCCAACACCCGTGCTATTTTATTTGACTACTCGAAAAACCAAGTTGTGCGGACGTACCCAAGTATGCCTGGTGGTCAACCAAGGAACTACCCGAGCACAGGCTCCGCAGTGCTACTCCCTTTGAGGATAACAAAGGGCGTGATGGATACCGTTGAGGTCATGGTTTGTGGAGGCGCACCAAAAGGAGCTTTTATCAATGCATTAAATGGGAAATTTGACAGAGCCTTGGATACTTGTGGTCGGATCAAAATATCCGACCAAGATCCAAAATGGTTTATGGAAACCATGCCTTTGGCTCGAGTAGTAAGCGACATGCTACTACTGCCAAATGGCCATGTGTTGCACATTAATGGTGCGTCAGCAGGGTCGGCTGGGTGGGAACTTGCAAGGAACCCAGTTCTGAAGCCAGTAGTCTACCGACCTGATGACCAGGTCGGGGCTAGATTTAAGGTCCAGAACCCAAGTAGGATACCTCGAATGTACCATTCTTCAACAGTTTTGTTGAGAGATGGTCGGGTTCTAGTTGGTGGAAGTAATCCTCATGACAAATACATGTTCACGGGCGTGCCTTACCCGACCGAATTGAGCTTGGAAGCATTTTCGCCATCTTATTTGGATTTAAGTTTATCCAAATTACGCCCGAACATAGTCTCACCCAAAACCAACACAAAAATTCGATATGGTAAACCGTTGGTTATTAGATTTATCGTATCGGGTCCCGTGGATCCAAATATGGTCTCGGTGACAATGATAGCGCCTTCATTTAACACGCACTCATTTTCCATGAATCAAAGGTTGTTGGTCCTTGATGGCGGTAACTCGACCAAGCCTGTCGGGCAATCTTACTATACAGTCGATGTGACAGCACCACCCTCCGGTAACATTGCTCCGGCTGGTTATTATCTACTGTTTGTGGTTCATAAAGAGGTTCCGAGTCCAGGCATTTGGGTCCGAATACAGTGAGTCATTAGTAAACGTGCTGCATTGGTTGTCGGTATTAATTACTGAAGTCATTTATGGTTTGGTTATTTATTTCGATCGTACACCATTTATTAAGTGTATATATATTTCTTTCATATTTGTAACTTATGTATAAAGTAATGCAATAAATCATGAATGGAATAAATTTTAAAAGTTTTGAATTTTCGGACTCTTGTAAGGGCGGTAAGGCGCTTCATTGAGGACCACTAGTAATGCTGACTGCTAAGGCTGAGGGGTGTGGGGGGCGCGAGAGGGGGCGCGAGTGGGGGCGCCAGCCAATAATATTGTGACGTGTGGCAGAGAGAGAAACTTGATAAGATGGGTGTTGGTTGTGGTGCTCGCGCCCCGGGCCATGGTGTGGAGGGGCGCGAGAGGGGGCGCGAGTGGATTTTTTTTTTTTTTTTATAAATGTATTAAAAAAACGTATTATTAAAAAAACTCATAAATTATTTAAAAAAACACACATTAATTAAAAAAACACGTTAATATCTAAAAAAAATTAAAGTACTAAAAATATTTGATTTTTACGATTTTTACGATTAATCGATTTTTACGATTTCATGTGCAACCCTAACCGAACAACAACATCCCCCTGCTATTCATACGCTCCCGTTTTAAAATATGTTTTGTAATAAAATTGAAAAATATTTAATGCTTTTGAGTATGTGTTGAAAATGAGAAAGATGGTTGCGTGTTGAAATGTTATATATGAATGACAATTTGTCTTTTACTTGATAAATAACTCTATATATGAGAAAGGTGTACAAGTAATAATTATTGCATTGCGTAAAACAACACTCTCTGTATGGAATGGTTGTACATCGTCGGTGGTTGAATTGAAGCTTTTCTGGCAATTTTGGTAAGTTAAATTTCACATGTCCGTTCAGTTCAGATATGTAATGTTGTAGTCGATTATTAATAAACCACCATAATTTTTAAGGAAGATTTACCATTTAAATTGGAAGAAATCCCAACAAATTATTGAATTTAGTGCTGCAAACAAATCAAATATTATTTGAGTTTGACTACGAATATATATATATATATATGAGCTGAAACAATCCCAAGACACCCAATATGAGCCCAACGGCTCTATTATGCATCCCAAGACACCCCTCACGCGCAACCTGTCCCGCGAGACCCCTGGCGCCTGCCTCTTTTTCCGTGCTCGCGCCCCTCTCGCGCCCCTCTCGCGCCTCGGTGGTGTGGTGCTCGCGCCCCGGGGCGCGAGCGGCTGTCCTTTTGCGCCCTTTCTCGCGCTCCACACCCCTCAGCCTAAGGTGGTACTAGTGGCCTCACGCTAACACTGCCCCGCCCCTACCCCCATATCACTAGTGGCTGGTCCCAATAACCGAGCCCACAAACACCACACTCAATAATATATATTTGCTTTTCTTTTTCATTTCTTCTATATTTCCTTGTATTTAAATAATATAAATGAATGAATGAATGTTGCAGAATGGTTAAGAATAAAGTATAATATAGGTTGAATGATGTAGGAAAAATGAGATCATTTTGATGTGGTGAATTGTTTAGAGTAGTGAAGATTGGAGTATAAAGAATAGCCTAATAAAATGCTACCGTTCAAGTAGAAAGTAAATAAACTTTCTTTAACATAATTAGAGCTCGATCTATACCAAAAAATTTCCCAATTTCTACATAGTTTTTTATTCTAGACTTGGTTAAACTTTCATATTTTTTTTCTTTGTCAAACTCTTTACCCTTACAAACTGTTAACAGATAAATGAAGTCATAAAAAACTTGCTTTTATAATTAGTGGAAAGAAAATTCATACTTATAAACACTTAAAAATACAATTAACTAGTTGAAGTTACCCAACGTGATGCCCATATATAATAGGTTAAATCTCATTAGCAAGATAGTAAACACATTCATATTGTTGTCCGTTAACTTGAAAGGGACACCTCGGAATATATAGTTCCATGCGTCTTATTAGTGTATAATGAGGATGGTTGAAAAACATATATAGATGTGGTTGTTTGAACATGCAACACTAAACTACGGATGCTAAATCCATAAATCGTGTGTCATTGCTTCAACCATGATCATTTGGTATTGGTAATCAAGTCTCATATATTAGCCCCACAAACACGTTGGACACATTCTCCAAACTCAATGTATATAGTCGATGCTACCGAATATATTCTCATGGCCATGTCTATCTTTAGGTCTGTTGTACAAAAGTACAATGTCTATCTAACCATAAAATAAATAATAAATGATAAAAAGTAAAAAATTAACTATAAAATAAAAAAAATAACTTTAAAATAAAAAAATAAAAAATTTCACCATAAAATAAGCAGTAAAAAGTATAACCATAAAATATAATATAAAAAAATTAACCATAGAATAGCTTAATAAGTTAATTTTTTAATATTAGAAACATGATATCAATTTAGGAGGAAAAACATTGTAAATAAAAGAGATATAGATATAGAAAGAACATGGTTTCTAAATTCTACACAATCATCTCCATAAATTGCATTGCAGCCTCTCATCTGTATTTACACCTATGTTTCCTCCTATTGAATTACCTTTCTCTTCATATCTCGGTAATTATTTTTAAAACATACTTATTATTATTAGCCTCCAAATCTATGTTTCTTGTTTACAAATTAAACCTCGTTTCTGCTTAAAAGTTTCGTTTTATGATAATTTCTCTTCAACGTTCTTCCTAATCACTTGTAAATTGTAATCGTTCTTACAAATCCTAACAAATTATCTAACAGTCCCCAGCCCCTGTGGAGCTAACTGACGCCAAAACAGAAATTGTTGTATATATTTGACAAGCATAAAACTAGAGCAGTTGTAGGATATGTGAGCTTATCTTAGATTGTTATTTCTAAGTAATTTGTATTATTATAAAAAATTATAAAATCTCTCGCCTTAATCATGGATACCTGCTGAAAAGCCATTCATACGAGTAACATGTTCAAGTTTATTGTCAAAGAGGTAATAACTTCTCATCTCATGTTATTATAAAGTCTTAAAAGACGCACATTTGACCCATTTACTTTTGAATCGTTCTATTTAAGTTACATTGGTCAAACGGATCGATCCAAAGGGTATTTACTGTAGGTATTAGGTAACATTATTTAAATTGTTTTTAGTAAACAAATTCATAATGCGCTATATACTGATGGAGATCTTGGGATAGTTACTTAATGCAACCCAACCCGAACCGTATAATTTACTCTTTTTCTTTTGACTCAATCTTGTTACTTAACTCCAGTTTCAATCTCTATTTAACTACTTGTTTTCAAGCCTTGACTCTTTTATATAATATCTAATTTTATTATAGGGTATATTGTTTTCAATTTTTGATAGAGGTGGTCGAATGGGTGGGCTGGACTGGGTTGAGTAACAGGTCAAAACAGTCAAGCTATATTGTAAGTGTAGGATATAATGGGTTGGGCCAAATTACAATCACTTTGCTAAATTTGATTAGCTTGAATAATAGTCTCTTTATTGCTTAGTATATTCAATAAATGCTTCGAGATTAAAGCAACATTCATAGTTGATAATCCACTCACACTTTTATCACATCAAACATCACTCCATTTGACTCTCATTTTCCCTTTTATTGGTAAGTGGTAGCATAAAGTGTGAGAAATCATGGCTATACGTCAAACACTCATTTTCTCTCCATCCTTCCATACATCCTTAATCCTTACCAACCATTTGCAGCATTAAAGCAACATACATCAAACATCACTCCATTTTTATGGAGATTAAAATGGAGATTACTCAAACATCACTTCCATCACTCCATGGTTGGTAATCCTTACCAACCATTTGCAGCATTAAAGCAACATACATCAAACATCACTCCATCAAACATCACTCAAACATCACTTCCATACATCCTTAATCCTTACCAACCAAATGGAGATTAAAGCAACATTCATAGTTGATAATCCACTCACACTTTTATCACATCAAACATCACTCCATTTGACTCTCATTTTCCCTTTTATTGGTAAGTGGTAGCATAAAGTGTGAGAAATCATGGCTATACGTCAAACACTCATTTTCTCTCCATCCTTCCATACATCCTTAATCCTTACCAACCATTTGCAGCATTAAAGCAACATACATCAAACATCACTCCATTTTTATGGAGATTAAAATGGAGATTACTCAAACATCACTTCCATCACTCCATGGTTGGTAATCCTTACCAACCATTTGCAGCATTAAAGCAACATACATCAAACATCACTCCATCAAACATCACTCAAACATCACTTCCATACATCCTTAATCCTTACCAACCAAATGGAGATTAAAGCAACATTCATAGTTGATAATCCACTCACACTTTTATCACATCAAACATCACTCCATTTGACTCTCATTTTCCCTTTTATTGGTAAGTGGTAGCATAAAGTGTGAGAAATCATGGCTATACGTCAAACACTCATTTTCTCTCCATCCTTCCATACATCCTTAATCCTTACCAACCATTTGCAGCATAAACCTTTGGAAGGCCAAGAAAGATAGAGGAAAAAAAAGCTGCTATTGACAAAGAAGATGAAATGGTGAAGGGGAAAGCTAAGTAGGAAAGAGAAGACTAGACTTGTGGAACATGTGGAGAAAAAGGTCAGAATAAAAAAACTTGCACGGGTTAAAAACAAACAGCAACATCATCATCCGCAGCTAATTGAATGGCTTTCTTTTAACTTTAAGTTGGAGACAACGTTTTAAGTTTTATTTTGAATGAGTTAAGCATTTTGAATGTATGCATTTGAACCAACTAGTATGTATTTTGAACCAAGTGTTTTGTGATTCGAATAATCTATGCTTTAGTTATATTTCCTTTCTACATTAACAAGTATAATGCTTGTCACATTTGCTTTGTACAAGAGGTAACATGTTCTAAGTATTAATTTTGAAAAGTTGGTGAATTTTTTTAGTCACTAAATACCAAAGTTAGATTATGTGATATTTTTGAAAGATGACTTTTTAGTTAAAATTGACTAAAGTCATATATGGTTCAGTTTTGAAAGGTTTGACTTTTTTTAGTTCATATATATTATTCACTTTATATTGCTAAGGATTAAAACATATACAAAGACGTCCGAATAATCATCACATTATATTTATACTAAAATTTTAAAATACTCGTTTTTTTTCAGTTCCTACTGACGTATTTGCAAATTCTTACACTCAACATGTACACCACTTTTCACACATAATCAAATTATTTTTTGTACCAAATGAAATAAGCAATATATAAATTAGCCATAAACAAATAATACAAAATTTAACCATATATAAGCATTAAAACTAAACCATAAAATAAGCATTAAAATCCAACCCTATAATTAAGCAATAAAAAATGTAGCAATAAATAAGCAGTAAAAAGATTTTACCATAAGTAAGCAATAAAAAAATTAATAAAAAATAAAATGCAAATAATGATAAAATGCAAATAAGAAAATTAATATGAAAAATAATCATAAAATAAAATAAAAGTCTAAGAAAACATAAAGTATAAAGGATTAAACATAATATGAAAAATATAAAAAATAATTAGATATTAGGTATTTCCACGTTGTCAACAGAAAAGACCACGTGTAGGTATAGAAACAACAACGTGGCTTCCTGCTTCAGTACGTATGCTTCCATAAATTGCTGCTGCTGCTGCGTTTGGTCTTGAATTGCATGCAAATTTCATCCTCCAATTCATCTCCCAAGTCAACCGTATTTACCATTCTTCCGGTATATTACTTACTCAATTAAGTCTTGTACAGGTTTCAGTATTTGATGCTAATTTCACTTGCACCTTCTTACTAATCATCACTTGTTAATCGTAATCATCCTGCATGATTTCTAATTCGATTTTGGGTTGGTTTATACTGATTTCTGCATGTTATTTTGACCTGAAAGCAAACAATTCAAGGTTTTTTGTTTACTTTGACACTGACATCCTTCATGCATGAATATGTAATTGTGTGGTTCAAAAGACTGATACTAAATAATATGGTTTGATTATTATTGGTATTGTACTTTCATGTTAGGAAATTGATTATTTGGTTATTGTTGCATGCAGGTACATCTTTCTGTTGCATAATATGTCTTTCAGCCCATCATTATTCGGTTCGTCTTCTCTGGACCGTTCACTAGACAGGGAACCATGGTCTGGTTTTCCACTAAATGAAGAAGATCATGTTTTGAGCCAAAGAACACTAAATCTTCCATCTTTTCCATCAGCTGGTACTTACGATAATATCTGTTAGGATGGTTTAGTTAAGTTAATTATATGGCCATATGTTTTTATTGTTGTAATACTGATGATGAAGAACTCCATCTTTTGAGGCTAGATATTTATGGACAGCAACAGTACTTTAATGCTAGTTATCAGCAACAGCAGCAGCATTCACAACCAAACATGCTTGCGGTAAGCAGTGGATTTTTAAATCAGGCGCCACAACCTCAATTTTATGGGCATAACATTGTAAGTCTCTTACACCTTATGGTTGGTCATATATTATGAGTGGCAAAACAGGCGGGCCGGATTGGTTCAGGTTAAACTGGCTCACTTTAGAAAGATACCGATTTGTTTCAGGTCAAACCCGGTCATTTTAAAAAAGGTATCAATTTGTTTCGGGTCAAAACCGGCTCGGGCCATTTTAAAGGGTATAAATTTGGTTTGGGTCAAAACCGGTCATTTATAAAATGTATCTATGTGTTTAGGTTAAAAACGGGCCAATTTGGTTTGCATGCATATATTTTGTTTGGATTCTTGATCATCTTCAAAGTTCTTGGTTGTGTTGACTTGTACAGGGTTGTGCTCCATATCTAAATTATGGTGGAATGGGTTACAGGCCACCTATGGTAAGATACATGATTTCATCTATCTATATATGTTTGTATATCTTCAAAGATCATAACCATCACAGAATGGCCTTATTTTGACCATCTTAACAGATTCAACCTCAATCTATGGATGTGCCAGCAAGGATGCTCTTGGCACCTGAAACAGAAACGGGACCTGAGCCTGTTTTTATAAACCCCAAACAATACCACGCAATCCTGCGGCGAAGGGCATCACGAGCAAAAGCAGAGAATGAAAATAAGTTAATAAAAAAACGGAAGGTGAATTATGACTTTATAATATAAAGATGAATTTGCTTGTTCAAAACGGTAAATAACATGCTATGTTGGTTGTTATATACAGCCATATATTCATGAGTCACGCCACCTACATGCAAAGAACAGGGCAAGGGGCAATGGTGGTCGTTTTTCCAAGAAGGAAGAAGTTGATTCTTCAAACACAAATGCTTCTAGTTCTTCACAGCGTGTGCAGCCAGAGTCTTTTGAAACACCAAGGCAAAGTCACCATGCATCACCGGATATGGGAGAGGTTTGGCTAAACATATCAACACCTAACCAGGGTTAGGTGTAGTGTTGTTTCCTGTGCCCGGGTTGATGTCAAAACTCGACAGTATTGAGAGGTTGCAACTGCATGTGTATATGGAGAAATGCAGTCTATCTTGTACAGAGAGAGAGAGAGGAGTGAATGCAATCTTGATGTTCAGTTTTTTTGTATGTATGTATGCATGTATGTATGTATAATGTGAATAACTTTTGTATGCATGAAGAGAGATGAGAGACGATTATAAACAATTTAAATCCATCACATTTCATTGCCTATTCTTTGAAGGTAACTTAGCTTAGATGGATTTTCTCTTATATCAACAATTCTCATTATATTACTTTTACTACTACCGCTGGCATGAATTACTTTTTCGTGGTTTCATATATTTGTTTTTTTCAAGTGTTTGTATGATGATGATGATGATGATGAGGTTAGCTTTTTTGAAGCCAGCTCTGGATATGCATTGTTATTATTACAGCCTTTTTTATCCAAAGAGTTAATATATATTATATATTTGAATAGTTATTGTATCTTATTGTTAATGCAAACACAGAGCAGGACTAGGTGGAAATAACTTTGCTATTCAGGATCGAATTTGTTTGTTTGACTATAAAAGTCAAAAGGTAATTTAGTTTTGTATTTGTTTCTTATTGTTAATGCAGACCGTAGAGCATGATGCTGGTCCAGGCTTCACTACAACATCTAAAGGAGCTCCAATAACGGGTCATGAGAAGAGGTTCCAATCTTCTGCTGCAAGTGTGGGAAACACCCAACATGGAAGTGTTGGCCCGGTTGAGCACATTGGTCTGGATGGGCTCGTGTTGGTTGTGTTTAGAACACATTTCCTCTTTCTTTAGTTATAACTAATGGGTCATATGATAGCCAACATTTATATTATATTATCTCAATTAAATTCATTTCTGGAGGTTTATGCATTAAGTATACACGCTAAGCTTACTCTCTAGAATTTATTTGCTTTTATCTGTTAGATAAAGGCCATATAGAGGCTTTACATAATTGTAATTGAATTTGTGGATGAACATATTCTAATTGTTTTGTCTGATGGTATGTAGTTAGCAAGGGAAACTTTTGAATGCAGAATCTAGATGGCCTTTTCGGCTCATTGATTGACTGTTGTCATTGAAATATTGGTTTGGGTATGTTCTTTTCGCCCATAGCATCATGTTTATTTTAGCTGAAAATTTTAAAATTTTATTGAATTAACCAAAACCGACCCATAACTGAGAAAATAACTAATTAACCAAAACCGATTAACCAAAAACCAGATGGCTGCATTGCTCTTTTGCAGGCTTTGAGTAAAATAACAATTTTGACATTCCTATTTTAATTGAGTACAGATTTTTAGACAAAGGGTATTTTTGGTTCACTTTTTTTTTTTTTTTTTTATCAAATTGAGTTTGATCTGATGCAAAACATTTTGATGGTTTATTCATTATACATGGTCTTTCATAAGTCCTTATCGCTATGAGAATTTAGTCATTTACATTCTGATGTTATATAATATATTTTGCAGATCATCTCTATGAATTCATAGCTATTACTTCCATCTCTTTATCAACATACAACCTGAACTCTATGTTCTTAGTTGTATAATTAAGTAATTAACCGAGCCACTTGCAGAATCTGCTGATGGTTCTAAATATACAGTTTACAATAGATGAGTCTGAACAGAAGTTTTTTGCAAAGTTCATCTTTCTTATCTGCAATATTAGTATGATGAAGAACCAAATTATGAAAATAGGTATTATGTTTATCTCGTAAGTGGTATTAGCTAAAAATAAAGAGTATTCCAACATTGCCATTTTAAAATTTTATATTAGTTATGATAATGTTCAGCTAAACCAATTGGTTTAAATTTCTTTTGAATTTTGATTTGGGTAAGAATGGGTTTTGATAAGTTGAATACAGGTCAACATGGGTCATTTTAAAATGGGTCAAATTATAAAAGGGTTGTTTTGGTTTGGTAGGAAAAGATCCGGGTCCAAACTGGTCCGGGCCAGATTTGTCCTGGTCAGAACGGGTTTCGGGTCGACTTTTAAGTGTGGCCAGAAAGGGTTTTGGGTTGTATAACCGGTCAAAACAGTCAACTTTTAAGTGTGGCCAGAACCTACGTTAGATGGGCCAACCTCCAATCATTTTTTTTAATCTATTTGATTTGAAATTTAAAACTATCAATGTACAAGGTATGGCTTAACTAAAATGCTACTACAAAAATTGTTATAGTTTGTTGTATTTTCTAATAATCATCTTGTCTACCATAGCTTACCATTTTTATTTTTTGGTTATTTGCCAATGTGTATCATAATGTATAAGCGGTAAGCCCTCCTAAGTGATTCTATTCAAGAAAACAGGTTCTTTCTAAAATAATGAAGTATTTGTAATCATAATTGGACTTTTAATATTTATTAAAAAGGTTTTAGGCTAGCCCAGTCCGACCTGTGTTTACTCAGTATTCGAGCCGTATATTTTGCCACAGACACTGGTTGTTTGTTTTTCTTCCATTGCTCAGCATTCGAGCCGCCCATGCTGATTTTATTAATAATCCTGTGTGCCACATGTATCCATTTTAATCATTTATATATTTGCCAACATGAAAAAATAGCTTAAAAAGTTACAAGTAGGATTAAAAGACGTCCAGCGTGTGTTACAAGGTATTAAGCATCTTAAATACTTCTGTTCATGGAAGTAATACAATGACTTTAATTACTTAAGCAAAGTGTTCCAGTCCAACCCAATTCGGCTTGTTTTGGCCCGGTACCCGAGCCACTTAGCTCTGCAATTTTTACCTGTTTTTATCCATATTGGCTCGCTTATCCTCATGTTCTAGGTTGGTTAAAATTTGTAATAGTTCTCAGCTCCTTAGAGTCTGGAGATAACTGAAACAGAAAATGCATTAAATGTCATGAAGCACATGTTTGACAAGAATGTAAGTTTAATTTAGAAAAAGCTTCTCTTTAAGTAAATTCTTTTTAGGTCATTGCTGTTTTTGATGCTTCTGAAGCAGAAGAATTTGCTGAGGTGGGCATGTGTGGCAACCAATCCATTAAGCTCTACAAATGTGCCCTTTGAGATAGCGCTCAGTTGTTGACATTTTTTTTAGTAAATTACCATAAGAACATGTTTGACCAACAGATATTCACTTTTAGCCTACAAGACCATAGACATTTCCATGTTTAGCAAATCAGAAGTTGTCACATATGCTAAGCAGGCTAAGCCTTAGGCGGCACATTTTGGCACTGAACTTGTTTAAAAGCCAGTGGACCGCACACTCTGACCAACTAGGAGTTGACTCGTGTTATGTGTAGGCTAAGTTTAGCCTGCAAATGCATTTTCTTAGTCGTCTATCTTGTAGGCTAAAAACTGCATCTGTAAGTTAAAATTAGCCTACATGGTCACAAGTCAAGTTCTGGTTTGTTAGAAGATGGGACCCATCTTACTTTTTATGATTTTTCGTGTCAAAAAGAACATGCTAAGGTTTAACCTCCTTAGCTGGCATGTCTCTTGTGGCGCAATCTGATAGTTCTAGAAGGGAATGTATAGAAAGTTACTTGCTAAAAGTCAAGGTTTATTTATGAGATAAAAAAGGTCAATATTGTCTATTTTGGTTATTTTCCCTATTTTTAACATGTTAAAGTTAATCGTCAGAGAGGTAACAACTTCTCACCTCTGGTTGTTAAATGGTACAGCTGGCATTTTAATCATTTGCTTTTCATCAGTTGGTTGCCAGAGTTACGTATGTCATTTGCCAAAGTCCAGAGGTACTTTAAATGTGTAAAGTCCTCTAAGTTGATTATTTTGATATCCCAATTCCCAACCAGGACTGTTAATTTTCTATTTTTACTCTTTTGTCAAAAGAGTGTAAAGTAGGGATAAAGTTTTCGGTATTGGTACGGTTCGGTATGGTGCCCGTATTTCCTGAATTTTGCACGAAATACCGGTACCGAACATTTCAGTACCAGTACCAAATATTTTCAAGTTTCAGGATCGGTACCGGTACAGTCCCGAGCTCATCCCTAGTGTAAAGGTTATTTTTGATGTTAAGATCTTCTAAATCGTTTTTTAAGTTTGAGAATTCATGGCTATAGTCCATATTGTTCACTCCCCATTCTAAGGGTTAAAAACAAATGTGTCGGGTTAGTCTTCACATTATTCAAAAAGACTTGTTTTCTCTCTATCCTTACAAACATCCTAAATTTCCACATCTACCACTTTTTACATTTAATCAAATTATTTTTTTATACCAAATGAAAACTTCTCGCTTTCAAATTAAACTTTAATTAAGCGTTCATTTGATGCTTATTTCTCTTCCACTTTCTTACTAATTACTTGTAAATTGTAGTAAAATTTAGATGTTTTTTTTTAATGCAACTGGTTTGATTATATTATTGTACTTGAGCATGCATTGTATTTTCATGTTGATAGATGAAAATGAAACTGATTATTTGGCCATTTTTTGCAGGTAATCTAGCTGTTGCATAATAATCTCCATGTCTCACACAACCATGCTGCCATCTTTATTCGGTTCGTCTTCTCCCAACCATTCACTAGACTGGAAATCACTAAATGTTGTGTACTTATGATACTTAAGTAAATGAAAACATGCTTTGAGGTTAGATATATATGGACAGCAACAGTTTAATGCAAGTTATCAGCAGCAGCATGCACTACCAAACATGCTTCCGGTCAACAGTGGATTTTTAAATCAGGCGCCACAACTTGATTTCTTTGGGCATAATATTGTAAGTTTCTCACACCTTATGGTTGGCTATATATTATCAGTGGAAAAACAGGCGGGCCAGCTGGGTAACGGGCCGTGCTGGGTTTGGGTCAAAACGGGTCGTTTTAAAAAGATATCAATTTGGTTCATATCAAAACGGGTCATTTTAAATACGTATTAATTTGTATCGGGTCAAACAGGGTCATTCTAAATAGATATCAATTAATTTGTTTTTGGTCAAATCAGGTCATTTTAGAAAGATATCCCTTTGTTTGGGTCAAACCGGGTCATTTTAAAGAAGGATTCATTTTGTTTCGAGCCAGAACGGGTCATTAAAAAGGTATTGATGATTTGGGTCAAAATGGGTCATTTTAAAAGGTATCATCAATATGGTTTGGGTCAAAACCGGTCAATTTGGTTTACATATACACATTATACTTGACTGTTAATTTTTTCCAAAGAGTTATCTTCTTTAGCCTTTTGTTAGAGGTGGCCAAATAGATGGGTCAAGGTGGGTTGAGTAACCGGTCAAAACGCTCAACTTTTAAGTGTGGTCAGAACCTACATTAGATGGGCCAACCTACCATCACTTTTTTTTTTTTTTTTTTTTTGTAAATCTATTTGATTTGGAATTTAAAACTATCAATGCACAAGGTATGGCTTAACTAAAATGCTACTACAAAAATTGTCATAGTTGGTTGTATTTTCTAATCATCTTGTCTTCCATGACTTCCATAGCTTACCATTTTTGTTTTTTGGTTATTTGCCAATGTGTATCACAATGTATAAGCCTCTTAAGTAATTTTGTTTAAGAAAACAGGTTCCTTCTAAAAATAATACAATATTTGTAATCATAGTTGGACGTCTAGTTTTTATTGAAAAGATTTTAGGCTAGCCAAATCCGACCTGTGTTTGCTCAGTATTCAAGCCATCCATTTTGCCACAGACCACCGTTGTCTGTTTTTCTTCCATTGCGGCTTAATTCCATTGTTTTTCTATGCTGGCTCAAATCTTAACAAACCAACAGCCCCCCAGCCCCTTTGGAGCTAACAGAAGCCGAAACAGAAATTGCAGTAAATGCTAGATTTGACAAGCATAATACCAGAGCAGCCGCTGGATATGTTAGCTTATCTTAGATAGCTAATTTCTAAGTAATTTATATATTATAATATTAAAAATTAAAAAATCTCTTACCTTAATCCTGGATGCCTGCTGAAAGCCTTTCATACGAGTAGCACGTGTTGAAGTTTATTGTCAAAGAGGTAATAGTTTCTCGTGTCATGTTATTATAAAGTATAAAAGTCGGCACATTTGACATTTTGACCCATCTTCTTTTGTATCGGTCTATTTTGAGTTACATTTGTCGAACGGGTCCAAAGAGTATTTATTGTATGTAACATTATTTAAATCGTTTTAGTAATTAGATTCATGGCACATTGGCACTTACTGTATAATTTACTTCTTTTGACCTTAATCTTGTTTCTTAACTCTAATTTTCTATCACTATTGAATTTGTTTTTTTCCAAACCGTGACCAGGGGCGGACCTACCTATAGGGTGCGGGGGTCGGCCGACCCCTGTGAAAAAAAAAAAAAATTAGTGTTAACATTGTGTTAAAATCCTGACTGGCCCCTGTGAAAATTTGACACCGACCCTGTGGAATTTCAAAATTCGATAGATGATGAAAGAATAACAAAGGAAGAAAGAAGTAGAATGATTGGAAATTTTTATTTCGGCTAGGAGGCTGTTGTTTTACCCTGTGTTGTTTGGATGACAAAGAAAGAAAGAAGGAAGATACATAAGTACATAACTGTTGCCCTATTTATTTTTTTAGTTGCATGGGCTTAAAGGCCCACTTAAAAAAACAAAAACTTTAATTCATTAAAAGACTTCTTTTAATGAAGGTTTCATATAAGATTTCTCTTGATTTCAAAACATCTATATTCTTTTTTTAAACTTAGAAAATATATAATAAAGCTCTAACTTATAATTTTTATTATTTTTGTTACGATCTACATAATAAACACATACACTTTTTTTTGTTTCTTTATTGTTATTTTATTTTACTTATCAATATTTTCAATATTTAAAATAGATATTGGTCGGTATAATGTCTATTTTAGAGTTCCGCCAATGACAAAGTAGATGATGCGTGGTTAGATTTAAAAAAATAAGAACCCGTAGAATACAAATTTAAATAAATTATATTTTAATTATACATTTCTAATGATATTTAGTTTGACTATATATAAATATGTGTGACCTGACTCGATTCAACCTGACCAGGACGTCTGAACCGGACCAAAAAGATATATATAGTAATTTGACCCAACCCGAATGGCTGAATTAGAACAAATTATATATATATGTATGTATGTATGTATGTATGTATGTATGTATATAACTGAATACCAACCCAAAAATATTTCTGACCCCTGTAAGAAAATTTCCTGGATCCACCACTGACCGTGACTCTTTTATATAATTGCTAATTTTATTATAGGGTATCTTGTTTTGAATTTTTGATAGAGGTGGTCGAAGGGGTGTGCAAGATTGGGTTGAGTTACATGCCAAAACAGTCATGTTGTAAGTGCAGGACATAATGGGTTGGGCCAACTTAAAATCCCCTGATCAACCTAGAGACAGTTTGAAGAATTATGCAAATAACTGCTCATACTTAGTTGTTTTTATTAATAATCCTGCATGACACAGGTATCCATTGTAATTTTTTTTATTGTTTCCAATATCCATCAATAAATTAAAAGTTTTTAATTACATCAAAACAGAAGGCAGGCAGACAACAAGCTGCGCCGCTATACCTTTTTAAATTGCAATCGGTTATTAATTTGCCAATGCAGGATCCTTCTGGAGAATCATTTCATATTAGTCATTTCCTCAAGGAAGTCTAGCCTGAATCACTTACACAGAAAAATCTTTTGGTAAAAAGCACACTGCTCTTCGGGCCTCGGGCGCTACCCGCATCCACAGTTGATTGTACTAGAAGCCATTTTCTTCTTTTTTTCAGATCTTTTTTTAATTTGGGCAGCTTTTTAAGGTTCTTTGATTGGACATAATCTTATAATATACAAATTTGCTTCTTGTTTCTAGAAATGGCAGTTTTGATAATTTGATAATGAATTAGTTAAAGGGGTACTTGGGGGGTTTATATTTTATCAGCAAAAGAAAAAAACATAGCCTAAAAAAACAAGGCATTAAACTTCTAAAATAATTTTGTTCAAGGAAGTAATACAGTAATTGCAATTACTTAAAGGCACTTTTTATTTAGAAAAGGCTTGTTTTTAAGTAAATTCTTTACTAAAATGAATTATAAGTTCTCTCAGAATTGGAAAGATTAAAGGTGGACTTTAAACAAGTAATGTGATGCAGCACTCTAAGATGAGGGTTCTAAGAAAATCATGTTTTTGATAGGAAAATAATGACGAATACATATCTTGAAATCGGACAAACTATTAGCTTGAACACTAGTCTCTTTATTGCTTAATATATTCTATAATCTTTGTAGATCAAAGCAATAAGACCAAGCACTTTTATCACAACAAGCATCACTCCATTTGACTCTTATTTTCCCTTTAGTTCTATCTTCATTAGCATCATAAGCCCTTCTAATATTTATCGGCAATATGAAGTTTATTAAATCATGGCTATAGTCCATATTGTTCATTCCTCATTGCTTAGGATTAAACATATAAGGTGTCCATATATTTAGTCATCACAATAGATTTTTACTAATTATTAAAAAAAAACCACTCATTTTCTCTAGATTGCTACAAACATCTTTACATATTCTTATATTTCACATTTACACCACCTTTTTACACTTAATCAAATTATTTTTTTGTTACCAAATGAAATAAGCAATAGAAAATTAATCATCGATTAGCAATAAAAAATTTGACCATAATATATTAAGCAATAAAAAAATTAGCCATAAAACAAGCAAATAAAAATTTAGCCATAAATAAACAATAAAAATTGTAAGCTTAAAATAAACAATAAAAATCCAACCCTAATATAAGCAATAAAAAATGTAGCACTAAAAAGATTTTATCATAAATTAGCAATAAAAATAAATTAATAAAAAATAAAATACAAAGAATCATAAAATACAAATAAGAAAAATAATATGAAATAATCATAGAATAAAATAAAAGTCTAAGAATAAAATAAAGTATAAAAGAATAAACATAATATAAAAAATAATCAGATATATGGTGTTTCCAAGTTGTAAACAGATGAGGCCACATGTAGGTATAGAAACAACGTGGTTTCATGCGTCCATAAATTGCTGCTGCGTTTGGTCTTGAATTACATGCAGATTATTCATCTCCCAAGTCAAGTCAAGAGTATTTACCATTCTTCCGCTAATTACTATTTACATGAATACTCAATTAAGTGTTGCACAGATTTTAGTATTTGACGCTAATTTCACTTGCACCTTCTTACTAATCACTTGTTAATCGTAATCATCCTGCATGATTTTAATTCGAATTTTGGGTCCAATGACGAATTAATGTTGATTCTATTCAATGTTTTTTGTTTAGTTAGACATGGATCTCCTTCATGCATGAATATATATGTAATTGATCATCTATCTGCTCTTAATTGGAGTTTTTGGTTCAAAAGAGTCATAATTAATAATATGGTTTGATTATTATTGTACTTTCATCTTATGAAATTGATTATTATTTGGTTATTGTTGCATGCAGGTCAGCATTACTAGTTACTTGTATATTGTAATCTTTCATGCATGCATATGTAATTGTGTGATTATTGATTAATATATATGCATTATATATGCTTTCATGTTGAGTATTCGGTTATTGTTGCATGCAGGTACATCTTTTCTGTTGCATAATATGTCTTTCACTAACAACATGAGGCCGTCTTTATTCGGTCCGTCTTCTCAGGACGATGCTGTAAGCACACAAACAATGCATGCTCCATCTTTTCCATCGGGTACTAATGCTGATTTTGCAGTGTAGTTAATATTTGTTTGGTTGAATTATTAGTTAAGTAAGTTATATGGTTATATGTTTTTGTTGTTGTAATACTGATATTGACCTCCATCTTTTGAGGTCAGGATTTTATGGACAACAACAATTCAATCTAAATTATCAGCAGCAGCCGCAGGCACTCCCAAGCATGCCTCCGGTCAACAACAGTGGATTCCTACACCAGGTTCCACAACATGATTTTTTCGGGCATAACATTGTAAGTTTCTTACACCTTTTGGTTGGTTATATATTATGAGTGGCAAAGCAGGCGGGTCGAGTTGGGCAACGGGCTAGAATATGGGTTTGGGTCAAAACAAGTCAAATTTGAAAAATTATTAATTTGGTTCCGGTCATTTATAAAAGGTATCAAATATGTTCAAATCAAAACGAGTCACTTAGAATGTGTCGACTTGGTTCGGGTCAAAATGGATGATGGATATCAATTTGGTTAAGATCAAGCTAGCCATTTTTAAAAGGTATCAAATTTGGTTCAAGTCACACCAGGTCATATTAAATAGGTATCAATTTGTTCGCCTCGTGCCGGGTCTTTTTAAAGAAGATATATATCATTATGTTTCGAGCCAGCGGGTCATTAAAAAGGCGTCAATTGGTTAGGGTCAAAATGGCTCATTTTAAAAGGTGTCAATTTGGTTAGGGTCAAAACGGGTTATTTTTGAAAAGTATTTATTTGGGGTAGGTCAAAACGGGTCGATTTGGTTTACATATATTTTGTTTGGATTCTTGATTTTCTTCAAAGTTCTTTGTTGTGTTGAGTTGTACAGGGATGTGCGCCATATTCATATTATGGTGGAATGATGGGGGCTTATGGTCGACCTTTGGTAAGATACACGATTTTGTATATCTTTGTGTGTTTGTATATCTTAAAGATCATCACTATCAGTTTATGGATTTATTTTGATTGTTTTTTTAGATTCCACCTCGATCATTGGATGTGCCATCAAGAATGCCTTTGGCACCAGAAACAGGACCAGAGCCTGTTTTTGTAAATGCCAAACAGTACCATGCGATCCTGAGGCGAAGGAAAACGCGTGTGAAAGCAGTGAATGAAAAGAAGTTAATAAAAGGCCGTAAGGTGAATTATGACTTTATAATTTAAAGATGAATTTGCTTGTGTAAAATGGTAAATAACATGATATGTTGGTTGTATCCTACAGTCGTATGTTCACGAGTCGCGCCATCTACATGCGGTGAACCGGGCTAGGGGTATAGGCGGTCGTTTTGCCAAGAGTGAAGAAGATGCTTCCTTAGAGACAACCACTTCTTATTCTTCAAAGCATGTGCACCCAGAGTCTTCTGAAACACCTAGGGGTGAATCTGCCAATTCGCAAAATTACCACGCATCATCGGCCAATCATTTCATGTCTTTTGATGTAGACGATTTTCTAAACATATCTTCACCTAACCAAGGTTAGGTGTAGTGTTGTTTCAAGTGCACGCGTTTATGAAGAATTGAAGTTTATGTTGTTTTTGGAGAGAGATGAGTTGATGCATTCTTGATGTTCAAATTTTTGTATGTATAAATTATGTGTAACTTTTGTAATTTGTGTGCATGAAGAGAGAGGAGAAACGACTTGAAATTTTGAACCCATCAAACTACTTTTAAGTACTGGCTAATAATGATAGTAGTTGTGGAAAGAGGTATCGCAAGCCCCTTGCAATTACTTATACCAATAATTAATCAGATATTGTTTATCTGTTCATCAAAGATCAGTCGATAATCAAGTATAATTTCTTTAAAACAAAACAAGTTCTTGCCAAATGGCTGAACCGCTATAAGTTCGGTCTGCAGGTTTTGAATGTATGCGGGTCATACAACCCGCCTTGTTTGTAGTCAACGACTCACTCGATTGGCAAGTTTTCTACTTCACTCCTCACCGAGTCAAACAACACCGTCGACAAGTAACGTTCCCCAAAGCTCGGTAAAACAACCTGGCACATTTTTTTGAAACAAAGTTACATTCAAGACCAACCCATAAAAGGATATGTTAAAAGAATAACATATTTAGATCATCTTACAACGATGAGCTTTCCTTCATATTCTGGTCGTTTTGCGATTTTAATTGCAGCTGCAGCTGCTGCCCCGGACGATATCCCCACCTGCACACACCATGGGAACAATAATAATGTAACCGAAAAATCAAGAAACGTTCTTTATGAAAGATGGCCATACCAGCAAACCTTCTTTCAATGCAAGAAGCTTGGCAGTTTCAATGGCTTCTTCACTAGTTATCTGAACAGGATTTTAAAAACTTAACACATTCATAACTGTAATTCATTTATTATTGTTTATGCATAAGTAAAAATTGCAGCTTGAATGTTTGTGGTCACCATTATAACTTCATCAAGAATGCTGACATCCAAAACATCAGCAATAACACCAGCACCAATTCCTTGTATCTCATGAGGTCCTTCATCATCCAACACAAAAATAATAATAGTGGAATTAAGCATATAAACTTTAACACATCTATCAAAGTCTAACTAAGTTAAAACATTACCACGGGTTCCTCCATTTAGAACAGCACTTTCACTCGGCTCAATACCATATATCTAAACTCAGATTATGCAAACAACAAACAAACTAGCTTAGCTCACCAATAACCCTTACAAAAGTTTAATATTTCAAAATTAAGAATATACTCACCTTAATATTCGTGTTTTTTTCCTTGAGAAACCGCCCCACGCCAGTGACGGTCCCACCAGTCCCGATCCCAGAAACAAAAGCATCAACTTTCCCATTACACGCGTTCCATATCTCGGGCCCCGTTGTTTCATAATGAATCTACAAGGTTATAATTGTAAATTCCATAATCTTGTCATTGTAATAAAATATCAAAGAAATACCTTTGGGTTAGCCGGATTATCGAATTGCTTAAGGAAATAACTATTTGGTGTTTTTTCTAATATTTCTTCTGTTTTTTTTAAAACGCCTTCAATACCCTTGGATATATCAGTTAAAATCAATTCTGCCCCGAAAGACCGCATAACAATCCTTCTTTCCATGCTAAATGCAGATGGCATAACTAATATAAGTTTGTAACCTTTAACTGCTGCAATAAAAGCTAACCCAATTCCAGTATTGCCACTTGTCGCCTCAACAAGCACCGTCTTCATTAAAATATTTTAGTTAACGATTTTGTATAAAATATGTGTTATATTAAAAGAAAACTATCTAAACCTTCCCGGGAGTAATAAGACCCTTATCTTCTGCGTCTTTAATCATACTTAATGCAATCCTATATGTTCGAATTCAGAAACAAAAATATATAAAATATACAGAAAGAAGATACTAGCAGTTCGAATTAACATAAAGCAAGAAAATTGACCTGTCTTTTACACTGGAGCAGGGTTCCATAGCTTCCAACTTGGCAGCGATACGCGCACCACAACCGTCTACAATCTTGTTAAGATAAACCATAGGTGTATTTCCTATCAACTGCATATTATGAGGGATAAAAGTACAAGATTATTTCAAAAATCTGAATAAACAGGAAATTAACGCATTCAAGATTCTTAAGGAATGGATTTACTTCCGTAACGTCTTCAGCTATTCCTGCGTTGGATCCCATGTTTCTTTGAGGTTACTGAATGATGAAACAATCTGCATATATGAATATGATATTCAAATTTCTAGTGTTGTTTTCATATTAATTTCAATATCAAGAAAGTCAAACATAAACAGCTACTAAGAAACCATAAAGTCAAAGTCAAGAGGCTCCTAATTGGCTAATTTCATTATTAATCTCGTCAATTCTATTTGTGCTCCATAGAATTAGTAGTGTTTTTTAGTTTTAAAGTCAAAAACTACTGCTCTCATATTCATAAATCAATGCAATAAATGGAAATCCAATGCTAACATCTCTTAATTTGTTGGTTCTTTTTAGATGATCCCATTATTCACTTTCCTTGTGATCATATTAACCATGAATACTAGCAGTTTTGAATCTGAAACTCGGTTGTCTGATCGCAAAAGTCAAAAGTGTAATATTTTTCATTTTTGGTGCAAAAGGTGTGTGATTGATTATTTTCCTCTAGCATGAAACAATGTTATGCTCAGCTTCAGAAATTAATGTGATATTCAAATTTCTAATGTGCTTTTCATATTAATGTCAGTGTCAAGAAAGTCAAACATAAACATCTACCAAGAAACCATAAAAGTCGAAATCAAGAAGTCTGATTCAATAGACCAGATTAACTGTCTTATTCCTCAACCCAAATAGAACATCAAAACAACTTTTATTATTATTAAAAAAAAACCCCACAAACACACACACATGATTGAAAAATCCCTAATATTGAAGTTGGAAGAACTTAATACAACAATTAAAGTAATTGGTATTCATTATAAGCTAAAAAATTGGGATAAGAATCATCATCAAAGTAGTACCTTTGTGGCAATTTGCAGCTAGATAAAGACCAAGATCCTGTGACAGAGGGAAAAGGGTTGGACTGACTGAGTACCTGTAATAAGCATGCAACTAAAAACTTAGTACCTGTCTTTTTATAATTTTTTAAGTTGTTCACTTTATATTAAGTAATGGAGAAAAGGACAATGGGACCACGACATCCACTGGCCGGTTCAAATGAAATTTTATTTGAGCCGGCTAACCATCAAATTTTAACTTTTTGTGTTCATTTTTTCTTGACTACCTTTTGTGAAAGTGAGACTAATGGATAGGAAGGCTTGCATGCTTAGATGTACTTGTACATCAAGCGCATCACTGGTCGAGAGTTTATGTTACTCCCCTGATGAGTCTATGGCAGGACAAAACTAGTGACCCTGGTTATAAACGGGATGAATTGGCTGGATATAAAAAAACCAAGGGCACCACACGAGGCCTTGAAAAATGATTCAATGACAAGTGTATTGGAGGGGTTCAACGGTCGGACAAGTTGGAAAATCACTTAATCCCATAATGTTCTTAAAAGATGGCTAAATCATGATGGTGGGAGAGATCGAAATTTGAAGTTCATTGGTTGGTTGGTGGCTAGCCGTTTTACCCGATCTTGACTTGTTTTGAAAGAGCAATGACTTCAACTAAGTCAGACAGTAAGGTAAACTTATCTTTCCAGGAGTTTAGTTTTCTATTGCACCGCTCGTGTAGTCATGGGCGAATCCACCATGTAAATGGGTGGTTCCTATGAACCACTCGAGTTTCAAAATAATAGTGTATTGGTATATAGAAAATAATATAGTGAACCACCTTAGAAAGGAACCATCCTAATTTGAATATGAGCTGTTGGTTTGATGGTTAAACCTCTAAGTTTGTTAATTGAAGGTCACATGTTCAAATCCTTTTAGGGTTTCATAAACCAAAATATTTAAACCAAGATACAATTACAAACGACATTCTCTGCCTCTCTCCCCTCTCCGCCATGATTATACAGGCGCCACACCTCCTTCCTCCGGCAGTCCAGGCATCCGGCCGAACGATCGTATTTTATATTATGTAACAATTTCAAAAGATGAAAACTCTTAGGAAACAACTATAAGTATTTTTTTAATTCATAAAGACCATTGTATTTATATTATGTGTTTTTTTATATTGAATGATGGTGTCTTTTTTATTACTTTATCGTATTTTTATTATGTAATGAACCGACCCGAACCATCGAACCAACCCGATATATATATGATTCTATGAAATTTAAGCATCTAAAAGTAATGTACCACCTGAAAAAAAAATTCATGGATCCGCTACTGCGTGCAGTTGCCAAAATCCAATGTCTAAAGACCAGGCGACCATGTTTGAAACTTGGTGTGATCAGCGCCAAGAATTTGACATATTTGGTCTTCGGAGCCAGAATTATGTACCCTTGGTCATTGGAGCCGCAAGTCTAATACTTGTCAAGTTTCTTTGTGTATAAGGTCTTAGGATTTATTTGTTTAGCCCACCTACCCGATCGAGAGGAGTTTCCTAGTCATCCATGTTCTCTGTTTTCTTAATAATTTATTTTATTTATCATTGATTGAGACGTGATTAATGAAAAACATGTGTATATTCATTGAAATGATGAGATGAAATAAATATTATGTGTTGAAGATTTGGAGAAGAAATACATGCGGGATGGAAGATTTGAATAGTGTGGAGTTTCTACACCCTCGGCTTACTCTATATGTGCTTAGGCGAGGATCACTTGGGGTAACCAACCAAGTGATATAATAGAAGGAAGAAAAAGGGATGAAAGTAAATTTTGTCCATAAGGACGATGCCATTGATGGCTTGTCAGTTGTGACTACTCTCATTGGTTTGGTCAGTCGGCTTATTTAATATAGACGGAATTAAAAAAGAAAATGAAAATTAGCTTATGTAGCAATTAAATTAGACGACTTGTTTGTATCACTGGCTTTAAAAGTCGGTTGGTTCTCAACACATCATTAATTCTTTTCACTATTAATTAATTAAAAACAACCTAGGACCACATAATATTAATAATATTATTATTATTAAAGTTATAACTTAATTAAATTTAAAACATATTAAATTAAAATATAATAATTAAAACATAATTAAATTTAAATATCATAACTAAAACACAATAAATTTAAAAAGTTGCGTATCGAACTCCCTTTCCAATTAAATTTAATGTTACTTTTTTAATGTTAATGTTAATTTAACTCTTTTTTTAAAACAACGACTTTCTTGTATGTAGGCTATCGTACTCTTTAAATTCGGATAGCCCAGTTGCCCCACTCTGGCCAGGCCCACGTTGGCTTCAGAGTTTAGCTTGGGCGTTCCCCCGGGACCTCTATGGAAAACCCTCTGGTGTAACACACGGTGGGACGAAAACCCGAATGAGCTCAGGGTTCGAACTGACAACCTTTGCACAAGGCATAGCTCAAATCTTTCATTGCCAATATCCACCAAAAAGTGACACAAGTGGGATTCGAACTTGAGTCTCCACTAGAAATAGGGATGGCAATGGGTCGGGTTTGAGTCGAGTTTAGGTATTCCCAAACCCATACCCGGTTATAAAAGTCCATCCCAAACCCGTCGGGTTTTAATCGGGTAATTACCCATCGGGTTTCGGGTTTTCCCCATCGGGTTTCGGGTTCCTATCGCGTTATAACAAAATACCCGTCGGGTATACCCGGCTCAAAACCCATCGGGTTTCTACCGGGGTTTTGACAAATTATAACTAATCGATTACAAAGATGGTTACCATAAAGGTAAAATATCTCAAATAATTGACATAAATAAGTTTCGACAAATAATATATTTGGAATATAGTATATATATAATATAATAAGCTATATCGGGTACATCGGGTAAATGGGTCTATGTAATCGGTTCGGATAATCAGGTATATTAGAAATCCAAACCCGTCCGAAACCCTAACGGGTTGGGTATTACCCGTCCCATTTATGCCGGGTTTCGATTTTTCCCATCAGGTTCGGGTTTCGTTACCATCCCTAACTGGAAAATCCAAGCCAAACTCTTTTAGGAGTAGATTTGAGGTTTTCTTAACAACAATTTAAAGTTTAGGTGAAAGAATATAAGCATACGTGTATGATCATCTTATCCTTACTAAACCAATATATATATATGTGTGTGTATAGGAGGTTCATGCGAAAAGCAATATTACAGCGAGAAGTGAATCTCATTTATTGATTTTGTTTGATCAATGGTCATTACTCAAAATAGGATTGTTGTAATTTTAGTTTCACCATTTTAATGAACTTTAATACTAAAGAGTGTATTAGTAATTTTTTTTGGTACCTCATTAAAAACAAACGTGGAGCTCATAACTAGTCAATTACCTCTTTAATTAGAGCCACACTTATTCACTTAAATCACTCTTTTAAAACTTATTTAGTATTTTTAGTGTCATATCATTTTAAAGGTTTAAAAATGTTTCATCTAATATAATGGATGATGAATATCTTATTATTTGCAAGAGTACAATGGCAACTTTGGTAAAAACCTCTTGTATCCCTATGAAGTGTAGGTACGTACGTACACGCATATGTACCTACGTTCCTATGTACATACATCACACATACATACGTAGGTACGTACCTACGTCCCTATGTGCGGACATACCTGCGTGCCTACATATGTACGTCCCTACGTGCGGACATACGTACATTCCTATGTACCTACGTACATTTATAAAGTGTATAGCGTACGTATGAGTTTCATATGTTATGTAGATGGTTTTTTTTTAATTGTGTAAATTTTTTTGTCTTGAGTATGTTCTGCTTGATAGGTGGGACAAAAAAGAATATAATCCAAAACCTATATCAAATTAATTTTGTTCTACTGCGTATTCTCAATTCAACTTATATAATCAAATTCTCACATCATACACGTCATATATAAATCAAACTATTTTTTACTAGTATACCTCTATCTTTATATAAACCAAAAAATAAAAGAAAATTTTATGATTGGTCCAATTGACTTCTCGCATTTTTCGCAGTAAGAATATTTCTGAAATGAACCAAATCCTATATATGGATATGACATTCTTCTTATTTTACTTGTCATTATCGGGGTAACACACACAAATTCATACACAATTACTTGAATATTTAGTTAAACCATATATCTAGTTAGTTATTGATATTTGTTTTATGTAAACACTCATGTCACGATTTGCCAAGGTTTGATTCATGGCTTGCACTATATTTTTGATTTAATGGAAAAAGTAGTTTTACCAGTTCACTCGGCGGTTCACCGGTTCTGGTCGGACCGCGAACCGCCAAGCACGGTCAGGTTGTTAGAAAATGTGCTTTATGTGCGAACCGGACCGAATTACCGGTTCTCAGTTTGACTGATCGAACCAGCTGGTCTGGTCTGGTCTGGTCTGGGTTTCAAAACATTAATTTAGTTGATTGTGTAGATGGAAGAGAGAGAAACTAGTAATTTAATGAATATTTTGGTTAGGTTAAATTGTGAATGAGAGTGGTCAGGAAAGGGAAATCTGTAAGGTCTATAAGAGATATAAGAGAGGATGGAAAAATATTTCCAAGCAATTTAATTAGATATTACATGTCCATTGTTTCTTTAATATCAAAAAGTATATCGAGTTTCTTCAACAGTGATTCTTACTGATAAATAAAATAGAAAATCAGGAAACTAAATATTTGATCATTACAAATTATCAAACTAGCCAATTTAGGGGTGTGCAAAGATAGAAAGCTGACCCGACCCGATAACTGACAATTACTAATTATTGAGACCGAAGACCAGACCTTATATGGTGGGTCGGGTTTCGCTCCTACACCGATTCGGTTTTCCGATCTTATGCTAATGACCGAACCCGATTCAAGTTCCAATTCAAGCTATTTCGTTCGATCTTGGTGAGTTCAAAGGCATAAATTTCATCAAATCTAAGTGCGTGAAGAAACACTAATCGACCCCGGGTAGATTACGGATAATCTGGGGGTTAAATAGATGTTTCCCACGAGGGTTAGGTCCGGCAAAGAAGGATGTTCTTCAGATGACCTGCAAAACAAACACCGTGAACTCGTCACTGAGAAAGGGGGGGTTCCTCCTTGTGACCACCCTCCGGCGTGAGAATCAGACTAGATTGCTCTGAATATAAGTGTATATTGAGAAAAATAGCTAGTGAAGGTAAAATACCAGATGATCCCACCGTTCCAAGGAGTTGGAGTATTTATAGCCGAATGTAGGTTTCCAAGCAGGTACAGCCAGCTGTATAATATTCCTGTTCTACCAACTATGGGCTACGCACGTGCCATGCTGGTTGGTGGGTAGGCAGCGGCTGATAGTGACAAGGCCGGCTGTGTACTGTTCCCTTTCCACCAACTGCAGGCTATGTGCGTGCCACGACAAGGGTTGGTGAGTAGGCAGCGGCTAATAGTGACAAACAGTACTAGAGCATGCTCCTCCTCGTACTGTTGTCGGTGAGCTGTCACCCTGTGATTGGTTCATGGGCTGCTTTGGTCAGATCTTGTCTATTTTGTCCATATCTTGGCAGGTATAGTACAAAAGATCTTCCAGAAGCATACGGACTGGCTCATTTGGGCGGGAGTATTCCCGCCTTGCTCATTCCTTCAGGTGACACTGAGTTGTTCGTCGAGAACCCGACGTCGACGTCCGAAAAGGACGACAAGAGCACTGCCGGCGAGTGCCTGTGTGCTCTTTCTATTGACCTCTACCAGTACATCGTCCGGAAGTTCATGCTCGAGCCTTTCGAGCCTGAGTTTCATGAGCCTCATCAGACGGTGTACGATGCCCCCAAGGGCAAGATAGGGGTGTACGCTGCATTCTTCGTCTATGGGAATCTGAGGTTCCCATTGACGAAGTTTGTGTACCGTGTTCTGGAGAGACACGGTGTACACTTGACAGAGGTACACCCAATGGCGATCGCGAAGATCCGCCATTTTGAGTGGGTGTGCCTCATTATGGGTGTAGAGCCCCATGTTGACCGCCTGATGACCTTCTACTCCTGGAGGTGCATCCAAGGGTGGTACACCCTGGTCAACCTGATCAAGGGTCTGAAGATTTGCGCCACCGAGCGCAGTCTTTGGTCTTGGAAGCGGGAGTTCTTCTACATCTCTGCCCGTGTCGTCCCTATTGCGATGACATTCAAGAACGGGAGAGCACTCCCCAACCTTCACACCTCCAACTACCAGGAGGCGGAATGGTTCTCCAAGATTTCCCGGATCCAGACTCCGGTTTACCGGTTTGCGGAGTCCGGGATGGTGATGCTCGGGATGAGCCGGGTATGGAAGGATGCCGGCTCTGAGACTCCGCAAGTGCCGATCGTCCTCGAATACGGTTTGAACTCTGTCCCTTACGGTATGCTTTATTTTATTTGCTAGGTTAGGGTTTTTGTTCTAACCATCTCTTTATTTTCAGAGGGAAACGACTTGCAGTCTCTCCTGCAGCCGCGGGAGGCTGGTGGTCCCGCTCGGATGGGTACTCGCGCTCTTGACGAGAACGAGTTGCCCATCCATGAGCAAACGGCGGATCGGTTCGTGGAGGTCTACCCGCCAGGCCACGAGATCCTGAGCGCCAGGCGGCCAGGTAAAGAACTTTTTAACCCTCGCCCTGTCAATGCTGAAACCTCTGCGGGAATTCCTCTAATTTTGTCATCTTCTGATGAGGAATCCGCAGATGGTCCTTTCTTGGCGAGGAAGAAGAAGGCTGCCGGCGGGAAGGGGAAGGCGAAGGTTGCCTCCACTGCCGATCCGGTGAATCGGTCCGAGTCAGAGACCGAGAGTGAAGAGGCGGCGGGGAACCCAGGTGGTGTTGAGACTACTGCTCCGGAGGTTGAAACAGCTGTCACCTCCGAGCAGCCCAGGACGACGACGGTAACCGGTACGAAGAGGCTGGCTCCATCGGGTTCGTCCTCGCCTGTTCGCACCTTTAGGCTCAAAAAGACCCGTAAGTGTTCATAACTTTTTCTTATCTTTCCGCTATTATACTTATATTTCTTGTCTTCATGTAGGCGTGGATGCTACAGCAGTCCAAAGTGGAGCGGGAGGGAGCAGCTCTGGACCCATGAAGGTAGGTTTGGTCAACCTACCCGAGGCGATGACCCAGGCGGCTACGCCTGCTTGCAGTACTGGTTCAGTTGCTCATTCCGTTGAGCCAACTGTTCCAGCTGTAACCTTATCCCCGCCGGCTGTTAGTGCCATTTTCACCGAATCCGTCACTGAGCCGGCGGTGATTTCTCTTGCGGGTTCTTCCGCAGCCGCGGCCACGGTTGTGAGTTCACCTCTGGTGAGTTCACCTCCGTTGGTTTCCACCGCGGCAGCCTCCACCGCGTCTCCTCCGGCGCCTGCGACTACGGCCAGTCCTTCAGGTACGTTTGGGGTTGGGGCGTCTAGCCAATCCTTGCCTCCTTCCCGTCTCCTTGACCTTTTGGATGGTTATCCCTTAGGTTCAGGTGATGGGTTTGGTGGCTATCGGCCTGTTGTCGACCCTACAGGTGCGGAGGGTTATTTTGGCCTATATCCCTTTCATCGTTTCTTTCTCTAACTGTTTTTTGTTTTATTGCAGTTCGTGATTCCAACGAGGTGTACGCTCCTCGGTGGAAGATCCGCCGGGGAACGACCCTCCGGACTGCTGAGGACTGCGTCGAATGGGCGCGTCACGCCGCCCCAAGCGGTGCGCTGGGGGAGGCCATGGCCAGCTACCAGGAAGGTAGGCTGTCCAACGAGCTCCGAATCCTTCTCGCCCGGATGCAGCCGCGCGTCGAGCTACTTTGTCGTGAAAACGACAAGTTGAAGACGGCGCGTAGCCTTGAAGTGGCTCAGGCGCGGGCCATCCGGGAGGAGAATGCGAAGCTTGCCGCCGTTGCTGCGGAAAAGGAGAAGGCCTTCAAGGCCCTTGAGGTTGACGTTCAGGCTCGTCTGGAGGCCCGTTCCAAGGCTGCCCAAGCTGTTAACGAACAGCTTCGGCTGGCCAAGGAAACTGCATGGAACGCAACCGAGAGGGCCACCAAGGCTGAAGCTGCTGCTGAGCCTCTACGCATCGAAAATGAGGAACTTAAAGCCAAATTAGAGAGGCTCCAGCAGGCTCATGATGCCTTGGCCATGGAAGATGCCAAGAAGCTCCAAGAGATCTTGGACCAGAGGGGGGTGCTTGACCACACTGAGCGTAAGCTAAAGGGCGTCGAAGAGGCTGCAGCCAAAGATGTGTTGCTTGCCAACCTCTCAAAGAACGAAGCCGAACGCGCCCGTAATGAAGCTCAAGCTGCCCTCCAGGAGGCTCTGGTTGCCAAGGAATGGCTTCTTCGAGAAGCGTTGTCGCAGGTATGCGCAGCTTCCTAACTTCTAACTTTACGCTTTTCCTTTTGAGTTTGACAAACTTCTGTTTTGTAGGTTGTGCATCGGGTGTTTACGAACATATCATATGACGATGCGATGAGCGCAGCCCTCAACGCTTCTCATGAGGATGGGGAAAAGGCTGGCTTCCTGCTTGGTCTAGGGTTTGTTGAACAAGGCATCCCGCCTTCCAACTTCCCTCTTTACAATGTGGATACTGAAGCTGCATATGACCAAGCAGTGAATCAGTATGCTGCCTTCCCGCATCCGGTGGTGGAGAAGGTGAACGAGATTGCTGCTGATGATGATGGGCTAGCTATCCTTAAAGCTTTCCTTGAACCGCCACACTCTACTGATGGTGCGGGTCCAAGTGGAAGTGGTCCTGAAGCTTGATCCTTTAGATCCCTTTCCACCATTAGAGTAGATTTTTATTTTTGTATAGCTTCTTTTGTATGCGGGTATGTACCCAGCAATCTTTGTAATATTTGAATTTCGATGGAATAAAGATTATTTGCTAATGCCTTGCCTCGTTTATTTCGCGCATATTTTAATTTAACTTAGCTATTTCTTTAGTACTTAGATAAGTTATATTTTCAACGTGGCAGATAATAAGTTAAAGTTTTGCTTCCTCTTTCGTGATTGTGCGGATAAGGCCGTCACTTGCACTTAGTAGGATGGCTAAACTTTACCTATATCTGACCTGCGTGGAAGTTTTCCTCATCTTTTCCTTTGAAATTTTCTAAGTGTTTTGAATAAGTTAACCTTTCGACGCGCGGTTGCCAATAGGTTAAAGTTCAGTTTCCTTTCATGATTGTGCGGGTAGGACCGTCACTTTCATTTATTGGGATGACTAAACTTCACCTATAGCTGACCTGCGTGAAGGTTTTCCTTAGAAATTTTTACCGTTTTATGTGTTTATGTGGATTTTTCCGCCTTCCACACGCAACGACTTACTTCTTTCCATATTTATGCAATGAATACCGGCATATCAGTGTGGGAAGTTCATAAGTATAAAGGTAAGGCTATCAACACAATGTGAAAGGAGAATCATTTCCATTATAAGTGGCTCTAGGCCTTTACAAGTTTGGAATTGATCTACATGTAACATTTGCGTAATTGAGTTCTGTTCCATGTTCTTGGGATAGGAGTGCCATCGAGCCTTTCGAGCCGGTATGCGCCTTTTCCCAAAACTTCTTTGATAATATATGGTCCTTCCCAGACCGGTGCCAGTTTTCCTGGGCGCTCTTGGTTTTAAGCCTCGTTGTTACGCAATATGTAGTCTCCTACATTGAAGTTGCAGAGTTTTACCCGCGTGTTGTAGTACTTTTGCATTTGTCGCTTGTAGTTTTCTTCACGCGCTGCGGCTAAGTCTCTGCGTTCCTCGGTTAGCATAAGGTCTAACCGTCTTTCCGCATCATTGTCTTCTGGCTGAATCAAGACCCTTGGTGAGGGCAAACCAATTTCGACTGGGACCATGGCTTCAGTGGCATAAGTGAGGCTGAACGGGGTTTCTCCCGTACTGGCCTTTTTCAGCGTTCTGTTTGCCCAAAGGACGTGTGGAACTTCGTCTACCCAGCCGGATCTGTGTTCTAGGAGTCTTTTCTTTATGCCTTCGACGATGCTTTTATTTGCTATTTCCACCTCACCGTTACCTTGCGGGTGTGCCACTGAGGTAAAGGTGTGGGTGATTTGAAGTTCTTCTAGCCACTTTTGTAGCTTCTTGTCAGCAAAGTTGGTGCCGTTATCACTCACCAAAGTCTGTGGAAGTCCAAAACGACAAATAATAAATTCCCAAATAAATTTTTTAATATGTTTTGCGGTTGTTTGGGCTAAGGGTTTTGCTTCTATCCACTTGGTGAAGTAGTCGATGGCTACCACTAGGAACTGAACGTTTCTTGCTGCTGTAGGAAATGGGCCTGTCACATCGATGGCCCACTTCTGAAATGGCCATGAAGAGGTGACTGGAACAAGTTCATTCTTCGGGCGGTGCGTGTTGGGTGCGTAGAACTGGCAAGACCTACACTTTCTGATGTATGCCAGCGCATCCGTATGCATCCCCGTCCAAAAGTATCCCGCGTTGTTTAGCTTAGCTACAACAGCGCGTGGACCTGCGTGTACTCCACATATGCCTTCGTGTACTTTCCTTAGGAGGTAGTCAGCATCTTGGTTGTCCACGCATCTTAAGAGTGGGCCAAGAAAGTTACGTCTGTAAAGGATGTCATCGATGAGTTGATAGTTTAATGCTTTACAACGTATTTTTCTTGCCTGTATTTTTTACTCTGGTAGTATACCCGCTGCAAGGTAATTTATTATTGGTGTCATCCACGTTTCTGTACAGGTTTGGATGACACAAATTTCCTTGTGCGGGACTGATGGTGCTTCAAGGAGTTCAATGCGGATGTCCTTTCCCAAATGGGTGAAGGCTAATGATGCAAGCTTGCTTAACGCATCCGCAGATTTGTTTTCGCTACGCTTGACGTGTATGACTTTACAATCATTAAAATCGCGCATAAGGGTTTTTGCTTGTGCAAGGTACAGGGCCATTGTGTCGTTCACGGCCGTGTACGTTCCGTTTATCTGATTGGCTACTAACATGGAATCTACGTGGGCTTCCAAGTTTTTCACTCCCATTTTACGCGCAATTCTTAGCCCTGCCAAGAATGCTTCGTACTCGGCTTCGTTATTCGTACTTGGAAAGTCCAGTCGAATAGCGTAAGTGTATTCTTGGCCTGCTGGGTTGGTTAATTTCAACCCTGCGCCTGAACCCTCGTTGCTGGCTGCTCCATCAGTGTAGAGTCGCCAGACATCATTGATGTCCTGTGCTGGGGAGGGTTGAGCCTCCTCCTGGCACTCTTTCTCCCTCGAAGCGGGGACTTCTGCAATAAAGTCGGCCAGGACCTGGCCTTTCATAGCTGGTCTTGGCTTGTACTTTATCGCATATTCCCCCAACTCAATTGCCCATTTGGCTAGACGTCCCGATAATTCGGGTTTGCCTAGAACGTTTGCGAGTTTGAAGTTGGTGAGAATGGTTATTGGGTGACCTTGGAAATATCGTCTTAGTCTGCGTGAAGCTTGTACAAGTGCTAAGACTAATTTTTCCAAGGTGGAGTACCGGGTTTCTACGTCTGTTAGGACACGACTAACATAGTAAATAGGCATCTGGATACCTTTCCGCTCTACTAGCAGGACTGCCCCGATTGCTCTCTCTGTGGCAGAAAGGTATATGATTAATTCCACCCCCGCTTCTGGTGCTGTGAGCGTTGGGAGTTCGATCAAGCATGACCGAATTTCCTGAAAAGCTGCTTCCGCTTCTGGTGTCCAGCGGAAGTGCGTTTTCTTTAAACAGTTTCTCAATGTTGACACGAATGGGAACGACCTATCCGCATGGTTTGACAAAAAGCGGTTAAGTGCGACTAGGCGTCCATTCAGTGTCTGAGCTTGTTTGATGGTAATAGGTGATTCCATTTTGATAATGGCTTCGACCTTTTCAGGGTTCGCTCTGAAGCCATCTTTAGTAACAATGACTCCCAAGAACTTCCCTTCTTCCATCCCAAATGAACACTTGCTCAAGTTGAGCTTCATGTTTATCTTTCTGAGCGTGTTGAAAGTTTCTTCGATGTCTTTCAACATCACTTCTGGCTCAGGGCTTTTGATGACCAAATCATCCATGTAGACTTCCAAGTTTCTCTCAATTTGGGCATGAAACTCTTTGTCCATCAGGCGTTGGTATGTGGATCCTGCATTCTTAAGTCCGAATGGCATCATTTGATAACAAATTGTGCCATCGGGCGTCCGAAATGCGGTTTTGTCCTGATCATCTACAGCCATGTGGATTTGATGGTACCCCTTATATGCGTCAAGGAAGCATTTAAGGCGAAACGGTGCTAATGAATCCACTTTGAGGTCAATTTCGGGTAACGGGTAACAATCTTTGGGGCATGCTTTGTTTAAATCTTTGAAATCTATACACATGCGCCATTGTTTGTTAGCCTTCGGTACCATAACGGGATTTGCAACCCATGTTTGATATCTACTAACGCGTACGACGCCAGCGTCAAGGAGTTCCTTGACTTGGGTTCTACACGCGTTAGCCTGTTCCGCCCCCATTACTCTGCGCTTTTGTATGACTGGCGTAAAAGCCGGGTCACACTTGAGCTTATGCTCTGCTTTACTTCGAGGTACACCAGTCATGTCAACTGGTGTCCACGCGAAGATGTCAGCGTTTCTCTGTAGTAAGCGTTTGAGTAAGGTGCGCGTAGGATCAGCGATTGTTGGGCCAATTGTAACAGCCTGGTCAGGGTATTTGCCATTGAAGGCCCATTCTTCCGGTTCGGTGATGGTTGGTTTAGCCATCTTTGGTTTGGGTTTAGATGAGACAGATGCGATGCATACCTGGGGAATGCCGGTGATCATCGCTACACCCTCAGCTGTTGGCCATCCCATCATGCCGTGGACTGAAGATACCACAGCGTTGAATCTTGCCATCCCGTCTCTCCCGAAGAGAATGTCGTATATGTGGTGTGACTTCCTCATTACGACAAAGTCCACATCTTCTGTGCGGGAGTGTTTCCCGTCCGAGAGAGTGACGGGGAAAGATAGGATACCCAGGGGGTGTTTGTGCTGCCGTCGAACCCTTCCATCGAGGCGTAGACCATTTCCAGGCGTTCCTTGTCTTCATCATCTAGCTTGTCGAAGAACTGCCTGTACATCACCGTTGACGAGGCGTCGTTGTCAGCAAGAGTGCTTGAAGTGATGTAGTGCCCTAGCTGGCTTTTGATGACGATAGGGCCTTCTTTGCTGGGTCCTCCTGGCACTAGCGGGAAGCGCACCTCAGCTTCCTTCCACGCGCATGGTTCTGTCGTTCGTCTTTTTCTTCCTGTGATGTTAGTATGAACCATGTGGATGCTGATGTCAACGGGCTTTCGTCCATTGCCTTTGTACCGTTTCTCAGTCCTCCCTCCATTCTTGATTGATGCCACAAGGTGTGCAAGTCTTCCATCCTTGAAAAATGTTTCAACTATATCCTTCAAGGATGTACACTCCTCTGTACTGTGACCCTTTGTCCCGTGGAAGTCACAGAATTTGCTCTGATCCGCATTAGGGCGTTGCCGGATCATTGGAGCTTTTGGCCATGGGATTTTTTCGGTGGCAAATATCTCCGTGACGCTTTTGGTGAGTGGCGTCCACCGGTGTTTTCGGCTTGAAGGGTGCGTGTTATCCCTTCCGCCAACAAGAGGGCGAGAGCTGGATGAGGTGTCAAAGTTTACCCTTGACTGCCAAATACCTAGCTTCCTCTTTTTGTTCTGTCGGGCGATCCGAACATTGTTTTCTCTGGTCCTCTGCGTGTAGAGATGTGTACTCTGGGGAAGGTCCCTACCCAGTTGCTTCTCCGTCTCGGCAAAGCGCTTGGCCGCCGTCATGATGGCATCCCATGTGGATGGCATGCCGTCCTTACCCGTCAACGTGCGGATAAGCTCTGGGTATTCGGCACCCTGGATGAAAGCGGCGCGAACAAGATCTTCACTTATGTCGCCCAGACTCAGCTTTTTGGAGTTGAAGCGAGTGATGAAGTCTAGTAAAGATTCATCCTCCTCTCTGGCGCAGTTGAGGATCGTCCACTGTTCTTCAGTATATTTCCTCTGTTGGCTGAAGTGTTGGCTGAACTTGTGCTGAAAGTCCGCCCAATCATAGATGTGGTGGACCGGTAAACGATCGAACCACGCTCTGGCTGCTCCAACCAACGTCATTTGGAACATATAACACCACGTGGGTTCCGTCCAGTTGCTGACGGTTGCCCCCGCTATGAATCTGATCAAATGATCGTCTGGGTCGGATATACCATCATAGGTGCCGATGTTGGACATCTGTTTGGCACTTCTTGGGGCGATTGCTTCCGCAATGTCCTTTGCAAACTTGGAGGTTCCCGCATTTGCGGCAGTTGGTCTAAAGGTTTTGGAGAAGTCACGTGGGTTTCCTCCCGCGTTCCTTGGTTTGAAGGTTTCTCCAAAATTCCTTCTTGGTTGGAAGTCCGTTTCCTTACGCTTCCCTTTCGCCCTGTGGCGAGGGTTTGCGTCGGTGTCGGATTCCTCCCGATCATCGTCCGAGTACTCGCACTCACTGTTCATGTTGAGCTGTTGTCGAGTACTTCCGAATTCGTCAGCCTATTGGAGTGAACGCAAACGTTCATCCAACTCATCTTGGAACTCTTTCTGACGTGCTTCGGCCCACGCCTTAACTTGACCGAGTGTTTGGCGAGGGAGCCTCGCCTGTTTCTCCAACTGGGCATCTTTGAACCCCAGTGAAATATTGTTTACTGCACTTGCCCCGGCTTGGGTAACCGGGGTAGTGTTCGTAAAATTTGTATAACCGCCGGTGTTCCCCCCAGTAGCTGGGGTTGTTACCGGGGTTTCTAGGTCACTTACTGGCCTTGGGACCGGAGTAACGTTAACCATTTCTTCAGAAATTTTGAAAAAACTGAGAATTAGTTCTAGCTTTTATGCACGGATGGCGCCAATGAAGAAACACTAATCGACCCCGGGTAGATTACGGATAATCTGGGGGTTAAATAGATGTTTCCCACGAGGGTTAGGTCCGACAAAGAAGGATGTTCTTCAGATGACTTGCAAAACAAACACCGTGAGCTCGTCACTGAGAAAGGGGGGGTTCCTCCTTGTGACCACCCTCCGGCGTGAGAATCAGACTAGATTGCTCTGAATATAAATGTATATTGAGAGAAATAACTAGTGAAGGTAAAATACCAGATGATCCCACCGTTCCAAGGAGTTGGAGTATTTATAGCCGAAGGTAGGTTTCCAAGCAGGTACAGCCAGCTGTAAAATATTCCTGTTCTACCAACTATGGGCTACGCATGTGCTATGCTGGTTGGTGGGTGGGCAGCGGCTGATAGTGACAATGCCGGCTGTGTACTGTTCCCTTTCCACCAACTGCAGGCTATGTGCGTGCCACAACAAGGGTTGGTGAGTAGGCAGCGGCTAATAGTGACAAACAGTACTAGAGCATGCTCCTCCTCGTACTGTTGTCGGTGAGCTGTCACCCTGTGATTGGTTCATGGGCTGCTTTGGTCAGATCTTGTCTATTTTGTCCATTCCTTGGCAGGTATAGTACAAAAGATCTTCCAGAAGCATACGGACTGGCTCATTTGGGCGGGAGTATTCCCGCCTTGCTCATTCCTTCAGGTGACACTGAATTATTTAGTGCCTTGTGCGTGTAGCCTTGCTATTAGTGCGGGTAGCCTTCCCTGATGGCTTGTATCCGCAGCTGCGGGGACAGGCGGGATACTTCACCATTGGGAGGCTTTCCCTGCGGGAACAGCTGGCGTACTGCGCGTAAGGTCTTCATCTCTGAGCATGGTGGGTCCTGCGGAACCAGTTGGTCCTTACGCAAACGTCCCTCTTCAAGGTGAGTCTTGCGGGTCCAACTGGGCTCTGCTGGGACCTACCTCTTCAGTGCGTATGCAATTTGTGTGTTACAAATGATAACTAATTCATACACAAACATGATATGCTTATGCAATTCAACATCAAATCTTCAACTTATTAAGTGCAAGTACCATTATTCTAGGGACATTGAATTTATAAAATTATTATTCCTTTTACTTAAACTGATATAATTCATCATCACAGATGCATGAATTTGTTATTAAGGTGTGATTGTTGTTTAAACTTGTTAATTAGGAAATCAATTCAATAAACTATATGTTTGTACAATATTTTTTCGTACACACACACCAACTGTTTGATGAAATGTTTGACTCAAGTTTCGTTCATAATCACCTACTCGGTTGATCGTATAAGTACGGTAGAAAGTTGAATTCGAATTTTATTTACATTCAAGTAAGCCGCATGCATATTTTTTTAGGGTTATTTGTCACACCCTCAAAGTTCGACTAACAAAGTTTTACTGTGAGGCGCGCGACATACCATGATCAAGTTCATTTGTTACACCAAACCATATTTAAAAATAATTAAAATATCATTTAAGCCTCATCTAAACATGTGAAAGCGAAATTCAAATCAAAAGTGTAAAGTTTAGCAGAAGCGTAAAGTAATCTGTTTAAAATATTAACCATGTGCCTAAACATGCACAGCCCATCAAATATAAAGCAAACTGAAATAAAAGTTCATGCAACAAGTGTGACTCCAGACATATGTAATGTAACTCGTTGCTTAGCACATCTAGCAACCTGGGCAAGTATAAATACTCAAGGGTCAACACGAGGTTGATGAGTTCATAAGCTGTAGTAAAAAGTAGTATATATAGTATACGTAGTATAAGTAATGTATGTTTAAGAATAAGTAGATTTAGCACTTTTCAAATATACCAAGGTAGCTAACCCATTTCCAAGCTACTAGACGTTTGAACCGAAGCTGACTGTATGTAGGACTTCTTTCCAGGTATATCACAAAACACCGTTGCATGTATGTTAGGACAATTTACACCCGTCTGACCTCCAGTCGAGTTTTAGCAAGTGGGGTTTATCAAACCTGGTAGTGCCACTTAAATTTCCCCGCAATCCCTTCCTAACGGTTCAAGATATGTAAGGACTTTAAGTGAGATGAGGGCATCTAGTATACACTTGTGATATATATGAAACTACATAAATCCAAAACAAGTCGCTGCGTTTTCCTTCAAAAAACCAGTATCTAACTATGTATGTGTTTTATCCCCGAAAACAAGTATAGACAAATGTTTTGTGATTTAATCCAGAAAACAAGGAAAATGTTTTGTGTTTTCTCTCCAGAAAACAAGTATTACGAAAATAGTTTTGTGTTTTCTCTCTAGAAAAAAAAAATAGGAAAAAACATGAACCCACATGTTGATGGGTGTAATAGACTTTTACCAAACCAACTAAATGCACTTGACTCGTTAACTGTTACCTAGTACAAGTTTTTAAGTGATGAGAGTGTGTTCAACAACACATGACTCTAAGACCCACGTATAGACTCACCCACAAACTTGACCCGATGACTCGTTGGTGATTGAAATTAATATCAATAGTCTTAAGTTGTTCTAACATGCATCCTATGTCGCAACAAGATCAAAACATCAAGCAGTTGTCAAGCATTTCAAAATCTGGTCAAGTAGTTTTAAAGACAGATTTTTGCATGTACAGCTTAATTTATTTAACCAAGAATTACTTGGAAATAAATTCCACAAAAATTAATTCAGCATCATGTATGGATTGGGTTTCTCAAAATATTTTCATTATATTTTTCCTTTATGTAAAACATTCTCCATAAATCAATCATCATAGGTAGGTATAGATAATTCATCAGATTGCGCAACAAAAAGTAGTTTCATTGTTCTCTCAACTCATTTATCCAAATTGTGAAAGGCCAATTGGATTGTCTTCTAGACTCATAATACTAAGTTCCAGAAGTAGAACCAACCCATTTAGTTTTGTCAATTTCAAGTTATGACATCGGGAAATTAGGTCAGAAAACATCTTCCCGCATCAGATTCGATACATGATTTTATAAATTCATAAAAACTATTTTCTGTATGTCCAAAAGTTACAAATCATAACTTTCTGAAAACTAGACTCGACGAACTATAATCCAGAATCAAGAATTGATTAAAAATCATCGTTTATCACCAAGTTACAGTTGAAACAATAAGCGAGTACAAATATGTCAATGTTATCATCATATAAGCATACAAGAACAAGATTTTCAACATCCTAGGGTTTCTAATCAATCATATATCAAACAAATATCATCAAGCTCATGATTTATTAACCATGTTTCGGAAGAATTGAACCTCTAGGGTTTCTATCAACAATCAAAACATAAGATAAAGCAAGAAACTATAATCAAATGAGAATTGCTTACGTATATTGGTTTATAAATGAAAGCAATGAACCTTAGCACCATAATCCCCCAAGGAACACCAAAATCAACCAAGGGAGTGCATGAAATCTTTTGGAGACAGCTGGAGGTGTTGTGAGGCGTTTTAGGGTCTCAAAACATTTTTAAGCCAAAATCCTGAATCCGTGGTGCGACGCGATCCCATATTTTTTTTAAAATTATAATATAATGTATGCACACATAACACGTTTACTCATATAACGCATATACGTAACACATACAATCATTCAACATGCAAAAATTAATATTTATAATTGTATTCAGTCTCGACAGTTTTCACTAACGCGCACAAACAGACTCGTATGTGTGTGACTCGCAACTGACTCGTGTAAATGCTATGCATGACATGTAAGAAAACAGAGTTTGGGTTAACGGAGTTAACATGAGAATGCAAGGTGTCGCATTATTGTTTACACATCCTGTTTTTTTGGTTAAATCGGTTCTTCGACTTTTAGTTGGTCTTTACTGGACCCAACCCGAGACCGATTGGACAAGATTTTAAAGACCGAAGGTATAAGTTTGTAATTAGGGCTGGTCAGGGTTTGGGTTTTTTCGGGTTTTATTATTGGTTTATATACTTGGGTTTTAGTGTAATGTTACATGGACTTTTAATCATAGACTTTTAATTAATTTATTTGGGCTCATGAGTATTGGATTTGGATTATATCAATCGATGTTTTTCCGTTACTCGGTCTCTCTTGTTCTTCATCAATACACAAATAATAAAAGTTCAATTCCATTAATCGATAAATCATTGTGTGTAACCAACAAATAGGTTTATCTGATAGTGATTACACGATTCAGAGAATGATCCAGGTTGTAATTTCTTCATCAACAGTCCCATACAAGATTACCAGATTTGTTTATTTATTTAAATTGATTGATTTTGGGTTATAAAGTACACAATATATACAACATGTGCGCCTTACAACCTGCCTTGTAGTCATCGACTCACTCGATCGGCAAGTTTTCTACCTCACTCCTCACAGAGTCGAACAAAGCCGTCAACAAATAACGCTCCCCAAAGCTGGGAAAAACAACCTGGTACATTTTTTAAAAAACAAAGTTGCACACAATAACCACTCATAAAAGGACATGTTAAAGGACTGAATATTGAAACTGTAAGCTGAGGGAGACTAAGATCATCTTACCACAATGAGCTTTCCTTGATATGTCGGTCGCTTTGTGATTTTAATGGCAGCAGCAGCTGCTGCCCCGGATGATAACCCAACCTACACGCGTCCCATTAACAATAAATCAAGAACTTTGTATTTGTAAATTGTAACAATCTTTATGAAAGGTGATCATACCAGTAAACCTTCTTTCAGTGCAAGAAGCTTCGCAGTTTCAATGGCTTCTTCACTACTTATCTGAAGCGCGTTTCAAAAACATATCGCGTTCATAACTGTAATTCATTTACTACTGATGATACAAAAATAAAAATTGCAGCTTGAATGTTTGTGCTCACCATTATAACTTCATCAAGAATGCTGGCATCCAAAACATTGTGAATAACACCAGCACCAATTCCTTGAATCTTATGAGGTCCTTCCACATCCAGAACAAAAACGACAATAATAATTTTAATGGAATTAAGCATATACACTTTAATACATCTTTAGGATTATGATTAAGTTAAATACCAGGGGTTCCTCCATTTAGAATAGCACTTTCACTTGGCTCAACACCATATATCTGAACTCAAATTATGCAATAAATAACCAAACTAAATTAGCTCACTAAAAACCCTTAGAAAACTTTAATATTGTGAAAACAAAGCACCTTAATATTCGCATTTTTTTCCTTAAGAAACCTCCCCACGCCAGTCACGGTCCCACCCGTCCCTATCCCAGCAATGAAAGCATCAACTTTCCCTTTGCACGCGTCCCATATCTCCGGTCCAGTAGTTTCATAATGTATCTACAACAATAACACTTCATATTTCATAATGCCCGTAATCTTTAACATATTAAAGACATATCTTTGGGTTAGCCGGATTATCAAACTGTTTAAGGAAGTAACTATTGGGTGTTTTTTCTACTATTTCTTCAACCTTTTGTAAAACTCCCTCTATGCCCTTGGATGCATCAGATAATATCAATTCTGTCCCGAAAGCTCGCATAACGATTCTTCTTTCCATGCTATACGTGCATGGCATAACTATTATAAGTCTGTAACCTTTAGTTGATGCAATGGAGGCCAACCCGATTCCAGTATTGCCTCCTGTCGCCTCAACAAGCACCGTCTTCATTAACACATTTTAATTAGTAACTTAGCATCAACATTATGTTATATAACTAAAAGAAGATTATCTAACCTTCCCAGGAGTAATAAGACCCCTATCTTCTGCATCTTTAATCATACTTAATGCAATCCTGTTTTTGTTAAAAATGAGAAAAAATATAAATAAACAAATAAAAGAAATTAACTTAAAGAAAGAAAATTGACCTGTCTTTTACACTGGAGCAGGGTTCCATAGTTTCTAGCTTGACAGCAATACGCGCACCACAACCGTCTACTATCTTTTTCAGATAAACCATAGGTGTGTTTCCAATCAACTGTTCATTAGGAAAATAATATTTAAGAAATTTGAATTAACGCGCTCAAGATTCTTAAGAAATGGATTTACCTCGGTAATGTCTTCTGCTATTCCAACACTGGATCCCATGTTTCTTTGATGTTACAGAAAACTTATCAGCTATAACCAGAAAGTTTTAATAATATGTTTTCCCTAATTCGAATAGAGCATTAAAACAACTTTTATAAGGAAAAAAATCACAAAATAATCCGCAGCTAAAACAGTGGATAAGAATCAAAGTAAGTAAATCGGTAGTGCCTTAATATTTTATGACGATTTGATTCTAAATAAAGAGGAGCATCCATTGACAAATGAGGGAAAGGAGTGGACTGAGTACTTAAGCATCTATTTTTTTCATAATATTATCGGTTATTAACTTATTCTAGTATTGGCCACCCATTAGCCCGGGACCATGATTCTTATTGGCTGGTTCGAATCAAATGTTCTCTGTTTTATTCGCAAATCCTTTTCTTTCATGATTATGAGTTCAAGCAACGTGTCAATTGAATACAAAGGCTGCGTGTTTTTAAAGGATTTGTTGAAGCTTGTGCGTAACAGAAAGATAAATATCACCAGCATTTGGGGGCCATGTTTTGATGTGATAGTATGCATGCATGTATGTATTTATTTAAACGAAAAGAGTGTTAATGGTTAAGTGTGTATTCATTGGAAGGTCTTATACAGTGTTGTGTTTGACCATAGTAATTTTTCTTTTACCGAGCCTTAATGATAGTTTACAGCTTTTGTTAGTTGATTCCGTATCGTTACAGTTTGATTTTTACCAGCCGGTAAAAACAGTTTTCCGATTTAGGTTAGAAAAAACAAGTAAAGTGGAGTGAAACTCAGGGTAGTTGAAAAAGGAAGAGGCTGCATAATCAGCAAGTGGTTGGATAATGTGAAAGAACAACTTGTGTCTCAAGTTGGATGTCAAGTAGATTTTGTCTTTTCCCACTCTATGTTCTATAAATAGAGGGGCTTATTCCTTTGATTATGTACCACCACTACCACAGCAACAATCTCTATAAGAAATATAACAAGAAATATGATCGCTGGTAGTCACCAAAAGAATTCTGTGGGTTCGTAGTTTGTTTTTCTGGTTAAAGATCCATTTGTGGACCAACAGCTTTCTTCAGCAAAAAAAATGTAAAACTGTAATACTGAGAGTTTTAGATATTGAATCAGCCAAAACAAATAAACTATGATGGGACCAACTGAAGGTGGATAAATCACGTTAGTAAATCTTTAGGGCGGACATAATGGGTTAAGGAGGACGCGGGCAGCTTTGGTATGGAACTGAGTTTGAAGGCAAAGAGTGCACCAGTGGGAAGGAGATCTTGAATTGAAGTAAAACTACCACTCGATAGAGAGGAGTAGGATGCGGGAAAACCATTCCAGCGAGATCAAACCCGTGTGTTGCTATGGGCGTAAAGTTTTTCGGTGTACACTATAGGAAATGAAAGAGAAAACTCAAAACATATAGTTGCAGACTGTAGTACTAGTATAAGTAAAAAGAGTAACACAACACGTCCGTTTCGTTGTTTTCTTTTATGTAGCGTCCAAACTCATGCAACTATACTCGCACGCTGCGGTGGGTACCAAACGAAAAATTAAACTTAAAAAATACAACGTGTTCGGTTAATTGGTTAGTTAAGCGTTTTTAGCAAATGTGTTTGTGGTTTTGGTCATTTGGGCTAACTCCAACCATTATCTTAACAAGAGATAATAGATGGAGAGCCAAAACCTCTATCAGATTTAAACGTTAAGGTTCATTCGTTTAAAAATTTTTTTCAATTTTGGGTTGAAAGTACTATGATACGCACACCACAGGAGCCAAAAAACAATTTACTCTTTTATTTATTTTCTTTTGTTTGATTAATCTATTACTTTTTTTTCATTTATAATAAATGAGTGTATAAGATTGGGAATTTTTATATCTCGTGACATTTATAATTACACGGTTCGTCCTTGTGGTTTTTTGAAAATAATGGATCTAGGGTCTAAGTTTTTTAAGTAACACGTTAGGGTTCAGCGGTTTTAAATTTGTATCAACATTAGGTACTACGGCAAACGTCTGTTAACTTTGTATAAAATGACCAAAATGCCCTTTAGTTAGAAAAAACACCACAAGGGTCGTTCATGTCAAATACTCAAAGTTAATATGCAGAAGTTAAAAAATTACCAGGGGTTATAAAACTTTCACACAATAATAACAACAATAATAATATGGAATTAAGCATATAAACTTTAGCAACTCTTTAAGATTATCAAACTCTAATTATGTTATTTCATCCATTTAAAACAGTACTTTCACTCGATATATCTAAACTCAGAGTATGCAAACAATAACCAAACTAAATTAGCTCACCAGAAACCCCTACAAAAGTTTAATATTTCGAAACTAAGAATACACTCACCTTAATATTTGCATTGTTTTCCTTGAGAAACTTCCCCACACCGGTCACGGTCCCACCCGTCCTATCCAGAAACGAAAGCATCAACTTTCCCTTTACACGCATTCCATATCTCGGGTCCTGTTGTTTCATAATCATAAGACCCGTATCTTCTGCATTTTAATCATACTTAATGCTAGGGCTGTTCACGAGCCGAGCCAAAACGAGTGAAGGCTTGCTCGTTGCTTGGCTCGTTTACAACCGAACTGAATCGAACGGCTGAAATTCGAACCGAGCGAAAAACGAAACGAGCCAAAATCGAACCGAGCATTTTTCGATCGAATATCGAGCGATTTCCAGCATTTTTTATTTCTTTTTCACTTTAAAATTTTCAGTAAGAAACAAGTTTGAAGGCTGGAAATAATATATTTTGTAAATAAATTAGCACTTTTTAGACAAACATATAATAAATTGTAAATTTTTAGGAGAAAGAAGTTTGAAGTGAGATATAATGAACATGTAAACAAACTTTTAGTATTCTGAAAACTTGAATCGAACTAATAAAACTATAAAATTGACAGGATAGGAAAAATTTTAAAGGGTTTAAAAATTGTATACTTATATTTCATGTGTATTGTCTATATATTTATATATTTGTTCAAATATAATTATATATAAAATAAATTAAAAATATTCGAGCCAAGCCAAACTGAGCAGACCTTTGCTCGTTGCTTGGCTTGTTTACAAGCCAAACCGAGCAGAGCGGCTCGTTTACAATCGAGCGAAAAAACGACCGAGCATTTTCCGAGCAAATTCCAAGCGAGCAGCGAGCGAGTTCGAACGTCGAGCGGTTTGAACGGCCCTACTTAATGCAATCCTATTTGTTCAAATTCAGAAATAAATAAGTAAATAAAGATAGAAAGAAAGTATACTGACAGCTACAAATTAACATAAAGCAAGAAGCTTGACCTGTCTTTCACACTGGAGCGGGGTTCCATCGTTTCTATCTTGGCAGCAATACGCGCACCACAACCGTCTACAATCTTTTTAAGATAAACCATAGGTGTATTTCTTATTATAAACTGCACATTATGAGCAACAAAAGTCAAACTGTAATATTTGTTTTCATTTTAGGTACAAACGGAGTATGATTGATTGTTTTCTACACACATGAAACAATCTTATGCTCAGCTGCAGAAATGTGATATTTAAATTTCCAGTGTGCTTCTCATATTAATGAGAGTATCAAGAAAGTCAAAATCAAGAAGTCTGATACAATAGACCCAATTCATTTAAGCTAACAACTCGGAGATAAGAATCAAATTAGTACCTTTATATTATTTTATGACGATTCATGGCTTGACCGAGTACTATGTTACTTAAGCATTTAACTAAAAAACTTCGTATCTTTCTTTTTATAAGTTATTGGTCATTCACTTTATATTCAAGTACCGGAGAAAAGGACAGCGGGCAAACGTTAGCCCGGGACCACGACTTCCACTAGCCGGTTCGAATGAAATTTTATTTGAGCCGGCTAACCATCAAATTTTAACTTAAGTGCAAAATGCATCTGCATGGTCAACACCCCTTTCAGTGTGAGAACCTGTGGTGAACCTTATGCACTTTCCTAATTTAGAGTCTGTTAACTCGCGCAATCAGAACCCCACCGTGAACCCAATGTTTACCCGCTGTTAGGAATCCCATGAAAAGAACGTTATACCCCTGCACTTTGCGTCCCTGTGGTTGTGTAATATATAAACTTTGAACCCTCAATGTTTTATACGTTTTCCCACCAAAATTTAAATCAACCGATTTTGACTTTTTCATTTGACTTTCTTTGACCCGATTGACTTTAACTAAATGAAGTAATTGTTGACTACCACATTGACATTCAAAATTGTTCTATAATCACACACACTAAAATGAAAATTGACAAATAACCCAAAATGTAGCACACGAACTGTATTATGTATTCTGCACATACATACACTTACAACTACACTGAAAATTGACAAGTAACCACAATTGACAACAATTCACTGCATAAACTTGAACTGAAACACCAAGTCCATAACAGTGCTTCAATTCATGATCATACACAAGTGATCATGACATACAACTAAATTGATTAAACATGATCATTGCATACAAACAAATGGTACGTAGAGGCATTAGGTAGAAGGTTCTCGGAAGTCTCATGAGGAACTGAAAGATTGAATGGCAAACAAATGAGCAATGATCATCGTTACACCCTAAAGGTCCATCAGTCTACCTAAAAACAACCAAGTCAACAGTTTGACTACAAAGTCAAACTGTGTAATTGATCCAACAGATTCAATCTCAATCAAACACATGCAGGGGTATAATGGTCATTCAATCAAACACATGCATCAGGGGGTATAAGAACACTGATCGTTATAATTGTTCAATCAAACCTAACACATTCATTAGTAACAGTTTATAATATGCATGATATACAACAGATTCAATTCATGGCATTGCTTGAGTCTGGTCATAGCATCTGATCATATGTACAAGAAACACCCTGAACATCCTAAGGCAGTTTGCAATCATACATAACACTATTGTATAAACTATATACACTTTACAGTCATACATAACACCATTGTATAAACTAAATACATAACACCTGATCATTAATATAATAAAAAATATGTTACACATTAGTTAATCATTCCTTACAAACATATATTACTAGTTGACCATTACAAACTTTATCATGATCAAGATAAAACCTTACTATCAACAAAACTTGATCATCAAAAACCCTAAACCCCTATCAAACATAGTGTAAGCGTGGCTGCCCACAAGCAAACTAGAGCCGGAACACCATCGGCCAAGTCTTCAAGAAAAACTTGAAGTTCACGAGCAGGTGGGTCAATGTGCCATTGACCCTCAAATCTGCTACACTATCAAAATCATGCAGTTAATTGATTAATCATACAGTTTCATACAATCAATCAATCTCAAAATCGATTGATCAATCTCGAAATTGAAGACGGAAATGGAAATGGATACATGTGAAGTAAGGGCGGTCAAGGATAGTGTCGAATATTTTTCATTCTTTTCTTGACTATTTTTCAAAGAATGTCTGAGAGAGCAAGTTTATGCAGATCATTTTTGCTAATTTTATACTTGAGAGCTTGCGTTTACTAGCTAGTCTGGACTTCAACGGGGACGGCCTACGCAGGTAAGAAGGTGTGCATGCTTAGATGTGAAAAAAAAAAGCCTTTTGTTTACATATTTTAAGGACTTTTAACTCCATGTTTACATCCATCCAATCTAAAAGGTAGAAGCAAAATAATGACCCCACTTATTAAAACACGCTTCATTAATATTCTTCGTGTTCTAGAAACCGAACCGATGGAGCTGCAGGGGCGTTGCCAAAGCACCCGAGCAACCCTTTAGGACCCTAAAGGGTACCAAAGCTGAAGGTGCCCCGAACATTCTTAGATAGTACATGTCTATTGTCCTTTTAATATCAAAAGGTTTCTCAATTTTCTTGGATGATTTATTTTTTATTGAGAAATTAAAAAAAAGTTGCATTCTTGAACAATAACCATTTGTTTATAAACTGTTCATCAACGATTCAGTTGATAATATAAATTCTTTAAAACAAAACAATATATTTACTTCCCAGTCATATCTTTGAACCACTTTGGTCTGTTTTTAATCGATGCGGAGTCTTACAACCTGCCTTGTAGTCAACGAGTCACTCGATCAGCAAGTTTTCTACTTCACTCCTCACAGAGTCGAACAGCGCCGTCGACAAATAACGTTCCCCAAAGCTGGGAAAAACAACCTGGTACATTTTTCAAAAACAAAGTTAAACACAGTAACCACCCATAAAAGGACATTTTAAAGGACTGAATTTTGAAACTGTAAGCTGAGAGAGACTAAGATCATCTTACCACAATGAGCTTTCCTTCATATTCTGGTCGCTTTGCAATTCTAATGGCGGCGGCGGCCCCGGACGATATCCCCACCTGCAAGCGCCCCATGAACGATAACAATGTAACTGATAAATCAAGACGTCTATATTTGTAACATTCTTTATGAAAGATGATCATACCAGTAAACCTTCTTTCAGTGCAAGAAGCTTGGCAGTTTCAATGGCTTCTTCACTACTTATCTGAAGAGCATTTCAAAAACATAACACATTCATAACTGTAATTCATTTACTACTGATGATATAAAAATTGCAGCTTGAATGTTTGTGCTCACCATTATAACTTCATCAAGAATGCTGACATCCAAAACATCAGGAATAACACCAGCACCAATTCCTTGAATCTTATGAGGTCCTTCATCATCCAATACAAAATCAAAATTAATAATGGAAGAAGCATATAAACTTTAACACATCAGATTATGATTAAGTTAAATACCAGGGGTTCCTCCGTTTAGGATAGCACTTTCACTCAGCTCGATACCGTATATCTAACTCAAATTATGCAAACGATAACCAAATTAAACTTGCTCAAGAAATACCCTTAGACAAGATTAATATTTTGAAATCAAATGACCTTAATATTCGTGTTTTTTTCTTTAAGAAACCTCCCCACACCCGTCACGGTGCCACCTGTCCCTATCCCAGAAACAAAAGCATCAACTTTCCCTTCACACGCGTTCCATATCTCCGGTCCAGTAGTTTCATAATGAATCTACAAGATCACAATTATAGCACATTAACAATTCATAATTCTCATAACTTATCATTTTAATAACATAACAAAGAAATACCTTTGGGTTAGAGGGATTCTCAAATTGCTTAAGGAAATAACTATTTGGTGTTTTTTCTACTACTTCTTCAACTTTTTGTATAAGTCCCTCTATGCCCTTGGTTGCATCAGATAAAATCAGTTCTGCCCCGAAAGCTCGCATAACAATCCTTCTTTCCATGCTATATGTAGATGGCATAACTATTATAAGTCTGTAACCTTTTGTTGCTGCAATGAAGGCCAGCCCGATTCCAGTATTCCCACTTGTCGCCTCGACAAGCACCGTCTTCATTAAAACATTTTAATTAATATTTTGCATAAAAAAAATATGCCATTTTTAAAGCAAATTATCTAACCTTTCCAGGAGTAATAAGACCCTTATCTTCTGCATCTTTAATCATACTTAATGCAATCCTATATGTTCAAATTCAGGAACAAAAATATATATAAAAAAATAAAAATAAAGAAAGAAGATACTGATTAACAGTTGAAAATTAATTCATTAACATAAAGCAAGAAACTTTACCTGTCTTTTACACTGGAGCAGGGTTCCATGGTTTCCAACTTGGCAGCGATACGCGCACCACAGCCATCTACAATCTTTTTAAGATAAACCATAGGTGTGTTTCCTATCAACTGCACATTATGAGAATAATAATTAACAAATTTGAATTAATGGGAAATTAACGCGGTCAAGATTCTTAAGAAATGGATTTACTTCGGTAACGTCTTCGGCTATTCCAACACTGGATCCCATGCTTCTTTGAGGTTATGGTCTGGTATCAAACTTCAAATATGCAAAAACTTAAAGTGAAAACAAACATATAAAGGCCCTATAGTATGCAAAATTGACAGGCAACAATATTGTCAAAATCCTAAATTAATTTATTAATTCTACTTTTCAAAATCCTAGTACTTTTCAAATGAATTTGCAGTATCAAGAAAGTCAAACACAAACACCTACTAAGAAACCATAAAGTCAAATCCAAGAAACCTGATTCAATGCATTTTTTATTTAAAAAAAACCCAAAATAATCTGTAGCAAAAGCAGCAAATAAGAACCACATAATCAAAAAAAATCCCAATTTTGGAGCTGGAAGAAATTAGAGTATGACAGTAGTACCTTAGTATTTTTATGAGGATTTGTTTGTGGATAAAGACGAAGGGTGGAGTGAGTACTTAAGCAGACATTGGTACAAATATATAATTTATTGGTTATTCACTTATTCCAAGTTTAGGAGAAAAGGACAACGGTCAACGGTTAGCACGGTACCACCGTTCTTATTGGTTTGTTCGAATTAAATTTTATTCGAACAGGCGGATAAGAACCACTCTTTGTTTAGTTTATTTTGTTCATCTTTTCTATTCGTTGATGGCTATGTGATCAAGCAACGGGTAACTTGAATACAAAGGTGGATGGTTAAGGTCAACTCGTTTGCGTGTTTTAAAGGATTTGTTGAAGCTTACAAGTAACAGAACCATAGATACCACTGGTATTGAGGGCCATGTTTCGATGTGATGGTATGTATGTATATATCACTAAATGAAAAGAGTGTTAGTGGTTAAGTGTGTACACATTGAATCTTCGTTTTCATTGTGCCGTGTAGTTTTTGTCCATAGCAACTAAGTGAGTTTTACACTACATTCTTGAGTTTTTTATTTAATGGTTTGGAAAAGAAAAGATAAAAAAAAATTTTTTTTTTTTCATTCTTGAGTTTTTATTTTAAAAGAAAGCAAAGGGAATGGAAAGAAAAGTTGGGTCTTTTTTCCTTCAAAAGTTTCCTGCCAAATATAGCCGGATTGTGAAGAAAAGTTTATAGCCCATTACAATATTACCAATTTACCTATTTTAATTCTCTTTTCCATTTGGCTATGAGAACATAATTGTAAAGTTATAATTTTTTTCCTATATTTTCCTTCCGATCTAATTCAAGAATATAATTAACACTTTCTTTTCTTTTCTTTTCTTTTATTTTAACTCAAGAATCTCTTTTAAGTATATAATTTCTTTTTCTTTCTTCCCCTGTCCGATCTTATCATTTCTTTTCCTTGTCTTTTAAACCCAAGAATGCAGTGTTAATGATATGTACTAATTTACAAATTTGCTTAGCGGAAAATGTATAGAAATGTATACAGTGGCGGACCCAGGATTTTTTGCCAATGGGGTCCCATATTTTCGGTGTTCAAATTTTTCGGGTCGGTCGTTGTTCAGGTCGGGTCGAGGCGAAGAACATAATAAAAAACAATATCATAATAAAACTTTCTTTTCAATCATCACTACCTGAACAGGTCAAAATGGGTCGGGTTGACACATAAACACTTTGTTTTCCCTTTCTTAAACATTTTTGAGATAGAACCTAGATCCACCCTTTCATAAGCATGTGTTGAAAACCATTAACTTAAACTATTGAAAAATAAAACTGATATTTTAAAGTGTTTGAATGTTTCTAAAGAAAACCATGCATAAAGTTGAAAACAATGATATGTATTTTAGAGGTGTTTGAATGTTTCCAAAGTTATCATTGCAACATTAGCAATCAAATGATTGATTAACACTAAAAATTAACACAAAAAACCAAAAACTGAGCCTTGTAAGACATGAACCCATGACCTTTCAAAGATAAAACAAGGGACTTTCCACCAGACCACATCAACATTAATAGTATGGGTTCCAAGTATTAAATCTTATGGGGTCCTCAAAAAATTTAATATACCGCTTCTAATAAATTTTTAAGAAACATTGGTGTCCCGGGACCCCGATCCACACTATGTGGGTCCGCCCCTGAATGTATAAGTGTAATATCGAGAGGAGATGCAAGAAGTTATTGGCGTTTTAGATTTTAGATATTGAAACAATTAAAGTAAATAAACCATGATGGGATCAATTGAAGATGTGGATAGATCACGATAGTAAATCTTTAGGGCGGACACAATGGGTGAAGAAGGAAGCGGGGTGGGAGGAGAGGCTTTGGTATGGAGCTGATGTGGCAAAGAGCTAGATGGGAGGAGCGTACTAGCATGTAGGAGATCCTGTATTTAAGAAAGTTACGTATCACTAAACAATGAGGACTGAGAAGCAAGAAACCCATTCAATGGCTTCAAATAGGGAAGCGACGACATAGGATGAGATAAGAAGTGTTTCCTCTACTCTTAGGGGGTCAGATACTTATTAAGGGGGTGTTTGGGATTCCTTATTTTACCTCCTTATAACTTTTCATTAAGTTAATAACTTATGAAGCTCTTCCTCTCACAATATAAGCAATCCCAAACACTTTATTACTTTTTAAAAAGTTAATAAGTTATAAGTTGATGAAAATAAGCAATCCCAAACAACCCCTAACTAATGTGTTATGGTCATTGAATAAGAGGCATCATTCACTATCATTTCAGAGTCACATCACCGCCCTTCTCACTCACTCAACCTAAGTTATTGTCTCATTCACCATTTCAATTATTTTTATTTAAGTTATTAAAAATAACAATTGTCCGCCTCTCATAAGTGTGAGGGGACTCACGCATGGCCACTCAAGGGAGGTCTTATAAGGGCGCACTGTGCATAACTAAGTGGCGTGTTATGTTATCGTACACGATTACTTCTCATGAACCATAACATATGATCTTAGGGCAATTTATAACATCCTAATTTTTATATAATGCGTTAAGATAGTTGTTAAGTGATCAAGCATATAATCAACACAATTAGATTGTAACTTATGTCTTGTAGCACAAACCTATACAAAAGATAATTAAACAGTTATGATGATATTAGTTTAAAAATAAATATATAAGAAGTTTTTCTACGAAAATAGAAACTAATTCTATTGAAATATTTCAAACGAGAACAAAAAAAGGGTAATGAGAAAAAAATGTCTACATCTATCTATACTAATAAAAAATAATAATCTGGACACATAGCATTCGAAGGTTAATCCTTACCATCAAATTCCCGTCTAAATCACTTCTCTTTCTATTGATTGAAAACAAAAAATATATATATTTGTTCTAAATATAGTATTGATTATAAATTCAACATTCCGTATTAATTGGTCAATCTCTATTAATTGAATTATTAATGCTATAAATTATATTGTAAACATACTTAATATAAAAAATATCTACCTATTCTAATAAAGTAAAATAAATGTGGGCACTTGTCATGTTTTGGTTAATTTTCATAATTTTTTCCCTTCAAAACTAATTTACCCTAATATATGTAATAAATCAATAATTATTCACTTTTCTTTTACACTATATTTATATAATATCTATATATTTTTATAAATATAAATATTAACATATTATTTTACTACATATTTCAAAATACTTGGTGAATTTCAAAAATTAACAACAAATCATGTTTTCTCAAATGAAAATTGTTTCGGGTTTTTTAATGAAACTTAAATTTGATATTATGGGTCAAAAGTTGGTAAATAAATTATTTGGTACAAATTAACTACATTTAGGTCAAAATTTGTTAAGGGTCAAAAATGAAAATTTTGAGTATTTTTAAAAGTTTGAGAATGCAAAATAGATTTATCGTCAAATTTGTTATGGGTTCAAAGTGTTGACTTTGAAATGTCAAAAGTATGAAAGTTAGAATTTTAAACATGATTCGGGTTTCAAATTTACTTTTAAGGGCATTTTTAAATAATCAAAAGGTTCGGGATTTGGCAAACTGACTATTTTTCCCTCAACTATTAAAATGTAAGAAAAGACTGCGAACACTTTCGACATACCACCCCCATGCTTATTAATGATTCTAACTTTTATCAATTTTGAAATATTTATGTTAATATTAATTTTTCCTTCAATGGTGATCAGAACGTTATATGGGAAGCATGTCATGAAAAACTATGCTCAAATGAAACAAAATATTCACAAAATTGGATGGGTTAACATGTTATTTTTTATGTTGTCATTATGACAAAGTCGATAAGCCTTCTGAAACTTATCAAAATCTTTTTCATGGTGTAGCTCAGAAAAACATAGCTCTTGAAGAACATCCATTATTACAATTTAATTTTCTACTTTCCTTTAATGAGTGATAAATTGATAAATATATCAATAAAGGTAACGCTCATTTTGTATTTAGACTGAGTGGTTAGAACTACTATCGTATGAGAAGCTTTATTTCCGAAATTGGTTCATAACCAAAAGTCTTTCAGTTATACATATATGGCACCGAGAATGAATTTTTCAATAGAAAGAAATATTCTCGGGTACGCTTTTGCACGAGCATTTTTTTTATTAAGTTCATTTAAAAAAATAATTTTGTGATATAAATAAAATCAATTTATATACACATTGTATAGATACAAGCATAGATGTAATATATTTTTTTTTCATATACGTTATGTAATTATTTGTTTTACTTATAATTTTATAATTTGAATTATCCCGTGTGTGACACGGGCTCTGAAACTAGTTAATATATATAATAACGAGGATAATAACCCGTGTTACACACGGGTGGAAAACATATCAACAAACAATATAAAATATTAGCAACATATTCAATCAACACAAATATTTGGCATAAGTATTTTAGCTTCAAATATTACAAAAGATGTTAAACCATGTCTATAACATAAAAAGAAAATACTTTATAAATAAACAATGCAGTGAATAAGAAATAATATAACATAAATGAACCATTAGACCTGAAAAAAAATAAAAAACACATATTAGCAACAAATTTTGTAATATTAATTGAAAACTAAGCTTACAAATACATACCAAGTTTAAACTTTATTACATTAAGTTTCCAAAAATCTCCTTGTAAACAACGTTTGTAGTTTTAGTTGTAAGCTGTGATTCTTTATCGAGTATGACTAACTTAATACCGGCTCTACTCTTCACTCTTGACAAAGCTACATAAAATCTTGTAGCAGCCAATTATACTGTTAATATGCTTAATTATATAATAAAGTCCAAATTAAAAATCTTGTAGCAGCTAATTATATTGTTAATATGCTTTTGGTGAATTGAAAATTTTTAAATATCCAGATACATGAAACATCCCAATTATAGTTAATTATATAATATTTATAGTCAATATATAACTAATTGAATAACTTAAATTGCAGTCAAACAATATGTGCTTCAATAAGTTAAATAGACTAAACGACACGGAAAGTCCAAGATCATTTGGGATTTAGGGTTTGCATGCCAAATTTGGGGACTTGATTAGAAGTTTGATATAAAATGGCTTTAAATTATATTTATAGACTAACAATTATAAACAGACGACTGGTTACGAATTATATTAATTTCAAACTTCGTACTATTTTAAAATATGATGAAGCAATAAATAACTAATGATGCTGTTAATTTGTGATTAACAATTTCAAATAATTTTGACACTTAAAAGTTACACAACAACAATATTAAGTTATATGAACAGAAATCAGCTTATAAACGTTTCACTTAATTTAAACGATAATTATAATAACGAGTTTTTTTAAGACCTAAACGAAGGGTTTAGAATAAAGAAAAAAAATAAACAAATTTTTGGATTTTCAAACAAAACTGGATTTGTAAGTTTATCTAACATTTATTTAGGGATGATAATTGGTTTTATAATAACAATAAAGTGTTAAAATAATAATAATAATAATAATAATAATGTGTTAAAAGTAAAAAAAAAACTAACAAACTGCTTTTTAAGAGATTCGAACCTAAGTCTAGATTGGTTTGGAACTTTGTATGTAACCCGCAAACCAATTGGACTACAATAAGATTTTTTTTTTCAATGATTGGTTTTGATTAATTATAAACACAACTTAAGTTTTATCCCCAAATCCATATAAACCCTAGAACTATAAATCACAAATTGATCAAATAAATACCTCTGCCAATCTAAATTGACAGCGGCTTTGTACCTGTAGATAAAACCGAACATGAATCACAATTAAATTACCCATGTGTTTATTGGATTGAAGGAGATTAGCTTGGTCGGAGTACTGGAGTTAGAAGAGCTTGAGTCCGTTCGCAGAACGAAAGCTTAGAAGAAATTGAGAGGATATGCGAGTGCGAAAGGATCAGGAGATGGTTCTACGATTTTATACAGAGCTAAAAGCCACGTTACAATCAATTTAGTCAACCCACAATTTCCGCTCCGTTAATTGGAGGCTTAAAACACTGAATTGAATTTCAATCATGGTGGCGAACGCTCGGTTTGAAGTTACGAGCCAAATGGTCTCATCAATTGGCCGTTTTAATTCTTAAATCAGTGTTAAATACTTGCCGGAAAAGCGCCGATATGTGGCCGGACTTCTTGGTTGAGATGACAACATAACAGGAGGTTTACTCCAAGTTTATTAAATTTTGCACAAAAGTCCTTCAACTTTATTAGCATTTAAAACTATTATTTACAAATTGGTACTTTAACTTTCATAAAACTAAAATATAATAATAAAATATCAAATCTTTATAACTTTAATAAGTTATATAAACTCGGAAATAAAAATCCAAAATGGGTCGGGTTTCGGGTTCGGAATTTGACGAATGTCACATTAGGGTTGAGAGGATGATAACAAATGGCTTCAACTGGGTATCGGATTATAGAAATAAAACGGGGTAGCGTGGTTTTAGATTTTGTTTATTAAAATTTTATTGTGAATATGTGAAAATTAAATTTATGGAAGATTGATGACATGGAAGTCTATGTGGACAACCTACGTGAAGGACATGTGGATAAAATTGTGTTGCTTTAATATATTAGTTAGATAAGTATTTTAATTCTAACAATAATTAGAATAATTAATATCATAATAACATTAATAAGTTACAAAAATATAAAAGTCAATATCATTAATTTAAATTTTATTGTGAATATGTGGAAATTAGATTTATGAAAGGTTGATAACATGGAAAACTATGTGGACAACCTAGGTGAAGGACATGTGGACAAAATTGTGTTGCTTTAATATATTAGTTAGATAAGTATTTTAATTCTAACAATAATTAGAATAATTAATATCATAATTATATTAATAAGTTACAAAGATATAAAACTCAATATCATTGATTAAAATTTTATTGTGAATATGTGGAAATTAGATTTATGAAAGATTGTTAACATGGAAGTCTATGAGGACAACCTAGGTGAAGGACATGTGGATAAAATTGTGTTGCTTTAATATATTAGTTAGATTAGATAAATATTTTAATTCTAACAATAATTATAATAATTAATATCATAATTACATTAATAAGTTATAAAAATATAAAAATCAATATCATTGATTAAAATTTTATTGTGAATATGTGAAAATTAGATTTATGGAACGTTGATGACATAGAAGTCTATGTGGACAACCTACGTGAAGGACATGCGGACAAAATTGTATTGCTTTAATATATTAGTTAGATAAGTATTTTAATTCTAACAATAATTAGAATAATTAATATCATAATTACATTAATAAGTTACAAAGATATAAAACTCAATATCATTGATTAAAATTTTATTGTGAATATGTGGAAATTAGATTTATGGAAGATTGATGACATGAAAGTCTATATGGACAACCTAGGTGAAGGACATGTGGACAAAATTGTGTTGCTTTAATACATTAGTTAGATTAGATAAATATTTTAATTCTAAAAATAATTATAATAATTAATATCATAATTACATTAATAAGTTACAAAAATGTAAAAATCAATATCATTGATTAAAATTTTATTGTGAATATGTGAAAATTAGATTTATGGAACGTTGATGACATAGAAGTCTATGTGGACAACCTACGTGAAGGACATGTGGACAAAATTGTATTGCTTTAATATATTAGTTAGATAAGTATTTTAATTCTAACAATAATTAGAATAATTAATATCATAATTACATTAATAAGTTACAAAAATATAAAACTCAATATCATTGATTAAAATTTTATTGTGAATATGTGGAAACTAGATTTATGAAAGGTTGATGACATGAAAGTCTATGTGAACAACCTAGGTAAAGGACATGTGGACAAAATTATGTTGCTTTAATATATTAGTTAGATTACGTGTCATAAAGATATTTTATTTAAAATTAAAATGTATATAAAAGAATTTGTGTTTAAAGAATACAATAACATTTAATTTTTGAGACATCTTCATATTGAAGAAAACTATAATAATTTTGTTTACTTTTTACAAATATCCAATGTTTAATAAGTCTTACAAATTATAGACAAATTTTTCATTTTTTATATTTAGTATAAGACTATTGTGACAGTTGAATAACAGTGTGTTTATAAGGATATAATGAAAGCTGTTCAAAAAGGAAAATCTGGTGTCTTTTTTTGTTTATAGTTTAGGGTTTAGGGTATGAAGTGATAAACATTTTTGTGAAAGGCTTTAACTACATCCTTCAGATTTAAAAGCCACATTGTTTTAAATGTTGTACCACTGACATCTTCATATTGAAGAAAACTATAATAATTTTGTTTACTTTTTACAAATATCCAATGTTTAATAGGTCTTAAAAATCATAGACAAAATTTTCATTTTTTATATTTAGTATAAGACTATTGTGACAGTTGAACAACAGTGTGTTTATAAAGATATCATGAAAGCTGTTCAAAAAGAAAAATCTGGCGTCTTTTTTTTTATGATTTAGGGTTTAGGGTATGGAGTGAAAAACATTTTTGTGAAAGGCTTTAACTACATCCTTCATATCTAAAAGTCTCATTGTTTTAAATGCTACTTCCAGTGATATTGCTTTTTACATTAATTATATTTTATTTTATTTGTATTAAGTTATTCATTGTAATTTATATATTAACTTTATACCGTGTAATACACGGGGTTCTAAAGCTAGTATTCTAATATAATAAAATCGCTGATACCTATTCTAATAAAATAAAATAGCTGAGGACACGTGTCACTTAGAGATTCATTCTTAAGCAAAATTTTCCGCTTAAACTATTTTCTATTTTTAATGAAAACATATTTATGTCAACGTAATCAACACATATCAATCCATCATTTAATTAAATAACTAATCACCTAAATTACAGAGATTAAAAATAAGCTGGTATTTATGTTAGTAAAATCAAAATATTATATCTTTAACAAAATGAATATACCTTTTCATTATCAAATCAATTTATAAACATTTTTAGTGTAGAAGATGAATGTGTAAAAATCAATGAACGATATTTATAGGTCTAAAATGATAAAGATAAAAATAAATTACAAATGAATAGCAATTTTGTTCTAATATAATCATTCAACCTCCATGGATCTATGGAGTTATCATCAATCTCTTTCGAAACTGTAACACAAAAGCGTGTTTTTAGTCATGCTAATTTTATATATGTTATTTTTTTATGTCATTCATAGTGAAACATCTTATCATCTTTTGTTATAGTTTTCTATTCTGTTAAAAATATAATTGCATCTTATAAAATCACTAGGTATATTTTTTTCGTGATTATGAAGAAATTGTGGATAAAGCACCACGTATTTGTATGAATATTCCATTAGAAAATATATTTTGAACTTTTGAAACTATTTAATTTGATAAAATATAGGTTTTTGTGTTTATTTAATCATTTGAAATCTATAGATTAATTGTATTTTTTTTAACTTTCCGTGCATCACACAGTTATAAAGCTACTATATATATATATATAGGGTAAATATAAAATAAAAACCCAACTTAAATGTGAAAACTCTAAAAACTCTATTGTGTGGCTATGAGCCTTCCACCAATGCAGATTACATTTAGTGAAAGATAGCTATAAGGGCATTATTGTCCATATTTTTTTCCAGATTTTGATTTGTGGCTTTTACTGTCTTTAATCTATCTCCCTTTGGTACCGTAAATCCATGCATCATTGTACCACCATACTTCTGAGGTTGAAAGCTTGTGGCATTTTGTGGAAGAGATGAATTATGTGGACACGTTGCGTTAAAACATGCACTTTGTATTTTTAAATGTTTAAATAGCCCAAATATATAATAATGTGTTTTCCTTTTATACTTTTATTTTATAGAAAAAAAAAGTAAGTCAACCTGATTAAAATAATTATAGGTTTCTCTCTATACTTTTTAATAAGCGACTGTTGAAAATGTATTTTCATTTTTACTTATTTACATGTAATTTTTTATATTATTTTTTTTGTAAAATTGCAATATTATATGTAATTTGTATATGTGATATATGTAATAACATAATAACTTATTTAAAAATATGTAAAATTATTTAAAATATTGTTAGTTAAAAAATATAAATTTAATATATTTGTTACTTATTTAAAAAATATGTAAACTTAGTTAAAACATTAAAATTAATTTTACATACATAAAAAATATTTAAACATATTTAAAAACATGTTAGATATTTAAAAGCGTGTAAGAGTTACACGTAACATAAATATCCATATGACCCATGTTAGTGATTCAATTAGTAAAATTACATGTTTACATGTATTATTTTTATGTTACCACAAAGTTTATCCATGTTACATATCTATAATTTTGTAGATATATATGTAACCGAGAGTTAAACACGTAAAAAAAATTTTGGTTATATATTAACTTTATGCTAGTTACATTAAAAATGGTGTAAATTTCAAACAACAAAAAGTTACTAATAACATTTATGTAATACGAAAGTCTGAATATGTAGCATTTATAACAAACATCTAGCTACACAGTTGTTAATCATTCTTCTTTTATTAGGTTATATACGTAACACTTTGTAGTTTATTAATGTAACATTCTAGTTATGTTTTATATTTTTGTATTTACATGTATAGTTTTATGTTCATCATCATCATCATCATCGTACTCAGTATATCTCACCAATAGCAATGCTATGGTAGGGTCTGAGGAGGGTAAGATGTAGACAGCCTTACCTCTATCCCATAGGGATAGAAAGGCTGCTTCCGGTGAGACCCCCGGCTCGATAGTAGTTTTGCATCAAGCCTTGGACATAAGGCACATAGCACTCAATCATCGGGACACCGGCTGATCGGTGCATGTGCCCTTGTCTTTCGGCTATCAACGCCACCACATGATGCCTGATTAACCTTCCGCCACTTTTAACGTTATTTTCACGAGATTAGTAAAATAACGTCAAAATTATGTATAGTTTTATGTTACATATTTTAAAAGAATTAGATACATATTTTTCCATTTATTAAACCACAAAAAATATCAAATTAAATGTAACAAACGTAAAAAAAATAATAATAAGCAAACAAAAACTTAAAAAGTACTAAACACCCTGGGCATTGTGTTCAACAAAGCAATTCATAAATCACCTTATAAAAGATCATAATTAATAACTTGATATTAAATTGCCATGACCTTTAAATTATTAAATATTATTACATTGCTAATCAGTAATCACCCAGCAACCATTGTCTTTTGCAAAGCATACATAACTCAGCGGAGAATAACTGAACTATACCTTTCTTGGTTCACAATCGACCGGCGACTGAGAGATCCTCTTGTCCTCTCGTTCTCTCTCTCTCTCTCTCTCTCTCTCTCTCTCTCTCTCTCCTTCCATCGGTCAAACAACTGAGAAGACCTGGTTTCCAGTGGAACACCGAGAACCTGTTGTTCCTCTGTCTTCGAACACCATTGTAGACCTTGTCAATCTCTACCCGTGTAACATCACCATTTTTGTCAATAAATTGAGTATAGTTGTTGGGTTTTCATTGTTCTTCAACTTGGAGGAGAAGAAGACATCCATGTGTTCTCTTTGTTTTTTCAACTTGAATCTTTGTATCTTCAATAACTGGCTTGGAGAAGACGAATCGAAATTTTACTGTTGGCACAATTGTTCTCTCCAATCTCTTGGTTTAAGAAAGAGAATGTGGTTTTGTTTTCAATTTGAATTTGACATGACTCCTGCAAATTTTCTTTTACAGATAAAAAGGTACCTTGGCTCAATTTACATTACTACCCTTATTGTACTTTAAAACCATTAAAAATTCATAAAGTAAACAAGGTGTGCCATCATTTAATCAATGGATTACTAAGGGTTTTCATGGTTTTCTTAACCTAATTGTGTTTTTAATATATCCTTACCCTATATATATGTATGTATGTATGTATGTATTGGGTCATTTCATAAGTTTTTTTACAGCGAGAAGTGACCACAACCAATCAAATTTTTTCTTTCTATTTTATATTTAAATTATGTATAGGGGTATCATTGTAATCTCTTCAAATATTATTTTTGTTAACTAATAATAATAATAATAATAGGGGGTTACAAAATATCTTAATGGGGTGTTTGGTAGAGGGAATTGAGGGGTGAGAAATGGAATTGGAAAGAATTCTCTTGTTTGTTTATGAAAGAAAGAGGTGAGAAATGGAATAAACCATTTCCATTTCTCTGATTTTGTTTCTCTAACAAAAGCGGAGAATTGGACTTCTCGACGTTCATTTCTCCCATTTTCCTCCTTTTCCTTTCATTTCTCCCATGTGTTCATCTTTCTTCTGCAAGCGTAAGGCCGCCGCAAGCCGCAAGGATGAAGCCTCCACCTCCACCGCGGCCGTTACTCAACCAGAAGAGAATAAGGAGGTTGTGAATCCTGCGCCTAAAACGAAGCGTGCTAGGGCTTCCAAAGCTGAAGCGGAGCCTGAGTTCTTCGATGACCAGCGTGAATTGGTAAGGATACGTCTTCATTGTTTGCTGAAAACGTTGCTGTTTGTTTCAGTTTTCGATTGATTGAATTTGTGGTTAATTGAGCTAGGGTTGAATGTAGCATATGGAGGTTAATTTGAACAACACATATTTTGATTAATTGATACGTAGCTGAATCTGTGGTTAATTGATTGTATGATAAGTTAGGGTTAAAAGTAGCATTTGGAATTGAAAGCTAAAACAGTTATTTCATATGTTCAACAATTGTTTGATTCATTGATATTAAGCTGAATTCGTGGTTAATTGAACGTATAATAAGTTAGGGTTGAAAGTAGCATATGAAATTGAAAGGTAAATAGTTAATTTGAACAACACATATGTTGAACAATTGTTTGGTTGATTGATGCTGAGCTGAATCTGTGGTTAATTAGTTGTATAATAATCTAGGGTTAAAATAGCACATGGAGTTAAAAGTAAGTATAGTTAATTTGAGGAAAACAAATGTTGAACAATTGTTGGATGGATTGATACTGAGCTGGTGGTTAGTTGATTATCTAATAAGCTAGGGTTAAAAGTAGCATATGGACGTAAAAGCTAATACAGTTAATTTGAAAACACAAACAGAGAATTAACTTATTGGTACTTTTCTATTCTGCTACACCATTGCAGGTAGGAGATTAGATAAATACTAATAATGAGATACAGGGGACATGGTTAGCAATTCTTGTGTAACTTTGGTTAATTGTTAGCATGCATCAAGGTTGAATCATTAGTTAGACATGTATATTCTTTTGCAAATTGATGTGCATGTTAAACTCAATCTTCAGAATCTTGAGGTTAAAACTTATATGGGCCCTGTTACGGATTTATATGCAGATGCTTCTATAATGCTATAGTTTTAGAGGTTGTGCTTGATTTATAATGAATTGTGTAATTTTCTCTTATCAAAATATGTATCACAATAGTTTTGCATTAATGCTTAACTGGTCATAATCTGTTTTTATTGTTGAATTTAGTTATCTTTTTGAAACACTTGAACATGATGCTTGTTTTTACTTTCTCACTAGTCATGACTAAGATTATACCTTCTTTTCTTTCAATGGTTTTATTTTTTTACTTGTTTTTGCAGGAGGATTTATGGAAGCAGATCTTTCCTGTTGGGACAGAGGTGTGTGTGATCATTAATGTTCATTTTTTATATTGTTCTTTTTTTTTGGTGTAGGCTACTTATTGAATTTTACATTTTCTTGACAGTGGGACCAACTCGACTTACTTTCTGAATACAATTGGAATTTCTCAAATCTAGAGGTGAGTAATACTGTAGCGTTTGTTTAACATCCAAAAAGAATTGATTATTTTTTAATGTTTTATTTATCTAATAAATGTCACATAACTAAGCAACTTTTTATCTCTTCATCAAACCGTGCAGGAGGCATTCGAAGAGGGCGGGGTATTACATGGGAAGAAAGTGTACCTCTTCAGTTGTACAGAACGTAAGTAGAACATGACACTCAAATATTTAGATTTTGAAATTCACATGTTTGTGGACTTATAAGCTTAGATTATTGCCTGATATGTTGCATTTTTTTATTGGTTGAAAATGATGCTATCATCCATGTTTATGTGACTTGATTTATCTTTCTTTCAGCACAATTGCTCTTTTATAATGGTCAATCAAAAGTCACATGCATACCTGTACTAGAGTTAAATTGAAATAGATTACGTTTGTAATTCAAATGAGGTTTAGACTGCTAGACGTTATTTGAAATTGGGTCAGATCCACATAAACTTACAAATATAAATTGCATATTGTTAAGGGCATATTTGGTATTTCTCTTAAAAAGTTGAGTTGAAGTAAAATGTCAACTTTGAGATTGAATTGGTCAAATGATAGTGTGGTAGCCTAAAAATAGTCAGTGATGTGTTATATAAGTTTTAACATTGATATAAACGTTACACCAAATATAGGGATCTAAATGGGTTTGAGACTTTGAGTTAGCTTTGATTCAAATGAAACCTATCTCACAAAAGACTATTTTGCACAGGTTGGCATGAAAGTGAAAAAATAATGAGATAGCCAATGACATCCAAGTAGTACAGGAGAGGAAATCCTTTGGTCGATAGGGACTCTTTTAGCATGCAAAAAAAGCATTAGCATGGGTTATAAACTCTTCTGGTGTTTACTTGAAATTCATTGTGTAACAACTGATATTGTGAGTTATGATAAAAACGGTTCAAAGCAGCTCATTTGATTGGTAAAGATGTGGATCTAGGACGTTCTTTTCTTGCGTTGACAATAGAAGAGAAAATTGAGATGGTCGAGTTGTACACCGATGGTTCAATGGGATAGTTGTGTATGGTTGAAGTATGTTTTGTATGTGAATTGGTTTTAACTATGGTTGATGTTTTTTGCTTAAAAACTATGTTTTGTATGTGAATTGGTTTGATCAATGCATATTTTGGTTGGAATTTATGCATCTTTTTATATGTTTTTTATTTTTTAATAAGTATTTGTTATGAAAAAAATACTTGTGCTAATGATAAAGTTGATATAATTCTCTGTTTATTTTCTATGTACCAAACAAGAGAAATGATTCTCAGCTATATTTCTCTACTGAAATCTCTGTACTACCAAACAGAACAGTCAATTCTCATTCTCCAGACCAATTCCCTTTCTCTGCAATTCCATTTCTCTACAATTCCATTCTCTGTACCAAACACCCCCTAATTGTTTGTATTTGTTTTTTTATTTATGTTTCAATTAAATCTAAAAAGAATCATATATTTACAGATTTATAGTATTACATTTTTTTTAAATTATATATATAGGATTAGGTTCATTTTAGAAGTATTTCTTATTGCGATAAATGAATTCAACCAATTACATTTTTTTCTTTTCTTTTCTTTTATCATTTATTTAATGAAAATGGTGTTATAGTAAAAGATGTAATTTTTCATATTTGGTCGGTCATAATTTATAGAGAAGTTACAATCAACCTATATTGAATTTTTTTTTATCAAATTCAATTTTTTTGATTTATCCATATTAAATTTTTATTCTCGTAATTTGAATTTCATACCTATATCCAAATAATGGGTATTAAATTCAATAGCGCCGGTAAATTTATACAATATATAAATGAACCTACACATGAATAAAATTATACATACACATTACGAAATACACCTACACAGTACATATACGAACCTATGTAGTACACAAATGAACCTACACACGATAAAATTACACATGCATCATTCGAAATACCACCTCCACGATACATATATGAACCTACACAGTACATAAATGAATCAACACACAATAAAAATTATACATTCACAATTTGAAGTAGCAGATACATATGCGAACCTACACAGCACATAAATGAACCTACAGACGATAAAAATTAGACATATACAATTAAAAATACCACGTACACAGTACATATATGAACATAAACAGTAAAAAATAAATATTTTTTATTACTTAAATAAAGGAGGTAAAAAAAAGCACCATATCAGTTTTCTAAAATACAAAACTTAATTTTTAACCAAAAACTATTGAACACAGATATTGAGAAACTGATTTCTCGTATTCAATATCGTTTAATGACCGACATGATCTACCGATTATACCTTCATAGAGTAAATTGACTATGATGGTGAAAAATCAATTATTGAACAATATCTAAGCGAAGCTATAGAATGTAGAAATTAATGTGTTTTAAGTGATTAATTCTCAAAAAAAAATAATAATAATAATAATCACTAATTTTTTCACCGATCCAGATGAAAACCTTGAGCAATTTCTTTCAACATAAACATTGCCTTTTAAAGTATTGATAAGGAATATTTCAAACATCTAAAGATTAGCATAACCGGATTCGAGATTTATTAGGAGATTATGATATGCTTGATTTTAGGCCTATATAATGATATTTAACGTTATTTTACGTTTGGAATTGATAAAGCCTACACCCAAAAGACCAATACACCCTTTTACTTAAAAAAACATGTTATAACATTGTGTTGGTAATTACAACTATGCCATTTCTAACCTATACCATTGATTACACATAATCAACAGTTGAGATCACTTTTCGCACTTCTTATTATAATATCATTTATTGCATGAACCATCCCCTATATATATATATATATATATATAAACAAAATCTTTAAAAACTCTCTTTTGCTTCTCACATCCTCTCAAACTACTAGAATGCTTTATTTATATATTGAGACTTCTCATGCATTTGACCCGAATTCACAGATATGAGTCTTACCAAACCATATAGCCCTTAAGCGGGTGATGACATCTCATTAAATTAAAATTAATCTCACCAAATATTTAATATGAAAATCCTATAAAATAGGGTTATATTAACATTAATATCCGATTGTTTGAAAAAATATTATTTATAATAAAATAATAAGAGGGTCATGGGTCTCACCAAACCCAGATAGCTTTTAAACCGGGTTAACATCTCATTTATTTATGAAAACTCTATTATCATCAAACCCTAAGTATATTATTAATTTATTTACAATAAATAAAAAAAAATTCAAAAAAATATATAAATATTAGAAACGCATAATATAAACAACCCCCGTAATACGGGGGATAAAAACTAGTAAGAATATATAAGAAAATAAATATATAAGTTCCTAAATATATAAGTAACATTTTTTTCAATGTTTTTAGTACCTGAATATAAAGACTAGTAAAAAAAAATATAGCATCTTGATTATTAATAAACTAGTTTTTTACCCAGCGCATTGCGTCGGGGCAATATTAAAATCCAAACGTTGTCGGTCAGAAATGTTGAGGTGGTAAGCTAACGCGAATTCGGTTGGTTCCGGTTATGTGTGTTATTGTATTAGAACTAAAACCAAAATAAAAAATAATAATAAAATTTGAGGTGGACCAATGGGGTGACGTCAGTCGGTAAAACTCAGGCGATGGTAAAACCCAATCGCTGTTGATCCCGGGCATTGAGGCAACGAGTCTACGCAAATTCGGTTGGTTTATGTCACATTCGTGACGGTAACGAAACTAAAACAAAAAAAACAAACAAAATCAGCATTCTGTCGATTTTCGTTAAGTTTGTTACGGTACTAGAAATAAAACAAAACGCGTGGGGCCTATTCGAATTCAGTCGGTTTCCATCATGTTCGTTACGGTATCGGAACTAAAACAAAACAAAGCAAAATTTACATTTGGTTGATTTTCGTTACGTTTGTTACGGACCGAAACTAAAACAAACCAAAAAGGACCAATATGGTGCCGCAAATTTGCCTAATCGAGATTTTGCGGCGCCAAACTTCTTGTTTGTATTATATAATAATATATCTTAAATTGAGCTTTTAAAAAAATTGAAAATAAGCGGCCGGTTGAAATGATAAATGGTTCAATAAGTTTGACCAGAGCGGTTCGGTTCCCAGCCAACCAACCGGTTTGACCTCGTTTTGAAAACCATGTCGCCCTTGGCCCCTTAACAAGTTATTCACAACGCCTAGGGCCACACATTTTCATTTATTTACGTAAATGTCATACCCGATTTGTATTAATCAACTTTTTCCATTTAAGGACCTATAGGACCTGGAACTTTTACTAGCTATTTTTTCAATAAAAATATTTGATCTCTATAAGACCATGTGTAGTGAGCGTTAATCCCAGGGCCATCTCTAAGAATCACTTAAAATTTTGGGACCTGGGACGAGTAAAAAACGAGGCCCTATGTGAAAGACAATTTTATCAATAAGGTTGTCTTTTAAAAACATATGGACCAAAACAAAAAAAAAAAAGCAAATTATTAAAAGACAAAATAGCAAAACTTGTCCTTTATGTTTTCGTGATTTTTCAATGGATGTCCTTTAACGAAAGAAATACTAGAAAACATCCTTTATGATTAAAAACCTTATCATGTCTTGTCCTTTAGCCTTAACCTAGTTAAGTATTATTGTTAAAATCAGTGATGTGCAAAATATATGAGAGTACTTTCGTAATTTTACAAATTTAATAATTAAAAATAAAAGAATAAACTATCATCATCCACCATCACCATCTATTCTCATCTTCTTTCTCTTTCCAAAATCCAAAATCACCACCACCACATGTTGTTGACTGCCACCACCCACCACCTCCACCACAATCACAATCCCCTTCATATTTCTTCAAGCCCAAATTCACCCACCTCCTGCCAGCACCATCACCATCACCATACCCTTCATCACTCACGTTCTCATCTTCTTCTCCACCACCGATAAAAGGACACCTTGGAAAAACCTAATCAAACCATCCCCTTCGCCGTTCAACACCACACCTAGTCACCCACCAACCTCCTCAACCATGTCGGTGATTTGTGCCATCCCCGTCGTCATCAACCCCACCGCCGACGCACATCACTACCCCCTAAACATCTCCGTCAACCATTGAAAACCGTCCACACATTCCTCTCTGACTCACTCCACAACAACACCGTAACAAACGCTAAAACCCCCAATTTTCCACAACGAATTTCCGAATTAGGGTTTCCCCTAAAGCCGATGTATTAGAACAAGAAATTGTGGAATCTTGATATTTTTTTGCTCATTGTAAATTTTTCTAAAAAAGGTTGAAGATTTGATGCCTATCACAACTGTTCACGGGTGTGAGAATCTTGAACCTGAGTAAAGAAGCGTTGGAAGCTTAAAAATGACATTAAAAAACAGAATAAAGAAGAGAGAGGGAGTAGATGGCGGCAGTGGTCGTCAAAAAATACGGTCGCCGGAAACGGTGGTAGTGGTTGGTGATGGTGATGATGGTGATGGCGTAGACTATAGATAGAAAGAGAAAGATCATAAAGTGGTAGGTTGTAGTGAGAGAGGGAGGAATTTTATCTTCAAATATTTTCATTTTGTCTCGAAGTTTAGGCTATCCCCTAATAGTCCCTTAAAAGAGTAAAAAAGACAAATTTACCTTCGTGTGCTTTGCACATGACTGGTTTTAACGAGAAAACTTAACTGAGTTAGGGCTAAAGGACAAAACGTGATAAGATTTTTAATCATAAAGGATGTTTTCTGGTATTTCTTTTACTAAAGGACATCCATTGAAAAATCATAAAAACATAAAGGACGAGTTTTACTATTTTGTCTTTATTAAAATGACTCATATAAAACACAAATAGTTTTTTTCTATGAAAAAAGAACACCAATATTGTGGGAATTGAACCCATATGAAAAAAAAAAAAGAACAACACTTACGGGAATTAAATCCATGACCTTTAATTTCATAGTCTAACACTCTTTACATTCAACCAATAACTCTATTTGTAAGCTTTTGTTTTAACACAAAATTATATATAAAATATAACTTTATTTTTTTTAACAATTATGGGTCTTTCAAGAGAGTGGGCCCCGATCCGCCTCCCTCTTCGCACTCCTTTAGGGCCGAGCCTGGTTAACCCACTGACACATTACCAACAACCGTCGCCAAACACCATCTAGGTTTAGGGCTGTGCAACGGTTCGGAACCGTGTGAATCGAACAGGAACCGTTAAATGCTAAATATAAGAACCGGAACCAAACCGTATTTTAACGGTTCCGGTTCAGTTCAGAAATTAGTTAAACGGTTCTTGCCAGAACCGGTTTTCAATTAAATTCTAAATATGAAACAAGCGACAACCCATAAAATATAACATTATCATATCAATATATTATATTTTAATGAAGGGGATTGAGAGTAGATTAGAATGGCTCAAAATATATAGAAATAATTATTTTTTAAAACAGATTTAGGGCCGTAGAAGATGATTATCGTTTATGATATTGTAAGGGATTAAATGTAACCGGGGAAATGAGAACATGGATGGTCGCTCGTACATGGAAGTATAAAAGCGTACTAAATAAATAGGATTTTAAATATAATATTCAAAGTTTAAACTTAACCCGGTTCTAGCGGTTCTTATAACTGGAATCCTCGGTTCTAACCGGAACCGTTTTCACCCAAATTTAAGAACCGGAACCGGACCCGAAATATAATAATACGGTTCAGATCTAGCGATTTGGTTCCGGTTCCCCGGTTCTTGCAGTTCGGAACCGCGAATTGCTCACCCCCCTATCTAGGTGCCATGCTCTTGTTATGTTTGGCTTTATATGCGTGGTACATTTTCTTCTGGTTGGGTGAATATTGGTTCGTAGAGGAAAGGATATTGAACATTTTCATATGCCCATTCCTTTAGACCCTCGTTGCCCACTTTATATAGGAATTCTAGGTAGGATGTCTCCACGCCCAGAGTTACTGAAGAGGTAGGTCCCAGCAGAGCCCAGTTGGACCCACAAGACTCACCTTGAACAGGGACGTCTGCGCAACGACCAACTGCTTCCGCAGGACCAACCATGCTCAGAGAAAACCTTACGCGCAGTACGCCAGCTGTACCCGCAGGGAAAGCCTCCCAATGGTGAAGTACCCCGCTTGTTCCCGCAGTTGCGGATACAAGCCATCAGGGAAGGCTACCCGCACTGACAGCAAGGCTACACGCACAAGGCACTAGCTACTTCAGTAGTCATGAAGGAATGAGCAAGGCGGGAATACTCCCGCCCAAATGAGCCAGTCCGTATGCTTCTGGAAAATCTTTTGTACTATACCTACCAAGGTATGGGCAAAACAGACGATCTGGCCAGAGACGCCCATGAACCAATCACAGGGTGACAGCTCACCGACAACAGTACGAGGAGGAGCACCCTCTAGTACTGTTTGTCACTATTAGCCGCTGCCTACTCACCAACCCTTACTGTGGGACGTGCCCAGCCTACAGTTGGTGGAACAGTGCATAGCCGGCAGTAAAGGAACAGTATACAGCCGACCTTGTCACTGTAGGCCGCAGCCTATCCACCAACCAGCATGGCTTGAGCGTAGCCCACTGTTGGTAGAACAGGAATACTATTCAGCCGGCTGTACCTTCTAGGAAACCTACCTTCGGCTATAAATACTCCAACACCTTGGAATGGTAAGGACATCATCTGGTATCTCGTTATCTTATCTAGCAATCTCTTAATATACACTTATATTCAGAGCAATCTAGTCTGATTCTCACGCCGGAGGGTGGTCACAAGGAGGAACCCCCCCTTCTCAGTGACGAGCTTACGGTGTCTGTTTTGCAGGTCACCTGAAGAACAACCTTCTCTGCTGGACCTCATCCTCGTGGGAAACATTACTTAACCCCCAGATTATCCGTAATCTGCCCCGGGTCACTTAGTGTTTCTTCATTGGCGCCATCCGTGCATAAAAGGCTAGAACTAATTCTTAGTTTTTTCAAAATTTCTGAAGAAATGGTTAACGTTACTCTGGTCCCAAGGCCAGTAAGTGACCAAGAAACCCCGGTGACCACAACCCCAGCAACTGGGAACACCGGCGGTTATACAAATTTTACGAACACTACCCCGGTTACCCAAGCCGGGACAAGTGCAGTAAACAATATTTCAATGGGGTTCACTGATGCCCAGTTGGAGAAACGGACAAGGGCCCCTCGCCAAACACTAGATCAAGTTAAGGCGTGGGCCGAAGCACGTCAGAAAGAGTTCCAAGCTGAGTTGGATGAACGCTTGCGTTCACTCCAACAGGCTGACGAATTCGGCAGTACTCGCCAACATCTCAATATGAACAGTAAGTGCGAGTACTCAGACGATGAGCGGGAAGAATCCGATACCGACGCAAACCCTCGCCATAAGGCAAAAGGGAAGCGTAAGGAAACGGACTTCCAGCCAAGGAATTTCGGGGAAGCCTTTAAACCAACGAATGCGGAGTGAAACCCGCGTGACTTCTCCAAAACCTTTAGACCAACTGCTACAAATGCAGGAAAGTCAAAGTTCGCAAGGGACATTGCGGAAGCAATCGCCCCGAGAAGTGCCAAACAAATGTCCAACATCGGCACTTATGATGGTCTATCCGACCCAGACGACCACTTAAACAGATTCATTGCGGGGGCAACCGTCAGTAACTGGACGGAACCCACGTTATGTTATATGTTCCAGATGACTCTGGTTGGAGCGGCTAGGGCATGGTTCGATCGTTTACCGGTCCACCACATCTATGACTGGGCGGACTTTCAGAACAAGTTCAGCCAACACTTCAGCCAACAAAGGAAATATACTGAAGAACAGTGGACGATCCTCAACTGCGTTAGAGAGGAAGATGAATCTTTACTAGACTTCATCACTCGCTTCAACTCCAAAAAGCTAAGTCTGGGCAACATAAGTGAAGATCTTGTTCGGGCCGCTTTCATCCAGGGCGCCGAATACCCAGAGCTTATCCGCACATTGACGGGTAAGGACGGCATGCCATCCACATGGGATGCCATCATGACGGCGGCCAAGCGCTTTGCCGAGATGGAGAAGCAACTGGGAAGGGATCTTCCCCAGAGTACACACCTCTACACGCAAAGGACTAGAGAAAACAATGTTCGGATCGCCCGGCAGAACAAAAAGAGGAAGCTAGGTATTTGGCAGTCAAGGGTAAACTTTGACACCTCATCCAGCTCTCACCCTCTTGTTGGTGGAAGAGATAACACACACCCTTCAAGCCGAAAACACCGGTGGACGCCACTCACCAAAAGCGTCACGGAGATATTTGCCACTGAAAAACTACCATGGCCAAAAGCTCCAATGATCCGGCAGCGACCTAATGCGGATCAGAGCAAATCCTGTGACTTCCACGGAACAAAAGGTCATAGTACGGAAGAGTGTACATCCTTGAAGGATATTGTTGAAACATTCGTCAAGGATGGAAGACTTGCACACCTTGTGGCATCAATCAAGAAGGGAGGAAGGAATGATAACCGGTACAGAGGCAACGGACGAAAGCCCGTTGACATCAGCATCAACATGGTTCATGGTAAGATCAGAGGAAGAAAAAGGCGAACGACAGAACCATGCGCGTGGAAGGAAGCTGAGGTGCGCTTCCCGCGAGTGCCAGGAGGACCCAGCAAAGAAGGCCCTATCGTCATCAAAAGCCAGCTGGGGCACTACATCACTTCTCGCACTCTTGCTGACAACGGCGCCTCGTCAACAGTGATGTACAGGCTGTTCTTCGACAAGCTAGATGACGAAGACAAGGAACGCCTGGAAACGATCTACGCCTCGATGGAAGGGTTCGATGGCAGCACAAACACCCCCTGGGTATCCTATCTTTCCCCGTCACTCTTACGGACGGGAATCACTCACGCACAGAAGACGTGGATTTTGTCGTAATGAGGAAGCCACACCACACATACGACATTCTCTTCGGAAGAGACGGGATGGCAAGATTCAACGCCGTGATATCCTCAGTCCACGGCATGATGGGATGGCCAACAGCTGAGGGTGTAGCGATGATCACCGGCATTCCCCAGGTATGCATCGCATCTGTCGCATCTAAACCCAAACCAAAGATGGCTAAACCAACCATCACCGAACCAGAAAGATGGGCCTTCAACGGCAAATACCCTGACCAGGCCGTTTCCATTGGCCCAACAGTTGTTGATCCCACACGCACCTTACTCAAGCGCTTATTACAGAAAAACGCTGACATCTTCGCGTGGACACCAGCTGACATGACTGGTGTACCCCGAAGTAAGGCAGAGCATAAGCTCAAATGCGATCCGGCTGTTACGCCAATCGTACAAAAGCGCAGAGTAATGGGGCCAGAACAAACTAACGCGTGTAGAACCCAAGTCAAGGAACTCCTTGACGCAGGCATCGTACGCGTTAGTAGATATCAAACATGGGTTGCAAATCCCGTTATGGTACCGAAGAATAACAAACAATGGCGCATGTGCATAGATTTCAAGGACTTAAACAAAGCATGCCCCAAAGATTGTTATCCGTTACCCGAAATTGATCTTAAGGTGGATTCGTTAGCACCGTTTCGCCTTAAATGCTTCCTGTACGCGTATAAGGGGTACCATCAAATCCACATGGCCGTTGATGATCAGGACAAAACCGCTTTTCGGACGCCCGATGGCACATTTTGTTACCAAATGATGCCATTCGGACTTAAGAATGCCGGGTCCACATACCAACGCCTGATGGACAACCAATTTCACGCCCAAATTGGGAGGAACTTGGAAGTCTACATGGATGAATTGGTCATCAAAAGCCCTGACGCAGAAGCGATGTTGAAAGACATCGAAGAAACTTTCAACACGCTTAGGAAGATAAACATGAAACTCAACCCGGGCAAGTGTGCCTTTGGAATGGAAGAAGGGAAGTTCTTGGGGGTCATCGTCACTAAAGATGGCTTCAGAGCGAACCCTGAAAAGGTCGAAGCCATTATCAAAATGGAATCACCTACTACCATCAAACAGGCTCAGACACTGAATGGACGACTAGTGGCACTTAATCGCTTTTTGGCAAACCACGCGGATAAGTCGTTTCCTTTCGTGTCAACATTGAGAAACTGTTTAAAGAAAACGCACTTCCGCTGGACACCAGAAGCGGAAGCAGCTTTTCAGGAGATTCGGTCACGCTTGATCGAACTCCCAACGCTCACAGCACCAAAAGCGGGAGAGGAGTTAATCCTATACCTTTCCGCAACAGATAGAGCAACCGGGGCAGTCCTGCTAGTAGAGCGAAAAGGCATCCAGATGCCAATCTATTATGTCAGCCGTATCCTAACAGACGTAGAAACCCGGTACTCTACCCTCGAAAAATTAGTCTTAGCACTTATAGACGCTTCACGCAGGTTAAGACGATATTTCCAGGGTCACCCAATCACCATTCTCTCCAACTTCAAACTTGCAAACGTTCTACGCAAACCCGAGTTATCGGGACGCCTAGCCAAATGGGCAATTGAGTTGGGGGAGTACGCGATAAAGTATAAGCCAAGACCAGCCATAAAAGGCCAGGTTTTGGCCGACTTTATTGCGGAAGTGCCTGCATCGCAGGAAAAAGAGTGCCAGGAAGAGGCTCAACCCTCTCCAGCACAAGACATCAATGATGTCTGGCGACTCTACACTGATGGAGCAGCCAGTAACGAGGGTTCAGGCGCAGGGCTGAAACTAACCAACCCAGCAGGCCAAGAATACACTTACGCTATTCGACTGGATTTTCCAAGTACGAATAACGAAGCCGAGTATGAGGCATTCTTGGCTGGGCTGAGAATTGCGCGTAAGATGGGAGTGAAACACTTGGAAGCCCACGTGGATTCCATGTTAGTAGCCAATCAAATCAACGGGACGTACACGGCCGTGAACGACACAATGGCCCTGTACCTCGCACAAGCAAAAACCCTTATGCGCGATTTTAACGATTGCAAAGTCATACACGTCAAGCGTAGTGAAAACAAATCTGCGGATGCGTTAAGCAAGCTTGCATCATTAGCCTTCACCCACTTGGGGAAGGACATCCGCATTGAACTCCTCGAGGCACCTTCGGTCCCGAACAATGAAATTTGTGTCATCCAAACCGGCACAGAAACGTGGATGACACCAATAATAAAATACCTCGCGGCAGGTACACTACCAGAGTCAAAAACACAGGCAAGAAAACTACGCTGTAAAGCACTGAATTATCAACTCATCGATGACATCCTTTACAGACGTAACTTTCTTGGCCCACTCTTAAGATGCGTGGACAACCAAGATGCTGACTACCTCCTAAGGGAAGTACACGAAGGCATCTGTGGAGTACACGCAGGTCCACGCGCTGTTGTAGCTAAGCTAAACAACGCGGGATACTTTTGGCCGGGGATGCATACGGATGCGCTGGCATACATCAGAAAATGCAGGTCTTGCCAGCTCTACGCACCCAACACGCACCGCCCGAAGAATGAACTTGTTCCAGTCACCTCTTCATGGCCATTTCAGAAGTGGGCCATCGATGTGACAGGCCCATTTCCTACAGCAGCAGGAAATGTTCAGTTCCTAGTGGTAGCCATCGACTACTTCACCAAGTGGATAGAAGCAAAACCCTTAGCCCAAACAACCGCGAAACATATCAAAAAATTTATTTGGGAATTTATTATTTGTCGTTTTGGACTTCCACAGAATTTGGTGAGCGATAACGGCACCAACTTTGCTGACAAGAAGCTACAACAGTGGCTGAAAGAACTTCAAATCACCCACACCTTTACCTCAGTGGCACACCCGCAAGGTAATGGTGAGGTGGAAAGAGCAAATAAGAGCATCGTCGAAGGCATAAAGAAAAGACTCTTGGAACACAGATCCGGCTGGGTGGACGAGCTTCCGCACGTCCTTTGGGCAAACAGAACGCTGAAGAAGGCCAGTACGGGAGAAACCCCGTTCAGTCTCACTAATGGCACTGAAGCCATGATCCCGGTCGAAATTGGTTTACCCTCACCAAGGGTCTTGATTCAGCCAGAAGACAATGACGCGGAAAGACGGTTGGACCTTATGCTAACCGAGGAACGCAGAGACTTAGCCGCAGTGCGTGAAGAGAACTACAAGCGACAAATGCAAAAGTACTACAACACGCGGGTAAAACTCTGCAACTTCAATGTAGGAGACTACATACTGCGTAACAACGAGGCTTCGAACCAAGAACGCCCAGGAAAGCTGGCCCCGGTCTGGGAAGGGCCATACATTATCAAAGAAGTCCTGGGAAAGGGCGCATACCGGCTCGAAAGGCTCGATGGCACTCCCATCCCAAGAACATGGAATGGAGCTCAATTACGCAAATGTTATATGTAGATCAATTCCAAACTTGTAAAGAAAAGGCCTAGAGCCACTTCTAATGGAAATGATTCTCCTTTCACAATGTGTTGATAGCCTTACCTTTATACTTATGAACTTCCCACACTGATGTGCCGGTATTCACCGCATAAATAGGGGAAGAAGTAAGTCGTTACGTGTGGAAGGCGGCAAAACCCGCATAAACACAACGGTAAAAATTTCAAGTTTTAAGGAAAACCTCCACGCAGGTCAGATGTAAGTAAAGTTTAGCCATCCTTGTAAGTGCAAGTGACGGTCTTACCCGCACAATCACGAACAAGGAGGCAAAACTTCAATCTATTATCTACCACGTCCAAAGGTTAACTTATTCTGAACACTTAGAAAATTTCAAAGGAAAAGATGAGGAAAACTTCCACGCAGGTCAGATATAAGTAAAGTTAAGCCATCCTACTAAGTGTAAGTGACGGTCATACCCGCACAATCATGAAAGAGGAAGCGAAACAAACTTATAATTTGCCACGTTAAAAAGTTAACTTATCTAAGTACTAAAGAAATTGCTAAGTTAGATCAAAACATGCGTAAAATAAACATGGCAAAGAATTAACACAATCTTTATTCCATCAAAATTCAAATATTACAAAGATTGCTGGGTGCATACCCGCATACAAAAGAAGCTATACAAAAAAAACAAAAATCTACGCTACTGGTGGAAAGGGATCTTCAGGATCATGCTTCAGGACCACTTCCACTTGGACCCGCACCATCAATAGAGCGTGACGGTTCAAGGAAAGCTTTAAGGATAGCTAGCCCATCATCAGCAGCAGCGACTTCGTTTACCTTCTCCACCACCGGATGCGGGAAGGCGGCATACTGATTCACTGCTTGGTCATAAACAGCTTCAGTATCCACATCATACAAAGGAAAGAGGAGAGAGAAAACTTGGTCAGTTAAAGCCCAACTCCAATAGTCCCTTGTTGGCACCGTCCAGAAATGGAAAGAGGAGAGAGAAAGAGCCACATGGAAGAGAGAGGTGCAAGATCGTCCTACAATGCGGACGATTACAAACAAAGGTTGTGAGGGAGAAGGGGAGAGAGGAGGTTGGTAATGAGGAAGAGCTTATTGGCGGACGGATGGACATGGTCATGACCATTGAAGATGCTCTTAGTGAATGCCCATCCATTTATATGGCAGTGACGTGGTGATACCTTTTGTAAACTACCCCCTCCCACATGGTCTAAGTCTAAATTTACACCCTAAATAACTTGGGAAGAGAAAAATCAGGATGGTCCGTGAGGTAATAATTGGTTAATATCGGCGTGAAAGTGCGATGGTGGAGGTCTTTAACTATGTCGGAGATGTTTTAGCTATTATTTCTTTACAATTTTCCCCTTATTGAATTTATTTATTAAATTTTTCTTACTCGTGTAGCTCCATCAAACCTTAAACCTTTCGATTTGTACTGTTACTGTAAACAAAGGAGCCGCAGGTAGTCGAAGATGGAGTCACGTGGCACCAGGTGTATTTTTATGTTTCATGTAAAGCGTATAACACAAGATTTTGGGTTAACCCAATCTTTTTTGAAAAGTGGCTTAACCCTAGTTAAAAATAAAGCAAAATTGCTTACTGGTAGGATGATTTATCAGGATCTTTTCTTAACATGTGTTAACGCTTTTGAAACTTGTTCAAACTATTTTTGTTGATATTTTTCTTTTTGTTTTAGTTTTAAGTTTAGGATTTTTACCCATGCTTTCATTTTCTCTCTCGCATATTGCCTTTTCAAGACATATACACGTCACAAACCATAATTTCCTCATATCTCACGGCTTTTTTTTTCAGTGCCAACATACCATCATTGATTCATAGTCTCCTTGAATCAACCTTCTTCTTGATGATGATTAAAGAGTATATTTTTATTTTCTTATTCAATTTTGTTGAATTATTTAGATTTGAATCTTGATATTGTTATTTCATTTTTTTTATCAGGGAGGACATAGTGCATGAAAGATGGAGCTGCTATCGATCGGTACCCATGGAAACACCATTCATTTAGTCTTGGCACCTAGCAAAATTTCGTGCCAAGTAGCTTGGTTACACTTCTATCACTCAATGCAACTTTTACCATTTTCTAATTCATTAATTATCTAATCTAACTATACTATTAAAACAAAACATATTATCCATATAGCACCATACTAGCCTGTCCATATAGGATGTCACACAATCAATCTATTACTATTTATAATATTTACACATAATTCATTATTAATTAAATTCAATAATCACTTAATTGACTTTTATTATTCAATTTCCAAAAATAGTATTTGTTTTTACAATTTAAAACTCTTTTGTTACTAGAATTCAAAGTTAAAATATGTAACTGACATTCTTAATTATGTTAATTAACTAATGTTTTATTTTAGAAAAACAATAAAACAAAAAGAATATTTCAAATATATAACATTAAAGTTATTGCAAAAATTTCCAAAGTTAATCTTTTACATTATAACAAGATTTCCGATAGTGTATGTTAATTATTAAAACAAAGATATAATATTCCATATTTTTAGATGATTTCTTATTTTATTTTCCATATATATTATTCATAATCTTGCTGACTTGTTTTTTAAATCAAGTATTAAGTTTTTTTTTGTATTTTAAATAAAGTTTGTCATTAGTTAATTTTTAAGTTTTGTTAAATACAAGGGAATCAAGTTCAAGCTAACGTTTTCAAGCAACGGATCCATGCACATCTAAATGGTATTTTCAATATTATTTTATGGTTTAAAGTTATCAATAGTAGATTTTACTGTTAATGACAAATGATAAAATAACTATTTCATGAATAGTTATTTTGTAATACTTAAATTTAAAAAATTCATTACTTACAAATTGTTAGGTTTTTAACTTATAAAATTTATGTTTTTTCAAGGTTAACCTTATAATTATAAGTTTGAAAATTATTAACTTAAAGGTTACAAATTATAAGTTTAAATGTTAAATTTACCTAACAAATTTATTATTTTCCGCATGTGTGTTACACGGGTCACTATCCTAGTTACTGCACTATTATTAGGTCATTTCACCATTTACATTTTGTAATACATTAACCACCACCACCATATTTAGTACACCACCACCAGTTTCTCTTCTATTTAGTAAAACATATTAGCACAACTTAATTGCTTAAAGAACAATTAATATTTAAACTTGAAGCGATGTAATTTACGTTTAAATTATTTTAATTTGATTACTTTGAAATATGTGCGCCAGTTGTAGTTTGACACATAGTAGTTGCATGTGTTAAAATAACTATAGCTAATTAGGAGATAATTGGATGTATGATTTAAACATGATACAGTAACCAATTAGTTTTGATTAACAATTTCCACTAAAATGGTGATTGTTGATTCACATAGAGAAAGAGAGATGAATTTATGTGATTTGATGTCTATTTCTACAACAGTAGACTCAATCCTTTTATTTATTTGCTACTCACACTTTAGGTTGGTGTCTTTCCTTTTTTCAACCTTTTACACTTCATTATTACGATAACTTTAAATTTATGTGAAACTTGATTTTCGAACATATGAAACTTGAGTGAAACTAGTTGTCAAACTTCAGTTATTTTAGTAGGTTTTTTTTTTTTATCAGAATTTTATAATAATAACCTAATTGACTTATTGACCCAACCCGAAACATCTAACGCATAGTTGATAGAAATCCAAATACAGTCGAAAATACCCTATTAATTCTGGCTCCACTGCTAACAACTAAAACCCACGGAGCGTACGCACAAACGAAACTTTGACCAAGTAGATATTAAGTGGTCACGACCTAGTCACTAAGGGGCCCATTATTAACGATGGTCCAAAGTGGACGGCCATATGTACAACGAAAGTTGAAAAGCATAGAACTTTTATTATTTTTTAACTTATAAAAGTTAAATAGACAATATTAAATTAAGTGAAATATTTTACGCCAATTAGTTTAGCCATTTTGTTCTATGTCATTTAGAAAAATAAAATAAAATTTGGTAGTTTTCTAAACAGTTTGTAACAAACTATATACAAATTTCACATAGACCAAACATAATCTATCTGTCTACGTACTAATAAACAAAATTAATAGGAAAATTGGATTATAATAATCCCAACTTTTTTTATTGGCTGATAATAATCAACTTAGTTTATTCCTACAAGTGGTCCCAAATTTAAAAAAGTTGGCTCTCAGTGGTCCCCTATTAAAAAAAAACCTAACGACATTAAATTTTTTCCGAATTTCAAACTAATTTTTTAGGGCTTTTGATTAGAAAAAGGATACGAGTCGATTGATGTAAAACTTAGCTTGAAACTATACTCCAAACTGATTAATTTTTGTTAATTTGAAGTTCAAACACCCGATTTGAAGCACTAATCAAGCTATTTGAAGCATCATTTCGAGCTAAATTTTACGTTAATCGACACGTATCTTACTTTCGATCAAAAGGCCTAAAAAATCAGTTTGAAATTCGGAAAAAAATTAACGCCGTTAGGATTTTTTTAACGAAGGACCACTGAGAGCCAACTTTTTTAAATTTGGGACCACTGGAGGGAATAAACTAAGTTGGGATAATTATCGGCCAATGACAGAAAGTTGGGATTATTAAAATCCAATTTTCCAAAATAATAAGGATGATGTGTCACAACCACATTCAATCCTAAGTTTAATTTTCCTTCTTTTTCTAATCTTTATTCTCTTTAATCCATGTTATTCATGGGTTATGATATAATTGGCATAACCCATTAGTTGTAACCCATATAAAAAAATGTACTTAATGTAATTTAAATCACACTAACCCATTACATCTAATTTTACTATTAGATGTAGAAGTTTCACCATGACTTTTAAAAAAAACATATAAACTATTGAATATAATAAAATATTAAATTAGTTAAATAATGATTTGCAGATCATTATCATATAATAATTAGTGACATATGTTTAAATAGATATTTTAAGTCTTACAATTAGTAAAACACTATTTGAGGTTACACGATTGTTTGGTTGGAAAAGAGCCTACTTATAGTTTATATTCTATAATTTGCAAACAACACAGTTTAGGGTTACACGATTATTCATAAACATAACAATTTTGTTACACGTATCAATGCTGTCAAAGGATGATCCGTGGACATCCATTATGATAAACTTTATTACATTACTATTAAATCAATCTTGTTACATGCATCAATGTTTTCAAGGATGATAGGATATTTTTGATGATTATGAAATCTTGAGTAAAACATTGAGATTTGAGTTTATTATGGTTGTCAATGATTGATTTGTAATGTTGTTTTGAGCTTTTAAATACAACATAGAGATATTAAGTAATTGATGCATGTTTTGTTGGTTTAAATGTATAATTTATAATCTATTTTGAAAGGGTAATCTGTGTTATGTTTAAATCAAATGTATCACCTTTTATATATAAACCATTAGAGATGGTGAAATGAGTTTGTTACTACAAAACAATTATAGAGATTAGAGTCTTTATCTAACATGTTTTAATTGTGACTTTTCATATTTAATCGGGTTCTGTGACATTATATGAGATAGTATGGCATAAGGTTTGCATATTATGTTAGGTAAAGGGATTTTGGATGTTCGTATAACATAAGAGGAATGAGCTTCCATTGTATTTTCTACCGTATTAGTCAATGCATTCGGTCAAGTCATACCAACTTAAAAAAATGAATTTGGTTATGGTCAAAATGGGTTTAGGTTGAAACAGACAAGTTTTTGGTTTTGGTCAAAATGGTTTGAGTCAAAATTTGTTTAGGCAGAGTGGTGAGCAACCTCTAATCGAAGTTATCAATATACCATGTCAAATGTTTTATACAAAAAAGTATTTGTGATGCATTTTTAACATAATCATGTTCTTTGGTTCACCTTTAAAATTTTTAAAGAAATCTTTTATTTCAAATAATTCATTGTATTAATTTATACATTGACATATCTCGTGTAATACAAGGGTTTAAAAGCTAGTATATATATAGGGGAAGTATAAAATGAAAACCCACTTGAGTTGTGAAAACCCTATGTGACATCGTTTTTTTTGTTACACACGTAATATATGTTGTTACATTTAATACAAAACATCAAAAAAATCAAAAAAACATTTTTTTGCTATTTTTTAACATTTTTTTACTAATTTTTATATATGTTTTCAGGAGAGAGAAAATGTTATATATATGTTTACATATTTTATTAACTTTAATTGTGGACCACAAGATTTAAACTTTAATTAAAAACATGTGGTTGAGAATGGGTTTCTAAAGTTTTCACAACTAAAGTGAGTTTTCATTTTAACCTAACCCTACACACACACACTAGTTTCAGAGCCCGTGTCACACACGAGATAATTCAAATTATAAAATTATAAGTAAAACAAATAATTACGTAGGGTATATGAAAAAAAATATATTACATCTATACTTGTATCTATACAATGTGTATATAAATTGATTTTATTTATATCACAAAATGATTTTTTTAAATGAACTTAATAAAAAAAATATCCGTGCAAAATCGTACTCGAGAATGCTTCTTTCTATTGAAAAATTCATTCTCCGTGTCATATATGTATAATTGAAAGAAGAGAAAATTATTGTTTGCGTACCTGTGGTTTTAGGGCAGAGACATAATGAGTCCCCGAAAATTTTTTTGAACTGTTTGAGTCCCCGTGGTTTCAGAAATGAACAATTTGAGTCCCTGTGGTTTCAGTAAAATGAAAATTTTACCCTGAAAGTTAATTAATGGCAGGGACTCAAATGGTTCGTTTATGAAATCACAGGGACTCAACCAGTTCAAAAAAAATTTCGGGGACTCATTGTGCCTCCGCCTTAAAACCATAGGAACTCAAACAGTAGTTCTAACCACTCAGCCTAAATACAAAAGAGGCGATACCTGTATTGATTTATCAATTTACCACCCGTCAAAGAAAAGTAGGATATTAAATTGTAGCAATGGATGTTCTTTAAAAATTATGTTTTTCTGAGCTACACCATAAAATAGATTTTGATAAGTTTCAGAGGGCTTTTCATAAAAAATAACATGCTAACTCATTCAATTTTGTGAATATTTTGTTTCTTTTGAGCATACTTTTGCATGACATGCTTCTCATACAACGTTCTGATCACAATTGAAGGAAAAAATTAATGTTGACATAAATATTTTCAAATTTGATAAAAGTTAGAAACATTGATAAGCATAGGGGTGATATGTCAAAAGTGTTCGCAATCTTTTCTTAAATTTTAATAGTTGAGGGAAAATAGTCAATTTGCCAAATCCCGAACATTTTGATTATTTCAAAAAATGCCCTTAAAAATAAACTTGAAACCCGAATCATGTTTAAAATTCTAACGTTCATACTTCTGACATTTTAAAGTCAACACTTTAGACCCATAACAAATTTGACGATAAATCTATTTTGCATTCTCAAACTTTTAAAAATACTCAAATTTTCATTTTTGACCCGTAATAAATTTTGACCTAAATGTAGTTAACCTGTATCAAACAATCTATTTACCAACTTTTGACTCATAAAATCAAATTTAGCTTTCACAAAAAAAACCCGAAACAATTTTCATTTGGGAAACATGGTTTGTTGTTGATTTTTGGAATCAACCAAGTATTTTGAAATATATAGTAAAATAATATGTTAATATTTATATTTTTAAAAATATAAAGATATTATATAAATATAGTGTAAAAGGAAAGTGAATAATTATTGATTTATTACATATATTAGGGTGTATTAGTTTTGGAGTGAAAAAAAATTGTAAGAATTAACCAAAACATGACAAGTGTCAAAATTTATTTTACTTTATTAGAATAGGTAGATTATGCAATTAAGATACTGTAATTACTAAAGGGTCTTTGATCTAGTAGTAATCAAGTTTTGAATAAATGTGTTCTCGCGCAAATGGTTTGAACTCAAATTTAATCGCGAGAAGAAAGATGTAGGTTTATAAGTACTTACGGAGGATTCATAACCATGTGAGTTGTCATTCTAAATAAAGTATAAAATGTCGTAAACATTTTTTAATTACTAATTCTAACTTTATCTACATCATACGTAAGTCTATATCTATTAAACTAAATAATATTTTTACATTATGGTTTATTGTATTTTGCTTTCTTCCCATCATCATAAAATATAAGGTAAAGGAGTGGGAAATTAATAGTCAGTCTTCTAATATATATAAGAGACGTTCGTTACTAAATTTAATCTTCATTTTAGAAAATTAGGAGTAATGTGCTCGCCAAACAGGCCTAGTCTCTTCAAACTTATAGTATCAAAATGCGGTTGTATATGTTGTTGAAGTAAGATTATAGTATGGACATTCAAATAACCAAAAAAAAAAAACCAACTTGGAAACGTATGTATAAGTAAGGACCTCATGTTCTCGTATAACCAAAAGATAAAACGACAACTTGAAATAAATACCTCACAACTGTATATTTAGAATTTTAAAAAGTATAGCGTAGATGTGATCAAATTAATAAAACACCATAGGATTTATCCAATTGAAATAAAGTTTTAAAACTCCAACGCAAATCGTTCTATGCTTAAGTGTTTAATTATTAACCAAATACTGAGTTGACATAGCTTCAAAACCAAATAGCCGTAACGCTTCTTACCGAAAATAGTGGGTTAAAGATAGATTGTCGAATATTTTAGTTATGATTTGGGTTAAGACTTCATTTTATAGAGTAGTGGTCCCTCCATTTTTGTTTCTTCATTGATATGACAAAGAAACAATGAAATGAATATATTTGTTGACAAAGCCAATGACTCATTTTATAGTCAATTCTTTCACCATAATTTCTTTATGGTTTTGTAAACAAGAGGGATAAAATTGTAAATGGCTAATTGGATGCATCAGCAGGTACACAAAATGCAACTTCAATGTTCTTAATGTAACAATACTTGTACCAAATGCCACTTTTATTTTAAAATTGAAGTTAAAATTTAAAGAATAAATGTTTTAAATGTCCACAAACCTAAGCTAAGAATTTTGATAATATTCATTCTAAAACTTTTTTTTGGTTCTTGTTAACTAAATCTAATTGAATAAAGTTTTAAAACTACAAACCAAATTGTTGTTTGCTTAAGTTTTGAGTTATTAACCAAAAATTGAGTTGATCCAAGTTTCTAAACTGAATTACCAAACTGCTTCAAAGCGAAGCTAGTTAGTTTTCAAAGATAGATAATCGAATATTTAAATTATGGTTTTGGTTAGGGCCTCCACTTTATAAAGCATGTGGTCCATCCACTTTCATTTCTTCGATGTGGGACAAACAAACAATTGAATGAATGAATTCTTTGAAAAAGCCAAGGGGTCTTTTATAGTTATTTCTAGGAGAAATCTCATAGAATAGTAACCAATTTTCAAAGTGTTCCAATTAGGTCACTGATGCATATTTTCTCCAAATCGGGTCACTAAATCTTCAAATTAAGTCTCACCGATTTTTGTGTACGTCAAGAAAGAAATGGATGATAAGATGTGGGTGTCGAAATTTGCAATATATGTAGTTAAATTTAAATATGATAAATAGTACTTTTCTTTCTTTTTTTTCCTGCCATATCTATCTACCTATACTAGTAAAACAAAATAATCTGGACACATGACATTCTTAGGTTAATCCTTACTATCAAATTCCCGCCTAAATCACTTTTCTTCTATTGATGGAAAACAAAAAAATATCTTTCTTTTAAATATAGTATTGATTATAAATTCAACATACCGTATTAATTAGTCAATCTCTATTAATTGAATTATTAATGCTATAATTTATATTGTAAACATACTTAATATAAAAAATATTAATATATATAATAATTACGTGTCATAAAGATATTTTCTTTAAAATTAAAATGTATATAAAAGAATTTGTGTTTAAAGAATACACTAACATTTAATTTTTGAGACATCTTCATATTGAAGAAAACTATAATAATTTTGTTTACTTTTTACAAATATCCCATGTTTAATAAGTCTTAAAAATTATAGACAGATTTTCTATTTTTTATATTTAGTATAAGACTATTGTGATAGTTGAACAACAGTGTGTTTATAAAATCATAGACAAATTTTTTATTTTTTATATTTAGTATAAAACTATTGTGACAGTTAAACAACAGTGTGTTTATAAGGATATCATGAAAGCTGTTTAAAAAGGAAAATCTGGTGTCTTTTTTTGTTTATGATTTAGGGTTTAGGGTATGGAGTGAAAACATTTTTGTGAAATGCTTTAACTACATCCTTCAGATCTAAAGGCTCGTTGTTTTAAATGCTGCTTCCAGTGGTATTGTTTTTTACATTAATTATCTTTTATTTTATTTGTATTAAATTATTTATTAAATTATTAATTATAATTTATCATTAACTTATACCGTGTAATACACGGGGTTCTAAAGCTAGTTATGATATATCTATAATATATATAAACGAAGACTCTAAAATCCTACATGTCGCGATGTGGTTGCTCCCCCCTTTTATGGAAGCCACCAGAATGTTTGATTTTTAAATGGAGGTCTCTTATTGATTTAACCCAAATTCATGGGTATGGGTCTTACCAAAACCCAATAGCTCTTAAACGGGTTATAACATCTCATTAAATTAAAAATTAACCTTACCAATTATTTGATATGAAAATCCTATAAAATAGGGATATACTAAAATGTAACATCCTAAAAATTTTAATGATGAATAAAGAAAGTTATGTTTAGTGATTTCGCGTAATTAATTAGTATCGGGTAGGGAGCGGGTCTTGGACGTGGATTAACTGAGATGGGTTAAATAAGAATGGGATTTCAGGGATATAAATACCCCCAAAATCCCAAAAATATCTTCATTTACATCTATTTCTTCACACACTCAAAACACACACATTCTAACCGATCAAGATTCGAAGCCGAGACCCGAGATTTTGTTGATAGATCTGAGTTGGTAAGGTAAGAACAAATCCAACAAAGCTAATATTACTGAAAACGGTTAGGATTGGATGGGTTAACCGGACCCGAAACCCAAACTGCCCAAATCGGACCCCTAAAACGTCGATTTTAGGCCGATTTGATGGTTGGGATTTGTAGGCGCCGATCATACGATTCCGTGGGTACCAAAATCGAGTTATTTGGCTAAGAAACGAAGGATTTATGGGCAAACAGATCTGCAGCGCGATAACTTCGCCTGCAAGATTAAGTTCGCCTGATGAACTTCGCATTCAAGCGTAACTTCGCCTAAGGATAACTTCGCCTACGGCCAAGTTCGCCTAAGGATAACTTCGCCTGAAGCCAAGTTCGCCTAAGGATAACTTCGCCTGAAGCCAAGTTCGCCTAAGGATAACTTCGCCTGAAGCCAAGTTCGCCTAAGGTTTAACTTCGCCTGAAGCCAAGTTCGCCCGAGGTTTAACTTCGCCTAAAGTGAAGTTCGTTTAGAAAATAAATTAAAAACCTAATGAAAAATGTGTTAAGACAGTTAATGGAAATAAAATTTTTCCAAGCTGACCTGGCAGCTCGACCCCAGCCAGGGGCTCTGCCCCTTGGACCCTGCTAGGGGCTGCCGCCCCTAGACCCCGCTGCCAGGGGCGCTGCCCCCGGACCCCGTTCGTTGTGGGTAGTAATTAAGACTAGAAAGATGTTATAAGTAGTGATAGTTAAATTGATATGTATACTTGTTATACAGTCAGCCGTGCACAACTGAAGAAAGGGATTACGATCAACGGAGAACGTAACCGTGTTCAGGTGAGTTTCTAGCCCCATTTATGTGTTACGTTTTCGGGGCTGTGTGCATACTCAATATGTTTGTTAATACACTTATCCTAAGAGATAAGTGTATGCCTTATGTGGATAATGTGAAATGTATGAATGATTGCTTGATGGTACGTGAACGATCTTCGGATATTGCACGTATTGTCAGGTTGTAACGCTATGTATAAGGTAAGTATGTTATGTATGTTTATGTGTATGAACATGATAGAGATAATAGAAGGAAGAAATGATAATGTATGGTTGTATGGTTACGAAAAGGGTACCGAGCCCTAATAATACTCGAGGTATGATGTATGGTTGTATGGTAACGAAGAGGGAATCGAACCCTACTAATATTCGAGAACTAGGGAACCGAACCCTACTAATATTCGAGGAAGAAGGGTACCGAGCCCTAATAATACTCGAGGAAAGAGGGTACCGAGCCCTAATAATACTCGAGGAAAAAGGGTACCGAGCCCTAATAATACTCGAGGAATGTAGGGCTTAATGCTCTTTATAACATAAGATATGAAAGTAAGATAATACAAAAGAAAGTAAGAAAGTATGAAAGTAAGAAAGTATGAATGTAAGAAAGTATGAAAGTATAAAAGTATGAATGAAAGAATATAATGTTATGTGAATGGTATGATTATGTGATTATCTAGAACTCACTTAGCGTAGCTGACTTTTAGTATGCATGCAGGTGAGTAGGATGAGGCAGCTCGCTTGAGGAGACACATGGCACTGAACAAGAATCTGGCATCTGAAGACTTATGATGTTTTAATTTAATGCTTTAATGTTGAAAGACAAAGGATGTTTTGAGACAAGTTATGAATTATGTAAAGTTTTATGAAAGTTTTATTTTCCGCGTAAATGTTTTACTTAACTCTGATATTTAGAACTGTGTTTATGAGTAAATCCAACACGAAAGTAGGGCTACCGGTAACGGGGCCTTACAAGTTGGTATCAGAGCAAAGTTCGAGAGATTTAAGCATCCTACATGCTTAGACTCGAACAGAGTATGGGATATAAGTAAGAAAGGAAAGAAGATGCCAGTTCAAGAATGCCATGTGTTGCTCAAGCAAGAACAGTAAAGGTAAGGTGTATGATTAAATGATATATGTTAATGAGAAAGGAAAGATATGTGAACGGCAGGGATAGGAATAATTGATTGTTTACTTTGACAAACTGCTTAAGTAGAACCAGCACAAATAGACTCATAAAGGGAAGTGTATAGGACACGGAAAGTAACGTGATCAGCTAGTCACAACTGGCCACTGTTATTACCTGTTAGCCTTACTATCCTTGTACTAAATAGTTCCTTGAGTGATGATGTTTGTGTTTTCCCCTTTAGAATACAAATGGCTGGAGCTGGAGAATTTGTTGAAACTGGGGGTCGCACTGGGCGTCGTGGCAGGCCTCGTCTTGTCCGGCAACCCTCGGTAGAAGAAGCTTCCCACACCGAAGATGAAGGAAGCGCAGCTGGAGGAGACCAGAACAACAACGAGGAAGTTCAACTTAGCCCTGCAGTTCAAGCAGCCATTGTTCAGGCTGTAGTTGCTGCTGTGAAGAACCTGAATCCCGAAGGATCTGCTGGAAGCCGTGAACGAACTGCTGAAGAGGCGAGGGGTGATGGTAGGAAGGATGGGGAAGGTGAAAGAGGGGCCTCGAGTGGGGATAAGTCTGTGAAAGTCGATGATAGGAGAAGAGGACAAGGTGGGTGCAGCTATAAGTCCTTCAAAGGATGCGACCCGCCAAAGCTGACCGGGTTGGGAGACGCAATCGCTACTCTCCAATGGATAACCGCTATGGACAAGGTTATCCGCATTAGCGAATGCCGTCCCGACCAAGCTGTGGGTTATGCTACTCAGTCATTCGTAGATGAGGCTATGTATTGGTGGGAGAGTGTGGAGCAGAGGAAGACCCGTGAAGAGATCAAAGAGATGAAGTGGGATGATCTGAAGGAGTTAGTGATGATGAAGTTCTGTGCCGACGCCGAGGTTGAAAGGGCGGAGATGAAATTCTTAAACTTGAAGGCTGGGACAATGACACACCGTGAGTACACCACCGAGTTCAATCGAATGTCCAGGTTGGTGCCCGATATGGTCAACACTGAGGCAAAAAGGATCAAGTGTTATGTGAGGGGATTACCACAGAGAGTTCGCATGTTAGTCAGAACAAGTAAACCTACTACTTTCGATTCTGCTGTCGAACTCGCAGAAATGGTTTATGCAGACCTGGTTGCGGATGATGTGGTGGTGGGAGATGAGAAGAAAGAGAAGAAATGGGTCGCTCCTGCTAAACGACCCGGTACCCAGATATGGAACCCTAAGAACAAACAGCCGAGAGTTTGGGATAACAGGTCGTGCAAGACTTGTGACAAGGCGCACAGTGGTGCGTGTAGGTGGGGAAAGGGTTCGGATACATGTCATAAGTGTGGAAAGATACATGCCGGGGAATGTAAATTTGGGTCGAATGTTTGCTACAAGTGTGGGAAGGCAGGTCATTATGCTCATGAGTGCAGTTCTAAGCCTGCATGCTACAAGTGTGGTAAGACAGGTCACTTTGTTAGGGAGTGTACCGAGAGTGAAGCTGGAGGTAGTGGAAGGAAAGATGCTGATCAAGCCAGGCCAAGAACTAGAGCCTACATGCTGACTCAAGAACAAGCCAAGCAGATTCCGGATGTTGTCACAGGTACGTTTCTCGTGAACGGTGTTTCCGCTACTGTATTATTTGATTCGGGCGCAAACAAAAGTTTCGTAGCCACACCATTTAGTAAACTAGCTAAAATGAAATGTTGCCGAGTGTCTAAGACCCTTATAGTAGAAACCGCTAGTGACACTTCGGTTAAAATAACAAAGATGGTTAAGAACTGTAAGATAGAATTGGAGGGACATGAGTTCCCGATTACCTTGTACGTTATGACCTTGGGAGGGTTCGATGTGGTTTTGGGTATGGATTTGTTGTCTGGGTTTGAGGCTCAGATAGTATGTAAGAGTAGGATTATAAGGTTAAAGTCATTGGATGGTAGCGCGGTAACGGTCTATGGTGATAAGGAAAGTTCCGGGCTTAATGTCATTTCGATGATAAAAGCTGAGGGTTTACTAAGGCGAGGGTGTGGTGCCTACCTGGCATATGTTGTCAACGCTACGGCCGAGACGAAAGAAATGAAAGATGTTCCTATTGTGCGCGACTACCCAGAAGTATTCCCTGAGGATCTTCCGGGGTTGCCACCGGAGCGAGAAATAGAATTTCAGATAGATTTAATACCAGGAGCCCAACCTGTCGCGAAAGCGCCTTACCGTCTAGCACCGTCTGAGCTGAGAGAATTGATGTCCCAACTGCAAGAACTCCTAGACAAGGGTTTTATCAGACCGAGTGTTTCTCCGTGGGGCGCACCGGTTTTGATTGTGAAAAAGAAGGATGGAAGTATGAGAATGTGCATAGACTATCGTGAGTTGAATAAGCTTACGGTAAAGAATAGATATCCTTTGCCAAGGATTGATGATCTGTTTGACCAACTGCAAGGTTCAAGTTGGTTCTCACGAATAGATCTCAGATCAGGCTACCATCAGCTGAAGGTGAAGGAGGCAGACATCCCTAAGACAGCGTTTCGAACGCGGTATGGACACTACGAGTTCCTCGTAATGTCATTCGGTCTGACAAATGCTCCTGCAGCATTTATGGACATGATGAATAGGGTGTGTCGGCCGATGTTGGATAAGTCGGTTATCGTCTTCGTTGACGATATATTGATTTATTCAAAGAACGAATCTGAACATACTGAGCATCTGAGAGAGGTATTGGAGACTCTGAAGAAAGAGAAGCTGTATGCCAAGTTTTCGAAGTGCGCGTTCTGGTTAAGGGAAGTGCAATTTTTAGGTCACGTGATTAATCCGGAGGGGATAACCGTGGACCCGGCTAAGATTGAAGCGATAACGAATTGGAAGACTCCGCAGAATCCGACTGATATACGAAGCTTCCTAGGGTTAGCTGGCTACTATAGGAGATTCATCGAAGGTTTCTCCAAGATAGCCGCACCGCTGACCGGTATGACCCGAAAGTCGATAGTATTCAGTTGGGGGAAGTTTCAGGAGGAAGCCTTTGAAGAATTGAAGAAGAGACTCACGCAAGCCCCAATCCTTACTTTACCCGATGGCGACGAGGATTTCGTTGTTTGTGCTGATGCCTCGCATCAAGGGTTAGGTTGCGTGTTGATGCAACGAGGGAAGGTGATAGCTTACGCGTCTAGACAGTTGAAAGTCCATGAGAGTACTTATCCGACGCATGATTTGGAGTTAGCAGCTGTAGTGCATGCTCTTAAGATATGGAGGCATTACCTGTACGGTACTAAGTGCACCATCTATACAGATCATAAGAGTTTAAAGTACTTCTTCGAGCAGAAAGAATTGAACATGAGGCAGAGAAGATGGTTAGAATTGATAAAGGATTACGACTGTGAGATTAAGTATTACCCCGGTAAAGCTAACGTGGTCGCTGATGCGCTAAGTCGTAAGAATGAGGAAGCCCTTGCAACCGTGAAGTCATACAAGTTGATCATGAACTCAAGTCTTTTTGAAGAAATCATCAAAGTGCAGTCAGAAGTGTTAGTAGACGAAGGGTTAGTAAAGAAAGAAAGGATTTATGGTCAGCAAGATGAGTTGATGGAAAACACTCATGGAGTTAAAACTAGATTTGACCGTATGTGGATTCCACGCCATGGTGATCTTAGAAGTCGAATCTTAGATGAAGCTCATAAGTCAAGGTACTCAATCCATCCTGGAGCTACAAAGATGTACCAAGACTTGAAAAGAGATTACTGGTGGCCAGGAATGAAGAATGATGTAGTGGATTATGTTAGTAAGTGCTTAACTTGCTTACAAGTCAAGGCCGAGCACCAAAAGCCTTATGGGAAGATGCAACCGCTAGAGATACCTGAGTGGAAATGGGAACACATCACCATGGATTTCATAACTAAGCTACCTCGTACAGCTAAGCAACATGATACCATCTGGGTGATTGTGGACCGTTTAACCAAGAGTGCTCACTTTCTGCCCATACGAGAGGCCATCTCGTCAGAAACGTTAGCAAGCTTGTTCATCAAGGAAGTGGTAACCAAGCATGGAGTACCGTTATCGATCGTGTCTGATAGGGATACACGGTTTACTTCGAGGTTCTGGAAGAAATTTCATGAAGCTATGGGGACGAGGTTGAACATCGGTACGGCGTATCATCCTCGAACCGATGGACAGTCCGAACGGACGATCCAAACCCTTGAGGATATGCTACGTGCTTGTGTTTTAGATTTTGGTGGAAGTTGGGATGATCATCTGCATCTGGCAGAGTTCTCTTATAACAACAGTTACCATTCAAGTATTGGTATGCCACCGTTTGAGATGCTGTACGTTAGACGATGTAGAACCCCGGTGTGTTGGGGTGAGATTGGTCAGAAGGAAATGGGAAGCATAAAAGTGGTTCAAGAAACGTCTTCAAAGTTCGATCAGATCAAAGCAAGAATGAAAGCCGCTCAAGACAGACAAAAGTCTTATGCAGATAAGCGGCGACGACCAATTGAGTTTAACGTGGGTGACTATGTGATGCTCAAAGTCTCGCCTTGGAAGGGGATTATCCGTTTTAGGAAAAGAGGAAAGTTGAGTCCGAGGTACATTGGACCGTTCAAGATTGTAAAACGTGTGGGTGAAGTAGCTTATAAACTGGATTTACCCGATGAGTTAGAAGGAATTCATTCAACCTTCCATGTTTCTCATCTGAGGAAGTGTCTAGCTGATGACACGTCTCACGTGCCATTGATGGGTATTGAGGTTGATGAACAATTGAACTACATCGAGCAACCGATAGAGATCGCTGATCGCAAGGAAAAGCAGCTTCGTCACAAGATTATACCTTTGGTAAAAGTGATATGGAAACACCGCAAAGGATCGGATGCTACTTGGGAAGCGGAGGATGAGATGCGCAAGTTTTACCCTAGTTTGTTTATGTAATAGTTAGGTTTCGGGGACGAAACCTTTTTAAGGGGGGAAGACTTGTAACATCCTAAAAATTTTAATGATGAATAAAGAAAGTTATGTTTAGTGATTTCGCGTAATTAATTAGTATCGGGTAGGGAGCGGGTCTTGGACGTGGATTAACTGAGATGGGTTAAATAAGAATGGGATTTCAGGGATATAAATACCCCCAAAATCCCAAAAATATCTTCATTTACATCTATTTCTTCATACACTCAAAACACACACATTCTAACCGATCAAGATTCGAAGCCGAGACCCGAGATTTTGTTGATAAATCTGAGTTGGTAAGGTAAGAACAAATCCAACAAAGCTAATATTACTGAAAACGGTTAGGATTGGATGGGTTAACCGGACCCGAAACCCAAACTGCCCAAATCGGACCCCTAAAACGTAGATTTTAGGCCGATTTGATGGTTGGGATTTGTAGGCGCCGATCATACGATTCCGTGGGTACCAAAATCGAGTTATTTGGCTAAGAAACGAAGGATTTATGGGCAAACAGATCTGCAGCGCGATAACTTCGCCTGCAAGATTAAGTTCGCCTGATGAACTTCGCCTTCAAGCGTAACTTCGCCTTCAAGCGTAACTTCGCCTAAGGATAACTTCGCCTACGGCCAAGTTCGCCTAAGGATAACTTCGCCTGAAGCCAAGTTCGCCTAAGGATAACTTCGCCTGAAGCCAAGTTCGCCTAAGGATAACTTCGCCTGAAGCCAAGTTCGCCTAAGGTTTAACTTCGCCTGAAGCCAAGTTCGCCTGAGGTTTAACTTCGCCTAAAGTGAAGTTCGTTTAGAAAATAAATTAAAAACCTAATGAAAAATGTGTTAAGACAGTTAATGGAAATAAAATTTTTCCAAGCTGACCTGGCAGCTCGACCCCAGCCAGGGGCTCTGCCCCTTGGACCCTGCTAGGGGCTGCCGCCCCTAGACCCCGCTGCCAGGGGCGCTGCCCCCGGACCCCGTTCGTTGTGGGTAGTAATTAAGACTAGAAAGATGTTATAAGTAGTGATAGTTAAATTGATATGTATACTTGTTATACAGTCAGCCGTGCACAACTGAAGAAAGGGATTACGATCAACGGAGAACGTAACCGTGTTCAGGTGAGTTTCTAGCCCCATTTATGTGTTACGTTTTCGGGGCTGTGTGCATACTCAATATGTTTGTTAATACACTTATCCTAAGAGATAAGTGTATGCCTTATGTGGATAATGTGAAATGTATGAATGATTGCTTGATGGTACGTGAACGATCTTCGGATATTGCACGTACTGTCAGGTTGTAACGCTATGTATAAGGTAAGTATGTTATGTATGTTTATGTGTATGAACATGATAGAGATAATAGAAGGAAGAAATGATAATGTATGGTTGTATGGTTACGAAAAGGGTACCGAGCCCTAATAATACTCGAGGTATGATGTATGGTTGTATGGTAACGAAGAGGGAATCGAACCCTACTAATATTCGAGAACTAGGGAACCGAACCCTACTAATATTCGAGGAAGAAGGGTACCGAGCCCTAATAATACTCGAGGAAAGAGGGTACCGAGCCCTAATAATACTCGAGGAAAGAGGGTACCGAGCCCTAATAATACTCGAGGAAAGAGGGTACCGAGCCCTAATAATAATCGAGGAATGTAGGGCTTAATGCTCTTTATAACATAAGATATGAAAGTAAGATAATATAAAAGAAAGTAAGAAAGTATGAAAGTAAGAAAGTATGAAAGTATGAAAGTATAAAAGTATGAATGAAAGAATATAATGTTATGTGAATGGTATGATTATGTGATTATCTAGAACTCACTCAGCGTAGCTGACTTTTAGTATGCACGCAGATGAGTAGGATGAGGTAGCTCGCTTGAGGAGACACATGGCACTGAACAAGAATCTGGCATCTGAAGACTTATGATGTTTTAATTTAATGCTTTAATGTTGAAAGACAAATGATGTTTTGAGACAAGTTATGAATTATGTAAAGTTTTATGAAAGTTTTATTTTCCGCGTAAATGTTTTACTTAACTCTGATATTTAGAACTGTGTTTATGAGTAAATCCAACACGAAAGTAGGGCTACCGGTAACGGGGCCTTACATAAAATTTAATATCCAATTTAAAAAAATATACTATTTATAATTAATAAACAATTTTATAGTAAAAAACATAAGCGGGTCACGGGTCACGGGTCACAAACTCCAGATAGCTTTTAAATGAGTCATATCATATCATTTATTTATGAAACCCTTTTATCATTAAACCCTTAGTATATTATTAACTTTATTACAATAAAGAAAATTAAAATTCAAAAAATAAATATTAAAAAACAAAAAATGTAAAACATCCATTCTCTCAAGCCATCAGATTGCTTTATTTGCAAATGAAGATTTTTCACGCATTTGACCCGAATTCACGGGTAAAGGTCTCACCAAACCCAGATAGCTCTCAAACGGGTTATAACATCTCACTATATTAAAAATTAATCTCATCAAATATTTGATATGAAAATCCTATAAAATAAGGATATACTAAAAATTAATATCCTATTTTATTTTAAAAAAAAGATATTATTTATAATTAAGAAATAATTTTATAATAAAGAAAATAAACGGGTAATGGGTATCACCAAACCTAGATAGCTTTTAAACCGGATTATAACATATCATTTATTTGTGAAACCATTTTGTCATCAAATCTCAAGTATATTAATTATTAACTTTCTTACAATAAATAAAATTAAAATCTAAATGTACATATATAAATATTAAAAACGAATAATGTAAAATAACCCCTGTAATACGGGGGATAAAATCTAGTAGTATATAAACCATGTAGGCTATATTCTAAAAGGGAGATGACTATACGGGAAGAAAAATAAAAGTAGAAAGGAAATTAACGTAAATAACAACGTATATGGTTCCAACATCATTGATAATAGCCTTTAGAGCATTCTCATCATATCCCTTATCTAAAATTCAAAAATTACACTAAAACTCACTATATTTTCTCTCTTAATTATAATTAAATAATACTTTTTATACCTTTTATTATTACCTTTTCTCTTTTCTTTACTCACAATCACTCTCAAAATATATTAAAACTTATAGGGAATGAACAGTAACTTTTCAAATATACAGAAAAATCACTACTTTTTCTAAAATATAAAAACTCTTCACTCACAACACCCTGAATCACTCTTTAAATTATAAAAACACCCCTCACACAAAATAAGGGGTTGGATGAGAATGCTCTTTCTCTAAATCAAAAATTACACTAAAACTCACTACATTTTCTCTTTTCATTTCAATTAAATAATACTTTTTATACCTTTTATCATTACCTTTTCTCTTTCCTTAACTCAAAACCACTCTCAAAATATATTAAAAAATTATAGGGGATGAACCGTAACTTTTCAAATATACAGAAATGAAAATATATCAAAACCACTCTCAAAATATATTAAAAAATTATTGGTTTCAAATATGTGAGTGGTGTTTTTATAATTTAGAGAGTGATTCAGGGTGTTGTGAGTGAAGAGTTTTTATATTTTAGAAAAAATAGTGATTTTTCTGTATATTTGAAAAGTTACGGTTCATCCCCTATAATTTTTTAATATATTTTGAGAGTGGTTTTGAGTTAAGGAAAGAGAAAAGGTAATGATAAAATGTATAAAAAGTATTATATAATTGAAATGGAGAGAGAAAATAAAATGAGTTTTAGTGTAATTTTTGGTTTGGAGATAGTGAGTGGGATAAGAATGCTCTTATAGCCACTACCCTTTTTTTTCTTTTCTTTTTTTGAACAACCTACTTCTTCTTTTTCAAAAGGAAGTTTGTAAATGACTTTATATTTCTAGTTCTTTTTTATGAAAACCTAAGATAAATTTAACATATTTTATCGAATATAAAACAATTTATGAATGCACTAGATGCGTTTAAAACTTGTTGAAACCAATCTAACCGTTCAATGTTTAAGCAAATTGATCAATTTGAGATGTATGGTTTAATAGTAACAACTTGCTGGTTTATAGGTCTGACACTCCAACCAACGGTTGGAACTTAAAATTGATCAAGTAAACGGAACAGACAGTTTACCTTTATATATATTTTAGTATTATATTTAATGCATTATATTAATAATATAATATAAAAATACTCAATACTGAATATCGAGTATTGATATGAATTTTTAAAAGAAGCTGATTAATACTACAACAGTTTGGATCAAATACAAATTAAATTAGCGTGCTAACTGTGAGAATCAAGTAGTATAATTATACATACAATATATGTTAATGGTCATTTGTATATATATAGAATGAGGCGACCGTCACTAAATTTGATCTTCATTTTAGAAAATTAGGAGTGATGTGCGAGCCAAACGGGCCTAGTTTTTTTCAAAATAGTAACAAAATGTGGTTGTATATTGTTGTTGAAGTACAATCATAGTAAAGGCATTCGCAGAACCAAAAAAATAAAACGACAACTTGGAAACGTATGTATATGTAAGCACCTCGTGTGCTCGTATAACCTAAAGATAAAACGGCAACCTGGGGATGCAGGTTTAAATAAATACCTCATAACGATATATTCGGAATTTTTAAAAATATAACGTATATGTGATCAAATTAACAAAACACCACAGGATTTATCCAACTAAAATAAAATTTTAAAACTCCAACCCAAGTCGTTCTTTGCTTAATTTTCAGTTATAAACCAAAAACTGAGTTGACCTAAGTTTCCAAACCGAATAGCCATAACGCTTCTAACTGAAGCTAGTTGGTTTTTAAAGACATGTTATTGAATATTTTAGTTGTGGTTTTGGTTAGGGATCCACTTTGTGAAGTAGGTGGTCCCTCCAGTTTCGTTTCATGAACATAAATGAACAAGCATAAAGGAACGTTCATGAACATAAATGAATGAGCAGAACACGTGTTCATGTTCGTTCGTTTAATAAAACGAACACAAATTTTTTATTCAAGTTCATTCATTTATTAAATAAACGAACATAGAACGGTTCACGAATTGTTCACCGAACGTTCGGTTCGTTTACAAGCCTAAAACAAACAATTGAATGAATGAATTCTTTAGATAATCCAAGGGGTCATTTATAGTCATTTCTATGGACAAAATGGTAAATGACTAGTTGATGATGCATCAACACTTGTACCAAATGCAAAAACATTGTTCTTAAGTGTCTTAAAATTGAAGTTAAATTACTTTGTTACCCTAAATAGATATATCACGTTAATTTTCAAAAAAAAAAAATAGATATATCACGTTATGTTTTTAACATTTTCTTAAAAGATTATATATACTAGGTTGTGGCATGAGGAATGAGATGTAATGCTCTAACAAAGTGATTTATATTGAAGAACCAAGTTTAAATTTAGAGTTGCAAGAAGTGCATAGTCATTTATATATATTGCGGAAAATATGATCACACATCTTTTAAAAAGATTTCCTGTCATATTTATGATATGTATATAAACCATACAGGCTATATTCTAAAAGTGAAATGACAACATAGGAAGAAAAATAAAAGTAGAAAGGAGATTAACGTATTTAACATATACGGTTCCAATTAACTAAGCCTGCGTCAACATCATTAAATAGCAACTTATTTACTTCTCTATCAAAAGGAAGTTTGCATATGACTTTATATTGTTTGCATATGACTTTATATTGCTAGTTCTTTTTTTATGAAAGCCTAAGATATATTTAACACATTTTATTGAAGATTAATCTATGAACGCACAAGATGCGTTTAAAACTCATTGAAACCAATTAAACCGTTAATTTTTAAGCAAATTGATCAATTTGAGATGCATGTGGTTTGGTAGTAACAACTTGCCGGTTTATAGGTTCAACCAATGGTTGGAAACTAAAATTGATCAAGTAAACTGTACCACAGTTTACCTTTATATATTTTTTAGTTTGAAATTATATTTAATGTATTATATCCACAAACATTTTTATAATATACAAATATTTAATACCTAGTAATTTCTGGAATATGTGGCTACCAGTCTAACATGACAAATCGGACCGTAAACAACCTAAAAACAATGAATTCAAAACAACATTTTGAATTTCTGGCATGCATTTAGGAATTAAGGCACTTTCTTTTTCCTTTTCCTTGAAGGAAATGCTTTTTTGATTTACACAAGAATATGTTTTATATTTGATTATTATAATACTATCACTATTAAATAAAGTTATTTTTGCATGTATAAGCTTGCAAGGGGTGGAACACGGGTGGTGGCGGCGGGTATCATAGGAAACACCACCGCCAACATTCAGGAAGTCCCTGGAAAATAGTGCCACCAAGTAGTATTCACCAATAGAGAATGTGATCATTGTCCTTTGACTAGCCGTTTAACGGTTTAGAATTTATTTTTCCTCTTTAATAAATAACCAAGCACACATAATCAGTTTTATATCCACTCTATCTCAACAATTCCTATACTATTTTCTAAATAGGCTCTTGAAAATGAACTCGAACTTTCTTTCCGTATATATTCCATCCAACAATTACGATGAAGAATGCTCCAACAATAGTAGTCTCCCGTTTCTTTATGATCTTGCCTGACAAGCCGATGTAGAAGACACCGGCATACCTAAAAGAAGATACATGCCATGTGATTACGAAAAAGGTCACCAAGTTTTAATAGAAGATTACTTCGTCGACAGACCGATATACATTGAAAAAATGTTCCAAGATTGGTTCCGTAATTCTAAACGTTTATTTTTAAAAATAGTGGCTGATATAGAAGAAAAAATCAATTGGTTTAAGTAGGGTACAAACGCAAAGATGAAAAAGAGTTTTACTGCTTTATAGAATGCACTTCAACCGTTATTTTCTTATTTATCTTTTAAAATTTTATCTTTTTAGTTTGTAATTTGTAATATTATTTTTATTTATAATGAAAGTTTTTATTTATATATAATTTATTAGTTATTATTAATTAAAAGTTAAAATTCTTTAGCGTAGTTTTGGGATATGCCGCCAGTCCTTAGGATAGTTCAGGGTAAAAATGAGGTGGCAATACAGTCTTGGTCGGAGCTTAGAGTTTTAGGTATCTTAGACCATGTGTAGTCAAAATTCTCAACATAGGGGCGCTATATAACACGTGGCGTCCCGGTCAGTAATGGAGAGTTTTACAAAAAGTTATGTAGTAAGAAAATTCTTATACAATGATTAATTTATTTCTATAATTTATATTAAATATAAATAATATAATCTAGCATTGTTACCCGCGCGTTGCAGCGGGCCAGTGGTGCTATTTTTGAATGATTACAAATATCGTTTTCATTTTGTGCTACTTAGGTTTACATCAAATTTGGCATACATGGCGCTTGCATTTATTGTTTTGACACATCTTAAATTGTTCAAACTGTATCATAATAAAACCAACAATTGCGTGGGAAATCTAAAGTTAAAAGTGTAGGTATGCATCTTCCTTTTCATTGGTTTGTAAAAGTCTGTCAGGTTATTGTGTCGCCTGGTTAATATATTTAGTGAAACATTGAACACATTTTTTAAAACAATGCATATTTTAAGTTTTCAGCGAAAAATACTTAAAATTAGTTATTGAAATATACGAATAATTAATTTAAAGTGTTTCTAAATATTATAGTTTATAATTATAAACGTGGTCTATAATTATATTTTATGTTGAACATTGGTCTAATAAGGCTATGACATCCCCAAATCTTGTTATCAATCCTTCAAAGTTTAAATCAAAATTTCAAAGGTAACATTTTTAAATTCTACAGTTGATTCAAGCAATTTGCGTCTACCATGCTCGCCTATTTTCTCCCCCTTTTCAAGGCAATTATTATTATTATTAGTCTTTGTTACAAATAAACGATCTAATGTGACAAACACACAGAAGCGAACTCCGCCACTTTTACAACATTGGTTGCATTTGGATCGATGCGAAGTGGAAGATGACGTAAGACGTAGAGCATACTAAAACCATGCATCATAATACAAAGGTGATGACAAAAAGTTAGCCACAATACTTACCCAACAAATAGATTAAGAACCACAATACTAACTTCTCTCCTAATATATAACCTTATAAAGAATTTTTAGATTTTCTTTTATTAACACGTGTATTTTCTTTTATAAACTTATATTGTTTAGTAAGATGTGACATTTGTCAATTTCGAGTTATTTTATATTTGTATTCTTAATGTAAACCCAACCCGTTTTGTATCCCGAACCTTTTGATGTTATTAAAATGATGAATTTTATGTTATATGTTTGTTTTATAGTTGTCGGATCTAAAAAAAAACACCCTTTTCGGTTTTTAAAATGCCCCGAAAATGCTCGAAACGAACTCCAGGGACTAAAGCTACCAAATGAAGGACTTGAAAGACCCATTTGTAGTTTGTGCTTTCTTGGGTCTATAACCAACCCATTTTCATGAAAACCCTTTATGAAAGACTCATTCAACTTACCCTATATATACACACCCATCTTCTTCATTTGTACTTGCTCATTTCCTCATTTCTCTCTCAAATTCTTGAATTCTAAGGTTGTTTTTTATAGTTTGACTCTCAAGGTCAAACTAAGCTAATCTTTCATTTTAACTAACTTCTCGATACTTAAAGCTTGATGTTACAACATATATATAATATACACTCCTTGTTTACCTTCAGTCTTTCATTTCTCTGGTCTCGGCCGGTTGAAATGTCGGGCTAGCAAGGCAAGGTTACATGGAGAACTTTGTAGTCCTTGTTTATATATTTAACAAATCTAACCATATAACTTGTTATACTTGCTTAACTTCTGCATATTTTAGTTTATTGTTTATATTTGTCAAGTTCCATAATATTGGGTATGTGGTGACTAGCCTCGGTTTCATCCCGAGTTGAGAACCGAACCAAAAACCAAACTTTCGTTTAAAAGCTTTATTGTTAACTTTTTGAATGTAAAATTTGAGTATTATTATTTATAAGTTATTTTACAAGTTCCATGGTAATTGGGTATGTGGTAACTATCCTCGGTCTTATTCCGAGTCAAGGACCGAACCAAAAACCGAACTAAGCCGAGTTCACCCGCTTAAGACACACAAGTGTGTTTTTAGCCACCAAAACTCATATTTTTCTTCAAGATTATATTTTAAATCAATTTTAGTTAATTTCTAAACATACTCGGCATGTCGGTAACCAACTTGATCTTATAACAAGTTCGGACCGATAAAGTCGTATACTCGCTTAACGAAAGTTAAGGTTCTTCACAAAAGAACTACATACTTGGTTAAGTCTATTTTGATTTTATTGAGTTATCTCATAACATTTATTATTTTGGAAAGTTAACTTTGAGCTTAGTCAATTATCAAGTCTCGAACCGACAAACCCGAACACTCATTTAAACCTCGTTTGGGTATTCTTATAACCAAGGATTTTGCAATATTGTATTTTAACCCACATTATTACTTAACATAGGTTGAGTAAAAAAAAAGAAAAAAAAACTAATGAATAGAATACCGAGACCCGGTTTCGAGTTAACTTATTTTACAAAACTCGTTTCTTTAATTTTTCAAATATTTACATTTTAAATCCTAAACTTTATTTATTTACTTTATTTGTCATGTATTTTATTTTAAACACTTCTAAGACTACCTACTAACACAAGACCCGTTTAATATAGGTCTTGCTTGTTAAACCGATCTCTCCGATTATTCACGACACTATCTTTCAAGTTACTTGTTAATGTGAGTACTTTTTCATCCCCCGTTTTTTCATCTTTCATTTTGGGGGTGGCATTGCATACTTATTCAAATTCAAATGATTTATACTTGAGTATTAAACCACAACACTTATTGTATATGTTTACTTAAATAAATGCTCGGTTTGGTGTTATTTGCTTTACATGATTATGTGCAAATTCTTGAATGCTAAGGCGGGTAGCCTCTTGAATGCTAAGGCGGGTAGCCTCATCAAAGTATGATCATACGTTAATTCCGAGTATATATGGTATCCCCATATAGAAAGGTGTCGTCAATGTATTCTTATTGATGATTTCATTATTGTCGTCAATGTATTCTTATTGACGGTTCGTCATTGTATTCTTATTGACGGTTTTATTATCTAAATTGTTGCTATTATTTATTGTTTTCATATACTAGTTGTGGATTTCATACTATATACTTATTGTCCAAAACTATGAAAATTGCTTACCAACCTTTGTGTTGACAAACTCTATTTTATGTAATGTTACAGGTTTGATATTAGCTTGATTGGATTACTTGAAGAAACTTATCATCTTGGCTTTAGGATATTAGAAAATGAAAGAACAAGTTATTTGTTTATCTATCTATTTGGCATTTTGTATAAACAATTGTTGTGTTATTTATGATGATATAGATTTAAATGAGTTGTTTAAATATTGTAACTTTATAGTGTCGTTGTGCAATGAGCAATCATGTCGCGCCTCGACGTTTCTGCCTTCATTGGTCGGGGTGTGACAGATTGGTATCAGAGCCATCGACTATAGGATAGGTGGTTAGACGTAACAGCCTAGTATAGTTTATGCTCTAGGGTCCCTATACGTGTGCTCAAACATGTTTACCCTACTTGATTGTTTATTGCATTTATTTAATTATTTATAAACTTGTTTAAAAATCTATCTCATCATAAATGTACACATACACACACTTTCAATAGTATTCTAAGGTCTTTTTACCTTAAAACAAAACATTAGTTTTTATATTGTGTTTTATGGATCACAAGCTTGACTTGGATCTTGTTGTTTACAATCTCCTTAAAGCTAGGTTCTATAATTTGTTTTGTGATGACTGTAGGGAACGAAACACTTGATTCGATCATTTGACAAAAAGATTCCAAGAATCGAAGGTGATTTACTTACCTGGGATGATTGGGTTTAGTGTTGGTTTCTAGGTCAAGCAACTCGAGTTATATGAGCCGACACTTTAAGTTGTCGAATGCGAGCGTTTCGGTCGCCTTCTTATTTTTGGTGTTGAAAACATAAAAGCCACGGTGATACGTGGACAAATGTTTTTAACATCTCGTTGTATCTCCGTTTTATTGTATGTTATTATCATGATTTGAGTCAACAACATGAAAGACGCGGTGATACGTGCACATGTTCGACTCCATATATATTACTTTTACATAAGTTTTTATTGCCGGGATATCAAATCATGGTGGTTCATGTACGATTTTCCAGACTATATATATGTTTACAAGAAATTTTGTTATTTTTTTTCGGAATATCAAATCATGGTGGTTCATGTATGATTTTTCCGACCGTATACAAATTTCAATACTTCAAAACGTCCAAATTTTAAATTCTCGAAACTTTGAAACATATACTTATATATACGTTTTTATCATTTGGTTCATGTATAAACTTTATTTCTACTAACATTCTCATCCACATGACACTAGGATTCACGTAAAAAAATGGTTACATACATCTTCTATTTTAAACTCAATGTGCTCAAACTCACTACAATTCTTTATAATTTTTAGAATGCCTCCGCTACGACGCCACTACCGCAAGGACTCCAAACGCAAGATGGCCGCTTTAGTAGCCGAACAAGTCGCCGTTGTGATTCCCGAACTCCTAATGCACTTGCAAGCAAACCAACCTCCACCCGTTGTAGCACCCGTTGTTGCACCTGTTTATTCCCTACTTGTACAAACAATTTACCGGTGCTAACCCAACCAAATTCCTTGGTACGAACTGTGCGACTACCTTGTTGCAATGGTTTGAAAAGATGGAAAGTGTGTTCTGACACAGCGAGTGCCCCGAAGTGAAGAAAACTAATTTCGCTTCGAGCATGTCTGAGGAAACCGCTCTTACGTGGTGGGGTAGTGTTATACATCTCCAAGGGGCGGAAATCGCCATGGCTCTCCCATGGACCGAGCTTAAAGAACTTATGATGAAGAAGTTCTTCCTAAAACACGAGCTCCAAAAGCTCAAAGCCGAGTTTTGGGAACTTAAGCAAGAAAGTGGTGATAACGCCGCCTACTCACTCCGTTTTCACGAGTTGAGCACTTTTGTTCCTCACTTGGTCACCCCGCTTGAACGCAAAATTGACAAATACATCGGGGGTTTGCCCATGCTAATCCGTGACTCGGTAATAAGTAGTAAACTGGCGAACCTTGAAGACGCTATTACGCTAGCCGGAGCCCTCTTAGAAAACCATGTCAAAGCGGGTACACTTTCGATCAAGAAAAAGTGTGACAAGAGTAAACCCGAACCAACCCCTCAAATCAAAGTTGATCCATCTCCTCAAGCCATAAATTACTCCAACTCATCCCGCCAAGCCAAGAAGAAATTCAAGCCCAATCACCGAAACTATGCCGTCACCCACCCACAACAAACCCAACAACAATCTCAAGCTCCTCCAAACCGAAAACCCTACACTAGTCCTCATCCATTATGCAACAAATGTCAATTTCACCATTCCTCAAACATGACTTGTCGCCATTGCACCATTTGCAACTGTTATGTCACTTAAATACCACATGTTGAAACACACCTCGTGGACATCCCGCTCCACCAAGAAACAACCCGCAAATCCCGCAAAAGCCACAACAACCCCGAGCTTGTTATAATTGTGGAGACCCTAACCATTTCCGTAACAATTGTCCCCGACTCGTTTACGCAAACCAAGCCCAAGCCGTAACCGTGCCTTATTACCAAACCTAAGCTTACCAAGTCCAGACCTACCAACCTCAAATCCCACAACTAAATGCACCACTCATCCAACCAATTCAAGCCATCCAAGCACCTCCTCCTCCGCCCCAAGCACCACAAGGAAATCCCGGTAACCAAGGTCGTGCTTTCATGATAAACGCCAATCAAGCTCAAGTCGCAAACGACATTGTGAACGGTATGTTTATAGTGAACAAACATTTGGCTTCAATTTTATTTGACACTGGTGCAGATAGGAGTTTTATTTCATTAAAATTTTAGTCTATACTTGCCGTACCTCGCACTAAACTCTCTAGACCTTTTTCCGTCGAAGTCGCCAACGGAAATTCCATCACAATCAACCCGGTCATTCGTGATTGTATTCTCACTCTTTGTAAGCGAAAATTTTCGATTGATCTTATCCCTATGCAAATGGGAAGTTTCGATGTCATAGTAGGCATGGATTGGTTATCTTTGCATCGTGCCGAAGTCGTTTGTTACGATAAAATCATTCGAATCCTGCTTGTAAACGGTAAAACACTCAAGGTACACGGCAAGACTACTCCTAAAAGGCTCAACCTTATGTCATACTCTCAATCTCAAAAATATTTGCGCCAAACGTATGTTCCGTTCCTAGCTCAAGTGGTGGTTAAAGACCTTAAGGAAAGAAAAATCTAAGACATATCCATCGTCTGTGACTTCCTCGATGTCTTTCCCGAAGACGTCACCGGTCTTCCACCCATTCGCCCGGTAGAATTCCGAATCGATCTGGTGCCTGGAGCAATGCCCGTAGCCAAAGCTCCTTACCGTTTAGCACCGTCGGAAATGCAAGAGTTATCAAACCAATTCGAAGAACTTTCCGACAAAGGCTTTGTTTGTCCAAGCTCTTCTCCTTGGGGCGCTCCCGTCCTCTTCGTGAAAAAGAAAGATGGTTTGTTTCGTATGTGCATCGATTATCGTGAGCTTAACAAACTTACTATTAAAAATCGTTATCCTTTGCCACGAATCGACGACCTCTTCGATCAATTTCAAGGCACAACGTGTTTCTCAAAAATCGATCTTTGATCAGGATATCACCAATTGCGTATTCGTGAAGAAGACATCCCAAAAACTGCATTCCGTACTCGATATGGGCATTTCGAATTTCTAGTCATGCCTTTCGGTTAAACCAACGCACCCGCGGTATTTATGGATCTTATGAACCGCGTTTGCAAACCGTTTCTAGATAAATTCGTCATTGTCTTTATTGATGATATCCTCATCTTTTCCAAAACCAAGGCCGAACATGAGTATCACTTGCGTTCCATTTTCGAAGTCTTAAGAAACGAACGACTTTACGCCAAATTCTCAAAATGTGAATTTTGGCTAGAGGAAGTTCAATTTTTGGGACACATCGTCAACGACAAGGGTATTCATATTGATCCCGCAAAAATCGAAGCCGTCAAAGATTGGAAGACTCCGACTACACCCACGAAAATTCGATCTTTCCTCGGTTTGGCCGGATATTATCGGTGTTTCATCCAAAATTTTTCCAAGATCTCTTTACCCCTCACTTACAAAGGAAAGCCTTATGAATGGGGATCCAAACAAGAAGAATCCTTTAATACTCTTAAACACATGCTTTGCAATGCTCCCGTTTTAACCCTTCCCGATGGAAACGACGACTTTGTTATATTTTGCGATGCTTCTCATCAAGGTCTCGGTTACGTTCTCATGCAACGAGGTCAAGTTATCGCGTATGCTTCAAGGCAACTCAAGGTCAACGAGAAGAACTACACGACTCATGATCTTGAACTTGGTGCCGTCGTTTTCGCACTCAAAATTTGGAGACATTACCTTTACGGAACGAAATGCGTGGTTTTTACCGATCACAAAAGCCTTCAACACATTTTTGACCAAAAAGATCTCAACATAAGACAACGACGATGGGCTGAGTTACTTAGTGACTACGATTGCGAGATTCGCTACAATCCCGGTAAAGCGAATGTCGTGGCCGATGCCCTTAGTCGAAAGGTTAATGTCAAATCCCGGTAAAGCGAATATTATGGTAATCAACTGCCCGATTGAGTTTGTGGATAAAAAGAGTTTTTTTTTCGTTCCATTACGGTTTTTCAACCACTTGGTTTAACACGATTAAATGTACGTAGATAGTAACATGAATAGAACGACACACTTAACATGATCACATTGGGCCGAATTTTGTTGAAATTCAATTAAGAGAATGAACGTTGTATTTTCTTATTCTTATCCAAATATCTATTGCTTGGAATTCAATCAATAATATCCACTGCAGCGAATTCAAATTTGATTCAGTGGAAATTTGAATTCGCTGCAGTGGATATTATTGATTGAATTCCAAGCAACGAATACGTTGGATAAGGATAAGAAGATATAATGTTCTTTCTCTTAATTGATTTTTAATGAAACTCGGACCAATCTTTTTAGTATGAGCAGTTTAATAACATCAATCCCATCAAAATTTTAAAGCGGTAACTAGCATAACCCACACAATATGGTTATAATAATAACACAATTAATCAAATAAAATAAATGTTATAAAATTTACAATTCATATAAATATAAATAATATAAATTGGTGTTTGGAATTGGTGGGGAGATAAATGTTTGGTTAGATTTATAAAGGAGTGAGGTGTTGTGTGGAAATGTTAGTGTCAAAACTTAGCCCTAAACTTCGAAGTGGGGGGGGGGGGGGGGGGGGGAGGATGTTGCGGCATTTTGGGAGCCAAAACTCTCCTAAAACCGTGCCCACTACGCATATTTGTACCCTAAAAATGTTATTACCAATCTTTTGTTCAATTTACTCATGTTATTAAAACTTTAATAAATTTGCAATTTCAAATATTGCCTATTAAAAATTTAAAACTTTTGGTTTTAACCTTTAACAATACGCAATTTAGATATTTAATCAACATTTCCATCAAGCAAATGTCATGGGGATGAATTATGTATCTAAAATACCGATACCAAGTATTGCCAAAATAGATACCAACACCAAACGCAAAAAATCAGCAAAATACTAGTACTGAACCAAACCATTCCGATCCCTAAACCTCAAAATATGCACCGAATTGGTACCCAAAACACCCGGTTTATTATTGGGCCCGATTCCATTTGTTAATTCCTAAAATGTGCATAAAATGTTTTCAAAAAGAAAAGTAATCCAAGGGTGGAAAATGAATCTGAAGCAAAAGTGATGTTTGTTGCCGGCAATATGAAACCCAACGTGTGTTCATTGAAGTAACTTCATTTTCTTCATCAACACAATAACAATAATATTAATAATACCAACTGGTTGTTACCCTTCACAATCTCCAAATTTCAAGCAATCTTCTTTCTTTATTTAACTTTAATTTACCAAACACCCATTTATTTCAATTCCCAGGCTTTATTTTCTTACTCAAATCATTGAATATCTTGGGTTTTGTCCACACGTGAGAATTGGGTGGGTGTTTATTTATGATATTATTTTTGTTTGCTTGTCATCCAATAATTGTGTGTTTAATCTTTCTTTAATTGTGGGTGTTGGCCATTGTCAATCATAATGAGGTTTGGTTGTGTGGATTTCTTTTTTTAATCCATTTGTTTACTGTGTCAAGTCGTCGTGTTTTGTTCTTGTTCATATCCAAATTTTGTCCCACTTTTAGGAAGATTTCCTCGCACCTGCTTCGTTTCTGTCTTCACCTTTTATCTAAATTACGCACCTTCTTTCACATACACACACGGTGGACTTAATCTCTGAGGTTTAATTTATGCACAGTAAGTGTTCGACGATTTGCCTGAATGAAATTTTCAAGATTTTTATGGTTTGAAAGTTACTGATTGTTGTTATTTTGTTTATTTTATGCCATGTGTTTCCAGTTATGACATTTAGAGTAGTTAAAACCTAAATTAACAAACTTTGTTCTGCTGTTTTCTTTTTTGGGTTTTATGCACGGTAAGTGTTCGATGATATGCCTGAATGAAATTTTCAAGATTTTTGTAACAGATTGTTGTTAGTTTGTGTATTTCATGCCATGTGTTTTCCAGTTATGACATTAGAATAGTTAAAACCTAAAAAATTAAGAAGCTTTATTCTGCTTTTTTGTTTTTTGGTTTTTATGCACGGCAAGTGTTCGATGATATGTCTGTGTTAAAATTTTCAAGATTTTTGTGTTTTAAAAGCTACAGATTGTTATTAATTTGTGTATTTCAAGCCATGTGTTTCCAGTTATGACGTTTAGAATAGTTAAAACCTAAATGAACAAACTTTGTTATGTTTCTTGTTGAATTAGGTATCATATTTGCTTTCAAGAGGATCATCAATATATCATCAGCCGGCCTATCTAAATCCCTTTGATAGTTACTGTTTATTCAGGAATTAAGATGGCTACTTATTATTCCACTTCGAGTAATCATCAAAGGGATGTATTTCCAAATTCTTATATTTCAAGTGATTCGTATCAAGAATCAGGTCATCCGGTTGATATGATGTATCAAAACCAATCGTCAACCGACACCTCGTTCTTGGAGCTTTTATCCAGTAATATGCAACCAAACCCTCAAATTCTTTCACGGGTTGAAGACCGTGACAACTTAGACGAAGAACATAACTTGAATTATCAAGAATTGTCACTTAGTTTAGGAATGCAATTACCTTCATCTTCCATGGATTTACATGCTTTCCAATACGATTACTTGAATTCCCAAACCAACAAAGTGGAAAACACTCAATACATATCATTCAATCTGGTTAATACTCCAAAAAATGGAGCTTTGACCAATGGTCAATGCTCGGTTTCAGATACTTATGATGGTTCATATGGGATTATCGGTAGAATCTTGGAATCAAAATATCTTAAACCGTCACAAGAATTACTCGAGGAAGTTGCTAATCTTCGTGACGCGCTGACTCAGCTAAAGATGAATAGGCATAATATTAATAATCTGCATAACCTTCATGTTGATGAAAAAGATTCCAAATTTACCCCTCGTGAACTTTCAGCTTCTGAGAAACAAGATCTACAGAACAAGGTCGCAAAGTTATTTTCGTTGTTAGACGAGGTAAATATTGTATCTCTTTTATATTACATTATGAGTTATTGACCTACGATTGCTAAATCTTATATGAAAATATGACAATATTTTACATATAGGTAGACAGAAAATATAGAGAATATTGTCAACAACTGCAAATTGTTGAATCAGTATTAGATGTGGTTTCGGGGCGCGGGTCTGCAAGGCCATACACAGCACTCGCACATCAAACGATTTCCCGCCATTTTCGGTGCTTAAGGGACGCGATTAACAGTCAAGTTCGGTTGACTCGTCAAAGTCTAGGAGAACAAGATGATACACCGGACCGAGTTTTACCACGTTTAAGGAATGTTGAAAAACAGCTCAGACAACAAAGAAACCTTCATCATTTTGGTGGGGCCCGCCATTCTTGGAGGCCGCAACGAGGGTTGCCAGAAGGCTCGGTTTCCATTCTTCGTGCTTGGCTTTTTGAACATTTTCTTAACCCGTACGTTCATTTAATTCTCGGTTTATAGTTTTATTGTTTGGTTCGTTGTATTATTGTATTTTGATGTTAAATTGTTAATATTTTACAGTTACCCGAAAGATTCAGAGAAAATCATGCTGGCGAAACAAACCGGTCTCACACGTGGTCAGGTAATTACGTATTTTGGAATTATTGGGAATAAACATTTGGTACCGAGTACCCGTACCGAACCAGTACCGTACCAATAGATTCGGTACCCACTTTTGCAGAAATTCGGTCTCGGTACGGTACGGTACAAACGCCATATAGAGATGAGCATTTGTGACGAGTACCAGTATCGGTACTCATACCGAACCGAACAGGTACCTATATATTCGGTACCCACCTTTTCATAAATTCGGTATTGGTATTTTTGGTACCGTCTCTGCATCTCATCCCTATTTTGGATGATATTGAATTCTTGATTTACATATTATGAGTTTGATTTACGTTTCGATTTTGTATTTGTTTTTGTTAGATTGCAAATTGGTTCATCAATGCGAGGGTGCGGTTATGGAAACCGATGATTGAAGATATGTATAAAGAAGAATTTGGTGATGCAGAAGGCAATTCACAAGAACATGCATTGAACAACAACTCATCTTCTTCTGAAGATAAAGATAAAGATTTGGGTCAAATGGGCGGGCATATGGGTCAATCTAGTGACTCAAATCCTGATTTTTACAACCAGATGGAAGTTAGCAGGTTTGAGGAGCCTCAGTTGTTATCTGATTTTGTGGTATGACTATATAAGAGGTGCAATTTAGTAATAGTAAAGAAGTGTACACAGCACACTTATGCTGATCTTTGTTTGAATTTGTGAAGCAGCAGTTATGTATGTATATAGGGATGTGAATATAGGTGGTGTTTTGTTTAGAAAATAGTATATATTTTCATCAAAGATCAGTGTCTAAGTAAAGATATTATGACTTCATTGGATGAATAAAACTTGTTATTTGTTTAGAACATGTGTGACATTAAAAGTCCAATTTCATAGGCTAGCAGGCTACTTTGTGCCCTTTTTGGTAAATTTGAATTGATATAGGTTGTTGCATTTTAGACAAGGGTAGGTGCATGTGACATTGCTAGATTTAGCTGTTTTTTTAGCATGATTAGTTACACATATAAATCTTGTAGACATTTATTCAGTTTGGAAGCTTATGAAAATGGCTATGAGGGGTCTGAAATGGAAAAGTTAATGGCATTTATGACCTCTTCTGTCTTTCTTTGGAAAGATGGCTTCTTTATTTTCCCTAAGGCTGAGGGGTGTGGAGGGCTTTAGTGGGGGCTCCAACCAATAATATTATGACGTGTGACAGAGAGAGAAACTGGATAAGGGGGTTGTTGGAGCCTTGGCCCCTGGTGTGGAGGGGCTCCAGCAGGGACTCCAGCGAAAATTTTTTTTTTTATTTTTTTATAAATATATTCAAACAACGACATTTTTTTGTGTTAGTTTTGAGAGGATTTTAGGAGGAAAGGTGTATAATTGTGAAATGAAGTATATTTTATAAAGGTGTATATTTATAGTTTAAGAAAATATATATTTTTTTAATTTAATATGAGCTCAACGACTCTTTTCCGTAAACCTATATAGAAAATATATATTTTTTTTGTTTTTTTCGGCTCCCAACGGTCCAAAATACCTCAAAATGTGTGCTCCTCTCTCTCTTCTCTCGCTAACCAGCTCACGCCTGCATTGTTTTTCGCGTTAGCGCCCCGGTGGTGTGGTGTTAGCGCCTGGGGGCGCGAGCGGAGGGGCTCTAGCGCCCCCGTTGAAGCCCCACACCCCTCAGCCTAATAAGATCCATCACTTTCTTGAAATTTGAACTGTTTTTCAAGACTTGCATATTATATTGGCAAACATTGTTTGATCAAAACATTCTTCTAATCAGTGTATCAGTATGATAGTGAGATTGATTCTGACCTCATGAGACTGAAAATTATCCCAAAATATTAAAGATCAATTGTATGAAAAATCAAGGTTTTAAGTTTAAACATGTTTTCATGTGTTGAAAATCTGGCTAACGTGCCGATTTTAGTTGTCAAAATACAATGAAACAATGCAGTAAAATTATGTAGTAATTGGAACAAATTATGTAGAGGTCAAGACGAATGAACTATCTTTTAGTGTTGTAGGTATTTCTTTATACTAAAATTTTGAATGCCAAAAACATTACATGAGGTGTTTTCTTTATGAAGAATCCAAAGTTAGATGGGTTTAATAAATTGACAAAATTATAAACAAACTAATATTTTCGAGATAAAATTCATAAATAGATCCGTGAAATAATTACGTGTTTTAGGTTAAAGAAAAGTAAAGAATTGGAAATTGATCAAATTGTTGGAAAATCTTGAGTGACGAAATCAGAGCCTTAAGTGAAGAAATTTGGGTATGATAACGGCTAAATTGCATGTTCAGTTTGCTACATGATCCAACTAGGGCTGTTCACGAGCCGAGCCGAATCGAGCGAAGCTTGCTTGTTTACAACCGAACTGAACCGAACGGCTAAAATTTGAACCGAGTGGAAAACGAAACGAGCCAAAAATGAACCGAGCATTTTTTGATCGAACATCAAGCGATTCCGAGCATTTTTTATTTCTTTTTCTCTTTAAAATTTTCAATAAGAAACAAGTTTGAAGGCTGTAAATCGTATATTTTGTAAACAAATTAGTAGTTTTTAGACAAACGTGTATAATAGATTGTAAATTTTTAGGAAAAAGAAGTTTGAAGTGAGATATAATAAACATGCTAACAAACTTTTAGTATTTTGAAAACTTGAATCGAACTAATCTTACAATACTAATAAAAGAAAATGTTAAAGCTTAGCTGTCAAACCCACATTTCCCATAATTCCTTATCTCTCATCTTATTCATTCTAGCTATCCATGGGTCATGGATCAAAATCATTTTGTCAAATGGGTTATAACATAGTGTGGATTATATTCATTATTGAATCAAGTGTCATTTTCATACCTAAGGTTTGACCAACTACATAACTTCAGTATTTTTTTTAAAAATTTCTTGCAAATCAACATCTGGTGTTTCCAAAGTCATGCTATTTTAGTACTTTTCGTTAAACCTTTTTGTTTTTTTCCATTAAGTTTACATTAAATTAATTCACAAGTATTTTGAGAATATAACTGAAATAATAGACCTTATCAATCTTTATCATTTGACAAAACCCGTGTAATACACGGGTTCAAAAGCTAGTAAAATTATAAAATTGTAAACTTATATTTTATATGTGTTGTCTATATATTTATATATTTGTTCATATATAATTATATATAAAGTAAATAAAAAATATTCGAGCCGAACTGAACCGAGCAGACCTTTGCTCGTTGCTTGGCTCGTTTACAAACCGGAACGAGCAGAGCGGCACGTTTACAATCAAGCGAAAAAACAAGCGAGCATTTTCCAAGTAATTTCTGAGCGAACGGTAAACGAGTTCGAGCGTCGAGCAGTTTGGACGGCCCTAGATCCAACTTTTCAACTCCTTTTTGCTTGTTGCTTTCGGGTCCATAACACCCTTCTTAGCCCAAGTTTTATTTGCTTGAAGTTTGATGGCTGAGGGTAGAGGTGTAAAAAAATCCAAACCTGGAAAAAATACCCGGAACCGGTTTTTTTATACCCAGGTTTTTAATACCCGAACCCACTCGTAGGGTACGGATAGGGTATGCATTTTAGTACCAAAATCCGTACCCGGAACCGGACCCGATTTATACCCGGTAATACCCGAAAGCCGGAACCTGGTTTTTCCAATACCCGAAACCGGGTTTATTAAATACCCGATCTATACCCGAAATTACCTAAAAAATACTTGAAAAATACCCGAATATACCTCTAAAAATTGTAACCCCTTAAAAAAATCCAATCTATACACGAGAAAAATCCAGAAAAAACCCAAAGAAAAACCCAAAAATAGGGTTTTTTCAATACCCGGAAATATGGTATTCAAATAGCCGGTTTTAGAATACCTGGCTCTATACCCGACCCGAACCCGATGCATAAGGTATGGTTTTTAGAGACAATACCCGAACCCGAACCCGACCCGAGTATTACCAATACTCGATTTTCCAATACCCGGTCATACCCGAATCCGATTCCATACCCCGAACCCGGGTATTTGAAAAACCCGATTTGTGAACCTCTAGCCGAGGCTATTCTAACTAGAGGTGCACATACTAATCGGTTAATCGATTTCAAATTGGAAACCTAGCCGGTTAGTAACCAGTCCACCACTAACCGGGTTAAACCCAGTTTAAACCGCCAGTTAGAAACCGATTTATATTATTGTTTTCCGAAACCGGTTATAGACCGGTTAACCGATTTTTTTTAATTATTTTATAAAAACCCGTTTTTGTCCGGTTATTCACAGGTTAACCCATTCAGTTATACCCGAAACCAGTTATTCCAGATAGGGGTTTCTTGTGTCAAAACCGGTTAGTACCTAACCCGATTAACCGGTTTAACGGGTTAAGCGAATAATGAATCATTCATATTAGATTATTGGGTAGGTACAACTAATCAATTCTAACTAGAAAGCGATAAAAATAGAAGATTCCCACCAAATAATTAACCGGTTAGCCAAAATGCGCACCTCTAATTCTAACATATTTAAGTTCGTCTACCAGAGAGTGAAACGACTTTTGGATGCTTTTGTCAAATTGACAAGGATATATATTTAATGGGGTGGGCTCATACAATAATGTTTAGTGTATCAGGTACACGAATACATTCAAGTTTAAAAAAATAAATATATTCAAATCAAATTCCAAAACCTAAAACATTCAAGGTTAAAACATGTTATTTTCAAGGTTAAAACCTTAAAACGTTCAAGCTTAAAAGATAATACTTTCAGATTTAAAACCCCATTATGCTCAAGTCAAAAATTGATTCGGTTGAAGATCCAGATTTGTTTGTTTGGATGAATTGATGATTAACTGGATCAACTTCAAAGTTTCATTAATCAATTTCAAAAGTTTAATTGATCAACTGCTAAAACTAACCTGTGAAACAAGAGGAGCAGCGTTGTGTTTTTCAGGCAAGCTGCCGGACACTCGTTGTCGATGCCGGTGATGGTGACGGAGGAGTGTTGATGCCGGCAAGTGGTGGATTAGTGGCGGTGGAGATGGCGTGAGGGAATGCATCTATGATTTACGGTTTCTGAAATCAAAGGTGTAATTTGATCACGTACGTAATATATGAAAAGAGATTATTGTATTGAATCTTAAACATATATTCAATAAAGCCATAAGTTTACAATTAAAAATCGAAACAATATTAAACAGTAATATTTGAAAAGAGTGTTTAGTAAAAAACCATAGCTTACAGCCTTACATAGTATGTTACTTGATAGTTAATACTACAAATTTTCCTACACCCCACCCTACCTTATCCCATATATATTAAATACTAGGTTCGCTACATGTGTAGCACAGATGTTAGAATAAATAAATTTATTTAAATAATAACATAATGTAAAATACAAAAAATATGTTTAAAAAATATAAAGATATATTATATGTTAGAATAAATTACACGTTATAGAATACGGCAATAAAAAGTTAGAACATTCACAAATCTTTACATATTTCTTTGTACACAATATTTGTGTTTTTATTTGTACTTTTACTTTCTATATCAAAACTTAGTAGTTTCACATTGTTTCTGTTTATAACTCTAGATAATGCAAAATGCATAACTGACAATGAGTTAAAATAAATTGTCTCAAAATCAAACAAACCATCTATAATGATTGACCTTAGCTTTTATTAATCTTCAATGCAAATAAAAAAAAGTGAAAATTTCATACTTTGAAATTAATCATTTTATCTAACGGTATAGGATTTTTTTTTAAGAATAAAAGTGTGAGTTCGGATATGATTTCGACTTCTATAACGTAGTTATCATATTGTATGTTCACATATAGTTTAGTTTCATTGCATAGACCAATTTTCAAGTTAATATTTTAAGCAACATCACTTCAACATCAACTTTTATGACTAATCTATAACGTGACAACCTTAGATTTTGAGGTCATTTAAAACATCAGGAAACTAATACTTTCTTGTAACGTATCATTTAATATCTAATAGATACCATATGAAGAATGGTAATATTTTTTTATCTCCCAGAAACATGGATAGCAAACGCTTGTTAATTTCTTGAACGATCTCATTTTTCGGTGCAAGTATACCTCGCTCATTAAAGAAATCTATATTTTTGAAATCTTCAATAATAGAATAATATACAAAATCAATTTATCATATGATTAATGGTGTGCTAATGTCTAACATTTGTATTCCAAAGATAAACTGTTTTATCCTCTTGAAAAACCAAAACATGTAGTCTAGTATTTATATTTTTGTGGATTTTTAAGATGATGAACTTAACATAAATAATGGGTCGATTAAATAGTCAATTAAAAAAGAAGTTGTAAATGTCTATTTTTTTTAAACCAACCCGTAGACCGAAACTCATTCGAATCATAAATTGTTTTGACCTAAACCATGTTTGATATTTTAACTGGTTAAAGGAAGCTGCTCGTGTAAGTTAACATAAACACTTAGAATACATTAATACTGCATTCTTGAGTTTTTTATTTAAGGGTTTGGAAAAAAAAGGATAAAGTTTTTTTTTTCATTCTTGAGTTTTTTCATTAAAAGAAAAGAAAGAGAATGGAAAGAAAAGTTAGAGCTTTTTTCTTCCAAAACTTTCTAGCCAAATATAGCCTTATTCTGAAGGAAAGTCTATAGTCATGTACAATATTACTATTTACCCTATCTTTTTCTTTCAATTTAACTCAATAATGAGGACATGATTGTAAAATTACAATTTATTTTCATATCTTTTTCTTCTTATCTAACTCAAGAATGTAATTAACACTTTCATTTCTATTCTTTTATTTTTACTCGAGAATGTCTTTTAAATATATAATTTCTTTTCCTTTCTTCCTCTATCAAATCTTATCATTTATTTTCCTTATATTTTAAACCCGAGAATGCAGTATAATAGTGAGTTTGTCTTTTCAAATTATCATATATATTTAATAAGTTAAAGTTTATTGAAATTTAATGTAAATTAATCTTGACTTTTCATCCAATAATATCATTTCTTATAAAACCTTAATTTTTGAAATCATTATAAAATCAATGTGAAAATGGTTGCTTATAAAAACCTAATATTAACTAATATAATATATTTATGTAAAACAAAATAACATATTTATATTGGTATTAAATTGTTAAATCAAGAAATAATTATTAAAAAGAGAAAATAAAAGATTAAAAAGTAAAAAAAATAAAATATAAAATTATTAATAAGAAAGAGAAATGTCAAACTTATTTAATATAAGAGAGAGGATGGAAAATTTTTGTAAGGATTAATTTGGTAATGACATATAACACTTAGTAAGTTTTATTTATTATACAGTATAGATTTTACGTTAAGAATGAAAAAACAAACAGTTGCTCAATTTAATATGCATTTTCTTCGAAACATTTTAAGAGTTCCATATTTGACACTAGGTTTCATTCATGTTACCTTTTAACTTCTAAAATGAAAACGTCATATTTTTACGATTTTTTTGTAAACTAAAGGAAAAAGTAATCATAATAATACAAAAAAGGCAAAAATCATCTGCTAAAAATATATAACTCTTTCCTTTGTAGTGAAAATAACTTTAATATGTCATTTTAGGATACAACTTTTAAACATCTATATTATTTAAATGTTATTCACTTTTACTTGTTACCGGACCTAATTTGATCAATTATAAAGAAGAAGTATGACATATTAAGATCCATCTTTTATTTTGTAGCAGGTAAACTAAAATCAAACCACTCTATAGAAACTTACAACACCTAATTTCAATATTCAGTTATAAAACCGTAACGTTTTCTTTCGTCCTGTCTCAATCTCTTGTCTTGGTCCCGAAAACTAACACATTCTTACCGGTTTCATTCAACCAAACACAATTTCACTTTAAGCTTAGGTAAGATCTTGTATGATATATGGTCCCGAAAACTGGTCATGTTTTCACCAAAAACACCTACTCAATGCTCATTTTTAAAGGGTATCATGTAGTATGTAACTATGTATATTGAAATGGTCAATAACCTACTAGTGGTAATTGGATTTGGTGATCTTGATTCACTCTTTATAAGCTCTTCATGATCATGCAATATTTTTTTCAAAAAATACGCTATCAATGGCTTCCTTTCTCTACACTACTTTTATGGTAATGGTTTTGCTCTCGTATTTCGGTATATGTTTTGCTTTTCCGGGATTTAACTTTGGATGGGGTGGTGGCGGTGGAGGAGGAGGAGATGGGACTTTTAGTGGCGGCCAAGGGTATTTTAGTCTTTCATCGGAATTCTATAGTTTCACATGCCCTCAAGCTAATGACATTGTCATGTCTGTACTTGAGAGTGTCATTGCTGAAGAGCCAAGAATGGCTGCTTCGCTACTAAGGCTTCATTTTCATGACTGCTTTGTTCAGGTAATTGTATTATCTTGTTTCATGATACATGCATGCATTAAGACTCACAAAAGATAAACAACAAATTCTTTAAAAAATTGACATATTACATCTATGATTAAAACATTAAATGAGGGTAGGGAATTTATAAAGAGAGAATTGTAAATCACTAAAATTAGGGGAAAATCTTTAGTGACAAAATCGGATCGATGAAATTCGGGTCTAACAGCTGGGCTAAACCGTTTATGAAGTTTGCCACACTTTCCACTGCTTGTGGGCCCTTGACTCCACTTGGAGCTCAAGTTATGTCCATTTTATGTTGGGCCCCTTTTTGTCGTGTTTTCAGTGTCTAGCTGGTTAAAATAGGAGTCAACTAATTATTGGATTAGCTCCTTGTCAACTTAATATTTTTTATGCATGCTCTTGTCTTAGGGATGCGATGCTTCTGTCTTGTTGGATGACGGTGAAGTATTTTCAAGTGAAAAGAACTCCGGCCCAAATAGTAATTCAATTAGAGGATTCGAAGTTATTGACGCGATAAAATCTAAGCTAGAAGAAACATGCCCCGAGACCGTTTCTTGTGCAGACATTCTTGCCCTTGCTGCTCGCGGTTCCACTATTCTAGTATGCATTCAAACCTCATATCTTTCTATAATTCTAGGTAATCTAATAAAATATCAAACTAACCAGAACTTGCATGTAAAACCATCATAGAGCGGTGGACCAAACTGGGAACTGCCATTAGGACGAAGGGATGCCACACAAGCTAGCCTCAGCGGCTCAAACAACAACCTTCCGCCACCTAACTCCACCATCGAAAACCTTATAAAGCTTTTCCGGCAACAAGGCCTTGATGAAGCTGACTTGGTCTCACTTTCTGGTTAGTCAAAAACTAGCATCCTATACAACATATATGCTAATTTATTTTTTATTTACTTATTATTATTTTTTTTACCTTTTCAAAATTTTTTAAATTTCATACCTAAGTGTCATTCATATACTGAACAAAATGATGCAATTACAATAAAGAGGTGGGTGAGCGGGCAACAAGCTGCGCCGTTACCCCCTTTTGAATGGCAAAACCGATCCTAACTCATTAAATAATAAACTTTATTTCAGGAGCTCATACCATAGGAATGGCAAGATGCACTTCATTTAAGCAAAGGCTATACAATCAAGATGGCAACAACCAACCAGATTCAACTCTAGAGGTGACATACTACAATGGGTTAAAAACAGTCTGTCCACAATTTGGTGGAGATAATAACATTTCTCCTCTAGATTTTGCATCACCTGCAAGATTTGATAATACATATTTCCAGCTTATTATGTTGGGAAAAGGGCTTCTAACTTCTGATCAAGTGCTTCTGTCTGGAAATGTTGAAGAAACCATGCATCTAGTGAAAGCGTTTGCCGAGGATGATGCTCTTTTCTTCGACCAGTTTGCTAGATCAATGGTTAAAATGGGAAACATTAATCCCCTTACTGGTTATAACGGTGAAGTTAGGAAGAATTGTCGAATGGTTAATTAAGTATGAGTAGACACTTTCTTAAGTTAATGCATGTAAGGTTTCTAGTGAATGATTAAATTGCTACAGTTATATGGTCTGCTTAACACGTGTCGGATATACTCATACATTTCGAATAAATCATGAGTGTGATTAGTGGCACATCGAACTTTAATCATCTAGCTCCCTAAAGTATAAAAGTTTATAAAAACGTATTCGAAAAATTAGTGTAGATTATATGTAACAAATAACAGGAACTAACAAGAGGTGCTAAATTGAGAACCAAACTCTCTAATTCTATGAAGAAATGGACTATGTGATCCACAATTTAGCCATTATTAAACATTACATAAGTCAGAAACTAAAAACAACCTACATTAATTAGAAAATTAAACAACAAATGTTAGTTTTTTTTTTTAATTTCGAAGATTATCCCCAAATATTACATTTAGCTCCTATCTTAAGCTCTTAGCACATGTTTCTTCTTGTACTACTCGTGTGATGGGATCCATATGGGTTTTATTCATGAATCTTGGAGAGTTGGAGGGGAGATATTTAAAAGAAATTTCATTTTACCATTTTAATTTTTAACCGTTAAAATAGTTATTTGTTTATAATTTTGGTTCCACGTTTTCGTGTCTGATATCGCCTTTATCTATTGGGCATTGCCTTGTCCGGGTCACCGCTCAAACCTGTCCATGTGGTGCGCGATGGTCATATAGGTCACGTGCGGTTCCTGACATGAGTGTTTAACGTCTTATCTATTAATTAGCTTGTTTGGTGATACGCATATATTTCTGTAGCATGTCGAGAAAAACCATACCGTTTTTGTTTTACTTCAACTGAATGACATAAATAAGAACAGGTTTTACTTATACATTTGATTTGATTTGATTTGATTTAAAGCTTAGTAGTACCTTTTAATTGGAAATTAAGGGTTTGCCTGTGATGTATGGGCTGGCTAGGTGAGCATATTCCTCTAAAAAGTATTTGTAGTCAAAGATGCAAAATAATACAATAGAAAATTTCAACCATGAAACATCCCAATGCTCCTTCACATGTATCTGATTATATAATCATATATAAAATCTTAGACTTGGAAAGTGGGAATCCATTTCGATTTACAATCTTTAAACAAATATGTTATTAGATCCTATAATTAATTGATGTTGAATCTAAAGTACTTGAATTCAATTTAAAATCATTAATTAACATCTTACATGAATCAGTGTCAATGTTAAAGTTAAAACATCTTTAATTTGATCCGACTTGTTATGTAACCATCAGTAGGCTAAACCATGTGTTTACCGTCAATAAGATTGGTCGGTTCATGCGCACCAGAGTGCATTAAAGCGAAGAATTCAGTATTCTAGCGGAACATTTCTCTTCTTGCAATGGCTCTGTGCTCTTTCTATTGATGAATTCATATGTGTCTATTGTGAGCAAATTGTCAACATAATCGTCGATGAACGCATGGTTATGTTAAGGTTATATTTGGTACAAACTTCAAAAATCATAAAAATTTCTAGAACATACATTGCATTCAAACACATATCAATACTTAATATGGGCCATTCAAATCATCATATTATGTCACTAACAAAAGATTAAAGAAGCCAATCAACAAAGATAATAAAAATTAATTAGTTTTATTCCAATATGATAATACCCACATAGCTTTACAACATTTTAATTAAAAAAAGACATATTACTTAATAAGAAAAAAGAAAAACAAAATCAAGGCATACAATCTTTGATTTTAACATACACACACAGCTAACTTAAACCACCAACATTAACCAAACCTAAAGGTACAACAAATCAAAGCACAACCAAACCAAACCTAATACTGTAACATCTCAGCAGCAGCATACATCAAGTTCCATGGATTATCAAACTCAAAGAGCCCAGTAGTTCCTGTATCATTGGTGCAATGAGTGGTTGTACAATTGTTACTCATGAGATTGATAATTTGATTAAGGTAATCCAACCTCTGGCTAAGCTCATCCATCTGGGCGCTAAGAACCGAGTTCTCCGCTTCCAATTTAAAATACTGCGGTGTGGTGACGTTAATAGCCGCCAGAATCTGCCCGTTATGTTTCTTCATCTGGTTGATCTGATCAGCCAGATCATTCAAATGCTTCTGTTTCCTCATCCTTGATTTCCGTGCTGATTCGCGGTTGGATTGCATCCGTTTCCGCTTCTTCTGATCCATCAAATCCGATTCGGATCCCGAGTTTTGTATCTGAGACGAATTACCACTTGACGTAGCCATACCAACTTTTTTTTAAATATTTTTTTATTATCGTTGTCTAGTTTCTTACTAGATAGTTTTTTTATAATATAGCTGACCTTGGAAAAAAAAGTTAATTCAAAGAATTTAGGACTTAAGAGACGAACCGAAAAGAAGTGTTTAAAGGTAACTAGTTCATGAGAAGACGTAGAACCAGTAGAGGAAGACGACCGATAAGGATTGAACGAGGTGGGTCCGGCGACGAAGGGACGAGTTAATTGTAAAGCCGGACCGGAGGATTTCGCTGAGAACAGGAGACATTAAAGTGTTAATAATATCGAAACATACCCGAGTTTCGAAGTGCGAAAATTGAAGTTAAATGAACGACTGATTTAATGAAGATGAAATAAATAAAGGAATGAAATGGAAGAGGTTTTAGAGGGAATGAAGAGAGGTGAATAAATAGATGGAAATGGAATTAAAATAGTGGGAAAAGTTGGGGGAAAAGGAAAAGCGAGTGATTGGGAGGGAGGGTGATGAGTGGCTTCCACAACAAAACAAAACAAGATACAACTGGTGGTGCTGCAAAAACCAATCAATCCTTTTGTTTTGGAACCAAAAACCAATCAAAATTATAAGAGATTAAATTAGGGATGACGAACGAGTCGTTTATGATGTTTGGGATTGAGTTTGAAAAATGCTTAATAGTTTATTGGTGTTTTTAAAAAGCCAAAAAATTAAAATGTGTTTGGCAATCACAAAAAACTTTCTTATTTTAGATTTTTAAAAGGATTGAAAAGCATTTTTCCTAAAACCCCAAATCCTGATTTTTCATAATGACTTTTTGAAAAAGCTAATAAGCCAATAAATATTTTTCAAACTCAATTCCAAACATGCCCTAAATTCATCTGGAAGCAACTCATGTTTAATAGTGTTGGATATTAATAATAACAGCAATGCCTTACTTTTTTATCTTTTTATTATTTTTTTTACAAAATGTCATTGCCACCATAAAGCCCCAGGGTCAACGCCCATTTCTTGGATCGGGAGGCATTGTGGATTTCTTATTTTGGCCTTCTTGTAGAACTTTTTGAAAAGTTAAAGGATGTTTAGGTGTTCTTGATATGAGTGAAGTAGGATAAGTTATAACTTTATAATCTATGACTTTTTTATAAGTCATAAGGAGACCAAAATAAAAAATCCCAACACCCCATTGTTGTGTGAGGGCTTAAAAGAGGGATATGACCAGGGGAAGAAGCCCCGCAACAGATGCTTTAAGTTAAACACGATACATGTAAATCTATAATTAACTAATGCTTGATAGTGTTAGAAAATTTACTTTGATTTGCGATGGCAACCCTACTAGTGCACTCCTCCCCGCCCTGTTTCTCGCCAAATCAGCTTCCTCCAGCCCTACTTCAACTTCCGATCATTCTGTCCATCCTAAGAGGGATAAATAGATTAAAAACATATGTGTGTTATTTATTTGTTTGTTTATTATGATATAATATGCTTAGTGAAATGAGTTCTACTTGTAAATTTGAACATGAGGTATTTATTTGAAAACGATTAATCTAAACATGATGCACAAAATCTAATTATTTTTGTATTAGATTTATTATGTGAATCCTGACGTTACTTTTCAAACTATAAATACATTCACGATTTTATTCCTTTAAATAACTAGCATTATAGTTGTTTAATAATGTTGTATTAAATAAGATGACACTTGGTAGAATGACGGTAGAACGGGTATGGGTAATTAGGCTGAGGGGTGTGGAGCGCGAGAAAGGGGGCGTGAGGCCAGCCGCTCGCGCCCCGGGGCGCGAGCACCACACCACCGAGGCGCGAGAGGGGCGCGAGAGGGGCGCGAGCGCGGAAAAAGAGGCAGGCACAAGAGGGGTAGCGCTCGTGAACGGCATGGGAATGCGTAAATAGAGCCGTTGGGCTCTTTGTTTATTAAAAAAAAAAAAATTTATGATGTTGGGAACTCACCAGAGATGACATTGGAGGATAAAACAAGTGATTCGAGCTCCGAACAGTTGAAAATAGAAGGTGGTAAGCTGCCATTTAAGGAGTTGTTTGACAGATCAAGTGAACGGAGATGTGGAAGCATTGCTAAATCTTGAGGAAGTGAGCCAAGAAGGTGGGAGTCTGGAAGGATTAAGCTGGTGACTGCGAATGACTCGGGTGAACCCGACCCGGATAAAGGCAGGCAAGTGACGCCTGTCCATGAGCACTGCCGTCGGAGTTGAGAGCCGAGACTGGAGAAGTGAAAAGAAATGAGAAGAAAAGGAAGAAGAAGTTGAAGAAGATCATGGTTAATGATTGGTGGTTAATGATCAGAGGTGCAGGTTAATGGTGGTATTTAGGTGATGGTGAAAGGGAAAGGAAGAGGGAGAAGGTAAACAACTGTGAGCATTGTTGTTCCGGTGAACTAAAAGGTGAGGGACAGACAGACAAAGCATTCCCCTTTTTTCTTTTCTGTTAAGTTTAAAGATCATATTATGAGTTTTTATAATAATTCGTTTTTATAATAATTCGTTTTTTTAATACATTTATAAAAAAATAAAAAAAAAACCGCTCGCGCCCCCTCTCGCGCCCCTCCACACCATGGCCCGGGGCGCGAGCACCACAACCAACACCCATCTTATCAAGTTTCTCTCTCTGCCACACGTCACAATATTATTGGCTGGAGCCCCCACTCGCGCCCCCTCTCACGCCCCCCACACCCCTCAGCCTTACAGCCATGCGCCCATGTATCTAATTGTTAAAAACCATGCTCGTATTCTAATAGGGGAGGCAATTTCTTCCCGAGACATTTTTTAAGGTTTCAGTTTCACCTATTATACTATTATTTAATATGCATCTTTAGCACACTATATTTTTAATAATATTTCACTATCACTTTTTTTTTAAACTTTTTCTTCAATATTCTTTTCTTTCTAGTTCTTAGACATAGCAATACTTAAATTCTTTCTCAACACTGCGATATAATTTTATTGAAACCTGATTTGTATTCAAAATCAAGCTTTTTTGATTTCATAAACGGCTTTCACACATGTTTGTAACAAAATAAAGCATTATTTTTCTATATCGCAACGCACTTTTCTAGATCGAAATTCGAAATTCGAAATTCCCGCAGCTACAACTTCAAGTAGCTTATTTATAATAGGTAATTATGTAGTGTTCATTAAATATAAAATATGCAATTATTAATTTAGGACGCGTTCATTTCATTTCATGGAATTGAATGAAATTGGAATTTGCATAGGATTTGGAATTGGAAAGAATTGGATTTGGAATATAAACATTCCAATAGGTATTGGAATTTGAAGGACTTGAAATCCCATTCCATTCTTGATGTGTTCGTTTGACAAAAGAATTATAATCGGTTTTTTTTTTAACGAGGATGACGGTTGAAACATTTTAGTTTTTTACTTGAGTTATGATTTTTTTATTATTATTTTTGAATATTTTTTTGAGGGGTTTTAAAAACCCTTTCAAAAAATAATAAAAAAATTCATAACTCAAAATATAAATCGAGAAAAAAAAGTAAAAAAACTAAAATGTTTTATTCGTTGTTCTCATTAAAAAAAGAAAAAAAAGAAACTCGAGAAAAGATTTTAACGAATTCACTTGAAATCCTCCACATTTTGGAAGGATTTAGAATCCCTTTATTTAAAGAAATTGAATTCCAGTTCCAATTTCAATTATTTGACAACCGAACACACGATTTTAGATTCCCACGAATTACGATTCCAATTCCAACGAAACGAACACGCCATGTAATTGGATTTTAATTCTAATTCCTTTGAATTCCCACGAATTCTATAAAACGAACACGCCCTTAGAGAAATACAGTACATAGTAAATTCGATAAGCATATAAAATAAACATTCCATAAATTTACCTACTATAAAATATTAATGAACTTATTATTTATTTATTGAAGTACGGTCTCACGTCTTTTAGCATCATTTGGACACAACTAGCTTGTGAATTGTAAACCTTAAAATACACGATTTTATCATGTAACCATTTATATGAGATTTTTTAAACCCTCGGTTATAATTAAAATGATAGATCTATCACATAATATTCTTTAAAAAAAATAAGGGCCTCATAAACTATTATTATCAATATTTTGCACATTCGATATTTTAAAAAAGATGATGTTAACTTCAGTGGAAGTAAATCAACTTATCTTATGGTGCTACTAAACGACACCAAAAAATTAATAATTGTACTTAAAAAAATCATTTCGAACAAACAAGATGTACAGCGCAAATATATAGTTTAATAAACACATATATATCTTATTTATGTGATGATTGAAGGGTCCATTAAAGGGCACAGAATGCCTGAATGTGTGCTTCAAAACAAATTTTCAAGTTTAAATTCTTATAAAAGAATTTATATTAGAATCCTTGATTGTGTTCCTGGCCCGAATCAACATGAATGAAGCGTCAAAATCTATATTGACGGCTGATATCTCATCTCAGAAAGGCTTATTCAGATAGTTTCAAACATTATTTTAAAAAGGTTTATATGGTGTTGATTAATGTGTATATACATACGAGTCGGTGTTTTGATGATTAAAGTGTTCTTATTTCTTTATTATCAGTCAACTACAAATTGATGATTAAAGCATTATAATTGTGTGGGTCGATCAGAATTCAGATTGCCTAATAGATCGATTATTATAAGAGTTGGGCCTTTACATGTGTCACATGATTAAAATGTTTATTTACATTAAAAGAGTTTGTTGTTCTAAATAAATTTTATATTAAAGATATGATTAATAAAGAAAAAATCACTTCATAGAAATCAAGTTTTCTAATTATTTAATTATTTAACTTAAGCACTCAAATAGTCAAATCTATCTTTTAACAAGGAGTACAGTAAAATTAAGAGTTATGGGCAAGTTGTTATTTTGGCATGTGCAAATTGATATGGAACCATATATATATATATATCTTTATGGAAATCTACATATATATGAAAAATAACTTTATGGATCATATATGTCCCCTCTTACCAACATAATAATCGCGTGTAAAGGGAACCCATCCTGATCATCGACCTTTTGTTGTACATGACTTCCTTCACCACAAAGCTCTGCATGAACCCACCCCACTTTCCTTCATAAAGTTAATTGCTTGCCATTAATCTCAATGCCAACTAGTCAACTAATTAACAGTCTAGCACATACTAAGACTCACCGCAACACGGAGTGGCCAATAGCAGCCGTTTCTAGCTGGCACCCCATTGGTGGGGGCAAATGGCCAAATGTAAAAGTCTTGCCTAGGAGCTACGCCTGCGTGTTGGAGTTGCATGTCATGAAGGCCATTCACATGCGGGTTATGGTGGGCACATCTAATAAGAAAAAACTTTCTTTTTTGTGTGGTTATAAATGGAGTGTTGTGGGAAGAATGGATTTAACAGCATTGGAGGTAAAATCTGAATGTGGGAAAAATGGAAAAAAAGAAAAAAAAAATCTAATGTGATGGCTAACTATATATGTGTGTTTGTGAGTAGAATGAGTGTTAACGATGTGGGTATTGTGTTATATTAGTTTACATGGTCATATGTGTTATATAACAATTCTAATTATGTTTCATGTTAAGAAAATTTTGTTTTTATGTTTTGATTATTGTACAAGGTTTCTAAATGTTTTTGGGTTTTTGACTCCCGATATACTCAATTCGCATGGTTAAATATGTGTGAGATATACTTTCAGGAATTCAAGTACCAGATAAAAAGCTAAGGTTGCCCAAAAAGGTGAGCATGGAAATTAATCAAGTTGGTGCAGTAGTTTTATTTTGTCATTTTGGGTATGTTTGGATGTATAATTACGTTTACTACATTTATCTTTCTATTTTGTTATTAGAGCCTTAAAACGAACGCGGGGTCGGATGGATCCATGTAATTATGACCTTAAGAACGCTTAAAAGCACCACATATTTCCTCCCTTTTTTTATAGAGACCGTCCATGGCCATGTATTACGCTCATCCAATCATCCATCTATCATTTCTATCTCCTTCACATTGGTTTCACGTCCGTAACAGGTGGTAGAGATGCTATAAAGTGTGCATCTTATATTTGGTTGTTTATTTATTTACTTATTATTATTATTATTATTATTATTATTATTATTATTTATTTTTTTTTGTTGTTGTTGTTGTTGTGGGGGTGTTGTGCTATTCTAAACGAAAAAGAGTTCTAATAATCAAGTTGTCAGTGAATATCGACTAAAATATGTTGGTATGTATATATATATATATATATATATGTATGTTCTAATAATCAAGTTGTCAGTGAATATCGACTAAAATATGTTGGTATGTGTATATATATATATGAAGGGACCATGCATGCATGTATGAAGGGGCACAAAATATTTGGCTTTATTAAAGATGAACCATTCATGCATGCATGTATGAAGGGACCATGCAAACTTCAAGATCTAATACTAGTAAAAGAAGATATCCTTCTTCGACTCTTTAGCCTTTTTCATACCGTACGTAAAACAATACTTGAATTTCTCACAAACTTTTTTTTTTTATTATTATTATTATTATTATTATTATTATTATTATTATTATTATAAGGTTAGAAATGTAACCAAAGATTTAAAAAAATGTATTTCACAAAGTTACATATACGCAAATTGTACATTACATATATATACCTTGTATGAGATATATATATGTAACTACGTATTTCATTTTATTCTTTTACTCATTTTTACGTTTCTAATCTTATAATCTAATAAATGAAAATAAAAAAAACGAATTGATTTGATTAGCAGTAGTTTTTTTCGTAACTTTGTGTTTTTCTCATGAACCCTCACACACACATATAACGGATGGATAATGAGAAACTCTTCTTACCAAGAAAACTATAAAATTGTATACTACATACATATAATACTACTACTATATGTGTACGTAATATGTTCATAAACATGCACACATGCAGCATGATGATTTATACGAGAAGTTAAGTTACAGCAAAAAGTGCGAGAAATTAATCTGGACCACTCATTTAATTTTTAATTTTACATCATTAAATATATATGAAAAAGGTATTAAATTAAATTAATATATATATATATATATATATATATATAGGATCACACTAGTTACATCTCTAACTTTTTTTTAGAATGGCGACTTTCTTGTATTTAGTCTAGTGCACTCTCCAAATTTTGAGAGCCTTGATGCCCCACTCTGGCCAGACTATGTTGTCTTAACCGGGCTTACGCTAGCTTCAGAGTTTGGCTTAGGCGTTCCCCCAAGAAACCATACCGTCGACTGCCACTTGACAGTTGTTGTGCCATCATAATAGCATAACTCTCTAGTGTGTAATATATGGTGGGACGAAAACCTGGGTGGGCTTTGTGTTCGAACTGATAATGTTTGCACAAGGTCTAGCTCAAATCCTTCATTGTCAATATCCACAAAAAAATAACATAAGTAGGATTCGAACTTGGGTCTCCACTGAAGAACCCAAACCTCCTCTACCACTAGGCCACAAGTGGGAAATAGTTACAACTCTAACTAATATAATTAATCAAATCACAATAATTAAAAAATTAAAAAAATCAATAAATCCATAAAACAATAAATTTATCTTTATAATTCTTTTCCATATCTTTTGATTTCGCATGCACTACTCGACTATAATTTCTTCCTACACCTCTTCAAACTTTTTCTACATATCTTTAACTTTTTTATACACGTCTTACTTTTTTTCCTACACATCTTCAAATGTTTCATACGCATATTCAATTTTTTCCTACACTTCTTTAATTTTCTCATACACATCTTAATTTTTTTCCTACACGTATTTAATTTTCTCATATATACACATCAAATTTTTTCCTACAATCTACAATTTCGTTGTACATTTTTTTCGTTCTACTTATCTTCAAATTTTTTCTACGCATATTTAGTTTCTTCCTAGACATTTTTAAATGACCCAATTACAAATTTTGTCCTTTAAAAAAAGCCAAATTACGGTTCGTGTCCTTTCCTTGCAGGCGGTGTCCTTTAAACTTTTTTTTTCTACACGTTATGTCCTTTACGCTAACTGGGTTAGAAAAACTCAGTTAAATGCCCTCACGTGAGACGCATGTGAGGGCATTTTTGTCTTTTTGCCTACCCTGCAACTTCTTCTTCTTCAGATATGAACACCTCTAAATAAACCCAGATTCCGGTCAAACTCGCCAAGGGATCACCACCGCCACCATAGCTCCGCCACCAGCCACCGCCGGAGAACCCATAAACCCAGATTCCGGTCAAACTCGCCGGAGAAGACACAAACCCAGATCCATCTTCCAGATCCAACTCGCCGGAGAACCCACAAACCCAGATCCATCTTCAACTAGAACCCGATTCTCTCTCTTGACCAGAATGTAAGCACACCATAAAAGCAATTTCAATTTACTGATTTTTGAAAAATATAATTGTTTGTGAAACAATTATATTTACCCAATGTCCAAGTCGCTATCGTAAATTAACAACCCGATTCTCTTGACCCGATTCTTTATACCCAATGTCCAAGTCGCTATCGTAAACCCTAGATCACCAAACCCCATCTGGGTCGTTCCAGATCTTCAGATCCGGCGACGGGGCTGTTCTTCGTCACCATTCGCCGGCCGCCATCATCGTCTTGTTCCCCGCCCACAATAGCTTCACTGCTACATCTTTCTTTCCTAATCTCGTTGTCACCATCTCCGCCGCCTGAAGCAGATATGAAGATGGTAGCGACTGTTAATAACAGAACCATCTCTACTGCCTTAATCGGAGACGAGAACGATATGAACCCTAGGGGTGTGCTGATGGCGGTGGGGGGGGGGGGGCGATGGTTGTTTAACCCTAGGGAGGATGATTACGGTGGGGATATAAGGAAGCCCCATGATTGTTTTACTAGCTGTGTGAGAAATTGAAGGAAATGGGAGGTATGTATTATATTAATGGTGGTATCGGTCGGAGCGGGAAAAGAAGAAGAAGAAGAAGAAGACGGCGGTGGTGATGTAGGTGACTGGTTGCAGGTACAGGTGAAAAGACAAAAATGCCCTCACATGCGTCTCACGTGAGGGCATTTAACTGAGTTTTTCTAACCCAGTTAGCGTAAAGGACATAACGTGTAGAAAAAAAAAGTTTAAAGTACACCGCCTGCAAGGAAACTTAGAAAAGGACACGAACCGGTTTTTGGCTTTTTTTAAAGGACAAAATTTGTAATTCTGTCTTTTTAAATATCTCATACACATCATAATTTTTTTTTCTACACATATTTAATTTTCTCATATAAATCTTTTTTCCCCTAGACATTTTCAATTTCTTCGTACACATTTTTTTCCGTCTTATACACCTTCAAATTTTTCCTACGCCTAAACAAAAAAAAGTATTTACCTATTTGTAAAAAACATCCGAGGATGAAGACTATATTAAAAAATGCCATAAATTTAAAACCTTTTTCTTTGCAAAAAAAAAAATTATTGTCTTTTATTTAATTGAGCAATCGATAATAAAGATGTTGTATTTTGGCTTAAACATCATAGATTTAAAAACCTTTTTACTTTAAGAAAACATCAAGAAATCTCATACTTAAAAATAAGTATATTCAATGAAAAAAGATGGTAAAATGTAACTCTTGCAACATAATTACAATAAATAATAATTTGTAACTCACAAATCTATCTAAACTACCCTTTTAATTATTTAAATGACTCTTGATATATTATTAACTAGTTTGAGACCCGTCTACCATACGGGCAAAGCCGGCCCAACTTTTTTGGAGGTCTAAAACGACCTTCAAAATTGAGGCCCTTTTAGGATCACGTAACCCTAGCAAATAAGTGGGTGGGGTCAGACCGGTCAAGACGACCCATTGAAACCACAATTAATTAGAAAAACGGAATCAACTCCAAGACAATGAGAACAAATTAATGTCAAAACTTTTATGGGTCGATCCATGATAGCCAAATGCTGTCTATTATCCAAAAACCTTATAATTTAATCATGTCTAGTTAAATTTCTTGAAGATTTTAAAGTCTGCCAAATACCAACATAAGGTGGAATTTATAGCCAAGACATTAGATTGCAAACTTCAATTAAATATAAAACAGTTTTAGACGTGTAAAGACTTGATTTTAAATACTGAAATGAGTGGAAGGCTGATGATTCCCTATTTCATTTATCCCTTCCCTTGCCATCGTTCTCTGTACAAAATATTGAGCATTCAAACCCTTGCCACGAAAACTTGGGGCCCCTTGAAATTTGGTGGCCCTAAGCTAGGGCTTTACTTGATTACAAAGAAGGGCCGGCACTGCATACTTGTAGTTTTTAAAAATACATTATTTAATAAATAATCAATATACTAAACCTATTAAACACTATTAATACATTGTCGTTGTACAATAGGTTTTAAAACATTTTTAAAGTAAAAGATTATTATAAATATCAAATATTTGAAAAAAAAGTAGGAAGTAAATATTAAATTAACAAATTTTGAAGCATAAATTTTAAGAATGGTAAATATATTTTAATATTATAAATTTCTTAAAAATGATGAAATTTAACGTAGGAGTGACAAGTAGCAATACTTGTAACTTTTGATTAGAGAGTATAGATGTAGATATAGATATAGATATACATATAGATTACAAAGTGATGGGGTTTCTTTGGATAAAAAATAGAGGCCGGAATGGAGGCTTTTCTTAGGAGGATTGGTGTGCGTTTCGAGTGTAATGGAGTCTTGGGGGTAGTGTTAGCTAGCTTGTCAATTTGGTTTTGGTGTTGTTTTGTTTTTCTTTTGACGGATGTTCTTTGTTTGCTTCTAACGTCTTGCTTGAAGTGTTAATAAAGTTTCTTTGTTGATCGTTCAAAAAACAAAAAAAACAATAAATATCACTATTCTTTCAACCATTGATTAATTAATATGAAGATTTATTTTCACACTTCTTGCAAAATACTTCTGAAATGAATCTTATTATATATATATATATATATAACGCATGTATTTTTTATGTATGTGTATATATTCAAATACAAAGACTTGATTTTAGAGAGCATAGAAAAAAAAAGTAAATTGTTGGTTAAAGTAAATTATGTTCCTAATTAAATAGATTCTTGCATTTAGTATTCTGATTTTATAATTATATCTAATATACTAACGAATTATAAATTTGAAAATAAAGTCGAATAAAAATATCAAGTTTCAACCACCAAGCAAATGAAGCACACACCTTGTATATGAAGTATTTAAAAATTATAGTTTACTGAGTCAAAAAATAGATGAAGTATTTAAGAATCATATATGAGTCAAAAAAATTGATGGAGTTATGACATAGTTAAAGGGCAAAGGCAGCTTGTTATTAAATATTAGGAGTTCACATAAAGATCAATGGCAATGCATGGTTCAAATTAATTTTCTTAAAATAAACAATTATTGATGGTATGATGCCATGCTTTAATTAAATTACATACATTATAGAAGTACCTAAAATCAAGATCATGACTCTTGAGGTCATGTATGATGTATGTATTCAAAGTAATATATTGAGGCGCAAGCTATCCACAATATATTAAAGCAATAGTGGGATCAATTCATATAAATTTATACCTACAAAGGCAGTAACTCTTAATACTTTCGGCCGGTATAATCATATAATTATTATAAGTCAATGAAATTTGATTTATTTTGCATGGTTGTGATATGATGAGATAAAGTTTGAAACTAAACGAAACTAAACAATTAAAAAGAGTCAACAAAATTTTCTTATGTGGTAATTCATACTTGGATTGAAGCTTTCATGTGCTCTAATAGGGGTTTCATGTACTAATTTGGCAATAGGTGGCTATCGAACCAACTATTTGTGATCATAAATTCTTTACAAGGGAACTAAAATCTTATTTTTGATCATATATTCTTTACAAGTTAACTATAGGTGGCTATCGAACCAACTATTATATGGTTTACTGGTTTGACCGTTCAGGGGTTATACTTAATAACCAGAGGCGAATCTATGCCTTGGTTACAGGGGTCGGCCGACCCCTGTGAATTTCTTCTTTTCAGTGTTATATATACGATAAAATTTCGTCCGACCCCTATGAAATTTGAACATCGACCCCCATAAAAAAAGCAAAAAAGAAAGAAAGGAAGGAAAAAGGATTACCAGAAAATAATTCCTGTAGAGCACAATGTGGTTCTTATCAGTGGCGGATCTTGAACGTGTAGTATGGATGGGCCGAAATTCACGAGAGCCAAAAAAATTGTTTTCACCTACTCCTATGTTTCAAGTCGGCAATCCGGTTCGGGTCGGGCCAAACAATAAAAACTTACTATATTCAATCAAATAACTCAAATACCAATTCAATAATTTAAATTTAAATTCAATCATTCAATTTCTTACGCAAATAATATGGATGGGCCGGACTCAAATTTCAAGGACGAATTGATATATCTCACCAAAACGTAAACACACAATAACTAATATTGGATAACTCTTAATATTATATAGAGGAAATAAAACTCAAAAACCCTTATTACACATAACTCGTGTTTCTCTAGATGAACCCTAACTCGGTTGTATCTCATGTGTGTTTCTAATGTCTAACAATAACTCGGTTTATATATACTAACCTAACTTGCTTGCAAAGACATTACCAAATATAATAAAACCCTAATTGCAACCTCAAATAACCCATTACATATTAATGAATCTCACGGGCTCAATAGGTACGATCCGGTGATCTACACGTGGCAGGCCTATTAAGATGGAAATTACATCCAACAAAATCTGGGCTTATTTTTTGTATTGACCTTTATTTTTTAACCTTTCGTGGCTGGCCCGAACTCAAATAATATGGATGGGCCAGACTCAAATAACATGGATGGGCCGGACTCAAATAACATGGTTTGGCCGGACTTAATAAATATAATTTTTTTAGAATTTTTCGGTAAAAATACACTAATAAACGAAAAAGATGATGGGGTCGTGGCCCGGTTTGGCCCAATAAAAGAACCGCCCCTGGTTCTTATGACTGGTATTAAACAAATTAGAAAGAAGAAGATGAAGTGCGGAGTTTTTCTTCATTGTTTATTTTTTAATTATATTGGAAAATGAGCCTAATGGACAAGATAGGCAATTTATTGCATTACATTTGTATTTGTTACACACTTACACGTTATAAAAGACCAAAACGAAAATAAAATGCTTTTATCAAATGAGTTAGCATTATACTTGTTTTGTTTTATCTTTATGCTTATTTTATTTAGTGGATATATTGAATTTTATTTTAGTTTTTTATTTAACGTGACTTTACTTATTGACTATATTAAAACATATCTTTTTTGTCACATTTTAAATATTTTTATAGATACAACCCAATTCATAAATATATAAAAGGTGTGCTTTATGTATGCAAAACACTTTGTCATGTGCATAGTATAATTTAATTTAGCTGCTTCTATGACCTGATTTGACTTGACCTGATCTGGCCCAAACGGTCAGAAAACCGAATCCCAAAACCTTCGACCCTTGTGAAAAATATTTCTGGATTCGTAGCTATAAATAACCCTATAATGTCATAATTAAATTTAGTAAATATTTAAACAAATGCTAAATTTCAAATAGAAAATGCAAATTAGAAAATAATAATCAAAATTCATATGTATTCCTTATGTCTCTTGTTAAATTTTTTAAAAACGTTACAGCTACACTTAAATTCAAGTTGAGTTAGTTTATAAAACAAAAATAATTACACATGCAATATCAGAGGTTTGGTTTCCACGAGTTTCGCCACAATAGTTTGGAACATATAAATATTTGGCCCTCTACTTTTAAGCTTTGCATGTATGCTCTTTTTTTTTTTTTGCCCTTCAACTTGAAGTTTTGCATGTGTATGTTTTGTGCGAGTAAAGTGCCAAAATCGTCATTTTGGTTTGGTCAGCTTTGCGATTTTGTTCAAAAAGTTTAATTTTTGCGACGGAACCATTGAGGTTTCCCAATTGTTGTCAAAATCGTCCAAATCACTAACTCCGTTTAATTTAATCGTTAAGTTAATGGCAAAATTGTCCTTTTATATAGTTTATTGCTTTAAACAAATATTAAAAAGAAGAGTAAAGTGTCAAAATCATCAATGTGGTTTGTTTATTTTTACGATTTTAGTCCAAAAAGTTTATATTTTGCAATTGGGCCATTGAGGTTTATCAATTGTTGCCAATATCGTCCAAATCGTTGACTCGGTTACCTTTTAACGTTAGATGAGGGGAATGTTTGTCTTTTTATATAGTTATTTAAAAAATATAAAAATCAATAAAATACAGTAACAGTGAGTCAATTAGCCGGTACTGGTAGACGAGATCAAGTATCATGACAACCATTTTGAAACCTCCATTTTCAAAATCCATTCTCTTCCATCTCTACTCAACTATTTGAACCTAGGTCTGATTACCATCGATTTCGATTGGCGGTTGCGTAACAGGTCACCGGAATGGAGCTTACCAGCCCTCCTTCCGACGACATATCCAACCTACGGCGGCGGAGATAAAACACCTATTCATTGTCATCATCTATGTCTTCCTGCTCAGATCCGCCACTCTTTGCTCAGATCTACTTTATCTCCGATTTTCTAGAGTTAACAAAGGTGGCGGTGGTGGCCCGCGATGGTTGTTGTGGCTGGCAGATGAAGATGGTGGCCGGAAATGGTTGCGTGGCTGGAAATGATTGCAGCTGATAGGGAGATGGTGACCGAAATGATCGCCGGGAAAAACCTTATCTCTGGTGGTGGCAACTGTATTAGTGTGTATCGGTGTGGGTGCGGAGTATATTAGGGTTTAGTAGTTGAAGAAGATGAAGTTGGATGGTTGGTTGGTCCTACTAATATTAAATATTCAAACATCTTGCTCAAATTCTTGATTTCGGAAGCAGCCGTGATATGCTAAAAGTAGTTATATAAAATCTCGCTAATCTAGATACTAAGTAATAAATTCTAAACACTTAAACTTAACTAAACTATTAACCGGCAAGTGAACCGGTCGACTCTAGTACAGCTAAGTTAGTCCGGATATCGAACCCACAAGACTCTTCAAATTACGTTAACTAGCTAAATTTAGACTTAACTACAGACATGACTATTTATTTATTATTATTGGGGGGTTTTTTTTAACTAAAAACTAATATTAAATTAATCACTAAGACTTAAAGACGACTTAAACCTAGATTTAATTCAAATGATGACAGGCTACCTAGGCTAGAATCCCTCATGTATCAATTATCAAATAGTTGGAAAATGCTACGTTATGGAACTGGGATCTTAAATTATTCACTTAAAGAAAACCCGAACAGGACCCCTGACCCTTATCAAGAAGATACCTATGGATTTCTATTAAGTTCTTAAAAACACCAGTTTAATTAGGCTCGCTTATGGTCGCTAATTTATTTTATGACAAGTACCTCTATAAGAAATCCTACCTTACAGCGCGGAAATCAAAGGTAGTTTAAAATATTCACTCGACTAGATAAACAAGGCTGAAAAATCAAACCTAGATGGACTCCTTACGAATAACTAAATCTAGCAATCTTAAACAACCAAGACTTATCATATAATTTATCACCTTACAGCTATTTAGATTAGCAGCACACTTAGGTCCATGGCCGACCGGGGCATAGGGCAAAGCGGACGACCGGCCGGTGCACTTAATTTTCAGGGACACAAAATTAATTGAAACGTATAAGGTTTAAAAATCATTATTGCGATTTTATAAAAATTCCGACTGGTTCGGGATCGAAACGCACATTGTTATACCACGTAATGAACGATGATTAATGTTTCTCCGTTATAGTCTAAATGCTTTACGAGATTTAACAGATTTATAACGTACGTTTTAAGGCGTTTTTATGGTCGCCGGATTCCGGCTGTTGCCGGAAAAGCGAGGTCGGGGATGACGGGGTGGGTTTAGGCTGGGTAAAAAAACAAATATTATATATTATTTTAAATATTTTACACTTAAGACCCTTGTAAAATCAAGTTGTTTTAAGAAAGAAAATTAAAGTAAAATTACAATCTGCGGTGGCGCTCATATATTGTACCGGGGTGTTCGACTGTGCGCATGCATGATGGCGCACTGTTGCTTATGGGCGCGGAATGGACGTCACTAGTGGTGTTGGAAAGCCAGAGCGCTTATATGGTCCGCAATGACGCGCGGTGTTGATTCACGCCAGGGCTCATGGATGGCCGCGCAGTGCAGGTCCGCGGCGGCGCACATGTATGGCGCCTTGATGGCGGAGACAGCCCCGACGGAGCTGAATAGAAGAAGGAGGCGGAGTCTATCTGGCCAGCACTGTTCTGATGAGATTTGTACAAGACATCCCTGGATGACAAGACAATTGAAGCTGGCCAGCACCATCCTTTTTTTTTTGTAAGGTAGCAGATCTAAAAGCTCATTTTTTGCATTACGAACTCGTATATGAAGATTTCTGCGCCGGATCTTGGCTGTATTGCCGGAAAAAATGCAAATCTTGCACCGTGAGAATTTTTGGCCACCGAAATAAAGTAGATCTGGTCGTCACGGTCAGATCTAATTAAAACCGTCACAGATCCGGAGCATTATTGTCCGAATCTGGTAGCTTTTTCTGAAAAATTATCAGATCTGAAAAGGTTTTCAGATTTATTTCACCATCTCGTTCTTCCAAAAAGCAGATCTAGAAGTCAAAAAAGGAGAGTCGAAGATGCGGCTCGTTTTCGATGTGGTCCCACGGATAGATCTGAGAACCGAGACGAAAATCAAGTCGTGGTTCGTTGCCGGTCCCACGGATGGCGCCAATGAAGAAGCACGAAACGTACCAAGCATAGTTCGGATCGTCTTCTACGGGATGATGTAACCAAATCTCGCTCTCCTCCGCTCAGATCTGCAATGGCTTTTGGGGGTGTGGAGGTGACTGCTAAGAAATCTCGAGGATCTCTTGTTTACAGACACAAAAATGGTTATGGTGGTGGCTCTTATTGAGAACAACAACCCTTAATAAGGAGGTGGAGACCTCCTTATATAGGGAGCCTCATGGCCACCATCATGGTATCCTAATGGGCCTAGCCCAGTTAGGGTTACCTCCACAAAACCCCCTCAGCCCAATAATATTGTATTAGTCCATATAATAAAATAAGCCAGACATAATAAATTAAGGTCGTAAGCCGGGTTTAGTACCATACCCCTACAATATATAAATTTAATATTGACGAAAAATAGGAGTATAAAGAGTTTGTTTACAATACTACTTGTCGATCTCAAAATTTGTTTAATACATCGTTTTAGCTCGTTGTCTCAAGTTTAGTAAAAATACTCCATATTAGCCCGTTGTCTCATAAAACCTTTAAAATAAACATATGAGCCACTTAAGAGTAATGTTCAATAAAAACTTAGTTCAAAGCACTTAAAAGCATAGAAAATATTTATATTATAGTATGTATATTTTAGGCCATATCAAGCCGCACATCATTCAGTGGCCCGTATTTTCCTTGTGAAAAACCCTTGGTGACGACAAACAAAAAAACTGGTACCGTTTCCTGCTTAGATTTGCAGAGAAGTAAAGATCATAGAAAAATATCTTAAATCCAAATAAATGGCAAAAAAAAAATAAAGAAATTCAGTCATAATTTTATCTGAACTCAAAGTGGAACGCTTGTTTAAATTTGGGTGTTCTTCGGTTCATGTGCTCCTTCGCCACTAGTGTCTTTCCTGATCTTCTTTTTATCTAATCATCAGTTAATACAGAGGGCATCAATTTCGTTTGGTGTTGGACCAATGTACTCAGATTGCTCAAGAAATTTAACAAGTCAACCCAAACATCTCCCAGTATTTTTCTTAGAAACTTCTTTCCCATTAAAACTGGTAGTTAAGACCAACATGCATTTCTTATTGAGTTATGAAGGTGTTCCAAATAACCATCAAACCTAAATTATAATTGGATCAATACGTCCCATTGAATTACGGATGAAGATGTACAAGTAGATTTCTACTTTCAAATATTATGAAGGATAGATATTAACTAGCATCTAACTTCATCTTCTTCAACTACTAAACCCTAATATACTCCGCACCCACACCGATACACACTAATACAGTTGCCAATCGAAATCGATGGTAATCAGACCTAGGTTCAAATAGTTGAGTAGAGATGGAAGAGAATGGATTTTGAAAATGGAGGTTTCAAAATGGTTGTCATGATACTTGATCTCGTCTACCAGTACCGGATTTTGAGGATGCTAATTGACTCACTGTTACTGTATTTTATTGATTTTTATATTTTTTAAATAACTACATAAAAATACAAACATTCCCCTCATCTAACGTTAAAAGGTAACGGAGTCAACGATTTGGACGATATTGGCAACAATTGAGAAACCTCAATGGCCCAATTGCAAAATATAAACTTTTTGGACTAAAATCGCAAAAATAAACAAACCACATTGATGATTTTGGCACTTTATCCTTTTGTGCCCCTTAAGTTTTGTTTCCTAAGTTTTGCATATATACATCTTTGGTCTCTAAACTTTTGTTTCACATTTATTTTTTGGCCTCAACTTTGGTAATAAACTTTGACATCACTACTTACATAGTTACATCTTTACTTTTTAGCTCCTTAGACTTTGGTACCAAACTTTTTCTACAAAAATTTTACCGTAACGTATCTAACCGAACCGGTAGCTTGCCGTCGTGTACTTGCCGCAATGCATGGTAGCTTTTTGTACACGTAATGGATTTAGCCCGTATCGCATAATGCTTTAATACAATTACTTGTCATTACTAGTTGTGAGCCTTTTTTCTTCCAAAAAAAATATTTTATTTTCTTAAAAAAAACAAAAATAAGAAACTTTATAGAAATAAAATGTATTTAAACCTTTATCTATTTGGTCATGCATTCAAATTGCACACTTCTCATAAAAATATTAAAAATTAGCTATTCGTTTTGTCCAACACTGAATCCAAAAAACCAAGAAAATAAAGAAAAAACAAAATATTTGGACAGACACATTAAAACAGGTTACGAGTTCAACTGCAGGCAGTCCAAAGTCCAAACTGGTTGTCGACCCATACATAGACGACTCACAAGTGTTGATCCGGACCTCGGTTCACCAGTCGTTCTTGTAAACTTAAACAGAAAACGTAATTTATATGAGCAAACGTAAACTTTATGAAAAATTTACCATTATATTATGCTCCCAATGTCCCAATGTTCATTGCATATTTTCTTGTAGTGTTATATATTTTATCATTTACTAATAAATAAATTAACACAGTGTGTTTCGTACTCTAGTGTCAGGATAATACTAACTTATTTTTTAAGCTTACAAAAGTTACACGCTAAAAGGAAAACTATTATTTCTTAATGACAGAATTACAAATTTTGTCCTTTAAAATAAGACGAATTACGGTTCGTGTCCTTTTCTAAGTTTCCTTGCAGGCGATGTACTTTAAACTTTTTTTTCCTACAAGTTTTGTCCTTTACGCTAACTGGGTTAGAAAAAGTCAGTTAAATACCCTCACGTGAGACGCATGTGAGGGCATTTTTGTCATTTCGTATGTACCTGCAACTAAGCCCTCTGTATCACTCTTCCCCCTCTTTTTAACCCAACCCCACCTTCAATCGATTCAATTCCCCGGCGACGCGACTCAATTAGGGCTTCAATTAGGGCTCGTGTCCGACGCGACTCAATTAGGGCTTCAATCAATTAGGGCTCGATGCGAAATTCAAATACCAGGGCTCAATTGATGATGGCTTACTGTGTTTGTGGCAAGGTAGCAGTTGTTCGAACTTCATGGACTGATAGAAATCCAGGTCGTCGGTTTTTCTCTTGTCCGGACATGGTAAGTGTGTAATTCGATTTAAGTTCCAGTCAATTGTTTATACTTCATGTTTCTCCTCTTTTCCAGACATCGGATTGCCCCTTTCTTGGATGGCGTGACCCACCAATGTGTGAACGGGCATTGGAGATTATCCCGGGCTTATTGAAATCGAAAAACATGGTTGAACAAAGTTTAGAGAGTTATAAAGAACAAGCAAGGAAGATGAAGAACAGATTGGTCATTAGTTGGATCATTTTCATTGCAATTGTAATTGCAATGAAAATGTAACTAGTTGACTGAATTTGAAGTTGTTGACTATTTGTATTTTGACTTTATTAGTTAATTTAGGACTTTATGCAGTTTAAGTATTATGTATTTTGACTTTATTTTGGATGTAATTTTAGATCCCTTTTAAGCAATGTATCATCAGTTTATTTTGGATTTAATTTGGATCTTTGGTTAGTTTATTTTGGACTTTTGGATGGATTGTATACACAATCTGCACATTGTGCACTATCTACACATGATGCACAATCTGCACATTGTGCACTATCTACACATTATGCACAATCTACACATTATGCAGAATCTGCACATCATGCACAATCTGCACATTGTGCACTATCTACACATCCATCTACAACATCCATAAACCAAGAGATGAATACTGCATAATATGATCTGATCTGATCCAAGGGCAAATAAGTAAAAACTGCCAAACCATTAAATTAAGTAAAATCTGATCCAAGGGCAAATATGTCCAAACCCTTAAAATAAGTAACATCTGATCCATCCATCTGCAGTTATGCACAACCATTACCATACCAGGAAAAACTTCAAAAACATGAAAAACTTAATACATCCATAACAACTTAATACATCCATACAAGTGTTTGAAAAACTTAAAATAAGTCCAGACAACAACTTAATACATCCATACCATGAAAAACTTCAAAAAAAGTCTAACAACTTAATCTGCAAAGACAGTCATAAAAATATCCATACCATAAAGTCATAAAAACTACAAAAACAGTCAAACAGTAGGCACATTAATCTGCAAAATTTTTCATGCATGATCTCTTGTTGTGACCCTTTTGACCACATGTCCCACAAGTGTTTGATCCTTTTGGCTTTGTCTTTCTCACTGCCTTCACTTTCTGGCCTTCACCCTCCACAGCCTTTCCCTTACCCTTTGCATCAACCTTTGACTTTTTCCTTGAACCACCATCTTCCCTTTCCACTGCTGACTTTTTCCTTGATTTCTTTGGCCTTCCAGTTTGCTTTTTTAATTTAGGAGCTGTGATCTGGATTGGGACTTGTGATGTGGGCCACATACTCATACCATTGATGGGATACACCTTGTAGCTATACACTGCCTTCCACCTATCCATTGTGTAAATTGGTTTGACAAATGTTTCTGGCCTGCCAACAGATCTGTCATGTGCACCCTTCACCCAAATACATGCCACCACATGTCTACAAGGTATCCCAGTTATCTCCCATCTCCTACATGCACATGTACTTGTGCTCATGTTCACTACACACTGATCACCATATGGACCTGTTACCTGATAATGATCCTCACCGTTCCAATGCACAGAGTACCTATCATCCAAATATGTAAACCATTCACATCATTTACAAGACAAGTAAATATTCACATACAACTCACCTGCTTGCTTCCTTCTTCACTGACTCCATAATTTGTGTAGCATATGGTGTTAGTAACCCTGATGACCTATCAATTACCTTCAACACAGTAACAATCTTCCTCATCACATATTCTCTGATGTATTCCAGCAATGTGATAATAGGCTTGTCCCTTCCATCTACCAGCTTTGAATTGAAACATTCACACATGTTGTTGGTCAACACATCAGACATTGCTCTACCTATTATAACAAAACACAACAGATAAAGGACAAAACTTGAAAGTTATGAGAGAATAAAGGATACAAAATTAAAAACTTACCAGAGAAGTGTGACATTGACCATGTTTCTGGTGGGATCTTAGATACCCAAAGATGATACCCAAAGATGACACCTTTCATAGTTAGAATCCCTACTATCATCAGTTCCACTTTCATCTGAACTTGAAGACTCATCTCCACTTTCTTCATCTGAAATTGAAGAATCTTCACTATCTTCATCCCCACCTCCATCCCCACCTCCATTGTAATCCATATCCACCTCATTTGTAGGCTGCACACCATATCCACCTCCATCCCCACCTCCATCTACATCACCATTGTAATCAATCTCCACCTCATTTGTAGGTTGCACACCAAAAGCATCCTCTCCAAACATAGGGTCAAATTCTGGATCCTCATGACATATATCAATCTGGTCTTGTTGTTCAACAACACCAACATTATTCTCTTCTTGAACATTCACATTTGCATCCTGTTTGTCTTGTTCCACAACTACCTCATTTGTGCTATCTTGCCATTCCAACAACAACATTTTCTTAACTGAGTTTGCTTTATCTAGTACGACCTTGCTTGCAAGAAACTCCTCATTTGTTATCTCTTCAATGGTAAACTTTGAGGTTGAGCAGAAGTATGTGTGTACAGAGGTGAACTCATGCTCAACATACACATTCATTAACTGATTAAAAGCTCCAATATACTTAGCAAATCCCCTAACATCATCATCACTTCCCAAAGCTCTAAGCCCCCAATCCAATTCTGAACCCGGTACTACATAATGGTAGAATCTAACCTTATCTGTAGGATAGGATAATTCAAGCAAGATTCGATCAAGCTCGTGAACTGAAAACTTGTCAATATCTAGCATGTCAACAAAATGGACAACGGCTCTGTTATAAACCCGTCCAGGAAATTTAGTGAAACTGCCACCATGGTGCATCTTGATCGTGAACAAATGTGGATTATTTACTATACAAACAAGATTAAACAGCTGTTAGTTAAATAAACCCAATTATAAACCCTAAAGTTTTAACTTACCATAAAACGCATCAGCATTTGATTGTTCATCAGCTTCACGAATGTAGAATCGAGGATGAGGAGGATCATCCATCTTACGTGTTTAAGTTCTGAGAATGATGTGCAATTGATTGAAGCCCTAATTGAGTCGCGTCGGACACGAGGGTTTAAGGTTTTTAATCGCCGGGAATTGATTCGATTGAGAGGGAGGGGGAAGAGTGATACAGAGGGCTTAGTTGCAGGTACATACGAAATGACAAAAATGCCCTCACATGCGTCTCACGTGAGGGTATTTAACTGACTTTTTCTAACCCAGTTAGCGTAAAGGACAAAACTTGTAGGAAAAAAAAGTTTAAAGTACACCGCCTGCAAGGAAACTTAGAAAAGGACACGAACCGTAATTCGTCTTATTTTAAAGGACAAAATTTGTAATTCTGTCTTTCTTAATAAAATAGTAGTAAGGAATCTTACATTATTTGACCAAAAATAAAAAATATTGAAGTCGGTCCTTATTCTTTCTCTGCATCTTTCTTCATTTATAACTAGATTAGAGCCCATGTTTCACACGGATAAAAATATAATTTTAAAGTGAAATCAAAACGTTGGTGTTAAATTTATTTTAAAAATAAAATATTTATACCGATATTGTAATATTAAATATTGTGTATTTAAAGATGATATTTATAACAAAATGTTGTCACAAAAACTAAATTTATAAATACAAAGGTTTGGTTGTAAAAGAAAATAAATAAAAATATATTATATTTTAAAATAAAAAGAGAAATGATGAACAATCTTAAATGGTTATGTTAAAAAGATATGATAATACAATGTGATATTATGAATATTATGGAAATGTTAACAATTAAGTATAATTTTGATTTTATACTTGAAGAGAAGTTACATTTATATATGTTAAGTCAAAAATTCTAACACAATTACCACTTTATTAGGGTTAGTAAGCACATTTGGTTTGAAACATGAGGTCTTGGGCTCGAAACCTGAATCATACAATAATTTGTTTTTCAAAATTTTATAAAGCCTTAGGGGTCATGTATGATATAATAGAAAATGGTGACATGGTATCTACTTGACATCCTATATGGAGTGCTTTTATAAAGCCTTAGGGGTCATATGCTATGATATTGATATAATAGGAAATTGTGACATGTCATCTACTTGACATCCTATGTGGAGTGCTTAGTTAAATGACATGTGGACAACTTGTTTTGCGTTAATAGTATAGTTAGATACTAACTATTATCTATATATAGTAAAAGAGACTTTTGGTGCCACAAAGTAGGTTCCAGAAGTTTTATATATATTAGATATTTGTAAAAGTATAACAACTAACTACTTTTGGTCCATTGGCTTTGGTTAGGTTGTTAAATGGTCTTTCCTTGACTTCCTCCCGGGTTTGACCCTTGGCTAAGACAAAGCTTTTTCTTTAGTTAGTCTTTTCATTTGTTATGATCAAACTGTTTTAATGTGGCGCCAGCCTTTTTTTTTTTTTTTTTTTTTGTTTTGTTTTAATTTTGGTAGGCCATTTTGTTTTGTTTTGTTTTTTACGTAACGCTAACTGACTGAACTCTTTTGTTTTAGTTTTGGTACCGTAATGAATGTGACGGAACCGACCGAAACGTAACGTTAATCGACCGAACTATTTTATTTAACTTTCGGTGTCGTAATGAGTGACGGAACCGACCGAATTTGCGTAGACTCACCGCCTCAACTCCTGAGTTTGACCAACGTCACCAAATTGGTCCACCTCAATTTATATCTATTTTTTTAGTTATGGTACCGTAACAAACATCATGGAAATCGACCAAATTCACGTACACTCACCCGCCTTGCTCGGGTTTTACCAACATCCGATTTTACTGACCGACACCACCTTATAGGCCCGCATCAATATTTATATTGTTTGTTTTTGTGTAGTCACCGTAACAAATGTAACCAAAAGCGTAACGAATATGCTGGAAACTGACCAACTTTGCATAGACTCATTACCTCAACTCATGACTTTGACCAATGTCTAGGTTTTATCGACCGATGTCATCTCATTGGCTCACCTCAATTTATATATATGTATTTTTGTTTTTACTTTTGGTATCGTAACGAACGTAACCAAACAAACTTTTTTTTAGTTATGGTATCGTAATGAACATCATGGAAATCGACTCACCCGTCTCAACGTCCGGGACCGACATTGCTCGGGTTTTACCAACACCTGATTTTACTGACTGACACCACCTTATTGGCCTGCCTCAATATTTATATTGTCTGTGTTTCTTTGTTTGCTTTTGTTCCGTCACTGTAGCAAATGTAACCAAAAGCGTAATGCACATGACGGAAACCGACCAAATTTGCATAGACTCACCGCTTCAACGCAAGGGACCGATAATGCTTGAGTTCTACCAACGCCAGAGTTTTACTTACCGACATCACCCCATTGGTCATCTTCGATTTTTATATATTTTTTTTGGTTTTTGTTTTATGTTCTGGTAGTGTAATGAATGTAACCGAAACTGACCGAATTCACGTCGAGTTAACGCCTTAACTCCCGAAACCCGCACAACGTGCGGGTAAATTACTAGTTATTAGTAATGTTCATAGTATTATCAATATAAAACTATTTTACTTTATATTGTTGGTAAAAATTTTCAATTATATATAATTAATTATATATGTTATTGATTTAGTGACATGCTAAAACTATTGTGTATATATGAAAAAGAATTTATATCAAAACTTTTATAAACTCTTTTAATAAAAACGACAAGTTTTGTGATTTATCACTCTAGTTTTGGAACTCATTTATAGATTCAACTCAAGTATTCAACTAATTAATCATCGGCCACTTTGGGCCTGTTCATGGGCTAGTGTGAAACTGGTCAATGCTAACAAGTGAGCCCACCTAGTGACATTGATAAATAAGCCCATTAAAGTTTGGTTTCAGAGCTGGCTCCGAGAGTCGCTAAAAATTTTCGGGCCGAAGACAAGTATAAATTCAGGTCTTAAGCAAAACATAAATCTGATAACTCACATATTAAAAATAATCGAGTATTGTATATGATTTGGATTTTGGGCCTGACTTATTGTATTGTTTAAACAAAACTTTTGATTAGACCTGATATAGTTTTTTTTTTAAATATATATATATAAATTAATTTTCGGGCCTCCAGGATGATCGGGCCTAATCGGTCGTCCATGTCCCCCATCCCAGACGGCCCTATTTGGTTTTAACTTTTAAACCAAGAAGAAATCTTGGTAAAGAAAACCACACACACACATAACATATTTACATAAAAGCGGTCCAGATTCATAATGCATTTAACAGCACAAACTAACAATGCATTACTACATCCATGCTTATTAGTTATTACATTCATAACAACTCACAACAGAACCTCTGCATTAGCATTAGCATTAGCATTAGCAGCAGCAACAGCTTCAGGATGATAATAAACCATCTCCTTCCACATCATCTCTCTTATCATCTCCTCCCCCCAATCTTCATCTATATCGAGATCCACCGGTACTTGACCCGGTGGGTCCATATTCGGGTCATGAAGTTGAGACATATACGGGTGCCGAAGCGCATCAAACACACTAATCCTCTTTGAAGGATCAAAAACCAACATCTTCTGCAGCAGATCAATCGCTAACGGATGCGCATGCGGATACAGTCTTGAAAACGAAGTCCCGGGCGAATAAGGAAGCGACTTTATAAAGTTTCTTGCTTTCGGGTTATCAATAAACTCGATATTTTCTTCCCTTTGACTTCCGAGTATGTTGACTATCAGCTTCAGTTGGTTGAGACATTCGGTTCCTGGAAAGAGCGGTTTTCTGCCAAGAAGTTCAGCAAAGATGCACCCGACAGACCACACGTCGATTGAGGTGTCATAGTTGTCACAGCATAAGAGGAGTTCTGGGGCCCGGTACCAACGGGTCACCACGTACTCGGTCATGAACTGGTCTTTACCCGTGTTTGTGCGGGCCAGCCCAAAATCACATATTTTTAAGTCGCAATTTGCATTGATAAGCAAATTTCCGGGCTTCAAGTCACGATGCAGGATGTTTATTGAGTGCAAATACTTCAAGCCTCGTAGCAGCTAACAAAAAAAAACCATCATGTATAAATAGACCCGTAATGTGCATACATTGATACATAGGGGTGCTAAACAGGTCGTTTTTGCGGATTGGCAAGTCCAGCCCGACATGAACCAGAAAGAACAGGAATCCAAACACGACACACATCTTCACGGAGACGACCCGTTTGACCCAAAAAAAATTATATCTTTATTGCTTTCACATATTAATACTTCAAATTTACATTTTTAAAACAGAAATACAAATGCATATTAAACAAAAATGGGTTAAACGAGTCTTAACCATGAACCCATTGGGTTGACATGAACACGTCCTTTTTAGCTAAAAGGGTTCATGGGTTTCACCGGAACCTGTGAATTTCGTGTTAGGTTCGTGTCATCTTTTCGTGTGGTGTCGGAAGTTAGCACCCCTAGTGATACACATATAAGTTAAAAGACTTAAGGGGATGTTTGGATCACAAATTCTGTTTATCCCTTCTTACAATTTTGAATATTTTTAATCTCATTTCACAAAAGGATAAAATCTGTTTGCTCATTTCAACTACTAATTCAACATACAATTAGAATTTGCCAAACACCAGATTAATTATCATACTGTAAATTTCAAACAGTAGAAGCAAATTCAAATATCTAAACTCTATAATATGTTTTAGTAAAACAAACATCCAAACGCCCCTAATTCTGTATATGCAATTCAATTATACCTGGAAGAGGAAATACTGGCAGTGATCATTTGTAAGAGCTTGTGACGACTTAATAATCTGATGCAGATCAGTATCCATAAGCTCATAAACCAAATAAACATCTTTAAAACTTCTTCTATGGATCGGGACCATGACATCTTTCAAACGGATAACATTATCGTGCCGCAAATACCGAAGAAGCTTAAGTTCACGCAAGGTTCTCAAAGCATCAATTCGGTTATCAAACGCGTTGTGTATTTTTTTAATCGCTACCTTTTCATTTGTCTCTCGGTTAACCGAAGAACAAACAATCCCATACGCGCCTCGACCGATGGGCTTGATGGGCACGTATTTCGTGTCGATTTCGAACAACGCTTTCCACATTGAAAAGTAATGTTTTCCTTCTGATTTAATCCCATTTGGTGGCTCAACTGGAGTTGCCATTTTTCTACATAAAGATAATGACATGAAGGTCAACTTGAAATCATTGACTTTTAGTTTCATCAAGATCAAGAATTCACAACAATTAACAAAAAATTAGTCATGAAATCATAAAAAACAATCTTTTTTATCCAAGATTGTTCAATTTCAACAAGATTCCCAATTTTACCCTTGGAACAGATTAATTCTAAACATATATTGATTCACAAATCAAATTACCCTATATAGAAGCAAAGAAATCAAGAAAATTGAAATTAAAAATCTAACCTTGAAATTGATCAGTCTCCAATCAATTCACAGCTGAAAACCAAAAACCCAATTCGATTCAAGCATATTTACACGCAAACATCACCTCAATTCATGGATTTCAGATGATCGGAAGATCTGATCTTGCAATTCAACCCATGGAAAACAGAGGATAATAAGAAGTGAAATTGAAGCTATAACTAAAGGAACAAGAAAGAGATAGATCTATTGGATCTATGAATACACGAGGATTATGATTATAGTTTGATTCGTTATCTGGTTGCAATCAGAAGCCGCATGGGCAGTGTGTTGATGGACCAGTGAAAAGAATAGGGATGGAAGATGAAATATATACTATATTATTATTGTCATATTATTATTATTATTATTATTATTATTATTATTAAAAGAATAATAAACATCCGTCACACTCAGATTTCTTTACCAAAGGCTAAAATATCCAAGCCAACAAATCATGTGTAACTTTTAATACTAGGGTATTGAAGTATTCAATCTTGGGTTGGAGATAATGTAAAATAAATAAGTGGTTTGTGGGTGAAGTTGGAAGGGTGAAAGTTTGGGGTTGTTTGTTGAAAGTTGGAATATTAAGGACTAAAAGTAGAAAGAAAGTGTAGACACGTTTCGGGGATATTGGGTTTATATTTGGTCCACACGTGTTTCAAAAATTGTAATTTTTGTATGATACAAGACCTAACATAAATTCGTATGGCTTTATTTTAAGCGGGCCCTAATCAATCTTGAGTCAAACAACTGAAAATGTTTAGTTAAACGGGTCATCTGTTGTCGATTTTTGTGTGTTAAGGAATTGTCCCATCTAATCCATTTATTTGCTTATCATAAGGGTGTGTAGGGGACTAGGGGCGGGCGATCTCAAATGGACCATGTTCTAGAGGGGTCCTAAAATTCTTATTTTTTTTTACGTAATTATATAATTCAATCATCTCCATATAGACTTTGAGGATAGGAAGCCTAAATCCAGGTTAAAGCATCCATAATAGGCTACAAATTTCAAGGACAAGTTCCATGTGGCATCAAGCGAACAAAGTGGTGGCAAACCCCATTGTTATGGATGTGGTTTGTAGGACAAGTCCATGGGCGGGGTTTGTGGTTGCGGACTTCCACCTAATTTTTTCATAACAAATCTCCATAAATCCATTTAAAATATTAAAATAATACACACACACACATATATATAAGGGAAAGTTAACGTACAAACTAAAAAATTGTGCTAAACATGAAAATCAAATAGTGTAATTATATATACAAGTGTAGTGTAATTATGTAATTACATTGTATCTACACCATAATTACACTATGTTGTATATATATAATACACTATGTGATTCTCACGGTTAGCATGCTAATTTAATTTGTATCATATATATATATATATATAGGGTAAGGTTAAAATGAAAACCCATTTGAGTTGTGAAAACCCGCGAAAACCCTATGTAACATCGTTTTTTTTTGTTACATGTAATATATGTTGTAACATTTAATACAAAACATCGAAACATCAAAAAAAAATGTTTTGCTATTTTTTAACATTTTTTAACTAATTTTTATATATGTTTTCAGGAGAGATAAAAAGTTATATTTATATTTACATTTTTTATTCACTTTAATTGTGAACTACAAGATTTAAACATTAATTAAAAACATGTGGTTGAGAATGTGTTTCTATAGTTTTCACAACTTAAGTGAGTTTTTATTTTATAACTAGCCTATATATATATATATAATTTATAACTTTGGCCACTAAAATGTGAAATTAGTGTGAGGGTGTTCTTGATGAGAGTTGACGAATAGCAAGGCCCAAGCAAGGAGAATCTAATTATTGTGAAGATTGAATCTTTGGTTTTTCGAGCATTTGGATGAAATTGTGTTATAACACCTCTAATAAGCATTAATGGTGTAAGAAATGTTATCAAACCATTTAAACATAGGTCCATGTTGAAATGACGGTATAGTGAATTTAGGTGATGTTTGGCAATGCGAGTTTACTCACTGAATTTTCAAAATATGTAATACGATATATTTTGAATTGTATTACTATTTATTATTTAATTTATATGAGTACGGTACCGATTTCATCATTGTTTCAAAAATATATTTGGATATAAGTTTGGTAAAATTATGAATACGAGATATACCTATTATAAATGTAGGTGGTATCATACCAAAATGATCGAAACTCGATATATGTTACATGTTTTGAAGAGTCATATTTTTGAAACACGTTCCATCCACAAATAGATATGATATGCCTTTTCGGTTAAGGAAATGGTCAATGCATCATCAAGTTTCGACCATGGTCAACCATGCTCTTCCAAACTAAAACTTTTCTAGAGCGTTATTTTCAAAAGTTTAAACCTTTTAGTAGTAAACCGTGTACTCACTTATCCTTTTAGCTAACGCTGTATGTATATTTCTAGGTGACCGATTATCAAATACGAAAGGTAAATGAAATCTTCGTGCTCTTTAGAGACGAGTTGGTAGGCTACCGGAGACCTCATCAGTCATCACCTTAATCATTTTAATATTGAATCATTGTTATCTTGAATTATGTTAGTTGTATTTTGTTTTGATGTTTTGTAGGGTTAAAGTTAAAACCTGTCAAAACAACGTGTTACAAGCAAAGATGTCAAAGGATGCAACATAGGATACATAATCCTTAATTCAAATCCTCTCTTATGCTAATGCCATCTTACTTAAGACGATTGAAGTTTATTTATATCTTGTGAGAAAAGATATAGTAATTAGCCGAGTATGTCATAGGATGCAACAAGGAAGATATAATGTGCATAAGACTATAAGAGAAAACATAGAGGTTGAAGGAAGAAAACATAAGGTTAAGCAAAGAGATGAAATCACACGTCTATATACGTAGACTATACATATATGGAGTGAGTTAATATAAAAGTGATTGTTAATCTATAAAGCATACAAAAGGCACCGGAAAACGACAAGTGATGGATAATGTTTGTAGCGACATAATCCCATATAAAGTTAAAAAATATGCAACACATAGAACTAATTATACGCGATATATAAATAGTTGCACAACAATATTACGCAATTTATAAAAAAAATTATGCGCATGTTAATAATTACACAACATCTATGTTAATGTATGTTATATGCATAATATTGACGTTTAGGAAAACACGAATTTATTGTTAAAAAAAGTATGGCAAAACTATAGCCAAATAAAAAGAATAAACTACTCAATTTTGTGGTTCATCCTTTTATTTTAAGCATAACATTGTCTAAAAAGGTTGTGTTTAAAAAATTAGGAAAACCTAAAAAGGAATCAACAAGGGTAAACACCTCACCCCATTGGTTACTTTCAAACCTCATTGAATATTTGTTTATGATCACCAAAACATATTATATTGGCTTCTACGCATGTAATTTTTTAATTAAATTGATGAATATACAACATACAATTTTCACAAAATTATAAATTGAATCATATAATTTACTGAAAAATAAATTAAAGTTACATTATAGCAAATAAGATACAAACACGAGACACTCTACTTGGGGGCAAACCAGGTCACTTTTTAAATCAGTTTAGTTGTTCAGATCAAGTTAAACAAAGTCAAAATTGGTTTAGTCAAAAACATATATGTTTTAAAACCGGTTTATAAGTGGGAAAAATCCAGATCAATTCAGTTTTAACTGGTTTCAAACCGATTTCTAACTGAAGATTTGGATCAGAATGAAACCGATTTCACTCAGACCTGTTTCAAAATTGATTTCATATCGGATTAGAAACCTTCATATCCGAATTGGTTTGAGATTAGAAACCTTCATATCCGAATTGGTTTGAATGTGCACCTTCACTTTGTCGATTACGTACTAGTGTGTGGCAATGGATGATTTCCTTTTTACACACGGATATATATGGGCAAACTTTGATGTATTTAAGACTCTTCACTTGCTTGCAATCTCATTACTAAATATAATCAATAGAAAATAACTTTTTTTTAAATATATAATAAGAAACGTATTATTTTAAAATTTTAGTTTTTCCTTATGTTTGAAGACAAAAACAAGATAAACATGGTTTTTAAAATGCAAGCACTATGCATACAACAATATTATTAAAATTGTATTCTATTAAAAGCGTATACACAAGTTATATAATATTATTACATAAAAGCGACTTATATTAATATTTAATAATAAGTGGGATATGGAGCCATCACTCAAAGTCCGACCTTTTGTCCTCTACCTTACAAAAACCTTTATACCCTGAAACCAACTTTACTTTTAGGAAACAAATATAGCTAAATGAAATTAATAACAACATCATTCTTGTTTTACCTTTTATTTTGAACATTAAATGATTAAACTATTTGAAAAAAAGGGACGAAAACTCCACCAAATATTGCAATAATCAATTATAATTAAAGTAGTGTCATAAAAGAATAAAAACTTTCTCTCTTAATCAATTATATTCTAGCAAAAAGGTTGGGTTTACCAGGTAAAAACATTTTTTAGAGACCGATGATTAATGGTGTTAAGATTCTGTTAGTTGTGGATTATTAGGAGCATATATGTTAGGCATTTCATTAGTTAGGACTGTTATTATCAACAGTCAATAATTAAAATTATTGAAATCCGGCTTTTCTTAAATTAATTTAAATTTAAAAATTATCAATATCTAGTAAACACATGGATAAAAGGAAAGCAAATGGAAGTAAGCAAGTTTTTTTCTTGATTTTATTAATCTTGTTTTTATCAAAAAAATCACGAACACTTATATTTATAATTATAATGAGTTAAGTGTTATTTTATTACCTGTGGTTTGTCCAATTACGCAACTTTGGTACCGCTTTTAAATTATTGCAAATAGTTACCTCACTTTTCTAAAACTTGCAATTTTAGTATTTTTTTCTAACCCCGTCTATTTTGTCTATCAAATCTGGGGCAAATTAGTAATTTTAATTATTTTCTCTTTTGAGCAAAGTGCCAGTTTCATACCTTTGGTTTGTTCAATTACGCAACTTTAGTATCTTTTTTTGAATTTATTGCAACTGAATACTTTGATTAGTTTTTGATAGATAGGCAAACCAAGAGAGACATTACATATTACAATTAAAAGATTATCTTTAATCCTAAATGAACAGACCCCCCCCTCTCGTGCTCATTGATCCTTCAAACCATAACCATTGTTCATCTTCAAGTTCAATGAATTACGATACGGTGTTTTGCTCATATGATTCGTCATCCGTCGTTCATCTACAAGTTCAATTGATGTTATACTAAGAGGTGCGAAGTTGTGCGATTGTAATCGATGTGTTAAAGTGCAACTATTATCATACCCGAACTTTTGAAAAAAAAAAAAAAAATGCACATAAAGAAAATGCAAGAAAAATGGCTAAGATGAACTCGGATCTTGAACTACTAGAAGTAAATTATCAATCAAGAACAAAAGGCTAAAAAATATGATATACATTTCATGGTTGTTCTATCATGTATTTTAGTTACTTTTTAATTGTAATATATAATATGTAATGTCTCTCTTGGTTTGCCTGTCTATCTAAAACTAATCAAAGTATCAAGTTGCAATAAATTAAAAAATGGTACTAAAGTTGCATAATTGAACAAACCACAGGTATGAAAATGTCATATAGCTCAAAAGAGAAAATTAATAAAATAATTAAAATTACTAATTTGCCCATGACTTAGTGGACAAAGTAGACGTGATTAGAAAAAAAAAATACTAAAATTGCAAGTTTTAAAAGAGTGGGGTAGCCATTTGCAATAAATTCAAAAACGGTACTAAAGCTGTGTAATTGGACAAACCACAAGTATTAATATGACACTTAACTCTATGAATTAAAACAGTCTTTATGATATATTATTTTACCCACATTTCAATGTAAATTTTACAAGAAAATCGAGTTCGACAAATTTTACTGTCTCTCATAATGAGGGGCTTCTGCCTCCTCTTCAACAACCCCGCATCCATCACTCTCTTCATTAGATTTCAATTAATAAACCAGAACCAAACAAGGCCTGTAAACCCAACACAAGAAAGTACCTCGCACGTAGCTAACTTACATGAAGCACCCCCCACCACCTAATCTCGTAGCGAAGACGAGGTGTGGCCCTAGGACTGCCTAACAGAAGAATAGCTTTTTATGTTGTTCTTTATAGTTCTTGGCTCAAACTGGTTCAGAAGATCAGGCAATGCGTTGATAGGTATCATGTTTTTGTTATCACTATTGTCTTGTTTCTTTAGTTCCATCTTCACGGTCTTTCGTACAAGCTGTGATTGTGGAGACCTGCGTCGGTTTAAATGATTGGCGCATTAGTTAATGATAGCCCCGTTCAGTGAAAACAAAAGTGGTATTTTTCAAATGAACAAAAGGAACCCCAAACGAACAAATAGAAATCACAAAGAGAAAAAGAAGTCTATAAGGAAGGACTCACCTCCTTAATAATCCCACGAGACCCTGAATGCCCTGTTCAGTAAAAATCAAATGCCCGACAGTCGCTGCTAGCCTCGTTCAGTGAGAATAGAAGCGACAGTTTTCAAACGAACCAATGAAAACCCAAAAGAACAAATGGAGACCGCAACGAGTAAAATAAGACTACAATAAGGGAAACACATCCTTAACCACCCCACGAGTCTCTAATGACTACGTTCAGTTAATATGAAGGCCCGACAGTCGTTGCTAGCCTCGTTTAGTGAAAACATAAGCGACATTTTCAAACGAACAAATGAAATCCCAAACGAACAAATGGAGACCACAACAAGTAAAAAAAGACAAGAATGACGGAATCACATCCTTAATCATCCCATGAATCTCTAATCACCCCGTTCAGTTAATACAAAAGCCCGGCAGTCGCTGCTAGCTTCATCCAGTGAAAACAGAAGCGACGGTTTTCAAACGAACAAATGAAATCCCAAACGAACAAATGGAGACCATAACCCATAAAAAAAGACTAGAATGAGGGAATCACATCCGTAATCATCTCACGAGTACCTGAATACCTCGTTCAGTGAAAACCAAAAGCCCGACAGTCGCTGCTAGCCTCGTTCAGTGAAAACAGAAGTGACAGCTTTCAAACGAACCAATGAAAGCCGAAAACAACAAATGGAAACCGCAACGAGTAAAATTAGACTGGAATGAGGGAATCACCTCCTTAATCATCCCTTGAGTCCCTGAATGTCCCTTTCGGTAAAAAACAAAAGCCTAACAGTCCCTGCTAGCCTTGTTCAGTGAAAACAGAAGCAATAGTTTTCAAATGAACAAATGAAAACCCAAACGAACAAATGGAAACCGCTACGAGTAAAAGAACACTAGAACGAGTGAATCACATCCTTAACCACCCTTAGAGTATCTAATGGCCTCGTTCAGTTAATACAAAAGCCCGGGAGTTCTTGCTAGCCTCATTCAGTGAAAACAGAAGCGACGGTTTTCAAACGAACGAATGAAATCCCAAACGAACAAATGGAGACCACAACGGGTAAAAAAAGACTAGAATGAGGGAATCACATCCTTAATCAATTCATGGGTCCCTGAATGCCTCGTTAAGTGAAAACAAAAATCCCGACCCTCGCTGCTAGCCTCGTTAAGTGAAAACAGAAGCGACGGGTTTCTAATGAACCAATGAAAGCTCAAAAGAATAAATGGAGACCGCAACGAGTATGATATAACGTTTAATATTTATTAATCCCGTGTAAATTTTATTTATTATTTTATTAGTTTTGTTCGGTTTTAAGTATGATTTGTATACTACTAACATGGTTTTATGTTTTAGGTTTCGGGTTTTAATTTCGGTGAAAAGAGCGCGAAAAAAGAGCAAAAACAAGCCGAACCGGAGAACCCAAGGATCAAGAAACGAACCGGACCGGACCGGCTAGGCCACCCCCCCTCAAAATGCCGGAGCGCCGTGCGGTGCGGAGGGCCAAGCCCACCGCACAGCACTATAGGCCTATTTCCAGAATATTCCAACCAACTTTCGTATTTTGAGCTGCTTGTTGCCTATTTAAAGACCCCTAAACTCACCCTTAAACATAACCTGAAGTTCCAGCCGAATTTGGTGAGTTCCGAGGCGTCCGAGATCAGATTTTAACAGCTTTGGAGTCGAAGAATCAGCTGGTGTTGCGTGTATTAGTTGTAGACGAAGAACACGGGTTCTATTTGTTATTTCTTTTGTTTTCATTATTTTACCGCCATGAATTCTTGTTTGTTTTGCTTAAACCTAAGATGCGAGGCTAAATTGTATGAACTATTTAGGCTTATGATGAAACTATTTTGATGTTTTGATTTGACTTTGGGATTATTTACGCTATGGTTTTTATGATTTAGTAAAAGATTTACTTATATTAAATTGATGCGTATGAATGCTTAGGATTGTTTGATGAGTTTTATTCCATAGTTTTCCTTGATTGTTGTTTGTCATATGATAGGATTGCTATTAGGTCAATTACTTCGTGTTTTTGATTATTTTATGATTGATGTCATGATAAGGTCATAGGAATAATATTGTCAAATAAACCTAAGTGTGCTGCTAACTTAAATCTGTAAAGTGCTAGGTTATTGATAAGTCTTTACTATTTAATCTTGCTAGATTTAGTTCTTCGTTAGGAGTTCTTCTAGGGTTGATTATTTATTATTGTTTATCAAATTAATTAAATATAGTAAATTGCCTTTGATTTCCGCGCTGTAAGGTAGGATTTCGTATAAATGAACTAAATTATAAATAATTAGGTGACCGTAAGGGAACTTGATTTTCAATACTGGTGTGCGTTAAAACTTGTTAGAAATTCATAGGTGTCTCTTAAGAAGGGTCAGGGGTCCTGTTCGGGTTTTCTTTTAAGTGTTTATTTTACGATCCCAGTCCATGACTAAATATTTTCCCGGATTAATTCATTACTGAAATTTAGGGGATTCTAGCCTAGGTAGTTTTCTTATCATCATATTATTTTAATTAACAAACTTTTGTTTTCGTTTAGTTTACTTGTTTTCTTACTTAGTTTTAATTATAGTATTAAATTAGTATTTTAAATAAAAACCCCCCAAACAAATATAATTAATAAGTCGTGTGTATAGTCGAGTCTAATTAGCTAATAAACGTAATTTAGAGTGTCCCGTGGGTTCGATATCCGGACTTACTTAGCTGTACTAGAATCGATCGGTTCACTTACCGGTTAGTAGTTTTAGTTAAGTTAAGAGTCTAGAATTATTACTTAGTGTCTAGATTAGCGTAATTTTAGGTAATAAATTTATAACTACTTTTAGCACATCAAGTTTTTGGCGCCGTTGCCGGGGACTCTTGGCAATTGCGTTATTAGCTTTGATTGGACCTACTTGCTACATACGTGCTACTTGTTTACATTTTGTTTGAGTCGTAGAAGTCTAATTAAGTCTAGTTTGTTTTACGTTATTTTCGTTGTATTAGAAACTACTTACTCGGTCTTGTGCGTTTTGTAGGTATATGCCACATCTTCGTTCGCTAGGACCCCGTTAAATTGTTTTTGGACCTACTCCGTTGAAGTCCGAGGCAAGTTCGTCAGAAAAGCAACCGATCACCATAGAGACTTCACCGAAATCATCACCCGCAAATTCACCACCACCAAGTCCTAGACCCATTCCAATGGCCGAAAATAACCGCACCGTGTACCAGCAAGCTTTCAAAGGGTTCCATGGAGATCACTCACCCATTGTTGCCCCCGAGATTGATAACCCTAACTCATGGCAGATTCCATCCTACGTCTTGACCAACATCACCCAACACCACCAATTCCATGGTCGTGAAGATGAAGATGCACCGGCACACATTAACCGTCTGGCTCGTGTGTTCAAAACATTCAATTTGCAAGGTGCTAATGAGGATGAGATATTCCTTCACTTGTTCCCGTTTACACTTTCGGGTCGTGCCGCCACTTAGCTCGACTCCCAACCTGCTGGGGCATTCACCACATGGGAGGCGCTTCGCAATGCATTCATCAAGAAGTACTTTCCACCTGTTAAGGCTTCTCGCCTCCGTGATCAGATCCACTCCTTTCACATGGAGCCGGATGAGCCATACTACCAAGCTTGGGAGCGTTTTCAAAATCGGCTTTTCCGTTGTTCACAACATGGGCTCACACCTTGGGCCTTTGTTGAGAAGTTTTACAATGGGCTTACTTATGAGGCTCAAGCGAGGTTTGATACAGCTGCTGGGGGTAATCTGATGGACAAGAAGAATGTGACCGAGTGTAACGAGATGTTTGAAAGTTTCGCGCAGTCTGAGTAAGCGAAGAAGCCACGAGGCGGGAATTCCAATCCCGCCACCAGTACATCCTCATCTACTCGAGGTGTACACCAGGTAAATCTGGATACTGGTATGGCTGCTGCTTTGGAGAATCTCACCCTAGAGATGAAAGAGTTAAAGGATAAGGTGGATAAGTGTGAGATGTGTAGAGGGGGTCATGGCACGCTGGAGTGTCCGTTGATGAATATTCAAGATGTTGATTTGTGGCTGGTCAAAACAGGTTCCCTAATGCTTACAACAACAACAATCAGAACTGGAACAGCTACAAGAATCAGAATCAAAATCAAGTTCAAAATAACTCGAATTGGCGTCCGACCGGTGGGCCACCTGGGTTCCAAGCATCCTATAACCGAAATCCAGGCCAATATAACAATGAAGGTTCTAATGGTCAAAGTTCGAATAATGTGCCGGATCTGAGTAAGAAGTTGGACGAGATGATGCAGCAAACTGTTACTAGAGATCAAGCCATTCAAGAATCAACAATCAGCTATGCTCGACATGCAACGAACCATTGGTGATATTGCTCGACAATTGAATGAAAGACCCCTGGGACAGTTTTCAGGTTCTATTCAACAGAATCTGGCCGCTCAAATAAAGGCAATTACTACTCGTAGCGGAAGGGTTTTGGGTCCCGAGGTGCGAAGAAATGAACTTGAATTGGAAGATGAGGAGGTGGTGATGAAGAGATCGAGATGGAAGTACCGGGTAAACTGCAGAACACCGCACTAGTTGCACCGCCAGTAGAGAAGAAGCCGGTTGAAGTCCGACCGTCACCTTTGATTGATCACTCTCGCATCCCGTATCCCGTTCGCGCAAAACCCCAGAAATACACGCGGGGGTATGGGCATTTTCTTGATATGTTCCGACAGTTGAAGATGAACCTCCCGTTCATTGAAGCCCTCCAACACATGCCAAAGTACGCGAAGTTCTTGAAAGACCTGTTGAAGAGGAAAGATAGGTTGGGGGAGGTGTCATCGATTCCCCTTATGGGAGATTGTTCAGTGGTAGTGTTGAACAGCGTGCCCGAGAAGTTGTCGGACCCAGGTCTATTTTTGATTCCGTGTTTGTTTGGTAGTGATGCGATGAGCCAAGCATTGGCGGGTTTGGGTGCAAGTATAAATTTGATGCCGTATTCCTTGTACGAGAAGTTGGAGTTGGGCAAGCTTACACCGACTCGCATGTCTTTATTGTTGGCCGATCATTCGGTTAAGTTACCGCGAGGTATTATCGAGAATTTGTTGGTAAAGGTGGATAAGTTTGTGTTCTCGGTTGATTTTGTGGTGCTTGATATGGAGGCTGACGAGAAGGTGCCCATTATTCTTGGTCGTCCGTTCTTACGTACTGCAAAGGCACTTATCGATGTGTATCATGGGAAGATCACGCTTCGGGTTGGTGATGAGAATGTTACTTATGATGTCGCGAGGTCGATGATGCATCCGGGTGATCAAGATGATTTCAGTGGTCCATGCCATTCGGTTTATTTTATTAACTCTTTTATTGCAAGTATGGATAAATGCTTTGATTACATTTATGGTACGGATCTCGTGGGAACTAATGGTTTAGTCGATTGTGATGATTTGGGTGAGGATGAGTCGTGTGAGAACGATTCGGTTTGTGATGAGTTGGTTGAGATTTTGGGTTTGCCTGAGATGATAGAGGTGAATGAGATTAGTTGTGAGAGTGAGGCGGGTTCTGTGGAGAAACCCGCTCCGTTAGAGTTAAAGGTACTCCCGTCACACTTGGAGTATGCGTCTCTTGATGAGGGCTCGAACTTGCCCGTTATTGTGTCATCCAAGCTGACGGAAGAACAAAAGACGAAGTTGATAGACGTGTTGAAGCTACATAAGGGGCGATTGCATGGAGACTTTCCGATATTCAAGGTATTAGCCCCGCTTATTGCACACACCGGATTCTAATAGAGGATGAGTACAAACCGGTGGTGCAACCACAAAGACTTCTAAGTCCGAATATGCAAGAGGTGGTAAAGAAGGAGGTATTAAAGTTGATGGATGCCGAGATGATTTACCCGATTTCCGATTCTCCATGGGTGATGTGACATTTGTCAATTTCGGGTTATTTTATACTTGTATTTTTAATGTAAACCCGACCCGTTTTGTATCCCGAACCTTTCGATATTATCAAAATGATGAATTTCAGGTTATATATTTGTTTTATAGTTATCGGATCTCAAAAAAAAAACGCCATTTTCGGTTCTTAAAATGCCCCGAAAACGCTCAAAACGTACTCCAAGGACTAAAACTACCAAAATGAAGGACTTGAAAGACTCATTTGTAGTTTGTGCTTTCTTGGGTCTATAACCAACCCATTTTTATGAAACACCATTTATGAAAGACCCATTCAACTTACCCTATATACATACACACTCATCTTCTTCATTTGTGCTTGCTCATTTCCTCACTTCTCTCTCAAATTCTTGAATTCTAAGGTTGTTCTTCATAGTTTGACTCTCAAGGTCAAACTAAGCTAATCTTTCATTTTAACTAACTTCTCGATACTTAAAGCTTGATGTTACAAAATATATATAATATACACTCCCTTGTTTACCTTCGGTCTTTCATTTCTCCGGTCTCGACAGGTTGAAATGTCGGGCTAGTAAGGCAAGGTTACATGGAGGACTTTGTAGTCCTTGTTTATATATTTAACAAATCTAACCATATAACTTGTTATACTTGCTTAACTTCTGCATATTTTAGTTTATTGTTCATATTTATCAAGTTCCATGGTATTGGGTATGTGGTGACTAGCCTCGGTTTCATCCCGAGTTGAGAACCGAACCAAAAACCGAACTTTCGTTTAAAAGTTTATTGTTAGCTTTTTGAATGTAAAACTTGAGTATTATTATTTATAAGTTATTTTACAAGTTCCATGGTAATTGGGTATGTGGTAACCATCCTCGGTCTTATTCCGAGTCAAGGACCGAACCAAAAACCGAACTAAACCGAGTTCACTCGCTTAAGACACACAAGTGTGTTTTTAGCCACCAAAACTCATATTTTTCTTCAAGATTATATTTTAAATCAATTTTAGTTAATTTCTAAACATACTTGGCATGTCGGTAACCAACTTGATCTTATAACAAGTTCGGACCGATAAAGTCGTATGCTCGCTTAACGAACGTTAAGGTTCTTCACAATAGAACTACATACTTGGTTAAGTCTATTTTGATTTTATTGAGTTATCAACATTTATTATTTTGGGAAGTTAACTTTGAGCTTGGTCAATTATCAAGTCTCGAACCGACAAACCCGAACACTCGTTTAAACCTCGTTTTGGTATTCCTTTAACCAAGGGTTTTGCAATATTGCATTTTAACCCACGTTATTACTTAGCATAGGTTGAGTAAAAAAAAGAAAAAAAAAAACTAATGAATAGATTACCGAGACCCGGTTTCGAATAGCATTATTACTTAAATAAATGCTCGATTTGGTGTTATATGCTTTACATGATTATGTGCAAATTCTTGAATGCTAAGGCGGGTAGCCTCATCAAAGTATGATCATACGTTAATTCCGTGTATATATGGTATCCCCATATAGAAAAGTGTCGTCAATGTATTCTTATTGACGATTTCATTATTGTCGTCAATGTATTCTTATTGACGGTTTTATTATCTAAATTGTTGCTATTATTTATTGTTTTCATATACTAGTTGTGGATTTCATACTATATACTTATTGTCCAAAACTATTAAAATTGCTCACCAACCTTTGTGTTGACAAACTCTATTTTATGCAATGTTACAGGTTTGATGTTAGCTTGATTGGATTACTTGAAGAAACTTATCATCTTGGCTTTAGGATATTAGAAAATGAAAGAACAAGTTATTTGTTTATCTATCTATTTGGCATTTTGTATGAACATGTAGAAACCCACCTCGTGGACATCCCGCTCCACCAAGAAACAACCCGCAAATCCCGCAAAACCCGCAACAACCCAGAACTTGCTATAATTGTGGAGACATTAACCATTTCCGCAACAATTGTCCCCGACTCGTTTACAGAAACCAAGCCCAAGCCGTAAACGTGCCTTCTTACCAAACCCAAGCTTACCAAGTCCAAACCTACCAACCTCAAATCCCACAACTAAATGCACCTCTCATCCAACCAATTCAAGCCTTCCAAGCACCTCCTCCTCCACCCCAAGAACCACAAGGAAATCCCGGTAACCAAGGGCGTGCTTTCATGATAAACGCCAATCAAGCTCAAGTTGCAAACAACGTTGTGAACGGTATGTTTCTAGTGAACGAACATTTGGCTTCAATTTTATTTGACACTGGTGCCGATAGGAGTTTTATTTCATTAAAATTTGAGTCTATACTTTCCGTACCTCGCACTAAACTCTCTAGACCTTTTTCCGTCGAAGTCGCCAACAGAAATGCAAGAGTTATCAAACCAACTCGAAGAACTTTCCGACAAAGGGGTTTATTCTTCCAAGCTCTTCTCCTTGGGGCGCTCCCGTCCTCTTCATGAAAAAGAAAGATGGTTCGTTTCCTATGTGCATCGATTATCGTGAGCTTAACAAACTTACTATTAAAAATCGTTATCATTTGCACGAATCGACGAACTATTCGATCAACTTCAAGGCGCAACGTGTTTCTCAAAAATCGATCTTCGATCGGGATATCACCAATTGCGTATTCGCGAAGAACACATCCCAAAAACCGCGTTCCGTACTCGATATGGACATTTCAAATTTCTAGTCATGCCTTTCGGTTTGACCAACGCATCCACGGTATTTATGGATCTCATGAACCGCGTAGGCAAACCGGTTCTAGATAAATTCGTCATTGTCTTTATTGATGACATCCTCATCTTTTCCAAAACCAAGGCCGAACATGAATATCACTTGCGTTCCATTCTCGAAGTCTTAAGAAACGAATGACTTTACGCCGAATTCTCAAAATGTGAATTTTGGCTAGAGGAAGTTCAATTTTTGGGACACATCGTCAACGACAAGGGTATTCATGTTGATCCCGCAAAAATCGAAGCCGTCAAAGATTGGAAGACTCCGACTACACCCACGGAAATTCGATCTTTCCTCGGTTTGGCCGGATATTATCGGCGTTTCATCCAAAATTTTTCCAAGATCTCTTTACCCCTCACTTCCCTAACTCACAATGGAAAGCCTTATGAATGGGGATCCAAACAAGAATAAGCCTTTAATACTCTTAAACACATGCTTTGCAATGCTCCCGTTCTAACCCTTCCCGATGGAAACGACAACTTTGTAATATTTTGTGATGCTTCTCATCAAGGTCTTGGTTGCGTTCTCATGGATCGAGGTCAAGTTATCGCGTATGCTTCAATGCAACTCAAGGTCAACGAGAAGAACTACACGACTCATGATCTTGAACTTGGTGCCGTCGTTTTCGCACTCAAAATTTGGAGACATTACCTTTACGGAACGAAATGCGTGGTTTTTACCGATCACAAAAGCCTTCAACACATTTTTGACCAAAAAGATCTCAACATAAGACAACGACGATGGGCTGAGTTACTTAGTGACTACGATTGCGAGATTTGCTACCATCCCGGTAAGGCGAATGTCGTGGCCGATGCCCTTAGTAGAAAGGTTAATGTCAAATCCCGGTAAAGCGAATATTACGGTAATCAACTGCCCGATTGAGTTTGTGGATAAAAAGAGTTTTTTTTCGTTCCTTTACTGTTTTCAACCACTCGGTTTAACACGATTAAATGTACGTAGATAGTAACATGAATAGAACGACACGCCACACTTAACATGATCACATTGGGCCGAATTTTATTGAAATTCAATTAAGAGAATGAATGTTGTATCTTCTTATTCTTATCCAAATATGTATTGCTTGGAATTCAATCAATAATATCCACTGCAGCGAATTCAAATTTGATTAAGACTGAATCAAATTTGAATTTGTTGCAGTGGATATTATTGATTGAATTCCAAGCAACGAATACGTTGGATAAGGATAAGAAGATATAATGTTCTTTCTCTTAATTGATTTTTAATGAAACTCGTACCAATCTTTTTAGTATGAGCAGTTTAATAACATCAATCTCATCAAAATTTGAAAGCGGTAATTGTCATAATCCACACAATATGGTTAAAATAATAACACAATTAATCAAATAAAATAAATGTTACAAAAGTTACAATTCATATAAATATAAATAATATAAATTGGTGTTTGGAATTGGTGGGGAGATAAATGTTTGGTTAGATTTATAAAGGAGTGAGGTGTTGTGTAGGAAACGTTAGTGTCAAAACTTAGCCCTAAACTTCGAAGGGGGGGGGGTATGTTGCGGCATTTTGGGAGCCAAAACTCTCCTAAAACCGTGCCCACTACGCATATTTGTACCCTAAAAATGTAAAACCGTGGGATTCTCACATTCCTTACATTGAATTCTCTTACAATAACAGTTTCCATTCTAGTATCGGTATGCATCCTTTTGAAGCTCTCTACGGTCGCAAATGTCATTCCCCGATTAGTTGGAACAAAATCGGTGAAGCTCAAATTACCAGACCCGAAATGGTCCAAGAAGCCACTAACTGTATCGACCAAATCCGCAAGAACCTACTTGCCGTTAGAAGTCGACAAAAGAGCTACGCCGACAAACGGCGAAAACCGATCGAATTCAATGTCGACGATCTCATCCTTCTCAAGGTATCCCTTTGGAAAGGAGTTGTTCGTTTTGGAAAGAAAGGAAAACTAGCTCCCCGTTTCGTAGGCCCATTCAAGATTCTTGAGCGAGTCGGAAAAGTAGCTTACCGACTCGAACTACCGGAAGAACTCATCGGTGTTCATCCGACCTTTCATGTTTCAAATCTCAAGAAGTGCTTAGCCGAAGGTAATCTCCATATACCTCTCGACAAAGTACATGTCAACGAATCAATGATAATGGTTGAACGACCCGTTGAAATCATGGACCGCAACGAAAAGAAAACCAAGCGAAGTCGCATCAAGTTAGTTAAAGTTCGATGAGAATCACGACGTGGCGCGGAGTTTACATGGGAACGAGAAGACTCGATGAAGGAGAAATATCCACATTTGTTTACATCATATTAATTTCGGGACGAAATTTCCTAAAGTAGGGGATACCGTAACATTTGTCAATTTCGGGTTATTTTATACTTGTATTCTTAATGTAAACCCGACCCGTTATGTATCCCGAACCTTTCGATATTATCAAAATGTTGAATTTTAGGTTATATATTTGTTTATAGTTGTCGGATCTAAAAAAAACACCCTTTTCGGTTCTTAAAATGCCACGAAAACGCTCAAAACGAACTCCAGGGACTAAAACTACCAAATGAAGGACTTGAAAGACCCATTTGTAGTTTTTGCTTTCTTGGGTCTATAACCAAACCATTTTCATGAAACACCCTTTATGAAAGACCCATTAAACTTACCCTATGTACACACACACCCATCTTCTTCATTTGTGCTTGCTCATTTTCTCATTTCTCTCTCAAATTCTTGAATTCTAAGGTTGTTCTTCATAGTTTGACTCTCAAGGTCAAACTAAGCTAATCTTTCATTTTAACTAACTTCTCGATAATTAAAGCTTGATGTTACAACAGATATATAATATACACTCCCTTGTTTACCTTCGGTCTTTCATTTCTCCGGTCTCGACCGGTTGAAATGTCGGGCTAGAAAGGCAAGGTTACATGGAGGACTTTGTAGTCCTTGTTTGTATATTTAACAAATCTAACCATATAACTTGTTATACTTGCTTAAATTCTGCATATTTTAGTTTATTATTCATATTTGTCAAGTTCCATGGTATTGGGTATGTGGTGACTAGCCTCGGTTTCATCCCGAGTTGAGAACCGAACCAAAAACCGAACTTTCGTTTAAAAGTTTATTGTTAACTTTTTGAATGTAAAACTTGAGTATTATTATTTATAAGTTATTTTACAAGTTCCATGGTAATTGGGTATGTGGTAACCATCCTCGGTCTTATTCCGAGTCAAGGACCGAACCAAAAACCGAACTAAACCGAGTTCACTCGCTTAAGACACACAAGTGTGATTTTAGCCACCAAAACTCATATTTTTCTTCAAGATTATATTTTAAATCAATTTTAGTTAATTTCTAAACATACTTGGCATGTCGGTAACCAACTTGATCTTATAACAAGTTCGGACAGATAAAGTCGTATACTCGCTTAACGAACGTTAAGGTTCTTCACAATAGAACTACATACTTGGTTAAGTCTATTTTGATTTTATTGAGTTATCTCATAACATTTATTATTTTGGGAAGTTAACTTTGAGCTTGGTCAATTATCAAGTCTCGAACCGACAAACCCGAACACTCGTTTAAACCTCGTTTTGGTATTATTATAACCAATGGTTTTGCAATATTGCATTTTAACCCACATTATTACTTAGCATAGGTTGAGTAAAAAAAAGAAAAAAAAAACTAATGAATAGATTACCGAGACCCGGTTTCGAGTAAACTTATTTTACAAAACTCGTTTCTTTAATTTCTCAAATATTTACATTTTAAATCCTAAACTTTATTTATTTACTTTATTTGTCATGTATTTTATTTTAAACCCTTCCAAGACTACCTACTAACACAAGACCCGTTTAATATAGGTCTTGCTCGTTAAACCGATCTCTCCGATTATTCACGACACTATCTTTCAAGTTACTTGTTAATGTGAGTACTTTTTCATCCCCCGTTTTCCATCTTTCGTTTTGGGGATGGCATTGCATAGTTATTCAAATTCAAATGATTTATACTTGAGTCTTAAACCACAACACTTGTTGTATATGTTTACTTAAATAAATGCTCGATTTAGTGTTATATGCTTTACATGATTATGTGCAAATTCTTGAATGCTAAGGCGGGTAGCCTCTTGAATGCTAAGGCGGGTAGCCTCATCAAAGTATGATCATACGTTAATTCCGAGTATATATGGTATCCCCATATAGAAAGGTGTCGTCAATGTATTCTTATTGACGATTTCATTATTGTCGTCAATGTATTCTTATTGGTGGTTCGTCAATGTATTCTTATTGACGGTTTTATTATCTCAATTGTTGCTATTATTTATTGTTTTCATGTACTAGTTGTGGATTTCATACTTTATATTTATTGTCCAAAACTATGAAAATTGCTCACCAATCTTTGTGTTGACAAACTCTATTTTATGCAATGTTACATGTTTTATGTTAGCTTGATTGGATTACTTGAAGGAACTTATCATCTTGGCTTTAGGATATTAGAAAATGAAAGAACAAGTTATTTGTTTATCTATCTATTTGGCATTTTGTATGAACAATTGTTGTGTTATTTATGATGATATGGATTTAAATGAGTTGTTTAAATATTGTAACTTTATAGTGTTGTTGTGCAATTAGCAATCATGTCGCGCCTCGACGTTTCCGCCTTCATTGGTTGAGGTGTGACTGGTGAGCCCGACTCAAGTTGTTCCAAGGAAGGGTGGTATGACCGTTGTGATGAATGAGAAGAATGAGCTTATCCTTTCGCGTACGGTTACCGGTTGGCGTGTGTGTGATGACTATCGGAGGTTGAATGATGCCACCCGGAAGGACCACTTTCCGTTGTCGTTTATTGATCAGATGTTGAAGCGTTTGGAAGGTCAGCAGTTTTATATTGTTTTCTTGACGGTTTTTCCGGTTATTTTCAAATTCCCATTGCACCGGAAGACCAAGAGAAGACAACTTTTACATTTCCGTATGGCACGTTTGCGTACCGTCGCATGCCGTTTGGACTATGTAACGCTCCGGCTACCTTTGAGCGTTGTATGGTGGCCATCTTTCAGGATATGATAGAGACGTCCATGGAGGTGTTTACGGACGATTTTTTGGTTTACGGAAATTCTGTCGATCATTGTTTGTCTAATCTGGAGAAGATTTTGAAGAGGTGCATTGAAACGAAATTGATGTTGAATTGGGAAAAATGCCATTTCATGGTGACGGAAGGGATCGTGTTGGGTCATAAGATCTCAAGAGACGGTATTGAGGTGGACCGGGCGAAGATTGATAATATAAGTAGACTTCCTCCATCGAAGAATGTGAAGGCGATTAGGAGTTTCTTGGGTCATGCGGGATTTTATCGGCGATTTATCAAAAATTTTTCAAAAATTACCCGCCCGATGACCCGACTCCTCGAGAAAGATGTGCCGTTTGTATTTAATGATGAGTGTGTGAAGGCGTTCACGTTTTTAAAAGAGAAGCTCGTAAGTGCTCTCATTCTTTGTTCTCCCGATTGGAGCTTGCCCCGGTTGAGCTCATGTGTGATGCTAGCGATTATGCGGTTGGAGCGGTTTTGGGACAAAGGCGAGATAAACATTTTCACCCTATTTATTATGCTTGCAAGACGTTGAACGATGCCCAAGAGAACTACACCACCACCGAGAACGAACTTTTAGCCGTTGTTTTCGCATTTGACAAGTTCCGCTCGTATCTCGTGCTTTCGAAGACCACCGTTTTTACTGATCATGCAGCTTTACGTTTCCTCTTTCACAAGAAAGACGCGAAGCCTCGTCTCATACGGTGGATTCTTCTACTTTCCGAGTTTGACATCGAGATTAAAGATAAAAGGGGTGCGGAGAACGTAGCGGCCGATCATCTATCCCGCTTAGAAAACCCGAGGAGAGAAGAGTTGTGTGAGGAGGAGATTGGAGATACATTCCCTCACGAGTCTATCGATTTTGTTGCGGCTGAGAAGCAAGGTATGCCATGGTTCACTGATGCTGCTAATTATTTGGCTAATGGTTTTGTTTTGGAGGGTATGACCACGCAACAAAAGAGAAGTTCTTCCAGGATGTGAATAGATATGTGTGGGATGACTCATTTTTGTTTAAGATTTGCAGTGATCGGATTTTGAGGAGATATGTGACGAAAGAAGAAGGTTGGGATATTCTCAAGAATGTTCATGAAGGGTTGACTGGAGGTCATCATGGTGCGCATGCTACCGCACTGAAGGTGTTTGATAGTGGGTTCTATTGGCCAACAGTTGTTACAGATGCTGAAGAGTTTGTGAAGCGTGCCAAAGAACAGGTAATATTTCTTCCAAGAATGAGATGCCTCAAAACCCCATACAAATTCTTGAAATCTTTGACGTTTGGGGCATTGACTTCATGGGACCGTTTCCCACATCGAAAGGTAATAAGTATATTTTGGTGGTTATTGATTATGTGTCGAAGTGGGTGGAATCCTAAGCATTGGCCACGAATGATGCACGAGTTGTTGCGAGGTTTCTTAAGAAGTTGTTTACTCGTTTCGGTACTCAGAGAGCTATTATTAGTGATCGGGGAACCCATTTTTGTAATGCCGTCATGGAGAAAGCATTAGCTCGTTATGGGGTTACTCATCGTAGCTCTATTGCCTATCACCCTCAAACAAATGGTCAAGTCGAGAATGCAAATCGAGGGGTGAAGAGGATTTTGCAAAAGACGGTTGGGGTAAGTCGGAAGGATTGGCCGGAGAAGTTAGATGATGCGTTGTGGGCATTCTGGACCGCGTATAAGACTCCGTTGGGTACTACACCGTTTATGCATGTTTACGGTAAGTCTTGTCATTTGCCGGTTGAGTTGGAGCATCGTGCTTATTGGGCATTGAAGACTTTTAATGTAGATCTTACCGCGACCGCGAGGAAAAGATATTTTTAGATTCATGAGTTGGAGGAGCTTCGGGATGCGGCATATTCTCGATCGCTGAACATCAAAGAAAAGACGAAAGCTTTACATGAGCGACGGTTGAAAGGCGGCAAAGAGTTCAAGAAATGCGACAAGGTATTATTATTTAACTCTCGTTTGAAGTTGTTTACAGGAAAATTGAGATCGAGGTGGACGGGGCCGTACTTGGTGAGAGAAGTTTTCTCGTATGGAGTAGTAGAATTGGAGAATCCGGATAATGGAACATCTTGGAAGTGAACGGTCATCAGTTAAAGCACTATCTTGGATCACCGGAGGAATCAATCGAGATGGAGGAAACTCCTCTCGATCCGTCGCACTGAATTGTCACACATGGATCTTGAGTGAAAACTCAAGTGTAGAGTTTGTAAATTCTTTCCTATTTTATTTCTATTTTTATTTTCTCATTGAGTCACTAACGTAGTTTTTGTAGTTTTTATTTGTTTTTAAGTTTTAAAAGTTTTGAAGGAAGAGAGTGTGAGATAGAAAATCCATTTGAAGTATAATGCAACATTCAAGTGTGGGGATGGAACAGCAGGAGCCGTATACTTTTCTTATTATTTATTTGCTGCTTTTATGTTTGGTTGGTTGGTCTGGTTCCATACTTTGAATGATTAATATCTATCGAGGTTGATAAGATGAATTTTTAGATATTGTTTGTATTGTTGCCATTTCCGTTTGTGTACGAGAGAAATGAGATACTAGTTGTTGAGCACGTTCGGGGATGGAGGACATTTATGGAAGAAGATTTTAGCGTCATATTTCATGCGCATACTACCAGCTAAGTCTTTTCCTTTTTACTTTGTTTTTATATTTTTAGTTTTTAGTTTTTATCTTTGTTTTGTATTTATTTATTTTTGTATTTTTAGGTTTTGTCTTGTTTTGTTTTTAAATTTTTGAGTCGTGTTTTCGTCCCTACATTGTGGACAATGCAAATTTTAAGTGTGGAGATGAGAATACATATGTTTTTTTTGTTTTAGTTGTTTCGTTAAAAATTTTTTTTAAAAAAATCTTTAAATATTAAAACAAACAAAAAATAATTGAAAATGTTTTGAAAAATGTCCCTTGATTTTGTTTTTTTTGCGTATAAATGGGAGATGAGGATACTTATCGGGAATCGGTTTTTCAAACTACTAATAATAAGATATAATGAAAGAACACGCACTTAACTTGAGATGTGTCGGTAGGCTCAGCCTTTAGAATGAAAGGGCAGTTTGATAGTTGGTTTTAAACAATAAAATATGATTTTTAGTGGGAAACATGTTAAGTCTGTATAAAATACGAGATGAAAGGTCTGCCATACTCAAGCCTCATTTTTAGTTTGATTGTTGAAAATTATGAATTTTATAGAAACTTGAATACGCTATCATACGATGCTTGGGTAGGTTTAAACGTTAAAGTATACCGTGTAGCCGGTGATATAAACTTAAAATCTTACACTTCTAGCTTTAGTGGTTAACACTTCATAGGCGCATGGTTTTATAGCCTTAAATCCTATATTGATGGGATGCCTCGGGTTCGGAGACCACGGGTCGTTTTACGGTTGTTCATCTGGGTATCTTCGGATATTTAATCAAATAAAAGCTTTTAAGCATAAACTCGAAGTTTACTGCAATCATTACACTCACTTACATCAATTACAGTGAAGTAAAATCTTGATGATCCAGTGATCATCCCGCTGTTAGTCATACGTGGTCCTCTTACTTGTGTCCCATACCATTAAGAACAGGATCAACTAGAGACACGACGTATGTAAACCGACAGATGGAAACTTGTAAAATCATGGGTGGTAATGGGTCCGAGGTGTTGCTTGATAACGGGTGTATGTCTTGTAGTGGAGAACACTAGCTAGTTAGTTGAATAATTGTACCTTAATCGTATGTAATGGCTGCTTGGTAGACTTTGATGTTTAAATTTAGGTGGATAAACAATATCCTTGATCGTCTTAGCTATTCATAAAAATGTGCAACAATGTTTTAATCTGCTATCTATGAGGTTTAAATCAAGTTGGGGTGGTTTGATCCGGTAAAATCTAAAATAAAA